>NC_141536.1:125592498-127064998 GCF_021556685.1 Rattus norvegicus
TATTTATAAAGCCAACTCAGGCCTGGCTCACCAAGGACTCTTAAATGCTATTGATAAATAATGCATACAGTGAAACTCCAGTTTGGAATCGAATTAAATCCTGAGTTCAAATGTGTTTTCTCTCTGGTTATATCTACCTCATATCCTAGAAAAATGTGTCAGTGAAGTTCAAGAGCAGTGGTTTAGAGGAGTAAGAAACAAACCCTAGAGAAATAGTGTGTGCATCTGGAGCTACTGAGGCTTTGGCCTAGAAACAGATTTTCAGCTTGCTATAAAGATGTCGTGTCCAGCACAGCATTGTTCTTCCAGCAGATTTGAGAATGCTAAGATGATCTTGCAGTAGTGGCTAATAACTGCGTTCTAAACCTCATTTGTACAAGATTTAGGGGAGGTGCAGTATTCCATAAAGAGAACATGGGGTTTATTAGAAGCATTCAAGAGTAGACATGCCACAATGAAAGCTGTCTAGAGAACAGAAGCTATCCATCCAGAAGAATCTGGTCTTGTTGATATAGGACACAAATCCACTTGAGACATACTAGAGCAAGCTTTATGAGAGTAAGTATTTAGTTAAAATAATAGAGTGAAAAAAGCTATGGGCTATTTCTTACCCTAGAAACAGACTTTTAGATGAAGAAAATTAGGTGGATTAAGTTACAGAACATGTAAAAGATGGGATATGAGGTGGGTGGAAAAAGATAACATGCAGTCTATGGAGGGACACAATCAGTCTGACCTGGGAGCTCACAGAAGGATCTATTCTCGGCCCCATACCTGAACTTAATCAAAATCGAAAGGACTGGGGCTATCATCTCTGTGTTAGTAAGTACTCCAAGTCATTGTGATGTATACTAACCATTGAGAACAGCTATTGTAGAACAGATAGAATTAGCCAGAACTAAGAATATGAGTCAGGAGTTGGACCTCTATGTTTTCCTTTCTGAGTCTTCTGAGTATGTGTTTTATCAGGGCACATCTCTGTACCCCCCAGACTCTTCTTTGTTGGTAGCCGCCCGTACCAGCTGTTGTCTGTTAGTAGCTGCCCGTACCTCGCCCAACGTGGGGCCGATTTCCTGTGAGTGAGTCAACAGGGGACAGCTGTTGTCCACCCCGAAGGACACAATGCGCATGAGCCAAGCACGTCACAGCCCGCTCTCGGGGCATGCAAATTGGGCATTGGGGCTTGCACCAATTGGGTAGCAACACAAGTCTCCTAAACATATATAAGCAGTGCCTTTTCCTCCCTCGGGGTCCCCTGTCCCTGTTCAAGAGAGCTGTACAATAAAGGCTTGTTCGCAGAAGAATCCTGTTCCCACGCGTCGTTCTTGCTGGCGAGACGTTGTGTGCGCGACACTTCTTCCTATGGCATCCTTCATAAGGTGAGTTAATTGGGGTTAAAGAAATGGCTCAACAATTAAGAGCACTTGGCACTCTCACAGAGGGTCAGCATCCACTTGGCTTACAATCACCTGAATGAAACTCCAGTTCCAGACTTGTAATACTTTGTAGGCCCCAGAATGTACATGGCATACATGTAGGCAAAATACTTATACACAAAATAAACGTAAATGAATATTAAGAAAACGGTAAGGTAATTATCATTCATTAGATGTCTGATCATGTTTTAACATGATCCAAAATATGTACATTTGAGGCATTTTATAATACAAGTGAAAAATTCTAAGCCTGATCTCATGTGACATGATGCCATTGAAATAGCCATTTGTCCCAAACTCCTTTTCTTTGATGTGCTAAGTTGGAATTCTGTATTTGAACCTTTATCCTCCCTAATCTTCAGAAACCTATTTTACCAATACCTCTGAGTAACTGAAAGGGAGGTAGCTCCGTGCTTCCTCAGGTTTGACTTCCTCAGCTCTCTACCATAAGATCAGCAGGCTCAAACCTCTGTTTTGGTTCATTCTTACGCACAGCATCTGGTATAGAACCTGCGGTTCTCAGCTAGCCACAAAAGTCAGATTAGAGGATGAGTTTCTGACTCGTAGGATCCACATAGTATACGACCTCACAAGGTGTTTTTATTTAATGTCCAAACGGCCTGGAATCAAACTGTACTTAACTGTCAGTATGGTTGGTATTAGAGCTCTGTGTCAGCATTGGCTATAAGTAGGTTCATAGATTTTTGCTCTTAGACATTTTGTGGGGTATAGGGTTGACTAGAGTGGGAAAAGAGAGTCTTGGGGGGGGTGGTTATTAATTGGAAATGATGAGGGTTTTGCTCTACCAGACCCAGCATTTTTTTCAGATTAAGTTATTTTATTTATTTACATTTCAAATATTGCCCCTCCTCCCAGACCCCCCCCAGCGTTCTTTAAACTCATCCCCCCTCCTCTTTGACTCTGAGAGGGTGCTTAGCCTCCACCTCCTTCTCCTACCCCAGCATCCCCCTTCCCTGGGGGCACCAAGTCTCCATAGGATTAGGTACATCTGAGGCCAGACAAGATAGTACTTTGCTACATATAATCCGGGGTGGTGGGGAGGTCACGGACCAGCCCATCTATGATCTTTGTTTGGTGGCTTAGTCTTTGGGACCTCTGAGGGGCCCAGGTTAGTTGTTCTTCCTCTGGGGTTGCCATCCCCTTAAGGTTTTTCCATCTTAACTCTTCCATTGTGGTCACCAATGTCAGTCCAATAGTTCGCTGTAAGTATCTGTATCTATCTCTGTCAGCTGTTGGTAGAGCCTCTCAGAGAACAGCCATGCTAGGCTCCTGTCTCCAAGCACAATATGGCATCAATAATAGAGTCAGGGTTTGGTGCCTGTGCATGGGATGGATCTCTGGATGGCCCCTCCTTCATTCTCTGCTCCATAATTGTCCCTGCATTTTTTTTTAAAGACAAGAACAATTCTGACAGACCCAGCTTTTATTATTATTATTTTTAATGCATGTTTATAAGAGAAATGACTTATAAGAGTCATTACTGAATTGGTATGATGGAGCAACAAATATTAAAACAATAGTTTTTGAAAACCATATTTCTATAATCAGGTAGGTATAAAGAGCAATTAAATATTCAAATTGAATGATTTTGTAGGCAGGAATTCTGTTTAGTACTTTTGCGATGTGTGGAGTCTCAATGTTGTTAGCACATAATGAAACTGTTTCACTTAAATTGCAAGAATCGATAGAGTTAACACCATGGACAAAATGAAAGGCGTAGTTCTTATTCTAAGTAATATAGAGTTAAATAGGGCTACAGCCAAGCAAACAGGTAATGAAGACATCATATGAACACTGCCACGAGAGGAGAGCCAACACTCAAGGAGCACAGGATTTTGGGGTGAATAGTATATGTATGGAGCTGTGTGCGCATGTGCATGTCTATGAACCGGTATATGGAGGGATACTTGTTGACATCCCACAGTTCCACTACAACCAGGCACATTCTTTTGAGATGTGTTCACCTCAACTACTCATCTGCATTGGGTTTTGAGAAAATTTTTTTCTTCTTCATTGAAAGGAAAATATTTGGATGAATTTTTATATTTTATGCCAACACAGATTAAATAATGAAATCTTTTTCTGGATCCAGAAAGTGTAAGTAAATGTATTTGACAAGATTTCTGCTCAGTTTTGCTAGTTCAGACTTCCCTTTCCCCTAATTATTCGTTCTCTGCAAACTTCCTTTATATTAACATATGTTACCTTGTACATTTTTTCCACATATGTCTATTTTATCAATGTTCTTTTTCATGTCAAATGCTACTGGCTTGTGTTTTTCTTTTCTTTTGTTAAGGCTTGTGGTTTCTCTGTAGTTTGCCTTTACAATTTATAAAGCCTTCCAGCCAGGTGGACTTTGCACAACTCCTGTCCTTATCTAAGAGGTGCTGTTATTGTTGACATCCTTGAGATGACCCTAGGGGATCAGGTAGGCTAAGCAGCTTCCACTGAGTGCAGCTGTAAGTGAGAACAGACCGCTTCAGACCTACTGTGTGTAGATTTAGCAGCAGTTGCTTTTAGCAATCCTAAAATGTCTCAGATATCTGTGTCTCAGACACACATAAATGATCTAGCTGTGGAATGCATTAATTTTCTTATTCTGTCTTCAAACTCACTAATTGCTCTTTTTAGTTTTCTTTAAATTCATTTTAGTTTTCTTCAGAGTCCCCTTTTAGATAGCCCATGTGCGATACTCCTTTCTCTTTTAGTTTCAAAACCAACGTTCCGTTAAATTTGGCACGAAGCTGCCTCCATATGAGCAAGCTGCAACCTAATCTAGTGTATAAATGAGCTGCAACTGAACTGCTTATATTCTTGCAATAAGGAGCCAACTCTGCAAACCAAGCAGCTGGGCTCTCAGCTGATCACAGCCTGCAGACCGCTCTGCAGGTCCGAAGAACGCTTTTCTTCATCCAACTATTTTTATATGTCACTTCCTGGTTCAGCTTGCTACCTGATTCATGAATCTCCTCTCCGCTTAAGTAAATAAACTGCTAAATTGAATCCGTTTAGAGATGTTCTTGGCAACAGTAATGAGAGGTTTGAACACAAAACCGAGGGAAGCTTGCCACACCTCACTATCACATATGAATAGTCTCTTGATTATAACTCTGCCCATAGTCTCAGTTATAAGCATTGTGCTCTATTGTGACCAAGTAATTACTCAGAAGCACACAGAGGCATTAATTTCCAAATAATTAGATTTCATTTGGCTACTTTCTTTAGTAATCTCTATTTTTACTGAATAATAATAAGAGAATGTGATTTCTACTGTTTTCAACTTTTGGATCTAAGATCTTTGGGGACCTCTTTCAAGAGAGAAATAGAGTCTTTACTGAAAGGGAAATATTTCTTTTAGAATAAGTGAAAACATTTAGCCATGCCCATTAAATATTTAAGATTATAATATTTAAATTAAGAGCCAAAGAGAAGAAGGAAAAAACCAAAAATATTATCTGTACAATGTTGATTAAAATTAATAATCAACTCCAATTCCATTTGTGTTAAACTTCATATGTTTTTTTTCTTCAGGAGTGCCTTTTCTCTATATGTGGACTATATTTTATTTATTCAGTGCTTTTTATTTTAAGAAATGCATCTATTATTGCATGTCCCACTAAGCTTAAATTTGTAAATGGTGCCTTCTCAGAGGTGAAACAGGCCACTTCTCTCGTCCTGACAAGAATGTAGTGTGGCACTCATTTATTAGACACCCCCTCTAGTCACAATACAGTCTCTCACACTTGTTAAAAACCAAGATTACTATTAATGAATCACTGCTCTAACCATAAAACCCTTAATCTTCAGGAATTGTTTGTTGGACACAGTAAATTTTGAAACCGTTTCCATACAGCTGCTGTTTCCTTAATGTATCTGAGTTGTTTCTATATGCATTTCTATCCTGCGATGGAATTCTCCTGAATTTGTGCTCTCTGTGTAATATTTTAGAAAATAGGTTAAACTTTCTGAGCTTAAAATGTCTTCTGAAGACCCCGTGAGAGAGAGAGACCCAAACGCCTGGTCAGGTGGGCACTCCTGAGGCTGCAGAGCGGAAGAGACCACCAACATTGCTCACCCCTGCCCACATCCCTGGCCCAAGAGGAAACTGTATAAGGCCTCTGGGCTCCCGTGGGGGAGGGCCCAGGAGCGGCAGGACCCCTGCCTGAGACACCGCCGGAACCTGAAAGAAACAGACCAGATAAACAGTTCTCTGCACCCAAATCCCGTGGGAGGGAGAGCTAAACCTTCAGAGAGGCAGACAAGCCTGGGAAACCAGAAGAGACTGCTCCCTGCACACACATCTCGGACGCCAGAGGAAAAAGCCAAAGACCATCTGGAACCTTGGTGCACTGAAGCTCCCGGAAGGGGCGGCACAGGTCTTCCTGGTTGCTGCCGCTACAGAGAGCCCGTGGGCAGCACCGCACGAGCGAACTTGAGCCTCAGGACCACAGGTAAGACCAAATTTTCTGCTGCAAGAAAGCTGCCTGGTGAACTCAAGACACAGGCCCATAGGAACAGCTGAAGACCTGTAGAGAGGAAAAACTACACGCCCGAAAGCAGAACACTCTGTCCCCATAACTGACTGAAAGAGAGGAAAACAGGTCTACAGCACTCCTGACACACAGGCTTATAGGACAGTCTAGCCACTGTCAGAAATAGCAGAACAAAGTAACACCAGAGATAATCTGATGGCGAGAGGCAAGCGCAGGAACCCAAGCAACAGAAACCAAGACTACATGGCACCATCAGAGCCCAATTCTCCCATCAAAACAAACATGGAATATCCAAACACACCAGAAAAGCAAGATCTAGTTTCAAAAACATTTTTGATCATGATGCTGGAGGACTTCAAGAAAGACGTGAAGAACTCCCTTAGAGAACAAGTAGAAGCCTACAGAGAGGAATCGCAAAAAGGCCTGAAAGAATTCCAGGAAAACATAAATAAACAAGCAGAAGCCCATAGAGAGGAGACACAAAAATCCCTGAAAGAATTCCAGGAAAACACAATCAAACAGTTGAAGGAATTGAGGATGGAAATAGAAGCAATCAAGAAAGAACACAGGGAAACAGCCCTGGATATAGAAAACCAAAAGAAGAGACAAGGAGCTGTAGATACAAGCTTCACCAACAGAATACAAGAGATGGAAGAGAGAATCTCAGGAGCAGAAGATTCCATAGAGATCATTGACTCAACTGTCAAGGATAATGTAAAGCGGAAAAAGCTACTGGTCCAAAACATACAGGAAATCCAGGACTCAATGAGAAGATCAAACCTAAGGATAAAAGGTATAGAAGAGAGTGAAGACTCCCAGCTCAAAGGACCAGTAAATATCTTCAACAAAATCATAGAAGAAAACTTCCCTAACCTAAAAAAAGAGATACCCATAGACATACAAGAAGCCTACAGAACTCCAAATAGATTGGACCAGAAAAGAAACACCTCCCGTCACATAATTGTCAAAACACCAAACGCACAAAATAAAGAAAGAATATTAAAAGCAGTAAGGGAAAAAGGTCAAGTAACATATAAAGGCAGACCTATCAGAATCACACCAGACTTCTCGCCAGAAACTATGAAGGCCAGAAGATCCTGGACTGATGTCATACAGACCCTAAGAGAACACAAATGCCAGCCCAGGTTACTGTATCCAGCAAAACTCTCAATTAACATTGATGGAGAAACCAAGATATTCCATGACAAAACCAAATTTACACAATATCTTTCTACAAATCCAGCACTACAAAGGATAATAAATGGTAAAGCCCAACATAAGGAGGCAAGCTATACCCTAGAAGAAGCAAGAAACTAATCGTCTTGGCAACAAAACAAAGAGAATGAAAGCACACAAACATAACCTTACATCCAAACATGAATATAACGGGAAGCAATAATCACTATTCCTTAATATCTCTCAATATCAATGGCCTCAACTCCCCAATAAAAAGATATAGATTAACAAACTGGATACGCAACGAGGACCCTGCATTCTGCTGCCTACAGGAAACACACCTCAGAGACAAAGACAGACACTACCTCAGAGTGAAAGGCTGGAAAACAACTTTCCTAGCAAATGGTCAGAAGAAGCAAGCTGGAGTAGCCATTCTAATATCAAATAAAATCAATTTCCAACTAAAAGTCATCAAAAAAGATAAGGAAGGACACTTCATATTCATCAAAGGAAAAATCCACCAAGATGAAGTCTCAATCCTAAATATCTATGCCCCAAATACAAGGGCACCTACATATGTAAAAGAAACCTTACTAAAGCTCAAAACACACATTGCACCTCACACAATAATAGTGGGAGATTTCAACACCCCACTCTCATCAATGGACAGATCATGGAAACAGAAATTAAACAGAGATGTAGACAGACTAAGAGAAGTCATGAGCCAAATGGACTTAACGGATATTTATAGAACATTCTATCCTAAAGCAAAAGGATATACCTTCTTCTCAGCTCCTCATGGTACTTTCTCCAAAATTGACCATATAATTGGTCAAAAAACGGGCCTCAACAGGTACAGAAAGATAGAAATAATCCCATGCGTGCTATCGGACCACCACGGCCTAAAACTGGTCTTCAAAAACAATAAGGGAAGAATGCCCACATATACGTGGAAATTGAAGAATGCTCTACTCAATGATAACCTGGTCAAGGAAGAAATAAAGAAAGAAATTAAAAACTTTTTAGATTTTAATGAAAATGAAGATACAACATACCAATCCTACAACAGATAGAGGCCTTATATCCAAAATATACAAAGAACTCAAGAAGTTAGACCGCAGGGAAACAAATAACCCTATTAAAAAATGGGGTTCAGAGCTAAACAAAGAATTCCCAGCTGAGGAATGCCGAATGGTTGAGAAACACCTAAAGAAATGTTCAACATCTTTAGTCATAAGGGAAATGCAAATCAAAACAACCCTGAGATTTCACCTCACACCAGTGAGAATGGCTAAGATCAAAAACTCAGGTGACAGCAGATGCTGGCGAGGATGTGGAGAAAGAGGAACACTCCTCCATTGTTGGTGGGATTGCAGACTGGTACAACCATTCCGGAAATCAGTCTGGAGGTTCCTCAGAAAATTGGACATTGAACTGCCTGAGGATCCAGCTATACCTCTCTTGGGCATATACCCAAAAGATGCCTCAACATATAAAAGAGACACGTGCTCCACTATGTTCATTGCAGCCTTATTTATAATAGCCAGAAGCTGGAAAGAACCCAGATGCCCTACAACAGAGGAATGGATACAGAAAATGTGGTACATCTACACAATGGAATATTACTCAGCTATCAAAAACAACGAGTTTATGAAATTCGTAGGCAAATGGTTGGAACTGGAAAATATCATCCTGAGTGAGCTAACCCAATCACAGAAAGACATACATGGTATGCACTCATTGATGAGTGGCTATTAGCCCAAATGCTTGAATTACCCTAGATCCCTAGAACAAAGGAAACTCAAGACGGATGATCAAAATGTGAATGCTTCACTCCTTCTTTAAATGAGGAAAAAGAATACCCTTGGCAGGGAAGGGAGAGGCAAAGATTAAAACAGAGACTGAAGGAACACCCATTCAGAGCCTGCCCCACATGTGGCCCATACATATACAGCCACCCAATTAGACAAGATGGATGAAGCAAAGAAGTGCAGACCGACAGGAGCCGGATGTAGATCGCTCCTGAGAGACACAGCCAGAATACAGCAAATACAGAGGCGAATGCCAGCAGCAAACCACTGAACTGAGAATAGGTCCCCCGTTGAAGGAATCAGAGAAAGAACTGGAAGAGCTTGAAGGGGCTCGAGACCCCAAAAGTACAACAATGCCAAGCAACCAGAGCTTCCAGGGACTAAGCCACTACCTAAGGACTATACATGGACTGACCCTGGACTCTGACCTCATAGGTAGCAATGAATATCCTAGTAAGAGCACCAGTGGAAGGGGAAGCCCTGGGTCCTGCTAAGACTGAACCCCCAGTGAACTAGTCTATGGGGGGAGGGCGGCAATGGGGGGAGGGTTGGGAGGGGAACACCCATAAGGAAGGGGAGGGGGGAGGGGGATGTTTGTCCGGAAACCGGGAAAGGGAATAACACTCGAAATGTATATAAGAAATACTCAAGTTAATAAAAAAAATGTCTTCTGATAATTTCATACCTTAGTAGTGCAATTTTGCTGAGTATGAAATGGAAATTTTGCAATTCAAAGTGTATAGGCATTTATTTATGTGAGTCTTATTATAGTGTAGTACTGCACAACACCAACCGGAGCCCTGTATTGGCTATGCCCTCTTTGAATACTCCAGCTTTTATACCCTGTTTATTCTATGGAATAAATATCCAGTGTGGTCTCCACAGACGGGCTTTTAAACTCCCTAGCATTCTAACATGGCTTTTCTTCTGGACCGAAGTTTAAGGCTGTCTTCACCAGAGAATGGAAGGTTTTAACTCCATTTCATGTGAGTGAACTGAATTTTCCGTTTTACTTCAGCCAGCCTTCGCGGATCTATTTCAGTAACCTCTTTGCATGGTGAGTGATTCTCTTGGTTCCTCTGAATTAATGCTTGCCTTCTACAGAGAGAAACGATATAGTACAGATTTCATTGTGCATTGCAGGTCCTAGTTAATAATTATACATCTGAAGGAAACTTTTATTGCCTACATATTAAAGAGAAAGAGGGCATACTGGTGTGTTCAGGTGGTATCTTTTTGGGCTCCTTCCCTTCTTTTGGACTTAAGCCAGAAGTGGATCTAACATTCTTTTCCTTCTCCCATCTAACGTTCCTCTACCCTCATCCTCACCTGATTGGTCCCAAAGCCCTCCTTCCATGTCTTTCTGATTCTTTTCTCTCTTGCGTAGTGTGTCCTTGTTTAAGCAAATATTTCAAGACATGAAACATGACTCTAAACCTTCTTCTTCTTCCGGCACGCTGACTGCATGACACCGAAGGCTCCTAAGAGTGCAGCAAGAGAGAGTGGAACAGTATCTGGAGTGATAGGAGAACTTTTGTGATGACAAAGAGATTGATTTCTGAGCTCTGAAATGTCCTTTGCTCAGGATGAAGTACAAAACATAAGCATGAATCCCTATTGTTTTCTGTCTCCTGGGGCCCTGCTTTGAACTTGGTACACAGCAGATGCTACACAGAGAATAATGTCCTTGATTCCATCCATCCGCCTCCGTTGTCATTCTCAGACATCCCCCACATACATGTCTATTCCTTGAATTTGTGTTTGCATTTTTAGCAATTCTTGTCCTCCTCCTCCTCCTCTTTCTCCTCCGCCTCCTCCTTTTGTTAACTTCTTTGTATTTTAGTAATACAAGAGAAAAAGTGTGGCTGTCTCAATTTCAATTGCCTTGTTACCATTTAATTAAGGAAAATTGGGCGCATACTCTAAGGAAAAAGGTTTAATGAGATCCAAACAGTAGTACCGTATGGGCCCCACTTTGGATTTCCTGTCAGTAAACATAGAGGACACTATAGCACAACTCTCCACTTTCCTGGCCCCAACTGAGCGTCTCTCGATGTTTGTTATGGACACATTGTTCTCCTTACAGCATCTAGGCAGGTTGAGTACCTTGGATCCAAAATACCTGTCCCCAGAAATATTTCGCATCTGAGATTCATTTCTGCTTTTGATTTTAGGAATATTTGCATATATTGCATATATGAAGTCAGGACTCTTGGGAATGGAACCCAAGATTTCTGTAACATGAAATTCATTGTTTGCACATAGCTTAAAGCCAGCCTGACGAAATTTTTATGTCGTAGTTTTAAAATTTTATCTGTATTTTGATTGAAACCTCTCACATGAGGTCAAATGTAGAATTTTCCCGCTTAGTCAAAATGGACTGTTTTGGACAATTTTAGATTTGCAGATTAGGGATGTTCAACTAGTGACTATTTGAAGATTTTAGCATCAGTCCCGGAGAGTAGGAATTCTTGGGACTATAGAGGGGAAATGTAGTTTCTTGCACAGACCATTCATCCAGATCTCCCTTAAATCCACATTCTAGTGCGGTTACCTACAAACCTCTCCATTGCTCTGGTTCCTAAACACCTGCATTTTCCATCACAGAGAGGAGAACATGAAAGCATACCTTTCATGTACAGACACTGTGATGGTACAGTACAGGTATTGTAGGCAATTAATACTGTAAAACCTGACAGGAATATCTGACATGTTATAAATATTCAATGAATGCTCTTTCCTTTTCTTAAAAGAGCCAGCTTTCCCTCTTGAATATTTTAAGAATTATATACAACTTAAAGCCCAATTAAGTGCCTTTGTGTCTAGGATGCCTTCACTAGTCACTACTCCCCATATTCCAGCCGAATTGTTGCCTAGGATATTCCTAAGGTTTTATTTTTTTAATTTTGATATCTGTCAGAGTTGCTCAAGCGACCGGGGGAGCTGCGTGACTTTTTTCTTTTGCTTCTCTCTGCTGTGTTGTGGGAGGAATGTTATTGACTATAAAGTTTTCACGAAATTGTTCACTGTCATTTCCAGGACACCCACGGCAGTGATTAACCCAGCATGAAGAGTGCATCGCCAAATACCATGATGAGTTGTGTGCAAAACTTTAAAATAGCTTGCTTTCTCATCTCTAACCAATGCCCCCATTAGGCAGAGTGGGCTACAAGCTTGCTAGGGAGTGGGTGGTGCTTGAAAGAAGGTCTATTAAATGGATTCCTCTTTTTTACCTGATAGCAGTGATTCAAAGATGGCCGTTCAGTCTGGCTCATGGAACACACAGCTATCGAGCAAGAGAGCTGTTGAGAAGGTAGCTCAGTCAACCTCTCCCACACTCCTCATGGGCGAGCATAGCTGTCTTTAGGATTCTGTGAAGAACAGGCTGCAGTCCTGCTCTAGACAGTTGACAGGGTTATTGACTGACCTGGTTGGAGCAATGTCTTCCTTTTAGTGCTTGGAACATTGACATCATGGGCACCTCCTCAGACCTGAGTAATCTGGGACAGGTGGAGGCCATCCACGAAAATAAACTACCACATTCTCTTGAAGAGCAGGTCTATGAACTTAGATAAGCATTCAGCTTTCTAAGGGCAGATTTCCATTTTATGCTATGATAATGTCTTCCTCACAGTGTGGTAGAAACAGGACCAGTTGTGGTATAGACTTGGGCAGCAGAGGCAAGAGGATCGTGAATGTAAGGCCAGCCTGGGGTGCACAGTGAAATTCTACTTTATATTTAAAGGGTAAAAACAAAAACAAAATAACAAGAACAAAACCTACTAACCAACCAAACGAACAGGACACTTTGTGCCCTGTGAGTCAGTGTCAGCTGATTTTGCCATGAAAGTGAATGTTCTTTCGGCCCCCATCAGTTTAGTTTATAGGATGAAATTAAAAGGAGGCTGTGTTTTTTTTAACCCAGCTAGCTCCCAAATAATTGACATGGGGACCTATTTGTTGATTTTTCAACAAGCTTTAAGTACAACTTCTGAGCAGACATTCCTAACCATCTTAGCTATCTTCCAGTCATACACCCTGAGTTACTTGCATTTAGTCTCCCTTTGCCTGCTCTGCTCTACCTATCTGCCCTCATAGGTTGTGGTAATTCCTTATCATGCATAACTTCATCAGGACTGTCTTCTTTCTCTACCTGGTTGCCCTTCTCCTGGACCCTCACCTGTCTCAAATTAACTCAATCTCCCTAGCCTTCTCCCTGGGAACCCTGGCTGGGATTAAACCAACCTTTCTATCTCCTTTGCCTGATACTTTGCTGTTCATCCTTTTATTAACCAATCAGAGATAATTGAGGAACATTCTTCACACCACACTGATTCTTCAATATTCATGACAATGCCTATGTTTGGACTGTAACTAGATCTTGGGGCACAGAAATCAGCATCTGAATACACAGTGCAAAAGACCTTCCTCCAACACTTCTCTGATGATTCCAGAATAGAAATAATTTCCCAAGGTTTAAACTCTATTATGAAGTCTTCAAAGCAGTAGCAGACATGAATTCAAAGTGAATTGAATTGGCAGAAGATGTGAACTTGGGACCCAGGGGTTCTTGCTTGTGCTTTGGGTGTAGGTGGCCGTTCAGACCTTTTAACATGACCTTACTCGGACCTGCTGTTCTAACATGCAGACTAAAGGACCATTTTTTTTCACAGAATTGGTGCTTCTTGTCTCCTGGCTCTAAGCCACAGCAAAGTTCAAGTATTAACATTCTGTGGCAATGGCGGTAATTCCTTGAACTTGATCCTTTTCACGTTTTTGTAGTTTCTTTTGGTCACCACATCTATTTCTTTCGTTTGATCAATATGCCATGTAATGATCTTGTTTTTATATTTCTGTACCCTTGTTTCCACATTTTCTCTAAGAATAATAAGTTGAATAAGAGATGCCAAATGCACCTGTGTTGTTAACTGCTGTAGCCGTACTCTAACATAAATGATTCTCTTTAAAATTTTTTAAATGTCAACATTAAAAATCCCTTTTATTTTCTAATGTTCTGTAAGTCAGTTACTTTATTTTTCATTGGTTATTTTATTTATTTACATTTCAAGTGTTATCCCCCTTCCCGGTCTCCCCTCCACAAACCCCCATCTCACCCTCTCCTCTTTGCATCTAAGATGGTGATCCCTACCCATCCACCTACTCCTGCCTCTCCATTCTAGCATCCCCGTAGGCTGGGGCATCAAGACTCCACACGACCAAGGACCTCCCCTCCCATTCCCAATCAACAGTTCGAAAGTGAAAAAACAAACTGAAATTCACAATTGTAGTTTATTCATCACAAACACAATGGCTTTCTACTTTCTAAATGAGAAGTAAACAATGAAATCAGATGACCCAAGCATAAGTAACATACATTTCTTGACATTATTTTCTTTTTTAAATTTTATTTAAGCTCTTTTTTCCTTTTAAAAAATATTTATTTATTTTATGTGTATATTTGTTGCTTTCTTCAGTCAGGCACACCAGAAGAGGGCATCGGATCCCATTAACGGTGGTTGCAAGTCACTATGTGATTTCTGGGAATTGAACTCAGGACCTCTGGAAGAGCAATCAGTGCTCTTAATCCCTGAGCCAACTCCCCAGCCCTAATCTTTTTTTTAATTTTACACTCCAGAATTTATTCCCCTCCTGGTCAACCCTCTGACTGCTCTATACCGTTCAGCCCTCCTCTCCATGAGGGAGGGTGTTCCCCTTCTACTCCCTATCGCACCAGATCTTTCCACAACCTTTTCTCAGTCTCTTGAGAGTTAGGTGCATCTTCTCTGACTGAACCCAGACCTGGCAGTCTGCTGCTGTATTTGTGTTAAGGGCCTCATATCAGCTGGTATATGCTGCCTCATTGGTCTAGTTTCTGAGAGATCTCAGGGATCCAGATTAATTGAGACTGCTGGTCCTACTACAAGGTTGCTGTCCTCCTCAGCTTCCTCCAGCTTTTCCATAATTCGACCACAGGTGTCAACAGCTTCTGTCCATTGTTGGGTACACATAACTACATCTGACTCTTTCAGCTGCTTATAGAATAATTTGGAGGGCAGTCATGATAGATCCCTTTTCGCGAGCACTCCATATCCTCAGTAATAGTGTCAGGCCTTGGGGCTTCTTGAGCTGGATCCCTTTTTGGGCCTGTCACTGGACCTCCTTTTCCCTAGGCTCTTCTCTGTTTTTGTCCCTGCCATTCTTTCAGACAGGAACAATTATGGGTCAGAGTTTTTGACTGTGGAATGGAAACCCCATCCCTCACTTAATGCCCTGTCTTTCTGCTGGAGGTGGGCTCTACAAGTTCCCTTTTTCTACTGTAGGGCATTTCATCTAAGGTCTCTCCCTCAAAGTCCTGAGAGTCTCTTACCTCCCATGTCTCTGGTATATTCTGGAGGGTTCCCCTACCTCCTATCTCCCGAGGTTGCCTGTTTCCATTCTTTCTGGTGGCCCTTAGGGCTTTAGTCCTTTTTCTCCACCCAACACCTGATCATGTTCCCCTCTTCCTCTCCCTGTTCATTTTCTCACCCAGCTCCCTCCCTCTCCCTACTCCTGTGGTTGCTTTCTTCTACCTTCCAAGTAGGATTAAGGCATTCTCACTTGGGCCCTTTGGCTTGTTAACATTTTTGAGTTCTGTAGACTGTATCCTGGGTACTCTGTACATTTTTTGGCTAATATCCATTTATTAGTTAGTACATACCTTGCATGTCCTTTTGACTCTCAGTTACTTACTCAAGATGATATTTTCTACTTTCATCCATTTGCCTGCAAGACTCAGATTGTCCTTGTTCTTAATAGCTGAGTAGTACTTCATTGTATAAATGAACCACATTTTCTGTAATCATTCTTCTGCTCTGGGACATCTGGGTCGTTTCCAGATTCTGGCTATCAGAAACAAGGCTATGAACATAGTGGATTATGTGCCACTGTGGCATGGTAGGGCATCTTTTGGGTTTATGTTCAAGAGTGGTATAACTGGATATTCAGGTAGATCTATTTCCTATTTTCTGAGCAATCTCCAAATTGATTTCTAGAGTGGTTGTACCAGTTTGTAATCCCACCAGCAATGGAGGAGTGTTCCTCTTTCTTTCCATCCTCAAAAACATGTGCTATACCTGAGGTTTTGATCTTAGCCATTCTGATTGGTGTAAGGTGGAATCTTGGGGTCCTTTTGATTGCATTTCTCTGATCACTAAGAACTTTCAACTTTTGTTTTATAGTTCATAATGAAAGATCAGAACAACATTGTGTTAAGTATCATTAATCTAAGAGTTTGTAGACTTTTAGAAATGAGGGCAAGGGATGCTAGATCAAAGAGGAGGCTGCTTATAGGGACAGTGAACTAATCTGAAACATATACTGGGTATAGTAACTCAATTGTTAGGTAGTGCTCACAAACCATTCTTTATCTCACTGGGTTAATATAGCTAACAGAAAAGATGTAGCGGACTGCAGCTTCTCCATGATAGTAAGTTGCTTGCTTGCCTCTTTATTTATTTTATGATGTTTTCTGCTTCAGGTGTAACTAGGCTGTGGGCTGGCACTAACAGAGAAGGAACAGTTGGACAGGCAACAGAAGGATGGAGAAGAGAAGGGGAGGGGTGGGTAACTCCTGAGTTAGGTCTGCTCCTTTGCAAGGTCTGAAACAGATGTTTTCTGCTAAACTCAAACAACTGATCCTTGATTTAAGGATAATTTCTTTATTATTATAGTAACCAGAGTTTGTAAATCTCCATTATAGACTGAGGAAAGCTGAAGAAAACATAACATGCTAGAAGCCCCAAACCACTCACATTTTTCTAGCTTCTTGTCCCATACGATGAAAGAGTGATTAGATGTATTGATATTTTCGGAGACTTTGAAGCAACAAACAGTTCGAGCTCTATATATTAAATGCATCTTGAGTTAGGGTTGCACGTGGAAACTGGGTGCCACTTTAATCATCACCAGCAATAGGCTCTGCTGGTGCCATGTCTTGTCCCAAGGTCTTTGTTCACTTTAAGCTGCTTGTGAGCATCTGACACTACCAGCTTTCTATTCCTCTGAAGACAATTGGGTTCCTGGAGTTTGCATAAGGCTGCTGCAAGTCCCTGTATAGCTATTTACACAGCTCCAATCATCATAAATAAATTACTTCATAAATTTCAACAAACGAAATCATGTTATTTTATTTTGTCTGCCTTGTCTCTTCTTTGTGATGCCAAACCACCAGTATGTCATTTATATTTTTGCTTATTTGCTGAAATGAAATTTAAAGAACTCAATTAGTAACCAGGGTCCACAGCTCTCTCCATCTCAGACTTTTGTTTTGCAGCTGAAGAGAAAACATTTTCAGAAAATAAAAACAGAGAAGGCACTGCTATAAAAAAAAAAAAGAAAGAAAGAAAGAAAAGAAAACAGTGTGTGCTAAGTTTTACAATCCTATTGTTTTTATTTTCTTTATGCAGGTAGACTAATAAATAATTCTATGGAATAAAAACTTGATTTTATAGGATTTATATTTTTGGAGTTTGGGCACATGTGCATGCTACCACCTTTATGACTTGATAGAATATTCAGAATATTTTCTTCCTGTCCATCTTAGTTACTGTTCTATTCCTTTGAAGAGACATCATGACCAAGGCAACTATTACAAAAGAAAAGCATTTAATTGTGGGCTTGCAGGTAGTTTCAGAGGCCTAGTTCATTATCATCATGATGGGGAGCATGGTGGAAGAAAAGTATGGTACTGGGGAAAGGCAGAAGAGCTATATCCTGATCCTCAAGCAGACACAGGGAGACACTGGGTTTGAACTGAGCTTTTCAAACTTCAAATCCAAACCTCACTGCCACACCTCTTAATCCTTTCAAACAATGCCATTTCCTGGTGATTCTGCATTAAAATATATGAGCCTATGGGGCCATTCTATTCGAAACATATCACTTTGCTTCAGGCATCAGCCAAGGATAGCCTATCCTGCCTCCAACTATTGTCATTTTTTAATGACCAATCAGAAAGTGTGGGAGTTTTTATGCCTCGTTGCTTATAGCAGCTTAATGCCTTTGTAGTTTATCCTTTTTGGCACATACATTAGAAGTGTATTACCATCAAACAGTAAACCCCTTACCAATTTCAAATTTGGATAATTTTGATCTGAATGAGTTCTTTAAATATTCTAGATTCTAGACTCTTGTCAAAAGCAGTCTTCCACCATTTGAACATCCGGAACCATTCTGAGAAAAGTGTCAATATGTGGTTACATTGTGCAAGTATAGGATACTAAGTAAATATAAGCTAAGTGGACTATGGTGTCAGCAGGCAGCCTGGTTACCTGGGAATGAATATCGTGTGAGAAGCCTATCAATGACTAAAATGACATTATTTTTTTTTTGTGAACATGAGGTATTTATTTCTTTAGACTAAGTACAATTTTTAAGAAAAAAGTCAGAAATACATAAAAATCAATTTTAGTATTCAAAACTTCAAATGAGTAAGAGTCTATAAATTCATTAGAAAGGTCAACATCTAACAGTAAGTCCTCCCATGAATTGTTTTTCTGTACATAATGCTAAGAGATTTGGATATGAAAGTTCACTGTGGATTATTCAACATATAATTAAGAAACTAGGAGACACACAAGCCTAATATAAGATCAGATCAGGATAACCAGTCTAAAATAAAATAGAAAAAAAATAGTCTGTAGAGGAAATGTTGTACCAGATTTTATGCCTATAATAGTAAATTCAGATACTAAAATATTTGGATTCAGTTAATGATTAACAAAGGTTCACTGAATTCATAAATTTTTCTCATCATTCTATTTTAAAGAAATTCAAGCTATTGTTCTGATGCAAATATATATTTGTTTTGAATATGAAAATAAGATTCTGTATGGTCCTATTTACTTATGTACCGTAATCACTAATAGGGTAAAATTATAAGGACATTTTAGGATTTGCTTTCTCTATGTCTGATACCTCCTTTTCTTTTATCAAATTCCTCCAGTCTTCCACTATTGCTTCCATTGGAGATTTTTAAAAAAGAAGCCACACCAATTTAACTCCTTCATTACTAACTTTACTGTTTACTTTTTATTTGTTTTCTAAATGATCATCCTGGGGAGTGTCATTAACAAGTAAAATAATACTAATTTATCTAGATTGATTTTTACCATCCACCACTATTTTACTGCCATTCAAAACTCTACAAGGTTCTCCATGCCTGATGCTGGTTCTATAGCAAATTAAAGGTGTCCACCTCCCTACAGTTATTGTTTGTCTAGTTAGTTTATTATTACAAGGTAGAAGAAACAAGAGTTCCAAATAGGAAACACATTTAAACTATTGTTTACATTTACCTACAGTGGTCCATTTACTGTGCTTTTTATTCCTTTTGTGTGGACTTGAGCTTCTGTGTCAGGTTCTTCGATTGTAGCCTGAAGAACCTGTTTTAATATTTGCAACAGGTCATCAATGTCAAGGCCAAGCTTTCTCTGTTACCTTGGAACATCTTAGTTTTGTTTTCTTTTTTAATTTTAAGGATGATTTCTCACACATGCATCTTTATCAATCTATTTTTAGATTTTTTCTTACTTAGAATTTTTTATGATACAGTGTATTTTGATCACACCACCCCAACGCCAGCCTACCTCTCTACCCAACTTTATGTTCTTTCACCTTCAAAAATAAAAAGCAAGAAATATAAACAAACAAATAACAACAAAGACAAAAAATAAAAAGCAAACACCAAAAAGGCCAACAAAAACACCAAAATGAAAAGTTAAAACAAACAGGCAAATTAAAAAGAAAAACAAAGTAAAATTAATAGATCAACATCTTGCTTAATATACATCAGGGAAATATTTTTGCAGTTGACAGGGATTAACAGAGAGACCTACAGTTGGTCAATGTTTTGATAGTGAGTGGCTTTGGAGCACTCAGTCCTAAATAAGATGGCTTCATCAAAGCCTTAATCTTGAGGATCACGAATCGACACAGAAGAGGCTGGGATATCATGAGCCAGAGGTGGTGGATGACTCCACAGAAACCATGTCTTCCATAGGTAATAGGGCTGATGCACATATGAATTCACAGACTATGGCAGCACACACAAGACCTGCATATGGGATGGGATCAAGGCAGATGGGATCTTAGCATGAGAGAGGGATGTGGATATAGGCTCCAACTCTAACCAAGAAACTATCTGTAATTGATAGCTACTGGCAAAGGGAAAAATCCATTTTCTCCAATGGAGTGTGTCTTGGCACACCAGCCACACTAGCACAGGTCACATGCTGAGGATTAGTCGCTCAACACAAAACGATCTATCTTGATCCATTTGAAGAGAATGCGTTGTTAATATAGTTTTTAAAAGAATGATTTTAAATACATTATTGAACTTTGATTGCAGAAGAATGGGCTGTTGATGATACTTTAAGGAGATGAGTCAGCTGAGAAAGTCTTGAGTGAATGTGTAAGAGGCAGACAAATGCTGAGTGAATGTGTCTTGTGTACATGATTATGGTCATGACATTGATCCAATGCCTTAGCTTCATGGAAATAACAGAGCCTTCCTTGGGTCTGTGTGTAAAACTAGTCTTCACTCTGAGACGGCTGGCTCCCCTGTTGAGATGTGCCAATTCCTTCCCCTTGTTCCTCCATGAGAAGAAGACAGAGGTGTGCCTCACGGAGACTCCCCATGCTGCAATAGTTAGCACTACGCCATCAGAGTAAGCATAGTCCGTCTTGTCGCAGTGTTTCTGTGTTAGTTCTGTCTTAGTTTCCCTGTCATCCCAGTCATGTTTCCAGACCAAACTGTCCTGGATGTGGCATTTCTCTGAAGTTTCTTTCAAGATTTGTAGTCTTTAGATATCGACAGCCTTTTGTATGTCTAAATGTGCTTATTTTGGGCTCATTCTGTGAGAGTTTTATGGATGTTTGGATTTCTGCCTTTTTCACATTTGTGAAGTTTCTCATCAGTTTTTCATCAGTTTATTCAAAGAAGGGTTACTTTCACAATTATTGTTTGTTTTTTCTTCACATTGAATTATTTTTGCATTACCTGTGATAAAATCTCACTTGTGTGTTCGATACAAACAACAAAAACTCATTTATATATTGATGGCTTCAATCTGCTAATATTTTGTTCTTGATTTTTGCTTCTCTACTCAGGAGAAACATCAAGCCATAGTCTTCTTTTCTTGCAAGTATCTGACTTTGATATAGAGGAGATGAAGTTTCATAGAATGGGTTAGAAAGAACTTCTTACATTATTGTCTGAGTGGATACTACAGTTCTGATACAGATGTTCCTTGCAGCTTGGTTAAATTCATCAGTGATCCCATGTGGAAAACAATTTTTGTTTTGAGAGATCATCCTCATCCCCGTCCTTGTCCTCATCCTCTTCTTTCTCCCTCATGATCATTCCTGCACCATGGCAGGTCTTGTATCTTTATGCTGCTTCCAAAACTCTCCTAGATGGTTATCAGTTGTTTATGCAATTTATTTAAACAATGGCCCTACTGAAATGATCTCATCCTTGGGTTTGGTTTTGCTAATTTTGTCTTTCAAGGTAATCATTTACTTTATCTGTGTTATCCAGTTCCTTGGAAAATTTGCATATTAGCATTTTCTTTATGCTTTTATTATCTTATGTACACAAGTCTTCACTTGTGTATTTGAAGCTCCCAGTAATTATCAATAGGCAAAAACTCTCTTGGCTTCACCTCTATGAATCTAAAATCTTATTTTTAAATCAAACTATCTTAACAAGACTGGCTTATTCCATGCTATCTAGCAAACATGTAAAACTCATGCATACTACTGGAGGCCTTACCTTAGAAGGAATGGTAGCTAGGTAAAATGTATGTAAAGATAGCTCTGAGACTAACTAGGCCTACATTTACGAAACAATGGCTTTTCGTATCTGTTCCATCAATTGAGTGAGTTTAAACTCTGATTAACCCAGACATGGATAAATTACATTCATCTTGACTCCAGATGGCAAATGTACTTATGAATTCTGGTACTTGACTGCATGGCTGTTCTATTGAAGTTGTGCACAGCTGTTAAGTAGTGATGTTATGTTATGTATGAGGGAGAAATACAAAATACCCTCCATGTGAAAAATCAGGTTACATATATTATACGATGGCTATCTAGCCCTGAAACAAAATAATCCTGTTACATTTGATTCAATAATTGTCCTTACTTGAACAACTAAGCCACACTGATACATAATTATATGAGATATTATTTCACCAGTGGCTACTTAAATTACAAAATCTCTTGATCTTTAAAAAAATTTTGAGACAAATCTTCTGTAGGTCTGGTTGGTTTGAAAATATTAATAACCAAGGATAGCCGCAAACTACTGACTGCCCTAACTTTGCCTCCAAAAATGGTGAGCTTCAGGTATGTACCTACATATTGGTTTGCAAAGTGTTCTGAATTAAATAAAATCATATTATGTATAAGAAAATTATAATATGTCTCATTAACTAACTGTTCCTTAATGACTATCCATTAAAAGCTTATAAAAGCTTACTGTATGCCAATAATTTGCTCTCTAAAGGACTGAAACAAAAAAAGATTAAGGACCAATAAGCAAAGTTTTATTTGTTTCCATTTTAACTGATAAATCATAGGATATTTTCTGATCAAGTTTTTCCCTCCAAGATCATTATCAACTCCTCACCCACCCACCCTGTTAGCGCTCTCTCTCTCTCTCTCTCTCTCTCTCTCTCTTTCTCTCTCTCAAAAAAAAAAAAAAAACCAAAAAACAGAAAACAAAAATCTGAAATGGGAATTAAAACAAAATTAAGCAATAAGAACACTAGACACAAACACACAAAATAGAACTCATAAAAACACAAAATCAAAAACCATAATATACAAGCAAAGGAGCAGAAGGACAAAAAAATTACAACAATAAAACAACAACAACAAAACCAAACAAAGCACAATGAGACAAAAAAAATCTACAAAAATATGATTAAGTTTGTTTTGTGTTGGACGTACACTACTGGGCAGAAGGCCTACCCTTAAGTATGGTTAACATGCTCAGTGATACACCACTGGACAGAGCTAATGTTTCTCTGTAAGTGGCTATGAATTGGAGATAATTTCTTAGTTAGGATTGGGAGCTTTCTCCAATTCCCCATCTCCACATTAATATCATGTTTTGCTTCAAGCAGTGGCAGGCCCTTTAACTCTTTATCCTCTATTTATATCTAAGCTCTTAAAAAACAGTAAACACAACTCAGAACCAGTATTTATTGATAGATTAATGAGCTAAACTTACTAGAATTGTCCTAGAGACTTACTCTGTGCAATATAGAGGCTACTCGCCACATGGCTTGAACTTTAAACTGATAGGCCAAAGGGTGGGGGGGGGACTCAGTATCACTTTCTGAACCACATACACCATCTTCATTTTTAGTTTTCAGTAGCCATGTCCACCTAGTGACTACCAAACAGAATCACACCAATGTGAAAGCATTCTGCCCTCACACAAAATTCCACTAATACCCCTGGTTAAAAAGTTGAAAGGAAAAGGCCTGATAACCTTATTAAGTAAAAAATTAATTTCAGGTACATTTTGTAGCTAACTATTTTTTATTACAACAGTCAGATTTATGAAGGGGAAACAAAAACAAAACAAACAAAGCTCGAAAGCAGCTTTTACAATCGTTGAAGTCAACACAAAAGACTGAAATTAATTTGAAACGTTCTTCCCTTAGGAGTCCCTCTCTTCTTTACAGGGAATACTAAGAGCAAGGGCCAACACAAACGATTGGAAAGGGTTAGTGCATGGTCTTCTGACTCTTCACAAAGTTCGTCTTCCTCAATTAATTTTTTTCAGTCAGATCGTTAACACTGTACAGCTCATCCAACTGAATACACAGTACAGCTCATTCCATATTGCAGGTGGCCATGGCAACTAGATTTCTACCAAAGGAAGGACAATGAAGTATCAGGACCTTCTATAGGTGATTACATATCTTTTGTTTGGACTATAAATCAATTTCTGTTTCACAGCTTCAAATATGCAGAACAGAACATCCCACCCTCGCATGTATCATGAAGAAAACAGAGAAAGCCCCAAGTCTCAGATGGTTTAGTCACTAGCCTGAAGCTAACCACTGCATTCAAGGTTCCTTTGTAACAGCATCTGAGAGCAGATGCAGACTAAAGCTTGGGTATGAACTTTCAGATTTAGGTGTTAGAAACAGGGCGTTTGATTTGTCCTTTGGATTGTAAATATTGTATAACCCTTGATAATTATTTAGAAAAGTAAATTTATAATGTTTTCCCTGAATAAATCTTCACTGTTACCCTCCAGTAAAATTGCTTCTTAATTTTCATGCATCTCTTGCCTTTGGTGGAGTCCCTGAAAATAACATGTGAGCTAATGAGTTTCTACATGTACTGAGAAGTTTCAAAAGAAAAATGTAAAGTGCTTAGGAAAGCTGACTAGGAAGGGGGAATGAGCCAAGAGAATCAAGATTCTGCTGTAATCTAGCTTTGGCTTCCCTGTCCAGGGAACTCCAGAGTAGAAAGAGTCCTACTGAACCACCCGGCAGAGTGCCTCCAGGATTCTCCAGTTTGGACATCCCTCATTTGGTGAGTGACAGGACCTTCCGAGCATTTCCAGGATACTTGGCTCTACTCCACTGGTACAATGCTCTGCAGGAGAGAGCAACTGTGAGCTGAGAATAGCCGATACCACTATAGATGAACTAGTACAGTCATCTACATAGTACACCAGCATCCATGACAGCCCTTACCTTTAAACATGTGAATTTATACTCCGAAGTTCCAATTAGAAGAGAAATGCTTTGTTGACTTCAAATATGGTCAATAATTTCCCAAAGGAATTCTCTAGTGGGAAGGTTAATGGTCAGAAAGTTGAGTTTTGATTTAATATAAAATATTTGGGGAGTTACTCTACATAATAAAAGGTAGGATAAAGGATTCTAGGAATAAGTGTTCTCAGGAACATCACAAAAAGAGGTCCCAGTTCAAACAGGGGATTCAATGTGTGGTACTAGGATGGATGGCCTTTGAATCAAAGTTTCTCAAGGACATGCCAAGTTAGGATTCTGGGCTTCCCTGTTTTGGTTACACAGAGATAATGAAGGACAAGTATACCTATTTGTTGCCTTCTGGCCAAATACTACTGTGAATGCACAATTCTTTAGAATTTGACTTGGGACACAAAGAGGGGCAAAAGCTAAGCCCTGAAATGGGAGGCAAGGACTGCTGGGTGCAGAACAGTACTGTATGATAACCAGGAAGCCTTCATGCAAGCATTTCAGAATGAAATCTTATTTCTAACCCTACATGCATTTGGCTAAAATTCTTTGAGTTTCCTCACGTTTAAATTTAGAATAATAATTGTTTCTCACAGAATTTGTGCTGAAAATTAAGTCACATACTCCTTATGAGACTCTTAATTGTTCCTATGCCATACTATGGTTTCAATAATATATGTTGTTATTATTCCACATTAACCAGCCTGGCCCTTTCTCACAAAATTAAGAGCATGTCATTGGGTTGGTCCATTGCTAGTTTTATGATATGAGTGTAAAGATGTAAAGCTATATAAATGCTGAGCTTGGAAATTGCTACTGTGTACAAGTTATGTGATTTACCTTGTTCCTTCAGGCAGCACAGATCCACTGAATATTGAATGTGTTTCGCAGACTAAGAAGATAGCATCAGCTAGCTCATGCTGTATGACAAAGTCACCTGAAATTACTGCCTTAAAACAAAACCCACTGGACTAGCTCAACACTGAGTAGTCAGAAGATATTTTGGCTTGGATAAGCACATAAATTCTTCATGTGTCACATAAACACTTTCAAGAGTATGTGTGAGCTTTCTATTCATACAGGCAGCTCTGCTGTAGAAGATTGGCTGGTGTTGGTTTGCAGCTCACTGCTCCTCTACTCTGTGACCTCATTCCCTGGTAGGCTCTCCACAAGCTTGCTCACTCAAGGGAACAGATAAAAAAAATAATAGCAGTTGTCATCCTAGGTTAAAGTTGCCCAGCCTTGCTGGAGAAGCAATTTGTTTCTGAAAGTAAACCACAGGGTACGGCCCTGATGAGAGGGCATGTGGTTGGTGACGTTATAGGAGAATGAGCACGTACATAGGAAGTGACTAACTGGGGCCCACAGTGTAAAGAACCTAGTAAACTCACTCAGCAGGAGTTACTTCATTCACAGGAGTGTGTGGGCACTGAAGCTACACCAGTGAACTCACCTCAAGGTCAGTGTGTAAGATCCTGATGAAGCCGTTGGGGGAGATGCAAGGTGAAGAAGTTCTCCCAGAAAGTGTTGTATGTCGTGTAAAGTCCAAAGTAACAGTGGCCCAGGCCTCACATCTCTTTCCTATGTGCTGACTTCATTCTTGTAGATATTTCTCTGATTGTACTGGGCCCATAAGGCAATATGGCTGGAAAAAGTCTGGGCCATTTCTTTTGGGCAAAGAGAACTTATTATTTAAGTATATGTAAAAGAGTCAGGAGGTACCAAGGCAAGAAAATTTGTTCCAGAAATGAAAAAGTAATTTTAGTATATAAAATTAGAACACTCTCAGTGGCAATATGACCAAACAAAGCCCTTACAATATTATATCTATTTAAGAAGCCAAAAAGTAGGGCAGTGGTGATGCAATTGTATTTTAATAATATAAGAATTTTAATAATTCTTTTCTAATAAAAAGAAAGCCAAAGTATTGATAGAATCCCAATAGATGTGCTAAAGTAAATAGATAACGTTGATAGATACGGTATTTTTGATAAAGTAAAAAGTAGTAGTTAAGCCTTACATTACACCATGTGATTGATAAAATTATACAAATATTGATTTTTAGGTAACTACTCTTAGTATAGGAAATACATTTTATCAAAGACCACTAACCTATAAGGCATCAATTGATTGAAAAATTCTACATTCAAAAGAGACTAATGGTTACTTTTCTTGATATTGAACTGAGGAGCCAAAATTTAAATATTTAGGAGTTCTGGTTTCACTCTTTTACAGTGATACAACACTTACCAAAGATATCTTGGGGAGGAAAAGGTTTATTTGATTTACTCTCCCAGGTCACAAAACGTCATTGAGGGGAGCCAGGGCTGGAAGCATGGCTTTTTGGCTCAATGTCTAGATCATGGGTAAATATCTTTTGTACACACTCCAGGAATACGTGTTCAAGAAATAACACTGCTCACAGTTGCCTGAGCCTGCCTGCATCAATCAAGATGATCAAGGCATTCTGTTATCGAAATGTCCACAGACCAATCTGATAAAGGCATTGCTCAATTGAGACTTGTTTTGCAGGTAGTTCCAGGATGGGATAAGTTGACAGTTAATGCTAAGAAGGAAACTAAGTTTTTCCATCAAGCCCTGTGCACAAATCCAGAAGCACGGATGTAGCCATATCAGCTTATAACCAACATGATCTCCATCGGAGGTACATAAAATCATGAGAGTGGAGGTGAAGCTTTACCAATGTGTCTGCCTCCTTAACCTTAGCTTGAGAAAAGCCAGGCCAGTTCTAAAAGAAGATCTCTTTGTTTGTTTCTTTGTCTGCTTGCTTGCTTGTTTATTTTCATGGCAGGGTTTCCTTGTGCAGCTTTGACTGTCCTAAAACTCACTTTATAGACAAGGATGGCTTTGAACTCACAGAAATCTGCCTGCCTCTGCCTTCTTGAGTGCTAGGATTTAAAGGTGTGTGCCACTAGAGTCTGGCAAGAAGTCACTTTTATCCTGACCTCTTTATATTCTGCTCTTTATATTCTCCTCTGAATCCAAATTATAAGATCTATTAGTCTTGTCTGTTCCTAGGAAAGCCTATCACTTGTGAGTCTGCCAATACGTAGGGCATTGCGGCCTTGCCTCTGTTCCCCCCTTTTCAGTCTCTTGTCATCCTGGGGATAATTTTCATATCCCAGAACAGGACTGGTCTAGAATACATTGCCTGGATCCCTTGAGTTACTCACCTCTGTTCTTTGGACAACAGATTACTTGGTTGATAAAAAGAAGTTTAGAATAACTAGTTTATTGTTTTGGGAGATTTTGCCTATAATTTTCTATGAGCTCGGTAAGAAGTATTTTTAATCACTAAAATAATGAATTAATTTATCTTTAAAGTAGAAGAAAAACATACAATCTAGATACCTGACTCACTCTTCTCACCTCGTGAACTATTTTTGATCTGTGAAATGAATGAAATTGAACTATGTGTTTTTGGAGCTGCCCAGAGGTTGAACTTGGGGGGGAGGCATGGAAATGAGTGTTAGGTTCATCTAGGAAGGGAGCCAAGTTCTACAGTGTTTGTGAGGAGAAGGGAAGACTAAGACTGTAAAGACTTGCAGAGAAGGCTGCAGCGAGGTAAAAAGTAGGCCCACTTTCTCCTATCTGAGAGGAGGGGAACATGAGGTCTTTAACACTCACTGCCATGAGCCTTAAAGGACTGCCCCTAGGAGATGCTGTCTTTCTGACGCATCTCAGAGCATGTGTGTCAGGCTTCTACAACCTGACAAAGATACATAAATGATATCCATGGGTCTCCAATAACAGGAGATATGATCTGTAACTTAAAGCATCTACTGTGGACTTCTTTTTTTTATAAACTTTTGTACTCCTGAAACTCTTACTCTGTAGTCTGGACTGGCCTGAGTTGTTCCGCACTTTCCTTTGAATTAAAGCATTCTCACTGAATTGAAATGTTTCCTCATGTGCTTCAGGAGATGAAACAAAAGTCACATTGCTAGAACATACCTTTGGAAGATTCTTGAGAACTCCCTTCTAGTAGTATAAAAAGGGATAAACATCTGCAAAGGGAAGAATGGGGGAAGAGGGGGTTTGAACCAGCCAAACTGCAGAGCAAATAGAGATCCAGCGTGGAGCTGCCTACAAGAGTGCAGAAAGCTTCAGAGCTGAGTCTTCACAGACCTTGGTATGGGCTTCTCAGTGATGTTGCATGCTTTTGAGTCTCCCATGTACCTGTAACAGCCCCTCTTCTATATTCCTGTTAGTAACCCCAATAAAACCCCACTGATCTGCAAAGATGGACTTGGTGCAGCCATTCTCTTGGTCTGTTAAGCGCTCCCTTTCCTGCATAAATAGCCATGTGTATTGTGTCTTCTAGGAAAAAGTCTGTCACACAACAGCCCGGAACTTAACATCATCTAGTCTCAGCCTCCAGAGTGCCACGCTGGGCTGGCAGGAGTATACTGCTATGTCAGGCAGGCTCACACATGTGATTTTGTTATTGTTCTGTTTTAATAACTGTTTATATTCTCTAATGGGCTATAAAACAAGTTATCAAACAGATTTTGTATGTGGTGGGAGCGATGGCTCAGTGGATAAGAGTACATTCTGCTTTTACAGAGGATCTGAGTTCTCTCAGCACCCACATCTGGCAGCCTCCTCTGCCCTCTGATGACAGAGTCTGCTCATAGACATACACAAATGGACATATTAAAAATACATAAACCAGTCTTTGAAAATGAGGATCATGTAGTTGCTAGGGCTGGAAGCATATACTTGGCTCAGTATTATGTTTTTTCCTGTGGCTCTGACTACCAGCAAGGAGAACCTCTCAGAAACAAAAGGGCCTCTGGGACAACAGGATAGGCACAGGTTATTTAGATCTTTGAGGATCTTTGCAGTATTATGGCTGCCATTTTTACATCTATCTGCTTCCTGCCTTCTGCCTTCTGCTGGGGCCTTTTCTTTTCAAAGCAAATATTTTAAAACTCATAAAAAACATTTTAATTTCAGCAGTGATAAGCGTAGGGGGTGGGGAAGACTCATGGGGTGCGGGGGAAGCACAACAAAATGTTACTCCACAGTTCATTGGATGCCTATTTAAATCCCACGGTGGCCATCCAGAGTAGGGTAGCCATAGCAACAAACCAGAATGTTTTCCCAGAGTGTGAGGACCTGATGGAGGAGGACAGACAGTGCTGAGTACAGGGGTCTCCAGCAAGTAGGCTTTTCCCGGGCACAGCTCTGCCTCACAGACTTGAAAAGAGCAGCTGTAGCCGAAGCTGTGAGTCTCCTCAATGAACACAGAGTATATCTATAGCTTTGGCAACCTCCTTGGAGAACTGAAAGTTGGCTTCCTTCAAGATAACCTAAAATGAAGCGTATTTTTAAAAATATCTTTGATCAAGTTCACATTTCGAGGCATTGAAAAACAAGAAAAACAAAACCAGACAGAAGACCACATGGGAGCTGGGAGTGGGAGCTGTGATTGTTCCTTTTCGAGCAATTCCTTCGACTGCTATGCATTAGGTAGGGCTTTGATCCTGGGATAGTCACAGGAAGCGAGGGAAGGTTCATGGAGCCAGTTTGGTGCCTGCCTAGCCCCTTCTGTCCGGCTGCTGTACCAGCCGCCCTGGGGGTGGAGGCTGGTGCCTTCCAGCTGCTCTTTGTAGAGATGTGCCTCTCCAGGAAATGCTTATGAAGTCCTACTGTGATTCAATGACTGGGGCATAAAAACTTGGCCTCTTGCCTCAGTTCCACGGCATAACCCAGTGTACAACAAACTTTCCCGTGATATCAGCGTCAGACCAGATTACAAGAAAATGTTTTCTATCTTGTTTTCCCTGTCCTACTTTATCTCCCCCAGTTCCATAAAGAATCTTGTAAGTATTTTCAATCAGTAAAATGCCTGTAGGATGATCACACTTTGAAGTCTGGCTCCTAGGTAATCCAATCTCAATCTGACATTTTGGGATCCATCCTGGGAAAAAGACTGAGACAATCTGGCTTCCGTCTGTGGTCCATTACCTGGGAAAGAGTGGCCTGTACTCTCAGGTGACGTGATCCACAATGGTAGAGTTGCTGGCTTATGAGTGCACATGACTTTTCAATATCTGAACATATACCTTAACTCAGCTAAACTTCTCACTCCTTTTTCATTTCCCTGTGCAGATCATGTTATCAATACCTCACACCAATGATCTTTCCCATCAAAGATTACTTTCTAGGTAACCTGATCAAAGCCATAGTCTAATACTTGAGGGAGAATAAAGATATGTCTTTTGTAACTTTATGGAATCTACCCAAGTCTATTGATATCTGTTCCAAGTCACTCCAAGCCATTTGCAAATATTACTGGTGACAGAGATCTCCTTGATACTATGATCTGAATCATATCATCTGTTGGATGAAGTTACCCATAGGGCAGAGGCCACCTCAGCTGTCTTTGAAGAGCTCTCTCTACCATTCGCCATGTGCTCAGATTTGGATTTGGGAATGAATGAAAATAAATCAAAGTCTAAAGAATCTATGGTTGGGTGGGACAGGTTTAGATATCATCATAAAACTTTTAGGATTATGTCTCTAAAAGAAGGAGTTTTTATCTATTAATTTTTTGTTTTGTTTTGTTTTGTTTTGTTTTGTTTTTTCACTTTGAAGGCATTTCCTGCAAAGCTCTGACCCTTAGAGCCCAATAGAGAGAGACCCTGTTTAGTTTCTTTTCTGGCCTTGGGCACCTGTATTCTAGGTCCATACCTGATAGGGCCATCTTACCAGGAGGTGGGTAGGAGGTTATCCCTTGTCTCCTAACCTCTCAGAGGCCGTCATGAACAACTAATGATGTCGGAATTGCAAAGCCTACACACTGGCCTCTAGCTGAAACCATACTGTGGAGAAATTCATTGTGTAGCTGAGGAGTCTGAAAGGAGCCAGATTCCAGCTGAGACCGCGCTGCTGATCAACTCTTTTCCAGCGCTCTGGCTTTCCCTTACTCCCTTGCCAGTTTATGGTGGCACCACTCCCTCAGCTAATCCTTTGAAAGGAGCTTACCTGTGAGCCTTTGTACCTACCAACAGCCATTGTCATGCTGGCATCTTAGAAAGTGGAGGACCACAAAGGGAAGGTCGGGCTGGGAAATGACCACAACTGCTAATTTGTTCCACAGCAGGCAATTGAAGATTCTTGGTGTAGGAAGCATTGGATTTCATCCCGTTTTCCAGTCATCCAAATATGTCTTTAATCTGTGGAAACAAAGAGAAAGGCTACTGGTGCTTTCTTTTTCAAGAAGTTGGAGAATTGGTTTCATTCCCGGCTGTATCCTTAGTGCTCCAGACAGGGGGTCCTCAAGTATTTGTTGAATGTCGTCGAACAAATACATCATTGGCAGACTTTTCTATTTCTGAGCACACTTGGGACACAATAAAGATATTAAAATGGCAGGCTTAAGGGACAAAAAAGATTAACCTACTTTTAGCTTTATTAACTTTGCTTCTGCAATCTTTCCAGTGAAGTGGGGCAAGTCTTATTAAATGCTAATTATCTTCACTATTTTTTCACATTCTGCTTATTTTGTTCTTGTGGATGTGTTTCCCACAAAGAAGTTAACTTATTCAACTCAAATGTTTACCATGCATGAGTTCAAAACTATAATTTCTAAGCACTTCACCTTACTGAATTCTAAATGCCATATCAAAAGCTGGCTTTGACATTTATTCAGATCTGCTTAGTTTTACTTTATTGAAAAGACCGTGTAGCACTAAGTCACCTAAGGAATCCGGCAGCCTCTGAGGGATGTGATGAGCAGAGTGGAATATCAGGATCTTTGAACTTTACATGATGTTATGTCTGGCAACAGTTTTTGCTACTATCTTTCTTTGTTAGTAGTAAAGTTTACACATTGTTTGACAGATGTGAATTGAATGAAACTGAACGTGGGAGAGTAGTGCCGGGGTTTTGTGCCCAGATTTGTGTCCGCACTGCCTTAGTTAATTGTCAAGGTTGGAACTTAGAGCAAGTTCAACATTTGAGTGCCAGAGGACACCGTGATGTGCTACCTCCATTTCTATTTTCTTTCAACCACATCTTTTGTGTGTTTTAAGGGTGTGATAAGTAGCAGGAAGCACATTCACACTGATGTGCACAGAGCTCTAGAGCTATCATTCTTTTGTGAATTTGCCACCCTGTCCTGCAGCCCTGCAGCTGCATCAGCTTGCAGCCTCACCAATACAACAAACACTTCTGTATTGTACCACATCTGTGTGATTTTCCTTATATCTATTCTAATGAGCGCGAGGGGATACCTCGCTTTGACTGTGATCTATATTTCTTTGCTTGTTAGTGCTATTGTGCACACATACATGCAAATAAATATTGATCATATGCATGTGTCTGCAGAGAAACAACTATTCAAGTCCTTTACGCACTTTTAATTGGGTTGTTTTATTTGGGTGTTAGGTGGTTAGAAAAATGTTCATACATTCTAGTTTTATCCCTCATCAAGTATATAATTTGAAAATACTTTCTCCCATTCTGTAAGCTTTTTTTCTTCACTGTGTTGCTTGTGTTTTTTTTTGAAATTAAATTTTGCTTTCCTGTGTGTGTGTGTGTTCACGCGAATACATGTACATATGTGTGTATGAGCCAGAGAACGATTTTAGTATTCATTTTTGAAGTGCATCCACCTTGTGAAGACAGAGTCCCTCATTATACTGAGACTAACAACTAGAAGAAGTTGGATTTTCAACAAGTGTTAGGAAATGTAATGCAGTGACTGGTGGGGGTAGAGGAGTACCTGGTGGGACCATGCCAGGGTGTCCTCCTGAGGAATCAGGCCAAGTGATAAACCTGGTATACGGGTGTTCATTTGGAAGGGATGGAAATGAGGGACCTGGAGAAGGGGTAGAGGCAAAGAGACAGAGCCATGAGACAGAGCAGCAGGGACTGAGAAGGACAGAAAGAGAGAAGAGAGACAGGTTGCATGGGAACAGAGTGGAAAAACAGTAGCACAGGGAAGGGGAAGGTTGGGATAGCAAGCAGTCCCCTTATAGGCTACCAGGCCACCTGCGTGTGGCAGAGGTTCAGATGGTGATACAGGTTGCTGTTTGGTCCCTGTTTCTAGATCCCTGGAAGGAGTCTAGTGGAATTGCTTGCAAGCCAAAAGTAAGTCCTATGGAACTGCCTCTCTTGTGATTATAAGCAGGAGCTGCTGTAAACAGTCTATTTTATATGTGAGCTTAGAAACATTTGTTATGGAAGTTTTTAATCGATATTTTCTTCTAGGTTTTCTATAGCTTTAGGTGCATGCTTAGGTCATTCATCCATGTTGACCTAATTTTTAAATGTGTTGGGCAATATCATTCTCACTTCATTCTCTTTCATGTACATGTTCAGTTTTTCCAGTACCAATTCTAAAGACAGTTTTCTTTTTTCAATAAGTTATCTTGGAACCCTCGACAGAGAGCGGCTTGACCATGTATACAAAGGCATTTTTTTTCTGGGATTTCTACTGTTTCCTTACCTGTTTTTGTGCCAGAACTGTGCTATATTAATCACTGCCACTTGAAATAAATTTTGAAGAAAGGGAAAGTGATTGTACCACTTTTGATCTTCTTTTCAACATTAATTTATGGGTTTAAAATTTCATATTAATTTTGAGATGTTTGTTTCAATTTCAACAACAAAAAATAACTCGTATAAATTCAGCAGTGGTGTATTTAACAATGACTGTCATGGCTCCACGTTGCTTTTTCTGCTTAGGATGGCTTTGGTTACCTGAGACTTCGTGCTTCCATTGCAATTTTAGGATTTTCTTTTATTCCCTACATCTATGAAGAGTGACATTGGAATTTTGGTGGTAATTTTATTGAATCTGCATATATTCATTTTATAATATTAATTATTCTAGTCTGTTAGTATTGGGTAGCTGTGCATTTTCTGTTTTCTTTGATTTCTTATTTCAGTGTTTTGAAGTTTGCATTATTTAGGTCTTTGAACTCCTTGGTAATGTTTTAGCCACCTCTCTGTCTCTCTCTCTCTCTCTCTCTCTCTCTCTCTCTCTCTCTCTCTCTCTCTCTGTCTCTCTGTCTCTCTGTCTCTCTCTCTCTGTCTATATATATATATATGTATATATATGTGTATGTGTGTGTGTTTATCAAGTTCATCTTTATGTATCTGAAGTTCATATATATGAATATATATGAAGTTATTTTAGGTATTATCATTTGCCTGTTTCTTTATCATCAAGTTTATTATAAGTATATAGGAAAGGTAACAAGATTTTTAATCTGGGTGATATATAAATGTCTTATTTGGGGCTGAGCTTTCCATGCTCTCTTATCTCTTATCTCTGCACTTTTATCTGTTATGGATCTCTCTGCTGTATACTGAAAGATAAATTTTTTTCTGATGAGGCTTGAGATATGCACTAATCTATAGTTATAGGAATAAATCATTAAAAGTTGGCTTAATATTATATCCATTTAGCAGAATAACTGTAATATCGTTCCCCTTAGGAAAAGATACTACTTGTCTAGGTTCTTGGTCCAAATGATGTTGCCAGGTGTGAGTTATACTATGTGGAGCAAGCCTTAAATCTGAGCAAATGTGACCTCCATGCCACTACGGTACTGCTGGGTATATCTTGCCAGGCCAGCCTTCACATCCTTAGCCATGAGAAAATATGGATTCATACTTCGAAATTTCATCTTAACCTGGTGAGAATGCATAAGATTTTTAAAAAAAAATACAGTAAATTCAGGCAAGAGGGTGGGAGAAGAGAAATAATAAATCACTGTTGATAGTGCAAAGTGGAAACTGTTGGCAATCAGGCACCTCCAGGGTCAGCCCTGAGGGACCCGATGACAGCAGAACACATCTCCACTAGCTACGCAGATGTGACACAACCCTGTTGTGACCTTTGTTCCATGTCCTTCTGTGCAATGCACCACAGCCCCAATAAAAGGCTGTGCTTTTCCTCCCTTCTTTCCTTCCGCCACCCAGAGGCAGCCTTTGTGTCCCATTACTCCCTCCCTTTTAATACACCTCCCACATGAGAACTGCTGCACGCTGTGACTTGTAGGATTTTATTGCTTTGTTCCATCAGAAGCCACTATAGAAATCATGGATTTAAAAGAAAAAAATCTGGAAATAGCAAGTGATCAGTGTGTAACACACTTGGGCAAATACTCTAAGGGCTCTTTATATCCTACCACAGCGATACCTGTTTGTGAATATCCGTTGTTGCTCTGTTCAGAGTAACCTAAAAATGGAAACAATCTAGATTCCCGTCAACTATCCAATGAATAATGAAAATATGTATTATTGATGTAATGGAATATTATTCAGCTTTTAAGAAAAACAAGAAATTGGCAGATATAAATGGGTGGAACTGAAAATTATAATCCGCTTAGGGTAACTAAGACCCAGAAAGATAAATACTGCATAACAGCTTAGATCTTCAAATAGATGTGCTTCATTTGCAATGTACATAGAGGTCAGGTGGTTGCGGGGGGTGGTGGCTTTAACGTAAGGAGAAACGGGGAATAATGGGACAGTTAAATGAGGTATGGAGTATGGGAGGACAGGGTAGAGTAGGAAGTATGGCATGACATCATAAATAACACTAAACACTTTTCAAAAATTCTTCAGGAAACCCAGTACCACATCAGCGTCTGAAACTATATGAATCAGTTCAATCAGTCTGCACTATTTGTATACAGGGAAAAACTTTCACCAATTAGCTTGTCCATAAATGATCGACCTCTCAATCACGTTTTGATCTTGTGCACCTCTGGGACCAGAGTTTCCACATGCTGCTTGTGTCTGTAACTGCTTCCAAATGCTGGTGCCCAGGGTATCAACGATCTGAATCAAACCAGATAGAATTCAGTCTTTCAGACTGCTCTCCGACAAGCAGGAGTGTTAGCTCTTGCTCAATATTTCTTGTGCCTCCTGAGAGAAGAGCCCTGATAGGCGAGATTTATTCACAGTCCCCCTGTGGCAAGCTGAACGTGGGAAACATGTCAAATTCTGTGGATTTTCCTAGCTTTTGTTCTGGAATTTGATTGTGGTATTACAATAGCCTGTAGCTTTATTCTTAAATTCTAGAGTTCTCAGATGTTTGAATACAAACACTTAATTTTTTTTGTCTCTGTTAATATGTAGATCTCATTTCAGGCAACGTTTTTAGAAATCAAAGCAAGTGAAAGAAATTCATTTATAATGTTGAAAAAGGCCAAATCGCAAAGTTTATTGTATTTTTTATTTGTTACAAGGTATGAGCGTTTAATGCTAGAGGAAAAAGTTACACTGGGACTTAATGACTCATGAGCCAAGGTAACTCTGACTACTTGAGGATAGAGCAGAGTTGTGTTATAACCATCACTTTGATAATAAGAGTTCTAGTAAGATAGGATAAAAATGTGAAGAGAGCGGAGAAAATTCTTACAGGCCCACCTTCATGCCTGTTGCAAAAGATGTGGGTCCGAAATGCGGAATTGTTATAAAATGCATGCTAAGAAGGAGATAGGTAGGTTGTTGCTGTGGTTGTTACTGCTTTTGTTTTGTTTCCATTTGTCTTTGTATTTCCTTACTCAAAATTAAAATTTAAATCGTGGAAGAAAAGTTTTATTTATTTATTTATTTATTTATTTGTTTGTTTGTTTGTTTGTTTATTCTGTAGAAGCAGCTTTTGTGAAACACCTTATATCTAAAGATTTAAAGACTAAAACTCCAAGTTTTGCTAAAATTGTGCCTTTAGGTTGTATTTTCATGGGCAGTCAAGGCTGAATTTTCACACACACACACACACACACACACACACACACACACACACACACACACACACACACACACACCTGCCTCAAGGCTGTTAGGTCTCCTTTCCTTGGTGCAGATCACCTTGTGTCTTCCTAGCCTCATCCTTCTCAGCTTGAATTCACCTTAGGAAGACTGTAAGCCATTGTTCTTCTAGGCTCGGAACTTTGAAACATACCCATGGTTAGCAGTAAGAGTGACAGCCTAACAGGTGTCTGAAGTGGAAATGTAAGGGTTCTTTGGAAAGTCATTGGATGGTGTTTTGCTGGGACAAACATGTGAAGGAACGTCTCATTAAAGCGGACACGAGCGAAAGGCTAAGGCAGACTTGTGAAGGAACATTTTGCTGAAGCAGACACAGGAGAGAGGAAGTTCTGCTAAAGCAAGCACATGAAAGGATATGTGACAAAAGATTCTTTGCTAATGACACACATGCATTGGTCTTCCTTGCACTGCATAGTCGAGCTGCATTTGTTGGGACACCAGAGAGAGAACTGCACCAAAAAACTTCCGATGTTGTTCTGCAGTTTGTTGCAGAATCGGTGTACTCAGGCTAATTGGATGCACGTGCTGAGACAAGAGCCATACTGAGGTAAGAACTCTGCTGAGAGAAGATCTGTACTACAGCAAGGCAGGCAGAGGACACATGATGTGACAGAAACAGAGCTTCGCTTGCTGGTACAGCTAGCTATGCAAAGCTTGTGGGTCTCAAGTCTTTGCTGATCTTCGCTCCCCTCAGAGAGGCACAGCTGAGAACTGCTGGTTGTTCCTGTTGGTTCCTCTGGTAAAAATGAGTTCTTTAAAATATTTCATGAACATATTGACTGGTGGCTTCCTCCCACAAGTATACATGGTTAACCTTGATCTAGGCACCCTATGGACAGGAGTAATGGAACAGACAAGACACTTTTCTTCTTGGAGCTTAGCTTCTGGGGTTGAGAGAAGAAACAAAGAAGAAAGTAAACACGATTAATAAGTCTTGTATACTAGAAGATAAAAATACTAAGAAAATGAAAATAGACTGTGACAAAAGATATGGGAAATAGGAAAAGCAGGGTGGACCAGTCATGCTTTAAACATTGTATGCCAGCACAGCAGCTTTTGAACAATCCTGTCTCTGCTACCCACACCCTTAGTCAACCTTTCTTTTTATTGTTAGGAGTTCCACTGGATAAATATTTTAAGTTTGGGTGTTTGTGTGCAAACTATTTATAGCTGTCCCTTTCTTGTTTGGTTGGTTTTTTTATAACATTTTAAAATATGAAAAAGCTTTGTTACTTTGTGGGCTCTGTAAGAACTGAGCACATAGTGGATTTCGTCAATCGGAAGTTGTTTGCCAGGCTCTCCCCTGAAGCATATCAAACTGAAAAGTTTACTTTCAGGGCATATGCTTGTATGCACTTGGAGGAATGTACACTCATACCCTGAGGGTTCTCTGTGCTTCCTTCCTTCCTTTCCTTCTCAAGAAGACCTACCAGAATGCGAATAAGATTGACACATGTAACAGGAATACATTTTAATCAGCCCTTACACATTCTTAGTATTAATGATGACTTAGCTACAGATGGCTGGTTTCTCTGTATACAATGCTAGGGAACAGGATGAAGCCCCATATTACTTCTTCACCAGCAGTCAGTACAGGAGCTAGGGTTACTCCTTGATAGTAAATCCTCCCTCTGCTACAATACTTTCCACATTGGGCTTTCCATCACTGGCTTGCCAGTTATAGGATTTTGCACAAGGATCCAAAATGACAACTACCTTCCAGCCCCTGACCTTAATTCCAGTCTCTCTTTATTCCTGCCTCCTCCTTCCCTGAATCAAAGAGGTAACTGAATGTCTTCTCTGTAGAAAAGGGAAAAATATCCAAGGTTGGTAAAGACCAAGTGGTTAAAATAAATATATGAAAACTGAGACTCTCAATGTAACATATATAATATATATATTTGCCTTGGCAATATGAACTCTATTGTGCTATAGGACATTAGCTTTGGAAATCCTCACACACATATGTTTTGAACATTTGATGTGCTTGTTAGCAACATTTCCATTGATCAGAGGTAGGAACAAGTGGCTAGTTTTGCACAGCCGCGATTGGACAAAGCCCGATGTGAGCCAGGCTGCTTTGGAGCCTCATGCTGCCCATTCTTTACAAGCACATGAGTATCTGCTTCAGTTTGTAAATACTCACAGCTCATGATGCACCAGGGCGGTGTGGTAGTCATCACTAGCATGACAATTGTCACATTTTAGAAATTTTGAAGAACATGATTTTAGGCTCTTTGTATCTGTGGATACCAACATGGTCTACCTGGGTTGTCTCCACAGTTGCCTTTTAAGTCAGTTTGTGGAGAAAGCCCTACGTGACTGACTGCTTCTCTGGGTACGTGGAAGGTTTTGCTCTACCTCTGAGACGTCTTACAGATATGACAGGAGACAGAGACCCAGACATGGGTGAGACTAGGTCCTCCCTGAATATTTCCTTAATTATATACCACCCATGCAACTATATGATCACCTCCATTTCTATTTTAGCTCATTCTAAAGTCACCCTACATTGTTTTACCTTCTGGTTCAAGCCTATTCTTCTCTAAGACAATCAAATGCATTGTTATGCCAACTGTTTCTCTGATCAGTTGCCAATTGAACAGTAAGCCTCTGTTGTATGGTCCCTCTTTCCTACTCTGTTTTCTCCATAGCTCTATATGGCATGGTCTGGAGACTTGCTCTTGATACCTTGACTAGCATACAAGCCCCATGGAGCAGAAAAGTCATGCCTCTCCTGTCCCCACTGACCCAGGACAGAACCATGAACAGTGTTTTTCCACTGCTTGGAAAAACTTGATTGAATGATAAGAAAAACCAGCAGAGGCACACTGTAGTAACATGGGGACATTCTTAAAATACACATGTCACCTCAGTACATCACAAGGGAAGACTGTAGTGCTACTAAAAGTTCATTGATATAGATTGCAGCAAACACAGGAGCATTTAGAAAGACACAGTTCAGTGTGAGCAAGTTCTGAGAGCTATTTGATCTGCTCATAGCAGTTGGAAATCTTGCTTAGCTGGCAATTGATTTTCTGAACAATGATGATTAACACATGCTACAAAAATACCCTCTGAATCATCAGAGAAAATTAGATTCTATTTAATAGAGAACCTGTGAGTCCCCATCAGATGCATTTCTTAATTATTTCAAAATCTATGATTCACTGTTAATCAGGCCACATGAGTAACGAGAGGAGTTTATTTCCTAGTCTAGCAGGGTAACATTAGGTTTATTGTGATACCATCGCTCAGTGTGTCTGCAAAAATGTCTGGGAGGAAGCAGAAAGCAAATACAGTTTAATACTTCCTAGTTTGGTATAAATTTCAATTGTACGGAAAATTGAAATTAAGGAAAAAAAATGAAAATATGAACAGTCAGGCTAGTCCTCAATAGCCATCGACACACACATACAGGATGCCAGGTGACAAAGTTTCCCTGACTTACTGGCCCAGGATGTCTGCACCTAGATTTTAGACCTGCCTCTGGTACATTACTGAAGCCTCTCATCTGGGAAGAATGGGGTTTGGAGGGAGAGAACGACCAGATTGACATTGCCCCAGGCTGTGAAGAAATAACAAAATGAAACATATAGCTCACCGGGTGGTAAGCCAATCATTATCTTTTTAGTTCAAAGTCCTAAAAATTGGAATACAGAAGCTGTGCTGTGAGAGATGGGCCAGCTGGGGATATACAAACAGCAGGTATCGCGGTTCAAACGTCCATGGTAATCTGCTCATGTTTTTTTATTATTATTTTTAATATCCCATGATTGCAGCATATGCCTCATAAGCCTTCAGAATGATTCGAGGTGGTATATCACTGTATGTGCAAAGAATTCCTAATGACTACAAGCCACCGTGGCCAGCTTTATAAGTGGAGTGAAGGGAATATTTGAGATGTAATAATGAGTTTTAGGCCCAATTCACTCAGGGTGGAGGAAGTTAATAACCACGGGGAAGAATGTATTAGTAAAAGAAGCCACTTTTAATCAGAACAGTAGCAAAGGCTTCAGTTGGGAACATGGAACGCAGGAGTAGAAGTGTGAGGGCACAGGAGAGGAAATAGAGCATTCGCCTGCCCTCCTTCCTGGAGGAGCTCCAAATACATTTTTGTTTTAAGGCACTGTCTTTGTTTTTGCACTAGCAATTGGGGACTTGGGATCTCTTCCAACACAACAAGAAGTAGAAAGCTAAAAACTGAAAACCAGCAGCTTTTCTTGGGTCTTGAGATCACGGGATAAGCTCTGCCCCAAAACCCAAAGGCAGACAGGTGGATACAGAGGTTCCCAGTTCCTATGAGCAGAAACCTGGATGACAATCCCACCTAGGAACCAAATGGGTACCTGATGAGTGGCTAGAGGCTCGACGTGGATACAGTTGAACATAAGAACTTCAGGGTAGTTTGTCTTGGTGGGGCATGGGGACGACATGTCTGTGAATTTTGTTCTCAAATGAAGATCAGAGGAATCAAGGGTGGGAAAGGCTGGGGAGGCCTGAGGTGAATCTGTGAAGAATTAGGGTCTGGAGTATAGGGAATTTGTTCAAAATACATTGTGTGAAATTCTCAAATAATTAATAAAATATTGTCTTTTTAAAATTTATTTACAATCCGGTCATTTTCCCCCTCCTTTTCTCCCCCCCATAGTTCTTCTTCCCATTCACACTTGCCCCTGTGTCTGAGAGGATGCTCCCCTATCACCAGGCCTCGCCCTTCCCTGGGGTCTCAAGTTTATCAAGAATTAGGCACATCTTTCCCACTGAGGCCAACCAGGCAAGTTCTCTGATATATGTATGTGTGTGTGTGTGTGTGTGTGTGTGTGTGTGTGTGTGTGTGTGTATATATATATATATATATATATATGTGTGTGTGTGTGTGTGTGTGTGTGTGTGTGTGTGTGTGTGTGTGTGTGTGTATCAGGGGCCTCATACTAGCTCTAGTTCATATATGCTACCTGGTTGGTGACTCAGTGTCTGAGAGATCTTGGGGGTCCAGGTCACTTAAGACAGCTGGTCTTCCTATGGGGTCACCAACCTTCTCAGCTTTTTCCATCCTTCCTGTAATTCAACCATAGGAGTCCCTGACTTCAGTCCAGTGGTTGGGTGTAAGTATCTGTTTTTGTCTCAGGCAGCTATTGGTTGGGCCTCTCAGAGGTGAACCGTGCTAGGCTCCTTCCTGTCTGTAAGTATATCATAGCATCAGTAATCATGTCAGGCCTTGGTATCTCCCATTAGATGGATCCCCAGTTGGGCCAGTCACTGGACTGCTTTTCCCTCCATCTCTTCTCCATTTTTGTCCCTGCAGTTCTTTTAGACAGGAACATTTCTGGGTCAGAAATTTTGACAATGGGTTGGTAACACCATCTGTCTTCTTGAGGTCCTGTCTATCTACTGGTAGTGGACTCCTCCTGTTCCCTCTCTCACTGTTCAGCATAATAAAATTGACTACAGTCAATTACTGGAGGAATTAGAGGTAGGTGGGTTGAAGTGGAGAGGAGGAGAGGAAGAAGGAGGTTAGGGAATGGGAGGAGAGGACCCATGAGCACATGGACAGAAGAAACAGCATACCTCTGGAGTACACTGCAGGAGACGTAGCCAGGCCAGCAGGTAGGAGAGTAGATTAGGGGTGACCTTGCAGTAATTGTCAATGCCAAATAAAATAACTGTAGTTCGAGTATCATTTATTTGTAAACTAGTTGGGGATAAGCTTAAATTGATTGAACTACAAAAGGAGGAATATAGGTGGTTTTCAGTATTCTGAACATGCTGTTCATCATGAATCCTGACTTAAACTGTCCCACCAGAGTCCCTGTATGATACACATGACTCTGCAGTGCACTGTGTACAGAGGGAGCTGAGGAGGGTGGTGGGAGAGCAGATCCCCTTAGTCACTTGGCTGACATCAAAACTTGATCTGGCCACTTATCCTTTTTCCAGTCTTTTTTACTTCCTCCTTTAGACCTTTCTTTCTGCAGGAGAATTCCCATGTACGTAAAATATGTAGTAGCCATTTCTTTAATGAGTTTCAGAGAAAAGTGTTCTGATAGGTAAGGATGGCTAAGCATTACCTTGGCTAGTGTGTAAAGAGTTAGAATCTTCTTGTGGAAGCTTGAGCCCAAAAAAGAAAAAGTCATAGTCAACCTACCCCTTGTTTGCCAATTGGGAGATCCAGCCTAACTTCAGCCAATAAAGCTTTGACAGTGATGGAAATGTTTGTGCTGCCCAACATAGCAGCCCCTTGCAGCATATGGCTATTGAACATTTGAAATATGTCTAGTTCAACCTAGAACCTTGAAACTTTAATTTTATGTAATATTAATCTAGCCATTGAAGGGTCCTGACTACTATATTGTTAGTATGATCATAGCCTAAGCCCTATTTGGTTGTATGTTCTGGACTTGGAGTGGCTGTAAAGCAGGTTTTTAACATTTTCTTCTTTTTAATTTTTTCCCCACTTTCTTTCCAATATTGAAATGCAGAAACAGTATATGTATTGAATGTGGTCCTACTGAGAAGAGAACCAATGACCTTCCCTCTCCCAAGTCTATCTTCAGGATCCCAACATGAAGGGAAGGTTTAAAGAGACACTGAGATATATGCACGTGTAAGCAGTCCAGCCATGGTGGTGTTCCCTACTCATCACTGTTCGAATATTTCCTCAGTGAGTAGAGCCTAATTCTTGGATTTATGGAGACTCTGGGGGAAGGAAAAGAAGCACAGCCTCGTTAAAGGGATTAAACATGGCGTTTGGTGTGCTGCCTGGTTAAGTCAAAGGCACCTGAGAAACAGCAAGTACAGCAACATCACTTTGACTTGTGTGCAGCCTCTCAAGAGCAACAGAGGAAATCCTCACATACAGGAGCCTCCCTCTGTATCCCAAGGGATGACTACACCCTGTCTTCAAGGTAGAGCTGCTAAGATGAGAGAAAGCTGAACAGATTTTGTTCTTCACTCTTCTTTCTTCACGCCTTCCCACATGGCAGTCACCCTTTCACAGCTCCCCCTTCTCTCTCCACTTTGGTGTAGGAGAAACAACTCTACCTTCTCCTGGAGGCCTTTGTTTCCTTAAGTGTGTCTCCATGTTATGTAAAACTTATTTTATATATTACTCTGATTGAGCATACTATCCAATTGAATTCCCAGATCTAGCTCAGACTCTCACTGTCAGAAGCTATTGTTCTACTACCTGTATGTTGTTTTAGACTTAAAAGTACCATTTTAAATCTAAAAATGTTTAAAGAGAAAGTAGCTAAAGTTATGGTTATTAAATATGTATTGGTCAATACTGAGATAAGATCCTTCTCCCCAGAGCATCTTGATGAAATATTTTTCCGACAGCCAACACAGAGATGAGGCTCTGAAGAGTTTGCAACACCAGGAACATGTTTTGTCAGCAAAGGCTATGTTAATGAACGAGGCATCTTATGAATGTTTTGGATTTTGTCCTGGTGAGACCTGAGAAATTATGATAATCTTAACATTGTCCCCAACAGCAGGGGAGACAAGGGTGCTTATACACCTGTTTCCATCTTTATGTGAAGCTTTACTCTGTAGATAGTCATTGGTATTCCACAACCTTCAGTTCCTGTGCTCAGGTTGCTGTTTAGCCAGATACAACTCTGGGAAAAGCGTGTATCAGCATGAGTAAGAATCTTCATATATGGTCCACAACTGTCTCCAAGAGCTTCCAATGACCTCTAGGATGAGCTAGATGTCATCAATGTACCAAGCGTATATTTTTCAGATATTCAAGAATATTGTCAAATTCATCGTAGATACCACTGTAGGGGTTGTTCTACATACAGTGAAAGTACAAATACCCAACCAGAATCAAAGGAAATTATGGGATAATAACTTCAGGAATAGAGGCAAAATATGAATAGGATCTTCATTATTTTAGGGTCTCAACATCTATGTGACTCCATTGTTTCCTCTTTTCTTTTTTATTGGATATTTTCTTTATTTCAAATGTTATCCCCTTTCCTGGTTTCCTCTCAGGAAACCCCCTATCCCATCTCCCCTCCTCTTGCTTCTATGAGGGTGTTCTCCCACCCATCCACTTACTCCCTCCTGCCTCCCAGCCCTGGCATTCCACTACACTGGGGCATCGAGCCTTCACAGGACCAAGGGCTTCTCCTCCCACTGATGCCTGACAAGACCACTTCCTGCTACATATGTGGCTATTCCCTCTTTTCAAAACAAGAGCTTCTTCTCTCCAGGATAGCCCAGAATCTTCCAGTCACTTCAGTCACCATTAGCTACAGTCCATGGTACTTGCTTCTATCAGTCCTTCCCAGAGGGTCCATGTCCATGCATGTCACTCCATAAAAGTGTCTAATTTGTGCATCCCATTGGTATAAAATCTAAAAGTAGATATGTGTCATATTGGCTTACTAAACAGTATCTATTAGAGCTGAATATGTGGTATACTATATAATTTTCTTACTTGTGAGAGGCAATCATGGACTATATAGTAATATTCTGTAGAAAGAAAGAAGAGAAAAAGAAAACAATTGGACATGGTTGTAATCACTAGTATTTCCAGTACCCGAGAGTTCAAGATCATCTCTGGCTTCATTATGATTTTGAAGTCAGACTAGGACATATGAGACCTTATTTTCAATTCAACAACAAAAACATGAAAAAGAGCATCAAATGCCTATTATATACTTCAGTAAGATAATTTGTGGTTCTGAGAACACAGACAAAGGCAGATCTACAAATCACAAAATCATACACGTGGTACTAGATCAATGGAATTGCTAGTTGAGGCCTGGAATAAGTAGTATCTCTCTCCTACATGACATCTGTCATTTTCTATCCTCTCAAGTTAAGGCTTTAGAGAGAAGTTGACACACAAGGACCTGTGAAAAGGTAAATTCCCATCCACCTTCCAGACAGGCACTGATTGACCTTGATATGTTCCTGTCTAACACATGGGCATTTGTTGCTATATCCCCAGAGCATTTGAAACATTACTATCTCCCCTTGATTCCTGTGTCAAAAATAAGTACAATGAATGAATATAATACCTTAGTTTTATGCTGATTATACATGAAGTCACTAATATTTGGGACAGACACAGGAGATGATATGTATGTTATTAGCTTTGTTACATTTCTTGCACTTTAATATTGCATATTCAGGTATCATAAAATTTCTCATAGCAGTACCGGTGCTAAAGAAAGAAATCCTCATGACTTCCAGTCTACTGGCTTGTTTGTTATCAGGCTAATGATGTAATCTTGTTCTAGAGAATAGGATGAATAAGGCCTTTGAGTTCCTACTAAAAATAAGTAGTCCTCATTAGCTCACCTTTTTCTCTTTTACTCATTTCTCCGCTGTTTAGAACATACATGAGTTGCCTGGTAACATGGCGGTCACACTGTGGCTATGCAACAATGAGTTACTGAGATTGAAGAGTCAGAGTAAGTAACCTGCTATGAAGGGCATGTCTTTGTTTTTTTATTTTTACTTTTTTTTGCTCTGTATGTGTGTGTGATATGAATGACTTAGGCATGTTCACACATACGTGTCTGTGTGTCTGCATGTGGAGGCCAGAGGTTGACATCAAGCATCTTCCTTGACCATTCCCCACCTTATATATTGAACAGGGTCTCTCACTTGAGCTCAGAGTTCCCTGATTTGGCCAATGTAATTAGTGCTTTGCTCCAAGTATCTACTGTCTCTGACCCCCCAGTGCTAGAATCACAGACAGGCTGCCAGGTATCTGGCTTTTACATGGGTGCCTGGAATCTACACTCTATTTCTCACATTTGTCTGGCAAGTGTTTTATCCACTGAGTCATTGTGCCAGCCCCTGGGACATGGGTTATAAATGATGCTATAGAGTGCTTGCAGTAATGTGGGACTCTTTCTTTAAGCTTTGTCAAATATCTTCATTTAAGGCACTGAGAGTTTTGGTTTGGCAGAAAGAGATGCACTCTTGGAAGCAGAGATCCTGTCTCTAGTATCACTCATCACAGTTGGGGCCAATGATCCCCTGGAATGTTGGCTTGAAGTAATTTTGAAGAAGTTCTAATTTTTTAAAAATGCTATTCCTACTCCATAGGAAGTAAAATTTTCCTATGAGTAACTGATCTTGAATTTATATTAATCTAGCATGTAAAATAATGCCAGATATAGCTTATTCTTCAGTGACAGTACAGTAGGTACTATTCCTATCTTCTATCCAGATCTCTCCAAGAGTGTCTTACTTAGAGAATAGCTGATGGAAGATGAAATTGTTAACCATCTAGAGATATTTACGTCTGTCTTTGAAGAATTGCCCATGACAGTAACCTGACCAGGAAATACTTGAAGGTTGTATGTTCTGCTCCTGGAATAGTTTATGTCCTGCCATTGTGAGCTGCCTATAGCAAATGGTAAACCAAACAAGGAAGGAAAAAGTCCAGCACTATTGCCCCAGGTTGACCCAATGCATGCTCCAGAGTCCTTGCAGGATTTGGGCTATACTCAGGCCAAACCCAATCATTCCTGGGCTCCTTGTCTGCCCTGTCCCCTTCACGTTCCTTTTCTTTTGAAAAGGCTTTTTTTTTTTTTCAGTAAGCCAGCTTGACCAAAACATCTTCCTCAGGGCTTTATGACTGAGGAAGCTGATACATGGAAGGCTCACTAAAGGAATCCACCATTGTTTCAGTTTTTTTAAGTCACTGAGAAACTTTCTAAGTAAATTAGTTTTGTTGGTGTTTTTAGGAGTATCTCTAAACATGTACCAAGCTTCAAAGGAATTGGTGAAACCTCTATTTTTGTGTGACTACATTCGTAATGCTAATATTTATGGTGGGAGGGAGCCTATTTCACTGTGTGGTACCGTGTCAGATGACATGAGAAGTGTGGCACAGTTTCATGTTGCCCCCTAAATCTCGATTTCCCTTAAAGCTTCGAACCACTTAGAAACAGAATGCTCAAACTAAGTAAAATGTCTTTTCCTTAAGATTATTTTTTTACTGCTACATCAATGAATAGAATCAAGGAACCACAGATGGAAAAGTGGTTTGGGATTGTCATAAAATTGATTTCAGGCTCAACAGGGGCATGAACTCACTGAGAAAGTTCTCTGCAATTTCAGCCAGGTGCCCAAAGGAAATTAATATGTAGATATCAGAAGCATAACCAGACTTCTAGTAGTAAGTCAGCCCCAGAATTCTGGTGACAGAATGACTGACAAAGAGATTCTAATTAGGCAAAGGGAAGAAGAGGGAATGAGTGCACTCCCTGAAGGATCTGGCTGGGAGCAGTTCTATTCTTTGGCTTGGATATTGTAGTCAAGGTTGCCTTTGTTCCTTCAGTCCAGAGAGATAGAAAAGAGCTGGGTAGAGGTGTGTTTTTTTGTGATACTATCTGTGTTCTCTCTTCATGTTTTATGAATTCATGGCGAGCTGAAATATAAATGGAGAATATTGATCACAGTTTTAGATTTATTAGGAAAACTGCCTATGTGGACTGAGGGGGCACCGCTGTTCGTCTTCCCTGTCATCAGGCTTCTGGGAGTTGGATGAGTCTGTACGTGAGCTGGCAACCACACAGGGTATATTTCTTAAATCTTTCACCAATTTCTCTCTGCTCAGTCTCTTTCTGGAAATCTTAATCCTTTCAGCAAATATTTTAAAGTATTCATTATGTGTAAGGACAGGTGAGAATGTAGGTTCTGGCTGGAACAAAATGTACAAATAGAACTTCAAATCCAAATGGAGAGAAACAGGTGTTAAAAGACGTGTATGTGGATGGCGATGTTTTAAAAGGAAGAAAGTCATCTTTAACATGATCCTTAGAGGGAAAGGTGGTTGCCATTTCAAATTAATACTCATTATGGCCCTATGGACAGAATTGTCTAAGCCACCATGTATGAGTGAAAAGCCAATGTCTCTGTGCACTAAACTTACTATTCTAATATCTTTAGACCCTGAAGATGTTTCATAAGGACTTTGAACATCCAAAAGACATTTTATAAAAGTACCCAAGGATTTCAGAAAACAATGTGCTAAATGAAAAATGTCCTTCAACACCCTCTAGGGGAAAGGCCCCAAAGGTATATGATGGTATCATTTATTAAACGAACACCATTGAAAGTGAAGAATCACATTTTAAGAGGTCAAAGCTGTCGGGTTCATGGTTTTCAAAAACTGTCAAAAACGAAGAGGGAGAAAGGCAGAAAATGTCTAATCACATTTACTGTCTTGGTGTCTGAGACTGAAAAATAGAAAGGAAAAAGAAAAGACGAGAAGGAAGAGAGAGATACAAAGGTAAAGAAGGGCAGGGAAAGAGACAGGAGAAAGAATTTCTTAATTTACTCCAGGCCTTATGTGGTTATGTGTTTGACTATATTTTCAAATAGAAAAGCAGACACTTCCATGAGCTTCAAGGTGAAAGCAAGCTAGGTGTTCAAGCATCCAAACAGCATAGCAACTGCCAGAATGTTTTCTTTCAGTCTTCTGTTTGAAATTGGTAACAGACGTCAAGCATTTGGATTTCTTTGTAGATGTACTATATTTTAAAGCATAAAAACAGCATTAGGAAAGGGGTCTAAGCATGACTTGTTACCAGCTAATTATTTGTAAGTCAACTATGTGTCCTCTGTGCTCAAAACACTGTGAGAGGCATCGAGGATACCAGATGTACAATTTCATACGTACAGATTTCTAATCTAGTTAAACAGAGAACCAAATGGGTATCTCGTGTTGATGCTAGTAAGAGTTATTATCCCGCCAAGCTCTCTATATGTTCTTGTGAAGTCAGAGGAAACTTATTAGTGTTTATGTGAACAAACAAGATACAGAAGTGAAGGAAGTTACCCAAGTTTTCTCCAGCTGAGGGCTGCTGACTGCATTACCTGTGCCTCATTAAGAGTTGGGGCAAAGAATGCATGTCTCAAGACTCTTCAAGCATCAGGAAAGGTGTAGGTAATCATGCAGGATAAATGAATGGAATAATACAAGGTAAGTCACAATTATTTGGTACTAGAACACCAAGCGAGTTGGGAGAAGGCAAGAGAGAACTGAAAAGCAAGCAAGCTCTATTCTGAGAAGTCTGTTCAGTCTTGATAAGACATTAAGATTGATAGAAGATGCAGATGCACAATCCAGGACCTTGAGACAAGCTTTCAGAAGAAAATGATGTAGTAAGAAAATATTTCCAGGAAAAGCAGTGGAGAAAGAGTAAAGAATGAGAGCAGACAAGGTAAGTTTTCGGGAAAACGTCCTGGTCTTGCTCCTATTTCATGGGGAAACTTTGGAGCTTAAATTACATTTTGGAGTCATTTTGTATCAAGGAATCAAGCCATCTGGGGTTCCTATTCACATCTCTGTGAGCAAAGAGCTGCATGCTGCCCTGGGGAAATGGAAATTCGCAGAGATTTCTAGTTCTCTGTGACTATGGGAAAATAACTGTAGTTAAGTGCAGAGCTCAATCAGTGTTAGAAAAGTGGGAAGATCTGGTGAATAGTACACAATACATAGGCTGAGGCCAGCATTAACTTCTACAGTTCACCAGACAACTGTTGTCATTCGAAATGGACCATTCAGACATTGCAATGTTTGAACTGAACAACATTACACTCTCTGCATAAGGGTATGAGGATGATAGCAGCATAAGCAGAGATGAAAGATGAATAGAAAAACAGAATACCAGAGAGAAATCAGCACAATTGGGAATTATGCATGAAGATGACTATAGACATTTAAACATGCCTATGCAAGCAGCATGGCCCCTCCAGAATCTTCTTGTCATGACTCCAAAGAGCCTCTGCTTTTTACCTTCTCAGTTTTTATCCCACACTTGCAGTGTAGGTGACAGACATACTCTATTCTAATGCAGAGTTGAAGGAGAGCTTGTCTTTAATCACTGCGATTTTAATTTTATTATTTATCTGAGTATGTCTTCTTTGAAGTCAGATGTGAATAGGAAACTGGAACCCAGGACATAAGCAGAGGTTTTGTCACTTGGAAACGTGCTGCGTAGAGACATGTGGATGACTGTCTTTGTTCTCACCATGTGCTTCCATGAGCTGACCAGAACAGGAAAGGCCCACAGGAAACACTAACCTGTAGGTGGACAAAGGAAATGTCCTGGATCGCAGGATGACTCTGTGTTCAACGCTGCCTTTCCCTGCTCCACCCATCAATTCCATGGTGACATCAACAGGAAAGGAACCACGCTTTGACCTGATTTAAATCTTTATTTACTCCAGCAGTCTATCCTGAAAAAAATATGGAAAATTGTTACTCAAACCTCATCTAGTGCTTTGGAAACTTTTTAAAATTTCAAATTGATACATCATACTTTTGTTTATTTGTGGAGTACGGCATGATGTTATGCTTCCAGAAGACAAAATACATGAACCGGATGTGTACTGGGGACCAAGAGGGACATTCTTATTCAAACTGCCACATTCCACTCCCTGGATGCATTGGCTTTAGACACATCATAACACAAAAGTGTATTCAGCCCAATTTCAACAGTTCTCAGTCTTCTACAGTCTCAACACTCTTTGCAAGTTCAAAATCCAAAGTCTCATCTGAGGGCAATGTCTTAGTTGCAACCTCCAGTCAAATAAAAAAAAAATCAAATTGGATGCTTCCAACATACCATGACACAGAATATACATTATTGCTTCAAAATAGAGAAATAGGGGCATAACTCAGAAATCTTGTACCAAAGATCTCTTTGTCAAGTATAAACGGACTTAGATGGCTTCACCCCTCCAGCTTTGCTGCCTACAACATCCAGCTCTCTCTTTGACAAGTTCCACCCCTTTTATGTGGCAGTCCTTGACAGATGTTCCACGTCTCTGGTGTCTACATCTCGTGTTCTCCACTACAACCAGGCTTCATTTTCAGAGCTTCACAAAGTGACCTCTCAGGGCCTTCTACCCTTTCCTCCACTTTAAAGAGGGACTTCCTGCAATGCATGGTGTGACCTTGGGGGCCCTCTGGAATTGTGGAAAAGAATCCTCCCCTCCTTCACTACCGTATTTCTTTCTGCTTACCTCCAAAGCCAGCACCTTATGGATGATCTTGTCAAGTTTGTCTGCCAGCCTTGGATGACATTAACAAAAGGCTTTTATTCAATTGCTTTCTAGGAGCAGAAAAGGCTCTTTAACAAGGAAACATAGCTAGGTGGAATCTTGCTCCAAGGGTCCCCTTTCCTCTATCCTGGTGCAGAACAGAAATGACAACCCTTAATGGCACTTACCTTGTTACATCTTTTAGCACAAACCTTGGCTGCCACAATAAGTTTTGTAGTAGTATTGTTTTTTCCCCCTTTACCATGTTCATTTTGTATTTTTTGTTTCTCCTGCTCTTTTTCTTTGAGAGCCAGAATAAGGGTTATTGATAATAACCACAAAACCCACAGATTAAATACTATGCTGCCTTGAAATCCTATCAAAGACAATAGACCATTAGTTTTTAATTGAACTTCAGACAAGTGCTTAGGAAAAGATTAGAAGGTAACAAGACACTTGGGCAAAACATCATAGAAATGGCCTCTTCAGAGTTGTTGATATTGTTCCCCTCTGATACCTCTTGGGCTGAGCCCTTGCTATTTGAGTTGCTCTTAGTACTGTTGTCTTGCAGGATTCTACTATAATTGTCCTTTAAGTGATGCTTATAAGATTCAACTTTTGTATTCCAAAGATTCAAAACTTCTATATTCCTAACAAACAAACAAACAAAAACAAACAAACCAAAACAGGAAAACCACAGTCAGTTTGTTCATAGCAATATCCTACACGCTGGTACCAATTTCTATATTAGTTATATTTCTATTGCTATAAAGCACCATGACCAAGACAATTTATAGAAGAAATAGTTTGTTTTTGGTTCATGTTTCCAGGGTGATAAGATCTACCATAGCACAGAGGTGTGGCAGTAAACAATAGGCACAGTGGCAGGAACAAGAAGCAAGAAGGAAGGTTCACATCTTTATTCCCAAGCAGGAATTAGAGGAGCGAACTAGAGTGACATCCTTCTTCCAACGATATTCAATGATCTAAACCTCACCAAACATTGCCACTAACTGTGAACCCAGGACAAATGGCTATACGAGGTGCTTATTAAACATACCAAAGTGGATGTCGGTCAGCTCTTCTAGGAGCTCTGAGTACCTTTGGCTCTTCCTAGCACTTATCAACCCACCCCCACCATAAACTCTCCCTCCCATGCCTGGGCTTCAGCTTCCCACAACCCAGCCTGATCCTTATATAACTCAGCCATTTTATCTATGCTAATTTTTTGACATCTTGGTCGAGGCCACCTTGGCCATTGCTCTTCTCTGACTCCCTGTCTCTCCATTAACGATCCAATTTAGTCTGCTCTCCTACTTTATCCCTTATATTCACAATTAAAATCTTCATAATCACGTCTTCCTTTTATTTCATTTTTTTTCATTCCGGAACCAACTATTCAAATATCTGAGTGCATTTTAGACACTCTCATTGAAACTACTCTAAGAATTTTGATTCCCCCCTTTTTCTTTTACCCCTCTTACTCCTACCAGTCCATTTCATATTCTGAGTTAGCTCCACTTCTATTGTGCACATGAAAAATTATGACAAGATAACAGGAACACTGTGGGGTATCCTGTATGTAAAGTATGTTTGTCAGGGCCTGTTAATTATTAGCTTCTCTCCTTATGTATGTTACTGGCTATCAAGTTTGCTGTACGGATTAAGTGAAATGACAGTGTTCCCAACTGTGCCCCAGGAAGTAGAAGTTGTTTAGGTTGCTAAGACGTTTCAGAAGGTCCAATGGGTCCTTTTCCTTCAACTGTCATTGATCACAATTCAGATCCTTATTAACTCGACATCTCTGAAGAATGCAAAATCAAAAATGAGCCAGGAGAAAGTTAAACAGGAAAGGAAGATTTTATTCCAGGCCACTGCATTTGGGAAGAAATAAATTTGAACTCTATTCCATTAAACGGAAGGTGGTAAGGTATCAAGGAATGCTGTATGGCTTACCGCAGGGAGCCTCTTTTTATTCACTACAGATAAAGAAGACAACGAGAGTCCAAAGAAAGGACTCTATCTTCATCCAGTTTAATGATACAGTATATTTATTGGAGTCATTTATGTTGGCATGGGAAACTTGAAGGTCAGCGACACATGCATAGCTGCACCATCACCACCAAATGTCCTCTTTTCAGAAATTGCTTTCTGTCTATGTATTCTCTGAGAAAGGGTAGCTTTAATGATCCCATTCCCTCCCCTTTGTGGGAAGGTTAACACACATGATCCGAGTACTGGGCTCTGACCCAGGATGACAATAGTTACATACAGCCCAATGAGAGCAGGTTCACAGCAAAGAGATAAGGCAGGAAGCCATTGTAGTTTTTATGCTGTAGTTTGGAAAAGAAATGTCTCCAAAGGCCAGTGCATTGAGGGCATTGTCTTTAGCTTGGTGCTATTGGAAGTGGTGAGGTTTAGGAGGAGGCCTTGGGTCATTTTGGGATTTTGAAGACCTCTTCCTCTCTGCCATTGCTTTCTAGTGGTATCACAGACGGTTTTTTTCCTCCCAATGCTCTAGGCATGATGTGTTGCCACACCATGGGCCCACAGCTAGCATCTCCTACTGACCATGCACTAAACCTCGCAGAAGATCAGGTATTTTGTTACAGTAATGTAAACCTGACTTAGATTAAGTGTATTTACTCATGAATTTTACCTAAAAGGAGAGAGGGAGAAAAAGAAAAACCGCAAATACAAGCAAATACCGCCAGGCTCCATGACTCCATGGTAGAAGGTAGTCTTATAAATTGGAAGTCAAGTGGCTATTCCCCCGATATAAGCTGGAACTTGACATACTTGAGAAAGATTTTCCCAGGCTGGAAAACTGGCAGGATGCTTTAAAAGAGAATGGCAGCTAAAGGGGAAAGGATTTACAGTGATAAGTTTCATGAGGAAAACATACTCAGAAATGGAAGGTCAGCGGATTAGAGTCAGGAAGAAGTGTGTACAAGTTTAGCTAAAGTGATGGGGCATTAAGCCTCCCTGGCCAATACAATCTTTTGGAGTTCCACACTGAACTGTTTCCATATAGGAACTCACCAGCAGGATTCAGTAGCTGGCCAGTAAGAAACTTTGCATTAAAGAGGATTTCTAGTAGGGTTTTGAGCCTGTACTGAGTTACTACTTTAGACACAAATAGTACCCTAGTGAGTGTTCAAAATGCCTACTTCACAGCCACAGATACCCTAAACAAAAAGTTTTCCATGAATCAAGAGAGGGGCATTTAAAATGTTTAGAACAAATAACATCGGTCAATGAGCCCCAGGCAAACACAGGCTTCTTAAATCCCTGCAACGTATTTTATGTTTAGGCTGTTAGGCATCTATACATTCATCTCTCAGAATAACATGTTTCTTGAAATGTATTTTTATTTGGATCTGGTGGTACAGATGGTGCAGGGAAGTGTAAGTCCCTTAGGGGATTGAGAAAATGTGGGAGTTGGGACTGGAATAAAAAACAAGGAAGAAAGACCTATGTAGATAGTTAAATAAAATTAAAATATTGTTGGCAATGGAATCTGAAAGACAAAGGGAGAGTCCCCTTGAAAAGTAGGGGACACACACACACACATACACACACACACACACACATACACACACACGTATTTGAACATACAAATATACATACATGCATGCATACATATGTACACATATATACATATGTGTACACATACATCCACACATACAAAAAGCACAAATACACAGATTTATCCTGATAAACTTCCTGCATACTTCTTTTGGGGAAACCTAATGCCTCCTCCTCTTTTGGATAGCACTTAATCTCTCTTGTCTATAAAATATTTCAGTGGACACAGTACATAAAATACTTGATTCTTTTGGAAGGTTGGATGTCCTATACCAGGCGTAGTTGACAATGTGGCTTAACCCAAGACCGTAAACTTTCTTTAACACCCTTATGATTCTTTTGCAGTTTGTTTTGTAATTGAATTACACGGTTCTCAAATGTGAATTTTGTGCACAAAAATGGGCTATTGCACTGTCAAAGAGATGTCAAAGACATGCCTGCAGGGCCCAAAGCCACCTAGCCCTGGTGTCTGACAGTTGAGAAAAGATGGTGGGTGAGATTTGATAGAGTGATAAACTATCCTTTTTTACCCAAAACAAAGTGATTTCTTAGAATGGAGACTTCAAGTCAGTGGCTCTCAAGTTGTGGATCAGAGCACTTTGGCAAATCTCTATCTCTAAAAACACTTGAATTAGAATTCATAAAAGTAGTAAAATAACAGTTATGAAGTAGAAACAAAATTTTATGGTTGGAGAGTCAACAGAACATGAGGAACTGTGTTGCAGGGTCTCAGCATTTGGGAGGTTAAGAACCACGGTTATAAGGGCTAGCATTCAGGCAGTCCAAGGAAACAGGAACATGGGTCAAGACAACATTTTGTGGGGACTACTGTAAAAAAAACACAACCAAAATGATCTTACTTATCCTGTAGCTCAGACAGACTTATTCCAGGATAAGGGACTAGTGCAGGCAAGATGCTCAGCTTTCAAAATGAAAATGGCCTCATCTGAAATTGGGAGAGATTTTTGCCTTACCACCTTGCAAGCAGTCCAATTAGTTAAGACAAGAATATGAGTTGAGATTCCAAATGAGAAATTGAACCTTTCCAAAACCCAAAGGGAGTATGTAATATCATCTGAAAAAAATAAAGATTCACAGAGTTTCACCCATTTAAAAATAAGTTACTTCTCAAAATAATTAGGCCACATCTCATCATTCTATCTTAAATTTTCAGGTATGCCTAAATAGCTATTTGGGAGCTATTACAGAAAGTTGTAGATAAACAACAGAATAGGTCAACTGTAAGAGAATTATTGTTGCTAATGTGTTATATGCCATCCAATTCAGATAGTAACACTTCTCAAAGACCTAAGTCTAGGTTTTGTCTCTCCAAAAAAAAAAAAAAAAAAAAAAAAAAAAACCAGAGCTTAAGGCAAGGATATTAGCAGAGATAGTTTTCTTATGTGGGATCCTGGGAAGTACATTCTTGGCAATGGACAATGTTGGATAAGAAAGAAAAAAAGCCAGCAGGGGTGTGGTAATAAGCCAGCTACTGCTGTGGAAAACTGGAACTCAGTCCATTGTGAATCAGATGTGTCATGTACAAATTCTCCTGTACTTTTTTGATTCACAATGAGAATGTTGTAATATGTGTTTAAGTGGCTTCCTCCTTGCTGGTAAGGGACTGACGGTATGTGCTTTGGGGTTTCTATCTGGGTAACTGTTCATGGCTAAGATGTTGGGTTTCATTGCTTCACTATGTAAGATCTGGAGAAGTCAGGGGAGCAAAGGCAACAGGCTACGGTGCATCACAAGTGTTTGCTGAGGCGTTCAGGCAGTTCTGCGTGGGACACATCTACTATGGGATATAAAAGATCCTTAAAAATGATGAATAGTGAAGAACTACATTTATAGACTATCAGTGGAGCTCCAGAGCACTTGCAGGGTAACTTTAAATTACATGGATTCTTATTAGGCCAAGAATAGCAAGTAAGAGTCCTTATATCCACCCTAGAGCACAGCTGTCCACATAGAATGTGTCAGTGCAGTCAACTGGCTTTCAATGTGAGACTGCTTCAAATACTACTTTAATACTAGTGTGGGAATTATGCACAACTGCTATTCTCTCATGCTTGGAATGCAGGCTTTACCTTGCTTTAACTTAAGAATTTCATTATAGAAAACTAAAGCTTGGAGGAAGAAATGGTGAATTTGGATACTGGACATCATACCACTTTAATTGAAATCTTCAGGAAATTAAAGAATGAAAAGTCTGCTTTTTTTTAATCTATCAAAGTAGTATGGCAATCACTATTTCAGAATTTTGGGGTAAGCTCAAATGAAATCATTTAAGCAAAGAATACTTTGAATCATAGCTAATGATCCTTAGTTGTCAATATAATTGAACATCTAAACAAACATTTCCCAGAGGTACACTTGGGGAGGGGGATGATGAGCTGGTATGTCAGGAATTTGTGTTTTCCCATGCCTAGTCCGCATACAGCAAAGGAAAACTATGGGTATATGTAATGTGATTGGAAATCCACAAAATTTGATTGTCTGTGTAACAACATATCGATTGCTTTCATTACAGGCTAGAATTTAACACATGGGAGTTGTGCTTGCAAGTGAACACAGGGAGGTTAATGGTGAACACAAGAAAGCAGACCAGACTGTCACTGCTTTGTCCTTCATGATGCTCATTAGAGCCCGGTGAGGTGGCTGGAGGTACATTTGTGTGTCAGTAGGCATCAGAGAAAAAGATTGAGCCCTGTGACTTCCTGGAGAAATGTCTTCCCTGGACCCTCTGAGAATAGCTCTGAGAGTGAATTGGCTTTCATATTATGTTTGAAAAGAACCCTGTTCTTTTCTGACCTACCTTCAGGATTCCTGTTAGTTTATTATTTTTTTCATTATATATGCAAAAGGGTTTTTACTGCAGGTCAGATAGATTTCAGTGAATGGATAGAAACCAGCTGAGTTAAACCCACTTTTACATTAAACTCATACTTTCTAGATGATAATCCCCGAAATCAAATTCCAAACCCCTTAGCTTTTGTTAGCAGCCTATGGGCAATTGCATTAATAAGAGACCTTCATCTGTATTCTCCATGAGTGCCCAGCAGTGGTCCTCAAACATTAGCACATGCATGATTCATGAAGCCTGACAAAAATGCAGATTTCTGTAGGTAGAAGTCAAGTGTGCCTTCTTATTCACTCTTGAAACTTTTTCCTGGACATTGACCTTGAAGGATTTCTTTTCTTAATGGAAGGCTTTACTTTAACTAAGCAGTAGGATCCTTAGAACTAGATTTTCGGCTTACCATCCTGTCCCATGTTGGTTTAATCACCCAGTCTACACAGAAATTCTTCAGTTGACCAGCTGGAGCTCTTCCTAGGAGTGCACAGTCAGCGATGAGCAAAAGAAGCTAAAGAATGCACACAGATGGATGGAGGGCACAGAGACTCTGCTCAGGGGAAGGAATGGGACATAAAAGAGCTTGAACTGCATTAAACCATCCTTATGATGGTCAAGAACGAGTAGAGGTAATCAGGAAAGGGAGGAGGATATATAAAAAGCTGACAGAAGTTGGGAGTAGTGGCTTGCTCACATCTGTCAGTCCTGCCATCTGAAGAGCGGGCACAATATTGCAACAAGCTTGAGGCCAGCCTGTACTACATAGTCAGTTTCAGGTTAGTCTGAGCAATAAAGTGACACTCTGTCTCAAAAGAATGATCAAGAGCAATAGTGAGGATGAGTACATGCTAAAGGCAAAGTTTAGGGAACCTTTTGGAGCATTAAAAATGATCATAATGCACTAGCTCCATAAATGCTTGAAATGGAGCAGTAGACTTAGGCTTGACACCCCTCTTACCTTATTTTATGCAGCTAGATTCTAGTTTAAATACACACACACATGCACACGCCCACACACACACACACACACACACACACACACACACACGCACATACGCACAGAGAGAGAGAGAGAGAGAGTCCCATGCACACATACTCATACACACTAGTGTATATGCCCACATATAGAAATAAACATATACACATTCACACATGCACACACCCATATATACTTGCTCATACATACACACACATACAGGTACTCATACTCTCTCTCTCTCTCTCACACACACACACAAACACACACACACACACACACACACACACACACACACACACACACACACACACACTAAAGGACGCCTGCTTGGTGAAGAGTAAACAGCCATTTCTTGCTTGTTCCTGCCACTGTACTTAGAAGGTTTTCTCTGCTGAGATCTGTACAAATAGGATGAACACATTCCAACATCACTGACAAGATGACAGCTAAGATTAGACTCTTGCTTTAACATTTGCAATTTTTCAAATTGTGCCACAGATGTGGAAAATAATTATTTGTCAGTAGACTTTGAGCACAAAATAAAAGCGGAGCCTTTGCTTTACATATATATAATCTTGAGAAGTTGTTCTCAACCTGCAGAATAGCAGACTGTCTGGGGAGCTTGTTAGCAATAGAGTCTTAGGCTACAGATTTTTTGCACTGAATCTGGACCTCCAGGAGTGGGGACTAAGAAGTCTTTTAAAAAGTTGTCGAACATTTTCTAATGTGCTCTCCAAAATGACTATATGGCAATCATGCTGAAATTGATCTGAATGTAAGATTTGGAAGTCAGCGTTATTCCAAATATAGACTGTGCAGTCTTCCCAGAGTTCCCTCTTGCAGATTTTCCCACTTGTCTTCTCTTGGTGAGATGGAGAGAGAAAACCTCCTTTGCCTTTCACAGGTGAATTGGAGGTCAGCAACACTGGGACACTCAAGTCTATCTTCGTAAGGCACAGTTAATTCTCTTGTTCTGGGTCTCTGTCTGTCTCTGTCTTATTCCCTCTTACCTCACCCTTTTCTCTCCCTCTCCATGTGTGTATGAGCACATGCATGTGTACTCATGCTTTTGTGTGCACAAGGGACAGAGATTAAAATTTAGCTGTCCTTCCTCAGGAGCACTCCACAGTGTTTGCCGAGGTGGAGTCTCCCTGTGGCTTGGGGACTTGCTGATCAGGCTAGGTTGACCAACGAGCCTCAGAAATTTGCCTGTGTCTGCTTCCCGGTGCTAGATTTGCTAGACCATATCACGAATGCCAGTTTTTCTTATATAACCACTAGGGATTAAACCCTGAACTTCCTGCTTGCAGAAGCAAGTGCATTAGTGACTGAAGGATTTCCCGAACTTTCATGAAGACTTTATTGAAGAGATAGCTGAAGAGCTCTTGTGATAATCAAGTTATTACAATTCTTAACCAGGCAACGGGGCTCAGAGGTTAGCAGTACTGGTTGCCCTTCCAGGAGACCAAGGTTCAGTTCCATGCTCCTAATTAACAGTTCACAGCTGTCTGTTAAATCCTGCCACAGGGGTTCTGACACCCTCTTCTGGCCTCCACAGACATCAGTCATATGTGCACAGATAGCCATTCAGGTCAGACACCCATACTTGTAAAATAAGCAATGGTGATGAAAATCGATTTTTCATCATTTATGACAAGCCTTCTTTCTTTTTAAAAATTCTATTCATCCATTGTGGGAAAATATGGCCAAAATATAGTTTATGAAATTCTCAAAGAATATATAAAATATACAGAATTAAAATTTCTATAATAAAGTATTGAATCGTTAAGTTAAAAATTCTACTTATTGAGGACCAATATTTCCTTAGAATGTAACAGAAAAAATACATAAATGTTTATTTATGTGCCTACATTTATTTCAGTAAATAGGCTTAAATTTTCATTACCAAAATCAATAAATCTGTCACTAACCACTTACTTATAAATCTTTCTCTCCTTTTTTCATCCTAGACTCTTCAGAACTGGCCTTTGAACACAACACTTTCAGAATGTGCCTTTTGGTTCATGTGCTGCTGCGCAGTTTTTGTTTTTGTCATCTGGGCACAGCTAGGCTTATCTGGAAAGAGAGGACTTCAGTTAAGACTCCTACCCTTATCAAGCTGCCCTATAGGCATGTCCATGGGACATTTTATTGATGAATGAAGGAGATGGGAGATTCTAACACACTGTGGGTACTGCCTCTCGTAGGTCTGTGGTCCAGCACTTCTCCATGGCTTCTGCTTCAGTTTTTACCTCTGCAATTCATGCCCCGACTACCCTTCATGATGGAATGTAATATGTAAGATAAAAAACCCCTTCTTCCCCAAGTTGCTTTTGGACATGGTATTTATCAGAGCAATGAAAGGCAAAGTAAAACAAGACGGGAATGGGAAACTCAAATCTTTGCAGCAGAAACAACTTTCACCACAATGTCAGGCCAATAGTTTCAAGTTCTCAAACTTCTGGAGCAATAATCCTTAGCCAGACCTTGTCTTACAGTGCAACATTGCTGATGTAGTTGCTATGTCTGCCAAGGACTAGATGATGCATTGCTGCCCCCTTCTCTGTTGCTTTTTCTGAAGGGCTACTCCCATGTCCTAGGCCTTCCCAGCTCAATAGACCTTTCCACACAGGAGCATCACAGAGCACTGGCATGGATATTGCCAACAAGATTCCTTATCTATTTCTTACCTTTTCCTTCTGCACCCTCTATACTGAGGAAACATTCTCAGCCTTGGCCACAGTAAGACTAAGGATACCTTTATCTCAAGTCTTCCAAGTAGTGCTGTTTCCCACCGAAGTCTTTTTCTGATGCCCTACTGACCTTGCCCTACTGACCTTGCCCTACTGACCTTGCCCTACTGACCTTGCCCATTCTCATTTCTAAACCATGCTGCTGTGCCTGACGACATTTCCTTCCCTTCTTATTCTTCTGGAATCCCACATATCTTGGTTTAATTAATCAACTGGTGGTTGCTTCCTTTCTTGCCATGACTATACAATTAAGATGGGCAAATGTCCCATTTGTTCCTTGAAGCTTACTCTAACTTTCTCCCTAACATTCTAAATACCACATAACCTGGTCTTGCAGGTTCTTGCCTTTTTCCACCTGCTATTCTTTCCTTGTACTCACCCATTGATTTCTTGGCTCACTGCCCGTGTTTCTTCATTATTTTAGTCCACAGTCAATCATTATCAAGCTCTCATCAATGACTCTTCATTTGATCTTGCTGAACACTATCTTTCAGCCTGTCTCCCCCACTGTGGGTCATCACTAGGTATTACCCTTGCCAACAAACATAGTACTCCCAATCTCTCAGGGTCAGCAATCTCATTGTGTGATTGTCACCTCTTTACTATTCCCTGTAGTGCACTGTATGTCCTGACTCTCAGAACTCACCTCAAATCCCAGGCTGACATAAGAACTCATGATATTCCCTTACGACCACATACATGATCTCATTTCTCCTTATTCAGCTTAGGTTCCATGGTCAATAATCATGATTACATTCTTGCCAGTAAATTCAACATCATCTACACCCAGGCTTTGCTGACTGAGGCAACTCTCTATCAACTCTGACTTTCTTACCTGTAGCTAAAAGAAGCTGGAGCAAACACATAGCTATTCCATTTGTTATGATATTTCATGATCATTTACAGTCATCACACTCCTCTAGGTCTTATGTATATATATATATATATATATATGTATATATATATTTCTTCTTCTCTCTCTCTATATATATATATTTCTCTTCTCCTCATCTCCAAAAAATGTCTTTTGCCTTTGTTCCAAGCTTCTACACCTCTTTCTTTCTCTGCCGTCCTTCAGAAGGCACTGCTTTCCATTTCATAATGTCTCCTACTCTCATCTCTCCCCGCTTACCCATACTGTTCCCATAATGTTGCTTTTTCTTCCTTTTACCATTTTTCCCTGTCAATCTCCTAGCCAATGGCATTAGTCCCATCTTCATTAGATTATAAACCTAGTAATCCTTTTTCTCTTTCAGTAACTTCTTCCTTTGCTGCAGTCTTCCCAGTAGCATGCAAGCATGTTGCCAAGCCAAGTTGAGTTCTTGTCCTCTATAGTTTTCTATGCTCACTGCTCACTTCAAGGTTTTTCCTTTATTTTCTACAGAGCTCTTGAAAGGAACACTAATTGTGCAAGGTCGTTCTATTTTCTTTCTTTCTTTTGAAACCACTTCTTTCATGTTTTGTTCCCACTACATCATGACACCTCTGCAAATTTTACAGGTATTTTTACATCTCAAATCTCATTGGAAATAGCTTCTGATTCCTCATTCTGCTGGAGCTGTCCCTAGCAGACGATCGGGTCTTCTCCATTTGATATATCTTTGCCTCTTCCTTTCTGAGTACTACACAGGTTATTTGAATTTATTAACATAAAACTATCAACATAGAATTATTGTTATCTGCCCAATGTTAATGTGTGATCTGTTTCATTTCAGCAAATGCTCAGGTTAGATATCATTGTTTATCCCTTGGCTGTTCTGTTTATAAAGAAACATAGCTGATATAATCAGGAAAAAATGTTGCTTTCTATCCAAAAGTGTACAAAATCTTATGACATCCTAGCTCCCTCAGTATTACTTACTATCTTGGTTCAGACCACCAATGCCCCTTATCTGCATGCTTGCAGAGGACTCAAAATCAGTTTCCTTATGTCCTTTCTGGACACTGGTTTCTCTTGATAACCTGGTTAAATTCCCTGTTAGATTAGGTTATTTCTCTGCTTGAAATTTCTGACGGCTTTGCTTTTCCAGCAAGCTCCAGTGTCTGAAGAGTGAACTGTAAATCTGTAAATAAGCCACCTTTGATGGCCTCTTTGATGGGTAGTTTCACTTTCTGCTTTCAACCCTGACATTTGTGCTGTAGCACCCTGGGCTCCTGTCTTTATCTCTTACCTCTCCCTTTCCATGACCCTTCTCCTCTTTCTGACTTTTTTTCCTGCATCAATATGACTTGCTCATTACTATCCTTCCCATTTATTTTTCAAATAGTCTCTTTCAATAAGGGCTATTCTACTCACCTTATGGAAACCCCCTCAACATGTAGCATCCATTCTCCATTGCTGCTGTGTCTTTCTTTTAGTTTTCTTTAACATTTTCCTCTGGCACTTTATTTACCCTTCACACCAGTCTATAGTCTTTAGGATAGTTTTAATTTTCTATATAAATTAATTATTACTATATCACCAGCACTTCACAAGTAGTAAGAGAGTAAACAACTGATTGAATGGTGAGTAAAAGGAGAGAACATTGGGTTTTTATTTTTCATAGTAAGATATTATATAGATGCTCACTGGATGCAGGCCATATTTTAATCTATTAAGCAAGCACATGCCATTTTTAATATGTACACTATGCCCATGATCGTGTCTAATTTTCAAATCTTTTTCTTTTTCTTTTCAACTCTATATTCTAAGTCTGTCAAGAGATAATTCTGGATCTTGATTTTCTTGTATCTCAAACTAAAAGATTGCCACCTAGCTTTGATAAGCTGTGGTCTATTATTTCATTTAAGTCGAGCATAATGTGTAATAAGACAAAGAAAATTAAGTCTCCCTCTGGGCTATTAAAGCAGAAATGGGGACAGATTGTATTTTCCAACAATAGCAGCACCATAACATTCCCTCTTTATGCTGTGTCACTGATAAGGTTCCATAAAGAGTTTGCATATAAGTTCCTCTCTCTTGATAGTCCCTTCCTTGTCTCAGTTGCCTCCGTTGATTAAATAGGATAAAGCTAACCCTATATGACTTCTAAGACATGTTATGGCTGACAGCATTTATCTCTGGCTTTCCTCTCTTGAAACATGAGGATCATGAACTGGCAAGTAAAAATGTCTACTGTGTAAGGCTACCATGATAGTCTTAACACCCTGAAGGAACCACATAGAAAGTGAAACATGTGTAGCCTCAGCCAGCCAATCTCTTTGCTGTTTACATCACTGCAACTTGGCAGCAGATATACAAATGAAGGCTTGAAAACATCCTTCATTCTAGCTCCCATCCGACTGCAACACAATGAGAGAGCTCAAGGAAGAGCCACCACTCCCAGCAAGATCCTAATCCCTGCTCAAAAAGAACTATGGGAGACAAGAAACAAATGGTCTAATTTTAAGTCACTGACTTTTTGGGTGGCCCATCACGTAGCAGTAGGTGACTAACATCTGTTGTTCTGCTTCAGGTACATGGTTGAAAGGCTCATGGGAACAGCATTCAGCTTCACTGAGTCAGTTCTTGTATGTTGTATGTCAGAAGCACTCAAGGTAGGAAAAGGTGTGTGCTTGTATGCTCATTGGCATGTAAAAGAGTCAAGAGCTTCTCTTCATAATTTCTCTGAGTGATTAATTTTTAGAACAAAGGACTGTTGGATGTAAAGTAGAATATAGGGAGTTTGGGGAGATTGCTCAGAATTCTAGAGGACTAGCTGCTCATCTGAAACCCCATGCTCAGTTCCCAGCATTGACATCGTATCTCACAACCATCTATAACTCCAATTCCACAGATCCAAAGCCCTCTTCTGGTCTCCTTGGGTTCCAGGTACACGCATGGTCCCCAGATGCCACCAAATCATCCATACTCATAAAAATATTTTTTTTAAAGAGAGAAAAATCTAAAAATTCTGGATGTTGTTTTAAGAGACTTGGAGGAGAGTGACAATGACTAAAAAACTATCAGAAGTTACAGGAAGAAGCAAGGTGAATTGTCATTTGTATTTTTCTAAAACTGCCCACATTTGACATTTATTTCAAAAAAATTTTAAAAAGAGGAATGAAAAAAAGAACTATTGCTTTTTCGTCTTGATTGCTCTGCTAGCACAAAATCCATTCTAATTCAATGTCTCCCAGGCCCAGCTTCCTAAGGTCTACGATACCAGTGGAAATGTCATACTCTTATAACTTCTCAGCTCTCCAGCAGAGTGTTACCTCTTAATAACTTTCTGCAAATTTATATTCTTACATTTGAGTGAAAAATAGCAAGGCTCAAACTCTTTCATTCTCTCCACTAATGTTTGATATATTATCCCCCTTAGGTCTCCATTTTATATGGGATTTCAATTGATTTGTTCTTGCTTTTTCTTTTGATTGTAGTCAGTGTGACTTTATTTAAAGCTATAAACTATACCAAGTTTTTCATTTGAGAAGATATTTCCTCTTCTGTGCCTTTGCTCATCTTGCTGTCATAACACCCATATTTTAAAGTGATTTTTTTTAAAAAAATCAGTTTCACAAGCCGACCCACAGATTCCTAAGTGCGTGCTTTCCAATAATAGACAATTTATTTATGTTTGCTCTTTCTTACATCTCTCTTTGTGACACCAGTAAACCAGTTTAATCATCATATCTGAAATCTAACTGTTGACATTTATTTAGGGAGTTGGGGATATGTAATAAGGAAAACTATCCAGAAGTAAGTTAAAATAAACTTAATTACTTAGGTTACTTATTTTTTGACAAGTGAGGGAGGTTGGATATTCTTTTATTTCTCCTTCCCCTAGAGTTTGATTATCTAAATAAATACTGGTAGCTAGTAGGAGGGCAAAGTACAATATTATTAATACTGCACTCAATTGTTAAATACCAGTCTCATAATATAGAAGCTAAAGCCATTCACAGTTCTGGGGTCAAAGTATATTGTCAACACCTCCTGTTCAGAACTGAAATAATGCCACTGAATCTTATAATCTACATCTGCAATGAAATGAATTTAATAACTCTTCCCTAGTTAGTCACAAGGGAAAGCGTGGTTCTTACTCATAGTAACAAGAAGTGGATTAAACTTATCATGGAAACAGGAAGTGAAAAAACATGGACCTAATATCCTCTCTTAATGTATAATTGCTATTATGTGTCATATATAATTTTGTGTCTCTCATACTTTGATCTATTTGATACCAAATCCTCTTTTTAATTAAAGAAATGAATTAACAATCTAGAGAAGAACAGAAACTGCTTCTCAAGTGTTCTGGATAGTGGGGAGAGGAAACTTTACAAAGGCAGGCAAACATAACTGTACACGAAATGGATCACATGGCTTTCTACTCTAAATTCGTCCCCAGACTTCTACATCCTTTGTTTAATTATGTTTCCTAGGTATATCAATAATTAAGCTTTGTTGTGATTGACACTGGAAAAGTGTAACAAGATGCCATAAGACTTTAAGGGTTTTTAAAAATGTCAACCTTTAGCATCTCTTGGGAATCTACTGGTCCAATAGGTAATTCTGTTGACTTGGTGGGGAACCTCTCATCACCTGAAATCAGCTGGTGAGAGTCTTTCCTTCATCTGAAGTCAGCTGCTAGGTAACATTAAATCCCCTACAGTTACCTGGTGGGTTTCTGGGAGTTTGGGCAGTTTAGGGTGGTTCCAGCTGGAATGGTGCAGACTCATTCTTTATATTTCTGATCACTCTAAAAGGCTAATGCGGACATGTTCTCTGCATGCAAAGAAAACAGAACTCAAAAGTCTGGACTTGGAACATATTTCCTGGTACATGCTTGATTAGGGACCACCCTGTAATCCAGAATCATTTGCGAGAAGAGAACATAACATTACAGAACATGAAGACTTCAGGGGTCATCTTAATATGGACTATGAATTCAACAAGGAGAACCCATCAATTGCGATTGCTGTCACCTCTATGCTCACAACTGTGTAGCCATCAATTGGAGAATATTAGATCCAACAAAAATTTAATGTACAGCTGTCCTACTGTGTCCACTAAAGACTTTTCTGATACTCATTTACTGCCCCTGGCTCTTTCAGTCTTTCTACTGTCCCTCTCCTTCAGTGACCCTGTGAGCGAAGCCGTGATATACATGTCCCATTTAGAAGTGAGCACTACACTCTCCTTTTGTCTCTACCTCGATTTGTTGTGGGTCTCTAGCTTAGTAGCCATCTAAAATTCAAAAGGAAGCTAGATGAGGTTGAGAGATGCACTAAACTATGGGTGTCATGGTTATCAAGAAATGGTGTAATATTATATCCCATTAGCAGAGTGCTAGTTATAGGCTATCCTCAGGGCTATAACTTTCTCATAAGGTTTTCAGTATTATTCTTCTGGAATTCCTTCTTCTACCCTACCCTTCCATTCTGAATCTCATTTAACCCTGCCTGTTCCATTATTCCCCCTCCCCTATTGCTTTTTTCCCATTATTTTCCATTCTCCCATGCTTCACTCTATCATCACTTCCTTGAAAGCCACCTTTCCATTGTCCTTTACTCAGTTATTGACCTTTATGTGTATTCCAAGTGAAACAGACATATCTAAAAGTACAGAAACAACATGACAAGTAAGAGAGAGCATGTAACATTTTTTTGGGCAGTGGTGGGGCTTGGTAACCTCACTCAGAAAATCATTTCATCCATTTCCTACACATTTCATTTTTATTAAAAGAAAAAGAAGATTCCATTGGGTAAATGTACCACATTTTGCTTGTCTCTTCATAAGTTGCTTGACATTTGAAGCTGTCTCTGGTTACTTAGAATAAAGAACAATATGGGTGAGCAAGCAGTACAAAAGTAGACTCTTTGTGGTATATGCCCGCCCCTGGTGTAGCTAGATCATGTGGTACATCAATTTCTGGCTTCCAGGGAAACTGCCAAACTAATTACCATAATAGATGCAGCAGTTTGCACTTCTACCAGCATTTTTCACCAGTTTTTAAAATCGTAGCTATTCTGATTAGAATGAAATGAACCCTCAAATTGGTCTTACCTCATTTTTCTTTGACTTTTAAGGATTTTGAAAATATTTTAAAACTTTTTTCAACCATTTTCAAGTGAAGGAGATAAAGAAAACCTGAATAGGAAAGAAAGACTTTAAAATATTTCTATTTCCAGGTGATTATGCTTTTGAGGAAAAATACCTTAAAGATTCTACTAGAATACTACTGCATCTGGTAAGCTCATTCAACAAAATAGCAGCATAAAATGTTCACACACACACACACACACACACACACCCCAGTAGTTTCCCTATCTACAAATGAGAAGCATACTGAGAAAGAAAACAGGGAAACCGAAAAAAAGAAAATAGGGAAATATTTACATTAGGCTCGAAAATATCTTCAAACAAATCTAACCAAAAAAAGTGAAAGACTTGTACAATGAAAGCTATAAGACATTGGAGAAAGGAATTGACAAAGGTACTGTAAGATGAATAGATTTCCCATGATCATGGATCAGTAGGAAATATTGTGGATAACCCCAGAATTAAAATAAAAAACTGATAAATGAGACCAAATGAAATTAAAAATCTTATATCAGAGGAAAGCATCAAGTGAAGAGCCTACTGATCGTGGAAATCAGCTATATTTGCCTGACAGAGAAGAATATATAAAGAAGTCAGTAAGCTAAACAAGAATACACACAATGCAATTTTGAAAATGGTTCACCTCAGGTCTGGAAAGATGACTCAGTGGTTAGGAGCACTGACTTTTCTTCCAGAGGTCCTGAGTTCAAATCCCAGCAACCACGTGGTGGCTCATCACCATCTATAATAAGATCTGATGCCCTCTTCTGGTGTGTCCAAAGTACAACTACAATGTGCTTATATATAGTAAATAAATCTTTTTTTTAAAAAAGAAAATGGTTCACCTCAAGAAATGAACCACAATCATTAACTTCTTAATTCTGATGTCATGTTCATAAAGCTTTCTGTGATTATAGGTATACATTTCTATATCTGCAATATGTAAAGTTGTAGCCTCTAACTCCACACGACTGAATATAATTTAAATGTAATAAAAGAAGAAGCTTGCTTCCTTAGTCACAACAGTCACATTTTAAGTCCTAATAGCTTGCAGCATACTAATCACTATTTCTAGTGTTTCACTTTATGTCAATGAGGTGAAAATTGTCCCCTGGAGTCTCAATGGGTCAATATGGTACATTAATTTGGTATGTTCTAAGCATTACTTTGTCCTATTGAAAACTGGCTTAAATTGATGAGGTTCAGTTCAACTTGTTTATTTTTCTGAGAAAGGTTCAGTCACTTGACCTAATGGGGAAGATTCATTCCCTTACCCTAGAGACAATCTTTGAATCTGTATGAAACCCCACTTTAGCTCTAAGGTCAGTATCACATGCAGATTACTGCCAAATATACCTGACCACACACCTTATCTGTTCTAAAGGGTCTAAACTTCATCACTCCTATCAGGCAATTCCTTTCACCTACATTCTACAGTGTGCTTAGCAAGTGTAAATTCTGACTTTTAATCTCAGTACTGAATATGGAAGGTATGGTGGCATTTATCTGTTACCTCAGCAATTAGGAGCTAAAGGCAGGGAATCATGAATTCTCAGTCAGTCTTGGGTACATGAAAAATTTAAAGCCAGCCGGGAATACATAAGGCTCTGGAGAGAGAGAGACAGAGAGAGAGAGAGAGACAGAGAGAGAGAGAGAGAGAGAGAGAGAGAGAGAGAGAGAGGAAGGAAGACACAACATAGATACTCAACCTGTACAATATAATACTTTGCCATTCATAATGATTTTGCAATCAAACTCATTAGCATAGCCGTCACCTAACTTAGTAGGGGATGTGAATATTTGCATTCTAATCCTAGCAAATTACAAACATGCAATGAATTATCATTAACTATAGACATTGTGTTGTATATGAGCTCTCCAGAAATGATTTATCTTATAAGTCTACATATTTGTCTTTTGATGAACATCTTGTATCTTCTTCACACTTTGTGCTATCGTTTACATTGGTTCTGTGAGTTTGGCTTTTGTAGTTTCCACATAAAAGTGACAACAAACAATATTTGTCCTTTTTCCAACTTATTTTACTTAGCATTTTGTCTTCCAAATGCATCCAAATTCTCACAAACTAAGAGGTATCTTCCTTTGAAAATATTTTTATTAATGATATAAGAATTTTTTACATTGTAATTTGATCATACTTGTCCAATCCATCCCTCACAGATCTACCCTTATTACCTCATAAATGAGACTTTTTTTTACTATTATTCAATAATCCATAAATTCCTGTTCGTACTGTCCATTTATGTCTGTGTATGGGGCCTTCCACTCTAGCTTAGTCTACTAGAAGCCACATATCAAAGATGGTCAACTCCTAGTATAAGGTTTGGTTCTTGTAAAGATTTAATGGCATTCCCTCTTTTTCTTTTCTTTTCTTTTTTCTTTCTTTTTTTTTTTTTTTTTTTTTTTTTTGGAGCTGGGAACTGAACCCAGGGCCTTGTGCTTGCTAGGCAAGCGCTCTACCACTGAGCTAAATCCCCAACCCCATGGCACTCTCTTTTATATATACTATATTTTCTTCAACAGTTGTGATGGTTTGGCCCATGGGAATACGCTTTGGGATGGGGAAGTGGAACTATAAGGAGGTCTCACTGGAACAGGTGTTGCCTTCTTAGAGGAGGTGTGTCATTGTGGAGGAAGGCCTTTGGGGTCTCTTCTATATGCTCAAGTCTGGCTAGTGTGAGGCTGAGCCTACTCAAGGCTGCCTGCCAAATACAGTCTCCTGTCTGCCTTTGGATCAAGATGTCGGCCTGCAAGCTGCCACGGTCTTAATGGGCTAAACCTCTGAAACTGTAAGCCAACCCAAATTAAATGTTTTCTTTTATAAGAATTGCCTTGGTCTTTGTGTCCCTGCACAGCAATGAAACCCAAACTAAGACGCCCATCATACGTTGATTCATAATTAAATTTATTCTATTTTTAGACTATTATTACTAATACTACAATGATCCTAGGAATGCAGGCATAACTTACAGATAGGAATTTTGTTTCTTTTCAGCTTCCATAAAATATTAACCCTAAACAAATGTATCGGATTGCACCTAAGCACGTAATGGACTTAGGCAACCAACAATCTTTTTCATTATCTGTTAAATGCTGAATTATGTATGAATCAGGCTGACTATACAATTCCCGAGAAGAATACAGAATAATCTGAGTACTCCACCCGGAGCATGCAGAGAAATGAATGGCTTTTGCTGGTTCCTAGTCCATACAAACATCTTGAGCACCATTAACGTTGCCAGTGAAAATCCATTTCTGAAATCCATTGTGATCATTAAGAAAATTGCTAGCCTCACTAAAGAAAATTAATTTGTGACATCAATTATGTTAATTAAGCAGGCATTAGGTGGTGTTGGGAGATCAGCAATGCTGAGGCACTTAGAGTAATCACTTTCAGAGTGCAGGTCATTGATGAAATATTAACAAATCACATGGCAGGTGCATTGTTTCTCAGGACAACCCAGCATTTCCATATTGTAGAAAAAAGTCAATGTACATGTATATATGTTTTATATTTTCACTGAGGCATCTTAATGCAGACTTCATACCACTCTTTACATAAATTAATGTGAAAACTTATACTCTCCCATGTAGTTTTCAATTAAAATTATGAGAAGATTTATGTTTTCTCGCTTTTATTTTTATTTTTGGTAAGAGTTTTGTAGTTATTTCTAGACTTAAGACCTTTCTACTGTAAAATCTGGCAAATGTAATTATTTTACATTAGAGGTTCCAAACTTCTATTGAGTTTGTTCTATATGTGATCCAATTTATGTAAATATTTCAAGGAAATGAAAGGAATATGTGTATTAATTTTTGTTTAGAGATATGTATTTTAGGACTTTCCTAAAAATTCCAGTTTTATTCTATATTAGTTAAATTCTTGATATATTTATTTACCTCTTGTCTTCATCAGTCAAACCTTGGCAAACTTACAGTAATATTCATCTTTGGTTGTGACTTTACCCATCTAATCTTAAAGTTTTTAATTTATGCATTTGGTGAATTGTTACTTTATGTACAATGTCTTATGACTGATAGATTTATATTACAAGAATATATTTTAAGTATAAAATGACATTTTAAATTGAGCCATCTTTCATTCAGCAGGAAGATAAACATTTAGGGATTTATTATTAATGTTATTCAGAAAGGGTACAGGGCTGGCATAATGTCTGAAGACTTGTAGGCTAAAGGGATTATGTTTCTTCCTTCCCAGGAATAGTGAATTGAGTGTGTAAAATTATTAGTGGTGTATGATCCTTTCCAGTTTTCCCAGCTTTGACTCCAGTATCACTTAGCACTTATATTGCTTTGTTTCCTAGTAATGCATCCCTTGCCTTGCTAATGCAACATTAGCTTTACTTTCTAGCAGTTCACAGCAGTGTAACCAGCAGCTGTTTGTTGAGGGCTTCTCTGTCTTCTCTGTTTAGTTGCTGTTGTGAAGATATAGGGCTATTTCCCCAGAATGCTTTGGGTATTTCCTGCAGCTCTTCAGATCTTTGTTGCTTTTGATTCTGATTTTCCCGATTTTTAAACCTCGTCAAATGTGTCTACAACTCTCAGTGAGACTTTTATTTGCTGAATACAGATCATTTCCTACCTCATTCTCTTTCATCTCTTCATCTTTTATTGTTAAATTCTGAAAAGTCTCCCAGTCCGTTCTTTGGTTTCTGCCTATTACAGATTAGACTGACCATGATATTGCCTATTTTCCTTTTCCACCCCTGTAAAGATTCCAATTGGCTTTCCAAGTGTACTTGTCCTTAAAAACATTTCTTGTCTCTCAGGCCTCTTGTGTTTATGCTTAACGGTTTTGGTTTTTGTTTTCATTTTTAAAACACTACTGTAAGATTCTATGTCTTCGCTCCTTCCCCAAGGATTTCTTGTTTCGGATTCATATAGATCAAGACCTTCTTTTTCTGTCAACATAGATTTACTTATTTCCTCAATGATTATTTGCTGAACATGCATTTTATTCTCAAAAGCACCTTTATTAAACAGAGGAGCTAAACAAAATGATTGCATGAATAATTATAGGCTGACAAAATTGCAAAATACCCTGATAGTGTTTGACTCTTAGTGGTTAGAACTTCAACAGAGGCCACCATAATCTGGGCCAACGGGGAAGCACTCGTTGAGGGGGTATATATGAACTAAAATTTAAAAGAGTAGCCAGAGTTAGATAAATAGAGAGAAGGTGCTGAGCTCAGGAAGGTAGAATTCTGGGTTGCTCTAGCTGTATTCATCCTTGATTTTCCCAGCATAGAATCCTTTTTTTCCCTGGTCTATGTATATTTTAAAAGATCCTGTGTTCATATTTTTGTATGTCACCTATGTTAAGGCAAGTGGTTCCCTAGGTCTGCTATTGTCTATTGATAATCTATTCTCATCAGTTTGGCTCCTTTGGTGATGGATCTGTCACTGTGAGTAGCCATTGTATAGAGTTCCCATGGCACTATTAAGTGTGTTTACCAAGAAAGACTACAACAGTGACAATCTTCTACATGAATTGGCTGAGATGACTTTCTCCTCACCAACAAGGGGATTGTCAACTTCTAAAGCAGCATTAGATGCCAACCCATTTTGAGTCAAGGTCAAACTGGTCAAAGTGCTTGCTTTCCTTTTCTCCCAGTTACTGTTCACCATGCAAAGTCTAAGTAATCCAACCTCAGTGGCTTTATATGGAGAAAAAAATTTTTTCCAAATTTTGGAAGTAGGTCACTTGGCCCTCTACTGTGGAATGACGCGATCATTCTGCTTGCTATGGTTACTTTGTGCTCTGTGTATTTAGATGTGTTTTCAGGGTAAGTAAGAAGTTTTAACAAATTTATTTTAAACAAGAAGTTTTTTTTATATGTATTTTTACTTCTTAGAACTGGAAAATTTAAAAATTAAAGTTTCTTCTGGTCACTTAAAATATCCTTTAACGGGAAAAAATAAAAATAGCATATATAAACCTAGTTTGGTATTTTTATTAACTTATTGATTTTTTTGACTGATATGAACCAGTGAGAACAAGAATAAAACAGCAATAAACATAAGAATAAAAGGATAAAACATCTGTACTGATGTTTAGTGTGATGTTTTGGGAATCAGGTTCTCTCACTGCTTGGGGAGGATCTCTGACAACTCAGTATTTTGGGTCTCTTCTGCAATGTCCTGAGGCCTTGCTGATCTAAGCATTTTTTTCTGTACCATCTTCATATTGTCACCTAAGAACCTGTAAGAAATGCAGATGCTCAGAACGTGCCCACAGCTAGTGAGTGCGATCTTTCAATAGCTCAAGATTCTAGCCAATTTCTGTGCTCAACGTTTTAGAAATGTTGAGGGGGTTCTGTGTGGTCTTATTGGCTAAATCAGCTTCAAACAAGCCGAGTGTGTTCACTTCCACTCGTAAATTAGCGAGATGTAATATTTGTACATGGATGGGGAAACAGTACAATGTAACACACAGTGTAAATCTGAGTAATAGGCACTACCCTTCTTACCACTCTCCCTCCTTTTGTCTTAATGATTGTTGTTCCAGTCCCTTAAAAGGAGATTGACTTTTTACTTCTACAGAGAAGTGAGAGATAGGAGGGTAGGGCAAAGGAGGGCTTGAGGATGGGATAACTTAAACTAAGGATGTTTGAAAAAAATCACATACAAACTTACTATTTTATTAGCTTACTAAATCTATCATATCATATCATATCTATCATTTAAAAATATACCATAATATTTTTTTCGTATAAAAAAGCTTATGTGAAGTTATAATATACAGGGACTATGCTTGCCCCAGAAACCTTTTGATTCCAAACAGAATGCCCAGTGCCAATGTGTAGAATATGTTACCTTGAGCTGTTGGTCAAATATATCCTAAACACCTCCAGAATACTGGCCACTGTCTCTTGGATACTTACTAGAACCTGATGACAGTTAAGATTCATATACATTGGCTGCAGGACATGGATAGATCAAGTAAGTAGTGACCACAAAGCTTCCTTCTTGTTGTGTAGCTCTCACAGCACTAGAAGGGTCTATGGAGGCTGCTGATTGGGTCATTAATAGTCTTACCTATTTACCATTAGAACTTCAATAAAAGATAGGCATGGCAGACAAGATATCACATGTTTAATAGTGGCATGAATGTTATGGAAGTAACAAATTGTTTTCTTATTGGATTTTAGTTTGCTCTGTAAATACTGCAAATGTGGCCAAGATCCCATGATGGGAGTACACAGGCTCAAGAGATGAACCTGTTACTGCTAACGAGAGGCCAAATCTACTCCATCTTGTGACTGGTCTCCATCTTAAAAGAAAGTCTGAGAATTTGACCTGTAGTTGAACCCAAGCCACACCCAATTACCAGGAAGGATCCCATGGCTTGTCCTTGGTCCATACTTTAGAGTTTCTCCTTAGCTACTTCCTAGCAACAGTCAATCAAAGATTAGTCTGATTGTTTCGTACAGTTTGTGATTGTTCACGCTTTTGCTTCAAAGCACCTGTTGGTGCTTTAAACCCCCTTGCTTGCTTGCCATTACCTATAAAACCTTATCCTGATACCCTCCTGATAAGGGCTCAAAGCTGTTCTACCTTCCAATTTTGCTGTGTTAGGGTTGGAGGAGAGCCCAAACTGTAAATAAAGACCCTAGTGCTATTACATTAGAGTGGGCTCCTTGGTGGTCTTTTGGGGTTCACAAATACTTTCTGGCATAACACTATTTTGCTAAATAGATATAGTATCAATATGTCTCTTTATACTCATCAATTAATACAGCTCTTAGATCCCATCATAAAAGTTTCAGCCCAAGTGTAGAGAAAATGTGATTGTGGATTACACAGCCATAAATGAGATATCTGTATTATAGCCTACACCCAAGGCAAGGCAATATCATGGAAGAGAGGGAAGAAAGATTATGAGAGACATAGTCTAGGGAGCACTGCAGCAAAACACTATCATTGAGACATGACAGGACTGGTATACTCTTGAACTCACAGCAGCTCTTGTTGACTGTATATATGACCTGCACATGATCAAGCCAATCAGCATCCCAGCACAGAGTGGGAGGGCTTAAGTCTACTCCAAACTCATTAACTATAGACAATTTGTGGTTCTGGGAGATGCATAGTCAGTTTTCTTCAAGGGTTCCTGGTGGGTAGACCAAACTTCACTGTAAGGCTCCATACCCAAAGAGTATGAGCAGTACAAATCGAAGCTAATGGATTACTGAATAATTATAAGAAAGAAGACATAAAGTTGAAGGGTGGTCAGCAGGTAAAAGTAGATCTGTGAGGAGTTAGAGAGAAGAATTTTAATAAATGTGATCAAAATACATTGTGTGAAATTCTCAAAAAATTAAAATACTATAAAAGTATGAAAAAGAGCAAGTATTTAATTTCCTTTGAACAGGGAGAATTTAATTTTCATAAAATATGAAAACATGACATTTTGTTTTCTGTGTTTGGGTAGGTGACTGGTTGAAGACAAGTCTTGCTATGTAGACCAGACTGACCTCCAACTCACGATCCTTCTGTGTCAGCCTCCTGAGGGTTGGTTGGGGTTGCAGGCATATACAACCATATCCAGCCTTAGAATTTTATTTCTTTCTGGCTTATTTTATTTAACATAATGTCCACTAATTCCATTCACATTGCTGCATTAGCACAGGATACATTCTTCCAGGGACAAGACAGTACCCCCTCCAGACAGTACCCCCTCTCCTTGCTACATATAAGAAACTTTGAGCTAAAGATTATCAAAAATATTTTTAGCTCAAAAAATCCAGCACATTCCATTTCTCCTCAAGGCAAGAATAAAAACAAATTTATCACAGCTTTGGAGCGAAAAAGCTAATATGATCCCAAGCACACAAGGTTGATTTCTTGGGATGTATGCAGGATTAGGCTGAGACTCTGATATCAAAGAGCTAGGAGGGAAAACACTGATCCTGCATGATCCCACAGCCCAGAAGACAACATGAAGTTTGGGTGCCCATGGAGAATAGGGTCATGGGAGAATCCCCTTCCATAGTCTCATCCTTTGAGTCTATTCTAAGGAATATCAGACTTCAGCTTAAGGCCTAGAATGTTTACAGGCAATATTATTTCAGCAATGGTATGGTTTTCTTTCACCCATTTGCCAAGGAGTATCATAAATTTGACAAAAAACGCAACCTAGTACTCACTTACGTTTTCCTCTCCACTATAGTCATATTAAGTATCTTAAGCTGACACATAGGTTTTTCTTTTTTTTTTCCTCATAAACCTGGAGTTAGCTGGAGACTTGCTGGGTTGGGCTAGGCCTCACCAATCTGGACTCAGCTGGCTCAGGAGCTAAGGGGTTACTGGCAGGTAGACTAAGTGGGGTAGCTGGCCCTAGTGGCCTTTGCTGGGATAATGCAAATATATTTCCTGGTATCTCACATCTGTCTAGAAGGCTAACCTGTGGCAGTTATTGTGGAAAATGCTAGAGAAGCAAGAGAGAAAGCAGACATTGAAGTACTTCTGACTTTGCTACTCCTTATCTATTAATTTTGTATTAGCCTGAACTAATCATGTACTCTCTGCCGAGAATCACGAATACTCTCTTGACTGGTGTCTCCAGGTTCTTGGCTTTCTGTTCAAAGGATTGTAGAAGTTAACACACAGACAGAAAACTAGCAAGAAAATGTATTCGGCAGCAAAGCTATAGTTCATGTTAGATGCACTGCAAGGCAGCAGCATGCTTCTTGATTTACAACACTCAAGGGCAGAAGTTATTGTTTGGGGCTTTCTTTATAGAGTTTAGGAAAAGGGGGATGCTGGTTGGTAAGACCTTGCTTATGATTGACACTCTTTATTCAGTGACAGGTTTGGGTAAGCCTTTCTCTACTGCACACATTGTTTCGTATGATACATCTAATATTAATCATATGTATGCTTGTGTGGTTGTACATAGGAATAAGATGGACAATGAGGTATTTTTCTCTGAAAATTTATGAAGAAGTCACAGTTTGACTTACTGTGAATCTACACAAAACTGGCTCAGGCTGGATTGGGTCTATTTCCTGTATTTTCTAAACATGTTCGATGACATGTTTGAGTGGAAACAGGGCATTGCCATAGGTTTGTCAAGGAGGAATCAGAAGCCTGGTATAGGTACTGAACTGTGCAGGTAAAGGTCACAGATCGCCAAAATGTGCTTTGAGGAAAGGACTGTGTATATGTGTAGCTTAAGCCAAGTGGAATTCCAGGCTGCTAAGCTTCCTTCGTGCCTGGCAGCCTCATAATGCTAGATCCAAACTTACAGTACAAGGGGCTCAAAATGTTGGGTACTGGGTGTGACCAGACAACTGTGATGAAAGAAATTCAATGTAGTTTAAATAAATTCAGTATTAAGCTACCACACATGTCCTGAAGCAGAAATTAATGGGAACTCAGCTTGAGAAATACCCAAACATGGACTCCCTTTAAAAAAAATAGTTTAATAGCAATGTCTTCTCATAACAGGTTTCATGAACTATAACGAGAAGTATACCAGACTGGTTGGTATACCAGAAATCTACCAGACCTGTTATCATAGCCACTTTAGAGACTAGAGCAGGAGGATCTCATGATGGAAACCTCCCAGAGGGAGGTTCAACTCTACTCAGCCAGTTTACTGATACCTTTTCTCAAAATCAAAAGCAAAAGAGGGCTACGAATATTGCTCAAAGGTAAAACTCTTTCTTGGCATAAACAAGACTCTGAGTTCAATTTCCTGAGCTGAAGGAACCATGCTAAGTCCAGGTATCAAGTGGAGTGATTGGTGACTTCACTGTAAGTTAGTAAGGTTAAGACAAAGAAAAAAACAGATGGTAAAAGTCCATTTTTCCTACTTTGACTTGGAATATGCCATGTTTCTATCCTCATGTGAACTCACCCATATAGGGTAGAATATTATTAGACATATTATTGCCTGATGAATTGCTAGCTATGAGTACTACTATGGCTTTTGTTTTTGACCGTTTATCTGTACAAAGTCTTTCAATGGTGTACTTAAAACTTTGTCATACATTGCTTTTAAAATATTTTAAAGTACTTGCATAAGCATTAAGGAAAGAATATGGCTGTCAATGGTATCAAGAAACATACATATCAAAGGTTTTCTCGCTATATAAATGTATACACAAAATCTTTGATTGAAATAAAGTATGTGACTGAACTGTTCTTTTGTTACAGAGAAATCTGTGCCAGAGACCTAAGGACCTGAGAGGAGAGCATCGGTTCAAAATCTGGGAACTGTCCCAAGCATGTATGCTAGGATGCAAATTAATTTGAGCCTTGTTTCCCCTGTTCTTGCCACTGGGAGCACATTGGGTGGGAAGGTTAATGCAGTACAGCCTTATCTCCCGTGGGCACGTCTGGGGAGCCTTGGAATCATTTTGTTTCTCATCTCTGAAAATGGAATGTGCTTTGCCACACTGATGAGGAGGAGAGGAAAGAGGTCAATTTGGAGAGATTAGGATGCCTACCAAGGCTCCCTGTGCTGGGAGGGGTTATTAAGAATCCCAGAAGTGGCTTCTGAAGGCTGCAGTTAGTTTAGTTCTGAGTGGACCTGTCTGTAAGGGTTTCTGTGCGGCTGTAGGATGTTGTTAAAGTCCCCCTTCCTTGACCACTCCTTCCAAAGAGCATACATTTGACACTGGAGACCACCGAGATTCAGTTCAGCCAAAGAGAAATAAAATGTGTACACTTTTCAAGCAATTTTTCATGCTTATCTTCCCTGTGTTTGCTGAATAAGAATAATTTTGCTGCCTGATAATAAAAAGACCAGTCATTGTTAACAGCTTTCTCTCAACCACTACTTCAATTTAAATATATATTCTTTTTTATTTTTATATGTTTATTGTAGGGAAACAGAAATTCCCAGAGGCCCCGAATATTAATGGAGTGTCAGGACAAGTTGACAAGAATGACAAAAAATATGTTGTGAGAAGAGTGCATATCTAAATTTTTGGCAAAAAGTTTGTTTAGAAAAGTCAGCCCTTTCTACATGCCTAAGGAATGTGGAAGAATGGCCTAGCACGGAGCCCACCATGGCTTGCAGACATGGCCCCAGTCTCCTGTTTGACAATACGCACCTCTATCTTCCTCAACCTCTCCCCGTCCTTGTATCATTAGCTCAGAGTCTTGCCTGCCTGCTTATTTAAACTCTACCTTCCTACCTCCCATTTCCAAACTCTCTGCTTACTTGAGTAGATTGATGAGTTATTCTATGAGTACAGCCTGAAAGCCTCCAAAATAGTTAAATGTAATATGAATACATAGATACGTGGGGGTCAATAAATGCACAAATGACTCACGAGTCAAGTTAGTTTTATCCTCTGCTTAGCCGCCCCCTACAAACTAAAAATATTCAATAAAAATATTCCACTCATTTTGAACTGAGGTTTATAATTTCTGTAGAATTGCAGAAATCCAGATCGTGCCAGAGAGTAAGTTGATATATCTTCAAGTGAATTTACTCATCCCAGCAAATTTCACTATACTTTTGCCTCCACAGTAGTCCCTGACCATTGGTCTCTGGGGAGGGAACGATTTCCTAGGAATAACTCCATAACACAATCTTATTATGATCTCTACATGTTATTTTGCATTTTCATACTTTTTGAAAGCACAATTAATCTGTGTTTTAAATTGAGTTGTGATCAGTTGATTGATGGTTGATGTTCTTACAATGGAAATCAGGCAAAGTTAGATGTTCATAAAGGAAAAGTAATAGGAATTGATTCAAGAATAAGAAAACCATCTTCAAGCCAAGGAGAGCTTTCACAGGCTTCGGAAGGCACATATGTGCTAAAGCCTTGCTTTCAGACGGGTCTCCTGTAGAACACTGAAATGGGTGTCTGCTGTTTAAGCTCTTGAAGGAGTGATTGTTAGTGGTAGCCCTACAACACTAACCTACAGTGGCAACATTTTAATAGCATTTTACTTAACACCAGTCACCAAAAATGCTATCACTCAACAATGGAATCTACAAAAAGATATTTAAATATCTTCCAAGTTCGTGGTGGATTTGATGCAGTACATCTTAATTTCAACTGATCACATTTCAAGTAGGAACCATGTGAGGTTTATGGCTTCCATACTGAAAGACACTTGTTTCTGGTGAGCTAAGAACTGGATGAGAGATTTATCTATTCTTTATTCTCCGGGAAACTAAGGAACACATTCAGTGATCTGGCAGACTTGGCAGTGAAGGAATAAGTAGAAAAATGTTACAGTAATAAATGAAGAAAATAATACTACATATTTTTCATTAGTTAGGTTTCTGTGCAGAAGCATTCATGTATGTTTTTTCCTCCACAGAGCCAGACATCATGAAATCAAAATATTTGAAAAGAAAGTCTATGAGCCTATACTAAAGAAAATTAGGCTTCCCCTCCTTCCTGATGTTATTTTCTAAATGAGGCAGTATAGTAACTCTTAATATAGCATACCTTTGGATGTAGGGGTTTTAAGTAATCTAAGATAATTTAAAACACATGGGAAGATAAATGGAAAGTTGTATTCAGATGCTACTTACCATTTTATTTTAGGTATTGATGGGTTTTGATGGTCATGGAAGACAGAGGTAGGGTGGTCCTGAAGCCAATGCCCAAGAATCCCTAAGGATATCTACTTTAAAATCTCATATTAGTGTACATATTTTAACTTTAGCAAATGGTTTGATTTGGTTTTCTTACTTTAATCATACAAGTGCATAATTTACAAGCAGTTTACCACAGAAACAGAAACAAAACAAAGCAAAAACAACAAACAAAAATATAAAAACAAACAGAAAAGCCCCACCTCCTCCCCATTACAAAATAACAAGCTCATTGTAAACAAGCATTTAGATGAGCACAGGCCTCTATTTCACAGTCTTTAAAATCAATATGATGGATTTGACAATTGTTTACAAGCATGGATGCCCCATTTTAATGCCTGGCTCTGGGCAGTGGGCCTGTGCATCTTCTCTGGTATTTTTCTATGTTCAGAATGATATCTGAGAAAAATCATTTAGAAGAAGAACTGAAGAGGAGTGATGGAGAAGGGAGTGGGGAGGTTGGAGGGAAGAAGACAACATATAATTTTACTCATTAACTTTCCTGCTATATCTTACAAAATCAACAGCAACAGATTATGTGCTTTTTTTATCAAATACTATCTTTAAGAAGAGTATGAAGGGCTCTGGCATGCAAGATCATGGCAAACATGCAGTTGATCCTAACACACATGGTGTTTTTGCCTTTCCCTTTATAAACTGTCATTTGCCTACAGGTCACATCTGTTTCTGCTTCCCTACCTCTGGAGCAAATAAACCACATTTTCTCTCAGAACTTGGTCTTGATGTGTCCTGGTCTGTTCTCCCTTACAGAACGAGCATTATGTAGGACAATGGTACAAACCATTAATAAACAGTAGAGTTTGCTTGGCTGGTGGCCAGCACAAAGTGATGGAAGCATGACCTCTGAGATTTTTGAGGACAGAGCTGACTTCAGCAATGGAAGTGTTGGTTCTCAACTCCTGTCCTTCCTCCTATTCCTCAGACTCTTCTCTTTGGGTCAGCATCACAGTGTGGGTTCAATTCCACATGACTGCAGTCTTCTTGCATTGAAACAGTACAATAACTCACTGTAACCCTGGTTTGTTTTTCCTGTACAGCTTCTCAATTCACTATAAGAAAGCATAATCAGTAGAGTGGCATGTGGCCCTCTACTAAATCCTGATGCTGTAAGAACTAGGGATGTACTGCACATTATCAATAAGACTTTGAGATGAACCCGATACCCTCTAGCTTTGATAAAATCATTTTTGTTTGATCACTTCATATGGGAACCACTTCCATCCCAAATCTTGGAGATCTACTAGTCTCACTGCTGCTCAGAAGTTACCCATGCGTCCTTGAAAGTACTCAGTAAATCATATCATGTTGCCCTCATGCGGCTGGGTCTTTTTAGAAGCCATTATTCCCATCTTTTTCATTAGTGATTCCCAGGTCTCTCTCTTTGGCCAATAGTAAACCCTTACAGCATAATATTTTGCCTAGTTGTCTTGTGCCCACTTTTACTCCTGGCATTGTTGTTGATTAGTTCAGGTTTGCAACACTGTGACTTTCTAAAATGGTGAAGTTCTTATCATCCATTCAGCATCACAGAGTATTCAATTGTGGTATCCTGTTCCCACAAGAAACTTCAGAGATTTAAATTTATAGTAGTCATTTGTGTTTATTGCCTGACAGCTAGGAACTTCAGACAAGGTTTCCAAAAGAGGCAACTGAGATGAAGTGTCCTTCTATGTTCATCTTTCAGTGCTTTCTCAGGAGAGAAGCCTAAAATCTGTATCATGCATGAACTGGCCTTTGATTACTTCTATATTGGCCCTACTGTGTGCCTTGCTTTCCAGGATCAATAATGCTTCCTTTAAAGCCTGTGCATGTATGTTCTCGTCTATCTATATTCACATGTGTGTTTGTGTGCATGTGTGCATTTGTTTGAGCATGTGTGTGTGTGTGTGTGTGTGTGTGTGTGTCCATATGCTTTTGTGTGCACATATGCACGGAGATCAATGGTTGATAGGATCCTTCTTCCAAGATAGAAGATATCTTGTTCTTTGAAGCAGGATATATCAACCAAACATGGAGTTCCTGAAACATCTAGCCTCACCAACTTGCTCTGGTTTTCCCATGTCTCTGCCACTTGAGGCTTGCATTGTAGGTGCACTCCCATATCCACTTTCCACTAGGCATTTATATGAAATTTTGGAGTCTAAAGTCAAACCCTTGTGCTTGTGACACCAGAAGCTTAACTGTGTGGTCATCTCCCCAGTCTTTCTGCAATGGTTCTGATGACAAGAGACTTGGTGCTTACCATTAGCCTCAGCTGAAAACTACTTTCCAGTGGAATCCCAAGGCCCACCAAAGGCTTATTTATTACATTAAAACATCTAGAGGTTGGAACCCATATCCTGTCTCTAACAAAGTCCTAGGGATTTTGACGCATAGTTGCAATTAAAAACTGCTTTCAGTATTAGGGACCACTAGTGCTCATGCTCACTCATGTCCAATTAAAATCATACGAGGACTTGGTAAGGGGAGATTTTTTTATTTTTATTTTTATTTTATTTTATTTTTTTATTAACTTGAGTATTTCTTATTTACATTTTGAGTGTTATTCCCTTTCCGGTTTCCGGGCCAACATCCCCCTAATCTCTCCCCCTCCCCTTCTTTGTGGGTGTTCCCCTCCCTATCCTCCCCCCATTACTGCCCTCCCCCCAACAGTCTAGTTCACTGGGGGTTCAGTCTTAGCAGGACCTAGGGCTTCCCCTTCCACTGGTGCTCTTACTAGGATATTCATTGGTACCTATGAGGTCAGAGTCCAGGGTTAGTCCATGTATAGTCTTTGGGTAGTGGCTTAGTCCCTGGAAGCTCTGGTTGCTTGGCATTGTTCATAAGGGGTCTCGAGCCCCTTCAAGCTTTCCAGTTCTTTCTCTGATTCCTTCAATGGGGGTTCTGTTCTCAGTTCAGTGGTTTGCTGCTGGCATTCGCCTCTGTATTTGCTGTATTCTGGCTGTGTCTCTCAGGAGAGATCTACATTCGGCTCCTGTCGGTCTGCACTTCTTTGCTTCATCCATCTTGTCTAATTGGATGGCTGTGTATGTATGGGCCACATGTGGGGCAGGCTCTGAATGGGTGTTCCTTCAGTCTCTGTTTTAATCTTTGCCTCTCTATTCCCTGCCAAGGGTATTCTTGTTCCCCTTTTAAAGAAGGAGTGAAGCATCCACATTTTGATCATCTGTCTTGAGTTTCATTTGTTCTAGGCATCTAGGGTAATTCAAGCATTTGGGCTAATAGCCACTTATCAATGAGTGCATACCATGTGTGTTTTTCTGTGATTGGGTTACCTCACTCAGGATATTTTCCAGTTCCAACCATTTGCCTACGAATTTCATAAAGTCATTGTTTTTGATAGCTGAGTAATATTCCATTGTGTAGATGTACCACATTTTCTGTATCCATTCCTCTATTGAAGGGCATCTGGGTTCTTTCCAGCTTCTGGCTATTATAAATACGGCTGCGATGAACATAGTGGAGCACGTGCCTTTTTTATATGTTGGGGCATCTTTTGGGTATATGCCCAGGAGAGGTATAGCTGGATCCTCAGGCAATTCAATGTCCAATTTTCTGAGGAACCTCCAGACTGATTTCCAGAATGGTTGTAGTAAGGGGAGATTTTATCCTCAAAGGGTATTACAAAGGTTCGGGGGGAATGGATGCTTAAGAAGGAGGGGATGCAGTCACCAGAAAATTTGTTCTTTTGAAGAGTTAAATAAAAAGCATTTCTCTGTCTTGTAGGAGTCAAGGAGACTAGGGAGAAATAGTTGTGTAGGGGGAGGGGATGAAAGAGGGTTGATAAAGGACAGAGAATATTCACCACGAAGGAAGGATATTCCCAGTCAGAGCTACCGGAAAGGAGACATGTGTGGTATTTTAGATCATGGAGGCCAAAGGGTAGAGGCCTGAAGGAAGAAACTTCAGTTTTCGAAACAGATTTGTGTGTGTGCATGTGCATGTGCGCGCGCGCGCGCGCGCGCGCGCGCGCGTGTGTGTGTGTGTGTGTGTTCGTGAGTAGAGACAATTTACGTAAATATTTATGAGAATATAATGGTAATTTAGAGGGTCTTATGTGGCTTTGCTATCTTTGAGTCTATGTAGGACACTTGTCTGTATTACAGAATAATGAGCAATTGTTCCACCTTGGCTATGGTCTGAGAGCACGGGGCTCAGGTAATTTATTATATTTGTTGTATCCTTTCAAATTTCTGACCTCAGTGCTTGCTCTTTATCTGCTACAGATTCTCTGCCCTTCCTGGTTCCTGGTGTTTTCCTACTGTGTCATTTTCTCCATGCTAGATCCTACATCTTATCTCCATTCCCTATTCTCCAATTCTCCAACTGTGCCCGATGACTAGCTGGAATCAATGAAAGCGAGAAAAATACAAGAAAGTGTAATGCTGCTTGGATGATGTATCAAAATTTTTAAAAATTCTACAAATGTTTGAGAGGGATGACTAGAATATATTCTATATGTGTATGAAGCTGTCAGGGATTAGATTAATAGAAACCAATCAGTTAAAAGTTTTCTTTTCTGCAGTTGGCAGGCAGTGGGGTGTTTCACATCTACCCCTGAATACTCACTCCTCTGCATGGAGCACTATTGCTTTGTGTGCCCAGAAGAGCACAGTTTGCCCAGGCTCGGCTCCTTAGGTATGGGGCGTGTAGGAGGTGTACTTTATCTTATGTTCTACAAGGCAGGATAGAGGTGTTAAAGCTCCCTAATGTGCTACTGGGCTACAGATAAAGAGTTTAACAGCCCGTGGGAGAGCCAATTAGAGTCAATTATAATGTAATGGAGGTGCTTGTTTTCCAGCTTGTATAGAACTCCTGTCTGCAGGAAGAATGTGCTTCTTCTCTTACCAAGTTTTGGGGCAAATCACAGCTGTGTGCGTTCGCAGGAAATGACTTTGACCTTCGTGATCTTAAGGGTGAGTTTCATAGAAACTAAACTGAGTTGCGAGATCAGTGCCTTCGATGTTCAGCTGGGTTCTGCTGTTTTGAAAGGGCAAAGGGAGTGTTGATTTTCCTATTCCTTTGCTTTTTTCTTGCTTATTTATGAGTGTTGTTAAATTGTTACAAATTACAATTGGCCTTTGTATCTATGTGTTCCACACCCATGGATACTATCATCTGTGAGGGTAAATGTGGTGGAAACAAAAATTGTTTCTCTCTGCAATGTGAGCAGAGCATTTCTGGTCTCTCCTCTCCTAAATTACACAGTATCACAGCTATTTACAAAGTGTCTGCCTGTGCCACATTAAGTATTGTATGCTTTGGAGTTGACTCAACGAATAAGGACAAACACACATAGGTTGTATGTAAATACTCTATCATTTTACTTGACAGACTTGGGTATGTTTGAAATTTGTCATTAGTAGTGGCACTTGGAATGAATTCCTTCGAGTAACAAGGGGCAAGTGTACAAAAGACCTGGCATGAGACCACTGGGAGTCAGACATAAAATCTTGTGGAAAAGTCAGAAATTCAAAACAAACAAACAAAACCAAAAACTAAAAACAAAACAAAACAAACAAAAACCAAGCAAAATCTGAAATTCTCATGCATTTCCCTATAGTTTCTCTGTGGGCAGGTGTGAGAAGTGCCTGCTATTCCCAGCAACTCCCTTCCCATACACTCTTTAGCTTTTGTCAATTTGACACAAACTAGAGTCATCTTGGAGGAAGCAACCCAAGTTGAGAAATTGCCTTCATCAGACTGTCCTGTGGGCATATCAGGGAGGCATTTTCTTTAAGACCGCCTGTTGATGTAACAGTATCTAGCTAACTGTGGACAATGTGCTCTATGAGTCCATGGACTTGAAATGCTAAGAAAAGTAGCAAACCAAACCAGCAAGCATGGTTCCCCCCACAGCCCCTCTTCAGTTCCTGTCTCCAAGTCTCTGACTTTAGATCTTGTCTTGTGTTCCTCAATATGGACAACAGATTGCAACCTTTAAAGTGAAATTTATCCTTTACCTCTAAGCCGATTTTTGCCATGGTATTTGCAGCACTAGTAAGCAAATCAAGACTCCTAGTAATTGGTGTTTGGACCATTAGTGATGGTTTGCGGGGGTTATACTATATCCCTTTTTCTTTTTACTCCCACTCTTGTGGGTTAGGTTGGGACTATCTAAAGACACGAGACCAGTTTCTTTTTGGAGCAAAGAAACATCCCTGCAAAGTGGTAATATGGAAAGTCTGACTGTTGGGAGAGAGAGCACATGGGAGCTCTTAGTACTGTTTGTCTAATCTCTGAAACTGAAAACTGCTCTAAGAAATAAAGTCTAATTTTACCTAGACTCCCACTCAGTGAATTAGCATTTCTTGGGTTGAGAATCAAACACATGCATCACTTACACGATCCCTAGAGGTCTTCAGTGTGCAGGCATAGCTCAGTTAAATTAGGGCACACGTACATAAGCTTTAGATCACCCCTAGTGGTCTGTGTGCGAAGGTTTTTCTCCCCAGAGGCAGCTGTTGCCTGAGTCATGCTGCTTGGGAAACAAGAGAGGTCAAAATTAGTTTTGAATGTAAAGTAGCTAATTCGAAGTATTGCATAGCCACCGCACAGGTCACATACAGCTTCGGAATCATTAGTGTATTAAGTACTTACTAAAACTTGTGTTTATAATCTTATTAAATAAGGAATCTAGCCCTTGACATGTGCTCCTCTGCGCAGTGACAGTTTTAGCTGGAATTTTATGAGCAATGCAGGCTGCATGTTTAATGCACTGAACCAGATACATTTCAGCTCAAAACCTTATATTGTCAGTCACTTCAATGAGAAGTGCTGATGTGTGAGAATCTTGGTGCGAACAAAGAGCCTACGAAGCAGATCAAAGGTTGCTACACGTTTAGCTTTTGTGGGCAACTTCTTAAAAGACAGTAATGTTATGAAGAGTCATGATTGAAAAATAACACTACCAGGGTTGTGCCCCACTCCCTCTTGCACCCCTTCTCCCCACAGTTGTGATTTCACTGCCTTAAGGCACAGTCTGGGGCATTGGGACTGTCACAAACATTACAAGTGAAGGAACTGTGCAGGCAGCTTAAACAAACAAACAAACAAAACAAGACAAACCACTGACCGAAAAGTAAAAGGCAGTTAGATTCTCTGGATAGGGAATTGTGTAGTTGGTTAGTTTGTGACAACACTTAAGCTGTCTTAAACCCAGATGGAAAGGAATTCACGTTTGAATCCCTGAACTACTTGGAGCTCTATTATTATTATTATTATTATTATTATTATTATTATTATTATTATTATTATTATTATTATTATTTGTCTCAGGCCAAAAGTGCCAGGGTGTTGTAACAGAAGTTCCAAAGAGGAAAAGCAATGGACAATAATCCTCACTAGCATCTCAAAGGAAGTTCAGCATGGCCCTGAGGAATAACTGCTGTGGAAAGGGTATGTGCTGGGGATGTCTCTTAGAGTCTAGGACAAGAGACCAGGGCTTGAGGGTAGCAGTTAGACTGGGAATAATGCCATTAGGGAAGGAATTGGCAGGCAGTGAATAATTAACTCAGTCTTTTTTTATTAAAGGAAAAAATAACCATTTCCTGAGTCTTCTGAGAGATAAAAGCAGGCTGGGCAAAATCTGAAGTACCAAGGGCAGAATAGGACAATAGGCTGCAGAAATCTCCTTTTTGAAGCACTTTTTCAGTTTCAGAGAGAGAGAGAGAGAGAGAGAGAGAGAGAGAGAGAGAGAGAGAGAGAGAGAGAGAGAGAGAGAGAGAGAGAGAGAAAGAAAGAGAGAGAGGTTTCTTTTGAAGGAAGACCATGGAAAAGAGGCTGGCTAGTGGGCAGTGTGGGGGTGACAGCATGGAACGTATGTTCATAATTTCTCACTATATTCTCTGCATACAAGTTCAGACCATCAAAATAAGAGCATCTTTGCTGATCAACTTGTAGTCTTGCTCAATGGTCTGATCAGGGAGCAATGAGAGGCCAATGCTCTGCTGTCAGCTCTCATCGCTCCATAGCTAGCAGCTTGGTGTATTTTTGACAATCCCCTAATGGGGCCCTGGTCCACTTTCTGGTATACTATTTATGGTCTTTCCTCCACAGGGGTTGTCTGTGCCTGCTAAAAAGCATGGCTAGATTGCATACGTGTTCCTGAGTCTTATGTATTGTGTGGAACTCACTGCCACCACTTTAATGGCTTTAACAACACATCATTATCACAGTTTTGTGGGCCAGGTGTCTGTATCTAGATAAAGCACATCCTTCCTGTCTGGAACGCAAGGTCTTCTTCCAGGATCCCATGGCTGTTGAGAGAATGTGGTATCTGGCTTTGGGGTTGAATTATCCTTTTTTAAAAAATTAATTTCTTATTGTTTCTTTGTGGATTTTACATCCTGTACCCCAATCCCACTCACCTCCTCAGCCCTTTATACCCACTCTCCACCATTGTAGCCACCCTCTACCATTGCAAATGCCCCCTCAAAAGAAAATAAATCTCATTGTGGGAGCTATAGTGTATCACAGTGTGGCCCATAGTATATACTGTGTCACTGTGTCCATACTTCTTTGCTCACAAGTGTTCATTGTAATGAGTCATTGGTCTGGTTCAAGGCCTCAGGCAACTCCTACACTATCAATGCCAGATATGCCAGCTCTTCTGCACCTACAGCACCCATGGCCTCAGAAAGAGCTCTTTAGCACTATCCAGCTAACTCATCCAACACCACAGCTAACAGGTGGCAATGCCAGCCCTTCAGCTCTTATGCCTTCCAAGCTGGCTCACCTGCACCCATGCCAGCAGGACCAGCTCTGCTGTGTTGCCCAGATGAATTGCAGGGCCCACTCCCCTGGGTGCTGCAGTTCGAGATGGGTTGGGACAATTCTCCTGCTCTCATGCCTTTGGGGCCAGCTCTCTCACAATGCCCTGGTGAAGGGTGGGGCCAGCTCTCCGCAGCCCTTAGACATCAGCATGGTCACAAATGGCATCCCAGACCAAGGATGTCCACCTGGCCTTTAGTTGTATGGGATCTCTGCTGCTGAAGGGCCACAGACCAGACATGGCCCTCTGTGGCAGCATAGACTGGAACTTCACCATGGCCTTAGGTGGCATTGCCAGCTACTCCCATAGGGCTGCTCCTCACTACCTTTATGTCTCCAGTTCCTCTTTTCTTGGTTGTGTACTCATCCATCTGCTTCTCGTTTTCTTCCAGCTTTGTACCACTTCCTTGCTTATCGTAGCGGAGCCTAGGGTCTCTGGGTATCTGAGGTCATCTCTGGAATGGTCTGAGGAGTGTTATGCCATGTGACACTGGGCAGGAGTCCACTTGGGTGTATTCTGCCTACCTGAACCACAAGATGCCAGATTGGTGGTGGGTTCAAGCTTGCTCCCTGTCCCTGCTCAGTCTCATGTCACTGGGCCAGTGGTTGTCCCAAGCTTGCTGCCTGCCTGGGTCTGATAGCATTGATCGGTGGTCATCTCAGGCTTGTCCCCCACCCAGTCTGTGGACCACCATGCTGGATATTGTCTCTGGTGTGTTTTGCATGCCTGAGCCATACAGCACCTGGCTCATGGTGATTTCAGTCTTCAGGTCTGGGTTACTCTTGCTGGATCCACTGGATCACCTCGAACTCTGGGATGCTACCTCACATGCTCTGCCACATGGCCCTTTTGGAACATGTTAGCTAACTTCCTTGAGGAAAGCAGGGAAGTCTGTTCTTTAGAAAGTCTCTTTTATTTTAAGAACTTTCCTTTGATCAAGTCAAGTCGATCCTAGATAATCTCCCACCATTTCAAATCAACGAGTTTAGGACATTAATTATATCTGAAAAATCACATTACTTTTGCATAAACCTTTAGGTGAAGTTATAGATCCTGCAACTAAAGGCGAGGGGGTCTAGATAGAGGCAGGGACAGTAGAAATAGAGGTTTTGGGGGATTAAGGGCTAAGGCCTGGGGCAGCAACAGAGTAGATCAAAGACAGGGGTGACAAAGACGATGGTCCACTGAGCTGAGAGCCTGATTGTTTTCTTTCTCTCTCACTTTGAACAAGCCTGTAGTTCTCCCATTTACAGAAAAAGATGCCATCAGTAATTAGGAAATATTTATTAAAACTTGAACATAAGGGAAGAGGTGGGTAGATTTGTCATTCTGTATCATAGTGAGGTAAGCATCATCCAGGGATAGGCAAATGCACGCATTTTATACTCATGGTTTGCTACTGCTGGAGGCCTCACTAAATCACTTCCTTTCTTGAAGATTTTTGTTGTTGTTGAGTAGAGAGGCAGAGTATTCCTGAGCAGTGTAACAGGTAACACCAGACATTGTGGTTCTTCACCCTATTAACCAGGAGCAATTTTATATCTAATCTCATAGTCCTGTCCTAACCTGCCTTACTGAACTTGCCTATAAATACCGATCTTTCCAAGAGCTCTTTGGGCTGTTTTAACACCTCATGTTTCTCTTAGTAGTTAATTAGTTGAATAAGTCTTTGACATATGTTCATTTTGCATGTTCTAGGGAATTATTATTTTACCATTTTGAAAATTATACCTTAACAACGGAAGGGAAGTTTTTATTAGCCAGACAGGATAATAGAGCTTATTCAATTCTAAGAAGTAAAGTATAATGTTATATTATAATATTATAAAGTGCATGGCCAACGCTCTGTGCAATCTTCCCAAATGCTCCTTGTTTTTTTACTATATGCCTTGGTAAGAATGAAGGAGGTAAATCCTCCAGGAGCTACATGTTTTCTTTCTGCAGACTAAAAGATGTCTGACCTATGGTCTGGGGGTTGGAGAGCATCGTACTTAACTGCCAGGTGTGCCAGTGACGTTGTAATGAGTAAAAGATTCACTGTGCGGGCAAAGCACATGGGTCAGGGCTTCTGCCACACATGCTCTGCTGAACGTACCTCAAGTTGTCAGACTCAGTACTGAAATTCTAAGAAAATGTTTGAATTTTTGTTTAAAGAAGATTTTACATCTTTCTCAATAAACTGTGTGGTTTCATTGGGTCCTGTTAATTAACTTTATTTATAGATACGTGAAGCCTTTATTAGCCACATTTATCTACTTCTTTCATTGTATATAATAGGTACATATGGAGGTACATGCCTATAAAAGAAAGTGTTGAGGTCATCTTAACTTTATTCTATTTTCATCTCCCTCATTGCTTTAGACCACAGTGCTTGGGTAAAATAAACACGCTGGTACTCATATAGTCATAAGTGAGCCCACTGTTTTGGACTTATTAAAACTCCTCTCTCAATACCAAGCACAACTGCAGATGCTATAGATATGAAAAACATTAAAGTGTTTAACTTGTACATTACCTATTGCTACATACCCATCTACTCCAAGACTTAGAGTCTAACAGCAGTGAAAAGATCCCCTTCCCAAACTGAAGAAGTTTTGATAAGTCTTGGCTAAATTGTTCTTCTGCTAGTCTCACCCAACTTGAATTTTCCAAGAAACTAAAGTTGTTTGAAGGCTGAACTTGGCATGGCAGATATGGGAAGGCTTCTCTTTAAATCTTGTAGCTTAGGACCCCTGACTGCTCTCTATTTTCACTTAGTCCAGACATACAGTCCACTGCAACCAACTTCACTGTAGCACAGCAACTAACTCAAAGTCTGTGTCTCATTAGATAGTCCCATGACCAACACAAAATCGAATGCTGGGGAGAGTGAGCAGTAGCAGCCAGATGGTTGAGTTTTACTGGACAAATGGTGAAAGCAAGAGTCTACCACAAGTGGTTCTAATTCACCACTGATTTCGAAATGCATGGTGGAGTGCCTACAAATCTCAGGGTAAAATGGCAAATCTGACATTAATAGCAAGAATTTCACTTACAAATATTGGATATTACTAGTCAAAGTTTCGGTGAAGAAGAGATCATATGTATTTTAAACTCAGCGAACTGTGTGATCTTTTGCAAGTTACACAATTTAGGAGACCTGATATCCTTGAATGCCTTCAGGAATCTGTCACACTCCTGGCTAACCCCTGGATGCCTGCCCTCGGAGAGTCCTGATGTGTCTGTATTTCATAGCTCTGTTCTGCAGCATCACTGAACACATCACTTGCATTTCAATCTATGTTCTATTTCACTTTCTGCATCAGAAATACCTCCTCTATTTAAAAAGTTAATATCCATAATTATAAGCACTTATCAATTTCGAAACAGGTGTTAGCATTAAAGAAATCAGTGCCATGAGCCCATATTGATTTAAGCATTCTGTTCTGACTGTGTGTGTGACTGGGATGTAACTGCTGTAAGTTCCGTGCATTCTATTTCTAGAACTTTAAGAAGTTTTCCAATAACAACTGTAGAAATCACAATTTCTGAACACCGTGCTGGGCACACTTCCTCGCAGAGCTCTCATCTATACACAACTCCGAAAACTCAATGCTAACTGTAATAAATGAGCAAGTGAGGAAACAATCTAACTGACCCAAATTCGTGGGCTAAGGAGTTAGCGACAGAGATGAAACATAAACTCAAAATTCTCCTGTCATAGAACCAGTCCTCTACCTGCCCATCATGTTGTAATTCTCCCACATGTCACCTCATGACTCTTGTGATCAAGATTCTAAACTAAGACATAAGCCTTGGTGAATGGAAAAGGCATGCACCTGACTTGAAAGTCCAGACTTTTTAGCTGTTGCCCATAGTATGGATTCTCAACATTGTCTGTCATTATGATATCCTAGGAGCTTTGCTCAATCCCACTCTACACTCAACGATTGAAATCAGTCCTAGTAGAGCCTTGGAAGTAGGCACTTTAAAAAGTCTTTTATACCTAAGAATTGATACATTTTCAACCTAATCAGAGCACCTTCTATTTGCTATTGATGGTTTTTAATACAGAGACCCACAAGAGGCCTAGGAGCAGAGAATAAAAGACTGCAGTATATTCGTTTCTAAAGGGAACACAGAGGCCACACCACCCTCAAGGCTCAGAGATCATTTGAGAAAAGAGGTGGAAAGTGTGTATGAGAAAGAGTGTGTGAAGCATTCAGACTGACATCTATGCTGACACTGTGCTTCTGGTTTTCCTACCCTGTCTGTAGCCTCATGCCTTGGCCTAAGCGCCTTGTCTTCAGCATCTTGCTCTCATCTTTAGGTCATGTCAGTTTAGGAAAGATGCCCCAATATTATCAGTTTGGAGAATTCTCTGGAAGAAAGCTAGAAAGGACAGTTTTGTAGCTTTTGTCTATTCACTTGCCTTCTCTGATCAGTAGCACATCAACAAGAGTATGTAGTGATGATCCTCTATGACTTCTCTCACAGGAGGATGAATTCTGTTTATTTATTAAGAGTGAGAAATTGTGCTGCCTATACTCCATTCTGAACAATATTTGCATTTTTGGGATCATAAAAAAAGACTTAGAAAAACATTAAAATTAGAATATAATATAGAATAGTGTAACACTATAATGCTATCAAATTCAAAGAGGCTCAAATTCTTTCAAACTTCACATTTTTCTTTTAATTTTTTATTGGATATTTTATTTATTTACATTTCAGATGTATACCCTTTCCTTGTTTCCCCTCCACAAACCCCCTATCCCATTTTCCCCTCCCCCTGCTTCTATGAGGGTGCTCCTCCACCCACCCACCCACTCCCACCTCCATGCCCTGGCATTCCCCTACACTGGGACATCAAACTTTCATAGAATTGAGGGTCTCTCTCCCACTGATGCCTGACAAGGTCATTCTCTGTTACATATGCACCTGGAGGCATGTGTACTCTTTGGTTGGTGTTTTAGTCCCTGGGAGCTCTGGGTGTCTGGTTGGTTAATATTGTTGTTCTTTCTATGGGGTTGCAAACTCCTTCAGCTCTTTCAGTCCTTTCTCTCATTCCTACATTGGGAACCCTGTGCTTAGTCCAATGGTTGGCTGAGAATATCCACCTATGTAATTGTCAGGCTCTGGCAGAGCCTCTCAGGAGATAGTTGTATCAGACTCCTGTTCACAAGCACTTCTTGGCCTCTGCAATAGTGTCTGGGTTTGGCGTCTGTATATTGGATGGATCCCTATGTGAGGCAGTCTCTATTGTACATTTTGTCCTCATATTTCTTTTAGGTAAGAGCAATTCTGGGTTAAACATTTGGTGATGAGTGGGTGATCCTATCCCCCAATGGGGAGCCTTGCCTCCTCTGTGGATATGGTCTCTACAGGTTCTCCCTCACCTTTTTGGGGCATTTCAGCTAATCTCATCAAAATATTAGAATAGGTTTAAAAAATGAAGTTGTTTCTCTTATCTTGAAATCGATCCTCATCCTTGATTAAGTGGTTGTTACTCAGATATTCTCTAATTATATAGTTTATATTATTTTATTGGTCCAAAGTACAAGTTTTTCTAAGCAGTCTGAGAATTCCATAGAGTATACTTGGATCATAGGCTTCCCCTCTTCTAACTCCTCCCAGATCCTCCCTCATCCCCAAATCTTACCAAATTCATGTGCTTTTTCTCTCTTAAAAGCAGCAACAATAGAAGTGGAAACATGTATATTGATCTCCTACTCTTGAGCATGGGGCCTGCCCTGGAGTATGGCTGATATACTTAGTGACACAACATTGAACAAATCTTATTTTTCTCTCCGCCAGCAGCTATCAACTGTGAATAGCTCTTTCAGTTGGGTGTGACATCATGTCCATGTCTCCTTTCCTGTGCTGAAATTGTGTCTTATCCGAGGTTGTGCAGGTCTCACACATATTGTTACAGTCTCTTTGGATTCATATGTGCTTCATCCCTGTTGTCTCGGAAAACCTATTTCCTTGAAGTCATCCACCATGTCTAGCTCTTATATTCTTTGTTACTCCGTTTCTTACATACAGGAGGCTCCTTCCTTTAAATTACAAGTCTTTAAGAACCATATTTGTCGACCCGCGGATCCCGGCCCGCAGCAGCTCTCTGCTCCCAGACCCCGTGAGAGAGAGAGACCTCACTGCCTGGTCAGGTGGGCACTCCTGAGGCTGCAGAGCGGAAGAGACCACCAACACTGCTCACCCCTGTCCACATCCCTGGCCCAAGAGGAAACTGTATAAGGCCTCTGGGCTCCCGTGGGGGAGGGCCCAGGAGCGGCAGGACCCCTGCCTGAGACACCACCGGAACCTGAAGGAAACAGACCGGATAAACAGTTCTCTGCACCCAAATCCCGTGGGAGGGAGAGCTAAACCTTCAGAGAGGCAGACGAGCCTGGGAAACCAGAAGAGACTGCTCCCTGCACACACATCTCGGACGCCAGAGGAAAAAGCCAAAGACCATCTGGAACCCTGGTGCACTGAAGCTCCCGGAAGGGGCGGCACAGGTCTTCCTGGTTGCTGCCACTGCAGAGAGCCCGTGGGCAGCACCCCACGAGCAAACTTGAGCCCCGGGACCACAGGTAAGACCAACTTTTCTGCTGCAAGAAAGCTGCCTGGTGAACTCAAGACACAGGCCCACAGGAACAGCTGAAGACCTGTAGAGAGGAAAAACTACATGCCCGAAATCAGAACACTCTGTCCCCATAACTGACTGAAAGAGAGGAAAACAGGTCTACAGCACTCCTGACACACAGGCTTATAGGACAGTCTAGCCACTGTCAGAAATAGCAGAACAAAGTAACACTAGAGATAATCTGATGGCAAGAGGCAAGCGCAGGAACCCAAGCAGAAACCAAGACTACATGGCACCATCGGAGCCCAATTCTCCCATCAAAACAAACATGGAATATCCAAACACACCAGAAAAGCAAGATCTAGTTTCAAAATCATTTTTGATCATGATGCTGAAGGACTTCAAGAAAGACATGAAGAACTCCCTTAGAGAACAAGTAGAAGCCTACAGAGAGGAATCGCAAAAATGCCTGAAAGAATTCCAGGAAAACATAAATAAACAAATAGAAGCCCATAGAGAGGAGACACAAAAATCCCTGAAAGAATTCCAAGAAAACACAATCAAACAGTTGAAGGAATTAAAAATGGAAATAGAAGCAATCAAGAAAGAACACATGGAAACAACCCTGGATATAGAAAACCAAAAGAAGAGACAAGGAGCTGTAGATACAAGCTTCACCAACAGAATACAAGAGATGGAAGAGAGAATCTCAGGAGCAGAAGATTCCATAGAAATCATTGACTCAACTGTCAAAGATAATGTGAAGCAGAAAAAGCTACTGGTCCAAAACATACAGGAAATCCAGGACTCAATGAGAAGATCAAACCTAAGGATAATAGGTATAGAAGAGAGTGAAGACTCCCAGCTCAAAGGACCAGTAAATATCTTCAACAAAATCATAGAAGAAAACTTCCCTAACCTAAAAAAAGAGATACCCATAGGCATACAAGAAGCCTACAGAACTCCAAATAGATTGGACCAGAAAAGAAACACCTCCCGTCACATAATTGTCAAAACACCAAACGCACAAAATAAAGAAAGAATATTAAAAGCAGTAAGGGAAAAAGGTCAAGTAACATATAAAGGCAGACCTATCAGAATCACACCAGACTTCTCGCCAGAAACTATGAAGGCCAGAAGATCCTGGACTGATATCATACAGACCCTAAGAGAACACAAATGCCAGCCCAGGTTACTGTATCCAGCAAAACTCTCAATTAACATTGATGGAGAAACCAAGATATTCCATGACAAAACCAAATTTACACAATATCTTTCTACAAATCCAGCACTACAAAGGATAATAAATGGTAAAGCCCAACATAAGGAGGCAAGCTATACCCTAGAAGAAGCAAGAAACTAATCGTCTTGGCAACAAAACAAAGAGAATGAAAGCACACAAACATAACCTCACATCCAAATATGAATATAACGGGAAGCAATAATCACTATTCCTTAATATCTCTCAATATCAATGGCCTCAACTCCCCAATAAAAAGACATAGATTAACAAACTGGATACGCAACGAGGACCCTGCATTCTGCTGCCTACAGGAAACACACCTCAGAGACAAAGACAGATATTACCTCAGAGTGAAAGGCTGGAAAACAACTTTCCAAGCAAATGGTCAGAAGAAGCAAGGTGGAGTAGCCATTCTAATATCAAATAAAATCAATTTTCAATTAAACGTCATCAAAAAAGATAAGGAAGGACACTTCATATTCATCAAAGGAAAAATTCACCAAGATGAACTCTCAATCCTAAATATCTATGCCCCCAATACAAGGGCACCTACATACGTAAAAGAAACCTTACTAAATCTCAAAACACACATTGAACCTCACACAATAATAGTGGGAGATTTCAACACCCCACTCTCATCAATGGACATCGTGGAAACAGAAATTAAACAGTGATGTCGACAGACTAAGAGAAGTCATGAGCCAAATGGACTTAACGGATATTTCTAGAACATTCTATCCTAAAGCAAAAGGATATACCTTCTTCTCAGCTCCTCATGGTACTTTCTCCAAAATTGACCATATAATTGGTCAAAAAATGGGCCTCAACAGGTACAGAAAGATAGAAATAATCCCATGCGTGCTATCGGACCACCACAGCCTAAAACTGGTCTTCAATAACAATAAGGGAAGAATGCCCACATATACGTGGAAATTGAACAATGCTCTACTCAATGATAACCTGGTCAAGGAAGAAATAAAGAAAGAAATTAAAAACTTTTTAGAATTTAATGAAAAGGAAGGTACAACATACCCAAACTTATGGGACACAATGAAAGCTGTGCTAAGAGGAAAACTCATAGCGCTGAGTGCCTGCAGAAAGAAACAGGAAAGAGCATATGTCAGCAGCTTGACAGCACACCTAAAAGCTCTAGAACAAAAAGAAGCAAATACACCCAGGAGGAGTAGAAGGCAGGAAATAATCAAACTCAGAGCTGAAATCAACCAAGTAGAAACAAAAAGGACCATAGAAAGAATCAACAGAACCAAAAGTTGGTTCTTTGAGAAAATCAACAAGATAGATAAACCCTTAGCCAGACTAATGAGAGGACACAGAGAGTGCGTCCAAATTAACAAAATCAGAAATGAAAAGGGAGACATAACTACAGATTCAGAGGAAATTCAAAAAATCATCAGATCTTACTATAAAAACCTATATTCAACAAAACTTGAAAATCTTCAGGAAATGGACAATTTCCTAGACAGATACCAGGTATCGAAGTTAAATCAGGAACAGATAAACCAGTTAAACAACCCCATAACTCCTAAGGAAATAGAAGCAGTCATTAAAGGTCTCCCAACCAAAAAGAGCCCAGGTCCAGACGGGTTTAGTGCAGAATTCTATCAAACCTTCATAGAAGACCTCATACCAATATTATCCAAACTATTCCACAAAATTGAAACAGATGGAGCACTACCGAATTCCTTCTACGAAGCCACAATTACTCTTATACCTAAACCACACAAAGACACAACAAAGAAAGAGAACTTCAGACCAATTTCCCTTATGAATATCGACGCAAAAATACTCAATAAAATTCTGGCAAACCGAATTCAAGAGCACATCAAAACAATCATCCACCATGATCAAGTAGGCTTCATCCCAGGCATGCAGGGATGGTTTAATATACAGAAAACCATCAACGTGATATAAACAAACTGAAAGAACAGAACCACATGATCATTTCATTAGATGCTGAGAAAGCATTTGACAAAATTCAACACCCCTTCATGATAAAAGTCCTGGAAAGAATAGGAATTCAAGGCCCATACCTAAACATAGTAAAAGCCATATACAGCAAACCAGTTGCTAACATTAAACTAAATGGAGAGAAACTTGAAGCAATCCCACTAAAATCAGGGACTAGACAAGGCTGCCCACTCTCTCCCTACTTATTCAATATAGTTCTTGAAGTTCTAGCCAGAGCAATCAGACAACAAAAGGAGATCAAGGGGATACAGATCAGAAAAGAAGAGGTCAAAATATCACTATTTGCAGATGACATGATAGTATATTTAAGTGATCCCAAAAGTTCCACCAGAGAACTACTAAAGCTGATAAACAACTTCAGCAAAGTGGCTGGGTATAAAATTAACTCAAATAAATCAGTAGCCTTCCTCTACACAAAAGAGAACAAGCCGAGAAAGAAATTAGGGAAACGACACCCTTCATAATAGATCGAAATAATATAAAGTACCTCGGTGTGACTTTAACCAAGCAAGTGAAAGATCTGTACAATAAGAACTTCAAGACTCTGAAGAAAGAAATTGAAGAAGACCTCAGAAGATGGAAAGATCTCCCATGCTCATGGATTGGCAGGATTAATATAGTAAAAATGGCCATTTTACCAAAAGCAATCTACAGATTCAATGCAATCCCCATCAAAATGCCAATCCAATTCTTCAAAGAGTTAGACAGAACAATTTGCAAATTCATCTGGAATAACAAAAAACCCAGGATAGCTAAAACTATCCTCAACAATAAAAGGACTTCAGGGGGAATCACTATCCCTGAACTCAAGCAGTATTACAGAGCAATAGTGATAAAAACTGCATGGTATTGGTACAGAGACAGACAGATAGACCAATGGAATAGAATTGAAGACCCAGAAATGAACCCACACACCTATGGTCACTTGATTTTTGACAAAGGAGCCAAAACCATCCAATGGAAAAAAGATAGCATTTTCAGCAAATGGTGCTGGTTCAACTGGAGCTCAACATGTAGAAGAATGCAGATCGATCCATGCTTATCACCCTGTACAAAGCTTAAGTCCAAGTGGATCAAGGACCTCCACATCAAACCAGACACACTCAACCTAATAGAAGAAAAACTAGGGAAGCATCTGGAACACATGGGCACTGGAAAAAATTTCCTGAACAAAACACTAATGGCTTATGCTCTAAGATCAAGAATCGACAAATGGGATCTCATAAAACTGCAAAGCTTCTGGAAGGCAAAGGACACTGTGGTTAGGACAAAACGGCAACCAACAGATTGGGAAAAGATCTTTACCAATCCTACAACAGATAGAGGCCTTATATCCAAAATATACAAAGAACTCAAGAAGTTAGACCGCAGGGAGACAAATAACCCTATTAAAAAATGGGGTTCAGAGCTAAACAAAGAATTCACAGCTGAGGAATGCCGAATGGCTGAGAAACACCTAAAGAAATGTTCAACATCTTTAGTCATAAGGGAAATGCAAATCAAAACAACCCTGAGATTTCACCTCACACCAGTGAGAATGGCTAAGATCAAAAACTCAGGTGACAGCAGATGCTGGCGAGGATGTGGAGAAAGAGGAACACTCCTCCATTGTTGCTGGGATTGCAGACTGGTAAAACCATTCTGGAAATCAGTCTGGAGGTTCCTCAGAAATTGGACATTGAACTGCCTGAGAATCCAGCTATACCTCTCTTGGGCATATACCCAAAAGATGCCTCAACATATAAAAGAGACACGTGCTCCACTATGTTCATCGCAGCCTTATTTATAATAGCCAGAAGCTGGAAAGAACCCAGATGCCCTTCAACAGAGGAATGGATACAGAAAATGTGGTACATCTACACAATGGAATATTACTCAGCTATCAAAAACAACGACTTTATGAAATTCGTAGGCAAATGGTTGGAACTGAAAAGTATCATCCTGAGTGAGCTAACCCAATCACAGAAAGACATACATGGTATGCACTCATTGATAAGTGGCTATTAGCCCAAATGCTTGAATTACCCTAGATCCCTAGAACAAACTAAACTCAAGACGCATGATCAAAATGTGAATGCTTCACTCCTTCTTTAAATGAGGAAAAAGAATACCCTTGGCAGGGAAGGGAGAGGCAAAGATTAAAACAGAGACTGAAGGAACACCCATTCAGAGCCTGCCCCACAGGTGGCCCATACATATAGAGCTACCCAATTAGACAAGATGGATGAAGCAAAGAAGTGCAGACCGACAGGAGCCGGATGTAGATTGCTCCTGAGAGACACAGCCAGAATACAGCAAATACTGAGGCGAATGCCAGCAGCAAACCACTGAACTGAGAATAGGACCCCCGTTGAAGGAATCAGAGAAAGAACTGGAAGAGCTTGAAGGGGCTCGAGACCCCATATGTACAACAATGCCAAGCAACCAGAGCTTCCAGGGACTAAGCCACTACCTAAAGACTATACATGGACTGACCCTGGACTTTGACCCCATAGGTAGCAATGAATATCCTAGTAAGAGGAGCAGTGGAAGGGGAAGCCCTGGGTCCTGCTAAGACTGAACCCCCAGTGAACTAGACTATGGGGGGAGGGCGGCAATGGGGGGAGGGTTGGGAGGGGAACACCCATAAGGAAGGGGAGGGGGGAGGGGGATGTTTGCCCGGAAACCGGGAAAGGGAATAACACTTGAAATGTATATAAGAAATACTCAAGTTATTAAAAAAAAAAAAGAACCATATTTGTCATTGCGGTGAAGTCCTCAACATTGTAGCCATCCATATCTTTGTGTCTAGCTTCTATGTAAACCTCAGGGTGAGCTATATACTCTTTAAGAACATTAAGGTTATATAGAATTTGGTGTTTTTTCTGATATCACCATAAAGAAGAGTTTTATGATTATCTCCATTTTATAGTCTACACAACTGTCTTAGGATACAAACTCATTGTATTTGCTATAGGCACACCAAGTTAGTAAGTAATTTGGGTGCTGGGTATTTTTATGAACCTTGAAGTTCATCTCTGAAGTCTGTAATTTTTTGGCCATTTTGGGGCATATTTATAAAAGACAAAGAAATTATCATCACAGGTAATGCACTTTTTTTAACCTTTCAAAGATTATATGACAGAGAAAGGTCATAAATGACTATAGGTTGAATGCCCGTCTTAAATGCATACATTGAATACATACATCTATAGGTAGAAGAAGGGGAAGCCAAAACGTTGACATCCATCAATGGTTGTCATTTGGGATGTAGGAATTATGGCTTTCATTTCTTTCATTCTTTATATTTTCTGTTAAAATATGAGCTACATTCAATGTAGTCCATTTCTTTACAATGCACTGATACACTATACGTTAATTCATCATCCAGAAGTCCAGATGTACTTTGCAAGTGTTCTGACCAACTAGTAGGAAGTGTTCTCTGTATTATTCACACTGCAGTCCTAAGAGGCTTAAATCCCACTGTTAGAGGTGCATTACCGGTGGTCTGGGGTAGAAGGCACTTCCAAAGATGCCCCCTTTCCTTTAGAGTGTAGACTCTGGCTTTAAATGGAGTTAATATGCTTGGACAGTTATAAAGACTGACTGTTTTGACTACTATTTGATTTAGAGTGGTAGAAAATTTGTGTCACATATGTAAAATGTCATAGGTCTTCCTACATCAATGTTTAGGAACTAAAGACAGAGTAGATTTTAAAAGAAATAAAGGGATTCAAATTCAGCGTTCAGACCTTACTACCTGAAGAGCACTGTATAATCTTTCTAACCTTAGTACTAAACTAAGTATTATAATTTAAACACATTCTTATGTGTGCTTTATTATATATTATTCCATTATGTATATGTATTCAGCATATATTATTGACTATATTTATAAAAACATAGATTTATATGTAAAGAATTATGAGTATTCAATAATATAACATAATCCACAGCTGTGCCTATCTTTCAGAAAGCATTCAAACCCTGCAGCAGGTGACAGCACCAGTGGAAAGTTGGCCAAACACTAAAAGAGGGCATGAACTCCAAGCTAAGAGAAAGGAAGGGCTTTCTGTAATACATAGAGAACCTGGGAATGAGAATGCCTTAAGGGCATGTATGTAGAAATGAAAATGCAAAAATATCAGAACCCAAGACTGATTCAGGCCCCTGTCAGGGATGGGGATGGTCTGGAAAGCCTCCTCTGTTGTCCCCCATCTCTGGGATGACACGCTGATGGTGCATCAGGAGGCTGTCAAGAGCAGGTTGGTGACAGCATGGGGAAATGGAACTAGCAGTGCTAAGTGACAGTGAGTGGTCCCCACACAGCCTTTTACAAGGGAATTAATCTTTTATTAAGAGAAGAAATTATGCCCAAATGCTTCGGGGTTTTTTTGTTCATGGTAATGCGTGCTGTGGGAAACTCATTCCTCTTGAGGGTCTCTGTCAGAAGCAATCTTCTAACATCTCCTTTGGAAGTAGAGACTCTCTAGGGTTTAGTATCGTGTTTCTTTATGTCCCAGTGTGAATGCAGACTTTGAGTACAAACTACATGTGGCTGCTCACTAAATCCCCTTGTTTTCTCCAGGTTGGGAGAAGCACTAAGCACCCCACTTTCTCTTCCTCCCTCCCCCCGACATGTGTGTGTGTGTGTGTGTGTGTGTGTGTGTGTGTGTGTGTGTGTGTGTGTGTGGCTGTGGCTGTGTGTGTGTGTGTGTGTGTGTGTGATCCCAAGAAGACCAGGCAAGCTGAAAAAAGAATCTGGGTGTTGAAGTATGTGCATGTTCCTTGGAGATGTCAGAGAGCTCTGTGCAAATTAGAACTGACTAGACTTTTTGTCAACTTGACCCAAAGGAAGGGTTATCTGGCAAGAGGAACCATAAACTGCAAAAAATGCTTCCATCTGATTGGTTTGTAGCCAAGTCTGTGGGGGGTGTCTTTGTGTCTTCTTGATTGATGATCAATGTGGGAGGGCCTGGGATGATCAGTGTGGAGGGCCTAGCCCCAGTGGAAGTACTGCCACCAGGCAGGTAGGTGGTCTTGGGTTATGTATGAAAACATATTGAGCAAGCCATGGGGAATGAGTCAATAGGAAACATTCCTCCACAGCCTCTGCTTCAGTTCCTGACTGGAGGGTCCTTGAGTTTCTGCTCTGACTTCTGTTCACAGTAGGTTGGATCAGGAATGTAAACTGACATAAACCCATTCCTCCTTAACTTGCTTTTAGTCTTGACGTTCATCACAGTAATAAAAAGCAAACTAAGACAGTTGGTTGTCTGGAGCCATGGCCAGAAGTGCTAATAAAGGAAGTGCATTGATATAAAGCATCTAGCATGTGTCAGCTCGTGCGAAGGGCTAAGTCTCCTCAGAGGGAAGGCTGCGTCTACTTTCTCTCTGTTCTCCACACCTGCTGATTACCTTTCTGCCTGGCTACCTTTCTCCTCCCTATAATCCATTTCCTCTTTCCTTCCTTTCTCTGCTTTCCTCTTTTTTCCTTTAAATTATAATTTATTTATTCCTGGGTAATTTCACACATGGTATTGTATACCTTGGTTCTACCCAGCTCCAGCTCCTCTCTCCCTCAGTTTTCTTCTCACTCCTTGCCTAGCTTCATCACCTCCCTTTGCTCTGCTCCACTGTTTGCCGTCTTCATTCCCTTTATAATTCGATCTGCTTCCTTCCCCAGACTAAAGCTCCTGTATAAAAGGAAATGAGACGTTTACGAATGACCACATGAGGGTTCTCTCAGCAAATCTCAAACCTTGAATAAATTTTTGTGAGCCTCCCTGCATGATTAAGTTCCTGCATGACTTTGAGAGACTCCAACATGTCTATATTTTCATGCAGCTTTGGGTTTTGAACAATGTAACTCGCTGGGGAACACAAGTCCACAAAAGAAACTCTTTGCTGTTGGTTTGTTTGTACTTATGCTTTTTAATCCCAAAGAGTCAAATACCACAGTTTTCCAAGGCTGTTATGTACTCTTACCTTTCCTAAATATGTTGTATCATCAGCTTCCTTTCTTTCATTCTTTTTAATTAATTAATTAACTTTATATTCCCATCACAGATTCCCCTCTCTCATTCCTTCTTTCTCGCTTTCCCTCCCCACAATCCCGCCATCCCCACTTTCTCTTCAGAAAAGAGTAGTCTTCCCATGGTTATCAACCCACCTTGGCATATCAAGATATAGTAGGACCAGACAAATCTTTTCCTACTGTGGCTAGGCAAGGAAGTCCACTTGAAGGAAAGGGACCCAAAGGCAGACAATAGGATCAGATGTTCACGTTTTTTGGATCCCATGAAGACCAAGCTTTGCAAATGTTATAGATGTGCAGAATCTAGGTCCATCCCATCCCTGTTCTCTGGCAGTTCAGTCTCAGGCCCAGGTTAGCTGATTCAGTAAGTTTTCTTGTCCTTGACCTGTAGGGGCTCCTTCAATCCTTCTGCCTCTTTAACATTAATCTGCATGTTCCAGCTAATGTTTGGCTGTGGGTTTCTCCATCAGTTTCCATTAGAATCTTGATGAATGGATGCAGAAAATGTGGTACATTTACAAAATGGAGTACTACTCAGCTATTAAAAACAACAACTTCATGAAATTCTTAGACAAATGGATGGAACTAGAAGATATCATGCTGAGGGAAGTAACCCAATCTCTCTCTCACACACACACACACACAAAAAAAACCCACACATATGGTATGCACTCACTGATAAGTGGATATTAGCTCAAAAGCTTGGAATACTCAAGATACAATTCACAGACTACATGAACCTCAAGAAGAAAGAAGACCAAAGTGTGGAGAAATACTCATGGGATGATATATGGAGACAAAGTATGGATCAGAGACTGAAGGAAAGGCCATTCAGAAACTACTCCACATGGGGATCTACCTCGTATACGGACACCAAACCTAGACACTACTGGGGATGCCAAGCAGTGCTTGCTGACAGGAGCCTGATATAATTGTCTCCTGAGAGGCTCTGTCAGAGCCTTACAAATACAGAGGTGGATGCTATCAGCCAACCATTCAACTGAGCATGGAGTCCCCAATGGAGGAATTAGAGAAAGGATTGAAGGAGCTGAAGGGGTTTGCAACCCATAGGAAGAACAACAATATCAACCAACCAGACCCCCAGAGCTCCCAGGGACTAAACCACCAACCGAAGAGTACACATGGAGCAACCCATGCCTTCAGGTGTATATGTAGCAGAGGATGACCTTGTCAGGTATCAATGGGAGGAGAGGCCCTTGGTCTTGTGAAGGCTCGATGACCTAGTGTAGGGGAACGACAGTGTGGGAAAGTGGGAGTGTGTGAGTGGGTGGGTAAGCAACATTATAGGAGCAGAGGGGGGATGGGATAAGGAGTTTTTAGAGGGGAAACTTGGAAAGGGGATAATACTTGAAATATAAATAAATAAAATATCTAATTTAAAAATAATTTGATGGAGCCTCTAAGATGTCAGTTATGCTCAGCATCTATCTGTAAGTTTACCAGAATATCATTAATAGTATTAGTGGTAGGCTCTCTCTCATGGGTCTCCAGTCATCGGTTGGCCATTCCCTTAGTTTCTACTCCATCATTACCCCTGCACATCTTATAGGTAGGATAAATTGTGGATCTAACGTTTTGTGACTGGGTTAGTGCCCCAGTCCCTCTATTGGAAGTATATTTTGGTTATAGGAAATGACCATTTTAGGTTCCATTTCCCCCCATAGCTTGGAGTCATACTAGTGTCACTTTCATAGGTTCCTGGGAGTGTCCATCATCATAGATGTCTAGCTTGTCCCTTACTCCATTGATTTCAGTCCTCTCTTCTAGTACTCTCACCTTCTATCCTCCTTTCACTTGATCCCTCCTGCTTTCCCCATTCCCTCCCCCATCTAACCACATCTCTTTATCCACCCCTAATACTTATTCTATTTCCCCTTCTCAGTGAGATTCAAGCATCTTCCTTTGGATACTCCTTGTTACTTAGCTTCTTTGGGTCTGTGGAGTGTAGCATGGATATCCAATGGTTTATAGCTAATCCCCACTTATAAGTGAGTAAATACCATGCACATCCTTTGGGGTCTGGGTTACCTCACTTGAGATAATACTGTCTAGTTCCATTCCATTGCCTTCAAATTTTATGATATCATTGTTTTTAATAGCTGAATAATATTTCATTGTATAAATGTACCACATTTTCTTTCTCCATTCTTTGGTTGAGGAACATGTAAGTTGTTCCCAACTTTTGGCTATTATGAATAAAGTTGCTACAAACATAGTTGAAGAAGTGTCTTACCAAAAGAAATCTACAGATTCAATGTTCTTCCAATCACAATTGCAACACAGTTCTGTATAAGTCTTGAAAAAAATACTCAGTTTCATATGGAAAAAATAGGATAGCTAAAACAATAAAAGAATTTCTGGAAGCATCTATGATTTCAAACTGTTCCGCAGATAATTAGTAATAAAAACTGCATGGCATTGACCTAAAAACAGACAGATTGACCAATAGAATTGAATTGAAGACCCAGAAGTAAACCCACACATCTATGGGCCCTTGATTTTTAACAAAGACACCAAAACTACACAATAGAAAAAAGAAAGTATCTTCAACAAATGGTGCTGGATCAATTGGATGTTTGCATTTAGAAGAATGAAAATAGATCCAGATCTATCATCCTGCATAAATCTCAAGTCCAAATGGATCAAGACCTCAACATAAAACCAGACACACTAAATCTAATAAAACCGAAAGTGGGAACATTCTTGGACACATTACAGAAATCAGTTTTAAGAACTGAACAGCACCAACTCAGGCTCTAAGATCAACAAATAAGAAATAGGACACCATGACACTGAAAAAGTTCTGTAAGACAAAGGACACCATCAAAAGGACACAATGTCAGTCTACAGAATGGCAAAATATCTTCATCAGCCCTACAAATGACAGAGGGTTGATATATAAAGAACTCAAGAAACCAGTCATCAACCAATCAAATAGTCCAATTTGAAAATATGGTACAGATCTAAACAGAGTTTTCTCAGTGGAAGAATATCTAATGACCAAGATGTACTTGAATAAATGTTCAACATCCTTAGTCATCAAAGAAATACAAATCAAAATGACTTTGAGTTTCCACCTCACATGCATCAACATGGCTAAGATCAAAAACCCAAGTGGCATATGTTGATGAGGATGTGGACCAAAGGGAACACTCCTCCATTTCTGATGGGAATGTAAACTTATATAACCACTTTGAACATCAATTTTGTAGTTTCTCTGAAAATGTGAACTAGTTCTGCCTCAAGATCCAGCTACACCACTCTTGTGCATATAGCCAAAAGATGCTCCATAACGCTCCTTTGTACCAAGTGATTTTCTCCCTTTTAAATGATGGTTTAATTCCCATCTAGGTGCAGGCAAATGTGTAACTATTGTACGTGAAACATTTGTTACACCATTGCCATGGCTGATGCTGTCCATATTGACAGTGTGTGCTGTGAATTCGTTAAAGCTGTATGCTTCAGGTGCACACTGTTCAGCTGTCCCTATGTGGACAGGGGTATGAGTAGATCTTGCTCCCTTCCATAATCATGTAGAAACAGTTAAATAGGCTCTGGGGGGGTCATTGTCCCTTACACGTCAGATGATACTTTCTCTGTGGACACTGAATGTGCAAGCCACCATTCAGTGAGATCTGTAGTTGCTTTCAGTCTGAGAAGAATGGTTTCCCACAGGCACGATTTATTTTGTTATCAACTATCAGTTATTTTTCTCACAAATATTACTTCTTCATGAAAATATCATGCAACATTAATAATAAATATTGGACAGTACTGACTTTGTTAGTGGAAGGCAAAGGAGTGCCAGAGGAGAGTTTTCTCCTCACATGGAGGGTGTGACTCGATTTGGTGTGTTATGAAAATTCATGAGGTGAAAAATTTCCACTAGATGTTTACTTAAGAGAGATATGTGGTGGGTAATTTCTAGCAAATGAAAAAGAATGTTGTTTTATGGGCCTTGAAAACGGGCAAAGAAATTAAGTAAGAGGGCTGAAATTAAACCACACTAGTTTAAAGGCAAAAGACAGCATAGCAGAGCAGACAAGATTTTGGTCCATAAGTGAGGCAAGGATTTTTGTCTAAACTGTGCGCAGAAGACATTAACCTTCCTCAAGCCCAGTCTTCTTTAGGAACAAAGAAAAAATCTATAAGACATCAAAGCTTGTGAAATATCTTGTGAAATGTCTTACCAGTACGGACCAGAATCTTAGCTGCCTGAGACTTGGCTCAGAGGTCTCATTCTATCTTAGGTCATCGAGTGTCCACCCTGGTTGAGAGCTTATTCAACCTCCCACAGGTTGGTCTTCAGTCAAGCAGGTTGCTTTCCTGATAGTCAGAGAAAAAGCAACATTGGTCTGGGGAGATGACTCAGTCTCAAGAGTGCTTGCATGCAACCCCAAGGACAAGAGTTTTATTATAGGACTCTAGATTAAAAAGCAAGCATGGTGATAAACATATGCAATAGTAGCATTGGAGAAATAAAATCATGTAGGTCTCTGGGGCTTACTGTCAGCCAACCTAGCCTACTAACCGAGTTGGTCAGTAAAATAATGTAGCTCAAAACCAAGACAGACAATACAAGGAAAAAACCAGTCAAGGTTAACTTCTGGCCTCTATATGAGCTGATCTACATAAGAGCCCCCTCACGCCAAGCCCCGCATATGGCCACCCAATGTACATTAAATACATTCACACACACACACACACACACACACACACACACACACACACACACACAGGAGAGAGAGAGAGAGAGAGAGAGAGAGAGAGAGACAGACAGACAGACAGACAGACAGACAGACAGACAGAGTGAAAATTAACATTTCTGTATAGGATAGTGGTCTAGTGTCATTTCTGTCACTGTGATAAATCACTCTGACCAAAAACAGTTGTGGGGGAGGGGGCGGGGTTTATTTGGCTCACAATTCCAGGTTATACTCCAAGACTGAGAGGAAGTTAAGGCAAGAACTTAAGCAGCTAGTCGTGTTACATACACTGTTAAGAGCTGAAAGAAAAAAACCTACCCATGTGACCTGCTTTTTACTAGTTACTTCTTCCCTCTTCTACCATTCAGAGTGCAACCTCAGCCTCAGGAATGGTGCCACCCACAGTTGGATGGGTCAGTTATCACTCAAGACAATTCCCTAAAGACATACATGTTCACAGTCCAAATCCATCTATATAATCTCTCAATTGAAACCCCTGTCCCTTGTGCTAAAGTAATGGTTAAAACTAACCATCACAGGCTTTTCTGTGGGTTCTACCTTTACTCAACTAGGAGGACCACGTTGATGATTTCTGATTGTGTTCCCAGGCATGAGGCTGAGTATCTATCAGATCATGGGTAGAGTTGGCACATAATGAATGTGTGCAAAGTTAGGCAGGACTGTACATCTTGCTATAATTTCTTTTACTGTTGAATTTTGGTGTTTTTTGTTTTCTTTTTTTCTTCTTTAAAAAAAAAGGTTTCATGCTGCGTATCCTCAGCGGACCTTGAACCTCTGATCCTTTTGCTTCAGTCTCAGGGTTACTGATATGCACCACCAGGTCTGGCTTTCCTTTTCTTGCACACTCTACATTGATCTTTATAATACTCCGTTCCACACAGTACTTACTTCAAATTCTCTTCTTCCTGTTTGGAACAATAACATTTCTTAATCTTTCATCTCTCCCAACCAGAGCAACCATTCATGTACTACATTTGAATCTTACTTCTTAGGGGTAAGAAGTTTAAGGAACATGTATGGCCTTGTGTCTTAGCTCTCTGAGATACTCTGTATTAAACTCACTGTAAGGGAATTCAGTATTTTCTATAGATGTCAGGCTTTCAGAGATAATCCCCATCAAGGACTGGCAGCATAGATCTGGGTATCTTTTTCAAAGTCAACATTGCAATTGAGTTCTACTTACCCAAGCTAATTATAACCTATTTCAAGTGAACAATTTCTCCTCCCTTATATTAATTTTTTCATCTAACTGTGTGTGCTTCCTGGTATCACATTTTAGATTACTGCGTGCACTTAACTCTGTTTCTGAGCAAGAGTTTAAGGAAACTTAATGTAAGAAACTGTATGCTGAAATTCTTAGAAAAACAAGAGTGCCCAGAATTGAGTTATGCATATTATAGGGATAAGAAGTATACAGATTAAACAAAAAAATGAGTGGAGAAAATGATCTATATATGTTTCTTTTGTTTGTTTTTAGAGTATGAGGCCATCCTGACATACCGATCTGTCTACTCATGAGAACAGTGTGGAAGCACTCTATTCATGGCTGATTCCAAGGTAGACTCCTTGGTCACCCATGCACCTCTCCTTTTGTTCTGGCTGGAGCACTCATCTTCTAGACATCACTTCACTACTGCAGCACCTTAGGAGGCTTTAGAGAAGTGACCTCTGCTAAGACAGTTTAGGTTGTGTCTACATTCTAGAAGCAAACAATGACTGATGTCACAGGGACACTATTTCTTGGTCCCCTTGACTCAACTGGAGCTTCGTGGTAGACGTCATTTAACATTATGCCTACAGATTCAGTGTGAAGCCAGACTCTGGTTGATACCACATCACTTCATCCCACGCTGCTTAGCTCTTTTTCTTCTCACTTCCTGTTGCTGAAAGCCTGTCTTCAGTTTCTAACCTGAGACAGATTCCCTTTCTCAAGTTCTGCTTAGAAATTTCAGAGAACTCCTGGTACTTAATCTGGTGCATCCAGCTGCACCTTTCAAGATTTTCAGGCAACCTACTGCAATATTTGTCACATGATATGACAATTCATATGTTGAAAAAATTGCAGAAAATTTACGTAAATGCAACAATATAAGACCTGTTGCTCATTATTTTTATTTAAATTTTTGCATGTTCAAAAAGCTGAGAATAGTGTTTGAAATCATTCTGTAGAAAGTGCCAGAGAAAATGTAGATGTTCAATATCTAAAATACAGTAGGTGTAAAACTTCTCTAGATAGCAAAAATTCACTTTCCTGAGCAAGGTTAAACACATGCTTTTTCTCTGATTCTTGTGATAGAAATTATACTGGACCTTTATGTACTTAATATAGCTCAGTTAATAATTTACTAGAGGATACTTTGTGGCTAGAATATTTTAACTGCTGCATTGCCATTGCAACGAAGAGAAGAGAGTAGCAAGAAATACCAAAAACAACCTCTGGTAGTCCTGAGGCCTTGCTTAATGAGTATATACAATCAAATTTCAGTAAGCTGTGACTAGATTATCCATGCCAGGGCTTCCCAGGTTTCAATGTATGTGTGTAAATCACTTGAGATTTTGCTTAGATTTATATTTTAATTTGGGAGACTACATATCTGGAAAAGTACCCTCTCCAATGAACGATATAATTTTCATTTGCATAGTTCACAGTTCACAGGCTCCGTGTAATGAGGTCTTATAGGTTGTAGTGTTTGTTTATTATGACTGTAAAGATAATATAATTGGAAGATGAAATGAAATTTTAGCATGGAGTTTATTCATGAATACAACTTGCATCAAAATGTACTCCTGGTTTGTAATGATAAATTGTAATTCCAAGGACATTGAAAGATGGGATGTAGGATCTGAAATAGGACAAGTGATTTTTTTGCTCAATTAATTTTCTGGGTCAGATTAGACAGGAACTAAATATACACCTTTACATAGTTTTCAAAAAGAGTCTTAATTTATAATAATAATAATAATAATAATAATAATATTAATAATAATAATCAAGGCCATAGTCTGACAAATTCCAAGATTAATAAGTTCACTATTGCTTGCATGACCTATGAGGCTAGTCTCTAATAAGAAAATCTTTATTGTTAGCTTCTGCAGGACCTCATCCAGTTCTAGTCTCTGTTTTGAACACAAAATACTTGAATTATTTTCCTATGCCACTGGAATATTCGACAGCCATGTTTGGAGCAGCTTACTTGCTATAGTAAAATGGATATGGAGAATGATCATAAAGGTAGACTGTGACACACATAGCATCACACATAGCATATTGATTCATTGTGTGGGAATGCCGAGAAGCAAATAAAAATAAGTTTTAAATCTTTCTAATTTCCCCTCTGATATTTTACATGTTTATAATACATCAAAATATTGTAGAAGACGGATGTCAGCAAAAATGGCAGAGCAAGGGATTCTGAAAATTCTCTCCCTCATAAAGCTATATGAAATCTGTCAAAAATAGTATCTACCTTTCCAGAATTCTGGAAATTAATCAAAGTCTTACAGTTCTATGAGAAATATTTAATCAACATCAGAGAATGGATCTCAGCAAAGAAGTCACCTGCCTGAGGACACTTTTTCCAGCGCAGTTCTTCTGCTCCATATTCTGCTTTATGATAGCCTGGGAAGCACACAGCCTGTAATCATGGCCGAAAACAGCAGCCTTGCACGAGCTAGTTGGGGAAGGACAGGGTATAGTCTACCAGGCCGAAATGAACTGGCAAGGCATGGGCGGCTCTTGTGTTATGCTAACAATACCTGACAGCAACAACTTAAGAGAATCCTCATGGTCATCAAGGGCTCGAGTCTATCTTGTCGGGGAAAGCATGATGAAGTGGCTCGTTCAAGGCATCAGAAGGTTTTCTTATAACGGCAAAGTTGCAACAGGGAGTGTGGAGGAACCACGTGCTGGGTATAACCTTCAAAGTTCTGGGGTCACAAGGACAGAGTAGGTACAACCTCTTCAACCCAAAGTCTCCTGAAATAGAGCCGCCAGTTTGAAAACGATCATTGAAAACATGAAATTGTGGAGGACATTTCAGGTTCAGTGCTAGAACGCTAGAAAGAACACTAACTATAAATGAAGGTTAAGGGAGAAAAGTAAAGTGCATTGGTAAAATCGATGATATAGGACTATATAAAAGTTGATGTAAATGTCTCTTGCTTTCAAGTGTTTTTCTCGTGTGTAATTTAAAAAGTATTTGCATAAACCAATAATTATACAGCTGTACTGATGAACCAAGCTGTATGATGTTGTTTCTATGGAAATGACAGCAAAAAAAAGTCGTATAGAGAAATTTAGTTGCATTGGAATGAAGTGTTAGTATATTATTAAAAAAAACTTAAATGTTTTCTAATGCAGCTACTTTGCTAGAAATTAAGATGTTAATTGTGATCTCTTGAACAATCACTGGGAAAATCTCTAAGAAATGGTAAAGGGAATTAAAATTAAAAAACTAGAAAAATGTAGTTAATACAAAACACGTTAATTGATGATTAAATGAAATGAAAGTACAATATATAGAAAGCCAATAACAAATTGATAGATATGAATATTACCTGTGAGTAATTACAAATATAATTGGATACAAACTCAAACTAAAGATGAAATAATTTTAAACTGTTTTCATTTAACTTCATGCCATTCAAAAAAAATTCAAAATTTCACAAATGTGTGTGTGTGTGTGTGTGTACATGTGTGAATGTGTGTAAAGTATTTCACAGAGCTAGTAAGCAAAAATGTCTTGACTGCATACACTTCATTAGCTGGGATGTTGACTTTATGAGTGAAAGTTCCTGAGTCAAATGCTATTCATATAACTGCCTACATGTTACTGCTGCCTTTGTTTGCAGAGCCTTTTGGAATTGTTCAGTATTTGGATTTCTGTTGCTCTATACTGTCAAAGGAATATTCCCCATTGATGTAGGTAGGCATCATGGATTCTTTTTTAAATTCTTTTTTTTTTTCTTTTTTTCGGAGCTGGGGACCGAACCCAGGGCCTTGCGCTTCCTAGGCAAGCGCTCTACCACTGAGCTAAATCCCCAACCCCGGCATCATGGATTCTTCATGATGGTTAATAACCCCAGGTTATTAGGCCTTCAGATTCAAACTTAATTATTATACCAGTCTTTCTCCTTTTCTATCAGCTTCATTATCCTTTCCTAGCTGGTTTCCATAATAAATAACACACACATGCACACAGGTACACATGCGAGCGTGCACACACATGTGTTGTCACTTCTAAATCTCTGAAGAATCCTAACTGATACACTAAAATTAAACCTAAGATACTCATGGTTAGTAAATAAAATGTCCCACATAGATTCACAGGATTCAACACTTAGAGAACACCGGGTGGTCCTATTTTGGAGAATTATGGAACCTTCATGAGACAGTGCATTGCTAAAGGAACTGGGTCACTAGGCATGGGTCTCAAGGTTTTGTAGCCTGGCCATACTTCAAGTTCATAGTCATTCCTGTGTTTAAAGGCAATATGACATTCATTTCCTGTCTCTCCCACATGCATCTCCTGTCTTCTGTCATATCTCTTCTGTCATGATGGATTGGATTCTCCTGGAACTGCAATAAAAGATAAGACATTTCTCCATTTAAGTTGCTTTTCTCAGGGTATGTTGTATCAGTAAAGGGAAAAGAAACTAACACAGGATTCTAGAAAAAAACTGTTACTAAACACAGAAAATGATATTCTATGATGCCAAAATGATTAATAATAAAGACAGCATAATAACCGCAGCGCATATTCATCTAAAGGCACAGCTCCAATATCCACGAGGCACAAAGTGGGATCAAAGAAGGGGGAAGCAGACAGTGCGGTAGGAGTGGCTGTAGACCTTAGTGCCCTGCTTTCTATAATAAAGAAGTGCACAGAAAATCACAATAAGTACAAATAATGCTGCGAGCCAATGAGAGATAGCTAACATTTTTGAAAGATGACACCAATGGAGGAAGAATAGACATTTTTTTCCTGAATAGTGGACAATTCTCTCGACGGATGCTAATTGGGCACCTGCTATGTCTGGTTTTTAAAAGAATCCTGTGGAGTATGTTTTCCGACATACTGGAATGACTCTCAAATAACACAGGGTCAGTGAATAAAACTCCAAGAAAAACACTTTGTAATTCTTTGAAATAAATGAGGAAAAAAACACATGCCCAGATGTTGTAGGATTAAAGGAAACAGGTGCTTAAAGGAAACTTTTTGCTGTCAACACACTTATTAGAGAGGACTAAAGGCTTCCAAAACGTAATGCAAACCTCAGGAAAAGAAGGAAGAAAAGTAGGGGGGGCGGGTAGCAAAATTAATATCTGAAGTAAGCAAAGGGAAGAAAATCATCAGAGAGAATATTAATAATAGAGAACAGAAGAACAGTAAGAGAAAATTAAAGGCACAGAGTGTGAGCTCTTTGAAGAGATCAATATTATTGACATACCTGTGCACAGGGTAACCAGGAGACAAGGTCAGAATACTGAAATTATTAAACTTGTTAATGAAGTCGTTGACATTACTGCTGCCCTACAAAAACAGTATTAAGGGATTATGAACAAACAATGGCTTGCTAATATACTTCCAGCCTTTAGGAAATAAACAGCTGGAATATATAAATTAGAAAATTGGGTGAAGAATAAATAGAAAACCTGATGCAGAATAAATCAAGTTCTTTTTTTTTTTTTTGGTTCTTTTTTTTTCGGAGCTGGGGACATAAATCAAGTTCTTAATGAAGAACTCATTCTGCAAGGACAAACCAACAGGAGATGCCTTCCCTGACAAAAATTATCAAAGTTTAAAGACCAAGTATATGTGTAGACAAATTTCCACAAATTCTTTCATAAACTGAAAAACAAAGAGAAACTCTACCCAAATTACTAAATGATTCAAATATTAATGCCAACCAAACAGGTAAGAAAAATTCCATGTATTAAAAATACTGGGGCTGAAGAGGTGGCTCAGCAGTTAAGGGTAGTCATTGGTCTTGCAAAGGGCTAGCATTCAGTTCCTGGCATCCACATAGCAGTTCACAACCATCCATAATTCCAGTTCTTTGGAATGTGATGGACTTTTCTAACCCCTTACCAAGAGGCATCAAACATGCATGTAAATGCATCCAGAAAAATCACTTGTATATAAAAAATTCATAAAATAAATAAAAATTAAAAATACAAACATAATCTAGCAACATACAAAATGACTTGCAGAAATAGTTGATTCTTAAAGTATAACAAGAACTTGCAAAGAACACAATTTAGCTGATGGAGGGAGTGAGCTAAGCCATGTGTGAGCAATGTCCTGAGTGAATGTGCATTGTTGACATGGGCACGCCATGGCAAGTTATCCAAGGCCTTTGACCCAGGGCAAGCTAGCAAAGCTTTTCTTCATGTGGGCCAGGCTTGAAGCTGGCCAAGCCTTCTTTTTTTTTTTGTTTTTTTTTTTTGTTTTTTTTTTTTGTTTTATTAACTTGAGTATTTCTTATATACATTTCGAGTGTTATTCCCTTTCCCGGTATCCGGGCAAACATCCCCCTCCCCCCTCCCCTTCCTTATGGGTGTTCCCCTCCCAACCCTCCCCCCATTGCCGCCCTCCCCCCACCAGTCTAGTTCACTGGGGGTTCAGTCTTAGCAGGACCCAGGGCTTCCCCTTCCACTGCTGCTCTTACTAGGATATTCATTGCTACCTATGAGGTCAGAGTCCAGGGTCAGTCTATGTATAGTCTTTGGGTAGTGGCTTAGTCCCTGGAAGCTCTGGTTGCTTGGCATTGTTGTACATATGGGGTCTCGAGCCCCTTCAACCTCTTCCAGTTCTTTCTCTGATTCCTTCAACGGGGGTCCTATTCTCAGTTCAGTGGTTTGCTGCTGGCATTCGCCTCTGTATTTGCTGTATTCTGGCTGTGTCTCTCAGGAGCGATCTACATCCGGCTCCTGTCGGTCTACACTTCTTTGCTTCATCCATCTTGTCTAATTGGGTGGCTGTATATGTATGGGCCACATGTGGGGCAGACTCTGAATGGGTGTTCCTTCAGTCTCTGTTTTAATCTTTGCCTCTCTCTTCCCTGCCAAGGGTATTCTTGTTCCCCTTTTAAAGAAGGAGTGAAGCATTCACATTTTGATTATCTGTCTTGAGTTTCATTTGTTCTAGGCATCTAGGGTAATTCAAGCATTTGGGCTAATAGCCACTTATCAATGAGTGCATACCATGTGTGTTTTTCTGTGATTGGGTTACCTCACTCAGGATGATATTTTCCAGTTCCAACCATTTGCCTACAAATTTCATAAAGTCATTGTTTTTGATAGCTGAGTAATATTCCATTGTGTAGATGTACCACATTTTCTGTATCCATTCCTCTGTTGAAGGGCATCTGGGTTCTTTCCAGCTTCTGGCTATTATAAATAAGGCTGCAATGAACATAGTGGAGCACGTGTCTTTTTTATATGTTGGGGCATCTTTTGGGTATATGCCCAAGAGAGGTATAGCTGGATTCTCAGGCAGTTCAATGTCCAATTTTCTGAGGATCCTCCAGACTGATTTCCAGAATGGTTGTACCAGTTTGCAGTCTCACCAACAATGGAGGAGTGTTCCTCTTCCTCCACATCCTCGCCAGAAGCTGGCCAAGCCTTCTTTTTGTCTGTCTGAATACCTGTGTTACAGCTGGCTGATCAGTTCCTACAATAGCTAGCAACTTTAAATCCCTTGAGAGACTTCCTATCAAAACCATCTGCCCCTGCCCTCTGTTTTGTCCCCAATAAACAAGTTCTGTGTTCCTGGTGATAGTCGGTCCCCTCCATCAGAGTACAAACTCCCACCTGACCCTAAATTTTCTGTGAATGTGTCTACGTGTTTGTCTTATCTTCCTTCTCACTCCACCCCTAGACAGGGCTCCAGATCCCAAACCTTACCAGTTTGAGTAGGATCAAGGCATTAGTAGGGTGAGAAGATTGAGCAAAGAGAGGTGGAACGTGGTTAGCTACATTAAAATTATTTCACTAAATGTAGGGATTTCCCTGTTCGTCCACCATGTCTGAAGAAGGACTGGGCATAGGGAGCAAGAGGGCAATTGGCTTAATATGGCTCAAGAGCCACTGGTTCAGACTTCCGGAGTCTGGTTCTGATATGCTTATTTTAGGCATGGGTAGCACAGTAAAATTTGGTGAAAACTAGTTTGGGGACGATTATCTTAATTCTGCATGGACAAAAAGCACATATAAATCTTGTGGAACGAAGTAAGCTAAATACCTAAATGTATACATTGAAATTCTTCGTAGAGTCCAGGAGGATTGTTACTGTAGACAGACTGAGAACAGGTTTATGATAAGAGCCTGGGGTAAGGCTCCAGTCCTGGAAAATCTCTAGCCACACAGACTATAAAAGGTAGACAGGCTAGAAAAGATGTCCACTGCAGCCTTTCAGGATAGTTAGTGGGGTTCGTGTTACTTTCCTTGAAGGCACAACCCTGTGTGCTTCACCTACTAGTTTCCTCTAGTACTTACGTGTGAACACAAAACCCTCCTTACCTCTTATAATTAAATGCTTTATAACATAGATACAATACAGTATTTGAGACTCGTTAATTCGAAAAAGTTTCCACAAAATGTTTTCTGAAATCCACATTCAACCGGATCTTGCATGTTTTATACTTAACAACCCTAGTGCTAAAATGATCTAAATCTGCTTTCCTTTCCCAGCCCCAGCTCCCAGAATGACTACTCCAAGACTACTAATGATTGTTTTTAATTAAATGCCTAGGCCATAAGCTTTGGTTTATTCCCTGACTAGCTTGTAACCTATTTAACTTATTTAAAGTATTCTGTGGTTACCATTTGGTTAGTTTCCTCTTCTGCAGTTGCAGCCTTCTTTCTCCACATCTCCTCTGTGTCACCCTGAGTTCATCTATCTGGTAGTCTCCTTCTATCTCCTTGTGGCGTGCTCTCTCTCTCTCTCTCTCTCTCTCTCTCTCTCTCTCTCTCTCTCTCTCTCTCTCTCTCTAGCAACCCAGAATCTCCTCTGTTCCTGCCAGTGTCCCATCTCCTATTTCCTGCCTTAGCTCATTGGACATTGGCTTTTAATTGACACGTAATGCTTATAAGAGATTCTACACTTTCCACTTTTAGTCCAATCAAAGGATCTTTATCTTATATCAATTCATTATATACAATATTAACAATTATGAAAGTCATCAGAGAAGAATTACCCTCACAATGTCTAGTCCATTGGTATTTGGTAACTTTGGAGAAAGTACTCTATTATCCATCATGAGTTGGTGACTTACGGTTTTCTACTTAAATCATTTTCTATCATAACTTACATTGACCTTATAATTTTTTTCTAAATCCTAACAATTTAAGTTTACATATGATACTTTCTAGTCTTCAACCCCATCAAACATCTGAGAGGTTTCTAACTGCTTGAACAATCATCCACAAATTTAACATTGGAGCATGCATCTTCCACCTTCTGACCCAGTATATAAGAGGCTTTTTTGTGAAGCAGGAATTATGAAGGACTTACCTATTTGTCCTTGCAAAGCTAGGCAGTAGTAGGCTCTCCTAAGTCTTGTTTGTCCAGTTTGAACAGTATTCTGTCTGCAACTGAGGCAAGGGCACTTTCTTGCCCAGTGCCTAGCTTGCCACATTTGAAGCAAACACCATTTGGAGGCTCCTTGACGCTTATCATCTTCATTGAAGTGGAATGAGGCTGCTGCCAGGCACAGACACGTCTCCTTGTGGAAAAAGAAGATTTTTAAATAATCAATCATCTTTCAATGCCATATTCTGTCAACCTCTGAAGTTTTTGAAGACTTTCTATCTATAGTATGTGAATTGTGTATTTCTAGCTATTTATTATCTGTTTTACTTTGAAAACAACTGACTGTAATTAACTAGATAAATATGTAACATGACCATAAGTTAGATTAACTATTGACTTTTGTTTCTTATTTGTTCTAAGCAGTTTGCAATAGCAGATTTCAAATGCACTAGAACTTAACGCTGCATTTTAAAGAATTACTTAGATTCTGTACCCTAGAGTTGATACAGAGCCCTACCTAGTGGATACATAGGCCATTCTTAGTGCACTTGCAGAGGACAAAGTACACACAGAAGTGGATGTGGAAGATATGTGAATGAACAAGTAACCGTGTAGAGGTTTAGTATGTTTCCTATATTATATCAACCACAATTTAATTATGTACCTTTGGAATCAGGGATCATCAGTGTGGACCACAGAAGGTCACTTGTCTTGAGCTTCCCCAAGTTCAAAGCCTTCAACTTTTGACATTTCATTCAAATCATTACATTAAAATTTCCCAAGGATGCAAGTAGGATATACGATTAAAGGAGAATGTTTATTAAATTATTTTAAAAGTCTGTCTTGGTAACTAGTGATAACTAGTTAATAACCCCTATGTTTTCTTACGTTCCAATCACCATAGATACAGTTTGTCTCAAAACCTAGTGGGTTAAAACGTCATAAATTTCTCGTGTTATAGTTCTAAAGGTGAGAAAGGATTAAATCAAAGCTTTGGCACCACTATACCCCATTTTAAGCTCTAGGAGTAAAGGAATACATTGTTGACAACCTTCCAGAAGCCTATTTCATGAATTCTTATGGAGTCTGGTCCTCACAGTGCAAATCACATGTTCAGCTGGTTCCTACGACCCCCTCCCTTTCCTGGCTAACATTCCTGACTCCAGCTTGTGAGGACTACTGTGGTCACACTGGGTCTGTTCTGGCAATCTAACACAACCTCTCCAGCCAGAGATCTTTACTTTAACTCTAACTTCGAAGTTTCACTTATGAGAGACTCTGCAATGCAGCTTCTGGTTTTCAGATGTACATATCCTTGGGGCCATGATTCAGTCTATAAAAAACAGTACATGTTAAAGACTAGTTATATCTCACCTTTTTATTATATTAGTTAATTAAAAATAAGAATTTAAAATGTACCATTTTTCCACTTATTCATTTTAAAAAAATCTTTTGAGCCTCTTTTGGCTCTGAGAGACAGTGTAATTTCTTATCTCAATAATGAAAAAATAATATAGTTTGTTAACACAAAACCAGTGGTTTGCAATCTTGGCTTTATGCTAAAGTCAGCTTGAATTCCTTAAAGTCCCAATGCCAAGGCTGAGCACCAAATTAATTAAATCAGGCTCTGTAGGGACTGGATCCAGATTTTAGTGACTTCAAAAGCTCTCCATGTAATTCTAGTGGGAACAGAAACGGACCACCTATTATTCCCTTCTGTAACTGTGCTTTGTGGGGTTTTGGGCAAAAGCCTCAGCTTTAACAGCACCAATAAACTAGACTTGGCTGCCTGTCCCGGTGTGCTAATTAAAGGGACAAGTAATGCTGAAAATCAGTGAGGGGAGGTTTATTCAAGGGGTCCAATAACTCCATCTTTGGGGAGCTGTCAAGAGTTTAAACTTAAGCAGAGAGAGGATTGAGACAAAAGGCAAAAGGTATTGTTAAATTGCTCTGGTCTAGATGTCCTCATTATTCTCATTACATCAGCTCTAGCCCTGCAGGGTTATCTGGAGAAGTACTTATTGCTTGAGGAGACAGTGGATGTCAGGTCTCTTCAGCTCCGGGGTGTTTGCTATTGGTGGATACTTGTCCTCATATGGGTGCAATCTGCTCTTAGGCTTTTGCTCCTTCTAAAATCCAAGGTGGCTGCAGGTTTAAGACAAGGACATATTTCTGTATCTTCAGCAAATTCAACGAGACACACAAAAAAAGACAAAACAAAGGCAGAGACATCCAATTTTCATTCTGTCTTTTGTTATCTATTGGCTTAAAGGACGAGTCCATGCTTTACAGCCAAAGTGGATCCTCTTTCATTTTTCGTACTTAAGTATTTGTGTTTTCTTCCTCCAGTCCTTTCCTGTCCCCCCTTCTTAATAATTTTCTCTGTTTTCTGTAGGTTTGCCCCATTTCTCTAGTGAAGTACATTCTTTTCTGATCTCACATTTAATCCAGTATGGCTTTTCCCAGACAGAGGGTGAACAAAATGGATCACTATGCTTTAACAGCAGAATGCCTGCAAGCCTTCCACCTCCCATCCAGGTTTCTTCTCTGAAAAATAAGATCTTGGAATAAAATTATCTGTATTTTTTCTGAGTTGTAAGCCTCAGAATTCTAAATATAGAAAAATATCAGAGTCCTCTGGTATTGTTGAATACAAGTTTTGAAGAATCAATGTGATTTAGTTTAGAACAGCTGTCTCAGTTTGCCTCTCATAGACCAAGAATCCCATCAAAGATTTAAGAGCATATGCTTTATTTAGGAGGTCATCACTGAAAACATCAAGACAATGAGGTAGGTGACACAGGCTTCACTTCCAAGATTAGGGTCATTGTGGGCAACTGGAATTTATTTCTTGTAAATAAGTCTAGATATTGGATACACAGTCTTCAAGGTTACTCTACACAAGGGAGAAAGGACAGGAACACACAGCACTGGCTTCTTGGTGGATCACTGCTGTTAGGGAAATGGTAAATATCCAAGCCCATGTAGCTTGCTGTGTGTGAGGGATGAAAAGTCTATAGCAAGAGGAGGCTGTAGGCAAAGAGAAGCAAATGATGACATTTGGTTATCAGGTCAATGTGCACCACAGGGACAAAGCTAAAGGGGACAGAGCAGATGGTTATGTGGTTGCTTCATTTTAAAATGACAGCTGATCATTTCTCCATACACATTAGATGGAAGAGGAAAGAAATAAGTACATTGATGCTTTCAGGGTACATGGAGGACCCTCCCTCCTTTTGAGAAAAGGAAGGTGCTGAGACAATATTTTCTCATGTAAAGTTCTTTTGGATGCTTTTAAAAATCACAGAAAATTAGGTTGTCATATACAGACGACACCGTACCACAGCAGAAGTCCTTGAGCCCTGCCTTTTCTAATCTTTGCAATTCCTCTCCTGCAATGGTCCCTGAGCCTCAGGTATATGGGTTGCATTGTAGAAATATTGGCTGGGACTGTGTACCCCACACTCAGCAGTTCTCTGAATTTTGATGACTTGTGGATTTCTGTAATGGTTTTTCACTGATAAAAACACAGAAGAAGGCTTCGTGGGTGAGGAGTAAGGCCTACACTTATCTGTGGATATAAAAGTAAGTGTTTAGAATAGTCACTTGGAACACCAATTGACATGCCAACATGGAAGGATGAATGCCACATGGACCTGTCTCTTGACAAAACATTACAGGTTCTTAATGCCACAATTAATGGATGTTAAGAGGGGGAACATCAGTCTTCTCCCAGAACAACTCCCCTAATAGGTTATCCAGCTCTACACACATGAACATAATAGAAACACTAAAGAGACCCAGCAGGGTATATTTACACATACATTGTGTATATACATTCACATATGTATACATACATATAATACATATATAGGAATCACAAATTTTAAGAAGGGGGGACATGGGAGTAGTTGGAAGTAAAAAGGGGGATGAGAAATGATGTAAATATAGTATTTATGTATGAAATTCCCCAAAAATTAAAACATAACAAAACAAAATTAACTTATTTGGGGACCAATTAGTTATATTTTGTTTCAGGCTATAAAGTGACAAGCTTTCTTAAATATTCATAGGCTAAGGAGATTCGCAATACTGCAAGCAAGTTAAAATAAATATTACTTCCAGGTGCTGAATAAATCATTCTGTAGGTATTAAGGGGATGAGGTATGTTGGAGACTGAAGGAAGACTAAGTACTGGTGTCTGTCTCTCCCATACCTGAGCACACCCACACCATGAGCATAAGGATCTGCTGACTTCCCGCTCAGGAAGTAAGGTCAGGGCAGAAAAAAGACAGTGACAATTAAGAGGACTTGTGAAGGGGAAGAAGCTTGCCTGGGGATCCAGTTTAAGTCTCTTGTTGGCTGAGAGTCAAGGATTTTGTTGCAGCTGAAGCCTGTGTAAGAGTCAATATTTCCTCCTTTGAGAGATACTGCAAACATATGTGATATAACAGCTAAGCCCCACATGATACCTCATACCTGGAATCCCAGGCTTAGCAGGCAGAGGCAGCAGGATTGCTATGAGTTTGAGGACGACCTGACTGGAAATAGTGAGTTCAAAGTCAACTTGGAATACAGATAACAAGAAAAAGCATGCTGAGATAGCTAGGGATACTTACTTGAAAAAAAAAAAGTGTGTGTGTGTGTGTGTGTGTGTGTGTGTGTGTGTGTGTATGTGTGTGTATGTATGTCTGTCTGTGTGTCTCTGTGTGTGTGTCTGTGTCTGTGGGGTGTGAGTGTGTATGTAGTATGTATACATGTGTGTGTGTGTGTGTGCACCTGTACATGTCTCCTAAAACCTCAGAAGCAAGATTATGAATTATATTTACCTTGAAAACATACTGTGACCTTCTTGGAGCCTATGTATAATAAGAATTCCTTTGAACATTTCTGGCCTGTTTTTCTATCTTAGGCTGAAAACCTGTACAGTATCCCTCATAAAACACCTCTGAATCTCATTTACAAAAGAAAATTACTTGAATAGAATTACATATGTCAAAACATATGGCTTAATCAATTAAAGGTAGATATGTCTGTTGAAAAATATCACTTCAAATGCACAGAATCTAACTTGTTAAAACACTTGAAGGCAGCTCTTTCCTCTTGAGAAGCCAGTACTCACCCTTGGGAATATTCTTCTATATTTTTTCTCTGTCTCTGTCTCTCTTTAATTTTATTTTTGAGATTATACTATAGCATTTCCTCCTTCATTCTGCCACCTGCAAACCCTTTCTGTATATCATATCCCACTCTCCTTCAAATTCATGGCCTTTTGTTTTTTGTTTTTGTTTTGCTTTTGTTGTATTAGTGACACACACACACACACACACGCACGCACACACACACACACTCCTAAACATAACCTATTTAGTTTATAAAATGTTACTTGTATGTATGTTTTCAGGGCCGACCTTTGACACAGGACAACAAATTAGTGTGCTCTTCTCTGGGGAAAACCACCTCTCTCACTCCCAGCATTCCTTACTTGCCTATAGAACTTTGTGTAAGATTGGCCCAAATAATCCTTACAGCAATCTATTAACATTCATACATATACCCAAACATAAGGGTAGTATTTACTCCTCATCAAAGACTTATTTTTTAATAGGAGAGATCACCACCACCACCACCACCACCACCACCAACAACAACAACAATAAAACAAAAACAAAAAACACCACTATCATCACCACCAACAACCAATCCAAATGCAGAATTATAAAGCCCAGTGCCACCTAAGGCTCAGGACACACTGAGGAAAATGGTGCAGAAAGAAAGTAAGAGACAAAGGATCAGGGAGGATGCTATGAGATTGTGTCTTCCAATACTACCAGAAGCTCCACCCATAAAGTCTCACCAATATGACTGCCCACACGTGAGTTAAATAAGGATGACATCAGTGGACATTCTAAAGTGGATGGGGAATATGCCACAGGTCTCAAGCCTAGTCTCTTTCTCTTTAATATCTCTTCCCTTGATAATTCATCTTCATCATATTTACCCTTAGATACTCCCTCAAGTAATTGCTATTTTATCACCTTTTCAATTTCACCATTTCCATTTATAACTTTTGTTTATGTGACTAACCCTCTCAGTCCACTTAAGGCTGTTCATGTGCACGTGAATATAGGATCATTCACTACTTGGGTATGGGGAACTTTCTAGTAGCCACACTCTTTTTTTTTTTTTTATTAACTTGAGTATTTCTTATATACATTTCAAGTGTTATTCCCTTTCCCGGTTTCCGGGCAAAATCCCCCTCCCCCCTCCCCTTCCTTATGGGTGTTCCCCTCCCAACCCTCCCCCCATTGCCGCCCTCCCCCCATAGTCTAGTTCACTGGGGGTTCAGTCTTAGCAGGACCCAGGGCTTCCCCTTCCACTGGTGCTCTTACTAGGATATTCATTGCTACCTATGGGGTCAGAGTCCAGGGTCAGTCCATATATAGTCTTTAGGTAGTGGCTTAGTCCCTGGAAGCTCTGGTTGCTTGACATTGTTGTACTTTTGGGGTCTCGAGCCCCTTCAAGCTCTTCCAGTTCTTTCTCTGATTCCTTCAACGGGGGACCTATTCTCAGTTCAGTGGTTTGCTGCTGGCATTCGCCTCTGTATTTGCTGTATTCTGGCTGTGTCTCTCAGGAGCGATCTACATCCGGCTCCTGTCGGTCTGCACTTCTTTGCTTCATCCATCTTGTCCAATTGGGTGGCTGTATATGTATGGGCCACCTGTGGGGCAGGCTCTGAATGGGTGTTCCTTCAGTCTCTGTTTTAATCTTTGCCTCTCCCTTCCCTGCCAAGGGTATTCTTTTTCCTCATTTAAAGAAGGAGTGAAGCATTCACATTTTGATCATCCGTCTTGAGTTTCGTTTGTTCTAGGGATCTAGGGTAATTCAAGCATTTGGGCTAATAGCCACTTATCAATGAGTGCATACCATGTATGTCTTTCTGTGATTGGGTTAGCTCACTCAGGATGATATTTTCCAGTTCCAACCATTTGCCTACGAATTTCATAAAGTCGTTGTTTTTGATAGCTGAGTAATATTCCATTGTGTAGATGTACCACATTTTCTGTATCCATTCCTCTGTTGAAGGGCATCTGGGTTCTTTCCATTTTCTGGCTATTATAAATAAGGCTGCGATGAACATAGTGGAGCACGTGTCTCTTTTATATGTTGAGGCATCTTTTGGGTATATGCCCAAGAGAGGTATAGCTGGATCCTCAGGCAGTTCAATGTCCAATTTTCTGAGGAACCTCCAGACTGATTTCCAGAATGGTTTTACCAGTCTGCAATCCCACCAACAATGGAGGAGTGTTCCTCTTTCTCCACATCCTCGCCAGCATCTGCTGTCACCTGAGTTTTTGATCTTAGCCATTCTCACTGGTGTGAGGTGAAATCTCAGGGTTGTTTTGATTTGCATTTCCCTTATGACTAAAGATGTTGAACATTTCTTTAGGTGTTTCTCAGCCATTCGGCATTCCTCAGCTGTGAATTCTTTGTTTAGCTCTGAACCCCATTTTTTAATAGGGTTATTTGTTTCCCTGCGGTCTAACTTCTTGAGTTCTTTGTATATTTTGGATATAAGGCCTCTATCTGTTGTAGGATTGGTAAAGATCTTTTCCCAATCTGTTGGTTGCCGTTTTGTCCTAACCACCGTGTCCTTTGCCTTACAGAAGCTTTGCAGTTTTATGAGATCCCATTTGTCGATTCTTGATCTTAGAGCATAAGCCATTGGTGTTTTGTTCAGGAAATTTTTTCCAGTGTAGCCACACTCTTAAAGAAAAGTGACCTCCCCTCTCCAAGGAGCCATCTGCAAATAGTTCCTATACTAGAAGTGGAACCTCAAGAGCCCTCTGATCCATCACTGGAATTTTTTTGACTTGATCTTGTACAGGTCTTGCATAGCTAATACCTGCTGTTCTGAGTTCATGTATGCCACTATCATGTCATGGTCAGGGGACAATATTTCACATATATCTCTCCACCTTATGGTTCTTATGTCATTTTGCCCTTTCCTCGGTAATATTCTCTGGGCCTTGGGGTAGGTGGTGGGTCATTGATACAGATGTTCAATCAATGGATGAGAACTCATAATCAGTTTGTCCCCAGGACTTTGAAGAATATGTCACTTTGCATTAATCACAAGTTATTGCAGCAAGGAGATTTCTGACCAAGGTTGGGTTCGGCAAAAATCTGTGAAGATAAGCATAAATACATAGAAGTTAGTTTTCCACTTAGAAAAACAATATCACTAGAATCCTCCCCAGGACCTATGACTTTCCCAGTTATTTGTCTTAAGCATGCTTTAAACACCAGAATGAAATGCCTCTGTTGAAGAAGCTCCAAGTAGCAAAAAGCAAATGCTATCCCTCACAGTCCTGCCTATTGAGTGATGGGTACATCTTGCCTGGCAAGTTGATATATTAGCATGCAGTTTTCAACACTAGTCTTTTGATTTGTGTTTGTTTTTCATTTTCTGCTAGCACACCTGTACAACATCCAGCACTATGAAAGCTAGCCAACAGGGAGCTAAGGGAAAAGCTAAAGGTTGTATCCTTCAACAAAACTGTATTCAGTCTTGAGCAATAGAGTCTCATCATCTAGTCATAGTGAACAACCAATCACAATGATATCATGTATTGTTTTGGGAGCTGTCCCTAGTGCCTCTCTGACCAGTAACTATCAAGTAATTAACCTGTGCCTGTAATTGTTATTTTCATTTAATAACCCATGTCTTCTGAGAGCAGCATTGTTCACTAATATCAGGTATTCCTCTTCAAACTCTGAGAACAGCCATCTGTGCTGAGCCATGATTTAATTCCAGCACTCAGGACAGATCTTTGTGAGTTTGAGTCCAGCCTGGTCTATACAGAGAGTTCCAGCCTACCCAGGTGTCATAATAATAAGTTACTTAGAAAAAAAATGAAAGAAAGAAAAAGACTTGTAGAGCGGCAGAAGGTACGCTAGTTCACAAAAATAAAAGGTCAACTCTGGGAGCTGCAAGAACTTGGTGAGACATGTCCAGTTGTCTACTAGTAGTGTGAATGGCATGAGATAAGTAAATCATATTCTGAGTGGTGTTAAGGTCTGTTTGATGAGATAAAACTCATACACTGTACTATTGTTAGTGCTAGGAACATATGGCTAGATAGTTGTCTATTGCTGTGAAGAAATGCTACAACCATGGCAACTCTTATAAAAGAAGTATCTTATTGGGACTTGCTTACATTCAGAGTTTTAGTCCATTGTTGTCATGACAGGAAGCAGGAAGCATGGCAGCATATAGGGAGACTGCCCCTAGTGCCACATGAGACTGGAGAGGCAGTTGAGAGCTTTGCATCCAGATTGACAGACTGAGAGAGAGAGAGGGAGAGAGAGAGAGAGAGAGAGAGAGAGAGAGAGAGAGAGAGAGAGCGCTAAAGCCCACCCCTCCTCCCTAGTATCACACTTCCTTCAACAAACTCTTAATGACTTCAAACATTGCCACACTGTGGTAATCAAGCTGGTAATCAAGCATTTGAACCAGGAGCCTATGGGGGTTAAATTCCTATCCAAACCATAGCATCTGCTAAATAAAAATATTCAAATTATTCTTAAACACTCATTGCTATACCCATAGACTAGGGTATTTCTTAACCCTCATTAGGAAAGCAGTAGATGATGATTAAAATAGAAATCCACAACTGGTCAAGGTCTAGAGAATAAGAGGAATGTGGGAATGTTTAGGTAAAGAGCCATAAATGAGACAACTATGTTGTACCCCTCTTCTCAAGACTCAGAAATCACCATGGCTTTTTGAGACACTCATATGGTAATAATGGAATGTACTTGTTTGCAACTATGTTAATCAGTGAATGTCATAACTTTTATGTAGTTTGTAAGCTTCTTCAGGAAGATGGAGGTTTCTTCTTGTATGGAATTTTTCACATGGTTCAAGATATGTGATCGCCTAACATAAAACGTGTCTTTATCCTCTAAGCACTTATTATTCACTGCTCTTGAGTTAATATATGGGAGGAGGTACAGACAAGAAAACAACATGAGGCTCTTGGGATATAAATTTTAACTCTTGGGTAGGCAAGAGAGTTCAGCTGGACTTCAGTCCTGAAGGCTAGAGTTTAATCTCAGGAACTCCATAGTAGCTGTCCTCTGACCTTAATGGGTGTATTGTGGCATGTGTATGAGTACACACACACACACACACACACACACACACACACACACACACACACACGTATGTGCATGATAAATAAATTTAATAAAATGTTTTCTAAGCCTTAACTCTTGGGTATAAAATTCTATTGACTCTTGACTCTTATTTTTATTATCTTTAATAATTTTTTTTACCGTCCAGTCCTTATCCTCCTCCTGGTCTGCTCTCCCACAGTTCCTCACCCCATTGCTCCTCCTCCTGCCTATCTCCAAGAGAATGTACCCACCCCCCACACCCCATTAGGCCTCCCCAGTCCTTGGGGTCTCAAGTCTCTCAAAGCTTAGGTGCTTCTTTCCCTGAGGCCAGACCAGTCCTCTGCTATTTATGTGTCGGAGCCTTATACCAGCTAGTGTATGCTGTCTGATTGGTGGCTTAGTGTCTGAGGGATCTCAGGGGTCCAGGTTAGTAGAGACTGCTGGTCTTCCTGAGGTGTTGTACTCCTCAACTTCTTCCAGCCTTTCCCTAATTCAGTCACAGGTTTTGCCGACTTGAGTCCATTGTCTGGATGTAAGTATTTGCATTTATCTATGACCGCTGTTGGAGGAGGGCAGCCATGCTAGGCTCCTGCCTGTAAGGACACCATGGCATTAGTAATAGTGTCAGGCCTTAGAGCCTTCCCTTGAGATGGGTCCCAATTTGAGCCAGGACTTCCTTTCCCTCAGTCTCTTCTTCATTTTTGTCCCTGTAGTTCTTTTAGACAGGAACATTCCTCCACTTGATGTCCTGTTTTTCTACTGGAGGTGAACTCTACAAGTTCTCTCTCCCCTCCGTTGGGCGTTTCATCTAAGGTCCCTTCCTTTGAGTCATGAGAGTATCTTACCTCCCAGGTCTCTGGTACATTCTAGGGGTCCCCACACCTCTGACCTCCTGAGGTTGCCTGTTTCCATTCATGTGCTCACTCTCAGGGTTCCTCCTGTTCCTTCCCCCCCAATACTGGATCATGTTCCCCTTTTCTCCTTCCCCTCCTCTCTCCCACCGAGGTCCATCCCTCCCTCTGCCCTTCATTATTGCTTTCTTCTCCCTCCCAAGTGGGATTGAAACAGCCTCACTTGGGCCCTTTGGCTGGTTAACCTTCTTGAGCTCTGTGGATTATATCTTAGGTATTCTGTGCTTCTTGGCTAATATCCATTTATTAGTTAGGACATACTGTGCATATCTTTTTGGGTCTGAGTTACCTTACTCAGGATGATATTTTTCTAGTTCCATCCATTTGCCTGCAAAACTCATGATGTCCTCATTCATATGACAATTTGCTATTTAGTTGCCAAAGATGTTTTATAAATTTTGCAGGGTTACCCAAAGACTGTTAGAATCATTACTACTCATGGTGGTGTATTGAATGTCACTGTGGGAATGACTGTGGGGTTCAAACAGAAAGTGATAGGGGTGCTCTCTCGGCGTAACTAAGTGATTAAACACTTAAATCTTCATTACATTTTTGGTATCAAATTCCACAGAATTAGCTTCATTTTTCTACTTTGTTTCTGTCTCACATTTTCCTTCCACCACTCACTGCAGCTCCCACAGAGCGCAGTTGAAACTCTAGTCTTCGTGACAGTAAGGTCATCCCACACAAAGACTTCCTTTCAACTTGGTGATCTCATCTTTTGAACTTTATTAGATTAGGTTTCAAAGATATTATATTTCTCTTGGATGAGACTCTATTGCTGGTGATAATTTTTAATACCTTTCCATGGTGGGGTCACTGACAGCAAGCATCAGGATTCAACAAGACCCATAAGAACATCTAAGCAACACAAACATAAAATTGCATGAGAAGTATCACTCTAAATCTCAACCAACTATGATGTAACATTTCCAAAGTTGTTCTAAGAGATGATATGTAAACAAAGACAGAACTCGCCTGGAACATTCCAATAGAGTGTGAAACGTATGCCTCTTGGAAGAAGCTCTGAAAGATCTCCTTTCACACATTCTGTTCTCACTTTCCAGTTCAAGGCGTCAAAGGTGATGTGCTGGTTAAGCTTCTAGGTTTTATAATCAAGATATTTTGGACTAAGAAACAGCAGACCAATTCACAGTCTGTGTAAGAATGAATGCACTGGATAATCTCTGTTAACATTGCTTTTTTTACTGTTAACTTTCCCATAGATCTATTGCCTGAAGATTACGTATTTCCTAAGGCAATGTTCATTTTGATTATGCAGTATCACAAACATTTTTACAAACGACTGGTGGAAAAAAATATCACTGCGAATGAGAGGAGAGGAACAAGGAGAAAGCATTGCCAATACATTCCCAGCTTCAGCCAGATTCTGAGTGAACTCATGTCATCTCATGTCAAAGAGAGTGAGGTAGGGGTATACAAGTCAGTCTCCAGCTAATGCTGCTTTTGGATTACTGGAAATCCCCATCCTTCAGATATTGGGTGTGCAGGTAAAATGGAATTAGTATCTTGAGAATCTTCCTTCAGTGGAAAGCAAAAGGTGTTTGTTAGAAGCCACGTATTGAGATAACAAAGTTGTGGCTGCGGAGATGGTTCAAGTGGGTAAAGCATTCGTTGTGCAAGTGTAAGGACTACAGTTTAGAGCTCTAGCAACCATGCAAAGGTCAGATGGTCTTGGTTATTTGTCTATAGTTCTGGCACTAGGGAGACAGAGATAGAGAATCCCCTAGGAAGCTAGATAGCTAGATTAGACAAATTGCATACATGCATCTACTCATGCACACACATATCCACTCAATCCTCTCACCCTCTGCAATCAGTACTTACACACATACATATACACATTACACATATGCACACGCAAAACATATATAGCAAAGTAGCAATGAGTCTCGTTAAGTGGTAGGTGTTTGTCTACTAAAAACAAAGCCTTAAATGCAGTGTGGGGTATACTGAAAAAAATGTAAGCTTTTTCATATTCCATATCTGCTTCCAATAAAAATGCCACATTATCTTGTCAGTGCGAAGCATTGTTTTGCTGATTCAACTTTGCTTACAAATATGAAAACAACCACAAGCAGTGATGGCTTTGAATTGTTAATAATTTATGCCTATATTTTTTTCAAAATAACTCCAAGCAACTCACACAGAATAATGTTCATGTTAAAGCCTTTAATACTAACTCACTTTAGAATTAGAATCACTCAGAAAATATGCAGGTACCTGACCCCATAGCATATAAGCCTACTCTTGAAGTTTCAATAACTCATAGAGTCTTAGGTGAAAGAGTTAAAGTGGACTCTTCTTGGTCAAATTGATTATTAAGGCTTTTCTCTGGGTGGAGGTGTGAAACTAAAACACTGGTCTTCCTTGAAGAAGACTTAACAATCATTTTTTAGACAGCCTTATATGTGTTGCATTGTGACTGAAGAAAACTTCATACTTTGTCATGTAATCATCAAGAAACTTAGAGTTCAGATGGATTGCTATGGTATGCATTGTCCCTTCCTGAAAAACAAGGCAGTCCATCTTAGTTAACATAGATTAGTATTGAGAAAGAAAGCTCAGCTCATTTGTGTTGTATGATTTCACTCTAGAGCTTTGCTTCAAACCAGGATGGCAGTCAAATTTAACTGAATATTCTTCGTATCTCATCTGGCTTCTTCTTGTCCTTCCACTTGTCTTAGCTACTTTGCTATTGCTGAGAAGAGGTACTGTGACCAAGGCAACTTATAAAAGAAAGTAGTTAATTGGAAATTTCTTTGGTGTTCAATAGGTAAGTTCATGTTTATCTTGGAAGGAGCATGGTGACAGGCAAGCAGGTATGGTGCTGGAGCAGTAGATCCTAATCTGAAAGCTGAGGGGAGAGAAAGGGAGAGAGGGGGTGGGGAGAGAGACAGAGACAGAGACAGAGACAGACAGACAGAGGCAGAGAGACAGAGACAGAGAGAGGGTGACTGGACCCTGCATGGGGCCATGGTCTTTTGGAACCTCAATGCCCAGTGAGACATCTCCTCTAAGAAGGCCGCACACCCCAATCATTTTTGAAACAGTTCTACCAAATATTGACCAATGATTCCTAAATAAGTCAATGGGGGCCATTCTTATTCAAACCCTGTGACACTCTTTCCAGAAAGTGGCAAAAATCACTTGCATATAAATTCTTGTCTCAGAGATAGCTGACTTATAGCATGTGTCCATGTTCTTGTGTGTTACAAGACCAAGGAAAACTCAGTGACACAATTCGTTCAAAGTCACCAGAGAAGCAAAAATGATACACTTGAACTCCTGTCTACCTTTTTCCTAAAGTTACCTTCTCACAGTCCCTTCTCGCTCAGCAAATTGAGAAGGAAACACTGATTAAAATAATGGCTAACAGATAACATCAGCAGTGACTCCGGTAATGACTGTCCTTCTGTTCTCAGCTCTGGAACAAGTATTTCTCGTCAGATGCTGAGAACCGAGGGAGGAGTGAGCAAAGTTCCTCCTTTTGTTGTTAGAACTAATGTAGCTTGAGAAGATTTTGTTTGTTTGTTTGATTGATTGATTTTCATTTGTCTCCAGTGATTAGACTTTGCATCTGAAAGCATTTGGAAACCTGGAAAGTAAGGGATATGAATTAGTTCATCAAGTACAATTTAGGGATGTGGCTCCATAAAAAGGTGCCACTTTCACTGTATTTTGTGTGAGAGACAGATGTGTATCTTTGTTGGCTGTTTGAGTCCATTCTATCCATCCAAACAGCTTGGAATAAATGCCTGCAGATGCAGGATTCAGTTTAAATGTAAAACTGGACCCAAATGAACTGCAGAGTGATTTGCAGTTCTCCCAGTCCCCACCTTTGTATTTCCCTTCAAAGGTATGCCCTAGGGAAGGTCGCTTTTAGTATTTCATTGAAAAACTTTTCTTTGTTTTTGATTTGTCGTTTTACTTTTTCATTAAGCCAAGGCTATTCTCAAATCCATGTCTGTATAGCCAATGCTAGTCTCAAATTCATGCCACTCCTGAATCAATATTCCAAGGATTGAGATTTTAGTCATGTGCCTACAGGTCAAGCTTAAAATCTATTTTCTTTAGTGAGTTAAACCTATATGCTATTTGTAAAGAGATAACTCCTATGTGATTCTATAATTAGACAAATATTTGTATGGTATTTTGAAGTAATTTATCTTAATTGACTCAATATAAGATTATGCATACTAATGTTCAGAGAGACTAGTGTATACTTATTAACAGAATTGACTAAAGAAAGACACTAAGGTCCCTTTTTGTGTATGCCCCATAGCTTCAGTAATAGTTGCCTGTTTCCATTCTTTCTCAGGGCTTCAGTTCTTTTACCCCACCCAATACCAGATCATGTTCCCTTCTCCCCCCAACCCCATCCCATTTCCCTTCCCTGTTCCTCCCTCCCAACCTTTCTTCTCCCTCCCAAGTAGAACTGAGGTGTCCTCACTTGAGCCCTTTAGCTTGTTGACTTTTTTGAGTTCTGTGAACTGTATCTCGGGTATTCTGTACTTTTTATTTTTATTTTATTTTTTGGTTAATATCCACTCATTAGTGAGAACATGCCATGCATAACCTTTTGGGTCTGAGGTACCTCACTCAGGATGACATTTTCTATCCATTTGCCTGCAAAACTCAGGATGTCCTACCATGACTGCTCTCCAAAAGACCCAACAGGCAGCTGAAAAAGTCAGATGCAGATATGTGCACCAACCAATGAAGAAGCTTCTTACCCCCCTGGTTGAATTAGGGAAAAGCTGGCAGAAGCTAAGTGTGAGGGCAACCCTGTAGGAAGACCAGCAGTCTCAATTAACCTGAATCCCTGAGATCTCTCAGACACTGGATCACCACCCAGGCAGCATACACCAACTAAGATGAGGCCTCCAACACATATACAGCAGAGGAGTCCTGGGTCTGGATTCAGTCAGAGAAGATGCACCTAACCCTCAAGAGACTAGAGGCTGCAGGAAGTTTAGAGGTCTAGTGGGGTGGGTGGGGTGGGGACATCCTTGTGGAGATAGGGGAGAGGGGATAGCACAGGGGGCATGGAGGGGAGGAATGGGATGTGGAATTCTCAGGGGGTGGACTGGGAGGGGAATAAAATTTGGAATGTAGAAAGAAAGAAAAAAGGAAGAAAGAAAGAAAGAAACAAACAAACAAACAAAGAAACAAAGAAAGACACTAAGATAATGCTTGAGTGTAGTATTATTATGGCCATCAATAACTGGTCCAGTACTTATTAACAATCCAAAATGTTCATACACATTACATGAAAGATTAGTTTGCAGGTACATAAGTAGGTAGATGATAGTTAGAAATAATAGAGGGTAAATCACTATATCAAAAGTACGCATTCAACATTTGATTAAAATCCAGGGCTATCAAACTCCATACATTTAATTCCTAAGCTTGCTGCTTTTTTTCTATTCATGTTTTTTACTTCTTGCCAAATAAGAGTCCATAGCATATAATTTTGACCATGCTATCTTCTTTAAGATGTGTTATACTTTCTAATTTTATGTCTTGGAATATGAGGGCTATGTAATCAAGAACATTTTAAACATCAAACATATTCAACAGGAAGAGGATGTCCTGAAGGATAGCAGAACCAAAGCACTGAAAGATAATTAAATGTGATTTTACTCTAAGGAGGGATTGCACAGTTGGCCCCTGACAAGGATAGCTTATCTGTTTTGAAGTTTAAGCAAGAAGCAGGCAGAGATGTTTGTTGGTCAAGATTATCCATCTGCTCTCTAAGAAAATGGACATTTCTGATGTTGGTGTGGTTTAAAGTTGAAACATAAACAGGCTGGCCTGGCATCTATAATGGGGTCTATTGTGTCAATCTTATACAGTCATTTAAAGCCACACCCAAGGCAGATGGCAAGCAGGGTAGAGCTGGAATTTGTATTCAGTCAGGAGTATCTGCTAAATGTATCCAGCTGGACAGTCAACTCCAGGCAAGGGTGAGGTCAGTTTGCAAGCTTGGGCCTCCCGAGGCACAAGGGTCTGTTCTGCCCTGTCCGTGTGATGGGAACAAGCCACCTCATTCCCATTAGTGTTAATGGAGCCAATCATATAAACCCACCACATTTCAATGCATATCCTCTTGTATTTTGATATCTTAATGCACAAAATTACATCTCTGGGGAAAAGCTTGCATCCTCGTAAGTGCTCCCAATTCCCATTAATGCTAATGGAACAGAGACACACACACACACTCACTGCTGCTCAGGAAAGTGGGCAAAATATGGAGGGTGATTAGATTTGGGGAGTATCATAAGAGACTTGCAGAAGCCGCAGAGATTGCCTAAAATGATCTCTTTCCAAGCTAGCTGAAGCACTTTCATTATACGCAGCTATTTTTCTCAGAGAACCATCAAGAGATAATTGACCACACTCTGCTCTCCGGGGGGGGGGGGAGGGCATTGATGTTGAGACACATTTGAGAATAGACTTGGGGTGTGTTCATCCGAAAAGGAGGTGGGAAAGGTGAGAGAATCATAGATACTCCCGTGAAATGAGCAGGGTAATGCAGCTGCAAAGGTGGGGATGTGGGTATTTATTTATTTATTTATTTATTTATTTATTTATTTATTTATTTAGTATGCTGTCTCACAGAGTGGGAAACTCTAGCGCAGAGTCTGTTTACAAAGGTTCTTCTCTATGATAAAAATCTAACCTGGGAAACAGCCCATGGCCTTTCTGAAAGACTGAAGTTTTTTCAAAGAAGCTTTTTTTTTTAATTTATGAGAAATGCAAGATAAGCAATTCTGGCCTAACCCTATGCCCTCTTCTCTTTGTAGAGAGGACACTGGCACAGGCTCTTGTATCATCTGAAGTTATTTCAGAGGTAAAATTATACAACTTGGAGATAAGGCTGTGTGATCAGAATACAAATGGAAATGAAAATAGAACAGCCCTTACATTCCTTCCGAGCAATTCTGGCTGCTCTTCCTCCAGTGAACAAAATTGTGTTCTTTGGTGAACCTCTGTAGTTTAAGGAAGGGATGTGTCTAGGTCTGGAATCCCTGTAATTGATATCATCTTTTATAGGGGGGATAAGGTGGGTACAGAAGGATGGCTTTAATTTGGGGATCACAATGAATAAAATTTTACTAGATGGATTCACACCTTCTCTTAATGGTAAAACAAAATAAATCCTTATACTTCATATTTAACATTTCTAGAAAAACAGTTTAACTGGATAGCACTTACATGTCATTTAGAGGGTCAAGAATTCCTCAAGGGGAAAGAGAAAATGAAGATAAAACAAGGAGACAGGAAAGAGTACGGTTTGTTGTGATCTAGGTATAGGAAGAAGGAGAGTCTAAAGCCAACCTGAGTTACACAGCTAGGCTGTGCTCTATTCCATCCCGAAAGAAAGTAGCATACTTCCTGTAGGCAATCTAACTTATCTCTTGGGTGGTAAGCACTTTAAATCTACTCTGAAACTCTGATGAAAATAACGGAGTTTCTTGTTAAGAATATGTGCCTTTGTGTCCGCCCACAGGAGAGCAACAGCTAAGCTTGAAGTATTGAAGATCAACCCTCTAGGTTGATAAAGGTGTGTGTGTGTGTGTGTGTGTGTGTGTGTGTGTGTGTGTGTGTATTTCATATATATATATATATATGACTGAATGAATATTATTGAGACACGCTACTTGTTCAAATGTTTCAGTAAATACTATAGGTAAAAATGGGATTTAAGTTGTTTTGTAAACCCACAGCATTATTTGCTTACACACACAGTCAGACACACAGATACATATACTAAGGGAGGGAGGGAAGGGGGGAAAGAGGGACAGAGGAGGAGAGAAAGAAAGTGAGAGCTAGAGAGAGGGAGAGAGCAAGAGGGATAGGGAGAGAGAGAGAGAGAGAGAGAGAGAGAGAGAGAGAGAGAGAGAGAGAGAGAGAGAGAGAACATCATTCATATACTAATCACACTGGAATCATTTTAGTAGGGAAGAATCAATTATTCTTTAATAGCATTCCATTTTTAGAGACATTGCCATTCCTCCATCCTCACCTTCCTCTCAGTGCTAGTGATTTCCTGAAAGAAAAGCATTATTTTGACATAGCACCCACTGCCCTCTAAGACAACATTCCTGTTTCCAATCTTTACCGGCAAAGAACACCTTTCAAAACTGCACCCAAGGGGAAAGAAATAGTTGATGACATTGTTTTTAAAGCCCTTGACAGACAAAATGCAGCTGTTAAACCTTCCATTTCATGGGCCTTCAGAAATAAGAAAACGTTGCTGTGCAGGGCTGTAAGGGTTACATTTAATAGAGTTTTAACATCCACACACTGGGAGGAGTGTCTCCAAAGTGAGCAAGAACCAACTTCTCAATCAACTGTATTCATCCTTGATTTTGCAAGACACAAATTACTGTGACCTCAATTACTACAGAAGAAACGTGCCTCCTCTTAGCTCCTCATTTCCTAAGGGGAGGAAAGAGGCTTTGCTTGATAAAAGTGAGTAAATCAGACAATCTACCATGTTAACTGCTTCACTATTTTATTTTCCCGATTATTCTTTGAAACTGGTTTAAGCTGAAGAATTGAATTAGTTATATATTTTACAAAAACAAGATGAACTTTACATTTAAAAACATATCAAAATCATATTTTTAGTCTTGAAATTTAGCAGTATCATTTCAGGCTGATCAGCTTTTGAGGTTTTAGAGAAGGCCACAACCAAGATAAGAACCCTACCCACAAGCTCATTGTTCTTAGGTAGGGTTCCAAATAACTGTGTCTGGCCATCTTCTTTGTAAATGACAGAGAGTGTTCTCATTATTTCTGTGGCCTCAAGGGGTACTAAGAGAACACTTAGCCATCCCACTTATAAAAGGATGGAATTCTTTTTCTGTGATCATTTCCCAGTTCAACTTGGACTCTATCAAGAACACTGAATTCTGTCCCATGGACAGAAAGGAAAGCCCGAGTCTTCTACTTATCTATGTGACATGGCTTTTACTCTCATATCCTCTTGTGTCTGTCACTTTAACCCCTGTCTAAACATGAAGCTTAGCAACTGTGCGTGTAGAGAAAAGAATTCCAGACGTATCTCTGGAAGGAACAGAACATCCACTTTCTTAATTTCAAAGGTACTTTACATAAGAGGCACATAGCTATCTACCAGAAAGTGGCATTCACCCTAGTTTTCCAATCAGCCACTCTCTGTGCTCAGCTGCAGATGTGTAAAATGGCAGATGATGCAGAGGGAGCTGTGGCACTTGATTAGCTCGTGGAGATGAATCACAAAATTCATCTAGAAAATGAAGAAGTGGATTATAAACGTCAAATATTTATAGTAAATGTGATCTGTTAAACTGTCCAGATAAAAGTGTTCTTGGTTAGTGTTAATCAAGTTAATGCTATCAGTTAATGCTAGACAAGCTTACTAGAGAAATTGGCAGACAAAGATCTAGAGTGTTGTGTGCCTGGTACTACCAATTAGATGCGGGCTTAAACATAGAAAAAGTCCTGGAAGTGACAGACTCTAATATGAAGGGGGTTGGGTACTCCAAAATCGCCCCGAGGGTATGTATGTATCACACTGTTCCATGAGAAGGTGAACCTGATGTCCTCTACCCACTCAGGTGTTTCAGCATTTGTCACATGCTCATGTCACATGCTCAAGGCCAGTGTTGGAGGTGGCTGTATATCTACACCTTCATGTCTCAGGAGTTATTTCTCCCTGATACTTTTTCCTAGAAGATGGTTGGAATTACAGTATTGTTTGAGCCACAGAGAAAGTGAACAACTTTCATATCATTATATATATATATATATATATATATATATATGTGTGTGTGTGTGTGTGTGTGTGTGTATAATGATATATAATGATATCATATATATACATATATATGTATATATATAAAGAGAGAGAGAGGGAGGAAGAGAGAGAGGGGGAAGAGAGAGAGGGAGAGAGAGAGAGAGAGAGAGAGAGAGAGAGAGAGAGAGAGAGAGAGAGAGAGAATATTCTGAAATGGGTACCGGGTGGCACTACAGAAAACTAGACTGTAAGAAAAAAAAAACCTGTCAATTTACTTAATTCAAAAGCCAGTGTTCAATACAACTTTCAGTACAGTAAGCAATCACACACATTTCCACTTATTTCTCCTATACTTCTGAACATCCTCTCTTCTAACTTTCTGCTTTAGTCTAGAAAGAAGCTATTTTGAATTGTATCTCAAGTAAGAATGATTAAGCTCTAAATAATACTTTGAGGGATTGGTCTGCAGAAAATCCACAGTGGATCCTGGGTGATCGATATGTGTAGCTCACACAGTTGGGTATTTAAGCTTTCCTCTGTCTATTCATTCTCTCCTACACTAAGTTTTCTATATTTTAAAGCTTTGATGATATACTGGACAGGGTTTATTAGTCTAGGTGGGTAGGTCAAATTGTAGAAGCAAACAAGCCTGTGATTTTAATGCAGAAGCATAGCAATGGTATGATTCTTGCTTATAGAACACCCACTGAGGTTTCAAGGGAGAACTACTGTCCCCGAGGAATCTGTCCACAGTACAGCCATTCTTTATACTAGACAAATGCTGTGTCATAGTGTTTAGCTATACCATGAGAAAGATTCGGCATCCTGTTCACCAGAGCTAACTGAGAGAATAGGGAGAAACAGGCATAGGCTTTCCGGAGAGCATGTCTGTCCTCTGTGCATTGATCAGCAGCGCCTCCAGCAAAGGGGAAGGAATATTTACTGTTCCTGTGTAGTTGGAGTAAGATTTAAGAGAAATCTGTGTTAGAACCTTTATAATCCCAAAGAAACAAGTTTACTCGTTTTAGAATAATTCTAACCTACATGTTTTAATTTGGCCCCTCGTACTCTCCAGATACTCTGTGTCCACAAAGGAACAGAGAAGAGAGCCAGTATTTCGTTTTCTTTGTACACAAGAGAAGGGCACACTGGCTGGTGTTTCCAGGTCATGATTTATTGGTTCCTCTGAACTGCTGCAATGCTGTATTCTTCCTGGACACTCAGCAACACAGCAGGCCTTTTTAAGAATCCCAACTGGCTCCCAGGCTGAATACAAGAGGAGGAAAAGGCATCAGTTGAAATGGAAATCTGCTCACACCAAAAATAGACCTCTCATGAGGGTTGTCTTGAAAAAGAACTCAGGGCTAAGTAGTTCTGGGTGACATATGTTGAATCATTTAAATTTTGTTTCCCTCCCCAGCTTAGTCAGGAAATAAATGAATTTAAAACAGTGAAAGAAAAAAAAAAAGAAAAGAAAATATTTTAACTTTAAAAGCCAGCTCAGGAATTTCTCCTGAACCAAGGTATCCAAAGCATTGGTCAGCCCAAATTGATTTCCATTTCCCCTTCATAGTTCTGACCCATGGTTCCATTGAGCTGTCAAATGACAGTGCCATAACACTGACTATTTTTATCCCATACCTCTCCTAGTCATCTGGTTCTCCTCTTTGGAAATATGTATCTAACCTTTTCATTCTGCTCTTTCTTAAAATGTATTTATTTATTTTATGTATATGAATACACTACTGTTTGCTTCATATACACCAGAAGAGGGCATGGATCCTATCACAGATGGCTGTGAGCCACCATGTGGTTACTGGGAATTGAACTCAGGACCTCTGGAAGAGCAGTCAGTGCTCTTAAACGCTAGGCCATCTCGTTCTGCTCTTTCTATCATTAGAACATTCAAGGTCCCCTTTCCAGGCTCTCAGCTTCCCAAGCCTTTCTCTGTACTTGCTCCAATGTGTCCAGTTTACAGTTTGTGAAGCACAGCCCTTTTCTCTGGGATCTCCTCCAAGAAGACGCAGGCTTGATCACACACTGGCAAGCTCAGTAGGTGTTGTAAGTATGGTAGGCTGGCTTTTCAGAGAGGTCAGTTCGTCCTTGTTCCAACATTTTGCTTTTGGACTTTACAGCAAAACCATGAAGCTATAGTTTAGTTTCACTTTGTTGGCTGTTTGGATTTTTTTTCAGGTAAGAAGTTTATTGTGGGGGAAAGGGGCAAGGGGCGATGGATACGAAAGGGAAAAGAATAGCGAGAAAAGGGTTGAGGCTGCCATTTCATTCATCTACCTAGAAATGGGTGCTAAGGCTGAGTCTTCATGGGTCACAAAACTGAACCACATGTTGTGCTATTCCCAGTTTGAGCTTGGAATCTTCCTAACAGGTTGTATCCTTCCCAGCATGAGTCTGAGGATGATCATACAAATCCCTGTAAGTTCTTGGGTGCACAGCTACCATATGATATCATCACAGAATCCCCTTTAGGCTATGGGGTACACAGCTAAACTGTGACATCATCATACGGCTGTGGGTAGGTTGCCGGGTGCACAGCTCACCTGTGACATTCTCATACAGCCCTCTGTAGGCTATTGGGTGCATGACTACATTATAACATTGACGGTCCCTTCACCCACAGACATTCTTCTGTTTTCAAATTTGCAATAGTGCTGTTCTCCAGCTGCCATGATTTCAACCTGGCCTAAGAATGAATAGCAGAGAAAGAGAATGTGCTCTGGGACCTAAAATTGGGCTTTACATTCAGCTATGTCATTTCACTGACTTCAGTGTTTAAGCTCTCTGGGTCTCAGTTTCTTATCCGAATAGGATCAGTTGTAAATTATACTTCATAAAATCATTAGAGATTAAATGCTTTAAGCCAAGTAGAATACTTAGGACAGCATCAGGAATTTAGTATGTTCTCAGCAGGCATTAGCTATTTTTATTATTATCATCATTATTTAACGAAAATTGAGGGCATGTAAGTCCACAGTGCACTGCTGGGTACCCTGTGGAGAATTTTGATGAATATAAGACTTGGTTGCTATCCCAAAGGAATATATAACATAATAATGTGTTAATTTGTGTCTTAATTTTTTTGTTGAGTTCATTTACTCATTCAAATAGTCAATGACATTAATAATTATTGTCAACAGAGAAACTAATTGATATGAGAGGAAAATAGATATTAAAAATGGAAGCTGTGAAGCCAACAAATAATGAATCTATGGTCTATAGAAAATTTTAAGTATAAGCAAATTTAAACTGAAAAAAAGAAATCCATAGTATTTTATTGTGTGTTTTGATACAAAGTCTTCATAAGTCTTTGCTTGGCCTTGAATTCACGGTGTAGCAGTCTGGTCTTAAGTTCCTTAATTTGCCAGCTGCTGAAACGATAGACAGGAATAACCATTCCCAGCTAAGATATTTTTACTTCTTTTCCAACTTGGACACCTCTGTTTACTTCTCTTGCTTAAAACTTCTGACCAGCAATTTCAGTATCATGCTGAACAGAAGTAATCAGAGTAGACATTTTTCCTTTTTATTGAAATGACTTCAGCTTTCATGTGTTACACTTATTATGTTAAAATACTTTCCTTCTGTTCCTACTTTGTTGAACATTTTCATTATCAAATAGTGATGAATTTTATCAAAAAATGTTTTTTACTCATTGAAAATATTAGACTGAACATGTTAGTTGATTTATGTCTGGTAAAATAATCTTGTATAAGGTGGCCATGGTGTGTACTCTTTTAAGTGTGCTGCTTAGTTTGTTTGCTATCTTTGATGACCTTTGTCAATAAAAATTTGGTGTATTAGTTTTCTTTATTTATGTCTTTTTTCCTGTCTTTTATGTAATGTTAATTCTGGTTTCATAAAGTGAAGTGGAAAGTATTATTGTGTACTCATTTAAAAAAATAGCTTAGGAAGAATTGGCACTAATTATTATTTAAATACTTGTTAAAGTAAAGGTCATATCTAACCCTGGGTTTTCTTTGTTTGGAATAAATAATTTTTATACAGAAACATATATGGAAGTTGCAAATTAATTGAGCAATGAACATTAATATATTTATTACATTTGATCCATTGTTCATTTATTGTTTTGCAATCATATTTCCATGTATATGCACAAATAAATACAGACATAAAGATACATTTATTTTTGTAAGTCACTAGAATGTAGGTCACATATGTAATTCCCATGATTACTATGTACTTTAAAGCCTAAGGATGGTTGTATTTCCTAAGCAAAAAGATTCTATTTTTTGTAATATAGTCAATCATGGTTTGTACACAATTTAGAGGACGGTGTAATCTAATATTATATATTTCACTTAATTACCCTTCTCTTTAACTTCTATTAATCTGCAGCTAATTTACTCAGCCTTTTAGACATACTTCTGCATTTTCAGATATTCACCTGGTTTTAGCTTAGAAAAATTTGAGAACTTTTTCATAATTATATTGAAGTTACAGGGTCCTCCATTCAGTGCCCTTGTTAAAATCATAAGCACACAACCTACTTTCCCCCTCATCAATGTTGACACTTTCAGTCACCTGGTTAATGTAGTACAGAGTTTATTCTTTGTCAAAGGATTACCCAGTCATTCAGTTATTCACTTCTGCAGTGAATACAGAAGTATATCAAAGATACCTGGTCATGAATTTACTAATTTAGAATGCCCCATATAAAAGCAGTTGTTTGCTGTAATGGTTTAAAAGTAATGATACCTAGATAGCAATCAGCATCCTGTTCTGGAAAAGGCCCACCTTCTCCCTTGTCTTTTAACTGATTTTTCTCGCCATTTCTAGAACTAACTCAGGGATTGCCATGATTAAATAATGTGTTGCTTAAATGACATTATAGTTGACCAGCAACAATTCATTAAAAATAGTGTCCATGTCCCTGTGCCAGTATAACATGTGGGTGTCTTAAACTATTATCGATTTTATAGTTTTGAATCAGCACCCTAGGCAGATTGTTTTTTGGTGGCTCTCTGATAAAATTCTATGAGTTTATGGAGTGTTCAACTACAGAACTGCTCCCTTCATAAATTCTTTGTTATAAGTAGGTATTTAAGCATACAGGACTTTGTAAAAATTTGCTTATTAGTTACATATATTTTAGCTTAAAATTCTTCTGTACAGAAATGATGTTGGTAGATGTCTTAGGTTTCTACTGCTGTGAAGAGAAGAGACACTATGACCACAGCAACTCTTAAAATGGAATAAAACAATTGATACTTGCTTATAGGTACAAAAGCTTAGACCATTATCATTTTGATAGGAAGCATGGCTGTGTACAGGCAGACAGGGTCTACATCTGGTTTGGCAGGCATCAGAAAGAAAGAGTAGTATGGGCCCTGACATGAGTTCCTGAAATCTCATGCCCATCCCCATGACACACTTTCTCCAATAAGGCCACACCTACTTTAACAAGTCCACACCTCCAATAATGCCATTCCCTGTGAGTCTATGTGGTCCATTTTCATCTAACCCATCACAGTGGATGTTAGAGTCAAATCCTGACCATAGTCTTACTGTGTGTTCCCTAAGCTAGTGGCTCAAGTGTTTTCTAACATTTAAGATCAATTGATGTATATGCTCAACATGTTACCATCAACAAAGACTATGACAATCTGAGAAGAGCATATTCTGACCATGATGCTTTATGGTGAGGAGCAAAACTAGGGTTAGAAATGAAAGAGAACCATAGAGCTTGTATATTCTTAGCAGGCTTCTCAATCATTCTATAATCTTGGTCCAAGATGTTCCCAGTAGAAATGTGAATTAGGCAAGTTTTTTTCTCCAGATTATCCCCAGTGGAGAAATAAAAAGAAAATTAAAGAAATGATAAATCACTAAAACATATCCTTTTTTTAAACAGTCAAAAATAATGTTATCTTAATAAACAAACCTATTATGTCACAGGCACTGTTGATGTCTTGTCTATATCTTTAGTAGCAAACAACACAATCCAAAACAGTGCTAGGACTCTTGAGAGTTTCCCTCAGACTGTGGGAACATTTATTCCCTAGAGGCAAGGATCATCTTGGCTCAAAGAAAACCTGAATCAGGAGCCAAAAAAATCTTTTAAATTGGATACTTAATTCAAATTAAACCTGACAGATCTTGCTCAGCAAATCTTGGGGGTGGGGTGGGAGTGGAGGAATCAGGGTGGAGGGTGGGGACCTGAGGCCTTGAGGCCCTGTTCAGGAACGTAAGGTCTTGCTTAGCTGGTTCCCTGAACCCATATGTTTGTTTTCTCCATTGAGACTTCTATTTGTCATCTGAGTAAATCATGAGTTGCTGACCGCTAATGCATGTTGTGTATCATGTTCATTTAGAAGCTCGCAATATCCCATGTTTGCTGATTTGAAGTCTGAAAAACAAGTTTATTATCTTTGTGACCTGCTTCAAACAGAATGACAACCTGTCCCTGAAAATACACTTACTGTTTCGCAGCCTTTATGGCTCCAATCAAGGGTAGGTGTCATGACCTCTTCTTTGCTTTTTCTTCTCCATTCATCATCATAGACACTATGCAGGCCCTCTTTGACTCAGGTAGGATTTCTATACCGTTTCTTCCTTTCTTCCAGGCCCATTTCTCTGCCAGTTACTAATGGTTCTACATGCCAAGGAAATACGCTGATAATGCATTATCTATTTCCACAACTCTTGCTTTGAACTTGTTTGGGTGCTTTCTCTGCATATCTCTGCATCGGAATCTATGAAAATTCAGATCAAGTGTTGCACAAAGAGTCCATAAATTAAACCATGTTTTTCTCCCTATTCCTTGAACTATTTACTTGCTCTTTATAACATATCATTGCCCAAGTGCTACTTGCCATTTTATTACCAGGGAATGCATCCAACATTGATACTATAGCATCATGTGTTTTAAGGTAGGAGCTATATTTTATTCTTGTTTTCCCATTGCTTCATCTCGTGCATTTCAGAAATGTGATGATCAGCCTACAGCTTGCCTATGGCTGTCAGCATTCACAACGCATATCTACCAAAACCAATTTCTGTCTGAGAACACAGCAAACCGTCCTGTGTCTGCATACCGCACTTTAGCTCTTGACTTCATCTTTGGGCCTCACCTTTGCTTTTCGTGTCCTTTCCTTTTGTAGCTTAGTTACAATTATCACTCGTGTGCTTAAATTTTGTGTTTGTTTCTAGTTTGGCTCTGACTCAACTCTCTTTGATTTCCCCTGAAGTCTGAATGAGAAGTGTTTTCTTAAAGCGTACACCTACTGCAGGTTTTATAAATATGTGTGCTCTGTAGCCTCTGGGAATACTCAACCCAGTTTGCTTTCAACAACTATTCAGGATAATTTCATTTCAAGAATCCTTTAAGAAAAGCAGAGAAATGAGGACTTATCTAGTATTAACTTTCTTTTGAGGAGAAGTCAATAAGCCTTGGGCCATCTCTATGGTAAGTAAGCTTCCTGTTACACACACACACGCGCACACACACACACACACACACACACACACGCACACGCACACACACACACACACACACACACACACACACACACACACATACACACACACACATAGCAGGGGAAAGAGAAAACAACAGACATGGTTGCCAGGGATAGATCAGGATGATCAGTCTATTTTTGCTCTCAGTATTTATCACCAACCTTTCTCCTATAGTTATAAAGGAAGTTGTCTATCCTACTAAAGGTTGGTTCTGTTAGGTATTCTAAAATTTTCAATTTATCAGGTGTGAATAAAACAGAGAACGTATTTTATATCGCATTGAAAATTCCATATTAATCCCCCAAATTGCACTTAGTTTTAGCAATCTCTTCTCTTACCCTCCTTTCCTTCATCTTTCCCATTTGATATTACAATCCAGTTACCAATCCATTTATTCATAACTATCTTATTATATTTTCCCTTTCTAGTGTGACTCACACCCTTACTCCCTGTGGATATTAACTCTTAAGTTTTTGATAAGCAGGCTAAAATTCTTAGAGCCAGCATTTTGACTTAACTCCAGAGTTACTCAAGAGAAGTTTTCAATATTTTATACTATAAAAATTTCTCTAATATATTATATACAATGCCATGACTTTTAGACATTAGGCTACTAAGAGTTCTTCCTACTGTGACTAATAAACATTTACTTTAATTTTAGTTTAATTTAGTTACAGGTGACTGATTCCAAGGAACAAATATTCAGAGTGTAAAATGTATATCACAAGAAGCTAATATAGAGAAGACCCCACTATTTTGTAAGTGTGTTCATTTTTTTTTCCTGGAACACCTCTTCAGGGATGATTGTGTTGATCCTATTTGATAGATGTTTGAATATTGAAGAATGTCACTAATAAGTAACTGAGTAGGATCCTAATCTTTAATCCAACCATGTCTGAGTCTTGAATCTGCCGCCTTTGGGTTACACTGTCTGTTAATCCATAAAGAGGTGACCTTCTCACATCTCTCACTCTTTAAACGGAAGTGTTTTAGTTGCAATGCACGGTGCCAGTGTTAGCTATAGATGATTTAGCAACTAATATTTCAGGAAGAAAAGACACATTTGCTCTGCATAGACCTCTCTCAAACTTAAGAAGCTCTGCACTCCGGCATCTCATTATTTTCACAATTACAGCAGAAGAAGGAGAATTAAACCAAGCCCCAGCAATTACATGTACAAGGGTAAAAGTGCCTATTTGTTGAAATGCACAACCCATTTTAATTTTACTTAAGATGGTCATTAAGAGGAGGACCTGGGATGCAGAAAGTAAGGCAGGCCCAGATGTTCAATCTGGACATCAAAGCCCAATAAATATGATTTTAGTTCTTTCAGCCTAATACAGATATCCTCAGAAAAGTAGTATGTGTGAGATTTTGTCTTTCCAAAATGCAAATAAGATTCTAGATTTGTGATATATTGACTTATTACATAACCACATGGTGAGTACATTTATTAGAAGCTTAAAATGCCCCTCCCAAACTAGTAAGGGCAGAACTTCTAGTTAAAACAAGCTGAAACAGAAAGCAGAGCTATAATTTATAGACTCTTCGACATGTTTGGTAATAAAACTCAAGAAAAATACACAGAGAATTAAGAGTAATTTCCTTTCCACTTATACTTTGGATAGTCTTCTGTTTGTTGATTTGCGATCCCCACATCTCTATTTGTGCAACCATATACTTTTAAATTTTAGGATTTTTACATTTATATTTTGAAATAACTATAGAGTCACAAGAATTGTCTTAAGTACAAAAATACATGATGATCCTTTAAGTCCTTTCACTCAACTTCCCACAATATAAACATTTTGAATATTTCTGGCATAATATTCAAACCAGGAAGTCAACACTAGTATAATATACAAACCATGCTCATACTCATATGCATACATGTGTGTGAGTGTATTGCATTGTAACAGTATAATCAAAATACGGAAAAATTCCTTTATCATGACTTTGCCATGCTGACTCCTTTTTATCTATACCCTCTTCTTTACATGATTTCTATAAACCACAAAGCTCTTGGCTCCATCATTCCAACTTTCTTTCAGTAATATTACACAGTGGGATTGTGCACATTTTATAGCGTTTGTTTCACTCAACAGACATTTATCCAGTGTTATGTATATATTAATGGTGTTGCTTTTTCTTCCTGGATAGAATTTTAAAATATGGATGAATCAGTTCCTTTAACCATTCATCCAGTTTAGGTTCCTTAAATTAAATGTATATTCAAGAATTTCTGAGGATACATTTTTTTAGAGTGTCTCAACAAGTTTAAACGTTAATAACTTATGCTTGAACCTTGTTGATTACAGTCTAGTATACAATCTCCAATCATTCACTTTTAAGTAAAAAAATCTGCATAAGGTGGCCATTTGGAATCTGAAGAAGTAGCCATGATGGGCTTCTGAATGCTTGCTGATGTCTCTAGGAAGAAAGATCAAGAGTAGGTTCCAAATCAGAGTTACTGAATTTCAATATTTTGCTTTCAATTTATAGACTGGCAGAACATTAACATTACATTTTTCCAATGTTGATGTGCACAGATCTTGCAATGTTAATTTCACAGAACTTGTGAAAATTAAGGAGCTTTAGAGATTGAGGGAAGATATGGGTTTTATGAAGTGGAAAAGGAAACTAGGGCACTTAAGTAGGGGGAGGGAGGAAGTGCAATACACAGAGAACTGGAGGGAAAACACTTAAAAATGTTTGACAAACCCATAAAGAGACCTATGATTTAATAGCATATTTAAAAATATACAATGTTGTATAAATAGAGATAAATTACACACACACACACTCTCTCGCTTATTCACTCACACACACTATGCCTATGTGATAGGATATATCTCTATGGGTATATAATACCCATTGACTATCTCACAAATGTTCCATTGCTAGGCAAGGAATACCTCTTTTTCAGTTGTTGGTAAAGTGGGGAGGGCAAGAAACTTCTTAAACGACATAAATTATTCTCATTTCTGTTGGTTGCTCTCAGACATGAAGATAAAATCCTGTTACTGAGGATACTACGATTTCTCCCACAGGGCTTAGAGAAGTCTAGTTGGAAGTTTCTTCTCTGAGGGTTAGCGCTCATAATGTTGGAAAGGTGCTATGTAAGCTGCCGAGAGAATAAACAGATATAACCAGCTGTAAAGCCCAGGAACTACAACAGCTGGACCAGAAAGGTATTTCATGCGTAACCAACGGCTGTGTGATTGGTCCTATGCCCTAGTCAATTGGAGGGAATCATGCTTAGTCCTGTAAACCTAACAAAGATTCCATAGCTGGAGGGGTCATAGGTCTTAGAGAAGAACTGATTACTGTTGTTCCTAAAATTATATAGTTTGCAATGACCTACAAAATAGTTATCTTTATACCCATAGATAAGTGTAGCTCTCACTCCTCAACAAAAGTGTTTCATTTTCAGCCAACAGATCGTATTATAGAGATTCCCAATTAGTCAGAATGCAACTTCTAACTTACCATATTTACCTGTCCCAAAACCGTGATATAACCCCTACACTTAAGGCTCACGTAATGTTGTCAAAAATAGGGCAAAAAGAGTATGACACCCCAAGGACAGGGAAGGCTGTTGCATTATAGTGTCTCTAGATGAGTCAGGCCAGTTTCTCCTATGACCTTTCATAAATATGGTTGCTTGCTTAAAGAGCTGAAAAGACTAGACTAGTCATATGCCAATATGCAAGATGAAAAAATTTTGTAAGTCCCCACATCTACCTGAAGAGCAGCTTCAATCAATGGATACGTAGAGAGGGAGAAGCAGTTTTGTTAGGTGAGACACCTCAAGACAAGCACATGTCTGAAAAAAATTAAAATTAAAACAAAACCAAAGTCAATGAATGATTCCTAATGGTATTTTTTAATACTCCTAGGTCCATGCCTAGTCCAGTCATTATCAGTGATGATTCCTCCAGTTGCTGATAGGTAAAAGATGTAGAGGCCACAGCCACTATGAATTGGGGCTCTCCAGGAAGCCTGAAAAAGAGTGGAGGAGTCACATGGGGTCTAGAACACCAGGACAACATGGCTGTCTATATCAACTAAGCAGGGTTCATAGGGCTTCAGAGACTGAAGCAGCAATAATGGAATCTATATGGGTATGGCTAGGCCTTCTGTATACATCCTGTGGTTCTTTAGCTTGGGTTTTTGTTGGACTCCTAACAGAGGGAATGGAGATGCCTCTGACTCGTTGGCTTGCTTGTGGGAGCTTTTCCCTACTACTGGATTGCCTCCTCCAGCTTTCTTGATATGGAGGTTTATGCCTAGTATTATTTTATCTTGTTATGCTATGTTTCATTGATATCCCTTGAAAATCTGCTTTTTTTTTAAGGTAAAGAGAGGAGCCGTGGATCTGGGAATATGGGAGGAGATTGGGAAGAGAGGAGGGAGAGGAGGTTGGGGTCAGAATGTATTGTATGAGAGAAGAATACAGCAAAAAGAAAAAAGGGACAAAAAGAGATTAGAGGCCTTTCCTACATGATCAGCCCTAAACACATGCAAATAAGTAAACAACACTGCACAAGGTCCCCTCATAATATAAAGTGCCCAGCTTCCTTTAGTCAGACTTAAAAGCTGAGGAATCGAAGTGCTATTGACAAACATTTAACTGTTAGGAATGCAGAGTCTATACCTGGACACTGAGAGCACTGAGGATCCAGAGTGACACACTGTCCAGTGACACTGCCTCCTAGGATTACTTGGCATGGCTATGTGGGAACCCTGTGACATCTCCTGAACTAGAACAGCAACTCTGGTGAAGACATGGCAAAAGCATGTTGTGTTTAGGGGTAGGGCTTAGAGAAGATTTTTGGCGTTCAACCCCAAGTCTCTTCTGGGTACCTGAGAGCCTACTAAAAGGGACCCTATGGGGCACGGAGCAGATGTTGCCAGCATCCCTCATGTCAATGTTGACAAAGGAAGAACTTCTTTAAATTTTGTCTTCATTCAGGGAGTTTGGTGTATAGAATCTGGATCTTTTTATTAGATTTCCTAATTATTCCCACTGGGATGGAGAAGAGTTTATTATAGAATACTTGTAAGGATTATCATTGGCTGTCAGTTCTAGGCTATTTTGTGAGGTGGCGTGCATGGTCCATTAGATATATCATGGTTGGAGAGCATATGGACAATTGAATCTATCGAAGAGTCAGAGAGTAGGGAAAGATCTCAAGTCAATCTGCTATTGTTGAACAAAACCACCTACAGATAACTCATAAAGAAAGACATGGGGGTTGGGGATTTACCTCAGTGGTAGAGCGCTTGCCTAGCAAGTGCAAGGCCCTGGGTTTGGTCCCCAGCCCCGAAAAAAAGAAAAAAAAAAGACATGGCTGATTTCCAAAAGTTCTTCATGGACACAGAAATGTTAACTTACTATTTTTTTTTACGTCTTGGGCTATTGGTCATCTGTGACCCTCATCTCAAAAAACGAAACCATTTAGAAATGTAGCAATTTTAGTCATACAGAACATATGAGTGCTTTATCTCTCAGCCCCTAATTTGATCTTTATTTAGTTGAGCCTTAAAATGTCAGGAGTCTAGGATGTCTTTGACTTTACTCAGCATCCTATATTCAAGGTAGCAGGGCTTGCCTTCTGGTGGATGGAGGGAATCCCAAGGGACTGTATTGCAGAGGATAATGCGTGTTTCATATCCTGTCATCTGCCCGGAGGGTGTGATCCAACAATGTTTACTGCTTCCAGGGACATCAGGATCTATGCTTTCAGGTTTGCTTGCTCAGACTCCAAACATGAGGCCATGCCCTAGTTCCCTGCATCGAGAGGCTTCACTTCTAATTTTGCTCTGATTCTTTTCTTCCAGCATCTGCTGCTGAGTAGGGTGACTGCACTAGTGCACAGAAACCTCTCAGAATAATCCCCAGCTTTTTAAGGACTCCCAGAGGCTGAAATCCCTGGTGCTTTGAGTTACTGTGACAGACTCTGAGAGCTTGCCCCGGTTCTGAGGCGAGTGTTCCCAAATATCACCTATGAGCTTTTGACATCAGATAGTAACGTGACCCCTATCAGAATATTACTATTAGGAGTGACAGCAAGCACAAATCTTCCCTGGGTCGTTAATTAAGGAGAAGCAGTCCCCAAGTGAATGCTATCTTTTGTGTTAACCTTTCCACTACTTTAATCTCATCAGTGAAGATTCTCAGATCAGACAAAGGGGGCAGAAAGTGGTTTGATCTCTTTTTGAAGAAGAAATGAAAAAGAAAAAAGGTTGAACAATTTCCCCAGTGTCACCAAGCAAGTCCTTCACTGAGCCGGAATGAGCATGTGGAAGTATGAAACTGTCAAACTTGCTAAGTCCTTCAACTCTTTATATAAAATCCTTAGTCCCTTCAGAACAAATTTACATTTTAGAAACTTAGCCAGCTTACATTTTCAGGTATAGTACTTGTATCCCAAGACCTTGAGATGGGCTTGAAGATTATAAAATTCTAACCAGAATGAAAAAATAGATCGAAATCCAGCTTCCAAGTGAACTTGCAAGCCATTGTTCCAGTGGGAGACTGATGTGACACATGAGGCAATACACACACACACACACACACACACACACACACACACGTGTGCATGCACGCACACATGCACACACAGTAGCAAAATTATTTTCATAATTTGAATTGTTTTATAAGGTAGCTTGATTCAATTAACTGAGTTAATCAAGAATTGAGTACAAAGGTATTCAAAGCTTAAAACTAAAGCTTGAGGGGAAGAATGATACTCAAGCATCTGCCCTGGCCATACTGACTTGGCACAGTCAAGAAAAAGACACTCAAACCCCAGCCACCAGCAGTGCTACAATGGAGGGATATATAGTGGAAAGATGGAAAGATGGAGGCCATAGTAGAGAGATAGAAGGGAAAGCGAAATCAAGGGGTTTGTACTGTGGAGAGAGGTGAACTGGAGATGTGAGGAAGAGGCAGATGTGTGGTGGCCATGGCAAGGTCCTGGCTCAGGCTGCCAACAAGGTCTATGTCTGGGTCTGTTGACCTGCTCTGAATCAATGTCTGTGGCTTGAGTTACCACCAAAGGCCACATGGATATCTGTGGTCTGGGCTGCCACCAGAGACCATATGGTCATCTGTTAGCTGTGCTGCCCTAGGGTTGGGGATGTTGATCTGAGTGACCTGTAGCCATGAGGGCTCATCTGGGCCCATGCTAATTCCAGGGAGCCACAGTATCTGGGTCCTTGATCCTGTGGTAGTTAGGGTCTGGATTGATGTCCCAGACCTCTGTTACCACCAAAGGCCATGCAGATATCCCCAGTCTGGACTGCCACCTGAGTCCTTGTTGATGTCCAAGCACTATGCTGAGCTGGTCCCACCCCTCACCTGCATCAGAAGTGCTGGCCATACCCCTTGCCTGTGAAGCACAGTAATATTAACTCCAGTGTCATGAACATGGGTTAGTGGGCCCTGCCCCTAGTCTATCTTGGGATGGCTTTGGGAGAGGGAGAGATAACCTACCCATCTCTACTCTTGTCCGTTGCTTTACTACAAGTGGAAGAGTTGGCTCTGGAGTAATGAAAGAAGGAGAGATAGCCCTACCTGTAAGTGGCTGAAGTACTCAGGAGAGCAGAGCCTGAACTTTGCCTGGGCAGCACAGTAGAGCTGGAACTTGTGGTAAAGGTAGAGGTGAGCCAGAACTGAGGGCATGAGAGTAGGAGAGCTGCCCCGGTGCATGGTTGTGTTTGGCACTGGGAGAATTAGCCAGCTAGGGAGAGCTGGGAAGCTGTCCTGGTGGTGTGGGCTGGAGGGTTGACAAAACCAGTTACATCCCACTGTCATATTTAGGGGTTTGAGTTGGTCTGCCCCAACATCTACCCCATCTATGATCTGTTGGAGAGTGGGAAAGGGCTTGTCCTGCAGATCCAAAGGTGCAGATCTCCACGACACAGGATAAGAACAGGATATCTGAGAAGAGCTCCGTGAGGATCTAGTATTGATCGTGTAGCAGAAGTCAGAAGCCTCAAACCAGACAAATGACTCATTGCAATGAACATCTCCATGCAAGGATGTGTGGACAAAGGGTATACTGTGTGACATGCTGTGACACAGTATAGCTTCCACAATAAGATTTTTAAATTCTGTTTTGTTTTATTTTATTTTACTTTGGGGGGAAGTTTGTAAGGGTTGAGAATGTATATGAAGGAACAGGGAGATGCATGGGATTGGGGTGCATGATGTGAAATTCACAAAGAGTCAATAAAAAGGTAAAAAATTATAGCTGCAGGAGGCAAGCTAATCATTTACATGCTCAAGTAATTCTAATATAATCAGGAAGAGAAATAATTAAAATATAAGATTAGTGTTATTAATACATAAAATCACATGAAGCACATTTTTTTAAAAGAAATAACTTAAAATACTTATGGAATGACCCAAAATTTTTCACTGAAGTCCTGCCTGATCCTTGTGTTATGTTATTAAAAGGTATTGGGAAGAAAATTAGGCCAAGAAGGTAAGTCATTCAAAATGGAATCAGTATCCTAAGTCAGAGAACTAAGTAGCTCTCTTTTCTACTTGTCAGGATACACCAAGAATGGCCAATCTACCCTCCATAAAAACCCCTCACCAGAACCAATGCCTGTTCTGATTTGGGATTGCAGGTTCTTAGACGATGAGAAATAAATTCAAATGAAACAAATTCTGCTGTTTATAGGACACATTAGCTATCGTATCTTATTACAGTAAACTGGTAGACTGAATTAACTAAGACAATTTATAAGAAATAAAAATAAACTACATGAAATACAGTTTATAGGGAAGAGATACAACTGTGCCCCTTCTGAAGAGTAGCAGAGTTAAGCAAAGCTTAACTTATGCGCACAGATTAGTGCATTCCTCAAATGTTATCAAAGATGCTTCTTTCTCCAATGGATGATGACTGACTGCTGAGCCCTGGATGAGACATCTGTAGCACAGCTCTTTCTTTGTGGAGGTCAGTGATCATTGGAGAGGAGGAATGGGAAAATTTGACACATTCAGAAGGCATGGATGATGCCAATAAAGCCGTGTTTTCCAGATACAAAGGACAGTTACAACTCTGAACTGAGCAGTTATAAAAACAAGTACAGTATCAGTGCAAGCTCAAACCAGACAAAACCCCAGCCTGGGAAGGAAAGGCATGCATGAAGTCCCACTGTTAGCTAGGGAGCTACTGGCAATTGGTAGGTATTATGAGAGGATAAAGTCGGATTTCTTTAAATGTGTGGCCCCAGGTCTGGAGAACTTGCTCCAGTATATGGACAAATACCTAAGAGTATGAAGCCAGCACTAATTGGATTGGAGGCACTTGTTTGCGTGCTTGTTTGTTTGTTTTTAAATGTGAACACAAATTTGATTGCATATGGAATGCAGCAGGATATAGAAGTTATAGGAGGCAGATGAGTATGATAAAAATACAATTCTCAAAGAAAAATATACATTAAACGACAAGAAAACATTCCAAATTAAAATCGGAATTCACGTTATTAGCTTAAACTGGAAATGTTTAAAATAATAATGATTAAAATCACAATGAGACAGCACTACACTCATGATTATGACCAAGTAAGAAATAGTGATCCCCTCAGTTGAAATTAACCCAAGTTCTCCCCCATGCTATTATTAGGTCATAGTAGTACAAGGATATCAAGTATCTATGTCTGTTACTTGCTTAGATCAAAATTAAAACAAGTTGTAAAACTTCTGCCTTAAGAAGGTGTGATGAAGCCTGCATTTGTCTGCCCAGTGGACGCAGCTCCAGTTTCCCCTTGTAGATAAAGTTGTGTTTTTAACTTTGCCTTGAGTATCCTGACTTGGCAATTCTACTTATAAAGATTTACATTAAGGAGGCAGTGAATAATTTAGTAATATTAAGTACTCTCTGCAAAGCGGTCCAGTGACGCTTTCACCTTTGGCAAGCTCTTCAAATAGATACAAAATATCTCAGTTAAATATTTAAAGAGTGTATAGTATGAACATTTCATTAACTTTAACCCAGAAATGAAACTCAGGTTTTTGTAAGGTAGTAAGGCAGAAGAGGAAAGCAACACAGCTAGACGTGTAGGCTTTAGGACAGAAGTATGGTTGGTCACATTGGCTTTAGACCGGAAGAGGAGAGTAGAGTGGTTAGGCATACAGATGTCAGTCCGTGGAATTAAGACCTAACCTATACGATGTGTGGGTTTGGGCACCAGTTTTACATATCTACATAATAGTCATCTCATTATAAAAGAATCAAGTAGTAGTGAGAATAAAGGGACCGCAATTAAAAACCTGTACACAAACTCACAGTAAATAGCAACTGATATTTTCCAGATTTTTTTTTAGCTATTTTTGAAAACTTCTCACAAGAGGCATGCATTATTTTTAAAGTTTAGAAGTCTGGCAAGTAAATAAAGTTATCATGGAGCAGAAATGAGCTGTACAATACTGAAACAGGTAAATGTTGGTGGCAACACTTCCGGGTGGAGCTTCTTTTCTTGTACTGTCTCCGGAATGGTTTGTGACATGGGTCTGGGAGGCTTATGAAGGAAGATTTTATTAATCCATGAGTAGACGGCTTTTGTCAATCATGTCTGTGCACCTTCGCGCTTTCTTGGGCCTGAAGGCTTGCTGTCTGATTTCTTCCCCCTGCCTGAATTCCCCCTGCATACTTTGCTCACCTGACCCTGTGGCCGGAGCCGCCCTCTTTCTCTCAGTAGCTGCTCCTTCCCCATGCTTTTCCTGGTGTTCACTGCTTTCTTCAACAGCATCTAACCTTCCTTCATGAAAACTTCCTCTCTGTCATTTCTGCAATGTCTCAACCTCTCTTTATAGAACATCCTTCTACATCAGGGTCATCTGGAATGATCTAGCATTTTACGGTGATGCTGGAAGCATGTTCTTACAGTAGTGTCTTTTGTAGACTTCTGAGAGTGGGCACTAGTAGTTTTCAAATCAAGCTCTGGGGCCGAGGGTGCTTTCACCTTCTGTTGTGCTAGTGAGAGAGAGTAACTGTGGAAAGAAGACGAACCATGCTTGTAAAGTCTCGATTGGTTTGGTCTTCAGAGCCTAGAAAGAAGTGTGCCTAATTATGAACTCAGCCATTTGGGATGATAGCCTACAACCCTACAGGAAATAGCGATTCTCCATTCAGGACAATTGTGTGGCACGAACAAACATTAGGAGGGACATCCTAAGATCTGAACTGAAACACGCCTATTCAACTCAGGGGAACCAAATTGCTCAAGTATATAGTCGCATGATATGTATATCTGGGTCTTGGCTTGCAGGGCTGAATTGACATAAGGATTGGGAGGACAAACAAAATTCCCTCACCATACAATGTTTCCAGCAATAAAGTCTCTAATTTAAAGATACTCTTAAACAACCCCAATATATAAGCAAATAAAAATAGCATTTTGTCTAGATAAACATGTTTTCTTATTTTAAATCTACAGTGGTGCAATCACTGTCAAAGGAGCTTCTCTCCTAAAATAACATTAAAGAGTCAAAATTATAGATTCTATTGTACTCTAATAGCCACTTTGCTTGCTGGTTTCATGATTTGTTGTTTTGAGCTATAAAATCATGAAAATTTTGATCCCGTACATTTAATGAACTTCAATGGCTACAAAATTGTGGGTTCTATTGCTCTGCTGTTAAAAAGCCTGTCTTGGAATGGAGGGCATTTTCAATCAAACTTGGAAGTCTGAGAGAGTTGTCAAATATTCTCGTTTCTATGCTCGCTGATTTTGGCTAGTCCATCAGCTACTTACATCACAATATCTGCAGCTATTTTTCTAAGCAGTTGAAAAGTTCAGGAATATTGTAACAATGACTTAACAAAGATCTGCGATCCACCAAGAGTTTTTGTGGTTTGCCCTTACTGCTTCAAATTTTCTTTCTTTCTTTCTTCTTTTTCCTCACATGGAAAGGTTCAATGAGAGAAGAAGAGTAGAAGAGGGGAGGTGTAAGGAGACCGTCCATGGGCATGTGGAGGAAAGGGTGGGGAGGGGAGTGGGGAGAGAAGGGATGAAGAGAAGGAGAGCACAAGAGCAGGGGAGAACTAAGAGAATGTGGAGTGAGCCTCAAATTTCCTTTCAACATTTATTAACATTACATTACAGATATCTGCGACTTTGTCAGCGCCAGTATCAAGTGCAACCACTCTTGAGACATTACTTATTATATGTTCCAGATCTTTATGTTCTTAGTTTACTCATGATAATAGTACAGACATAACATACAGATTTATTAACAGTCAGAAAGCAGATTTCGGGGTACCTGGAAAAAGTATCAATCAGTTGGTCAGGTTATTTGCATTTCTTTCAAGCTCCTGTATCATGATTTTGTCATTAATCTTTGTACCGAATTTATATCATTGCTTATGTATATGTTCTGACTTTACAAATATTTTTGCTTAATTTATTGTTTTTAAAACACTTTGTGCATGAAGTATGTTGCAGTAAAATTTAAAAAAGATGCATGAGCTGGTCCCATGAGATCCCACTCCTCATGGATCTGCTTGTTCTAGCTGTTTCTCTGTTACTGCTTTCACACACTGTCCCCTTGGTGGTTGTTACCTCACCTGAGACTCACATCCCGTTCTGTGGGCCCTGCTACTGTGGCCCCATATCATGCTAGCCCTAAGCATTCTGTAGCCTATCATGGCTTCCTGTCACAGATTCTGTTCACACTCCCAACAACCCAGGTAAGTCAAGACTCAACAAATTAGAACTCAACAACAAGATTTATATGTTAAATGCTCAATGTATAATAAATCCACACAACTAAGTTACAACCAATTGATAAGGATATAAACCACCCACATAAGATATAGTGTGCTCATCGAAACACACAAAATCCTGTACACATCCCTTAAGAATATTCATAACAACCTGTATCTATGTAAGGATGCAGGGCGAGGATCATTTACATCTGCTTTCATGTTGCTTCTCTCGCTGCTCTTTTCTGGCTCTGGTCTCCTCTCCTCTCTAAAACTTTTCTCCCACCCATCCTTCCTTCTTGTCCAGTGACAGGCCTCGTTCTGTCCTGAACCTGCCTTCACCTGTATAATGACATCAAGCCTAAACAGACTCATACACTATTTTTTTAGCTTACTTCTTGTTTTAAAAATTGTTTAATTTTCATAATGGGTGTGACTGAATCTTATGGTTATGTTATTTCTCTGGAAAAGAGCACAAGATACAAGCCTTTCTGGTTGCAGACTAAGGAACAGGGTATTTTGGGAGAAAGGTTTTGTCTTTGTGTTTTTAAAAAGGTTGATTAGGCGTTGGATACATTCCAGTGTTATACTGATTAGATTTGATAAAGGGAGACTGCCTGAAGAACTAAATTCAAGAAAATCCAACAAAAAGGTATCTTGATTCTAAACTTTTGTCTTGAGAATTATATTTTGCAGAACGTACCTGCAGGAATTCCTGATCTCTCAAGGGCTTTCAGCTGGGTCCAGTCAAGACAGACACATCAGACTACAACATTCCTTCCATTTTCCCTACCCCATACCCCCTGCCAAGGATATCTAAATGCCCATGTACACCTTGAAGAAGTTATTGAAGAGTCACCCCAATACCCTGGACTTTTGGGAGACTGAAGGTGGTTATTCTAAGGTTGTCTTTATGAGGAATTTAGAAATGGTCATAATTTAACAGGGAGGAATTAGCTAGATTGATTTGTACAGCCATAATCTCATTTGGTAACTAAGCTAAAATCATATCTTTGGTATAGAACTTATTTGTTACAAAATTTTAAAAGTACAAGATTTGGACCCGGTCCTTCTATTGATGCCATTACAAACTTCTGAGTTGATTAAACATAAGAATTAGGGACCAACAGTGTGTGGCCCCTAGTTCACCACTAGAGTGTTTTTAAAATATTCTCATCAGAAATAGCTGAGAATAGTTAATGGACAACAATCTAGATTACCTTATATAGATAGATAGTTTTCAAAAATGTCAGAAATCCACAAAATATGACAATTAAAATTATTGATCTTTTGTTGAGACATATCTGCTCCTCACAGTTCCCCTTTGATAGATTTAATGAAGAAATTGAGCATCTCTACCCCCAGGTGAGGTAGTACTGTGTGGCTAGGCAGCCAGTGGGCAGAAGCTGCCTATTTCACCTGCAGACTAATACTGTCCAAAAAGGGACACCTTATGCAGAATAGTCGACTGATAATCTTTGCCAAGACAGAATTATCAGCCCTTCAAGATTTCTGCATTTCAAATGTCTGTTAGTTGATCCTGGGCCAGAAGGCTGAAGACTTTGCGCTCACATGTTGCTAACAGAGAACTGTATTAGTGGAGATTTGTCTCTACAACATGTCTCAGTTCCGGAAGCCATGTTAGGCTTCCTATGTTTATAGATAATTGGTCATTCTCAGATTTCTGACAGAGTTGAAGACTGGCTATGGGCTCGTAGCCCCCTCAGGCTGTTTAGCTTTGAAAATGCATATTTAATTAGATAGTTATCAGATAGTATACAAGCTAACCAAAATGTAACACAGATTTTAAGCCTTTCTTAAGCTGCAATGGTTTACTAAATGTTCTGCTTAACTGATAAAATATTGGGCTGGGTGTTAGGTATATTTTATGCTTTTAATTTACAAATGATAATAGTTGTGCTCAGCTTATATTTGAGAGAAAAGTTTTTTTTTTTAATTAGACAGAAAGGGTAAAGTGTAGGTTGGTGTCATTATGCAGGTGAAGGCAGGTACAGGATAGAACAAGGCCTGTCATTGGACAAGAAGGAAGGATGGGCGAGAGAAAAGTTTTAGAGAGGAGAGGAGACCAGAGCGAGGAGAGAGCAGCAGGAGAAGCAACATGGAAGCAGATGTAAATGATCCTTGTCATGTATCTTTATGAATACTCTTAAGGGATGGATGTGTACAGGATTTTGTGTGTCTAGATGAGTAATCCATATCTTATCTAGGTGGGTGGTTTATATCCTTATCAGTTGATTGTCACTTAATTGTGTGGATGTATTGTACATTGAGCATTTAACATAGAAATCTTGTTGTTGGGTTCCAATTGGTTGAGTTTTGACTTACCTGGGTTGCTGGGAGTGTGAACAGAGACTGTGACTGGAAGCCATGATAGGCTATAGAATGCTTAGGGCTACCGTGGTGTGGGGCCACACTAGCATGGCTTGCGGAACGTGATGTGAGTCTCAGGTGTGGTGACAACCACCAAGGGGAAGGTGTGTGAAAGTAGTAACAGTGAAACAGCTAGACCAAGTGAATCAACACGGAGTGGGATGTTGCAGGAACAGGAAGTGCGCCTTTTTCTAAATTTTACCACAAGAAATGTATCACTTGTTTTAAGTTCAAAATTGTCTGGTGGTCTATACTTATGAAATATACATACTTATTTTTTATACTTGTTTGTTATTGTGTGTGTGTGTCCATGTGTGTGAGTGATGGCTGTTGTGTGTGATGAGTGGTTTCTATGTACCATGGCAGGTGTACAGCTGCCGAGTAGAGCTTTGTAGAGTCAGTTGCTTTTATCCAATCTATATGGATTTATATGTATGATTTTCCACCCATATGAGCATGTGTAGAACAATGGCACACCCATTTCTCTGTAATTGGTTATTCATATTATCCACATTCCCAGATGAGTACTCAATCAGTAGTTCCCACTTACATGCCCACCATTAAATTATAAAGTCTTCAGTGTTTTCCTTCTGTACAGCCCTCAATTATGTCACACTTTTCTGTCTCACGACTGATGAGAGCCTTTCATAGTTCATTGATATTTTCACTCTCCCTTCATAAAGTTTTAGGTGATACAACCTTTTCTTCTTATTCTTTATTTTTCTATATAATAGGCATTATACACTTAAACTATGTTGTTTTATTTCTTTGTATCACAACGTTTTTATTACTGGTTTTCAATAAATTACTTTTCAATATCCTTCTTTACATACATATTCTTAGAGACTTAAGTAGTATCAATTACCCTTATCTCTTAAAACACCACTAGGAAATTTCATCTTGCAAATAAAGAATGACTTAATACATACTATAAAGAAGACATGTGAATATTAGAAGAACATGGCATGGTGTACCTTCACTGTCTCAATAAAGTTAAAAGGACTGAAAATTTGGGGGTGCTTAGATGTCTCCAAAGAAAAAGGCTGCACATGAACTTTTGTGATTTCAATTTGAATCTTAGAATGCATGTAGAATTGGACAGAGGGAACTTACTCCAGATAACTCAAATCTGCATCTATACACATGCATGATACACACACACCACTCAACACATGCAAAACCCAGCACACACACACACACACACACACACACACACACACACACACACACACACGTACACACGTGCACATGTGTGCGAAATAAACAATAAATAATTAAGCAAAGAATTAAATAAACAAGTGAATGAATTCTTTAAAAGAACTCAAATTTAAAAGACTGTCAGTATTATTATCAAGTGTGAAGGACGAGTATCTGAAAAACTTGCTCGGTATCAATAACCAGAGTATACATCAATGTAGCTAAGTAGAACATCACTGATGTTTCTTAACTCTCTTGGAAATACACTTAGAAATGATGGGAGCAGGGCTTTAACCATAGTACAACATAAAGGCTTACAACACTCTCTGACAGCAACTCCAAAATGGAATCAAGGTATTGTTTCTTGGGAAATTATAAAATTGTAATTTATTTATATGTAATCCTAGAGTCAAAATTAAAAGTAACTTCCTGATAATTGTTTGTGTCAACCATAATACATCATGTACAATAAAAGAAGCCAGGCATAGAAAAACACACATAGGATTTCTTTTATACAAAACTCAAGACCAGTTAGAATGATGGCTACCGTCAAGTCTGGGAATATATACAAAGAAAATACCTGGTGGCTTCCTTGAGGTCACGAGGAAATGCTTATTTCTTTCTGGATGTGGTTGCCAGGTTGAACATACAGGTAAATGTTGCATGGTAGTGTAAAATAAATGAATCCCTGTAACTACACTCTTCCTCACTGGACACATTAGTGAAAACATAAATCTCTCCTGTACTGGAGTGCAGGAAGAGCATTTATAAGGGAAAGGAAGTTGAAATCTACTTTTTAATAATACAAACGTGTATGTTCAGTAATGATAGCTTGGATTTTGAAAGTAATCATTATTAGAGATAGAAAATGGACTAATGCCATCTGAAGGAACAAAATATGAGGCATTCAAAAAGCAATGGAAAATATAAGGAACGGTGAGTTGATAAAGTCAATACTTCTGTTGTTTGCCTTTGGCGAGGGCAAGCTAAATTGTCCCAAGAAAAGATGGAATTCACTTCCAAAATGCACTCTAATTGTTTACAGCATATGAAAGAACAGGGGCAGAAGTATGCTGGCAACCATAGGCAAAAGCATATCAGGAGGCAGAAGAAATGCAAGGATTGCATACAAAGTGCAGAAAGTATCATTCAAGAACTATCCGACCCTACACTTCTGTTTATTGGACAAAAAGAAAACTTTGGATCTACATGGACACAGATCTGCATATGTCGTATGCATGATTGAGGTATGTTTTCTGAATGATGCTGCTCTTCAAATTCCATATACTAGACTATATCCTCATTTTGTTAACCTAGTTTTTCAGTTTATGAGTGGTTTGCTGTGTGTATGTCTGTGCACCATGTGCCTGCCTGGCACTCAGAAAGTCAAAGAGTCACTAGATTCCCTGGATCTGGAGTGGGTACTTCAACCTAATCCAGGTCCCAGGGAAGAGCATCCAGTTCCCTTAAACCTGAGCCATCTCTCCAGATCTCCAATGCAGAAAGGAGTCCATGATTGTTTTGCAAAAATTCCTGAGGTGAGCCATGATCGCCACAATGGTACAAGGCAAACTGTTGTTTCTTTAAATACCTGAAAAGAGCATAGGGAATCTTCTCTTGCACCCAGGCCTCACTATGATCCTCTCTTTATCTTGCCAGAAAGGAAACAGAAGATAGCTATGAAGCCGTCGTGTTCCCTTGCCTAGTTTCGTTCGCTCTACTGCAGAGTGAAGAGCTGGTATGTTTCTTCAAGGTTGGACTTTTGTGCACTCCAAGGCTAATTGATTCTATTTCTATTTTGCTATACAAACATCTCCCATTAGCATCTTCAAATTTTCATTTCAAATAGCCTGCATTTAATCCAGAATTGATTCGTGGCTTAAAATTTTGTATCACACAAACAAAAATAGTATTAAAATATCGCAGACCAGAACCTTGCTAAATATATAACAAGTACAACATTTTGCACGAAATATGTCTCTTGTGATGGAATGTGGTACATAGTCTCTTGCTGTTGTACTCATCTCAGTGTTCCCAGTAGAAAGGGCACCGAGCGAACATGCTAGCTAGGGCTTTACTTTCAGTAAGTAAGGAACATGTTTTCCTTGTTCTGTAGGCTTGAACTTACTTGTAAAATTTCAAGTAAATGGACGGGAGCACAGTTTTCAAGCAAAAAAGGTCATATCTGAGCAGCAACTTTTATAACCACAACACGTTGCCACAAAACCCAGGTACCTGAGGAGGTTCTGCCAATTCAGGGGATGCTTTAATTGCATGGAGGCAGCAGGAAATCTTTCATTTAGCAGGAAATTAGACACAAAGTGACACTTGTAACCCTCTGTGCAGTCAATGTTTCTATTTATATTTTTCTCTGAACATTTAAAGCCATGTTTAAAATATTGAAGAAGAAAAATTTGATGGAAAATATTGGGGAAACAAAAATATCTACAAAGACTAAAAGATCTAAAGAAGTTTAAATTAAGGATAAGAGAATCCTTTTAGGTTCTGACTCTCTGAAGCCATGTTTAAGTGGAACCACAATTATTAATCGTGTTATTATCATTCAGGAACATATAAAACTTAGAAACAAAGTTGACTTGCTCCCAGACAGGAAACACACAATCCTGCCTTGTAGTGGATAGTCAATGCACATCCCATTTATTAGAATAAAGTGAGAAGAACATCTCAGTGAATATCATACACTGATGGAAATGGGTGAGTCTCGTTCGTTATCAGAGACAAATTATTTTCGAAGCAGTCACGGCAAGAGGCTTGCTTTATGCAGTATCTTGAAGTAGTTATTTTCTCAAAGGCATTTTCCTTGGTCCAGTTTTGAATTATGGAGATTTCTGATCGATATTTCACAATTTCGAGTAGGATCATTTATTTTATAGAGATAGTATTTTGGCAGTGCTGTTTGAAGACAAAAGTCCCCAAAGAGAAGATGGAAAGTGTGTGAGGAGAATACAGTTTCCTTATTAAATCAAAACCACTTCATCAAACTCTGATATGGAACTGAAAGCAAGTATTGAAATTTGATGTGTTTACATCTGCATAGGTCCATGAAATTGTCAGCCACATCCAGGTAATAAACACAGCTATCACATCCAAAAGCATCACTGTGCCTTGGTAATTCCACTTTGACACTCATCCTTTCGGATGATTTTGTAGCCTTAAGTCTTGACACTCTCCTGTTTTAGTTATAGTATCTTTATAGAGATTTCCTAAATTTAATTTTGACTATGTATTGGGCAGCATATAGGTATGCTTTTTATTTTTAAAACCTAAAATGTATGCTGATTTAGACTTTAGCTATAAAGTGTGAGGTTAGTGTTGGGGTACTTATAGATGTACACTATTGGGTTAAAAGACTTCCCTTCTATTCCTGTTTCATAGAGAATATTTATGTGGAATGGATTTTGTATATCTGTAAATGGCCACATAGATTTTTTTTAACTTTCAGATATGGAAGCATATACTGATTATCCCACTGTTCAACTAATATGAAATTCATTACAAGGAGTTTCTTTTGTAGATCCGGTGTCCCATGGTCTGTTTGACCCGGCATGCTATGTCTTCTTGTCCTGGCACCTCCTTTATCCTTATCACTGATTTAGAGCAATTTATTGTAATACATCTTGTGCACTCATCAGTCAGACTTGGAATACTTACATATTTTCAGCCATATGGTTTGAATCCTTTTAATCTGTCTACTCTTTCTCTACCCTGGGTAGAGAAAGTTCTGTTTGAAGGAGTTCAAACAGAAACGAGTCTCTTGAGGATGTCTGCTATTTTACTGATACTGTGTTTGTTGTTAGTGATTTTCTTCCCTTTTTATCTGTTTCATTTTTCTGTTGCTCCATGTGCAGACTTACTTACTCGCCCTTTACACATAAAATGGCCGTCAGCTCTGTCCGGAGTGATGTTCTTCTCTTAGACTCTGTTTCCATCTTTAGAAGTTGTTTCTTTCCCTCTGCCCAGTACTCAGCAAATATGAAACATCTTGCTTCTTTCTCAAGCTCTCTGTATATTTAGCTCTTTATCCTGGGGAGTGCTAGCTATACTGCTATCCCAAGACTCTTGCTCCTTAAGTCTGGCAAGCAACTGTTTTATTGTTTGCTCTCTGCCCATGCACACTGGACTAGACATGCTTGAGGTAAGTGGGTGGGGCATGGGTCTGCTGCAGACTTTCCTGCCTTCAGGGGTCACGGTCTCTCGGTGCCCAATGTTCAGTCTCCTGAAATATATTTCCTACGATTTGTCATTTAAAACTTCTTTCAGATGTAGCATTTATCCAAATTCCTTCCCTGGTCATATCTCACTTAGCCACAGTGACCTCCAAATCATGTTCTCCACTGTCCTTTGAGACAGGCCGAGTTCAAATATGCTTTTCTGGTATTCAAAGTCATGGGCTTGAAGAACTTGTCATTGAAGTAGCTGATGACACATAAAAATAGAGTCATCATTGAGGAGACATTTAAAAAGAAAATGGATATATATATATATATACATACATACATATATACATACATACATATATACATACATACATACATATACATACATATACATACATATACATACATATACATACATATACATACACATACACATACACATACACATACACATACACATACACATACACATACACATATACATATACATATACATATATAATTATTAGGAGAGATAAAACAGCTTTTCATAATTTGTGACTTCAACTCTACCTGATGCCCTAAAGTCAGAATCTGTTTTCCCACTCCTTAAATCTGCATCTCTTTCTCTTTTATTTTGACCAAAAGAATTGTGCGAACTTGATGCTGAGGCCAGTTTTACAACTAGTTTGCAAGAGGCCTTGGCGATTCTACTATTTCTGTGAAACCCTCACTAGGGAGAGTGAAACAGGCACGCAGAAGCAGGTTTTGCTGAAAAGCATTGATTTCTCACCTGGATGCAGGATGAAAGCCTGGTGTCCCGCCTACATGCTGTGCCTGTAAGCATCTTGTACTTTTAAGTGAAGGCACAGGGGTAAATTACAAGGCATAACTTTTCTTCTTGAGTCACATTAAATTACAGGAAGAACAGATCCTCACAGACAGATTATCCATCATATTCAATGAAGACAATTATTTACAGAGAGGCTCTACACCCTCAGCCATTAATAGGTGAACAATCAACACATTTTCCTTTTTTCATTTGTATTGGCTATTTTGTTTATTTACATTTCAAATATTATCTCCCTTCCCAGTTCCCCCTCCACAAACTCCCTATTTGCTCCCCCTTTCCCTGCCTCTATGATGGTGCTCCCTCACCCACCCACCCATTCCTTCAGCGCCCTAGTATTTCCTACCCTCCACAGGATCAAGGGACTCCCTTCGCAGTGATGCCAGATAAGGCAGTCGTCTGCTACATATCCAGCGGGGGCCATGTGTCACCCCATCTGTACTCTTCAGTTGGTGGTTTAGTCCCAGGCAAGGTGAGCTGACCTGATGAATGAACAGAAAACACCCATCAAATCTTGAGCTTATTGCTGTTGTCTCAGACCACTAGCCACTATCATCAGTAGCCAATGATAATATGTGTATACAGACAGAAAACAAAGGCAAGACGGCAGCATCTACTAGTCATGGCTAGCTCACCAGTCTGGGTGAATAGTGAAACAGAGCAATAACTTACGTGAAAATTTCAGTGGTTGAGTTTGACCATTTTGAGTAATAGTTTTTAATGAACAAAATGACATCAGTATAGTCATGTACTATACATATGTATATTTTGAAGCAATGTGTAAGGAACCTAAGCACAATTCACTGTCACATATACATATGTTTTGAATATTAGGACATAGGAGTTTCTTTAAAATTTCAAATTTCCTCACCTGTATTATTTCCTCACTTCTTCATAGAGATGCACTATTAAAAGCTGCCATTCTAAATGCAGTTTCTTTCCTTTTAAAATTTACATTCAGTTTTTCCTATCAATGTTTCATTACATAAACATATAGAATTCAATTTCCAGAAAATGTTCAATTTCTTTTTCTGTTGTGAAGCTACTATATCTCTAGGGAAAATTTTGGAAGATTCCCAAAATAAGTTCCCTGCACTAATATGACATGTAGAACTGGGAACCAGAATCCTGGCAACTCCAGACATAGGATGTCTTTTTGTGGTGAATCACCCTGGCAACCACAGAGAGGAGGTCTTGTGAATACATGTGGTAATCTAGCAAGTTGAAAGATTTGCCCATTAAGTGTTTCACTGGACAGATTATTTGAAGGCAACATAATAACTTTTTAAAAAGAAGATTGCCTAAACAATTATCTAGTAGTTTGAAAAGTCAGAGGGCAAGAAGAAATTATTCATACAGTTGTTGCTGTAAAATTACTTGGGTTTTATAAAAACTCACAAAGAATAACGATTACCCTTTTGTGTGATTGATTAAGAGAGGCATCAGAGAGCTTAGAATGTTGAATATATAAAAAAATCCGTTGAGATTCAAGATCCATGGAATGTTAATAATATGTATGACATCCTCATAAGCCATGATGTTTAAATCCATGAAAATAGGGTGTGCTGAACTGGAAAGAGAATTCTGTGTCATTAGAGAATAATATACTGTAGCCACACTTTTGGTTGTGAGTGAGTTTATTAAATAGAGAGAGCCAAAGGCTGATGGATAGGCAAGTAGATGATAGATTATATATAATATACATATATTATATATACATATATAGAGAGATGAAAGATATTTATATGTATAGATAGATATTATATGATAGATAGATAAAGGATAGATAGATATATAGATGATAGATGGGTGAGTGGATAGAGAGATAAGGATAGAGGAAAATACCATCAAATCAGTCAAATAAAATCTCCAACAGAAACTTCCTAGTTTGCTGAGGTGATTTGACTGGGGACACTGAGGCAGTTAGCTGGCTTCTGACTGAGATTGTCTTTCCACTCTAGTGACTTCTTATTATGAAATGCATATTAATAAACTCTGTTTGAAATGGCTTGCAGTCATTTTTAAGAATGTTCTTATTACCGTTTCACTGCTTTCTCCTGCCTATCATAGAGTCAGGAGAATTAGCTTATCCCCTGGCAAAGGGTCTTGGAGGACACTGAGACAACATGCTTAGCTCCAAAATGAAGTTCATGGAGAGCAGCCCTACTTCTAGTGTCAGCTCCTCAGAGAACTAAAATAGCATGTGACAAGTTTTATTATTAACAATTTTATAATTTAAGTTACATGTCTTCACAGTATATCTACCATGCTTACATATTTTATTGATGGCAATTTAAAAGATAATGTTAATAAATGTAATGCTTATGATTAGTTACAAAAGTAAAATGAAGGCTTTTTTAAAAATTCAAAACTGGTATTATAGGTTAAGTATCCTTGAACTGAAAACCTAAAACCTTAAGCATTCCAGAGTCCAGAACATTCCAAGGACTGGTATAATGCCACATGTAAAAAATTTTGTGAAACTCTTTGATATATAAAATTTAAAATATTATTTAAAATTACTCACAGTCTAAATACAGTGTCCATGAAACATAAATGAATTTTATTTTTAGAGTTATCCCATAACCAAGATATCTCATTATGTACAAGCAAAATTTCATCATTTGAAAAATTCTAAAATGTAAAACACATTTGGTCTCAATCATGTCAGATAAGTAGTGTTATGATAAGCCGAAGTGACAAGTTGAAGAATTATGAAAGTATGCTTTAAATGGGAAAGTACCAGCTCATTATCTTTGACAACACTAAGAAAGATAGAACAGCTAAAATTTTCAATGAATTTCTTTTTATAAAGAATCATTGAGAACAAGTTGAGACTCAGGAAATATTGCTAATATCACTTTGACATAATAGGGATGATAATGATCCTAAATAAATATCCTTTTTTTGATATGATTAGGAAAAATTTTAGCAACGAACAGGAAATTAGGACCTCTAGGACTAATGTAAGATGACAACTATTTAAGAATATAGTTTATTGTAGCAGTCTCATCTGACTCATTTAATATTTTTTACTGCCTTTATACTAGAGGTGTCAGATAGAATGTCTGTGGAGACTATGTGGGAAGAAATATTTGAAATATTTGGTACCTGGTCCTGCAGGAAAGAGTGACTGACCTCTAGATTTATGAAAAGGAAGACTGAGCACCACCATCTCTGCTTTCCTGTTTCAACAGAAGATCCAGAATAAATCCAGAAAGTATATACTCATGTAGACAAAGCTACTCATTAATATGTTCCTTAGAGTAATTGTATTGTAGACATGTTGTTAGTTTTTTTGTCTTTCTTATTTTTATTTTCTCCTAGTTCATAGTCTTGTGTGGCATCTCTAGTTCTAGCCCTTATTTTGTAAATGCAAAGACAATTTGAAAAATATCAATGATTATTAAATTATGCAAAGAATTCAATCTAAGTTTGAATGTTTTTGAAAAAAACCACTAACCTGTGAGTGAATAAAGACAAGCAGGCTTCTTACTCTCCTGTATCTTGACCTTGAATTTCTCTGAGAAAATAAACATCAGTGAAGAGCTGACCTCCAAGGGTACAGTTCTTACACATGGCTGAGGCAGATGCTGAATCTATTTCCTCAACAGCACATGTTTGTTATTTTATAAGAGGAAACAAGAAATGTATTTATTAATATTTCAAAACAGAGAACCTTGCCACACCAAGTCAGAATCTGCCTAAATGTTTCTATTTATGAGAAAGAGCCAAATAACATATTCTGGGGGTATTGTACTCTGCTTAACTCTGGAAAAAAAACAGGGTTTATTTTAGGAAAAGAATGAAAATTCAAAAACAACATAATATAACCTTGGTAGCTTAAAGTCATAAGCATCTATCCTCTCATCAATGTGGAGAATCAGTCTCAAACTCTTTCTAGCTCCCATGGGACCACAGTTAATACAGTTAATGTCTGCTATGAGAACACAGGGATAGATCCCTCCATTCAAGATGCTTCTAATCACATCATCTTTTATGCGATGAAAAAGTCACTCTTTGATTGGCCTAATTATGGGTGTGCCAGAATCTTAGGGTCTGGCAATCAGGATGCGGGTATTCACTTTGAAGAACTATGAGTAAGCATTAAAATAAAAGGTTTTAAAGAGGAGCACATGATGACCCTGTCTTCTTTAAAAATCAAGCATTTTTTAAAAATAGTTTCTTTCTCCCCCAGCCCGGGGCAAGGGATACAAGTGAATTCACATTTTAGGCGAAGCTGTCCTTGCACTGTTGCTGTCAAATTTATGTCTGGGTTGATCTCTTATATTATCCTCAGGAAATTCTGGTTAGAAGTTATAGCCTGGCTGCTATGTATTGTCAAGAGTCAAATGGGGCCTGTGCTCATACTTGAATCAAAGATATATAAGTGTTTCAGATATCTACATGTCCTATCCATCAAATGTATGGCTGATATTTGAATATAAGTGTTATTCTATGAGGAATTATGACCAAAGGAAACATTGCTAAATGGAAAAGGGAGGAGACCAGGGCACAAGAACATGACATAGTTGAGTGCCTATGATCAGAGTTATAGAAAACACTGGAATATAGCCAAGGGCATTTTGAGGTAGAAATGGGAGCAGTAATTTCTGAACAAGTGTTCAACAAGCTGATGGATTTAGCCACAGTGGTCCCTATGGCCTTATAGGCCATGAGTCACGATCATAAAGTAGCATGAATAATACTTGCTTTTTGGGGAGAGGTAATGATTTTCTATGCAAGGAAAATTTTACCTTTGGTTCACTTCAACGACAATGTGTTGAATACATAAAGCATCAATGCTATGGCTAGAAAATAGAGGTTTGTGATTTGAGGTAATAGTTTAATTTTTCACTTACTTATGTGGTCTTATATGCCACTTGAACAACTGTACACATTCTGTTTTGTTTGCAGGAAAGCACACTATAGTTTATTATCAACAAGTGTAGGCTTAGAGAACAAGGGAAAATTATTCTATAACTTAATCATGACCCACTGCAGGCATGTCAAATTCAAAAATTAAATGGCAAAAGTTTAAGACATTGAAACAGATTACAGCTGATGCTACTTTGTAAATTTTTAAAAGGATGAAAATGTACCTTAAATGTAGAATTGACCAACAGGATAGTTTGGTAAGATTGAGTTTCTTCTCAATCCATACTCTTGAAAGATTAAATGCAACATGCAAGATATGAGCAGAAAATGGATTCAGTACATCAGATAGCATGGTTCTTCACACAAATTTTTCAGATGTATGTGTTATGATTGAACAATTCATAATGGACATTGGAAATGGGATATGTCAATATTTCCTGTCCCCAAAATAACACCAGCAGTTAGGAAAAAGTGACCTTAGCCATGATTCTTACGGTCACTATTCACATTGTCATAGGAGATTGAGATGTATTATATTTTGTAGTCTCTGTTGTTGAGTAAGCCCAAGAGTATAAGACTATCATAATAGGTATCGATATTGGATAGTGTTCATAGCATTACATGTCATGGCATGTAAACATCCAGGCAAAGTTATTTTCATCTATAGAGCATTATAGTGAGGGTGGGGGGATGCTCTGGATGTACAGACTATTCTTGGTAAACTTCATGCCAACATCATATGGTGCTCCACTAATTCCAGAAGTGTTAGAAAAATTGTCATGCTTATAGATCAACCATTATTTGCTAGGTATATGCTAAGTACATCTTCTCAGTGTCAATAAATAGTAATAACTATAGTATAGTTCATTTTTCAAAAGATAAGAAGACAGTGGAATTTACTACTAAATGGAAAATCATGGTTGGTTTTAATGTACATCTTTCTGACTATATTGGTGCTATTTGTATTGCCATTGAAACTGACACAAAATTTACTGCTTGGAGAAGTACACTTTCAATTTAATTTGGGTAGTGCTTTTCTCCATAAACATCAAAATGGCAGACATAGAAGACATCTTTTTGAAAACTGCATCATATATTAAAATCCATTATGCACACACGAACACATACATATAGTCAGAGATATTTAAATTAAATATATGACATAATAACATGAATTTATGAGGCAGATTCCTGGGGAAGGGACAAATTCCTATATTAACTTGCCCTCAAAGTATATTTATCTATGTCTGCAGCTAAAACGTTTGGGAAAGGAAGGTAGAAAGCTAGCAAAAGCCAGGTTGCCAGTCCACTCAATGTCCTCAATAATTATGATGTGACCTAGGAGTACCCAGTTCTACCTACCATTTTTTTCAAGGAAGTTAAGCATGCTACTGGGATGAGCTGCCATCACTAGCAGCATTTTTGTCTACCAATTTTAAGATCCAATTTAACTGTCCACAAGCCTTCAGGCCCACCATGTTGCTTCCTTGAATTATGCCTTAAACTGAACATGTTCAGTAGTGTATTTCAAAATTTTCATTTTGTTTATTCTTTGTTAGTTTCACTTGTTTATATCATGCATTTTGTGTATATTCACCCCAAGTCCACAAATTTTCAAAGAATTTCCCTTCGCTGTCCTCCTCTGTATCCTCTTTTGAGTAGTGCACATATTCAAATGTGTGGACATAAATTTTTATCAACCTACTTTAATAAGCATTCAACATCTCCTCTAGCCCATTACCCACTACAGGTAATGGAAGAAAAAATGTCAGGCTATGGATGAAGTAGACCTGTGTAGAAATAGTTCTTTGGGGAGAGGCCAATCTTTGTTGTCAGGTTCTCAGCAGTTCAGTCCAATAGCAAACACCAAATAGGAATCAGCAGTTGCAGTCCAGTCCTCTTGCCAGTCACCACACATGAGCCAGCAAGGGAAGTTCAGTCCAGAAGAAACCACAAGGCTCACCAACTGTCCTGAGGCCACAGAAGCAGCAAGAAACTGAAGAAATGGCATTAAAAGTTCTTTGGTGAGTTTCTCTCTTTGGTATCACCACAAGCAGAGTTCAGCAATGCAATGTAAGGTGAACCAAGACATGCATGTTGTTAGTGGAGAATAGCGAGGCAGAGCAAAACAAATCAATGTTCAACTCCCACTGTCTGTGGGATCATATTTATATTCTATCTGACTATCATGTGTCCTTTCATGTGTTTGCTATAGCAAAACATCCTTTTACCTGTGTTTGCTTCAAGAAAATTCTTTCACATGTCTGCTTTCGCAAAACATTATTTCACCTGTGTGCCCCAGCAAAACATCATTTGACATAACTGACTTTCCAAAGAAACCACAAGTTTCCACTTCACATATGAGTATGTTTATTTTAATAAATACACCTGCTTACATATGGATATAAACAGAGTTCTGGGATAAATTCACTATGTTTTCTTTGTTTGAAGAGAGCATCATTGGAATTGACTCCTGAGTTTTTCTCATGTGCTTCATGTCGCAAATCTTTCTGTAGACCTTTGTCATTAGTCTTTGCTTGTTTTGACTTTGTATTCACTAAGATACAGTTGCACTGAATTCTCTTATATACTCCACAAGGTACTCCTTGGAGAAGTAGGACTATTAAACTAAAAAAAGGACAACAATAAACAGCTAGGCTTTATATACTTTCGATAAGAATTACCACATATTATTTATTCATTTTGATTTGCTTATGAATTCTTACAAAATGTTATTTTAGAATTTTATGCATTTTAACTAGATCATAATCATACCTCCAACACTTAGTAGTCTAGTTTCACAACTTTAACTCAATCATTGCTGTGTCTCTTCATTTATTTGTTCATTCATTCATTCATTCATTCATTCATTCTCTTTACATTCAGATCACTGTCTCCCCTCCTTGTAGCCTCCCTCCACAGCCTCTTCCCCTCCCTGTTCTCCTTTAAGAGAATGGAGCCTCCCCTCCCATATCCCCCTACCTAGCACATCAATTTTCTACAGAGCTAGGTGCTTCTTCTCTCACTGAGGCCCATACAATGGAATTTATTTAGGGAATGGAAAGGGGAGTTGAGGAAGGAGTAGAGATGGAAAGACACACACACACACACACACAGAGAGAGAGAGAGAAAGAGAGAGAGAGACAGACAGACAGACAGACAGACAGACAGAAACACAGAAACAGAGAGAGAGAGACAGACAAAGAGAACAGAAGAGAGGCGGGCCAGTAATACCTGGAGAGAGTAAAGGAAAGGGGAGAGAGGGAGAAAAAGATCAAGGAAAGAAGAGAGTCAGAGGGATGGGTCAGAGTAAGAGAGCAAAGAGAGGCTAAACAGACCCTTTTATAGTAAGCCAGGACTATCTACCTGTTGCTAGGTAATTGTTGGCAGAGAGTAGAAGGAATCCTAACAAGCAGGCTAGCATTATTTTATGGCTCTTATTCACTTATCAATGAGCACATGCTGAAGGAGGAATGGCACAGCCACCTCTGCATGCACCATGCAGCTACAAAGGCATCTTCTGCAGAAGGACCTAATAAAGAACTGCCTGAGAGATCAAAGATTGCCGAGGCAGACAATGCCAGCCAATCGGGAACTACTACATAGAAGCGATACTTCCATGGGGCCAATGGGAAGCAGGTGGGGGGTTAAAGGAGCTTACAATAGCTTGCACCCTGTTTCTCACCTGCTCCTTGAGTCTATGCCATTGATTTCCTGGGAAATCTAGGGCATAGGCAACACACACATACCATGCATGTTCTTTTGGGTCTGGGTTACCTCACTCAGGATATTCACAAGCTCTATCCATTTGCCTGCAACATTTCACCGTGTGGATGTACCACATTGTCTTTATCCATTCTTCAAGGGAAGGACCTCTAGGTTGTCTCCAGTTTCTGACTACTGCAAAGAAACCCACTATAAACAGAGTTGAGCAAGTGTCCTTGTGGTATAGCAGGATATCTTTTAGGTATTTGCCCAGGAGTGGTAAAGCTGGGTCTTGAGGTATTCCTATTCTTAGTTTCCTGAGAAACTGCCAAGTTGATTTCCAAAGAACCAGCATGGTATGTGTGTTGCCTATGCCCTAGACTTCCTAGGAAATCAATGACTCGAGGAGCAGGTAAGAAACACAGTGCAAGCTATTGTAAGCTCCTTTAACAACCCCCATCTGCATCCCATTGGATTCCACTCCCATCAGCAATGGACAGGTACTCCTCTTACTCTACATTGTTGCCAGCATGCGCCATCACTTGAGTTTCTGATTTTAGCCATTCTGACCAGTGTAAGATGGGCTCTCAGAGTTAATTTCATTTTCATTTCCCTGACGACTAATTACTTTGAACATTTCAAGTGTTTCTCAGCAATCCAGGATTCGTCTGCTGAGAATTCTCTGTTTACCCTATTAAGGTTTTTTGTTTGTTTGTTTGTTTTGTTTTTTATTTTTGCCTGAATATTCTCAGGTATGAAGCCAACCACTGGAGAGTGATGGATCTATGAGGCGTTACACCTTTAAAGAGGATTGACTCTTCTCCACCTTCCAGCAGTTAACAGTTGCTAATGAATTCTTAGCTAGAAATGGGATTTTATGCCCTCTTGTCCTTTCCATGCTGGTGTTCTGTCTGGCTTGAGAATGTGTGTTGTGGTTTGCCCTGAAGTTATCTGTATTTTTCTAATTCCACTGCCCCATGGACAGCTTCCTAGTCATGTACTCAGAACTCATGTGACTTCACCAGAACCTACTTTTTTTATTTTTTATATTTTTACAACAACAAATGTGTACAATCATGTGCAACTGCCTCAACCATTGTGAGTCTGTCTGTGCAACTGCCTTTCTGGGTCTATAAGATACAGGCTCCTTGTAATATTCTGCCTCCTGTGACTCTTGCAGTCTTTCATCTCCTTCTTCCACAGTGGTCCCTGAGCCTGGAGACAGGGAGTCAGAAGCGTGAACTAAATATCCTATTTAGCGCTGAGCTCTCTGCAGCGTTTTCGCTGTAACTTGACCAGTTGTGGGTCTGTGTTAATCACCATCTATGCAAACAGAGGTTCTTTGATGAGAGTTGAGAGATGTACTAATCTTTGACACATGTGCATTTAAAGTATCCATATACAAAAAAATAAAAATAAATATTTTTGAATAGTAACCCAATACTATTTTTCACTGGATAGAATCTATCCTTAACATCCTTGTCAAAGACAAGAATCTGTGCCTTAGTGGGTCATGGACTTTAGGTGAAAACTTACTTCTTTTATTCTGTTAATTGGACATAATGTTAAGCTGACTTGTAAATTCACTGGACCAAGGGTCTTAAATACAAGGCAACCACTCTAATGCTCTTACCCTTGAGCTGTATTTCAGCCTTGTATGACTTTTATACTTTCACTCCCTTGTGTGGATTCTGATGATGACACTTCTAATTTTAATAAATACATGCATACATGTGTGTTTATGTATGTATGTATGTATGTATGCATGTATGTATGTATGTATGCATGTATGTATGTATGTATTTGCTGGTAGGAAATAAGTCCTCTCCCAGATCTGCCTCAGGAACATTTTCTTGTTGGCTAGTGCATCATGTTTAAGTTCATTTTCTACCCAGACATATGAACATATCCTCTCACATGGTTTCCTAGAATCTTTATTGGTCTGTTCTTTATATGTTGTTCTATTACCATGATCAGCTTGCAAGTGACTTTAGTAGATGATAGAAAGGAAATTGTTACTTTCCGTATGGAAATTTAAGTGACTCAATACAATACTGAACATATATTTTTTCCACCAGTATTTTTATTGACTCAATACAAACTAAACAAACTTTACCAACTGGTCTACAATGTCACCTTAGTCATCAGTCAACTGAGAGTTGTCTCTGAATTCTAATGTCTGGTGTACTGCCTATCTGTACTTTGGGTTATTCTACTCTGACTTCCTGATGGTTTCTCTTGATAACAAGACGTGCAATGCTGCATATCCAGGTAAAGTCTGATTCTCTGATCTGCTGTGCCTTCTAAACACATTCCCATTCTCATATAATTGTATTATCATCCTGATAAATTCCACAAAAGAAAACCCTTACACATTTAAGTGGGTTGTGTAGGACATAGAGGTTAATGTCAAGATAATTATCTTCTAATATATCTTGAATCTAACAATATAATAAAATTGTATCTTATCACTTGAAAATTTTTTAGTTTAGAAATAATTTCAGCTTAGAGGTATGGATTCTGTTATGATAATCTTATGTGCACAGATCATGAGCCTTTCCACACTTTTGGCTCTCTCACCCTGCTCCTTTGTCTCTCCTCACTTCTGTGGGTCCCTTTCCTCGCCCTAAACAGTTTACATTCTTTTTTCATATCTTATGTACTTGCCCCTCACTCCTACCGTCCTTGAGACCCTCCTCCTTATATGTACAATTTCTTCTTTCTATTTTCACGTGTTGTATCTCTCTCTCTCTCTCTCTCTCTCTCTCTCTCTCTCTCTGTAGTTCATAGAAATATTTAAATCTAGATTACACATTAGAGAGAAAACACTAAAATCTTTTTATTTCTCTGAGGGGATGATTTGCTTCATATGATTATCTCTAGCTCCACCTACTTTTTAAAAACATTGTACAATTTTATCCTTTGTTATGGCTAAGTAATGCTTATTTTAAATATTTACCTCCACTCATTTGTTAGTGGACATCTAGACCTTTTCATATTTGACTATCATGAATAAGGCTCAAAACATGTGGGTATGATGACCTAGAGTCTTTTATATACCTGAATATTTTAGGAACTTCAGTGCTGATTGCTTTCACAAAGGCTGCACTAGTTTCAATTCCTTTTAGTAATCTATAACCATTCTTCTCTTCATACCCTCATTAGTACTTATGGTGGCTTGTTTTTTTTCTTGATGACCATTCAGACTGGGGTAAAATGAGATTTCAGGCTGATATTAACCTATATAATCTCATGGCTAAGTATATTGCAAATGTCTTTTAAATATTTAGTAGGCACTTATGTTTCTACTTTTCTGTCATTCATTCTTTTATATCATTTAAGTTTGTTTATGACAATCCCATAAAGAGCAATGTATTTTTATATTATGCACCTTCCATTATTTTCTCCTGTCCCCCTCCCTTTCCAATTGAAATCTTTCCAACTAGCTCTCCTCCTTTATGTGTGTATGCGTGATTCACTGAGTTAATAATTAGAACTGCTAACGTGATCATGGATGGGCTTTGTCTGCCCAATTTGTTTTCTCATTTATTGACTAGATGATAGGGGGGTTGTGGAGTATTTTGAAGTTTTTAAAAATATATTCCAGTTATTAATCTACAGTCAGATCCGTAGTTGATGAAGATTTCCTCCTGTTCCGTAGGTTGCTGATTGTTTCCCCGGTTGTGCGGAAGCTTTTCATCATCCAGTTCCACCTGACAACTGTTGCTATTATTTCCGGAGCTATTGCAGTTCTGTTCAGACAATACAGATGTTTGAAATCTTTCACTAGGTTTGAATAGGGGTTTTCTTTCTATGATATCATAACCAGTATCTACTTATTTATCTCTTTCTTTTCATAACAGTCTCATTACATTGACCAGGTGGTAACACACTCCTGGACAGAAAAGACTCTTGTGCCCAGACGTTCTGAGCCCCATGTGCCTAGCTAACCCAGCTATTATAAATAACACCCTTTAAAGGTGCTCAAATGTTAATGTTTATAAAGAATCTGTTAGAAAATAGTCCATACTTTTGAATAGCAAAACTGTATGTATGTGTTTGAATAATAAAACTTATATTTGTATGTTAAATCTTAAGCATAAATGGCACATAAATAACATTGAGAAAACTTCAATTAAGGTGTCTACTATAACCCATGGCGCCAGCAGAGGATTGCTCTATCTGGCATCAGTGGGAAGGGAAGTGCTTGGTCCTGTGGAGGCTCGATGCCCCAGAAAGGGAAATACTAGGACATTGAGGCAGGAGTGGATGGGAGGACCCTCATAGAAAAAGGAAGGAGGAGGTATGGGATAGGGGTTTGGGGGAGGGAATACAGGGAAGGAGTATTACATTTGAAATATAAATAAATAAAATAATCAATTAAAATGATGTCCACCATGAGAAGTAATATGTGTTCAGAATTATTTAGGATCTCCTCACCGAATCCCTCCTGTTCTCATCCCCATACCTCCGTACCCCTCCCCTATCCATCGACTGAGGGAGGGCTGAGGGAACAAGTACTGGAAAAGACAACTGGGATCAGGGGACATCTCTAGGACAAGCTATCAAACTAGTGAAATGGAAACCTATGAGGTTAATTGTAGCTAAGTCTCCCAGCAATGGGGGTTATAGAGTCTGAACTTAGCTGTCTCTGATTCTGTTGCTTGCCTTTGGAACCCTTTGGGTTGCCTTGTCTAGCCTTAATAGGAGAGAAGGTACCTAGTCTTACTGCAACTTGATATAACATTGGCTGATTTGTATCCATGGAAAACTTGTCATTTTCCGAAAAGAAAAATATTTGTTTATGTGTGTGTATATGATAAATATTATTTAAAATTTTTATATTTATTTAGGATAAAATTATTTACAAATAGTTATGTATATGGGCATAATTATTTAGGATCATCAATATTTAAATAAGAGACCAATGAAAAAAAATCTTCTAAAACATTCAATGGTTTATGATATCTACTTACTAACACAAAGAGTTTATAAGTATTTGTGTATTTTTAAAATAAATAGCATCTACAAATAGTGACAGTTTTCTTGTTTCTAATTCCTTTCTCTTAAAGACACATACATTTTAATTGGTTATTTTCTTTCCCCAAAAAGAAACTTATTTTCTGCTACTGCACTGGCCAGATTTCCAGTGCAATGACGTTTAGAAGTTATGCTACCAGGTGTCCTACCCAATATCACAGGAGAAGATTGCCCAGGCACCGTTAGATTAAAATGTTTCCTTTGTTCCTAGCCATCTATGGGTTTAGTTTGAAGATTTCATTTTGCCAATTGCTCTCTCAGCATTTTAAACTCTTTGTCCTTGTTCTTTATCTTTGGGAAAAAACACATTGCTTCAGCTCCTGTGAATTCTTGGGCTATCCCCCACTATCATGATGTACCATTATTCTTTTTGCACATCAATCAGTTTGAAATAATATTAGTTTATATTTGCATCAATGTTCATGAATGAAATTGATTTACAATTTCTTTTTCTTTTCTTTATTGTCCTCATTAGGTATTAATGCCAAGGATATTCTGAAGAAGAACAAAAAAGAAAAAAGAAAAGAAAAAAAAGGAGACCAAGTAAGCTTTGACTCTGTCAATTATCTATGACGCTGTATGCTCGATTCATCTTATTTTTCCCCGCCAGACTTTTGATAGGCATCAGAGTTGAAGCAATCTAGGGGTCTGGGACTTTCAATATTGAAAACTCTTCAGTATTAAACCTCTGATATCTATGAGAATTGTTGTGCTTTCTACTTTCTGTCATATTTGGTAAGATTTTTCTAGTCTATACACTGTTTTCTTTTGAAAGACAGGTTTTCATAATATTCTCCAATTACCTTTCATTTACAATACTGCTCCAGTTCTCATTTTGTCTCCTAGTACTCTGTGACTCTTCCTTTGCTGTTTAGTTTGTCAAGCCAAAGGTTAATTAATTTTATTACTCTTTATACAAATAACATGAAGCAACAACAAAAAAACCCAGCAGCTATTGGCTTTATTGATCCCAAGTTTTTTACATTTACTTGGAATTCAATTAATTTCTCCTCCAACATTTGCTACGTGCTTCCTTGTACTTTATCAGATTTAATTTGTTACTCTGCCCTTACTGTTTCAGATGGAGCTGAAGTAGTTGTTTTCAAGTTTTTTCCTCTTAAGTACAAACTTCCATTTATCATACATTGAACTGCATTCTTCGGAGATTGAACATAGTCTATAAACTTTAATTTCCGACTTCTATCTGTTTTTTATTTACTCATGAGTAATTAAAACTATATTCTTTTCAATTTTACACATGTGAGAAATTCTTTTTAGCTGTTGTTTTATTTTTAATATTTACTTCTACCCTGACAGGATACTCTATATCATGTGAGATTTTAACCCTATGAAAACACAGATAATTCATTTTGACCAACATATTTTGTACGCTTGAAAATAATGATTAATGGGTTTCAGCAGCAGCCACATTAGCTCTCAAATGTAACTTGTAATTTGCCTTTGCTCTATTCCTGTTCCGAGAATCAGCAATGAAACCCCCTCCATGCATGGGATAAGTCCGTTGCCCTTTTGGTTCTTCTACACTGTGCTTCTCACATCTTGAAGCTACATGCTAGCTACCCCACACTGTAGAAAGTTATGTGAGTATTATAAACCTATGATAGTTCTAGAAGATATAATCCATAAGCGAAGAAAACTAGGAATGTTCAAAACTCTACTATTCTACATTCTAATCATGTTTTCAAGCTGTTTGGAGAAACCAATACATCCTGTCTGAACCCTGAGCTTCCCATTCTCCCTTCCAATCTGAAGAACTTGTCATTCACGATTATCCTCAGAGATCTGACTCTATTTTTAATCAGTATTTTAACTCACAATTTAGCATGCACAATTTTATATATTTTACCTTGTGAACTTGTTTAACTCATATACTCTAATACTGTGTTTAACTTTTTTAAGAAGTCTTTTAAATTCATTACAGTACCAGGCATCATTTGGTTAAGATTTGTGTCATCTTCTCCCATATTTTCTCACATTTTTCACCGTGTTTTTTAAGGAGCATATTATTGGAAATAAAATTAAATAATGAAAAGTGCATGGGAAAAGAATGAGACCTGAATGGAACAAACATTCATCAGCTTTAGAGGAAATTAGTTCAACACGTAGGGAGGACTCTATTGAGGCCTCTCTCTGAGAAATCGATTGAGGTCTGTCTCTGAGGAAGCTGTTGTCTCTCCACCATGGCTCATATTTGCTCATCTCTGCTTTGTTTTCCATACCTTCTCCATAATTTTCTCTTTTAATTTCCTTATGCCAGTCATATTATGGAAGACCTGAGCAGGGCATTCACAAACATCTTAGGGCCATGGAAAATCCTGAGCTAATGCAAATGAGAACAGATTTAGGGAAGCTTTCAGCTTCATGATTGCCTAAAATAAGCCAGAATCCTATCTATCTATCTATCTATCTATCTATCTATCTATCTATCTATCTATCTATCTATCTATCATCTATCTATCTATCATCTATCTATCTATCTATCTATCTATCTATCTATCTATCTATCTATCTATCCACTTTGCCTCCCAATTGCAGCTTCCCTCCTCCTTCCAGTCTCTCCTTTATATAGTCCCTCCCCTTCCTGTTCTCCTCCATGAAGAGGGAGGTTTCCCTTGGGTACTAACCCACCCTGGCACCTCAAATCACTGTAGAACTAGACACAATCTTTCCCATTGAGATCAGACATGGAAGCCCAATTAACAGAACAGAATTCACAAGTAAACAACAGAGTCAGGATTAAGCTTCAGCTTCAGTTGTTTGGGGACCATCATGAAGACCAAGCAACATATGTTGGGAGAGCTTAGGTCCAGCCTATGTTTGCTCTTTGCCAATATATACATTTCTGAAGTTAAAAGATATATGTTTTTCCCTTATAAACAGAGTCCTAGCTAGATAAGAGATCTCACTCTGAGTTTACTAGATGTCAAGCCAGGCAAATATGCCAAAGAAAGCAAAGGAAAGTATAGGCAAAAGGCACGAAACAGTTCTGTTCCAAGTCAGCATTTAGGGAAGATGGAGATACAGCATTTCAGTTCGTTGTGAACAGGGTCATGGGCCTTAAGCTAAAACAGGAAGAATTGAGAGAACTGAGAGTGAGAAAAACAGAGGGCGAGAGAGCAGTGAGTGAGGGAAACAGTGGGTGAGAGGAACATGCACTTGAGCAGTCTGTAACTTGAATTTGGTTGATCATAACTTTAGATTTGTTTCTCAAGGTCGGTCCCCTGAGAAGTGCCTATCACTGGACGTAACAATCTGATTCTCTTGAAACAATCCTTCCTGTTTGCCCGTGGGCTTATATTGAGCAGATTTGTTTATTTGCCATTCACTTTCCCAAATATAAGGTGACTAAAGGTTGAGAACAATGACTAGAGACTTTCTGATGACTTTTCAGGGGTTAGGAATATGATACTAAATGTTGACAGCAAAATAAGTGAGTTAGTCTTACCTTTGTTTCTTCAGCCTTGAACATAGGAAGCATAGTTTAGACACTCCTTGTAAAGCTGATATGCTTATATGGGCTTTGAGAGAAGGCTCAGTGGCTAAGAGTACTACTTGCTCTTGCTAAAGGCGACTCTTAGCACCCACATGGCAGCTAACAACTGTCTGTAACTCCAGTTGCAGATAGATGCATATCTTCTTCTGGTCTCCTTGGGCAATGCATACAGATGGTGCCTAGACATACATGCAAGCAAAACACTCATACATAAAATAAAAATATATAAAATATATAAAACGATTTTTCAAAATTTTAGTTTGTAAAAGTTTATATTTTTCAAAACCTTTTTAAATAAGTACCTCCCACTAGAGTTAGTGGGAAAGAAAGGTTAATATTGCAAAGGAAGATGTGGACCTACTTTGAAATAGTTCTTTGGAGAGAATCCAGTCTGCGTTGTCAGGATATCATCAGTTTCGTCCACACAAATGAGCAGAGGTAGCTCAATCCACGAGCAAACAGCGTTCATGAATCAGCAGGGACAGTTCTAGAAGAAATTTTGAGGCTCTGCCAATTGGCCTGAGTCCACAGAAGCAGCAAGAAGCCACCAGAATACCACCAGAGGTTTCTTGTGTCTCTCTATGAACTCACCAAACAATTAACAGCAGAGAGTGACAAGGCAAACAAATACCATACAATGTTGCCCACTCTTCATTGGGATATATTTATATCCTTTCCAAACATCACATGTTCTCTCTAGCAAAACATCTCATGCCCCTTTTCCAGGCTGCTTCCAGAAAATTTTCATGTGTCAGCAAAACATCCTCCCATATGTCTGCTTCAGATAAACATCCCCTGATAGGATGGTTTCGAGAAAAAAATCACCACACAACAGAGTAGTCAAAGAAACCAAAAATTTCCACTTCAAGTGTGCTTATGCGCATAGTTAAGCAGGAGTCTAATCCCCCAAAAATAAAGTGTGAAAAATAAAAGTAGAAATGCTAGACCTTTATCTTGTTTGTAGCTACCTTGTGAGGCTGATGAGGAGAGACTTTTAGCAGAAGCAGTTTTTATGTACCTTTTATATGCTTTTTATAGTTGAAAATCCCAATAGGAAATGTCATACTGAGAATGAAAATGCTCCAATCCAAGAGTAAAGGCTCCTAGCACCAGTACAAAGGCTCGTCGCAAAGGAGAGGTCTTATTTCCCAGTACAAATAATAGACCCACAGATACATCTACGCATACATATTTACTTGCTTTTGTTTTATCCATTGTATTAGTTGTAACATTGCTATAAATAGGGCAGTTTTCAAGGCAGAATTTCTATTACCCTAGCTCTGGCTAAGACTAAAAGTAAGTTCGTTTCCTATATATAGTTCTAGCTCTGTCTGTCTAACTATTATCATTTTCTCTTAAGGTAGGAAAGCATTTGAACTTAGAGTTAGGCCCAAAGACCAGAGGAATGAGTAAACTTTAGAATAACAAAGATTGACCCCTTAAAGCAACTTTTCAATCTCTGTTTCATGAAAAATTCTAGGAAAAAAAAAACAACTTCTACTCACCACAGAAAGATATTAATAGTAGATAAATGGAACATTCCACATACTGTGCTTGGTCAATTGATAACTGAGGCTATGTATAGGAGTACAGCTGAGGGTTACCTGTAGCATCATGAGTGCCTTATGTGCAATTGAACCTTGAAGAAAAGTACCTAGTCCACAACTACATTTAATTTCTTACATTTTCTCTAGAGTATTCTCTTTCCTCTTATTTAATGACAAATATAAATAGGTCCAATCTTTTATTGCCCCACACCACTACTGCCAATCCATGCCTAGAGGTCATCATTCCATATTTTCATGTAAGACTTGAGAAGGCATCAAATAAATTAATATAATCAAACCATCTGATCTATGCATACCATACATTACTATTTCTACAAACTGCCCCATCTAGAGAGTCATCATAATTTATCCTTATCTTGTTGCCATCAGTGAGGGATGGAGACATGCCAAGAATACAGAAATGGAGTCATCCACCTAGTGTTCCCAAGGACGTAACTGTTGTATTAGTGGCTCCAGGGTAGATATGATTGCCCATTTCCTCACCCCAGGAAAGACACAGAGAGCCCAGAATGTGATCCCATCCAAGTCCAGGTTATTGATGAAGAGTTTGTGGATCCTACTTTATGAGATAATGTATAAGGGATTGTTTATAGGAGCACAAAAAATACAGAGCAAAAGCATCAAGATGGGTGCTGATCTTCCAGCAACTACATAAATGGAATTCTCTCCATCAAACTTCCATCTCCTAGAATTCAGCTTTCACTGAACCCATGTGCTCACAGCACAGAATTACATGCTATTGAAAGGTTTGCACAGGAGGACAGAGTACCCAGGCTCTCGGGTGAAGGTGTAATGGCCCTTCTTATTTCTCTATCTAGAGCGAATGCCAGAGGGTAGATACTGCTCAGGGTCTTCTATGGGTGTTACTGCTGTGGTTATGATTAAGATGACAATGGCTATGTTATGTCCACAGGGCAGTGTTTCACAACATTGTCACAGAAAAGAAGGAAATCAAAGACAAGACAAAGAATCAAGAGCGAAAAGCTAAGACTTTATTTTAAAGTAAAATTAAAAGACCCTTTGGGGGCCCCTGCAGAGGAGAAGCAGCTCCTGCAAATAGGTTGCAATGACTAATGCTTTAGTTAGTTTATTGAGTAGAAAAACTTCAATAGACTGGCAGATTTTTCCTAAATTATGGTGGAGTAAAGTCAGAGAGTTCCATGAAAGGATAGGAATACATATTTCATCATTCTGTACTTCATATGACCACAGCATCAGAGGCATGACAAGGGCAGCCACTGCAAGGCTTGTACGGGGGAGATGCCACTCCAAGGAAACAAAGTTCCTTAGCATTGTGATGGTTAGGACACATTTGTTCCAAACAGTTTTAGCTGCTCTTGTTTCCTTACTGTGAATTCTTAGAGCAACTGTGAGGTATCCTAGATGAGGGCAGGAAAATCAGGAAAGCATTATACACAGTTGCCAGTGAGGGCTAGAGCTGAATAACTGTTTACTCACTGTTCGCTCTGCCTTTTCTTTTATTTCCCTGTGCTTATCAAGTATACCTTGTGGTCACTCTGTAATTTATTAATCTTCCTGAAATTTTAAGTCAAGTCTTTGAGAAATGGCTATTCCCTATACTTACTTCTATGTGCTATGAACGTGTGAAATATTGTAAATTTCTTTTTGATTTGTTTCTTGTTATTTTTCTACAGCAAAGGGTCTCTTCCATCTAAGAGATTAAGAGGGTAGATAAAAAATTCTGTTTCTCCCCTAAAGAAGTAACTGGCAGGGCTTTGCAGTGACTCTTTGATTCTTTAAACTCATTATTTTCCTTCCATAAGTTGAATCATTTTGGTCTATGAAACAAACTGAAAAATAAACAAATTAATTTTTAGAAACACAAAATCTGCATTCAGACTGACTATAAAATGTAGGCCGAGGTGGCTGAATCTTATCAAGAGTTGAGCAAGCACAATGGAGCTTGGGTTTCAATGGGCCAGGAAGATGTGTAGCAGGCTGAGTTAGTAAGGATAAGAGGTAGATTCCAGCGGGGAATTTCTCCTGGGTCGATCACATTCCTAGGTGAGAGTTATCTAGAGTACTATGTCTGGGCTACATGGTGGGGTCCCAATCACTTCTGCCTGTGAGATCTTTTCTGAGCAGAAAAGGATATGTGACAGAGGAACCTGTCCATATCCATTGACCCTTTGCTTCCGCACTGTGGATTTACTTTAACATCCACATTTCTTTACCATCAGGGCATTTCCAAAGCGGTCCTTATACCTGCAACATCTGTAGTTTCTCTGAATATCGAATTCTAAGTATGACAAAGAAATAGATTTGGGACAGAATAACTGTCAACCCCCCATGACCATGTTCCATCAGCTGACACTGGGTTTCTTATATTCTCTTTTGATTCTTTTTGGGAACCTAGATTAACTCATTTAAACAAGGAGTTAAATATTAGATTTATGGTTAATAAATGACAGACACCTTTGGCAGATAGGACACAGTCCAACCAGGACCTGGCTATCAGAGCTGCAGCCAGAGATATGAGAGATATGAGGAGTCAAACCCAGTTGAGAACTCCAAATGTCTTAATTTAATGTGTGTCAATACTTCCAGGTAATATGAAAAAAATCCCAACTATAACTCCCTAAACTTTCAGGAATCTTGAGAGCAGCCGTTCCGCATCTCAGCATGGAGAAAACAATGGCGAGTTTTAATGAGGTTTTCCTGCCCCACACATACACCTTCCAGATAGGGGCTGGGATCTGCACTGCATGTTGCCACTGGGCCCATTTATTTTTATATATACTTCTGACCTGGATGCTTCTATATTTAAGGAACTTGAAAAAAATCCTGACAGTAAACTCCCATTGCTTTTGTGGCAATGTGTCTCAGTGATCATCACATCTCAGCATGCTGAAGATTGCCTGGACCACATTTAGCAACCAAATTGAGATGAGGGAACTAGTTCAGTGGATGCTTTAAAAAGCTGTCAGTTTTTAGAGATGCTTCTTGATGGTTACTAATAAAGTATATTTGTTATAATTAATACCTGATGTCACAAGCATATCAACTCCTGCAGTAGTTTCTTCTCGAGCATTTGAAATACAAATAATTAGAGGTGCTCACAGGGAGTAACACTGAGAGTCCTAATAACTGGCTTCCTCTCGTTAGGTATAGAAAAATAATTAGCACAAATTGCTCGATAGGGGAAGAATGGAAAGAGGAAGCCCAGAGTGCAAAAGACCTCACTGGGAGCCAGATATTTGTTATGGCTCTGATAATTGCTAGAAGGGGTTTTAGGAGACAAGTTTGAATGAAAATGCAGGTTACATCGCTTAAAGGACATGTTTATGTGACAAAATTGAAATAATGGAATATCCTACTGATTGGTAAGGGGTAGCACCTTACCAATTATTGAAAACCTTCTCACTTTAAGGTTTCTTTTTTAAAGCATTTGTGCTTGTTAGTTAATGTAGAAGCCCCTGGCAGATGGTGATATTTGCCTAAGATCTCCACTGCAACACCCAAGTCTCAGACACAGACACAAACAAGGCATCTGTGTGTGAAAGTCTCACTGTCCCTCTGTCAGATAAGGCAGGCATCACACGCTTCTTCAGAGTACTGTGACCTCAGAAGATTTTGGAGCATCCACAGACTGGCGAAGATTAACAGGATTTATATGTACTGATGGGAAAGGGTCACTCAGCACCTGGTGATAGCACCGTATTCAATCAAGGGAAATTAAATTCTAACAGGATTAAAGGAGTCAGCAGTTAATACATGGGAACACGATTTCCTCCAAGCTGAATTGCACACTGAAAGCCCATCTTCCATGGGCAAATCCACTAAGGATATGACACAATGCATATCCTTAGGAGGCAGGTCAAAATATGTACAGCAAGTCTGGCTTTTCGTTTTGCCATGGCAACACAGATGTTTTGAATCTTCTAAGATATATTGCCTTGTTTTCAACAGTGGCTATAAAAATATTCATCAACCTATGTTGTGGAAACAACCTAAACAAATTGAAACTGTATCAAGTTTGTGATGTCACCTCACACAAATACACACAGTAACATAGTAAAAGAGATGATAGAAGGCATAAATCCATTTCATTATTCCCAGAATGTCTTGTTAGCATTTGTTACTGTGCATCAGAACATGGCTGCCCGAGTCTCTCTTTCAGGAACTTCCAATTGTACAAGTTATTTTATAATTTAAAGGAGATACCCATGGTTTATGCAAATTGAAACAAAAAAAATACCTATGAGCAGTTACCAGGACTTGTCTTACTCTCAAAATTTTTTCTATCCCTCAAAACAAAGACAGCATTCTTTTGGGGGATAATGTCACTCTCTCATATTGCTTCCTGTTGTAAGGGCAACTTGAGACAAAGAACTCCAGTCTTACTCCAGTCTTCTGGGTTGCTTCAGTCTCCTTGTTAAAATCGATCCTAGGCAATTTGAAGCATCAGTTCTAAAAAAAAATATACAAAGACTGGTGAAGGGCCCTGGCTAAAAGGTAAGAGGCCCTGTCTTAGTGAAACCTGCCTTTCCCGGGGGACCATAGCTCCCTGACAGCCTCTCCAACTGGCTTATTGTACTCATTTCCAGCAGTCCTCAGCCAGGAAGGAAATTGGTCTCTGTGGTAAATTGATTGAATTAATGGCTCCAATACATCACCCCTACCAGGATCTTCACCCTCTGCCGTGAAGCATTCTAGTGCCCACCTCTTCTGATTTTAAGCCCAATGGTGTGACTTATTTCGCCCCCTGGGATGATATTAAGTAGAGTGCAGAGAGTTAAAAAGAGTGAATATTGGGGTTTTTTCCTGTTTTTGCTCTGAAATTATGGCAAGGACTGGATGTAAAAGAGGGTTGGGTAAACCTGCTAAAATGATACAAGACAGACTCAAACCCAGTAAGCCCAGCAGAGAACATCCTAAGCGAGCCAGGGGCCAGTGATACCCACTCAGAGAAAAGTCCAAACAAGGCCATTTCTCGTGCTGCCTCTACTTTATTTTTGGATATCCTTACTTTCTTCTACAGACCTAAATCTTCAGAACCCTAATGAGAGTGGTTTAATCTTCCCAATGGGAGCCTGCATTTCCCTGTGTGTTCAGCAGTAGCCCCAGGGTCTCTCTAGTTACATTTGGGCATTTTTCTTCAAAAGACTGAGTTCAATAAAAAAAATATCAGTACAATAATTAGGCAATCACTTTACATCCCCAGTATTCCTAAATGTTAAATGCTTTATACAATTGGATAGACTTTTTAGTTATTCTGCAGGTTTTTTTTTTCCCTTGAGAAATGAGATGATTCAAGAAAATATATTTTTAGAACTATTTTGGCAGATAATTTTATAAAGGAGTCTAAAAGGTAAAGATAAAGGAACTTCTTTTAAAGTTGCTGATCCGCCTTTATGATAATAATCAATTATATGACAGAATACAATCTGTGATGTATATGAGAACACCCCCTGTACCCCTGAAGCTAAAGTGTTTGAGTTGAAGACTCAGTGCTTTCCACTTTTGGGGGAAATGCTAGAAATTGAGCCAAGGAATTCATGTGTAAAGTACACTCTCTACCATCGAGGCATACCCTAACACATCAAATTCTAGAACTATTAAAACAAGTACATTTACTCTAACAGTCAAATTCTAGACTTAATAAAACCAGAAAATCTGCATACCTTTCAAAGAGACATGCTGTCTTACTTAGGATTCTGTCGTTATAATAAAATAGTATGACTAAGAGCAACTTGGGAGGGAAGGAAGGGTTCATTTGGTTTACACTTTACAGCACTGTTTATCATCATCCACGGAAGCAAGGGGAGGATCTCAAACCTGAAGGCAAAAACTGAAGGAGAAGCCATGAGAAAAATCTGTTCCCTGTTTTTCTTTCTGTTTTTCAGCTTGGACAGTCCAGGTCCACCAGCTCATTGTTGGGTCTGTTCTCCACACCTCGGTCTCAGTCCTTCCTTATCAAACAGTAATCAAAAAAGTGCCGCACAGATTTGTCAATAGGCAATCTGCTAGAGGCATTTTCTCACTTGAGGTCCTCTTCTTAGATAATTCTAGGTTTTGTCTAATTCACAAGACAAAAACAAAGCAAACTGAAACAAAACAACCAGAACACACACCAAAAGAGTCATTACACAGTAATAATAAGAATAATAATAAGTTTTAAAAAGAAAAACTTTAAGGTGTACATACCTAAGGATATAGTGTTTATGGAAATGTGGATTTAAAATAATAAGTAAAATGTAGAAAGATAAACTAAAATATTTGGAAATATTACATAGTTTTGGAGAGGAAGACTTTTAAGTAAGTTACAATGAGGTCAAGATTTAGACACATCTGACTAAATAAAAATTAAGAACTTCTGGATATCGAAAAATGTTATTTGAGTTCAAGATTTAGTATTGTTTTGAGCACTCGTGTGTGTGTGTTCGTGTGTGTGCTGTGTGTATGTGTGTGTTGTGTGTGTATATGTGTGTGTATGTGTGTGTGTTGTGTGTGTATGTGTGTGTTGTGTGTGTGTGTGTATGTGTGTGTGTTGTGTGTGTATGTGTGTGTTGTGTGTGTGTGTGTGTGTGTGTGTGTGTATGTGTATGTGTGTTATAGGGCTTTAGCTTTCTTTTCCACCATGATCTTAATTTAGTTGAGGCTGGTCTTGTGTTAGTAATTGTTGTGTTTCTACCTCTTGAATGATGGGATTGCAGACATATACCATTATCTGGGCGAGTTATAGCTTTACCTAAAACATGAAAGAACAGTATCTGTGTCCTCCTTGCCATAGAAGTGTAACTTTGGGAGAAAAGAAAACAAATTGGAGAAAATGTACATGTGTACTTGGGTGAGGGCCAAGTTACCAGGACTTAGACCTTTTCTTAGGGATCAGGGGCAAAGATTTTTGAGTTGGACCATTTTGCACCCCAACTTATATCCCATGGGAATTCTAATTCCTAGGGCCTTCGCTATTATTCTACAAAGAAAATGAGCACTCATTACAAATTAGAAGAAACATTTGTAACTGTTATATCCTTATGAAAAAGCAGTGCAATGAATTGGAATATACCCGCACTATAAAACATAAGAAAGTACTAATAATTGTGTCCAGCTTCACAATGAGTAAATTAATTAAAAATAAGAATATTACTGAGTTTAATGTTGCCTCATAAACTATGTACACCATGATACCATTTCAATAAACTCAAAACTAGGTGACATAGTGTTGAGGATTAAGTAAACACAACAAAGTAATTAACAAAAAAATTTTAAAAATGATAAAATAAGACAAAAATTAATTATGGCATGTTTTAAGATTAAGGAAAGTAAAGAGTAATGGGGGAAAGAGGAAGAGGAGGAGTAGAAAAAGCATGGATGGAGACAGATTAATGAACACTTAAGCAATACGTTTTGCTGTGATAAATAACACTTTGGCCTTACTCACTTCCATAAAGTGATAGGCGACATTTCAAGTCGGATTAGAATTCTTGGCATTTCTATTCAGAATGTATTTTCCATCTTGAAGTTGCTGTGTTTGAAGCCAGGAGCAATTACTTTTCAAGTGGATATACTGTCACCGCCTTTCAAGGTGTGATTGTCCCACATTTCATCATAACTTCTTGAGCCGGCTAGAGGTTCACATGCCAAGCATTATGAAATAAATGGCAATTGGAATTCTCTCCACCTGTAAAGCAATGGAATGCAAAATTGAATTCTGACTAAAGGGCAATCAAGGGGCACTCCCCTTCTTAAGAGAAGCAGAGATTGCAAGGCTTTGGTGCTGATGCACAGACTCATTTGAATACCCCTTTGCTTTTTGCAAATCACCAGCAGTCAAAAACCCAGCTTTATAAGATGACTTCTACTTTTTCAAGTAAGGTTATTTTTATACAGGAAGTACAATTTAACAATTTTTCAAAGAGCATTTTCTTTATAGCATTTATCCTTTTATCCAGGGTTGATTAAAAACCCTTACAGTGGATTCTTTATAACAATGGGAACAACTATCACCATTCTGTGGCTTCTTTGCAAGACAGACTTTAACAGTGAATGCCAACACACAGAAAGACCAATTCATTTGACACATAAAATTCAATTGGCTTGGAAGAAAATGTATTTGTTTAGAGGTCTTATGCCCTGTCTATCCTATCTTCATCATGATGTGATTGGTTAAGATTCTAAAAAGTATCTTAGCTCTAATTGAGGAGGCAAAACTCTTCCCCAACTGAAAATTGACTTCAGCAGGTCAACCATTTTCCATAGCATTTGACAGCTTTAAGGAATTTATGGCGCAATTCCCTTGTAAGTTTGTGTTGTAGTATAATGTTCACAATTAAACACATTCAAGGTATTGAGTAAACTAAACATTGTACAGGATATTCTGAGAATTAAGGTTATATAACTGGCCCAGTTTACATACATACATACATACATACATACATACATACATACATACATGGACACACATGATTATAGCTCACTTTCTCTATAGCCAATATATTTCTAGTATGTAAATTCTTTATACCTTAGGGAAATAAAGCAAAGTAATTGCTATATAATTACAGAGATCCAACTGTGTCCTACTATCCCAGTCATTTATTAGCTAGGTCAGGAGCCAAGGGCCCACAAAGCCTCAGTGTGTTTAAAATTCATAATTACTTATAAAAAATCAGTATATTTTGTCTGCCTTTTTAAAAATGATACCAGAAGATTGTGGATACCCTACAATTTTCTGAAAAGATTTTGATTTTGCTGTGTGTAGCTTTTTTCTGTTGCCAGTTTGCATGTAAAAATATGATAGGCCTTCTTAAAATGAAATCCCAGGATAAAGTTCCACAGATGGAAAAAAATTAAGTCCAGGGAAAACATAAGAAGGATGTCTCTAAATTTCTTCATGTCATGAAACTATAAATCTGAAAGTATAAACAATATATATTATATATATATCTGTATATATATATGTGTGTGTGTAATTTCAAATGCTACCCAAAGAAGACTGCTGTGGACACTGGAATAGTGGAGAGAGTGGAGAGAAAAGAGAGTGAGCTTGTCCATGTCCTGAGAGAAATAAATGCCAAGCCAGGAAGAAATATAAAGATAGTGGCTGTGGTATTCTGAGGGACATATAAAAATATTGAGAACAACATGTGAAAAGCTTCAGAGCTAATAGACTCTGGAACACATCTCACTTATATAAAAATCAGAAAGAAAGGGAGAGAGGGTAAAAGTATCCTAGGTCATGTTTCTGAAAGTTTCTGAAATATTTGGGGATATAAATCCCATAATTAGAAAGTTTAAGCTTCTCAGATGGGACCTACTTTTCTATAATTTACAATGTGGCTAATCATTGGCTGACAGTAGCCAGTGGGAAGTATAGCCATAGCATAAATTCATTGCTGGATTGTATACCTCAGTGGTCAGACTCCTAGGGTCTCTCTTTCGTGCTGTAAAAGTCTTTACAGGTTATGAAGAAGATAGAAATAGTCAAATGGTTTCCAAAGAAGACGGTTTTCTCAAATATGTTGTAAAAGTAAGTCTTCATATAATATCAAATTTTGAGGTGCCAATTACTCACAAAACCAAGGATTTATTTTTCACTCATAAGATTTCAGGCACCATGGCTAGGCATGAATTTATGTTAACTCCATGTATCTGTCATTTAAGATCCTGTCCACAAAGAAGGGGCATCAGTATCTTGAAGGTTAAGAAAATGGCAAAGAACAAACCAGATCATGCAAATGTTCCGTTTCCATCACATGTGATCATGTTCCAAGGCCAAAATGAGTCACATGGTCAAGCTTACCGTGAGTCCTGTTGTGTTAGAAAGATGTAGAATTCTAAACACAAAGTTCATAAGTGTATAATCCTACAATGATGAAGCAATTGGGAAAATAAGTCCTGGTTTTTTATTGAAAATGAATGCTGCTCCCCTGGTAAAGAAAATACTGTCATTGTACGAAAGAATAATAAGAATCTTTGATATACCCCAATGGTTAGCAATTTCCCAACCTGCCTTTTATCTTACTCTGTTCTGAATGAGACAATTTGATGCCAGAAAAATACAGATATACATAGTACTTGTGCAGTCAAAGATTTGAATATCAAGTGAAAACAACAGTAAAAAAAGGTAAGTTTCATCGTTATTTTTATCTATTCTGAATATAAGAGGAAGATAGGAATATTTTGTAGAGAAATCATTACTTACACAGATAATGGAGAAAGATTTTGGTGAGTAGAAAAATGTAGAGAGTCATGAAATTAAGTTCTCAAGAGCAAATTGACACTCAGTGCTTGCTTGGAAATATAAAATCCAAATGATGTCACTTTCATACCCATATGTTCCAATGTAGAATTTTTTAATGAATCTAGAATGCATACTAGCAAAAGGAAAAATTTGCTCCACCAAAGCTGTCTTCTATAAATCCAAACCATTCACCCATCAAGAAGGCTAAAATCTTCACCATACAACTATCAGCACTTGAACTTTATGTGGTGTAGTGAGTTAATATTTATTTAGAATATGTAAGATTCTACAGTGAGATGCTGGATTCAGTCTTCCACATTGTAAGAGAATTTGGCTTTGAAGAAAAGAAGGGGGAGACTGACAAAGTGGAAAAACACTTGCCACTGATAACCTGGGTTTTATCTCCTGAATCCCCAGGAAGTTTTTCTTCGACCTCCACATGTATGAAATGACATGTTTGCTCACACACATGTGCACACACACATTTATGTACACACAGATACACATATATGCACTAAATAACTAAATAAATGGAAACAAAAACAAATTAGCAGCACCTTGAGCCTTTTTAAAGTTAGAGAAGTTTTAAAAATGGACTTCTTAATTTGTAAGTAAATAGAGAACCCTTCAAGATCACCACTGGTAAGCAAGCTCTCGGAAATAAGCAATAGCACGAACACCAAGAGAAAAGTAAAAGGGAATTTATGCCCTTACCCTTTCCAACACAAATGCTCTTACCAAAGCAAGAACATAATGGAGACCACAAATAAGACAAAGAATAAATCGTGACAGGACTTTCTTCCAAGAAGCCAGAGAAAGTATTACCGTTAGTACTATTGCTATGGAATAAGTGATCAAAGATGAAATGACAAGGAAAAAAACCAACAAAATAAATGGAAGTGGAAGAATCGAAGGAAAGGTTGATGCAAAAGTAACCTGCACTTTATACAGTTTCATAATAAGTAGAGTCATAGTTTTCGAAAAACTGAAAAATGCTGTTATTAATACCAAACCATGGCAATAAAACAGAAGGGAAAGAATGATCGATTTAATGTATGTTAAAATGTAACTTGAAGGTAAAAATATTAGAAGTAATAGATTATGGGATTAATGCTATAAATGTAAAAGGTCAAATTTAAGACAAGGAACAAATTTATTTTTGGTGCTAGATCAAAAGAAAAAAAGGAACCTAGATAGTTACAAGTGTTTCAAAGATTACAAGAAAGTTCATGGTACATTTAAAAATATATTTAAACATTAAACAAGATAGTTGTAGTACAGCTATTCGGTACATTAAGTTTAGTTTTCATATGCATGTAATATGGGACACACGATCCCTGTAGGTCTGTGTATATTTGGAGGTTATTTATCACAAAAATACCATTGCCAAAATCATGAATCCCATTAAAACACAAATCAGTTTTTTCATTTAAACTGAGAATAAAAGAAGGACAATTGCCATCATCATAATTATTTATAATTGTTCTAAGATATGAAAGTGGAAATATGAGGGAAATTATTATTTACAAATTGCATGATTATATTGTCTGGAAATCTTAAGCATAGCAAGAATTGGAGCTACTAAAAGATTTCATTTGTGCAGCCAATCAAAAGATAATCAAATGTACTTTTCTTGTATAATAATACTTTAGAAACTATAATAGAGAAAATGATTGCATTCACAATAATTACACATATTAATATTTCACAAATAAATAATAAAAACCCACTATAACAATAATTTGACAAGCTCAGTATAAAAAAATGCAAACTACATAGAGATCCAGAAAAAGATGTGGGTCAATGAGGAATTATACTTTTTGTGGCTTGATGGCAATCTAATGGAAATGTCAATTTTTAGAAATTTAGCAAAGACATCCAAGTAATATAAAAAACTAATGTCTTAATTTTTCCTTGTAGTAATTAATAGCATCTATTTTAATGTTTAACTGAGAAAAGTATTCAAATATGATTAGAAAAATAAAAGACAAGAAAAAATATAAAAGCTTTGGTTTATCAAATATACAACATACTAAATAAGATTAAAAAAATGGTGCAGCAATTAGGAAAGTTTGAGCTTTAATTTTTCTACTGAAATAGTCAGTGAGCTTGTTATTTATTCCTAATTTGTGGCTGTGATAAAACACCATGACCAAGGCTACCATAGTACCATGGCAGAAGGTGGCAGGGGCAGCTGAGAGATTTCATGCTGAATTACAAGCAGAAAGCAGAGAGCAAACTGGAGATGGCATGAGGCTTTGAAATCTAAAATAAAGCCAGATCTAGTGATGGATTTCCTCCAGCAAGGCCAGTCCTTCCTAAATCTACCCAAACAGCACCATAAACAGGGGACCAGTCAATCATTTGAGTCCATGACGGATATTCTTACTCAAACCACCAGGATCAGTTAGATACTTAGTGAAATGGAGGAAAGCAGGTATACATGTAAACTTGTAACAACAAGAAAAGACAAAGGAAAATTAGATTTCATAAAAAGTAAAATGTATATGTATTAAATACATTGTAAAGAAAAAAGAAACACTGAGAAAAGTAATGTTTTATATGATCAGAATAAAGAATCCTTGCCCCTTACTTAAAAAATGAGCAATGCAGTTAAAAATGAAAACTAGGAGATATCTATTTATACCCAATTAAAAAATGAACAAAGGTTTTGAGTAGACATGTCTCAAAAATAATATTTATAAGTGATCCATCTAAACATGCTTAGGTTAACTGTTCGTTAAAATAAGTAATAATACTAAAGGCCTCTGCCCATGGAGGAAGATACTCAGAGGCTTTGTCCACTGCCACCTAGCATGGACATGGGAGTAGGCGGGTGGGCAGTGCCACCACAATGACCAAGTATGTGATGGGGAGATGAAACACACAGAGTAGCAGAATGGTTGTGCATTACGAAGAGAGGCAGAGCTGGAGAACAAGGAACAGCCTGAAGTGAGTAGCTTGTGCTGACAAATGAGGCCATGGTGAGGTCTTAGCCAATACTGCTGCCAAGGGCCAAGTCTGGGTACGTGGCCCTGCAGCAGCGAGGGTCTGTGGTAATGCCCATAATCCATATTGCCATCAAAGGTGATGCAGGTTTGCCTGGTCTGTGCTTCTGTGTGGGGCCATGCTGAAGTTCTAGGGCTTTTCAGAGATGTCCCCATCCCTCACCTAGACAGCATGGGATAGCCGGCACTGAGAGAAGGAGCGAGAGCCTTGATCCTCACTGGTTGTAGCACCCAGAAAGCAGGTCCTGTACTTGCACGGTGCATGAGAGTTGGTCCTGGCGGCCTAGGTGTGGGAGAGCTGAGCCTGATTGCATGAGCTTGGGAAACCCAGCCAGATGCTACAGGCAGGAGAGCGGGCCCTACTCCTCACCCACAAAGCAGGAGACAGGGCCCTTATGTCAAGGGCACAGGAGAACTGGCCGGCTGATTAACTTAGCTAACACCCTAATCCAGATCCAGGACCTCAAGTTGGACCATCCCAACATCCACCCCATCTTCGAACTGCTGGAGCGCATGGTGAAACGGTCGGTCCTGCAGAACCAAAGCAGCAGGATGTCCATGACACAGGGCAACCACAGGGTATCTGAGAGGGATCCTGGGGAGGATCCAGTGTGGATGGTGAGGCAGAAGCCAGGGAGAAGCCTGGAACCAGAGCAATGACTCAGTGCAATGAACATTTGCCTGGAAAGCTGTTTGGGCAAAAGGATGCACTGTGTCATAAGCGATGCAGTGCTTAAAACAAAGCACCTTCACCAATCTGCACTAAGGAGCTTCGCGTACGTGTGCTTCTCATATTCTTATAGGTCTCTCTTGAAATCGCTATCTAATAAATTCTTGGAACATGAATTCTTCATTCAGCTCCTGCTGCTTGTAATGCTCCATGAAGACCGCACAGTACACACATCAGTAAGCCTTTTGCATTTCCCCATGTTCCTATGGGATAGACATAACAGATGACCTTGCATAAACTCAGAGGTGAGAAATCTTTTGTCCTGTTCAGGCTGCCTCAAAAGTGATAGTGGCAAAGAAGTGAAAATTAAAAAAAAATGTCTGAGTGTTAAACCCAAGCTTTGTTCTGCTGCAGATTAATGCCCCTCACACAGTTGGTTCAGTGAGAACTCATTACATCTTGCCTAGAAAACAGTCGAAGAGTGGAACCAGCTTGTAGCAAGTATGTTGTCCAGCACAGGTATATGAGGAATATAGGATCTTTTCTAAATGCAAGGTGATGGTGGTTCTCTAAAGGATGCAGAGTATTAAATTTTTCTTCTCCTCCTGCTTCTCCTCCACAATAAACATCTAAGCACCTACACAATGTGTGTATATCAGGCAAACTCATGAGGTTTCCTTTACAAAGGTAATTAAAGAACTTGCCCACATTTAACTCCAGATTCCTACTAAAGAGTTTGGTTTGTCTTCCTCTCTGATGGCCAGATTTCATAGATTTGAATGGCTCTGGGCAGGCTGCCAGGAGTGAAAAGGTACCAAGCCTTACTCAGCTGTAACCCCTGTGAGCTAAGTTAACTCACTCGGTCAAGTTTGCCCATCAATGTAATAGGGGCTTGCTGGCCACGGGGATAACCAATGCCTCTCTGATTGAATTTAAGGTTCATTAAAGGTTCCTTCCCCTACCCATTCCCTTGCTTTTGTCGTCTGAAATCTGCAGACCACCATGCCTTCCTTTTGAGTAGACCTTACTTGCAAATTCAGCTGAAGGTCTTGAGAATAGAAATCTGGGAACAGATCTAGTTTGTTCGCACCTCTTGGTCACTGTGATAGCTGTTCCCTCAGACTGAAGGGTTTTACTCTCTGGGGCCAGGTTTTACTTCCTTCAAGCTAATGTTCAAACGTATCTGCTCAGTGAAGGCCACCCTCTCCCCTTTGAACCCCTCCTCTTCACCTCACTCTGACATTTCATTCTTCTTCCTCACAATTTATCATGTGCAGTGTTATTTGTCATTTATCACTTTGTAAGACACGATACAGGTTGCTTTGACTATTTTAGGTAGTCTTTTCATACTGTGAAGTAATTTAAACCACTTAAGGATAAACCTTTTGTTCATTTTTGTATCTAGCGCTGATAGTGTGGGCTGTACTGACACCCTATGCCTCTCCAACCTTTGTGCTATGGTAGTGGTTATGGGTAGTGAGTGGCAGAGCTATGGGCAGTGACTGAGGCTCACAACTCAGGAAACATTACTAGACTCAGGCTCTGATGCTCTACTTCACAGTGGCCAATGTAACATTCTTAATTAGGGACAGCCCAAGTCCCAAACCTAGTGGATAAAGAAATATAAAACCCCTCTTGGTACATTAATGAGGGACAAATCTGGTCTTACAGTTTTTACTGATATGATAAAATATGACGAACAAAAGCAACTTGAGGAGGAAAGGGCTTGCTTCTCCTTATACTTCCAGGTAATAGTTTATCACTGAGAGAAGCCAGACAGGAATTCATTCAGGACAGAAAACCTGAGGCAGGAAATGATGCCCAAACCATGTGTGAGTGCTCCTTACTGGCTTTTCTTCTATGTCCTTTTAGTGGTCCCCTTCTGTTTTCCACAGGCACTGCACACACATGTGGCACCGATGAATAGATAGATAAATACAGGTGGAATGCCAATATACATATTAAAAAACAAGTATTTTAAAATAAAAAGGGAGTCTATCTAGCATTCATCCACAAATAGCACAGCAACTTTATAATACCCTCTCCTCCCAAGGCTCAGGAGTCCCTGAGGAAGGTAAGCAGAAAGAATATGAAAACCAGAAGTAGTGAACGTTTCCACTGAAACAGTCATTGCTGGAAAACGCAGAACTGCTGCACTCATGAACGTGGAGTAGCATAAAGAAGACCTATATAAGATCAAGGCAGTTAGAATCACAGCGCACTAGGATTCAGCATGTATAGGGAGGGACTCATGGATCCCCTTCCTTAGGTGGGGAGATATTAGTGACAGATAACTTCTGTATGAGATAGAGACATATTCAGGGATATGCTCATTGAGAGGTTACCCTAGCTCCTGTAGGTGGCCTTACAATCAAACACATATGCACAGCACAAAGAATTAATTGCAAGGGAACAAAGGTCTGATGATGGAGAGAAGTTGAAAGGGGAGAATGGAGGTGGATTGGATTAAAAAAAGTCACATGCATGTATGAGACTCTTAATAAAACTTTTTACATACACACGTGCACACACACACAGCTTCTCTCAGTTCTTGTGGCTTGGGATAGAGCATGGTGTAAGAAGAAAAATGACATTTATTGTGTAGAGTAGTAAATGCCTTAGGCAAAAACAGCCAACCTTGTGAATAGATGTTATTTTATTCAACCAGCGTTAGATCAATTGGCATCATCAGCGTCACCTGGGAGCTTGTTAAAAGTGAAGAATCTGCATTCTCAACCTACGAAGCCAAGATGATGATAACTGTTTAATATATTTATTGCCTTTTCACCCTTTATTCTATCTATCTATCTATCTATCTATCTATCTATCTATCTATCTATCTATCTATCTATCTAATGTTAACATTCCATCAGCCAAAGCAGGCCACATGTCTGGAGACTGTCTATAGAGCTAAACTGAGTGACTGCATAGTTGCTAAGCAGCTTACCAAATAGTATAGGGATTATTAAAGAATTGTGCCTATTTCATTTAAGTAACTATAATGGTCTTTATGGACCAGCAGTTACTGTTTCTTACAGAATATAACTGAGCTTTAATGTGTCACCTTTGAAACAATTCTTTTTCTGGATCGATTCTGGAAAGTACAGTAGTCCCTACCTACCAGCCACGCCTTGGTGGACCAGATAAAAAAGGTGCTTCAGATAATTACCTGACAGCCTTTACATTAACTACTATTATAAGAGAAGATTGAGGTGGTTGGTCAATATGTAAATGATTTTGCACTAACGCCACTGGATTTTCGGCTCCCCTTTCTTTCGATGAGGAATGCTAACTTTGGGAAGCTGGATTAGAATCGCTCTGTATGAAGTAGAAATGTACTTTTATGGTATGACGGTGCCTACGCCCAGGCTCTTCACTGTGCATCAAGTGGTGGACACTGTTCTAGCTATGTTTAATGGGTTATCCCTGGGTCCATTGCTCAGGTAAATAGAGTCATTATTCTCACATTTCTTCTCTCATTTACCACTGTATGTGTGGAATCCACCCATGTGTGTGCATATCACAAGATTACTACTTACCCACTTGCTTGTTTATGTACTTCACATGCATGTGAAAACGTAGGGCATTTCAACATTTAACTACTTGAAATAATTCTTATAGGTTCATCTTACAATGTGCTTTTTGCTTAATTCATGCGCTCGTTTTTTAAAGATAAATGTATGCTTTTCTTTCACATATGCATACTGTATTTATATCACTTTCTACCTTCCTTTCTACACCACCTTCCTGTAATCCCTTTCATGGCTCCACGTCAAATTTGTGATCATGATTAAAATAATTGTTACATAAACCCTCACCATATATATATATACATATATAAAGATATACCTTCACAATATATACATATATGTACACTACCAAGGTGTATATATATATATATACATATATATATATACATATATCTTGTTAAATACATTTAATCTTGCTTGTATCTATATATTTTTAGGCTGACCACTTTGTATTGAATAACCAATTAGAGATCTTATGCCTGGGGAAAATTAATTTTCCCTCTCTTAGCAGTTGTTAATTGCCTGTAGCTCTACATATCCTTGTAGCCACAGATAAGTGGAGCTCTCGCTACTCATCAAAGATTTATGCACACATTCCTTATGAGTATATAACTGTGAAGATGTGCTGAGCCACAGGATGTTATATGTTTAACTTGATTCTCTAAGTTACTAATTTGAAAGGTGAATATTAAATTTGATCAGAGAGTGATACTTATAGGAATGTGCTTCTACTTTTTACTTAAAACCTTGTGATACTCTACTTAAAGACTAATAATCCTATTTCTTTCTAGGCTCAAATAATTTTGGTTGGAATTAGGCAGTTTTAAAAACTGCACTAGCTCCCAATTACCCCAGGGTACTATTCAGAGTATTACTTACACTCTGGTAAAAGACAGAATCCTTGTCTCGAACACTGACATGCATAGGAAAAGTATCCTAGCACCTCACTGATCAATATTCTCATATAAATAGATAATGAATCTGGGACATTGCTATTCTTTTAGAGTCCCAGTGGTTCTGCTGAGAAAAGAGATGCATTGTTCTAAGACTAATATAGGAGATCTATGCTGTTTCTGGATAAGAGATGGCATTGTGTTCTTTTTCTGTCTTGCATGTAGGAAGTAGAACATTATTTATGATTTAAGGGAGAAAAGGGATGTTGTAGAATGGGAGCAGGAGTAAAGGAGAGACAGAAACAGGTGAATAGACAGCAGACAGATAGGTAGATAGATAATAGATAGATAGATAGATAGATAGATAGATAGATAGATAGACAGACAGATGATAGATAGATAGATAGATAGATAGATAGATAGATAGATAGATAGATAGACAGACAGATAGATAGATGATAGAGAGATCTGGCTGCTTCTACCTCTGTCCTGGTTACCTTTTACTGTCAATTTAACAAAACCTAGAGTTATCTAAGAAAGGAGACTTAGCCGAGGGATTATATAGATTAGATTGGCTTGTGCTCATTTTCTGTAGAATATCATTTTGATTTTTAATTGACATAGAAGGACCCAGCAATAGTGAGTGGCAGCAATATTTGGGTATACAGTCCTGGAATGTATAAGAAAGCTAACTTGAGTATGATTCTGTATGCTAGCAAGCATCATCCCTTCAAAGTTTCTCTTTCAAATTCGTGCCCTGACTTCCATCAATAATAGAGTATAACCTGTAAAGTAAAATAAATTTTTCTTCCCCTAATTAGCTTTTAGCTACAGTGTTTATCATAGTAACAGAAAGGAAACAAGAACAATTCTGAATCCACACCTTACCATATGAGTAAAATAATGGGTGATATTGATGTTGACAATAATGTTGGTGATGATGGTGGTGGTGCTGGAAAACTTTTTACAGGGTTTCCAGTTTGTGGAGAAATGTGGCAAATACTCAGGAAATATGATATGAATGCAAGTACAGACTAAAATGTAAAGGGACTCACAAGAATGTAAGAAAGTGAATGTTTTAATTATACAAATTAAATCAACAAAGAGAGATAAATTTAGCATTGAAATACCCAGTGGCACAACTATATAATGAAATGTACACTTAAGATGTGCTTAAATATTTAGGGATGCTTTCTAATATTGGTAGCTAGTAACTATAATAGAAAAATGGACTTCCTAGGTGTCCAAAGTAGGGTCACATAAGCAGGCAAACTCATACTCCACTGGGAAAATTGAAGAAAGTTATTAAAGGAATATTTACAAACTTGACAGGATTAAAGGGAACCACCTGAAGTACAGGCCTTGGGTCAGAGATTCTTCACAACCCTAGCAGGTGTTCAGTGAGGAAGCAACGCATAGCACCCAAGGTCTGTGACTGTGGGTAATAATCTCAACCAATACTCAGCCTGGCTTGAGGGTCCCAAACTCACTTCTCCTCTCCCTCCTTTCTGCAATTTATATCTGCTATTAGATGACCCCAAGTAGAAGGCAGGAAGCAAGGAGTCTGTTAGTATAATATTTGAAAAGAACTCTCTTTCATTTCCTACATAAAACATAGGTAGAGGGCATCAGGTATACAGTTATGTTTCTGAAGAAAATAAGCTTTTTCAAATAAAAATATCCAATAAAAAGAGTAAAAACAAAAAGGAAAGAAGAGAAGCTCTTGTTTCAGATAACTTTTTAAAAAGTGAATAGCGACTTTCTGCTTTGCTGTTAGTATTTAATGTTCATTAAACACTTCTGGCTCATTAAGCATTCATTAATTAGGATCTAAATCTGCAAACCCCTTTTATTAGCTATGAAAACCAGGAGGTTTTTTTCCCCCCTTTGGCTGTCTTTATCTAAGTGAAAGATTTTTTTTTTAAAGAAAAAACAAATGTTACAGGGTTATGCAAAATCTTTGAAAAATTATCAACAATCATCTTCAAAAGGTGAATACAAAATTTCCCAAAGCATCTATAATTATATTAGAATTTTACAAAGAAGACATTATCCTCTAGCTCCAAACCTATACTTATGCGGTAAAATATCTGGCTCTTACCCACACTGTGTCTTGTATTATTGATTTAGGAATTCATGTAACTATTTATTTTCCTGCTTTATAGAAAAGATTGCTTACCATGGCAACCCCTGCATTAGCATTCAGCTTCCTGGTTAGAGCACACCTTCTCAAGGAAAGGTACATCAATATTCACACAGAACTCAATTTGTAAATAATATTCTCAGGGGGGAGAGTTCTATTATATTAAAACTTATAATGAAGAGGACAATCCAGGCTGGAGACCAGCTATTGTCAAAGGCTCCTTTACAGATATTTAACCTGTGCATTCTTTTTAAAAAAATTCTGACATTCTCTTCTTATTGCACTTTTAAGCGAGGGAATGTAGGAAATGAGGAAATATTATGTCCAACCTATGCTCAGCATAGGAAGCTGGCTTTTCTCTACAGGGGGGCGTCTCAACGTAGGTCAGCCTTGCAAAGAGTTATCTTTCTTCTACTACAAAATAAAGCAAAGCACTGGTGCTGTCACTCAACTTCTCAAAGTAAAAATATTTGGTTTAATTTTGCAAGTGTATTACCCTGACATCAATCAAGTGTCTGGAACACTATATTTTTACCACTTACTAAAGAGTACTGTAGCATTTTAATTAGGGAAGAGAAAAGAAATTGACTTGTGTTCAAAACTGATGATCAAAGCTTCTGTGACAGAGCTCCAAAGAAGGGTTGTGGATGTTCTAACATCTGTTCCAATGATCAGATCACCTCAGGCCTTTCTGAGAATTCCATTCATGAATGTGCTGACATTTGATCTGTTGCTGTGCATTTTATTGCTAAATTCTGCACCTGAAAGTCTAGGCCTAGACTGACTTATCAAGCTTACAACCTTGTTCCTTGATTTAAAATTGTTGGTTAAATAGAATTGGCTACAGCCTATTACTGGTGGGATTAGAGGTAGGTGGGTTTAGAGTGACCTGGGAGAATTAGAGGAGGGGAGGAAGCCACACTAAGGGGAGATGGACCATGAGCACCAGGCCAAAAGAAACATCTGGGACATGCTGCTAGGAAAGTAGCCAGGCCAGCAGTTAAAAGAGTAGATTCGGGGTTATTCACCCAGAAATTGTCAAAGCTAAAGAAGATAACCATAGCCAGGTCTCCTTTATTTGTAGACTAGGTGGGGTTAAGCTTAAAGTGGTTGTACTACAGTAAGAGAAGCTGGTTTGGAGCAACTTTAGTGTACTACTCACCAATAATAACTTAAATTGTTAATGACATGCATATCCTGTTTCTTCTCTTAGAAAATTGAGCTCCAAGGAAGACAGTGACTAAACCGGAACAACAAAAACAAACAGATGCAGATGGATGGTGACCTTAGTTGAATATTCATGGGATATACAGGTCAAGAGAAGTGAACAGGATGATGTAGGGAAGTTTACCAGAGAAGAAAAGACTGAAGAATGAGATTATCTTTGTGTTTTAGGAGAAACTCTTCTGCATGCTTTATTTACAGGGTCCGTCTGGATCCTGTGATGTGGGACAAAGGCTTAAGGGTGAGCATCATGCCTCTCAGAAGCATAACTAATCACGGCAAACTGCCCATATATTTCTCTACTGGATACATATTCCCATGAAAATATTAAGTCTCTATGCCTTCTGATTAAGCACTCACTATCAAGCAAGCCACCATCTGTATTAGCAATTTGGGGTACGGGGGTTCTTAACCCCTTTGCTCCTGAATAGCTGCAAGGCATTTCTGCATACACTCTAGCTAATCAATTTTAGCTCCTGGGTAAATGACACAGTCTTGGTGTTTTTATTCAAAAGCTCCTGGTGATATGCTGGGCAGGGTCTGAGCTATTCTAATCATGGTGGGCTGCCCAATTCTTAGCCACTTATCCTTACTTTCACTCTGAGTCTTACCCTGGCTCTCTCTGGTCCATGAGCATCTTCATGGCTGCCCTCTTATTGTGACCTCATGCTGAATCCTCCTGGTCTGTCCACATGGTCTTTCCATACTTTCTTATCCTCTTCTCTCCCTTTTTTCCTCTCTCTCTGGTCTCCTTGGGTCTCCCTGAATGGCATTGGAAGTCATGCAGTATTCTCTTCCTCCCAGCTATCAGCTCAATCAACTCTTTACTAGCCAATCAGAGATGATGGAAAACAAATTTTACATAACGTTGAAAAGGGAGATGTTTGACCATGCTAACATCCAACTGCAAACAGATGTCTGGCATAGAAATCAGCATTGAAATACACAGTACACAAAACCATCCCCCAACAGTCATCAAAAGTGAGAATGTGGGTATTTAGCCATGATGCCATGAAATTTCATGAAGATTTTTCCTGGCATTTAAGGGTCTTGCCTTTTGAAGTGACTTCAGCACTGAACAGCAGCATCTCTGAGAGAATGCTAGGTTCACTCAGTATAGACAAAACGGAATGAAGAACCAGCCCACAAATCATTTTAATCAGGCATTTTACAGTGTTTTGTGTCATTAAATGACAGTCTGATCACCCAGTGAGCAACTAGAATAATCCCACTACTACTTTTGAGTTGCTATCACTGTTGTAAAGTCCTTGCTAGCTTTGTAAAACCACTGGTGCTCAAACCTTAATAACTCTTGGAGAGATGACAACCTGGAAACATCAGGAGCTCCACCCTAGATTGGGGTCTGGAGTTGGTGTCTCTGGATTTGCATTTCTCAGCAGCTCCTGAGTAATGCCATTTTATTGCTGAGGACCACAGTTTGAAAAGCTCTGAGACTCCTCAGACTGTCCAAAAGTCTGTTGTGTTTTAGCAAGCTTCACAGAGAAATGGATGCTCCCTACGCTCTGAGAACTTCTTCAACCCACTGCTTCTTGGTCTCAGCCTAACATTGCCCGAATCTTGGCTTAATAAGGAGGGCTTGCTTAATGACTACCCATGACAGGGTCTTACCAGTCTGTTCTGATAAAAATGAAAAAAGGTAACACCTTGCCGAGATTGTGTGAAGGCCTCTTATAGGTCAATATACAGCTAAGCTTCAATACCTGTTTTTTAGACCATAACTTCATTTCTAGGTTGTCAGCCTAGACTAACTGCAATATGTACTTTTTATTATGTGTCTCTGGCAGGATAAAAGATATATAAAATTCTGGCATCTGTAAGGAAATAAGCATTGCCAGCCTTGTGTGAAGTCAAACCCAAGTTACTTTATGTACTGTTAGGAGGGTGAGTAATGAAGAACTCAATTCAGAAGTGCTGGGAGTGAATCAGCGGGACAAGAAAGAATTTAGGCAAAATAGCAGGTTCTATAAATCTGTGGAAATGAAACCTATTTAGTTGCTTCTGAAGGGCCAAATGTGCCATTTAAAATGCTCCAATGGAGCATTGCATCCCACAGCTGCCTGTAGCTTTAAGGCCAAATTCTTATACCCTAAAGTGAGGAAAGAGAAGTAGGAACATTATCAAAAGCCACACATGCTACTGAGATTTTAATTAGGCCGCAAAGATTCCAAGGACCCCTGTCCAGTACTACTAACTGTACTGTTCTTTGCCACCTGATATAAACAGATTTCTCTAGACAATTCCACAGTTGACCCAGATCTCAAATCATCATGATAGCATGATATTTCAAATTGGAAACAGTAGATTCCTGAAAATAAACTCATGTTTTTTGTTATTTATAATTGGAAATTCCAACTTGAATTTTAGGTAGAAAATATGGCTATTAGGCCAAATCAGAGCCTTAGAAAATCAAAACAAGGTCCTTGTTATTCTGGAGACTAGAATATGTGTAATATGAGCTGGAAAGTGCATTTTGTTTGTTTGGCTGTTGTTGTTGTTGTTGGTGGTGGTGGTGATGGTGGTGGTGGTGGTGATTTTTTTGTTTTTTGTTTTTTGTTTTTTTTCTTTTTGTCTCCTTTTCTGTCTATGAACAATGAGAATGCTTTCTTCTTGACTTTCCAGGGTAAAGCATTTTGGTAGAACCTTGGTATCTCCAGAATCTTATGAGATTTGACTCAAATGACAGTCTGTAGTGTGTGTATCAAACTTTCAAGTGAAACACTGAATTTGACTCTGAACATTATACTTCCTGGGCTGCCTCTTCTCTTCATTCTTTTGGATTTCCCTGATATGATTTGAGAGACTAGAAGTGTGTTTAACCTCAAACTCCCATAATCTGTTTGCAAGTCATTCACAGCAGCTGTGAATGTCCCCATTACAGAAAGTTATCAGGTTGACACTTTCTCCTACAGTTGGTTTGTTCTTTGGCATTGTTTGAAATGTTGTTTTATTTTTTATAGTCTTTGTAAAAATGCAGGTTATTTCAGGGGCCACCCATCTTGTCTTCTTTCTAATTGGACCAAAACAAAAAGGGTTCTCTAACAGTGTGGTAAACTGACAATAACTTTGAAACCTCTTGTTCAGTTCCCCGAAAGTATCACATTCTCTGTTAAACTACTTGTAGTCCATCCCAACACACATTTATATTCTAGCAAGTGAAAAGGAACTTTATGATGCATTTTTCAGAGCTGCTAATGAGAAACTCTCAGATTGATTCCTAACCTGAGCTAAATGGACATAACAAATAACCATTGTTATGTGTCTGATGTCCATGTACACTTATTAAATTAACAGAGATGATGTTGGAGCTATAAATATGAATGTGGCCTTCTAATGTTTCACTTATAAGTAGATGGTTTTATCAGGTTTTAAAGCATGAAGATTTTCACTCAGAAATGTTGTTACTTATAACATGGTAGAAATAGCTACAAGATGTCTGCTTTCCTTCTCTGAAAGTCAGTTCCATGTTTCATTCTCCAAAGAGTAGTATCAGTAGGCACAGAAATAACACACACATTCACCCCCCTGACACACACACACACACACACACACACACACACACACACACACACACACAAACGAGGACATTTTTTGCTTTGATAATAGGAAAGGAGGTGAACAAGGCAGCCTAGCTTCATATTTTATCAGGAATAAAAAAGAGTGGGAGAGAATTTTGTTTACAATAAATATCAATACCTTCCTTTTAGGTGCCAAAACTTTCTGCTTATAATATAAACTTATTGAAAATACATTAAAATGCCTTTCACATCTTACTAAGAAAAATATTAATTCTATGAGAGCATCTTGATATGAAATAAAATATTATAGCAATCCTTCAGAACTTAAGTTCAGAGACTACAAAAATGGTTGAATGGTAAGAACATTGCTGGTTTTTGCAGAGGTTCCTAATTCATTATCCAGCACCCTCCTAATAGCACAAAGCTGTCTGTAAACTCCAGATCCGGAGAAGCAATGGCCTCTTCCAGTCTATAGAGGCAATACATATGAGTTTACTGCACAGACATACATGTGGGCAAAACAATCATATACATAAAATATAAATATATTTTAAAGATTTGAGTCATGTGAACTTTCATACAATACTGAATCAAGAGCAAAACAACCCATTTAGAATTCTTACTTACTCTAGAGTTGTACTTTAAAATTGAATTCTGATTCTAATCCATTCACATCAATTCTCAGGGCCATGGTTTCTTTTCTATAAAATGGCTCTCTCTAATTTTCCATGGGTTTCTCATAATTACTTGGAAAGCACAACTTACAGTAAGTGTTCTTCACCTCTACTTTTTTCATATTTGGTATTTTTCATTACTTGACCTTTTTTCTTTTTTGCAAAAGTCTGGCAATGGTGTAGGCCTTAGGACCAAGTTCATATAAGAGATGGGAGTCAGGGAGAGGACACAGAGAACATGAACCAGTTAGATAAGGCACTGCACATATTTCTACTACCTCTTAGTGACTTTGTCTTAGCTTACTGAAGAGGACTATTGAAAACTGTTCCTTCTGAACCACTTCTGGGTAGCCAATTACTATCTCCAGGAGGTAATGAATGGGTAAATTAAATCCAATAATAGATTGGGGTTGAATCAACTCTTAGAGTCTTCAATGTCAGTTTTATATCTCTATCCACATCATACTCGGGGACAATATTTCAAGGACTTAGAATTGGCTGCAACAGAAATATTTATACCACAAAACCAACTAATGGTTCAAGCCATGATAATACTGGAGCCAGTTTTTGTGGGCATCTCAGCTGGTATGGCACACAGTCTACACCCCACACACATTTCAAGTTTCTAAATGTTTCTTTTTGTCAAAGCAAAGTGTAGAACTTGAACCTCTCTTTCCAAATGCCCTTCTTTTAAACTTTTCTTCCCATTTTACAAATATTATTTAGATGTAAAAAACCTGTACAATTATTTCCTATAATCATTTACAGTCTCATAACATCTTTGAGTAAATTTAGAATTCCTATTTACACAAAACAAATTATCATTGGTGATATGACTGGTAACGTATTATTATGCGTGTCTACAGACAATCCTGAGAAATGATTTCTAGCTTGACATGTCTGCTAAATGGGAGATTTCTTCTAAATCTCTACCATGATTAAACCACTGTGGCAAACACCTTTATATGCTCCCAAATGGCAGAGAAATGGTTAAGAATAGAACCACAAACTGGTACTTTGTTTGGAGCCACTCTCCCTGCATTGTTGACAAGGTTGGGGAGAGGATGGCATGAACAGTTCCATCAAGGCCAAGAAAAATTCAGTTGTCTCTGTAGCAGTTGAGAGAACCTGGTGATTTATGGAAGTCCTTTAAATGCTAACTGAATGTTGTGTGTGGGTGTGTTGAAATGCACTGCCAGGTGGTTCTCAAAAAAGCCTGCCAGGGCTTAAATCAGCCCTATCATCAGAATCAGAACAAATGCCTGCTATTTTTCCATCATTCCCTAGTTCTATATCAGCACGAGGACACCTGTTAGAAACGCTGTCACCTGATGCATAGAGTCAAACAACAAAATCAGAGAGAGTTTGGTAACAGCAAAGTAGAGTGCTGTAAGAGAGGCCAAGAGCTTCTGGACAGCTTTCTTGGCCAAATTTACCTCCAGATTGCTGGGCGGGCTTGTTTCTGAACCTGCCACCCAGGCAGCAAATCAGGCCAACTAATCTGGTACAGTGTGTTCCTGGGTAGCTCTGCTTTGAATGTGTTAGTGTATCTCTCCACCTGCTCTGTTCACCCAAGTGAAGGTCTGCTACCGAATGCATTTAGGTCTTTCTCCCCCCCCCCTTTATTAAATTCCTTATTTAATCTGATATAGGAGACATTCCATATACAATTTGCTCACCGTAAAATAAACTACTGCATCTCCTTAGGAAAAAAAGTGTGTTAATCTTATAAGACTGAAGATTTGACAGAAAACAGATATTAAAATGCCCATGTTTAAAGGAGCATGGGATGGAGGCTCTCGAATGAATTGTAGCTAAGATAAAAGGTTTCAGAAAGGAGATCGATTAAATATAAAAGCAATGCTATCTTAAGTCAGAACCATGGATAAAGATTTTTCTTGACTAATTAATTAATTATTTAATTTACTTACATTTCAATTGATGTTTACCCTCTCTTCCTCTCATCCCAGTTCCTCCTCCTCACCTTCGCTTCCTCCATTATTCCATCTTCCCTTTCTCTTCAGAAAAGGGGAGCCCTCCCATGGATACAAGTCAACCTTAGCATATCAAGTTGCAGTAGGACTGGGTACAGCTTCACCTATGTTAGGAATGAATGGAAAGGCAGACAACAGAGTGAGAGACAGCTCCTGCTCCTGCTCCTGCTCCTGCTATGAGGAGTCCCACATGATGACTGACCTGCACAACTGTTACACATGTGCAGAGGGCCTGGGACCAGCAGATACATGATCTCTCTGTTAGTTCAGTTTCTGTTGGCCCTACAGGCCAAGGTTAGTTGATTCTGTAGGTTTCCTTGTAGTGTTCTTGACCTCTCTGTTTCCTTCAATCCTTTCCCAGCCTCTTTCCACAGAATTTCCCAAGCTCTGCCTACTGTTTGACTGTGGGTCTAACATCTGCTTTCATTAGTTGCAGGGTGAAGCCTTTCAGATGATAGCTATACTAGGCACCTGTCTACAAATATAGCATAATATCATTAATAGCGTCTATGGTGGACTCGCATGCTGTAGGTCTCAAGCTGGGCCAGTCACTGGTTGACTATTCTCTCAATTTTTATTTCATCTTTTACCCCTGCTCGTCTTATAGGCAAGAAAAATTATCAGTCAAAAGTTTTGTGGTTGGGTAAGTGTCCCAATCCCTCCACTGGAAGTCTTTTCTGGTTACTAGAGATGGTTGGTTAAGATTTATAATTCCCAACGCTAGGAGTCTTAATAGGGTCACCCTCATAATTCCTGGGAGTTTCCATCATCTCATATTTCTAGCTCATCTCAGAGATACCTCTAACTACTTCCAGTTCTCTTTCCCAGTACTCTTTACATGTCCCCCACCAACTTGAACCTTCTTGTTTTTCCTTCCCACCCCTCCCACACCCAGCCCCCTATCTCTACCCTCAATATCCATTCTGTTTCCCTTACTGAGGGATATTCAAGCATTCTCCTTTGGGCCCTCCTTATTATTGGGTCTGGAGATTGTCGCATGGTTATTCAGTATTTTATAGCTAATATCCATTTATAAGTGAGTACATATCATGTTTGTGTTTTGGGGTTTGTATTACCTCAATCAGGATGAAATTTTCTAGTTCCACCAGTTTGCCTACAATTTCATCACATCATTGTTTTTTAATAGCTGAATAATATCCCATTATGTAAATGTACATTTTCTTTATGCATTCTTCAGTTGTGCAACACCCAGGTTGTTTCCAATCTCTAGCTATTATACAAAATTTCTGTGAACATAGTGCAGCACATGTCCTTGTGGTATAGAAGAGCTTTGTGTGGTATAGCTGGATCTTGAGGTAAAACTATCCCAAATTTTCTGAGAAACTGCCAAATTGATTTCCAAAGTGGTTCTACAAGTTTTCAGAATGAAGGAGTGTTCTCCTTGCTCTACATCCTCACCAGCATGTACTGTCATTTGAGTTTTTTGATCTTAGCTATTCTGAGGTGTATAAGATGGACTTCCATTCATTTTGATTTGTTTTTTCCTAATGGCTAAGGATGTTGACCAATTTTTAAGTGCTTCTCAGCCATTGGAGATTTCTCTGTTAAGACTTCTTTATTTAGCTCTGTTCCCCCATTTTTAAAATTGACTCATTTGGTTTGTTAGTATTTTAATTTTTTGAGTTCTTCATATATTTTGGATATTTCTCTTCTTCTGAATGTAGGGTTGATGAAAATCTTTTCTTACTCTGCAGGCTGCTGGCTTGTCCTATTGATGGTATCCTTTGCCTTACAGGAGCCTTTTAGTTTCAGGAAGTCCCATTTATTAATTGTTGATCTTAGTGCCTAAGCTGTGGTGTTCTGTACAGAAAGCTGTCACCTGTGCCAATGTGTTAAAGGGTTCTCTCCATTTTTTCTTTCATTAGATGTAGTTTTTCCAGCTTTATGTTGAGGTCTTTGATCCACTTGAATTTGAGTTTTCTATGGGGTGATGAGTATGGATCTATTTGCATTTTCTACATTCAGACATCCAGTTAGAACAGCGCCATTTGTTGAAGAAGCTTTTGTTTTCCCATTGTACACTTTTGGCTTCTTTGTCAAAAAAACAAAATGTCCATAGGTGTGTGTGTTTACTTCTGGGTGCCTGTTTCAATTCCCTTGATCAACCTGTATTCCTTTATGTCAATACCATGTACTTTTTGTTACTATTGCTCAATATTACGGCTTTAAATCAGAGATGGTGATGTCTCTAGAAGTTCTTTTCTTATGCAGCATTGTTAAAGCTATCTTGGTTATTTTGTTTCTCCATATGAGGTTGAGTATTTTTCTTTCAAGGTCTGTAGAGAATTTTGTTGGAATTTTGATGGGAATTGCATTGAATCTTAATTGTTTCAGTACAATGACCATTTTTACTATGTTAATTCTACTAATTTAATCCGTAAGCATGGGAGATCTTTCCATTTTCTGATATGTTCTTTGGTTTCTTTTTTCAAAGACTTGAAATTCCTGTCAACCAGGCTTTTCACTTGCTTGGATAAGGTTACTCCAAGATATTTTATATTCTTCATGACTTTTGTGATAGGTAATGTTTCCCTAATTTCATCATTTGTATATAGATCATTCTTGTAGTTAATTTTCTGTCTAGTGTATCCAATGACATGGCTGGCCATTTCACTTAAGGTATTTGTCAGCTGCAGAGGTTCCTGGAGAATTTCAACAATCTAAATAGACCAATAACTCCTAAGGAAATAAAGGTAGTCATTTAAAGTCTCCCCACAAAAAAAGAAAGAAAGAAGAAAAAGTAAAGAAAGAAAATGAAGAAAAGAAAAGAAAAGCCCAGGGCCAGATGATTTTAGCACAGTATTCTACTAGATGCTCAAAGAAGTACTAATATTGATACTCCTCAAATTATTGCACAAAATAGAAACAGAAAGATCATTGCCAAATTTGTTTTATGAAGCCACATCACTCTGATTCCTAAACAACACAAAAACGCAACAAAGTAAGAGAATTTCAACACAATTTTCCTAATGAACTTTGATGTAAAAATTCTCAATAAAATGCTCAAAACCCAAATCCAAGAACCATCAAAAACATCATTGACCATGATTGAGTAGGCTTCATCCCAGAGATGAAGGATGGTTCAGCATATGAATATGAATGCAATCCATCATATAAACCAACTGAAAGAAAAAAAAAACCCAATGATCATCACATTAGATAGTGAAAAAGTCTGACAAAATCTCACATTCCTTCATGATAAAAGTCTTAGAGAGATCAGTGGTACAAGGCACATACTTAAGCACAATAAAGGAAATACAGAGCAACTTGATACCCAACATAAAAGTAAATGGAGAAAAAGTTAAAGAAATTCTACTAAAATCAGGGACAAGACAAGGTTGTCCACTCTTTCCATACCCATTCAATGTGTAAGGGTCCGTGGTATGTCAAAGAATGATACCCCAGTCTTGCATAGTACATAAATGTGAAGACTGTTTTATTTTGCAGAGTCCAGCATGCTGGGATCTCCTATTACGAAGACAGAGAGAACCCAAAGTAAGCTTGCAGGCCTGACTTAAAGGACATTAAAAAAATTCTAGAGTAGGTGACCTCTATCTTAATCTGTTGAGTTTATCTCTAGAGACATTCCAGAACCAAAACTGGGGCATATGGTCTGGAAACTGTTGCTGAGGAAGTCTGAAAACTACTGCTGACCCATTGTCCTTGCCTCAGGCCAGGTTGCCTGGCAGCTTCTGCCTGTTGTGCAGTTTCTGACTAGCTGCCTGAAACCTGTTTTTTGTTTGTTTCTTTGTTTGTTTGCTTGATTTTGTTTGATGTAGTTTGTTTTTGTTGGTTTTGGTTTTTTGTTTTTATTTGTTTTTCTAGTAACTGACATACATGGGTTTGCCTGGACTTTTCCAGTTCTTAGGCATAGACTCCTGAACTGCTAATTTGAAACCTGTCATGAAATCAGCCTAACTTTCTCAAATGTAGTCCTTGAAATTCAAGCCAGAGTAACAAGTTATCACTGGCTCCATCTTAAGACATCCCATTAACATAAAGTTAGCGATGACTTGAAATTACATCTTAGGAATAGTAGACAGTTCTAGCTTTAGGGAAACTCTAAAGAATTTAGTAGCTTTGTGACAAGTACTGAGCACAAATATTAAATACATTTCTATTATGTTATATTTATAATTACAAAGGCATTTTCTTTTCATAATGTGCTGCTATACCTAATTGATGTAGAAGTAAAAAAATACCCTGAAGTTGCTAAGAATTTGGGTATGGGACAGTGGTAAAGAGGAACAATTATTCTGGGAGAGATAATTGTTCCTATATCAAAAATCTTGTCTTAATTTGAATTATTCAAGAGAAGATCAAAACACACAGGTCTTCATTAGTCTACAAGAGTAATGAGTCCAGCAAATAGGCTGAGAACTGATGAGAAAATAGAGGAAGACAGGTCAGTGAGGGGAGTAAGTGGGTTTCTATCTTCACGGGCAAAAGAGGTTGGTTTGATTCTTACTTATAAAGCAGAATTTAAGGAGGCATAAAATATTAAGTAGTTATGATAAACAACATTTAAATGAAAAATTCAGAGCATCAAAATCTTCACAAAACTTCCATAAAAAATAAATTATTAAGAGTTTAAATAGAGAGGAGGATCTAGAGTCTGACAGTACTGTTCTGGATCATACCAAAGCGTGAAGTAACTAAAAAAATATATTCATAAATATCTTTAGGTGATTGTTTTCTACAATATTAAAGGAACTAAAAATACCATAAAATTGAAAGTATACATGTTACAAGCCATATAGCTATTTATATCAAAAATAATATTGAATTATAGTTTTACTTTATTGGTTTTTATAGAAACACATTCAGGAATATTTTCTTTAAAACTATTTACCATTCAAAATTACATAAAAATAAATACATAGATGTATACATGTTTCATGTTGCTTCAGAGTACAAAACAGCTTGACTTTACCCTTTCATGCACTTAATCTCCTGGGGTCCCTTTTGATTGTTGTAATGGGAAGTCAGAAGATTCCGATGTTTATCCATCAACTCTTACCTGTATCTGTTAGGTCCTTTCTCTGTTGTTAACTCTCTGGTACTCTCAATATTCTCTTAGGTGAGGCCATAACCTAAGGGATAATTATTATCATAACCTGCTATGTATGGCTTTGATGAGACTTGAAGAGATTCAGAAATGCCATTGAAGCTCAGGGTCTTCACTAAGGTATGAGATGTTCATTGAGCTTACTTATAAACATTTCTCTGAGTCCTTGTGTATAGCAGATTTAGGAATATAGAATGCTATAAAAAGGAATGCTAACCAATTCAGAGGCAACTTCCCTTTTTTACTTTGGATATAATGTATCCCTGAGCTAGGATGGTATCTAGAGTAAGGAAGAAGATCTCAAAGTATATGAATCATCAAATTCTTCTGTTCACCATTCAATGTATCACACACACACACACACACACACACACACACACACACACACAAAGTATAGATGAGTATGGGGTTCCCCATCATGGTTGAATGGCTGAAATAACAACATAGAGCTTGATTGAGAAAAAGAACAAATTTTGTGTAGAGAGAGACCTTGCATTGGAAAGGATGTTTGGTGGAGCTTCAAGAATCCAGAAGCACAAATGATTTGGGTTCACAGGAAGCAGCCATGAAAAGTGCTTGACTTCCCACCCTGGTTTTGTGAAATAGGATGCTATGATTTCTATCTGTAGGCTTTTACTTTTAGCTTGGCATCGTGGCACATGCCTCTTACCACATCACTCAAAAGATTCAGGCAAGAGGATTACAGATTCCAGATCAACCTGACCATACAAAATGAGACAAAGTCTCAAAACAATAATATAAGCAAAGCTACTTATCTGATACCATGAGAAATTGAGATAGAGTAAAACTAGAAAATTAAATTGAATTCTGTTATAAGAGCTGAAGTGAGTGAAAATAGTGGTTTGGGGCATGATGGATATAACTCATTTGCAATGGCTGCTGTCTTTTCTACATAGTTGCTTTATTTTGGTTCTGGTTCTTTAAGGCATAGGTCTTGTAGCAGTGAATCTTCACCATCAACTTTATTGGATTTATAGTCTTCTAGAAAATTAGTGAAGTACACCTCTGAATGTATCTGTGAGAATCACTACAAAGAATATTAACTGAGAAAGAAAGACCCCCTCTAACTGTGGGTTACACCATTTCTTGAGTTTGGGATCCAACCAAACTGAAGGCAAAGAAGAAACTTCTACAATACAATGAGGATAGAAATACATGTTTTGTACTTTTTAGCCACCAGCTTCTTGTGCTTTGTTTTGGTAGCTCTAGAACAAACATAAACACCCAGCTTTAGAAGTGGGAGACACAAATCCTAATGGGAAATGTAGAAAAGCAACTAGAATGTATAATAACACAACTCACACAATCGAATCACTTTGAGAAGCAGGAGTAAATATTAGACAGGTAAATGCGGTTGAGCAGTAAAGACAAATGAATGGTGACTTGCCTGTTTATTGTCCCCCTTAGAGAACTAAAAAGACATCATATCATGAAGGAGGTCCCTGAAGGAGTTGACACTGTAGCCTTTGCATTAAGACTCCATGAGTCATTATGAAGCAGCAGAAAGGGAACAAGAGGATGGCATGCCATAAAAACATGGAGCTGTAAGACTCTAAGATTTGCTTTTTGTTTGTTTGTTTTTTGTTTTTTTTTTTATAATGGAGGCTTAAACTTGATACTTGCGAATAAAGTTGCAGTTTATAAGGGCATTTGAAAGTTTAAGGCACATACTACAGACTGTCAATTGACTCCAATCTCACAAGATTCTGGAGATACCAAGGCCTTGCCAAAATGCTTTACCCTGGTAAAATCAAGAAGAAAGCATTCTCATGGTTCATAGACAGAAAAGGAGACCAAACAACAACAACAACAACAACAACAACAACAACAACAACAAAGGAAAACAAAAAACCACCACCAAACAAACAAAAAGTGCTTTCCAGCTCATATTACACACATTCTAGTCTCCTGAATAACCATCTCTAACTCCAGTTCTAGGAAATCTGATGCCTTCTACTGAACTCTGCAAGCACCTGGCACATGCATACCACACATACATATATGTAGACAAAACACACAAACACACATCAAGAAGACTGTGGCTTCTATCCAGTTATTTTCTTATTTCATTAAACACTCCTGAGAAAGCAAGATGACATGTCGTGGGACAGCCTTGGGGAGTTACATGGGGCAACAGAGTCCGGCCTGTAATAAGACTACATCTAGTGAAAGATTTTGAGTCAGGCACATTTAACGAAGCAGAACTCTGATCATAAACCATTCAAGATGTGTTTATTTCTTCAAACTTAATCTGTTAGGATTAGTTTTAGGTTTCCAAGTACAATCAACACCAATGAGAAAGCCACAACTTTATCCAAGTCACTAGTGCTTAATGTAAGGATGCTAAGGATTCCACATCAGAGTTTGTTGGAGATTACGTTTGAAGATTCATTCACAGTTTACATGTCACAAAGAAAAGCTCACGTGGGGCTGACACCTTTATTCTTCTGAATTAACAGAGGTCACAGAATGTGAGCAGCATAACCATTGGTACATGGTTCAGATTTTGATCTCCAATGGTTGTCTCATGGATTTTGACGCACCATTTTGCTTGCCTGAGAATAGACGTCTAGCCGGTAGTCAGTCATTCCCAAGATGCCATCTTCCCCCACTTCTACAGCAAGGCTTACCATTCAGAAAGTGCCTTCTAGAAGTCTTGGAATGCTTTAAAAAGAAGTTTCCATGTAGAGTAATTGGATATTGATAGAGCAATTTCAGGAGCTCATGTAGATCTCCAATTGATATGGAAGAAAAGTTTCCAAAAGATGATACTAGGAAGTACAATGTGCTCAGATGAAGAAAACTGTAATATAGCAGGTATTGGAGTGTGACTCAGTTCCCAAATAGCCCTCAGAGATGCATGAGTATAGATATGCACACCCATCTCTGAATCTTGCCTCCCCTTTTTGCATATGATTTCATTACACAGTCCTTCCCAAACCTCACTCCCCCCCCCCCCAACTTTTATTAAGAAAAGCAATTTTTCCTAAGGAAAAACCTAACAAAGTTCAACTCTTTTTTTTCTAAAACAAAACACAACAACAAACAAGTTCTACTGTTACATTTTTGCTTTATCATCTCTTCCCAAAGGCCTCAAATATACAATCACCAGCTGATTAGACAGAGAAAAATCCCAAGGGTAGAAAGAATCAGTTTAAATAAATGCTTTGGTGGGTTGAATGTGTTCCCTCTCTACATATGCATGAAGACATTTAGAGAACCCAGAAGCAATTTATGATGCAACTATTTCTCTAAACAGCAATTTATAAATAATTTATACAGTTTTGTGTTCACATAGTGGTTAATTCTGTAGCTTAACAGTCTCTGGACAACCAGTGAATTCAGAGCAACCCTATTTCTATAGTTCTAGTTTCTAGGGTGCCCCTGAGATCTTCTGAGCTTGTAATGACAGTAATTGCTGCTGTTTGTTGAGTACTGGTGTTATGAATGACCCTGTTCTGAGGACTGAAAGCTTTGTATCCACAATCAATGTCATCCCCACTAAACTGCAAGAAATTGCCTTTCTTGTCTTAAATAAAGAAGCAAAATCTCAAAGAGCTTAAGTGATTTGTTCAAAATCTCTAAGGGAGAGCTGCTCAGAGATCCCGATCTCTCTTGATTCCAGAGACCTTAATCAGTCTGTTCACCTTCAGAATGGCTGGCCCTTACTTGTTTGTGTGTGTGTGTGTGTGTGTGTGTGTGTGTGTGTGTGTGTGCTTCGTTTGTGCCATGATCCTCAGAGGATGTAAGGCAAGGTGGAGAGAGTGAGGAAAGAAAGAAAACCCAACATGAGTGTGTGCTGTGCTCTCTATGACACTTTGAGGCCTTGGCCTTGATCTAGATTCTAGAGTTCTGTCAATAGCTTGTAGGCTCATACAACTGAATAAATAGAGAGAAATGATTTATCCATGTCTATAGTCTTGAAGATTCTGCACTTTAGGAACTGCTATGTGGATAGACTCCTACTTGTTTTAGGAGGCTTTAGAGAGGACCAGAGTGGAAAGGAAGTGATGCGTGGAATGGCAGGAACCTGAGTCTGTGAATACATGCTATGGATCTACTGCTGGAGTCTAAGGTTAACTAAGACAGGAAACTATCATAAGTGTCTACTAAGAGGCCTTATCCCAGCAGAAATGGAAATGGATGAAGGGACCTGTAGCCAAACATCTGGCAGAACTTGGGGAGTCTTGTTGAAGATTGAGGGATAGAATTGAGTGGGCTGGAAGGGTCAAGGATACTACAATGATACCGACAGAGTATCTGGACCCATGAGAGCTCAAAAAAGACTGAAGCATGAAGGCCTTGGACCTAGATCCCTCTATACATTTGTAGCATGTATGCAGCTTGGTCTTCATGCAGGTCGCCTATCAGTTGGAATGGAGGTTGTCTCTGACTCTGTTGCCTGCTATTAGATCCCCTTCCTCAACCTGGACTATCTGGTTGAGCCTCAGTGGGAGAAGAGGTACTTAGTCCTGCCAGGACTAGGTATCCCAGGATGAGCTGGTGCCCAAAGTGGGCTTCCCTTTATCTGAAGAGAAAGGGAGGGAGTAATAGGGAGAGGGACTTGCAAGGGCAAGACTGGGAGTAGAGGAGGGAGGTGCTGGAATTGTGATGTAATGTGAAAAAAATTATGGGGAAATAAGGGATGGGCACTGAGGCACAGGTACCTACTTCCACTGCAGCCACAAGAACCATCACAGTGCGGATAACAACACTAATGTTCAAAGCCTTCTGTTGCACTAGCTTTGGAATGGCAATGAAACTTGTAGAGTCTGTTATGCCCAATTGACAAACCACCTCACCACTCTGAGTTTAAGTAGAACAGGAGTTGTGCAGTGCATGAAAGGGAAAATTTTTCTTCCTCATTGAAAACAGCAGGTGAGCCAAGGAAGGGATAGCTAATTTTGCTTTTGAAATTGGAAACAGGCACAGTAGCATGCTGAAGTGATTTGATCAAACCATTCTCCACTTTACAATAGAAAGGATTTTTGATGACCAGCATCATGCTTCATGAGAAAGGGCAAAGGAAAAAACACCTCTGGGCCAGCAACTGTGACAAGCTGAGGTTTCATTCCACAGAAAGCTAATGAGATCCATGGGCAGCAATATGGTAAGTGACAGTCCTTTGTCTCTGACATTACTGTGGGCACAGTGAGCAGTGTAGCTGTCTGCATGGTTGTGTCAATTTTTCCTACTCTTGGGTCCAATTGGAGCCTCACAGTACCAGCAGATGCTCATACACACAGCAGAATTATAGGGAGAGAGTGTTCGGGTCAAAATTATGGGTGATTACACAGAACTGGCTAGTCCTTTCTTTGCTCAGAGAGAGACATGTCACCTTTATTATTCTGGATAGTAAGGGTACCTGCTCTTTAATTCAGAAAGGGATGCTGTCCTCCGAATATGGAAGCAAATTGGCTGCAGTCAGAGGCACTGTGTTTACAGATACCCTTGAAAAGAGAGTTGTAATAAGGGGCAGCTAATGTAAAACTGTATGACTCTCTGGAATAATTTTCCTTCAATGTTCTCTCTTCCTTCAGATAATGACAAGGTTAACATTGATTTATCTGTGCATAGATGTTTAGTACAGCAGATAAAAGCACCTAGCTGCACTACCCCTTGCTCCCAGATTAGCAGATACTATCAATTAAATGAAGTTGGGATGCAGAGATGAGAGAAAGACTGGGACATTGAGGGGCACAGATTGAAGAAAGAGAGAGGTTGACAGAATAATAAAGACAAAGAGAAAAAGATCAGTATCTTGAAATAATTACCAAGACCTATAGAAAAAGAAATATATAACAATTTGAGGAAAGAATATGGATGTAGGGGAAGACTAGATGGGTGATTTGAAGGGTATGTGACTGGGAAACAGAACTCTAGACACAGGCGGGAATAAAAATGGGTGGTAAGCATATGATCATCATACGAGTGAAGAATTGAACCAAGGAGAGATGCAATGACAGGATCAAGTAGAAACTCAAGGATAGAAAGAGTAAGTAGAGAAAGGTACAGATGCACCAAGAAGGAGAAAGACTTCAGTACATGAATAGATTGCAGGAGGCAAGGGACAAGAGTGAAAGCAAGAGATGAATGGACAATCAGAAAAAAAAACTCATATGGACAGAAAGAGTAAGTAGAGAAAGATGTGGATAAACCAAGATGGAGCTAAAATTCAGCATGGATAGATTTCAAGAGATAAGAGACTAGAGTGAGAGAAAACAATAGAGCAATTTAGATGGATATGTATATATATCCTTCAATTTGGGCTTAATATCCAATGGCTTTTCTTAGTCCAGGTCTAATTGAATGGCCCTGGGCAGGACCTTTTCTCACCTGGCAGGTACGAGTGATGATAACAACACCATCCTCAGGGGTCGTTGTACATCTAAATGTAGATATTGTCATAACTGTTTAGTGATATTTGCAGGTCACAATCACGAGATTATAAAATAGCAAAACTTACAGCAGCCTTCACATGACTTCTGTGAAACCCAAATGTCTCGACATTGTCAATATTTATATGAAAGTTTTGTTTCCTCTTTGAAGCAACACTAAATCTGGTAAGTGTGTCAAACCCGGGTAAAGGCAACACCAGCATCAAACACTCAAATAACGATTTTTCTTTGAACAGGATTTCATGTTATCCAGCAACCCCTAATTATTGTTTTTGAATGACTCTGAGGTTTTCTTCAACTCTGTGAAATGAGGTCATACTACTTATATAGTAAATTTAAGGCAAATTGAGCAGATGATATGAGTAAAATAGGAAACATGCAGATTTAGAGCCACCGACAGTGCTAAGCATGTTGGTTTTCCATCAAGATGAAGTATTTCTATGATTTGGTTCAGCAACTCAACACTCAGATAGAAAGCTGAAATCTTCACAGACTTGATACTCTCTTCCTCTGAACAGCGCTGGCATTTATCAGGAGGAATTACATCTTAAGCTCTGTGATTCTGGTCTGCTATCCAAGCACATAATGTTTTACATTTTGTTCTTGCATGTGTTATTCTGGTGTGTAACATCATGGTGAAGTACCTCTAAATAAACTGGCCTGAAAAGTACAACCAAGGGTTTGGCTGCATCACAGCACATTAACAGTGTCTTTTCTGGACCATTTAAGTTATTTTTCCATGCATTCCAGGATTTACATTTTAAAAGGTATTTATTATAATTGCTAGCACACACACCATTCAATTAGTTACCCACTAGATTTTTTTAAAATTTATTCTTCCATACATATATTTCTCTTACCCTGATTTTTTCCTCCCTCTACACATCCTAGTCCTCCCCACCAACCACCCCATTACTCACTTTTAAAGAGCATAGAATGAATCAAAATATTACTGGTTTGAGAAAAAAAAGAATATGCAGCTTTTTTTCAACTACTCCTTTACCTCTCTCATTGCTTTTTCTTAGTTGAATTATCAAGTAATGAATTACACAGATAAAACAATTGAAAAGAAGCATGATGATGTATGTGTAAATGACCCCCCTCCCCAGAGCTCCCAGGAACTAAACTACCAACCAAAGAGCACACATGGACCAGCTCCAGTCGCATATGTAGCAAAGGATGACCTTGTGGGACATCAGGAGAGGCACTTGGTCCTCGGAAGGCTCCATGATCCAGTGTAGGGGAATGCCAGGGCAGGGAGGAAGGAGAAAGGCACTCTCAGAAAAGCAGGGGGTTAGGGGAAGGGCAGGATATGGAATTTCCAGAGGGGAAACCAGGAAAGGGGATAACATTTGAAATGTAAACAATAATAAAATATAAATAAATAGTAAATAAAATAAAATCCAATAAAAAAGAAAATAAATGTTTCAAAAGGTACTTGCTTGTACTTTTTCTGTTAAACATCTTTCTTTCCCTTTTTTTTTCATTATGTCTAAAATTAGCTAGTCTTTCATCTGACTTAAACAGCTTTACCTTTATATAGGAAGAATAGTTAAGAAATTTTGGGTTATATTTGAAATACTTTTGTTTGGATTATTTTCCATTTTTGGAATTGAGGTTCAACATACAGTGTTCAGTCTAACATCATTATGTATTGACCTATTTAATTGACACAGAAATGAGAAGACATCCAACTATCCATCCTTCCATCCATCCATCCATCCATCCATCCATCCATCTATCTGTCTTTCCATCCATCCATCTATTCATCTATCTACCAGCTTTTATTGAGCTTTTACTGAATCTGACATTGTTTTCTTCTACTGAACACATAAGCTAGAACTTGTCCTTATGGAATGCATGCTTTATGGAGTGGTGTTGCCAGCATTTAAATAGTGCTCAAGCAAACAACTGGCAAATACAGTGGCCTCAAGGATAGAAGATGCAAAGAGCTGTGTGGTTCCTGATGTTGTTTCTTATACATGGCATTTATCTGATGCAGTTCAAGAGGGGAGTCTGCTCATGAGTATTGCCTATTACAGACAACTCTCTTATCATATCAGAGGGGAATCTACATCTCCCGAATGTCTTACAGCTAGGTACTTTGAGGAGAGTGACAAGGGTCTATTAGAAGTCATACTGCTTGGTCATTTCTGCTGGAAAGGGCAAAGACAGAATATGTGCCATGCCATGCACTAAACCTCCAGTGGTCTAATGGGTTTTAGTATTGATCCCCTCATTTATCCATCACCTATTTCTTTAGTAATTGCTATTTGAAGAATTCCTGTGACATACAATAAGATGAATACATTTCTATTAAGAATGTGTCTAGTAGCTGGGTCTGGGTGATCTAGCTTGGGCTCAACTGATTAAGAATCCAGGCCATAAGATGCATAGATGGGATGGATCTGTAACACACAGTCACCCATCCCTTCTGCAGCCCATCACTGAACAATGTGTGTGATTCTTCTGAAGTGTTTGCTTCATAAAATGGCTGAATGGAAGCCTCCAGTGCCTCTTAGAGTCTAAGCTTGGAACTTCTAAATTGTTCCATGGACTACATGCTGACCAGCAAAGTACATCTAATGGATAAGGTTAATTTAAAAAAAACCCAAATAAATGAATATCTCTCAGGAAAAACTGTGATACGCATGATAAGATATAGAAACTCAAAGGAATACACTGAGTATTCAGACTTAGACCTTACTTTGTATCATTTTAATTCTATAGGAAAGCATTAAGTGAAATATGTAAAACTTTAGATGGTTACTACTGGCAAAGAGAAGAAAGTAAAATGTTAAAAACAATAGTGAGAATATTGGTTGAAATTTTTAAAGAACTTCCAGGAAATAAATTAAAACTAAGTTATTAGAGTACATTTCTCAAGAGAAGTAAACCTACGAAGATAGTAAAAGAAAGTCAGAAGGATAAGAAACTGTAGAAGTTGGTAGTCAAGGACTACTTGGCTTTTGTTGAAGAGCAGAAAAATCCATGTGACTGAGTTACCTAAATATGGAGAGAAGTGGACCAAAATGTTGAGATCAGGTTATTTGGGACAACGAAAATATTGTGTCTTTTAATTTTGATGAGGTAAATGCCCGTTGGTGGTTTTATAGGTAATGTAGGATGTAATTGAAATGCACTTTACTGGACATAATAGCTAGACCACTGGGTGTGGTCCCTAGACCATTAGGGAGATGGATAAAGGAGGTACAATAAGACAACATCACATCATTAGAGTGGGAGATAATAATGTCTTACGCAGAAGCCTTGGGTTGAGTGGGTTTGGAAATAGTTTGAAGTTGATTCACTCACATTCACTAACAGATCAGGCCTCCAGTGGGAGGGGAAAATGGGAAGACGGTGAATAATATGAAATTATAATGATAAAATAGAAGAAAGTTTAAATTTCTAAGATGTGAAGGACTCTGAGGAATAGGTAAGATAAAGGCAAATCCAGAATTCAACTTGAACCCTACAAAATTAAAGGCCAAGCATACTGTCAAATAGGTGAGATAAGTAGGGGAAAGGTCCTGATTGGATATTTGAAATTGAAAGCCAGAAAGAAAGAAAGAAAGAAAGGAAGGAAGAAAGGAAGGAAGGAAGGAAGGAAGAAAGAAAGAAAGAAAGAAAGAAAGAAAGAAAGAAAGAAAGAAAGAAAGAAAGAAAGAAAGAAAGAAATTGAAAGCCCTGCCATTTTGTGGATGCCTTCATGCCTGTCTGAAGCTATGCAAGGGCAGAAGATAGACTGTGACTACTAAAGAAATGATATGGGTAAAATAGTAACAAAATCCAAATCTTGACCTCTAGAGCCCTTGTGATTTCCATATATAAGATAACAATGAATGAGTAACACAGACTTAGAATAAATGCTAGAGCACAGGAAACAACGATGAGGAGAAAATGTGTTGGAAATCAAGTGAAGATAGATAGATAGATAGATAGATAGATAGATAGATAGATAGATAGATAGATAGATAGATAGATAGATATAGATATAGATATAGATACATATTAAATGAGCTTTCAACTTTGTTATTGATGGAGTCAAATAAGGTAAAGATGAACAATTATGAAGATGAACAATATAGACATCATCGATACTCTTGTCCTATTATTTAGAGATGGAGCAAACTTTTGTCAGAGTGAGTTGAATCACAAATGGCACCATAGAAATTGATGATGGTAAAAGATCATTCAAGGTGTCTGCAAAAGACACTTAATTGTTTTTTGCATATTTTTCTAATGATTTATGGTGAATAAAGGAGAACCTGTTGTATATAAGTGAGAAAATCTTCATCCTACAGCCTATTAGAGCAAGAAAATATAATGATACACAAAGAGAGAGACGCTGATGGACAGATAGCCAGAGGTGGTAACAAGAACAAGGTTAGTGCTAAAAGTAGGGTAATTTATTTGGGAGCCTGGACCTTTTATTCACATAATCAGGAAGGCAGGAACATGAGAGAGATGCTGATGGTGGCTGATAGAAGTCTCTATGCTTGAAGAAACTGATCAGATGAGGCAGATATGGGTTACTTCACAAGCTGACACTATTGTCACTTTCTACTTCAGAACTGAAGATTCCCGATGCCGTGCTTTGCTTGCAGCTCTGAGTGGTCTTAGTCACGGTGTCCCACCTCACCCTGATCTGATATTAGATTCTTTCATCTTCAAACAGCTCATATCCAGCTCTTTGAGACAGCTTTTATCTTATGCCAATTAATTAAAAATCAACGATGAAGTGATATTTTGATGCATTTATCTTTTCTTCTGCGGTATCACATCACCGAAAGTGGGGCCCTTCCTATTTAGTTTGGCATCCATTGAAGGCTCACTTGATAGAAACTGAGCTCCTCATAAATTAATGAATGGATAACTCTTTCACTTCCTCCTAGGCATAATTAAAATTTGGTTAAGAAAGAACCATATGAGCAAAGTGTCAGAGGCTAACAATAATTCTATTTAAAACAATAGCAAATGTTAACTAATTATAAAAAGACAACCTTCAATTTAAAAGTCTAGCTTTTAATTATTTCCAGGACAATTTGTGTTTAATTTTACCTGCCTCGTTCCTGACTGTAGATGACAGATTTTTATTTTAATTACACACTCAGTGAATGACAATGCCTTTCTTCTCTTGTCCTTTTCTTCTTGGTACTTTTGGAGTTGGACATAAACGGTCAAGTGTTAGAAAGTTCTCTTAGAAATGGTGGTGTTAAATAATAAGTGAGGAAAGCCGGCTTGCCTGTCTGCTGGCTTTGTGTATAGTAATAAGCAGGGAATCTAGTCGATGGACAAACACACCAAAGGCAATGTCTACATTTTCTGCCTTTGCCTATCTGGTAGGATATTATTTGCTGTCTGCCCCAGTTAGATTCTGTGGTTTAACAAAGCACTTCTTTGCTTAAGTGGCTTAAAACAACAATCACTTAGCTCATGATTCTGTAGGTGAGTTGGCAATCTAGACTTGGCTCAGGTGGGTGATTCTTGTGGACTTGGCTATAACTACTTCTCTGTGTGTGGTCAGCAGCCAAGTTGACTGCTGTATTTTTCACATGACCTTCACTGGAGCAGCTCATTTCTTCTCCACTTATTTCTGCTCATTGCAAATTGTGTGGGGGAAGAGTTCTAAGAAGTAGCAGAAGCATGCAAATCTGTTTAAGGCCAACTGGCATGTTGTCAAGTCTGTAAGATTCCATAAATCAAATAAGCTCTCAGAAATTGTACGACTCAGATGGGATATAGGGAAGAGGAACTAGAGTTCACATCTTTATGGGAGGAACACATCCTGAGTGAGGTAACCCAATCACAGAAAAACACACATGGTATGCACTCATTGATAAGTGGATATTAGCCCAAATGCTCAAATTACCCTAGATGCACAGAACATATGAAACTCAAGAAAGATGACCAAAATGCGGATGCTTCACTCCTTCTTTAAAAAGGGAACAAGAATACCTTGGCAGGGAATAGGAAGGCAAAGTTTAGAACAGAGGCAGAAGGAACGCCCATTCAGAGCCTGCCCCACATGTGACCCATACATATACAGCCACCAAACTAGATAAGATGGGTGAAGCAAAGAAGTGCAGGCCGACAGGAACCGGATGTAGATCTCTCCTGAGAGACACAGTCAGAATACAGCAAATACATAGGCGAATGCCAGCATTAAACCACTGAACTGAGAACGGAACCCCCGTTGAAGGAATCTTAGAAAGGACTGAAAGAGCTGAAGGGGCTTGAGACCCCATATGAACAACAATGCCAAGCAACCAGAGCTTCTGGGGACTAAGCCACTACCCAAAGACTGTACATGGACTGACCCTGGGCTCCAACTGCACAGGTAGCAATGAATAGTCTAGTAAGAGCACCAGTGGAAGGGGAAGCCCTTGGTCCTGCCAAGACTGAACCCCGAGTGAACATGATTTTTGGGGGAAGGGCGGTAATGGGGGGAGGATGGGGAGGGGAACACCCATATAGAAGGGGAGAGGGAGGGGTTAGGGGAAAGGGAATAACAATCGAAGTGTAAATAAGAAATACCCTAGATAATAAAGAAAAAAAAAAGAAAATAATATTACAAAGGGCATGGATGAAGAGAGGTCATTTTGGTAACTTATAAATCATAATCTACTCAGTTACTTTTTAAAAACTACATGCTTATTAGTTGAATTTCTAATTCTTAGGAAACCAAAGCCAATTTCAACTTCTTGTTAAAGTCAACAAGGGAGGTCCAATTATGCAGGATAAATGCAGTTGTCTATTTCGTCAAAGAGAGAAGAGATGAGCAAGCATGGAGGTGATAGTCTAAGACAGAGAAAAGTAATTATTTTGTGTTAACTCATCCAGCCTTGAGATGAGGCTTTGTGCCTAGTCTTATGGTAGCTTGAAATGGCGTGTTCAATAAGCATCCCTAGGTGGTCTGCTCTTTTCTCAAGGGAAAGAGGAGTAGATATGGGGGAGAGATGCGGTGGATGTATACTGGCAGGGGTGGCAGTAGTAGAAGTATAACATGAATATCTTGTATGAGAGAATTAATAAAAATGATTAATATAATACTATAAAAGATTGAGTGTGTATAGTCTTCCACCCACACTTTTTCTTCTGTATATATGAGGACCCATGTTTTCACTATTCTGTCTTCTGCCAGGTTGAGCAATTAGTTATGATTGTAGCAATAACTGACTAATGTTTTAAGTTAAATGTGTTAAACAGCATTTCAATTTTTAGAGAAATCTATGGATGTTTGAAGCTTTCAATACACAAATCCATGATGGTAAAAGGATAGACAGAATTACCTATTCATCCGAACAGAGAACCTTACTTAGCCTGGAGATACCTCTTCTTCCCATTTTCCCCCTTAAGAATGCAACTCCCTCATGCAGCTAAAAAATTCATACAAAGCATTTTCTACTTTCATTCAATAAAGGATAAAGATGAAGATTACACAGTACAGGATGTTCAGTGTTAACAATGCTAGTTATTATATTCTGGCTATGTCTTCTGTTTTATGTCTGTATTTTCTTGATTATTGCCATATTTATAGGCCAGATTTCCCAGGCTCCCAAGCAATTTTTAGAATTAATTGAGAATAGAATCCATGCAATTGATAATTGTCTATTCCTAGTCTGTTTTCTGTTGTAACAAAATAGCACAAACCAGGTAATTCTTAAGGAACTATCTTCAGCTCATAGAGTGGACAGTGGAAGTCAAAGATCCAGTAGTTGTTTGGCTGAGAGACACTTGCTGAATCATACAAGTAAACTAACTGTCTTACACATAGAAGTGCACAGAGGAAACAAAGCAGAGTCATGCCTTGTTTTCATCCATTGTCACAAGAATTAAACCAAACTTGAGAAGAGGACATTAATCCTTACTGACATGATAAACCCTTATATGCCTCATGTCCCAACACTGACTGCCACAGTGGGAATCAAATGTCAATGAGTTATGGAAGAAATAACCCATATTCAAACACCATGATTCCCCTTAGCTAATAAATACTTTTTCTGCTAAGGTAATCATTTGTCATTGCTTATAATTAAGAGTCCTACGCTGATGATTGATGTGGCACTGGTTCCCTTAAATCTCACTAGACTACATATAGAGCACCACAATAAACATATCTAGGTAGGTATCTCTCCTTTCAGTTCTTTGGGATAGATTCACAGAAATGGAAGAATGTATGTATTTAGTTTTTGAGAAAAATTTCATACTGTTTGTCAAAATGGGCATACAGATTTACTCTTCATCATATATAAAAAAACTAACTTTTCTCCATATCCTTACTGCCACTAGCAATTTTTTAATTTGTATTTAGATTAAACATTTTAACTGCAATGAAATTTTATGACATTGTAGTTTTGATGAACATTGTCATAGTGCCTAATTATATTGAGCATTTTCCTTGAATTCTTTATATATAGCATGTTAATCTATGGTCAGATAAATAGTTGGCAATTATTTTATCCTGCTGTGTAGTTCACTCTGCTTTTTGTTTTCGTTTTATTTGCTGCATAGAATCCTTGTAGCTTGTTGTGTTCCCATTATCTTTTTTCTTTTATTTCCTGTATGTTTGGAGTTATAAATTAATTGCAAATATATATATATATATATATATATATATATATATATATATATATACTTGTTTGTGTGTGGTGTGTGTGTGTGTGTGTGTCCCTTTAGGTCTCTATTCCACTTTGAGTTGACTTTTGTACAAGGTAAAATATAGAAGCCGAGTTCCAATCTTCTGTGTTTGAAATTTAGTTTTTCTGACACCATTTAGTGAAGCTATCTGTGCTTTATTCTGTGTAGCTTTGGTACCTTTGATGAGAATCACATGTCTATGGATGTGTGGATTTATTTCTGTTCCATTAATTGGTCACTGTGTCTATGTGCTCCTACCCAGCATGTATTTGATATGCATCTGCAGTGCATTTTTAAGTCAGTATTGAGATACACACAATGCGCTTCTCTGTGTTTAAGATTGTATTGGGTATAGAGAGTCAATATGTTTCCCATGAAGTTAATGATTATTTTTCTTAGTTCTGTAAAGAAGGTAATTTGTATTTTGATAAGGATTGCATTGATTCTGCAAACTTCATAGAGTAATATGATGAGCATTGTAATAATATTAATTCTTCCAACACTGAATATTAGAAGCCGTGTGTGTGTGTGTGTGTGTGTGTGTGTGTGTGTGTGTGTGTGTTCTATCACTTTTCATTGCCGATGCTTTTAAGTTTTCATTGTAGAACATTTTTCACTTATTTGGCTGAATTTACCCATGAATATTATAATTTTTGTTGTGATCATGATGATATTGGGTCTCAATAGTGTTTCAATACATACGAGCGAGAAGCCAAGGTAGTTTTATTCAGAAATCCATCACTGTGCTAACAGACCTAACTCCAGACACTGCATCCATATGTGGGTATTAGGGCCTTATGACTCTCCTCTCTCACAGTAACGCCAACAAAATAATTACTGTCATTACTTAGAAATTCTTATTTCATCCACTCCTCACAATCTCAAATGAAGCACTTGATAACCACTGAGTAATCTATATGAAGACAGACTACTAATAGTCCCACAGCTCAAGGAGAGAGCCCTGACAGATTGAACCTAGTCTAGACTGGTAGAAAATATATCTTTGTTCCACCTGATATATACATATCCCACCCTTTTAAAAATCATTATTTGCTACAGAAACCAACTCCAAATGTTAGTACCTTCAACTGATAAATAGAATTCTTATTTACTTTATTTCATTGTAGCTTCCTAGGTACCAAGCAGTTGTTCAAAGCCTCATCCTCCTTCTATCTGTGAGTCCCCCTTTCTTTTGTTTTTCATAATGCTCTTTACTTGGGAAAACTGGCAAGGCTTCCAATAATGATCTAGAAGGGAAGACATTGGCTTCACAAATATTGCATTAAACAGATCTAATATATTTATGCAACAGGGACGAGACCTACTTGTTCAAGTATGAGTGTAGGAGAGACCTTAACTATATAAATACTAAAAGGCCAGTGAGGAAGCAGAGCTAGGAAGTTGACATGAGTAGAAGCATATGTGCAGAAAATTATTTTTCCATATCCCGTATCACCATACTGAATAGGCAAAGGCTTCTTAAGAGTAAAATGATGGGGTCATAGTAACTATTAGAGTAGTCCTGGAATTTAAAAAAAAAAAAAGCAGTTGCTTCAGATAGACAAGGGCATTAGCTTTTGTTGACTCAGAGACAATCAAAACTATATATTAATAAATGTGTTAAATACTAACCTGGTGGTAGATAAGTCATAGAGCTACAGTATAGGAAAAAACAAATTGTGTGTTGGGAGGGGTATAGGACTAATAAGTTTTATGAGCCAAATTTGAATTCCTCTCTCCTTACCCCTCAGAATACCCATGGACTGTAAAAAGGTAAAAGTTCTCATCCTGACTTGAAGTTCTTTCTGCCTTCCCTTTTCTACTTATTTTCTACAGGGGAGAGACGACCTACCTCAATACGGTTTCAAATGAAATACTAGGTATCTGCAAAGGTCTGAAGTTTTTCTAGGCTATGCACGGGATCTTGAGCTGGTGATGGCTTACCACAGGGGCGTGACCTAAAAGTTAAATTGCTTTTGGCCTCAGGAGACTATGAGGCTTTGCTTCCAGTAGGGGATGTCTAAGGGGATGCTTGATTCATCCACAGTGCCTGACCTTTCTGTCTCACCATTAGAAGTGTCAAGGCAATTCTAGTCTGGAGCAGATATTACCTGAGCTTTGCACTATAACTGCCCAGCTGGAGTTGGCTGGGAAGTTGGACAGTGTTTTAACTCTGCCCACTACCCCCTCCCTCATTTCCTTACAGGTACATAGCCCATGCTCCAGAATATCCTCTGAGTCAAGACTTCTGGACTGAATGTTCACTTCCAGGAGGTGTGGATGTGGGCAGGATGAAATATAAAATCTACATTAATGTTGGTGTTGAAACAAGGCAAATATTGCCGCCACCCATCCCTCTCCTGTTGCTCTTCGTCCTCCTGTGCAGGCTTATTTCCTGCTCCAAGGAAAGGATTGGAAGTGTGGGGGATGCACAGAGGCTTTCGTGAACCCCCACTGCTTTTCTGCTGCTTCTCCTGCTCTTGCGTATCCCCCACTTCTGCCTTCTGTTAATGCTAATTCGAAGTCTAAAAATAGATTTTTCTTCTTTGCAAGGCAGCACATAACATACTCCATCATTTTCTTCTGTACGAAGTTTGCGGTTTTCTCTGTCTCACTGAAATCTCCTTATGTTGTACAAAAAAGTCAGAAATGACAGTGTGTACGTGCACTCATGTGCATGAACACGTGTACGTCTTGCACATGTAGGTGAATCAAGTATATGTATATCTTGACACAATGCAAAAATTTAGGGAACTTACTTTCACTTGGATCTCAGGGCACTATGAAACAATTTGGAATATTATCAGGCTTCCTATTTCCCTCCAACCTCAGTCCCCAGAACACATCATCTTTTAAATTTATCCAGGTCTTTCAGTTGCCAAAGAGTTTCCTGACTGTAATTTTAAATGCATAAGCACCATTTCGCAAACACTACAATGTTCCCTTAGGTTCTAGAGACCTAAGACTATATCTTTTAAATTTATCCAGGTCTTTCAGTTGCCAAAGAGTTTCCTGACTGTAATTTTAAATGCATAAGCACCATTTCGCAAACACTACAATGTTCCCTTAGGTTCTAGAGACCTAAGACTATAGCCACTCATGGAGTGAGCCTCTTCCACTCCAGATTGCTGTAAGTGAAAAATCCACAGGCAGATTGTCCCCCAGGAATGTTGCCAGCCAAGCCATTTCACTGGGGAGGGAACTTGGGAGGATGGTGACTCATGTAACTGAGAAGAAAGTGGCTGGTAGCTAGAAAATAATGAGCCAAACACCCTCATAGTACAAAGATGTAAGACACACGTTTGTGGGCCACTTTCAGCCTTTCACAGCTTGCTGACTTTTGTTAGAAGTCTCTCTCTAGCCCGACATGGTTAGAATTTTCACCAAGATACATTGCATGTTACATAAGAGCAGTGTCCCCGAAAAGGGCTTATATGTTGATCTTCCCCATTATTCATTGAATCTCCCTGTCCTACAGAAATTCCAGGAAATGAAGTCCTTAGCTGCGAGGGAGTCCGTATAAGCTCTGTAGCTCCCATCCTGTGTCCGGGAATGCAGATGACCCTGTTATTTCCTTGTCTGGCTACACAATGTGATCCTTTCTCTAACACTTAAGAGAAATGCAATCCAGGTTCAGCAACGTCCTGGCTGCACAGTTGTACACCTTTCTTTCTTGGACTTCTTTGTGGCTCTGTTCTCCTCCCAGCCACAGTAGGTGATAATAAGGGTTGGGTCCCATGTGTCTGCTCTCACTACTGCTATGTGAGAAAGTAGCCTCTCTCTTCTCTGGGATCTTGGAGCACAAAACACTTACACCTTTATGCTTGACCAGGTTCTAAATACCCACCTTCTCCGTTTCCTTTCCAATTAGCATACCCTTTCCACTTCCACTTAAAGAGCTTCCTATAATGGCAATCACCTTTAATCCCAGAGCTCAGGAAATAGAGGAAGGTGGATTTCTCTGAGTGACATGAGGACAACCTTGATCTATCAAGGAGAGCTCCCAGACAGCATGGTGTACATAAAGAAACCCTGTCTCAAAGCAAAAGAGAAAGCTTGGATAATCTCTAACTTCAAGGAATTCCCACCAAACACTGAACCCCTCCAGCAGGAAGTATATTTCACAGCTGTGCATACATCTTTACTCCGTAGCAGAACCCTGGTACTAGGTAGCAGGCCATTGACTTGATTAAATCATTATTAAATTACTTCATACAACAAGGTATCTTCTTCAGTGGAAATGATAAGAAACAGTTCAAAGCCCTGAAATCATATATGTACAAGATATATTAGACATACATTTGTAGTGTGTTGTTTTATGTACACTGCTTTAAGTTCCCAGCATCCTAAAATAGAAAACAGAAACACATGCCAGTTAATTTTGAAATGCCTTGGCTAATTCAATGACTGAGCACTCCTAAATTTTTGCCTGCTACCTCAGGCCCAATGGGGAAATGGCCAGTGACCACTTACCTGGAAAACTCATATGGCTGGTTGGCCTTTTCTCCTGCCACTACTGAGTCTCCCCTCGGTCTTTTTCAGTTTCCTGATTCTCACTGTGTCTGTCCTACCCTCTCAATTCTGTGTCCTGCCTTGGGCTTAGCCATTGGCTACTGGCATCTTTATTGATAGAACAAAAACCAATTAGGGGCAAGGAACTTCAGCCTCAGTAACCACAGATTCCCAATTAAATCAAAGCATCAGGACCACTCCTTTACATATATAAACATACACATGCATATCATATACATTTATATCATATATATACATATAATACATAGATATAGTTGTGTGTATGTGTTTGTGTGTGTGCATTTGTGTTTGTGTGTTACAATAATTAAAGGAAAAAAGTCCTGGATTTGAGAGACAGAGCAAGGTTAGAGGGATCAAAAAGATCAAAGAATAAAATGGTGTAATTATACCTTAACTTCAAAAAATCTTAATGCATTTTTCAGATTTTTCTTAAACATAGTTTTATGAAACCATTCAGAGAAAAGTGCAATTTGGAACTTTTCCATAGTTGGTCTAGCACTGAATTTCTCTTCAGAAAAGGACTTTGCCTTGCAAACAGCAGTGGGGTAGGACAACAAACATGTCCCTGTGTCATAGAAAAAAATATGGGAAGGAAGTGAATGTTGAGTACTAGGCAGCCAGCCAGCATTCTCATTCTTCCTGGTGCTTAAAACAACGCTCTCTGATTTTTATTTTTATTTTGTTTCCAGGACAATGCTTCTGGGTCAGTATGTTAATACCAAACTACTTGCATATATTTGCATATCATGGGTGTTCTTGAGTCCACAGAGGAAATATTAAAATTAAAAGGGGTACTTTACACATTTACTAGGCTTCTATGATTTTAAAATTTCATAGAAAACTAAACTTTCTTGCTCTCAAATTATTCAAAAGTGCAAAGAAGGGTAAAGCTTTAACAATTTTTAATAAAGTCAATGAAGATGACAATGGACTATTGCAACATGAATTATTTAGTGTATAGGTTATTTTCAGAGTATTTTAGAGACAAGGTTTTACCCTATATGTCCCCAGACTGTTCTAGGACCCATTGTGCAGTGCCTTGAACTCCTCTTGCCTGGCTTTTCAACAAATCTTTCTTCTCTTCCAACTTTATTTTTTTAATCAATTCTTTTTTTTTTACATTTTTTTTATTTATTAACTTGAGTATTTCTTATTTACATTTCGAGTGTTATTCCCTTTCCCGGTTTCCGGGCAAACATCCCCCTAATCCCTCCCCCTCCCCTTCTTTATGGGTGTTCCCCTCCCCATCCTCCCCCCATTGCCGCCCTCCCCCCAACAATCACGTTCACTGGGGGTTCAGTCTTAGCAGGACCAAGGGCTTCCCCTTCCACTGGTGATCTTACTAGGATATTCATTGCTACCTATGGGGTCAGAGTCCAGGGTCAGTCCATGTATAGTCTTTAGGTAGTGGCTTAGTCCCTGGAAGCTCTGGTTGTTTGGCATTGTTGTACATATGGGGTCTCGAGCCCCTTCAAGCTCTTCCAGTTCTTTCTCTGATTCCTTCACATACCTAAATGGAGCAGCTGAGAGGAAGTCCCATGAACAAGTGGCGGGAAACCCCACAGTTTTATTGTTATTTCAGTGGAACTTTACCGGTATTTGAGTTATTTACCTGTGTATGTGACCTGTATATATGTACATTCAGAACACAAACACAGCATCTACATCCTAAGCCATATAAGCATCACTATGTAACAAATGTGTACATTTTAATGTTTAGATTTCTAGATTTCACTAAAATCCAGTTTTGCTTTTCACCCCTAAGCAAGTCACTTTTTGTGTTTGGGAATGTGAACGTGAGGAAGTTGGCCAGCTGCTCATCACAACAGAAGCAGCATCCAAAGTGCAGAGGCTGACAACTTTTTACCTTACACTTTTCCGCCCCTTTCTTCTCCCTCCCCCCCACCTTCTCTTTTCCCCCTCTTGTCTAGTTGAATCACACAAGTCTTTTTTATCATTTTCTCCTAATTAGGACCCAACTAGGAATTCTAGGCATCTGTTTAACAACCCCCATTTCCGTTTGTATCCCACAATACTTGAGAATCAGAAAACTAATTATGATAAGGCAGGCATTTACATAGCCATGGCTCACATCTCTGAAGAAAAAATACTACACTTTAGAATTAGGGTGGTATTTTAAAAGTTTGTATAATCCAAGGTCTGATCATTGTTCAGCCTCCACAATGAACAGCGTTTTCTTTGTTCTCCTCTAAACCCAAATCTTCAGTACAGGCTTTGAATACAGAAAATTCCCCCCTCCATCAGGACCAGTTTCAATGGCTTTCCATCTCCTGATGAAGTGGAATCATTGCAAATTTACTGCTTTTGCTTCTTGGTAGGCAAAGCTGAGGCAAACACATGAGGCACATGACAGAGTTTGGATGGCACATGCCCTACATTGAATGACATTTCTCAAGCAAGGGTATGGAATCATTCAATTCATTTCTGGGTTTTTTTTAAAATGTAATTGTATTTTTAGCATTTTCAATCTGAATTTAGCTTTAATGCTGCAGCTCTGGATCTGACATTTTGGTGTAAATCAGATTTTCTGAGGAGGCAAACGAAGGCTCTTCTCGTGGATACCTAAGCAGTTCTCTGTGATGAGGATGGTTTCCATCGCCATGACATGGGAATGCTGTCACCCCTCACACCCACGAGCTGTCAGGTCTGGTCCGAGTATCTCTGTGACACCTCAACCCCCTATCTCAGCTGATGAGTCATGCCAGTGCAGAGTTGTCAAACTAATACAAATCAGCCTCTGGGCTCTTAAAGATTTACTCAGCAGAATTTGAGAGGCAGACCGTAGCTGAGTACAAGCCTTAGGCATAACCATTAAGTAGGAGAATCTACTTCTCCCAAACCCATTTTTGCTTTTCTAGGACTTAGACCCTTCAGCTCCTTTCTGTCTTAAGCTTTCTTTTGTAATTCTCCCTAAAAGCTGTTGCACTTACCCCGAGGTAGCAGAGCAAGGGGCTCCTTATTAGGGATATCTGTAAGCTGATGTTTGCTGACAAGACAGAAATATTTCCAAGGATTAAATAGGAATCAGTGCCCAGTGATTAACCATGAAACTCCAGCACAACACTTGCTAGTTCTTTTTCCATCTACCTAGCCTCAGTCACACCCAAGCTTGCCTACATAACTCTATAAATTTTCATCAGGACCACACTGTTTCCTTCATACCATCTCTCAACTAACACAGTACACCATTTCTTTCCTAAGGGTCTATGTCGGTTATGATGGGTGCTATGAACTCCATATGAATTATTACTTTTATTTTTTTTTCTTTTTTTCGGAGTTGGAGACCGAACCCAGGGCCTTGCGCTTGCTAGGCAAGTGCTCTACCGCTGAGCTAAATCCCCAACCCATTACTTTTATTTTTGTGGGTCTACAACCCCAAACTTTGTACAAACTAGACAAGAAATCCACTGCTAAACTATAACCCTAGTACTTCAAAATTTATTATTATTATTATTATTATTATTATCATTATCATCATTATTACTATTTTGGAGTAGAGCTGAGATAACGTTGTCTTATATAATTCAGGCTGGTCATGAACTCACTATGCAGACAAGACTGGATTTGTATTGAATGAATGCTTGGCTTCCAGGATTACGGGGCTGAGATGCCACACCCAGTTTTGCAACATGCGCTTAAGTAAATTATAGTTCAGTACAACTTAAAATTCACTTCTTACTATTAGCCAGATTTTAAGTGCTCAGTGGTCACATGTGGTTACACTCTATTTCGTCAGCCAGGGCAGATAGAGAGCATTCCCTTCATCTCTGATTATGTTGCTGTACACTACAAGAGCAGAATGACAAAAGGCCTCTTCGAAGCTCCCACCAGGCTATGTGTCACCTGCCCACCCCCTCTCCATCTCCCTTTCATCATGTAGCTTGAATGTTCTTTTCAAAATGAAGGTCAGAGTCCATCCTACAGAGATGCTTGCATTCTCTTAGGATATTAGGACTGTAGCACCATTCCAACCAGCTCTTCCCTGCCTCTCTCTGCATCAACCACTGGGTCTCACTTGCTGATTTTGCTCACTTCTGCCTCGGGTATGTGTGGCTCCTGTGCCTTTCCTCCATCCTCACATAGCTACAACATTTGCTTCACTTTGTAGCCTAACCATTCTTTCCTCCAGGAAGCTCAATTATTACCTGTTAAACGAGTGATTTACCAACATGAAGACATTGCCAGAGGTTGAATGCCAGATCCTGGGGCATTTAGGTAAAATATGCCATCCATCATCTGGCGACATGAAAAATACCAATATATTGAAGCTGCTTTTGAACTAGAACTGCAGTTGAAATGAAAAGAAACTGGCTTCAAGCTCTGTTCTTGCTTCAAAATCCCTGTTCTCACCTCTCATTGAGGGGCAGTGTACAAGGAAGAATTAGTGGCATCTCCCAGCATATCTACTCCTTGGTAGGAAGATCTTGCAGAATGCCACCATTAGGGATGTGTGGTTATCCCATGACTGAGCCATGTGATACAGAAATGGTTAGGAGATTTTGAAGATGCTAAAAGATTACCAATAAGTTGACTTCATACTAATTGAAAGGGAAAATATTTTATGGTGAACCCTTCCTTAATAAGTTTTTCTTTTAGAGGAGTGTTTATGATCACCCCCAGCAGATAGACATGGCCCCCCAGTTAAGGGATGGGGCCATAGAGCCATCTCAAAATTTTTAACCCAGAATTGTTCCTGTCTAAAGGAAACGCAGGGACAATGGAGCAGAGACTGAAAGAAGAGGTCTGTACTGCCCCACCTTGGGAACATTCCATCCATCTGCAGATACCAAACCCCAACACTATTGCTGATGCCAAGATGTGCTTGCAGACAGGAGCCTAGTATTACTGTCCTCTGAGAGGCTCTGCCAGCCTCTGACTAGGACAGATGCAGATACTCACAGTCAACCATTGGACAGAGCCTCGGGACTACAATGGAAGAGTTAGGGGAAGGACTGAAGGAACTGAAGAGGATGGCAACCCCATAGGAAGAACAGCAATATCAACTAATCAGACCCCTCAGAGCTCCCAAGGACTAAACCACCAACCAAAGAGTATACATGGATGGATCCATGGCTCCAACTACATACGTAGTAGAGGATGGCCTTATCTGGCATCAGTGGTAGGGAAGGCCCTTAGTTCTGTAAAGACTTGTTGCCCTAGCGTAGGGGGATGCTAAAGGGCTAAGGTGGGAGTGGGTAGGTGGGTCAGGGAGCACCTCTTAGAGGCAAAGTGAAGAGGGTATGAGATGGGGAGTTTGCAGAGGGGAGACCTGGAATGGGGACAGCATTTGAAGTGTAAATAAATAAAATAACCAAATAATAATAATAATAATTAATAAATATAATAATAATAAATAATAATCAACTTAAAAATAAAGGAGTGTTTATAATCTAAGAATAAATTATAGAGAATTCACATCCTCTGTCCCAGGTGGAAGAAAATCTTCCATGTGTAGAAAATATCACCACACAGAGAAGGATGTATAGCTTGGGAGAACTGAGAGTCTTGGCCCTACAGCAGTCACAACCAATTACCTTGTACTCACAACCTGAAGATACATAGGAGACCCCAAGTTCCAGATGGTAACCCCGGCTCACCTAGTTTTTATTTTTCTCCTTTCAGTCTTGGGACAAACACTGTCACTGAGCTACATTGTTCATCACTAGCCAATATAGTTTTTTCTTGTTTATTAACACACATTAATTATACAAATTAATGGGTTTAACTCTGAAAAAAGTGTTTATTTGTGAGCACTTTAAATAATTAGATAGTTGTCAGTTTAAAAACTACTTTGGTATTTATTGAAGGAACACTAACTGCAAACCACATTCTAAAACAATAACAAGAAGAGTGTGGTTCCAAGTCACCTGCAGTTTTCTATGGGTATAGAAGTCAAAGAAAACCAGAATATTTATGATCACTTGCTTTCATTTATAATTGAAGAAAATGTTAGGCTTCTGATTCAGGTCAGTGAAAATGAAGATACTTTTGTTTGTCATACTAGTATAACTACTCCCTGGCATTCTCTTACCTTTATTATATTTTTTTGAGCTTAACAGAACCTGCCTAGAAAACAGTCTGAGACAAAGTGTATGACGCCCTTGTAATGCCACCTTTACTACAAAGGGTAATTGCTGTGATTTTCCACTCAGACCACTAGCTCTGTACTCCTCTGTGAGAGAGAGAGAGAGAGAGAGAGAGAGAGAGAGAGAGAGAGAGAGAGAGAGAGAGAGTGTGTGTTAATTTGATGGATCTATTTTAAAAAAGTATACATACTTTACATACTTATGGAAATACTTTGCTCATAACCCAGTTAAGAAGGTGATAAGCTTTCTCCTAGCTCCATATTTTCCAGTGGCTTCACTCTTCCAAGGAATCCCCAGTGGGCTCTGTTAAGTGAAGTCACTGACATTGGACTCTTGTACACACCCTTGAAAGGGCCCATGCTCTTGTTTATTCCCAGTTCATTTTCCTTTAATTACACAAATTACTTGATTTGCATATGTGATTCATGTCGTCTTGATTATTCAGAATTAACCCGAACATAACACAGCTGCTCCAGGATAAGTTGGGGTGTATCTGTCCAAGTCTTTCTGTTTCGCTGTGCAACAGTGCCTCAGGGAGGCCAATATCTCTAATATTAGTAGCAAAGACAGGATTCCAAGCTCAGGTCCACCTCTACCTAAACCTGTTGAACCCAGATCCCTTCACTATTCTGTATCTCGGAGATGGCTAAAAATTTATACTTGTGAAAAGCCTTGTTTTCTACCCACATCTCTATTCATCATCAGAGTTATAAATGGATGTTCTCTGTTCTGTGCTGAGCTGTAAATCAATGTAATGTGTTTCTCAATCAGTTATTCATTTATTTCTATGTTCCATCTGCAAAAAAAATTCCTTTAGAATTTACAAAGAATTTAAAGCTTATCATGTATCTTTTTCCTCTTTGGGCTCATCTCTGTTTCTATTTTTTCCTATAGGTTGGTAACCTCCCTAACTTCACATAGCACAACTACTGTTACTTGATTTATTAGCTTCCCATGGTGTCTGTTAACATATCACTTTGAAAGTTAAGGACATTACACACTGCATCCACATTTCCCATTTTCCCATGGATGCTTGTTTTATAGCTGTATCTCTAATGCAAGTCTTTTTATTTATTTTTTTTTACTGTGCCTCAATTACATTAACTGCATTTGTCTGCTTTACCTTTTCTCTTTCCTATTTCATTTTTTTTTCAGATATGGATTTACTCTCATACTGTCAAACACGCCATTATTCACTCTCATATTTTGAAGCAAATGAATACTTTTTGACTATTACTGAAGAATAATTCTAAAATTTTGGAATTAGCAGAGTCTTTACCTAATTTTGACCATCAGGATATTTCTCAGTTATGGAAAGAGTTCTAATTTGATGATCTCCTGGGTTACTTTAAAGTGAGCATCTACCATCATATTATGCATGCCATTGATAAAGTCCATGCTTAACTTTTCATTACTATACATTATACATTATGTATAGGAGGATATTTTTTATATCTCTGGGATTTTACTTGTATCTTATTGGTCTTGAATGGAAGAAATACATTTTTTCTGTCACTGAGTTCAAAGACCCTCACCAAACTCATTAAGTCATAATTTATGTGTGTAGAACTCTAGTGTAGGCTTATGATATGTCAAAAAATTATTAAATAGAGACACAAAAAGGAGACCTACTTATGATAGGAATGACAATTGTCACAGACATTTTACCTCTGTCTCACACTTCCCAACCCAGGAAGAAGGAGTGCAGCGGATAAAAGACTGAGAATGTAGACTATTTCTACATAAATATGTTAGATGAAGCTCTGTGTGCAGAAATCGTAAATAATAGGATATAACTATTTTTTCTTTGAGTGCAAATGACAATTTTCTGCTCTTGTTGCAGAGGTTTCTTAACACTATCAAATATCTTGATTTTAAAAATATATATTGCTGAATACTTTTGTTCCCCCTTTTAGGAAGGAGTGAAGCATCATCACTTTGGTCGTCTGCCTTTTTGAGCTTCATGTGGTCTATGGACTGTATCTTGGGTAATCGAGCTTTTGGGCTAATATCCACTTGCCAGTGAGTGCATATCATGTGTGTTTATCTGTGATTGGGTTAACTGCCTCAGGATGATATTTTCCAGTTCCATCCATTTGCCTAAGAATTTCATGAAGTCATTGTTTTTGGTAGCTGAGTAGTACTCCATTGTGTAGATGTACCACATTTTCTGTATCCATTCCTCTGTTGAAGGCCATCTGGGTCCTTTCTAGCTTCTGGCTATTATAAATAAGACTGCTATGAACATAGTAGAGCATGTGTCTTTGTGTATGTTGGAGCATCTTTTGGGTATATGCCCAGGAGAGGTATAGCTGGGTCCTCAGGTAGTAGAATGTCCAAATTTCTGAGGAGCCTCCAGACTTATTTCCAGAGTGGTTGTACCAGTTTGCAATCCTACCAACAATGGAGAAGTATTCCTCTTTCTCTACATCCTCTCCAGAATCTGTCAAAAACCTGAGTTTTTGATCTTAGTCATTCTTACAAGTGTGAAGTGGAATCTCAGGGTTGTTTTGATTTGCATTTCCCTGATTACTAAGAATGTTGAACATTTCTTTAGGTACTTTTCACCAAAACTAGATAAGATTGATGAAGCTAAAAAGTACATGCTGACAGGAGCCAGATATAGCTGTCTCCAGAGAGTCACAGTCAGAGCATGTCAAATACAGAGGCGAGTGCTAGCAGCAAACGATTGAAGTGAGAACAGGATCAGCATTGGAAGAATTAGAGAAAGGAGTGAAAGAGCTGAGGGGGCTTGCAACTCCATAAGAAAAACCATGCAAAACAACCAGAGCTCCCAGGGACTAAACAACTACCCAAAGGATTTAGATGGACTGACCCATGGCTACAGCTGCATATGTAGCAGAGGATGGCCTTGTTGGGCACTAATGGAAGGAGAAGCCCTTGGTCCTGCCTAGGCTGGAACCCCCAGTGTAGGGGAATTTCGGGGGGCGGGAAGGGGGATGGTTGGGTAGGGGAACACCCTTATAGGGATGGGATAGGGAGCTTATGTCCGGGAAACTGGGATAAGGAATAACATCTGAAATGTAAATAAAAAATCCAAAACAAAACAAACAAAAAAAAAACCAAACATATATTGCTGAAAATGTATATCTTCAGGAATAAAGACCTCACTTTCCATCAGTGTGACTCATGACCATGATTCCTGTTCCCAAGATAATTCTTGAATTTCTTCAGAATTCATTTTGGTAAGGAAAGTTTCCAAAGGTAAATCCAGACTTTACTTAAGTAAGTGACTTAAGTGAGCTAATGAGTCTCTGTTCTAAACACGCTGAAACTTTGCAGCTGAGGTAGACTTTCCGCTGTGTTGATGTGAGTATCACTTGTAAATGATCCCCAGGCTGAAGTGAAACAGAACTGTTAATGCATTTTTGATGAGTATTAAAAATTCATGAAAAATAAAAAAGTATGATAAATATGCAAAGGAATCCAGTTTGAGTTTCTAATGGTACGTGTGCCGTGTATCTCTGAATGCATGTAGGGGGCAGAGGATGATTTGAGTATCTTTGTCTATCACTCTTTGTTCTATTAGTTATTTTTATCTTCCCTTTTTTCCCATTGGAATTTCATAGACTTATACAATGAAATGTGATTCTATTTACCACACATATTTTTCCCTAAAGCTCCTCCCAACTTTATGATTTGTGTGTGTGTGTGTGTGTGTGTGTGTGCATGTCTTACTAAATACAGTTAATTTTGCTCATATGTGCATGTGTATAGGGTCATCCACTGAGCCATGGAGAACATACCAGTGATCATGTCTTCAAAACAATTAATAACTTCCCCTGCCCCTGACCATGTAACCTTTCACTGCCTATTGTATTAGTAACAGGTGGGGCCCAGTGATTCTCTACCCCATCTATGTGAAAATTCTGGCTTGATTTTATATAGCTCTTGTGGAGGTAGCCATAGCTGCTGTGAGTTCATGACTGTAATAGCCATGACATGTCCTGAAGACAGTATTTCACAGACCTCTGCCCTGTCTTACAGGAACTATTCTCTGTGTCTTGTCTTCTGTAATATTCCTATAAGCAATAGGTGGATGAAGGTAGTTAATATACAAATCCTGTTCAGGGCTGAGCATGCAGTCTCTCATTATCAACCATTTGATCACTTTTCCATTTCTCTTTTGAATGATGTCCCTACAAAACGAAGCTTCTCCATTCAACGTTAGGAGCATCTCAGTCTGTGAGTCTGAGACTAGATATTTAGAAGGCAATTTGACAGCCTAATAATTTAGTAAAATAACAGTAGTAGAGTCTACCATAGAGCCTATGACCATGGCTTTTGTTCAGTGTAACAGTACTGAGCACGAAATTCCTTCCTCTGGAGCAAGCTCAAATCCAATTAGAAAGCAATTGTTATCCTGTAATGGTCATGCTACTATTTTACCAGGAGGCAAAAGTTGTGTGACGGGTGGTTATGGCAGCATGCAGGGTCCAGCAATGGCTAAGACCACTCATGTCTTTCTCCCTGCATAGCTTGCACAGTGCCTTCCATCACTGTGAAATCTAGCCAGGAGGAAGCTTCCTGTTGGGCTTAAGATTCATTTCTCTATGTCCTGAAGATAAAGTGTGTTCTGTCTGTAGAATAGGGTCTTTCCATTTACTTAAGTTGGGTAATAAAGGGACATTATATGTATCAATTTACAGACCTCTGGGGCAATTCTGGCCAGTGAGTCATAAGAAGGTATTCCCTGCTTTATATTATAATTTTCATTTAAAAATCAATATCTTCTGGGAAGAAGATTGTCCACCCATGCAGAGTAAATATGCTTGAACTCTTTCATTTTATCTTTAAAGTTCTATTTTGAAATGATCTTACTAATTAGTGGTGTTTTATAAGGATCCCTGTGTTGGATAAACTCACCAAGTACCTCTTGCTTGTTCTATTGCTCCACTTTAATTACCACTTAATCTTTTGACCTTCCTCACCTTATTTTCTGAGGCAGCATTTCTTCCTGAACCTGGCACTTGTCAAATAAATAAGACTCTTGGTCATAAGTCTTCTGGGACTGCTATCTCCACCCTCATCACTGGTATCTCAGACTTGTCTGATTTTTACATAGGATCCAAACTTAAGCCTCCATGTTCATGCAGCATGCACTTTCCATACCCAGCCATCTCTCTAGTCTTTTGTTTGAATTTCTTTGTATTAAAGTTATTCCCTTTCTGAACCTTTCTCTCTAACCTTACAAAGAACATCATAAATCATCCTTCTTTCTACATTATGGAAAGCCTATTTGAAAAAAAGATCTTCGTGTCTGTAAATTGTCAAGGGTAAATTGAGTAGAAAATTATTTGTACTCTGGAGAAAAGCAAGAGCTAATAAGGACATTTTCATTAAATGCCACAAGAAACTACAGATGTTTGAATAAATTCTACTGATTGCTTTGGCTTGACCTGTTTTTACTGCCCCTTATGCAGATGACAGAAATCCTTTCACTCCTTGCATCCCATGTTATCAGATTCTTACTAGGAGGCTTTTGTGGAATCTATGACTTTGGCATTAATGCAATTCCTCCCTCCTTCCCTTCTGTCTCCCACCTGCTGACAACAACTCTCTATGAAACTCCTTGAGCAGGAAAATGCAGTAAGACTTTCCTTCATTAAATAAGACAGCCCATTCAGGTCACTCACACAGCTCAATTTAAATAAATTGAATCATCGGATGCCTATTAGCTACTTGTCCTTGAACTAAGATAATATGGGATGTTCAGGTATCACTCTGAGAAAGAATTAGGAGAGTAAAAAATTGCACAATGTTCCAAAAATGGTATTGTACAGAATTTTGCTTTAATGGGACAAAGAAATAACCATTACTCTTACTAAATAGGTATGTTTAGCTGCAAAGAACATAGGATGTCATCGGAGAAAAGACTTTAGAAAGTCAGAACACTGGAGTATATTTATCAGTGTGATTTATTTTTATATATTTTTTGAAATGAGTAAAGTGCCTGTGACTAAGACTTATGAACAGTTGCTAGCCACAGACACTTGGGTCTCTGTTACCTCTGGGGAAAATCTTGTAGAAATGAGATATTAAGGGAATTGGTAATCTAAACAAACCTTTAGACTGATTCATATATGGGAGTTATTTATAACATTAGCATAAAAATTGTTTGATTAAACAGTGCTTAAATTTGGTTCAAGTAGATAATTATTACACTGTCCTTTTTTTTTGACACATTTGTTCTAGCAATTTCTTTTCCTATGTATTTTAACACAAGCTGCATCTTCCTGCAGTTAATTTATATGTTGCCATAATTAGCATGTTGTCCCACTTTTCTCCCTGTTTTAACTTCCCGTCTCTGTCTGGGAATATAAGATGATCTCATATCAGTTGTTTGGCCACTGAAAAGTGCCAGAATATGTGCTCTTCATGACTTCTAGGTTGTAGCTATTGATGGTTCTGGATGTTTTCCTTGTTTCTTGCATTAGTGATCATAGAAGCAAAGCATTGGTACAACCAAGAAAGAACCCTGGCTCATGACAGATGTACGATAGATGAGCAATGACTTTGTTTTTCACCAAACCACTGAAAGGTCGGGGTTACTTCCCTTGCTCAATAAAAGCAACTGCTTCTCTCCCTATTGAAACAAACTTTTGCAGTCTCTTTTCATTTTTAGAACATGTATGGGGATTATTCTTGAGAGAAGCTCAGAGTTACTTTACAAAATGTACTGTCAGTTGTAAAGTTGTGAGTTAGAGAATCCAGATGTTGACCTGTCAGGAGCAGATAAATATATGCTTCATGAGTTTCCCTAATTAATGGAGAGGAGCCATACAATAGAATGGAAGTCAGGCTTAGCACAAAGTTCTCTTGGGACCCCTGTTGGTGATTATTGTAAGAAAAGAATGTATCACTTAATTGTAACTTACTAATTGCTTTTGCCCACTCCTAGAGCTCATTTCCACATTGACAAAGGTTCATAGTGATGACCTTGACACAAAGAGCTTCAACCAGGCTATGTGTGGTGTGAGCTCCTAAAATATCTTTTGAGCATAAATATATACATTCATTTTCATAATAAATGTCATCAAACTGTAATGATTAAGATCTCTACCCTTTTCGATTATAGCTTGTATCTATCTAGACAATTTTCCAAAGTCCACCCAAAGGAGATATTATTTTTATAAACTATAGACTTCTTACTTCTTGAAAAGAGAGAATGCTTTAAATTAAGAATCCTTTCCAAATGAGAAAGGATGGGGAAGGGTGTCTGCTTAGTTAAGATCTTGCAAAATGCTTCAGAAATTAATTAGAACACTAAATGTGTTAGTTGCAGTTTCATTCTTCTAAAGAGACACCAAGACCAAGCAACTCTTATATTGGGAGAATATTTCACTGGGGATGGCTTTCAGTTTCAGAGGTTCATTCCACTTTATCCCGACAGTAAGCATGTCAGAATGCAGGCAGACATGATGTTGGTGAAGCAGAGAGTTCTATATCTTGATACGAAGGCAGCCAGGAAGAAACTCTTCTGTACTGGGTAAATTCTGAGCATAGGAGAGGAGGCCTCAAAACTCAACCTGCACAATGATACACTTCCTCCCACAAGGCCAAACCTTCACCAATAAGGCCACATCTCCTCACAGTGCCACTTCCTATGGCCAAGCGTTTAAATATATAATCTGGGTGTGCGTGGGCAAACCTATTTAAAGCATCACACTAAGAAACACTTCAGATGGAGTTATTCCACAATGCCTTACTATGGAAGTTCCAGCATGTTCTCTTTCTGTAGCAAAGTGGATTTGGTGGCCTATAGCTCGATGTGTTTTATTTAAATAGGGATTTGTCTGTGAAATGGAAAAGAGGATGAGGCCTAAATGATTTGCTAATATCTCATTAGAGCTGAAGGAGTAAGTACACTCTAGTAACATAAGCATCATTTGTTGCCATTAAGTAGGGTGATGGGTAAGCTGGAGGGTTTCCCACCTTACTAATCTTTACGGAGTCCTCATGGAGATGGATAGATATGCTTATTTTACTACTTCTCCATTTCTTCTCAAAGCTTGAATTCCTTTAGAAATAGTGACTTAAATAGGTATCAGTCTCCTACAATGTGGGCTCTGCTTCTAGCAAATAGTGAAATGACTATGCTCTACCCTATTGGGTATATTATATAGATCTTGCTTCTGATTGATACATGCACTTATTTTTGAGTTTATCCTGTTTTCTTCACTGATATCACTATCTTTGTTGAGGCTTATGATCATTCCTCAATTTATTAAACAGTATTGTGATTCAGAATTGTTAGTTTATATTGGCCATTTTTAAGTCATATATATGTAATTATATATGCATATATAAATTGTATATATATACAATTTTTGTGAATATAATTTTTTTCTTCATCTACAAAAGACCATTGTTGCTGTTCTCCCCTACTTTAGCAAACAGCTTGCTGTCTAAAGAGAACCTAGAAGGCATATGTGTCCTTTGGAAGAAAACAATATTTGCAAATAATGTTAATGACACTAGATATTAGAGAGAAATATATATGTTTGTGAACACTAGGCAACTCTACTACTTAATATTGTGAATTGTTAGTGTGTTAGGGTTTTACTACTGTGAACAGACACCATGACCAAGGCAACTCTTATAAGGACATTTGATTGGGGCTGGCTTACAGGTTCAGAGGTTCAGTTTATTATCATCAAGGCAGAAACATGGCAGCATCCAAGCAGGCATAGTGCAGGAGGAGCTGAGAGATCTACATCTTCATCTGAAGGCTGCTAGCAGAATATTTGCTTCCAGGCAGCTAGGATGAGGGTCTTAAAGCCCACATCCTCAGTGCCATGCCTACTCCTAAAGGGCCACACCTACTCCAACAGGACCATACCTTCTAATAGTGCCACTCTCTGGAATGATCAAATACAAACCATCACATTCCACTGTGGCCCCCATAGGCTTGTTCAAACATATGGGTCTATGGGGGCCATACCTAAACAGAGCAAAATGCAAAATACATTTAGTCCAACTTCAAAATCCCCATAGTCTATAGCAGCCTCAGCAATATTTTAAGTCTGAAGTTCAAAGTATCTTCTGAGATTCATCCAATCACTTAACCGTAATCCCCAAAGCAAGACAGGAAGCCAGCTGGACACACTCCAAACTCTTCATCTCCTTGTCTGATATCAAAGCTGTCCTCAGATCTCCAACTCCTTTTGCACCTTTGTTGACTATAAGAAACTTCTTTCTCCCGTGCTGGTTCCATTCCCTGTCAGCAGTTTTCCTCAGCAGATAGACTGACTCTGGCATTTTGAACATCTTGGGTTCTCCACGACAACTTCAATGTTACCGCTTCTTGTTTCAATGTTTGGGACACACACATGATATTCTGGGCTCCTCCAAAGGGCTGAGGTCACTTTTTTAGCTCTGCCCTCTGGAGCACTCTAAGCTCAGGTTACTGTTGCTGTTCTTGGTGACCATTCCATGTTCCTGGCATCTTCGATACACTGGGGACTTCTGCTGCAACTAGGCTTTACCAAGAGACTTTTATAGGCTTTCTTCACAGTGCCAAGTCTCAAATCCTTTGGATGACCCTGTAACTGAGGATGCACCTTACCTTCCATGGCCTGTCACAGTGCCAAGTCTCAGCTGCTCTTCATGACTCCTTCATGCCTTCAAAACCAGTACCACATGGGTGACTCTTAATCATTATCAAATACAGCTGCAGAAGAAGACACAACCTTAATCCATCTCTGAAACATAGCTTCTTTGTGCTCTGAGAAAATACTTTCCAGAAGATTTTATCTCAGTGATGCTGGTCTCTTCTTAATCACAGCTAATTTCTTAGCTTCAGCCAACCAGCATCAATTATCCCAGTAGTCCCTTCTATTTTTCACTGTATAGCCAGAGCAACATGGCTGATGCTGCCAAGCTCTGCTGCTTTCAGGAGCTGGAATATGACCCCCTTGTTCTATTGTATAATCCTAGCTTCCTCTTTTCCAATTCCTTCACTGCCTAAATTTGGCTGTCCTGGATCTTGCTCTGTAGATTGACCTTGAACTCAAAGATTTGGAATTAAAGGTGCTTCCTGCCATACCTGAATTTAAGCTTTTCTTCATCTAGAACTTGCTCTTTCTCAGGCTGGCCTTGAACTCAGAGATATGCTTGGCTTTTTCTCCTGGGATTAAAGGCGTGTACTGTGCCTGGATCCAAATATAGCTGGGTAGGATCTTGCCCCAGTGTCACCATTCTCTTAATTCAATGTAATATCCTTCACAGGATTCTGCTCCGTTTCACTTCCTGGTGCCCCTTTAATACTTGAATAATATATTTTATATTTTTCCTTTTTAAGCTTGCTGTGGTTATTCAAAATCTTTTCATGAGACTTAGCCAGAGAACACAGTCTGTGATGGGCATGTCTGAGACTTTTTGTCTCAATCTCTTCTCCTTAGCCTTAGGCAGACTCTTCAGACAAGGGCAAAAAGCAGACACATTCTTTACCAAAATACCACTAAAACAGCCTCTAGGCCACATACTGAAGATCTTCTCCATGGAAACCTCTTGATCCAAGTCTGCACAGTTCAAATCACTCACAGCAACAAAGTCTTCCATATTCTTACTAGAATGGCTCACTAAGCCCCATTTAAAGCATTCCACTGCTTTCTAAATACAAAGTCCCCAAATCCACATTCTTCCAAACAAAAGCATGGTTAGACCAATCACTGCAATACCCTAATCCCTTGTATCAACTTCTATCTTAGTTAGGGTTTTACTGCTGTGAACAAGCACCATTAACAAGGCAACTCTTTAAGGACAACATTTAACTGGCACTGGCTTACAGGTTCAGAGGTTCAGTTTGTTATCATCAAGGCAGTAGCATGGCAACATTCCAAGTAGGCATGGACAGGAGAAGCTGAGAGTTCTCCATCTTCATCTGAAGGCTGCTAGCAGAATACTTGTTTCCAGACAGGGTCTTAAATGAGGGTCTTAAAGCCTACACTCACAGTACCGTGTCTGCTACAACAGGGACACACCCTTCTACTCCCTGGGCTGAACATATACAAACCATCACAGTTGGATACCTAAAAAATGGAACTGGTCATGCATTCATTGGAAAAGTAGTCATATAAAGCAGGTATCTATCAGGTATCTATCTATCTATCTCTCATCTAACCCTCCATCCACTCATTCATTCATTCATCCATCCAAGTACCTCTTTCACACTGAAAAAGTTATGGAGAAACTGAAGGTATTTTTCTCTGCTTGATATATAATTTTTGATACTGAAACTAGTATAAGTTAAAGCAAAGGTATACAACCATTATTGGTATATGTTATTTTTCAAATATAATATAGCAATTATATATTAATATTAATAACATTTATTTATTTTTTAATTTTTAAAATAACATTTGCTTCTTAGATATTTAAAAATTAGAAAGATAAATGATATTATTTAACAAATTTAAAAATCTTTTTAACTCCTCACTTAAGATTTAAAAAAAGCTGCATTCTTTCAAGTGAACTAGCATTAATTTTGTTTGGAATTTTTAGACTTTTTTATTTTTACATTTTATATTTAGGATTCTTAATTAAGTATATAATCCCAGCTTTATAAAAATCTGTAGTCGAAGTAGGGAGGATCTCATGGAGCTCTTGAAAGGAAACATGGACCCAAGGCCAGAGACCAGAATTTTAGCCAAGGTATGTTGGGATTCACAAGAACGACTGCCCAAGTACAGAGTATCTATCATGGGGGAGCAGCATAAAGTACAAGTCGTCATTATGTAGCATGGGAACACTCATCCCCAGAATACTTGTAACTTGTAGAGCTATGCTTAGTGTATGTTCCAAATCAGTAAGAGTCATACTTGTCATGCAGGTGAATACGTGCAAAGACATCCATACCTGTGTTGTACCAAGAAAATTTCTTTGACATCCTTTAAATTAGTCTACTGACACCCAATACAAATTGTTTTAATAACACTATAGAATAAATCACCGGTAGAAGAAAACTCATTGAGGAGGAGTTTGTCACTTGGGGAAGCAAACTGCTCTTAAAGGCAGGCTGTGTTTCCAGCAATAGATGGCTAATTGAAAGTGAACTCGCCCAGACCAGCAGAGGCAGCAGCCCAAGCTGCAGCCTTTGCCCTCTCCTGTCTGCCTGCCTGCCCTCCACCCGCCCGGGGTCTCTTCCCCACTTCCTACTCCTCCACCCGCTCCTCCGCCCGCTAGCGGGGGGGGGGGGGTGGGGGGGGGGGTGGGGGGGGCTCTCCTTCCCGCCCCGCCCCTATTGTTCCTCCCCTGGCCTCCCGCCCTTCCCCTGCCCGCCCATTCCCCTTTTCCCCTCAGTTGGCTCGCACCTCCAGTTTTTAGTTTTCATTCTCACCAGCAACCAAAGACTAGACCACTCAAAGTCCACCTCCCTGTAACTGCTAGACACGGACACTGGTGTGATTGAAGGTGAATAAAATGTCACTCTCACCATCAGGCTACTTATGCACGGAAAGGAAGTTGGCAGTATCATCGGAAAGGATGGAGAATCTGTTAAGAAGATGCGCAAGGAGAGTGGTGCACGTATCAGCATCTCAGAAGGGAATTGTCCTGAGAGAATTATCACTTTGGCTGGACCGACTAATGCCTTCTTCTAATTCAAATCCTTTGCTATGATCATTGACAAACTGGAAGAGGACATAAGCAGCTCTATGACCAATAGCACAGCTGCCAGTAGACCCCGGGTTACCTTATGGCTGGTGGTTCCTGCTAGCCAGTGTGGCTCTCTTATTGGAAAAGGTGGTTGCAAGATCAAGGAAATAAGAGAGAGTACGGGGGTTCAGGTCCAGGTGGCAGGGGATATGCTCCCCAACTCAACTGAGCGGGCAATCACTATTGCTGGCATTCCGCAATCCATCATTGAGTGTGTCAAACAGATCTGTGTGGTCATGTTGAAGACTCTTTCCCAGTCCCCCAAGGGCGTGACCATCCCGTATCTGCCCAAGCCTCCAGTTCTCCAGTCATCTTTACAGGTGGTCAGGCCTATACCATTCAAGGACGTTATGCCGTTCCACAGCCAGATTTGACCAAGCTGCACCGGTTAGCAATGCAACAGTCTCATTTTCCCATGACCCATGGCAACACCAGATTCAGTGGCATTGAATCCAGCTCTCCAGAGGTGAAAGGTTTGGACGCATCTGCTCAAACTACTTCTCATGAACTCACCATTCCAAATGATTTGATTGCCTGCATAATTAGGCATTAGGGAGCCAAAATCAATGAGATCGGTCAGATGTCTGGGCGCAGATCAAAATTGAAAAACCCAGTGGAAGGATCTACTGATCGGCAGGTTACCATCACTGGATCTGCTGCCAGCATTAGGCTGCCTCAGTATCTAATCAATGTCAGCCTTTCCCCGGAGACAGGCGGCATGGGGAGCAACTAGAACAGAACAGATTCATCCATAATCCCTTTCTGCTGTTCATCACCAGCCATGATCCATCTGTGTAGCTTCTGAACAGTCAGCGATTCCAGGTTTTAAATAGTTTATAAATTTTCAGTTTCTACACACTTTATCATCCACTCATGATTTTTTAATTAAAGTGTTTTAATTCTTTTCTCTGTTCAGCAGTTATGCTGAGATATCTATATTTAGTTTTATAAGCTTCTCCCTGCTTTTTTGTTTTCTGTTTTTTGTCTTGTTTTGTTTTGTTTTGGCTCATGAATTTTTGTTTGTCATGGAAATGTAAGAGTGGATTATTAATACATTTCAGTTTAGTTCTGTATTGTCAGGAATTTTTCAAAAAAATTAAAAGATGGACTGGAAAAAAAAAGAAAATGAACTCAATGGCATCTTTGGAAGTTTCGTGTCTCATAATAGCACGCCAAGGATCAAATATACACAAAAATAACTAATTGTTGTTTTTATTATATATATATATATTCTCTTCTGTCCTTTTAAACTACATATCCTTTGTGCATATGTCATTAGCTTTCAGTTTAATATGTCTGTGGAATTCTTGAGTGTGTGAATTAGCGGGTCTCAATTTCTTGTGCCTTCTCTTGTGACCTATTTCATTTCCTTCTTTTGCCCAATTCTGATGTTTTAGTTGTTGCTTTGCCTTATTTTATTTCATTACTATCCCTTAGAATATTTTGTTTTGTTTTCTAATAGAGACAGAAATGGGGGTGGATCTAGATGAGAAGGAAGTGGGAAAAAACTAGGAAGAGTAGAAGGGGAGGCTTTAATCAGGGTATATTATGTGAGAAAATACTTATTTTCAATAAAAGAAAAAAATAAATTCTTACTTTGACAGACCAAAATCTAAATGACCTTTGTGCATATGGTTTACTTGTCAAAATAATTGTTATCTTTTGGGATTTTCTTATCCTTCCAAAAAATTTAATACAATTGAATATTTTAGAGCTGAAACTCAAATACTACATGTCATGCTAGAATTAACAGGCAAATGTAAAAGTAATCCCCTTTGCAGACCCCATTCGGATGCTGGATAAACTTACATGCGTTAATACGAGTTTTATTTTCAACCTTTTAAAGTTCAGTAATTAAAAGTGACTGAATTTGTTCATAATGACCAGATGCCCTGTAGCTGTTTCATAAGACTGTGTAGAATTAAATTAGGTTCCCTCTTTCCTTCATTTAATGACTTTAATTGGTGAATAATTCACACACTATAAAATTTACCTGATTAAAATATACCAACCAGTGCTTATAGTAAATTTCTGGAGTTGTAGATACAGTACAACATATTTTTTGTTTATTTCCATGAACAGCAAGGACTTGCTTTATTGAGGTGCATTGTTCTTTAATTCTGGGTGTTCACATCTTTACACTTACTTTGTGGAAGTCCATGGTAAGGCATTAAAAGCACCAAGCTTTTGATTTTCCCCATAAATAAGCATTTCAGTGATTTATGTGAAGATTCCTTTGCAGCTAAATTGATGGATGGTATCAACCTTAATATATTTATACAATTTTACTTGGCGCTTAAAAGCTGTGAAGCTTAATTTTAATAACAGTAATTGAGTTAAAATTGAGTTAATTAAATCTCTTTCTTGGAGTGAGCTCACATAAAAATGATAAACAGAGAAGTTCATAGGCTGAAGAAAAGCAGAATTTATTATTTTCTGCCATTTTATTTTACATGTTATGAGCTTTTCTAAACATTCTATTGCTTTAAATTGTTTTTTTTCACTTCAGTTCATTTTAAATTTGACAATCATAATACTGTGATCAGAATCCCTCATTAGTCTTTCTTGGTCTCTTTCCCATGGCTGCTGAATTTTGTCAATTAGTTCTCCCAGTTTCCTCTTTTGTTTTGTTATTTTCTAATCCAGTCAGTTGGATTAAATTACTTATATGAAGATAGGTAGAGGGTTATTTACCAGAACATGGGCAGTTTAGCAGTAGCTACCACAGAAAAACAATTTTTCTCTACAAACCACTATAGACACACATCTGAAGCCATCCATTGCCAAACTCCTCAGCAAATGTTTGGGTCTCTTGAACCATCTCCCCATCTCCTATGAGTTGTTCCCATTTTGTGCAGGTCTTTGTGAAGGTAAATCCAGTGTCTACATGAACATGATTGTAATGTCACTGTCATAAGACAGGGTTTCATATCATCTCTCCCCATGCTCTTGGTCTTCTGCCTTTTCTTGTCCCTCTTTTACAATGATCCTTCCCCTCATGGATATGGTATAGATGTCTGCTTTCGAGATGAACACTCACTGGTCATTTATTTTTAGCATTTTGACAGTTACCTGATCGTGACTATGAAAAGTTGTTTCTCCGTGCAAGGCTAAGGGAAGCACTAGTTTCCAGGATAAATTCGAAAAATTTGAAGGCAGTAGGTTTTATGTCCATTAACAAAGCATTAGTAGATTCATGAGTAGGGTGCTTTTGAGCAGATTGAGTTCCTTCTTGTAGAGTGGGGCTAGAATTCAATAAGAAATCCTCTAAGGCAGTCACACTGTTACTGCATCATTAACAAGTCTGTCTGGAAGGTCAGTATTGCACACAAGACCTACAACTGAGTAAGAGAGTTGATGGGTTTTCTTCCCCAACAATCTGAATCATACCTATTGGTACTATGGAGGCTACCCAGTAATGACAGAGATGAAGAACCAAGTAAAACAATGAATGTGGAACTGAATAAAGATTCCTTAAAGGAAGGACTATAAACAGATTTAAAAATGCTCAACATCATTGCCATTAGGGAAATGAAATTGAAAACTATTTAGAGATTCCATATCACTCCAGTCATGATGGATGTTATCAGGGAAACAAATGACAAGTAATGTGCATGAGCTTGGAAGGAAAAGGGATCTTTTGCTGCTATTGGGGCCGTACATCCGTGCTTCAACTCTTCGGGTCAATTTATTTTATTTGCACATATTCTTCCAGTTCAGTTTGTATCAAAGATGTTCATATTTAAAGCTAGGTGAAATCTTGTAAGAGGTTTATTAAGTGACTTTAGAAGCAATTACTGTAGATGTATAACATTACCTTCCACAGTTAGGCTATGCAAGTTCATATTTATTCACTAAAATTGTGACAACAATTATTCCTCCATTTTCAAAAATAATGTGAGATCCAGGAGTGTCCTGTAAATGTTTATCATTTGGACATTGTATATGTGTCGTGTGTGTGTGTGTGTGTGTGTGTGTGTGTGTGTGTGTGTGTGTATGTGTGTGTGTGTGTGTGTGTGTGTGTGTATGTGTGTGTGTGTGTGTGTGTTTGTGTGTGTGTATGCCTGTGTTTGCCAAGGTAGGCAGAAGAGAGTACAAGGAACTCTATGGCTGGTTGTGCATGCTGAGAACTGGACTGATTCCTCTGGATGAGTAGGAAGTACCCTTAAGTGCTAAGTTGTATCCTTAGCCACACAGTAATTTTTTTTTAAATTCAAAGTTAATTCCTGCTCTAGAACCTGTGTGTCACAGGAATTTGGTGGCTCTTCAGGTTCAACAGTGGTGTCTAGTAGGCAATCATTGCACCTTCTATGGTATGACTTTACTAGAGGCCTCATAATTCCATGTGGCTTTGGGAAGTTTTTTTCTGTTTTCCATTTCTCTGTACTAATATCTCACACATTTAAGTCTTTGCTGCAATTTGACCCTATACCCTACTAGGCATGTACTCCCTAGTATGTTGAAGGAGAAGTGTTTCACTCCTATATTTTCAAGGAAACCACTTGAGCTATGTGCCAACCAGGGACTCTTGAAAAATACAGTCACTTTGTGTTCAAACAGTGAATGTACTAACCTCAGTCTAGCTTGGTACATTTGGAGTGGAATATGAAAAGAATTTGAATGGCGTAAATGGCAGGACTGGTTAACTATAACAAAGAAGATTTAATGGAATGTCAGCTGTAGAAGAAGATATCTGTGCATCTTTGGCCTGCTATGGACCTTAATATAGAATAATCTCTGAGCTGGCAAATGTGTTATCTGCTTGCTGCAGAAAGATATGGTTCTGTAGAAGTATGAGGGCTTTTCCATTCCATTAAGCATGATTGAGGTGACTAAAATATTTAAATATGGACTTTGTTGTAGGATGTGGGCTCATGCCAATGTTATAATTGAATGGGGAAATTGATGTTTATTTTAACAGAATCAAATCCCTATTCAATCTCTCCCATCATGGAAGAAGCACAATACTATGAAACACCATTCCAAGTGGACCCGTTACTGATTTGTGTCCAGTTCTTTCTCCAGGTTTTCCTGCAATTTAAAAGATTGCATAGTTCTCTGATTATCTCACAGTGATATTCAGAACTAGCAGAAGCATGAACAGAAAGGAAAATTTAGGACCGAAACAGTAAGACATACTCATCTACACTTCTTCCTCTCTTTCCTATAAAGGATACTGATAGGCAAGGAATTCCCCAGAGCATATATAGTCTATTTCAAAATGGCATTCATAACGTAATTTATTCTTTTAACACTGAATTTTAATCTTAAGCATCTGTGTCTAAAAGATAGCTGTAAATATAATCTTCAAGGACTGTATGGTTATTATTACTTTATTAAATATGTACTTGATCACAAAACCTTGGTCTGGGTAGTAGGGCAATCTTTATAAACAGTTTAGTTAAGTTACTCTTCATGGAGATAGAGATGTATGATAAGTGCACTGTATGATCTAAAACACCCCAGAAGAGAATACCAAGGAGATTATAATGTTACAAAGTTCAGACACTTTATATAATCCCTCTCATTAAATGTTTCAGGTTGAATCCAATCCCTTAGTGGGCAACAGACCTACAGAGAAAATTTTTTGTTCTCTAGGCAGAAATCGAGAATAACTGCAGGGTGCTGAAAGACAAGGTACAGTTCTTCTTCTCTTAGGAAAAGCGTGTACAACTTCTTGGCACTGAATTCTGCCTTCCCACACCTTCTCTGTCACCTGGGAGCTAAGCATATGCTGCAGAAATGCTAAAGTAGGAAGTACTTGGAGAGGGTGCTGTTGGTTCACACTTCACAACTGCATTATGACTAGCTTAAAAGTAATCTGAAAATAATTTCCCTCAAAAAATGCGAACATTGGGAAAGGGTTCATTATTTCTGATCATAAATGGCTTTCTTTTCTGAGGATGAGCAAAGGTCCTTTCTGTGTGTCATAAGTGGAATGATACCGCATTCTTCCTACTTTGACGTCACTGATGTACTAATATCAGCTTTTACTCTCCTTAGACCCGTTGATGGGAAACAATCATGCAGGATTTTCCTTATCCTTTATGCAGACTTGACCCTGCGACATTTCCCACAGATTCATCTCCGAGCCAATTGTCCTCACACTTTACAGCTCTCATAATCGACATTGATTGCAGTTTCAACTGTGATCCTAGAACTTGGTTCTTTCTCAATGCAAAAATCGGGAAAATTGTCATGGAAACACAGGAAGCTACTCTCCAGCTGATCTTACCAACATTATAGCCACTCTGTGGAGATGAATAGGGCCTCTCCAATAAACATGTTTCCATGTCCTTATAGTCCAGAGTGTGAACTAAACAAAACAAGAAAACTAGAGGCATTGCTCCAGGGCATTGTGGCTGGTACCTAAAACTTGAGTATGTAGGAGACTAAGACAGGTGAGTTATGAGTTGAAGACCTGGCAGAGCTAAAGGGTGAGTTCTAGCCCATCCTGGTATACATAGTGAAATCATCTCATAACACTGAGAGAGACAAAGGAAAAGGAGAAAAACAAAATAAGTATTGGCACTAATATTAACTTTACAAAAATGAATGAGAAATTATATTATTAACAAGAGTTTCAAAATTATAAAAAGTGTTTCCATAGGAAGTACCCAGAGAACAGAACTTTGTTAACACAAGCTGCCATGATGCAGCTACACGTTAAGGCACCCCAACAGTTTCCAGATGTCAGAAGAAAAGAGCAGCAAACTTTCCCCTGACATCTTTGCCAATATTTGATTTTACACTTCCAATCTTCCATAACCGTGAAAATAAATTTATGATATTTAAAGCCACTAAGTTTATAGCATCTCTGTGAAACTAATAAAGTTATTGTAGGTTGTAATCACTGTTACAACAGTCTGCAAGACACTGAATGAATATATCATATACACCAAAAGTTCTGAATTGGTGGAGTTTGATGAGGTCTCTTTGAGAAGGGTGTTAAGTATTTATTATAAAACTACCTCTGTTTTTAAAATCCATCATATTGAATCAGTTCTCTTTCTTCGATCAAGGAAGAGGCAAACCTGGTTTTGAAGGAGCAGCTCTGCTAAATGAGAAGAAATAGTTTTCCAGAGGCTGATGGTAAATCAGAATGGTAAACAAAGCCAGGTTATACCTGTTTTTCTCCTGTGGTCTTATCTTTTGCCTCACAGAAATGCCCTATGTACATAAACTCATTTTCTCTCCCAATGCTTAATCCATCTCAGACTGTTTAATGAGTGAAAAGATGCTATATGGATTAGCTGTTTCCTTTCCACTGAAAAGAAAGCCACCTTTAAACTCTCTTCTATCTGAAGTTTGTCAAATGTCTTACACTGTCAGAAAACAGTGTGCAGGCCAACTGCAGAGAGCAGTTCTCTTATTTCTGCAAAGACTGATGAAAGGCTGCTTGCTGTCTTTTAATCCAGCTCACATTTTCCAGAGACAAAGGGTCCCTAATACTCCCTGTAACAAAATGAGGTTGCTAAGATGTAAATGCTAAACAAAGGCATCCATGAAGGTGTGCAAGCTTTCAGAAAACCAACAAAGCCCAGGTGATGACACCAAGACACAGAATCCCAAGATGCCATTTGATGTTGCTCTGTGGTCTGAGTGTCATGCCCAGAAGAGCGACATTCACATTTAAGGCTGAATCCTTTAGAATGCCATGAAGAATCCTGATAAAAAATCAAGAACCCCCCCAAAATACTGCAGCTTATGAGAGTAGGCAAATGACAGTACTCACCAGGCACCTCTAGGGATATTGAATGGAGTCCTGCCTGTTATTTAGGCTCTTGAGAGAGAACAAAAAGAAAACCACCTTCAGGAAAGCCTCCATTGGTATGTTTTCTGACAACCATACAAAAGATATGTTTAGTCAATACCCTTTGTGATGGTTTGAAATGCTTGGCCCAGGGAATGGCACTGTTAGGAGATGTGACCTTGTTTGAGAAAGTGTGTCACTGTAGGAGTAGGCTTTGAGACCCTCTTCCTAGCCAGATGCAAGCCAATCTTCTCCTGTCTGTCTTTGAATCAAGATGTAGAACTTATAGCTCTTCCTCCAGCTCCATGTCTGCCTGAATGCTGCCATTTTCCCATCTTGATAATGAACTGAAACTCTGAACCTGTAAGCCATTCCCAATTAAATGTTGTCCCTTATGAGAGTTGCCTTGGTCATGGTGTCTTTTCACAGCAATGAAACCTAACTAGGATACCCTGAGAAACTGATTGGACAACAGCACCCATGCATAATTTTATTATCTCCTGATCCTCTCTTCTTATAGGAATAAATTCCTCCTTCAAGCTAGTGGAACTATACCGTGCAGCCAATAGAATTACATGGGAATACTGGAGGAATGCATGTAAATATTGTATTCTCTCAAGAGAGCCAACCTAGGAAATAGAGATTCTAGAGAGCCAGTCTCAACTTCAATACCAGTTTTTTTAAAAAAATCCCCTGAGGTACATTTTGGTTCATAGATGTTATGAAAGAGCATAAGCTTATATGGAAAAGAATCTCTGAAAAGGAAATATATCTACAAAAGCAGATAAATTTAAACTTTAGTGACTTTTAGATTTTGAAACATTGCATGTCTAGAGCCCAAATATAAATTTTCTCAACTGTCTTTATCCCTAAAGACTCATTCTTTACCCATCTCTGTGTCAGACATCCCGATAAACAGATTAAAACCTCTGGAATGTATTAATTTAATACAACCCTATTCTCTAACAACCAATAGGCTAAGAACTAAGATAATATCCAAGGCATATCTTTCTGACTGTACTCTGCATCTCCAATGTTCCTATCAATACATTTTTAAATGCCATGATTTATAACTTTGCTCTGCTATTATAAAACTTTATGAAACTTTGATGTTGCAACATTAGAATTTGGATAACATAGATCTCTTTTCTTATGCTCGCGTCACTCATGTCTGGATCCAAAACAAACTATTTCAAATTCCTTTTGAAAAGCTATGTTTTGTTCTACATTTATATTGTACAACACCTTAATTTCACTCACTACTCCAGCACGATACAGAGAAAAGCAATAAGAAAGACTTTCGATGACAAGCATGGTCTCAGATGCTGTAATCCCAGCTGAGGCAGGAGAAATGTCATGAACTTAAGGCCAGACTGTGCTATGAGGTGAGACCTGGTATCAAAAAACAAAGTGAAAGGACACCTCAAAAATGCATCCACTTGCAACTATAAATGGCCTTCTCATCATTTGTCAGAGACATACTTATGGTGAAAGATACAGAATGTTATAATATGAAAAGACACACTTCTTAAGAAGTTTCAAATGTAATTACACAACAAGCCCCAGTTAACTGTCTAATAATTAAAATACACAATAAATAACATACTTGTAAAGATACAAGGGATGCAATGTTTTGGCTTCTTAGTAGCTGTGGGTTTTGGCCCTTTACTTCATCATAGTGTGTAACTCAGGTACAAGGCTGTTTGAAAATCTAATGCAATTTAAGTACATCGTGTAATGAGTGCTCAAATGTCTTACTGTTTTATTAACAGACACACTGTTTCTACAAACATCACTCAAAGGTTCTATCAGCTTCTATTAGATTATTTGTTTAGGGGGGGGCGTCTCTGTGAGAGCGTCGATAATCTTATCAGACATTGTAAGTCGGAAACTTCTGATTTAGAGGCAAAGTATAAAAACCAAGAACCTTTCGGATAAGCTAGATGGGTCAATAGATTGTTCAGTTTCTGACTCCCCATAGTGGGGATGGTATTTATCACCGGCCTTAAATTGATACATCAGAAAAGATCTTGCATGAAAAATCCTCTTCCCCAGTCCTCCTTTTAAAATTTAATTTGTAATCACAGCTTGAACACTTTGAACTTCATCATGAGTGATTTATAATAACCCTAAAAATAAATTTAGAAATTGAAAAGGAGAAAGGAATTTCACAAAGAAGCAGCAGAAGCAGCATTCCGTTTTGTGTGTTAATTGTGGTTGAACATTAATTTAACTCTAAGCTTTCTGGTACGCATGGGGGCAATGGAAACAGCAGATTATACAATTGTCACAAACTAATAAAAACACAGTAAGTAAGTCTTTCTGAAAATTATGTTCTGAGGTTAAGAAGTATGGTTGTCAAGAAATAAACGTAAGTGTACAGGTTGACTTCTGTGTTTCAGAGATGTGGCTTCCAGCTTTGCTAGCAGTACAAAGTGTATACCTGGTAACTTGTCCTCTGTGGCATATGACTCAATAAGAAACAGATATGTGTGTGTGTGTGTGTGTGTTAGGGGGATGGGACTATGTGTGAGGAGCATAGGTACATGTGACAAACATGGAATGCAGACAAAGCAGAAAAGGTAGTTTACTCAGAGCTTCATGAAAGCATTAGCTAGGAGCACAAATGATCCAGAGATAAGGTGAGGCCAAGGACTTTGGCTGGATTCTAGGTCAAAATTAAAGATACCAAAATTTGTTTTTGTTGTTGGTGGTAGAGTTGTTTTGTTTTTCTTTATTTTTATGACAGAATGGGTTGAAAGAAGCCAGTGTCTGAAGCCTATATGAGTATAAGAAAATATGGATCACATTTTTTATAGATATAAAGACCAATGTTTAGACTGTTTTATAGATTACACTGGTCTAGTAAAATAGTGATAATTGACTCTTCTTCAATATTCATCAGTCTACTACCTCTGTGTAGTTGATTCTGTTTCCAGAACCATGCATGGTTTCCTACTTGTTGAATGGATTATATGTCCTCTTAAAAGAGATGTTAGTTTCTACCAAGGTAAGATTTCCACTACTGCACTTTTGGGGTTGTGCTGCTATGCTAGTCATTGTTGTAGTTCATGGTCATCAGGGTTGGGTAGGTCTGTTGGTTGCCTCCTGCAACCTTTGGAAGCTTGCAAGATGCCTTCTAGAACGGTGGAAGCTAATCCCCAGGGTACACCTCAGTTCTCCTCAAAGAGACTTCTCTTTGCAACAAAGACCACTGCAGAAAGCCACAACCAATCAAAATTCAAAGTTGTAGAGCCCAATCCCAATCTGTGCCTTGATTCCCCACCACCTCACCTCCAACCCCCAATGGCAAGTAGGGATAGGTGGCAATTAATCCAGGGCACATGTTCCAAGGCCTAGGAATGAACACCTATCCTACTTCTCCAAATGATTTCTTAACTGGTAAAGAATATAGAAATTGCTATTATTTAAACCAAGGCACATAGTCACTCTGACTATTACTAGGAGAGTAAATTAAAGACTTTGAAGCCAGGTGCCCTATATACAGCCCAGTCTCCAATGGGTGCTCCCTTGCTTAACACATAATGTCAAAGTACAGTTGTATAACAGTGGAGCTCCCCTCATTTCCCTTCTTGCTTTGTGTTCCTACCCTTTAAAAATGTTGTATAATCTTCCTTTGAGGACACAATTAAGATCCTGAACTGGTTGCCCCTCTAAGCACTCAGAAAATAAAACTTTCATTTTTTGATATAATTCATTGTTTTTTACTTATTCACTTTACATCCCTTATTGTCCCCCTTCCAGTTATCCCCTCCCACATCCTTCCTCCATCTCCCAGCCCCTTCTCCTCCGAGCTGGTAGGCATGCCCCTAAGTATCCCCCCACCCTGGCACTTCAAGTCTCTGGGTGTGGGTGTCTGTATTTGTCTGATTCACCTGCAGGTGGTGGTCACGTGCTACTGTCTACAAACATAGCAGAGTATCGTTAATAGTTTTAGGGATTGGTGCTTGCCCATGGGATGTGTCTCAAGTTTAGCAGGTTATTGGTTGGCCATTCCTTCAGTCTCTGCTCCCTCCCCTGTACCTGCGTTTCTTGAAGACAGGATAAATTTTGGGTTGAAAGTTTTGTGGGTGGGTTGGGGTCTCTATAGCTCCACTGGGGTTCCTGCCTGGCTAGAGGATGTGACTTCTTCAGGTTCCATATTACCAATGGAGTTGGTCACAGCTAAGGTCACCCTCATTGATTCTTGGATGCCTCCCTTATCCCAAGTCTATGTTGCATCCTGGAGATGGGCCCTACCTCCTCACTCCATCAGTTGCAGATTTCCATTCATTTTCATGACTACCTAGTCATTTCTCCTGTCCTTCTCACACCTGATCTTCACACCGCCCCCTCACTCCCCTTCCCACCCACTCCTTCCATTTTTAAGCTTCCATAGCTGAAGTGAGTTTTCTCAGCTTCCAACTTGAATCCATGATACTAAATTTTAGGAGATTATTTTGCATCTTTTTTTTTTAAATTCTACTTCTTACTTTTATTGATCTCTTCAAATTCGTTAACTATTGCCAAGCATGCAGCAATTTATATTGGTGCAAAATAAAAGGGCAGATTAAATGTAATGGCTATTTTTTTAAATCCAAAATAAATTTGAGGTTATGGTAATAAAACACAATGTTCAAAACTAGGGATGGTGACACATGCTTGCATTCCCAGCTCCTGAGAATCAAAGGCAAGAGGAGTAAGAACACATATTACTGGGATACAGAGAGAAGCTATGTTAGAAAGAAGGGAAGGAAAGGAGGGAGGGAAAGGGAAGAGGGAGGAGGGGGAGATTGAGGGAGGGGGAGATAGAGAAAGAGAGAAAAAGAGAGGAAGAGAGGGGGGAGGAGGAAGGGAAGGAAGGAAGGAAGGAAGGAAGGAAGGAAGGAAGGAAGGAAGGAAGGAAGGGAAAAAGGAAAGAAAATCTTCATAGGACTGAATTCCTTTTTGCTCTCTTCCTCCTTAAATATTATGGACAATCATGTACCAGAAAAGAGGCTTGGGTGATTTAATTATTGTCCAATTACTCAATTAGGACAGAAGAGATAGCTCAGGAGTTAAGAGCTGCTTTTCCAGAGAACCTACATTTTATTCCCAATACTAAAACTGTTGCTCACAGCCATTTATAAATCCTGTTTCAGTGTTTCAGTGTCCTTTTCTGGTCTTCTTGGATACTAGGCATCTATGCAGACATATACATAATCAAAATACCATATGCATAAAATAATAATGATATTTTAAATTTTAAATTTTGCCTGATCCCTATTATTTTCATATATATGCCTATCCACTGCCTTTCCCTTCTTAACTATTATTAAAAGAATGTTATTGAAGCATTTCAAAATACAGTTTAGATAATGACTTTTAAACATAATTATCACACTGTTGAGAGATCTAAAAAACAGCAATTATTTCTTAATTGTAATTGGTATCCAGATAGAGGTTTCTTGACTGTTTAATTTTTAAAATCTGAGTTTTATCAAACAAAGATCTACAATTACTCCTTGTGTCAGTTACTTTGAATGGGTAGGCACTCCCACCTTTCTTGTGTTACTTTAAAAATTCATCTTCAAGACACTGTAAATCTGACCTGTAGAGTTCTTCCCAGCAGGGGTTTGTTGATTGGGTTCTCATGCTGACTTTAAGACATCTTTATTCCCTGTAGCATTTTGGTAATTAGTGTCAGATTTAGAAACTGGATCATTTTCCTGTCTAATATTTTGAGCAGCTATGGTCCATAGATGATGTTTTTCTTCTATGTTGACTACAACAAACAATTGTCATTGTTTTTATATCGGCTATATTAGAACTATTAACTGGCTATACATCATAAAGTGGTACAATTTAGATTTTAATTTATTTTCTATGTATCAGAATAATCCTACATAAAATAAATTCATCAACAATTTCTTATGAGGCAATACAGTTTGTCCAGAAAAAACACCATATGATGAATTCTGTTTCTTTAGATTAATAATATTATGAATTGTAGGAACAATTTAGTTTCCTTATATTTCAAAAATAAGATTTTTACATTTTAAATATTTTTATGAACTCATGAATTTAAATGCATTTAATATTTTATATTTCGCTATTTTATTACAAATTATTTTAACTAAAAATGAGCTTATTCATTTCATTACATATATACTATTTCTTTTATGATTATATAGATATTGTCTCCTTTTGTACACATGCAATTATATGCAACACACATGTGCATATGTATTCTAATATACATTACACCTAAATATCTTATTATAATATAGGTAACTTTACATATCTTTTATGTTTGTCCACTGTGTCCACTAGTTATGTCTTTGAGTAATTCAAAACTACTGGTTAGTTCTTCTTCCTGTAGATCTCTTTCTAGTGTAGGGATTAACTGCTTAATACTATTAACTGTTTAGCAATGGCATTAGCTGTATTTATACGCTTAAATGTAATCATCTAGATCTAGTCTAGTTCCAGCCTTGTTCTGTTTTTTTTTTTTTGTTGTTGTTGTTGTTTTGTTTTTTTGTTTTTCTGGGGTTTTTTTTGGTCTATTTTTGGTACTTACAGTAAGTGATAGTTTAAGCAAGTATAGATTTTTCTATTGGCCTCTCTAATATGATCCCTAAACCACAAAACAGAAGACTTAGGGGGGGGAGGGAGAGAGAGAGAGAGAGAGAAACAGAAGAATGAGAAGAAGAGTAATAGGAAGACAAGGAGGATGGAGACAAAGGTGAGGACAAGGACAAAGAGGCACATCCACAATAATATTGCAAGATTTTTTAACTATAGAAATAATATATAAGTGACACAGTCAGTCTACATTAGAAACATCTCTACCACCAGCCTAGTGAGTGTTTGCACAAGACCCTCAGCATCCCTGAAATCTTCTGGTTCCCTAGTAAGTCCCAAGGCCCCTGCTCACTCCAGTTGCAGGTTTCTTTCAATTCATTTCATAAGAACACATCACATGCCACATCTTTTCTCCAGTGTAAATTACTTTATACTACTTTGTCAAGGAAAGGACTAGAAGAATATTTTGATGACCCAAAGAATTGGTGAAGAGAAATCAAATCTGGATCTTCATAGATTTGCCAGCAGCTCAGTAACAAAAATGAAGAAGACTTCTATAAACTTTTGCATGTTCTTCTGAAGGAAAGAAACATGCTTCTAACTCTAGAGAAGGAGGCCAAATGACAGAGATAGCAAATGTCAAGTCCAGAGCGGTTAGAAAAGGCTGTTGATTCCATGGACGCCTTAGATAAAGTTGTCCAGGAGAGGAAAGATGCTTTAAGGCTTCTTCAGATGGATCAAGAAAAAAACAAGACTTGGTGCTTGGAGAAGGGACATCGTTGGATGAGTCATCTGACACAAATATAAGCAGTGGCCTATACCTTGGTAACCAAACAAAAGATACAACAGGAGGTAGTTTTTTGCCATACCCTATGTGGATCTCTTTATCAGACTGAGAGTTGAGAAATACACCTGCATTGAGGCAGGAAAGAAAAGTTTACAAAAAAAGAAAGAAAAATATCCTTCAGGCAAAATTCTCTCTCAAGATTGGAAATCAAGTACTGTGTAAAATGGGATCCATTGTTCTTAAAGCCTGTGTCTTGATGTGAATAACTGCTAAACAGTTTATAAAGACATGCACTTTATAAAGGAAGAAATATAACAAGCAGAAAGGCCCAAGTGAGGAGACTTCAATCCCATTTAGAAGGGGGAAGGAAATAATCATGGGAGGCAGAAGGAGGGAGGCACCTGGATGGGAGAAAGGAAGGTGGGCAGTATCATATATGGGCTGGGGAGACAGGAGAGAAGTTCAAAAAGTCAAGAGAATGAATGTAAATAAGCAGTCTGGGGGCAGTGGTGGAAGATGGGGGGACCCTCTAGAAAATACCAGAGACCCATCAGATGAGCGACTCTCAGGACTGACTCACTGGGGGTGATCTTAGCCACTATTACTGATGCTATGATGTGCTTACAGATGCAAGCCTGGCTGTTCTCTGAGAGGCCCTACCAGCAGCTGACTAAGACAGAGGCAAATACATACACTCAACCATTGAACTGAAGTCAGACACCTCTATGCTTAAATTAGGGGAAAGGGCAGAAGAAGCTGAAAGGGAGAGCAACTCCACAGAAAGACCAATAGGCTCAACTAGTCCAAACCCCAGGGAGCTCCGAGAGACTGAGCCATACACAGCCCGGCTGAGGACCCTGGCACATATATAGCACAGGTTTGCCTGGTCTGGCCTTAGTGGGAGAAGATTCACTTAATACTCTAGAGGCTTGAGGCCCCAGGCAATGGGGAGGGAGAAATGAGATGAGGAACTATGGAAAGGGGAATTGGGCACCAGGTGTGGGGGTGGGTGGAGTGGTAGAGACAACGACTGGAATGTAAGTAAACTTAAAACTTTGTCAAAGAAATGAGAAGAAATAATATACATGTAAAATTAATCAAATCCTAAGATAATGAAGACAATATGAGTATAACACACCAGTTGTCAATATCCCTAACAAATCCCTAACAAGAACAGCCCAGATTCAGAATAAAGAAGACAGGAAAGCCATATTATCTCTCTAGTTCTGAAGTAGAGGCTACCGAGAAAGTATCAATATAATCCTATCATATGAAGGGTTATGAGCTTGCAAATATTCTGATAAGGTATGAGCCTGTGAATCTCTTATCTAAAACATATGACTGAGAAAGAGTGAGGAGTGATATTGTTGGATTCCTCACCTCTCTTTCAGATATTTTCAGAATTGTGGTGAAACGAATGCCTTTTTCATCACCTAAACTGAAAAGTTCCCAAAGGACACCTATAAATAAAATTCTACCACAGCTACAACACATGAATACATTGAAAAAGAAAGGAGAAAGCTTAAGAGCAAAAGGCAGACATGGGAATACACATCAAATGAGTTAGTTTAGATAGCAGAGAACAGTAAGGGAAATGTTTAGTTCTACATCTGAAAAGAAACATGAATAATAGTTGTAAAGAAAAATAAGTAAATAACACCCTCGGCTTCCAGGTCAAAGTCTAGGATATTAACCATCATATAACACTATAGAATAATAAGGGAAATAAGAATGAAAGGAAAACAAGCACAGAAACTAACACACAAAGTTAGAAACGCAATTGAGCCTTGTGATACAGGCGCATATGCCACCTTCTGCAAAACATGGAGCAGGAGTATCTGAACTACACAGTCTACCTGGGTAAGTTAGCCTGGGCATGTTTCAGCAGGTTTAAAATATGCAAATGACTGAACATATCTTGCCAGACAAGTCATTGTAGCTTGTAGAGTTCACAGTTGGGTAAAATTGGTGATTTTTCTCCCCTAGTAGCATGCATATCACAAACAAATCTATCAAAATTACTCATTAGATCTGAGGCTTCTGAGTCTGTATCACCTTGATTTCTTCATGTTCTATGATACATTTATGTGATATTTTCAGGAATGAGTGCTCTTAAGTTCTAGAGCAGTGGTTCTCAATCTATAGGCCACGACCTTTTGGAGATCGAACTATCCTTTCACGGGGATCAAATAAGACCACCAGAAAACATAGATATTTGCATTATAATTGATCACAGAAGCAAAAGTACAGTTATGAAGTAGTAATGAAAATTATTTTGTGCTTCATGGTCAGCAAACATGAGAAATTGTATTAAAGGTTCATAGCATTAGAAAGATTGAGAACCACTGTTTTAGAGGGCAACCATGAACAAATACAATGGCCTTTAATGTTGGAGGTTCTATGGGAATTCACTGGACAACAGCTCTAAGATAGGTAACCCAATTCTGGCACTAAATTTAGTATTTGTTAGCCTTGTGTGTTTGGGAGAAGCATTGATGACCATTATGGATAATTCCATTTAAATTCTATTTTATGTATGTGATGTATATGTTTGTACATGTGTATATGTATGAATATTTGTGTATGTATGTGTGTAAAATTTCTACAGTAGCAAATTTCCATATACATTTTTCTTAGTGTTCAATATTATGTATCTGTCCATACAGTCTATCTTAAATCCTGCCCTCCCATAACCATCTCCATTTAATTTATTCTGTTACAGTACTCTCCTTGAACCTTTTATCTACTTTCATTTCTTTTACATAGAGTCCTTTACTAATTTTCTGATTTTATAAAATTTCCAAATGGAGTACACATATCTGAAGATTCAAAGCTAATACTCACAAAGGAGAAAAAAACATTGGTTATTTGTCATTCTGGGTCTGGGTTACCTCATCCATAAAGATTGTTTGTAATTCCACCTATTTACATGAAAATGTCAAATTTCATTTTTTTTCTTAGCAGATAAGTACTGTGCCGTTTTGTAAATGTACAGCCCTTTCATGTTCTATTTATCATCTGATCGACATCTAGGCTGTTTTGTGGGAGCCGTATTGGATTTGGGCCTGGTTGCTTTGTCACTGTCTGGCCTTAGTCTTATATTGTAGGATCAAAAGCCTCTCCCTGATATTTTCGGCACAAGAAGTTTACATTCACAAAATGTTGTCAGCCTGAACAAGACCCTTCTGGGTCTCCAGCAAGGTTTGACCCCTGCTGAGCCCTGCCCTTGCATGTGGAAGCCTTTTGTCCCCAACTGGGAACAGTTTGGCCAGGTACTTCTCACCTGAGTCAGAATTAGGCTGGCCTTCCTGGTTATTTCCCTAATTTATTCAGGCCACATAGTCGGTCCTTTGTTTTGAAGTCTCAGCCAGGGTTCCCCACTGTGCTTGACAGATACCTGCTAAGTGGTGTTCTTTGGATATATAGTTTGGTCAATAAAGAAACCAGAAGCTCTCTTCCTCTTCTGGCTTGACAGGAATAACCTGTGTGTGTGTGCTTCTTTCATCCCGCAGGCTTTCGCCCAATTCTCGGTACCGTGTCGGTGCTGGCGCGGACACTGTTTCACTATCCTGACTATTGTAAATAGAGCATCAAGGAACATGGATGAGCAGGTATTACAGCAGGTACATGCCCAAGAGGAGTATAACTAGATGGTGTTTTATATCTATTCCTAGCTCTTAGAGGGATATCCACACAGATTTCCAAAGTGGTTGCACCAGTTTTCATCCCCACCAGCAGTTAATAAGTGTTAGGCGGTAGGCTAAATTCCAGACCCAGCAAAGCCGCTATTGGCAATAGATAGGGATAACAAACAAAGAGTCCGTTTTCTTTAAGGTATGGCCCCTGATGCGTGGCCACATATCCAAGAGTATATGGTTAGTACCAAAGTACATAGGTTGACAAAAGGGGAAAGGCAACATTGTGTTGGTAATGAGAGAGGTAGACCTGAGAAGGGTGAGGCAAGGGGCTAAATGTAATAACAAACACATTATGTGAACTTCTTCAAGAAATACATTGGAAAAATATTGGAGGTATAGCTCAGTGATAAAAATGCTTCCTCAATATGTGAGAGGGTCTGGGTTCAATCATCAGTAGCAGAAAAATTAATGAAGGAAAACAATCAAAACTAACAATGCTGATGGTCTTTAGTATTTGTGCTTTTTATGTCTGATGATTGAATCAACCCCAGGTTTAAAACATTTGGAAAGTATATTGATACTGAAAACATAGAGATTCTCTTATTTCCAAAACAAAATAGTATAGCAGTGTTATGTACAGTTTTTCCCTCTATTTTGCTATTTTAAGTACTGCAATGATTATTTACTCTATGTGGGAGAGAGTTGTTAGGTCACACATAAATAACATCTTATATAAGGAATTGAAATTATAAAAAAATTTGCAATCTGTAGCAGAGTAAAAAGTGTGGCTAGGGAAAGGTAGTAAACCTCATTCCCCATAGATATAAAAAATAAATGTAAATTCAAAGATTGCTTTGATTTTGAGAAATCAAACATACGAAGTGTTTTTTTATATTCTTTATTGGTTATTTTACTTTTTTACATTTCAAATATTGTCTCCCTTCCCAGTTTCCCCTCCACAAACCCCCATCCCATCCCCCCTGCTTCTATGAGGGTGCTCCCTGATCCACCAACCCACTGCTACCTCACCACCCTAGCATTCTCCTATGCTGGGTTCTCAAGTCTCCACAGGAACAAGGGCCTCCCCTCCCATTGATGGCAGATAAGGCAATTCTCAGCTGTATGCAGCTGGAGACATGGGTCTCTCCATGTGTACTCTTTGGTTGGTTTAGTCCATGGGATCTCTGGGGAGTCTGCTTGGTTAATATTATTGTTCTTCCTATGGGGTTGCAAACCCCTTCAGCTCCTTCAGTCCTTTCTCTAACTCCTCCATTGGGTCCCTATGCTCAGTTGGATGATTGGCTGTAAGCATACTCATCTGTATTGGTAAGGCTCTGACATAGTCTCCCCTGAGCCTCATCAGGCTCCTGTCACCAAGTACTTCTTGGCATCAGCAATAGTGCCTGGGTTTGGTGGCTACATGTATATGGGATGGGTCCCCAGGAGGGGCAGGCTCTGGATGGCCTTTCCTTCAGTCTCTGTTCCACTCTTTGTCTATACATTTCCTTTTGGCATGAGCAATTCTGGATTAATATTTTTAAAATGGGTGGGTGGCCCCATCCCTCAACCGGGAACTGTTACTATCCATTGGATACGGTCTCTAAAGGTTCTGTCTCCCCTTTGTTGGGTACTAATGTAATTCCTGTTGGGTTCTAGGAACCTCTTGGATTCTGACATCTGAGACTTTCTAGTCCTTCAATTCCCCATCCCCCACTACTATCTCCATTCAAATCCCTGACCCTCTATACATTGCTATCTCTTCCACATTTGATCCTGTCCCCCTTTTTCTTTCCTTCTCCTGCCTCCCTCCAGACCCCTACCTCTGTCTACCTCCCGTGATTATATTCTTCTCCCTTCTGAGTAGGACTGAACTGTCCACACTTTGGTCTTCCTTCTCTTAGGTTTCACATGGTCTGTGAGTTGTATTGTTGGTATTCTGAGGGTTTTTTTGACTAATATATGCTTATCAGTGAATAAATACCATCTGTGTTCTTTGTGACTGGGTTACCTCACTCAGGATACTTTCTAGTTCCATCCATTTGCCTAAGAATTTCATAAAGTCATTGTTTTGAATATCTAGTAGAACTCCATTGTGTAAATGTTTCATATTTTGGGTATATGGCCTCTCTAACCCTGATAAGATAGACAGTATCAAGCACAATTTTTTTTTCTATTAATAAGCCCTTCAATCTAGTAAGACCGCTGTTGGGTATCCTTAAGACATAGAGGCCAGTACTGTACCATTGGGAATATCTTGCTGAGGTGGTCATTATTGTGGACTGCAGACTGGACTTTCTCCTCTACTCTTTAAGTAAAGTTTTAAAAATTATAATATAATTTATTTTTAATTTGTAAGGAGTCTCTAATGCATTATGCTTTTTCTTATGTAGCATTTTGTTCCTAAGTGCCATATTTTTATCTGTCTGAGAAATATGCCAGATGAGAGATTCTTAGACATTTTTTCCATTTTCTAATTATAAATGTAGACAAGAAGCTGATAGTGGTAAAATTCTATTGGAATTACGAATTGGTAGAGAGGGATCTCCGGCCTTTCATTTTGTATTCTCTAATACTATTTTAATCTTTTATAATATGCATATATTGCTTTTATAATATTAATGAGAAGGAAGGGAGGAGGAAGAGAAGGAAGCCATTAATTAGGTAAGCACTTTGACCTTTGACCGATTCATTTATTATACTCCTGCAGTGCCAAGCAGAGGAGTACCCTTAATAATGGCATAAGCTCAGGCAAAATTCAGGTTTCATCAAGCAACTTAATGTCCCTCTGCATTCTAAAGTAGCTCTTCAATGCATAATTTAGTATGTCTGTAATGAGTTCTGCTAACCAGTGTGACTACCCATCCTTATATTCTCTACTGAACAGTAGAACTGCAGTGAAGGATTTTAATATAGTCTGGGCCATATTCATCTCCAGCTAGGTTGCCCGTGTCTTGCATGACAATCTATACCTTTTTAGACTATGGTGTAAAAATATTAAAGATAACCTCTCAGTTGTCCTTAGTGTGACTGATGGCCCTGGAAGACACAGGCTGAATTTTTAAACATTTCTTCTATAGCATTAAAGATATAATAATACTTTATGATTTTTCTCTTGCATAACATTTTGTTTCAAAGTGCCATATCTTTATCTGAGGAATATACCAAGTGTGGGGTTTTAGTCATTTTTCCATTCTATATTTATAAAAGCAGACTGGAAGCAGATAACAATGAAATTCTATTAGAGGTATGAACTTGTAGAGAGGAGTCTCTGGCCTTTCATTTCATGTTCTTTCATAATTATTTTAATCTTTTATAATATTCACTGACCTCTGTCTTCTTTGAAAACATGAGGTGGTAAAGTGACCCAAGGTTCTATTCTCAAAGAAGTACATGACCAGGGGAGGGAGCACTTACTGAACCATGTTTTGCTGTCTGGGGCATGCTTTCATGGACTTTTAGTTTGGTTATATCAAATATAGTTATAGTGCAAAAACCCTATACATTCTTGACTTCATCCAATCTGCATTGTGTGTCTTCCCTAAAGTGTAACTCCCAAAAGCAAACATAGTGCTTGTTGATTTTGCTTTGATCTCAGGGCCACAAGAACTCATGCCCATGACTGCTGCCACCGGTTTCTTTAATTGATTTTCTGCTCTTTGAGATTTCTGCTAAGAAGTTGAATCTTATCCTCTTTTCCCATACTCTGGCTTTCCTCTTATTCTGCTACTTATAGATCTCAGCTTGACAAATCTAATGTTAATCCTGAACTTCCCATTACTCCTTCTCTTTGTTGTTTCCTGCATCGGAATATGTAGTAATATTTTCCTTCATCGTCTCTGCATAGATGGCTTTCTGTACCACCGACAATGCGGATAATAGGAGGTCTTTCTTATCATGCCCTCTTACCATCAAGTAACCAACAAAACCTGATTCATTTCATTTTATTTGTTACATGCATTTATCCCTCCAGTGTGTGTGCGTGTGTGTGTGTGTGTGTGTGTGTGTGTGTGTGTGCATGTGCGTGTGTGAGTTGTGTGTTCCTGTGGAAATCAGAAGATGGTTTATAGTTTTTCTTTCTCTCTCTTGTAGATTCTGGGAGGTGAATTTAGTTCTTCTGATTGGAAGCAGGTGGGTTTGCCCACTGTTTGCCTTATTGGCCTGAGAAATCATGATTTATTCTAGCTCTTCATTTATTTAAAAACTTAGCAAAGTAATATATGAGAAACATCCCTTTAACCATGGAGGATATTTTGATGAAGGAAAACGTGAACTACCCTTGTTATCATGGAACACATTGCATTATAAAGCTTCTAGTAGCACGGGAACTATTGCTTCTTCATAAAGAATTCATCTTTAAAAATATGCTTTTGGGTGTTCAACGAATGTCCACCATATTAAGAAAGAAAGTAAATAATAGCTGTTGAGCACAGTCTGTCACAGGCAATAGGTGGGAATATTCTGTCTTTAAAAATAATACATGTTTCCTGTTAGGATGTTTATATTTTCTTATGCAAATTTGTTTTAGCAGAAAAAGCCTTAGACTTGATATCAAAAGTGATGGTTCAAATTTGTTTCTTCTCTTTATTATAGTGCCTTTATTTTTTTTTTTTGCAAATTACTTCACCATTCTGAGAATTGCTATTGCCTGGTCTTTACAAAGGATATTCCAGTTCTTGCTAAGAAAATATGAGAATTATATTCTGTATCTATTTTGCTGCCTATGTAAGCCTGGGACAAACTACACACACACACACACACACACACACACACACACACACACACACTATATATATATATATGTTTATATATAATATATATAAAATCTTATATATATATACATATATATGTTTATATATATACATATATATATATATATATATATATATATATATAAAATCTTTCAGTAGAAATGGTTAACTGTTCTGTATTCTCAGCAGGTCCCTCAATATCAACAAGAAAGCATCCAGTACCCAGGACCTACCACTTAGAGTAAGCTGGGCCACTGGCCTATGGCAAATGATAAAACAAACCTACCCAGCTCCATGGCCAACATCCTGCAAAGTGATATATCTGGGTGCTCCTGATTCTCTAAGTCCTTCATGGTAGTCAATTTGTTTTGCAACAGCTATTCCTCTTCTGCCATGGAGTATTTTGAATGATGGGACAGGCTAACTTCTTATGTTCTTTAAATAATAAACTTTAGTGGCTGCAAGGAAATGTTGACAACAGTGCAACAGTGAATTCTGAGGAGTAGTAAATGGGAAAGTTGAGAAATGACAGGCAGCATTACATATGATTGTGCTGAGGTCAACTGAGGACATGTACGTGCATGTTATAGGAACTTATGTTTCGCTATTATAAAAATGAATTATATTCTGTTTCCACGATTGCAGAGGAAGACAGTCTACCAGATACAAAGTAAAAGACCAATTAAAATGGTGGCATTGTCACCATTTAGAATGAGGTCAGGAGGGAGAAGGTAGGAAGCTAAATCAGGAGCCTCCTAAGTCTACTTAGAGTTCAGAGAAGGTCAATGATGAAGACAGAGGGCGTCAGTGATGAAGACAGCATATTCTGAAACTTCAAAAGTCATTTTAAAATACATTGCCATAAGGGTCCCTAAGATCTCTGGGAGGAAAACACAGTCTCTGGGGGAAATGTCTTAGTTTTAGTTAACATTTAAACATTATGTTCCCCATTCTCATCCATACCCTAGAACCATGAAGTTACCATGTGGAATCATTTGGAGATGCTAAATAAGCATGCTTTCCTCAGCTATGTTCTTTCTGGGAAATCAATAAAATACCAATGCTTCTGTCTTCCATGTAAGTTCAAGTTATACTATACTTTTGTAATCAAAAGCATGTAAGAACACATGCTTCATTTCCTTTAAAAAAAGACCCTTATTTTACACACACCAATCAATACTGAGGTGACATCTTTTTCTATGTCTTTATATATTTGATGTAAGACAAAACCCATTTTCCTCATCTAGCTATGTCTATTTATTTTAGAAAATTACTCGAACTTGAACATTCTGGTGTGATTCATTGTTCTTCACTCTCTGAACCTTTATATTTACTTTTCTAAGTATTCACTACATAATGAATTTAGTACTAAGTATCTCAGCATGATGTTGGTTTTCTATCAGTAAGCTAAGCTTTAAACTTTGGTAAAAGTCTGTGAATAATTGTGTTATATGAATTAGTACGTAATAATTACTATTCTGTTTAAAATTATTTATGTAAATGTGTTTCATTTATATTCAACATTATAAATACTTAAAAACCTACTAAAATTCATGTTCCATATAGACTCATAAATTCAGAATAATTATTAAGACTTCTACTTGTGTCAAAAATTTGACAATAGCATCCAATTACTAAAGAAAAGCAACATTGAAGCTTTAATGAGCAGGCAGAATCATTAGTTGCATAATTGTCAGGAAAAAAATCAGATAAATTCTATTTTAGTTTCCCAAATCTACTTGTTGAAGCAAATGCTTTATGACACAAGAGAAAAGTATTTAAACTAGAACTTCAGAATCCTTAAGATACATATAAACTTTTGGAGACAGAAAATATAGTCTAAAACCAATGCTGACCCTTTTGAAATGTTACTGTGGTAATCTAAACACCCTCTTCCCACACCCAGATCAACATCTTATAATTTGTATAAGGCCCAGGCCATGCCTATCACACTATGGCCTGGCATCCAACCATCTCAAGTACATTTATTCACTGGGTCCTATGTGAAATATCTGTTATAATGAAATAACCTACATGTAGTATGGACTCTCCTCATTTGCATTTGTCTTGCCTTGATAATTGGTAATTCTAACACTTTTTATATGCCGGGTGGTCATTTGTGTATCTTTTTTGCCAAAGAGATGCATGCTTCTTTTACTGCTAAATCAGGTTGTTTGTCCTCTGTGTTCATGTTATTTATTTGTATTGCTGTGAGTTACATAATGTCATGTTTTGTACTTAGCATCTTAAAGATAAATGGTTTTCATTATTTATTTACTTATTTGTTTGCTTGTTTGTTTATTTATTTATGGTGTAGTTTATTCTTTTACCATCATCATTGCTTCTTTTGCTATGTAGAGATTTGGTTTTTATAATTACCTCAGAGTTACTATTATTCACTTGTGTTGAAGACATTGTAAATAGTTAATAAAGCAAGTACCCAGGATGTATACACAAACCCTTACCCAGAGGGTGACTTTCTAAAACATTATGGGTGAAGGCTGAAAAACCAGAGCTATGCTATGGAGTAACAATACATCTGTGAAAAGATGTCATGGCCAAGGCAAGTTTAAAAATAAATTTTATTTAGGGTTTACAGCTTCAGAGAATTAGAGTCCATGACTTGGGGAGGATGGCAGGCATAGCATTGGATCATTGGTTAAGATCACATATTTTGAGTGTTATAAGGAGGCAAAGGGAGCTAACTGCGAATGGCATTGACTATAAAATAACAAAGTCCACCCACAGTGAAAGACATCATAAATCTTCTCAAACATTTTTACCAATAGGTGACCAAGTTTTCAAATACATGAGCTCATAGGGGTGCATTATAATTCAAAACATCACAAGTAGGAACATTTGTGATATTTAAAGTAACAATAAAAATTGATAAATCTTAAGCATAGAAGAAATAAGTATGTCTTACTCCCTCACACCCACCTTTTCTCCATAAGGAGATCATAAGACATTACACTAAGAGGAGACTTCTCCATGTCCCTAGGAAAGGAACATTGTTATTTCTGAAGACACACAGTGACACAAAGGATATGAACAAAAAAACATTGCTGAAATCTTCTTTCCCACATTTGTTACCTTTAGACCCTCTAGACCAGTTTCTCTCTGACTGCCTACTATCCCTCAAATCCAACATAAAAATACATGAACTGTTCTATTCCTTTGAATATTCATTTCTAAGTGCTCCGTCGAAAGTCCTATTAAACAACTTTGTGATAAGATACATATGAACTTTTGATATAACAATAACAATACTAGCTTTTCCATATTTGATATGAACAAGGTGAAAAGCCTTCAGATGGGTCACATTAGAGGTGTTGTGTGGGAGGCCTTACATGTTAACTGAATTGGTAGGATCGATAATGTCTGGGTGACTCTGCTAACACCTACGAACCCAAACTAGATGCAAGGATGATATGAGCAGGTGAGAGCAGATAGGACAGGAAGGAATCAGAGTCTACTTGTTGCAGTATGTTACTTGTGACTTGATGAATTGTTGTGAGCTTCAAAGCAAATGGAAGGGTCTAGTTGACTACAAGAGCTTTTTCTTGAACAAACAGAATAATGCTGGGAAGCAGTAAAACATTTAGTAGGCTTGGAAAGAAAGATAAAAAAAAACATTTTAAAATGTTATATTTGAAGTTTCTGCTAGACATCAAGGGGAACATGCTGATTAGAAATGTAGACATTGACATCTAAATTAAGAGGACATTAAGATTAAAAACTATATAGGACATATGTTTTCAGAAGATGAAGTCTTGTGAATCAACGAAGAATTGAAAACAGAAGAGTAAAAAGGACGAGGGCTTGAAATCTGAGGCACCATTTTATATAGCATATGAAGGAAAGGAAGAGCTAGGAGAGGAGCTGAGAAGTGGAAGCCAGGATAAAAAAAATCTATTCATACATGTACATTATGTAATAGATATTGATTATTGTGGATGAAAGAGTGGTCACATGTCATGTTGGGCAAGAATTTTTATTTAACAATCTGGAAATTACAAGTGATATCAAGAAATGAAGCTCTCAGAAATTGAAACATGGGAAACATGATTGCAATATCCTCCCAGAGGTTTGAATATACTTCTGGGAGGATATTGTATAGGAATCAAGAACAGGAAATCAGAAAAATAAGTTTTTGATGTACAGTTGATTAGGAAATGTATTAATGATTGAGGGATAAGTAGACAATAAGGAAGAGAAGTTTTCTAACCTAAGATTAAAGAATTTTGTGCAATAAAAATGGCTCAATTGAGTTGGATGTTGAATACAAACTTGAAAATGTTCCCACCACAGGAATGTCTGGATACCAATAATAAAATGTAATATGCAGCAATAGTGAGGATTTAACCTTTTGAAATCTTTGTATATTTTGTATATTAGCCCTCTATTGGATGTAGGGTTAATGAAGATCTTTTTGAAATTTGTAGTTTCTTGTTTTGACTTATTGACAATGTCCTTTGTCTCACAGAAGCTTTTTTAGTTTCATGAGATCCCATTTGTTGACCTTACAGTCTGAGCCTTTGGTAATCGGTTTAGGAAATTTTCCTCTGTGCCAGTCTGGTTGAGGCTGCTTCCTACTTTCTCTTCTATTAGACCCAGTGTATCTGGTTTTATGTGGAGGTCCTTGATCTACTTGGACTTGAGCTTTTTTACAAGGTGATAAATATGGATCAATTTGCATTCTTGTACAAGCAGACCACCAGCTAGATAGTGCCATTTGTTGAAGATGCTTTCTTTTTTCCACTGCATGGTTTTGACTTCTTTGTCAAAGACAATCTATCCATAGGTGTATGGGTTATTACTGTGACTTCAATTCTATCCCATTGATCAACTTGTCTCTCTTTGTACCAATATCATGCTTTTTTTTAATCACTATTGCTCTTTAGTACAGCTTGAAGTCAGGGATGGTGATTCCTCCAGATATCCTTTTATTGTTGAGGATTGTTTTGGCTATCCTAGGTTTTTTGTTATTCCATATGAATTTGTGAATTGCTTTTTCCATGTCTGTGAAGAATTGAGACCACCTTCAGTAGATAGATATGGGCCCATTTAAGACATGGGACCACATACCCATCTTCAAAATTCTTGACCAAGAATTGTTCCTGTCTTAAATACATGAAGGGATAAAATGGAGTAGAGAGACTGAAGGAAAGGCCATCCAGAGACCAGCGCAACTTGGGATCCATCCCATGGGCAGGCACCAAACCCCGACACTATTACTAATGCAATGTTGTGCTTACTACCAGCAGCTGAGACATTATAGCCAAACTCTGGACTGAGGTTGGGAACTCCTATGGGAGAATAAGGGAAAGAACTGATATAGCTGCAGGGGATTGCAATCCCATAGGAAGAACAACAGTATCAACTAACCCAGATCCCTAAGAGCTCCCAGAGGCTTATCCGCCAACCAAACAAGCATACAGGGGCTGATCTGTGGACCCTCATGCATACGTAAAAGAGAACTGTCTTATTTGACCTCAAGGGAAAAGGATGAGCTTAATCCTGTAGAAACTTGATGCCCTAGGTGTTGCTATCAAGGTAAGGTGAGAATGGATGGGTGGATGAAGAATCACCCTCTCAGAAGCAAAGGGGGAGAAGTTGGGGTGAAGAACTTGTGGATGGGGACCAGGAAGTGAGGGTAACATTTGGAGTGTAAATAAATAAAATAATTAATAAAATAAAATACAAGTTAAAAAAGTAAAGAATAAATGGTCATGTATTTGAGGGATAAGGGAGGAATTGAAGGAATGCAGAACTATGTATAAACAATACACGTTATATAAAAATTTCAAAATAAAACTTTTGTAAAATTTTAAAGAATTAGACAACATCCTTAGTCATCAGGGAAATGAAAATTGAAACGACCCCAAGATTCTATCGCACACCAGTCAGAAAGGCTAAGATCAAAAACTCAGGTGACAGCAGATGTTGGCCAGGAGGTGGAGAAAGAGGAACACTCCTCCATTCTTGGTGGGATTGTAAGCTGATACAACCACTTTGGAAATCAGTCTGGCAGTTCCTCAGAAAATTAGACATTGTATTACCTGGGGGCCCAGCTATACCACCCGGGATATACCCAAAAGATGCTCCAAAATATAACAGGTTCTACTGTGTTCATAGCAGCCTTATTTATAGTAGCCAGAAGCTGGAAAGAACCCAGATGTCCTTCAATAGAGAAATTGATACAGAAAATGTGGTACATTTACACAGTGGAGTTCTACTCAGCTATTAAAACAATGACTTCATGATAGTCTTAGGCAAATAAATGGAACTAGAAAATATCACCCTGAGTGAGGTAACCCAGTCACAAAAAACACACATGGTATATACTCACTACTAAATGGATATTAGACAAAAAGCTCAGAAAACCCATTATACAATCCACAGATCACATGAAGTTCAAAAAGAAGGAAGACCAAAGTGTGGGGACTTCATTCCTTCTTAGAAGGGGTAACACAATATGGGAGGTAGAGGGTGGGAGGAACTTGGGAGGAAGATGTGGGAGAGGAGAGAAAAGAGGGGAAGGATCAGATATGGGAAGAGACACGAATGACAGAGGATCAAGAAACTGAATAAAGGTGCATAGCAGTGTGGGGGAAAGGGGGAAAAAGATGTGTAGCAATGGGGGATGTAGAACTGGGGTAGCCACCAGAAAATCACAGATAATAGGAAAGCAAGAGGCTCCCAGGACCCAAAGGGGATGAGATTAGCTGAAATGCCCAACAAAGGGGAGGGAGAACCTGTAGAGACCATATCCAGAGGTTAGACAAGGCCCCCAATTGAGGAATGAGGCCATAAACTCATCTTCAAATTTTTGACCCAGAATTGCTCCTGTCTAAAGGAAATGCTGGGATATAGTGTGGAGCAGAGACTGAAGGAAAGGCTATTTAGAAGTTTCCCTACCTGAGGATCCATCACATTTACAAACACCAAATCCAGGCACTATAGCTGAGGCCAAGAAGTGCTTGCTGACAGTAGCCCAATATAGCTCTCTTGATATGTCTCCAGAGAAGTTCAACTAGAACCTGACAAATACAGATGTGGATGCCTGCAACCAATGATTTGGACTGAGCACCGGGACCCCAATAGAGGAGTTAGGGAAAGGATTTAAGGAGGTGAAAGAGTTGGCAACTCCATAGAAAGAACAACAATATCAACCAACAGACAACCCAGAGCTCCCAAGGACTAAACCACCAACTAAACAGGACACAGGAAAGGACCATGGCTCCAGCAGCATATGCACAGAATGGCCTTATCTGGCATCAATAGGAGGAGAGGCCCTTGGTTGTGTGAAGGCTTGATGCCTCAGTGTAGGGGAGTGCCAGGTTGGGGGGAGTGGGTGGGTAGGTAGGGGAGTACCCTCATAGAAGCAGGGAGAGTGGGGATGGGATAGCAGGTATCTGGAGGGAAGTACAGGAAAGGGGATAAGTTTGAAATATAAATAAATAAAATATCCAATCAAAAAAGAAAAAATGAAACAAAGAAAATTTAATATGACTAAGATAGTTACATCCCAAAGATAAAAATATTTAATTGTAGGTAAGTAAATAAATTTAAGACAGAATATAAATGCAAGAATAGAAATCCCATTATTGTCTGAATAGATTAAGAAAAAGCATATGGCCTCTGGTCTCCATTTGAGACCCAGAGTTAAACCTGTAGCACAGCTACACTTACCCAAATCCCATCCTCAGAGACCTGGTCTCCCAGGAGTACTGTCCCTACTAAGTTTACCGATGAGAACAACACTTTTCCTCCAATAACTGGCCAAAGAAGGACTTGCCAGGAGACCACAGGGCTCAGGAACCACTGAGTACACTGGAGCAGGATCTTTCAGGTTTCCATCTAGGACACAATGAGACGACCAAACCTAAGGATTATATGTATAGAAGAGAGAGAAGATTTCTAACTTCAAGGGCCAGTAAATGTCTTCAACAAAATTATAGAAGAAAACTTCCCTAACCTAAAGAAAGGGATGCCCATGAACATACAAGAAGCTTACACAACAAAATATTTGGACCAGAAAAGAAATTACATTTGTCACATAGTAGTCCAAATCCAATGGGGGAGGGAGCTGGACCTTCAGAAGTGCGGACACTCCTGAGAACTCAGAGGAGACTAATCTCTGCCCACATTCCCAACCCAAGAGGAAATCACCTGGTGCCATCTGTACCTCTGGGTTCAGGGACATAGGAGCAGTCAGAGGCAGGACCCTTCGGGTTTCTGCCTGGAAAAGGAGCTGAAAGTCAGTTGCCAAGAGTGCCTACACACCTGAGAGCAAAGGTAAGACCAACTTTTCTGCTTCAAGTGACCTGCCGGGTAGACTTAGGACACAAAAAGGCAGAAGTCCTCTGGGACAGGGAACTTCCAGTTTCTGACTGTGCCAGGAACTGAACTGAAATGATCCAACAGCCCCCTGCACCAAATCCTGAGCTGAACACCCAGAAGTACAGATACTCCTGAGAACTCAGAGAAGACTACTCTTTGCCCACATTCCTGACCCAAGAGGAAATTGACTGTTTCCATCTGTGCCCTCATGGGTACAGAGACCAAGGAGTAGTCAGGGGCAGGACCCTTCAGGTTTTTCCTGTGCAAAGAGCTGAATGCCAGTCGCTAGGAGTGCCTACACACCTGAGAGCAGAGCTCTATGTTCCCAGATCCAGCTGAAAGAAAACAGGTCTACAGGCGTGCTGACACACAGGCCTACAGAAGGGATAAGTCACTGTAAGAGACAGGAAGGCAAGCTAACACCAGAGATAACCTGATGGCGAGAGGCAAGCACAGGAACCTAAGCAACAGAAACCAAGACTACTTGGCATCATCAGAGCCCAGTTCTCCCACCATAGCAAATACTGGATATCCATACACATCGGAAAAGCAAGATTTAGATATAAAATCATGTTTTATGATGCTGATGGAGGACTTTAAGAAGGACATAAATAACTCCCTTAAAGAAATACAGAAAACACAAGAAAATAAGTAGAAGACCTTAAAGAGGAAACACAAAAATCCCTTAAAGAATTACAGGAAAACAACAAAACAGATGAAGGAATTGAAAAAAAAACCATCTAGAATTTAAAAATGGAAATAGAAACAATAAAGAAAGCACAAAGGGAGACACCCCTAGAAATAGAAAACCTAGGAAAGAAATCAGGAGTCATAGATGCAAGCATCACCAAAGATAGAAGAGAAAATCTCAGGGCAGAAGATACCATAGAAAACATCAACACAACAGTTAAAGATAATGTAAAATACAAAAAGGTCCTAGCCCAAAACATCCAGGAAATATAGCACACAATGAGAAGATCAAACTGAAGGACAATAAGTATAGAAGAGAGTGAAGACTCCCAACTTAAAAGACCAGTAAATATCTTCAACAAAATTATAGAAGAAAACTTCCCTAACCTAAAGAAAGAGATGCTCATAAACATGCAGGACCCATATAGAACTCCAAATAGATTGGACCAGAAAAGAAATTTTTCCTGTCACATAATAGTCAAAACACCAAATACACAAAACAAAGAAAGAATATTAAAAACGGTAAGTGAAAAAGGTCAGACCTATCAGAATTACATCAGACTTCTCACCAGAGACAATGAAAACCAGAAAATTCTGGACAGATGTCATACAGACCCTAAGAGAACACAAATGCCAGCCCAGGCTACTATATCCAGCAGAACTATCAATTAATATATAGGGAGAAACCAAGATATGTCATGACAAAACCAAATTTACACAATATCTTTCTACAAACCCAGCCCTACAAAGGACAATAAATGGCAAGGCCCAACACATTGAGGGAAACTACACCTTAGAAAAAGCAAGAAAGTAGTTTCCTTGCAACAAAACCAAAAGAAGAGAAGCACACAAACATAATCCCATCTCCAAATATGAAAATAGCAAGAAGCAGCAATCACTCTTCCTTAATATCTCTCAACATCAATGGACTCAATTCCCCAATAAAAAGACAGAGACTGACAGACTGGATTAGGAAAGAGGACCCAGCATTCTGCTGCCTACAGGAATCACACCTCAGAGACAAAGACACTCACTACCTCAGAGTAAAAGGCTGGAAAACAACTTTCCAAGCAATTGGTCCAAAGAAACCAGCTGGAGTAGCCATTCTAATACCAAATAAATTTGACTTTCAACCAAAAGTCATCAAAAAAGATAAGGAAGGACACTTCATATTCATCAAAGAAAAAACCCACCAAGATGAACTCTCAATCCTGAATATCTATGCTCCAAATGCATGGGCACCTACATACATAAAAGAAACCTTATTAAAGCTCAAATCATACATTGCACCTCACACAATAATAGTGGGAGATTTCAACACCCCATTCTCATCAATGGACAGATCATGGAAACAGAAATTAAACAGAGACATAAAGAAACAAAACGAAGTTATGAACCAAATGGCTTAACAGATATTCATAGAACATTTCATCTTAAAACAAAAGGATATACTTTCTTCTAATCACTTCATGGTACCATCTCCAATATTAACAATATAATCTGTCACAAAACTGGCTTCAACAGATACAGGAAGATAGAAATAATCCCATGCATCTTATCACACCACCATGGACTAATGCTGGTCTTCAATGACAACAGAAACAACATAAAGCACACATATACATGGAAATTGAACAACAATCTACTCAATGATAATTTGTTCAAGGAAAAAATAAAGAAATTAAAGACTTTTTAGAATTTAATGAAAATGAAGGCAGAGCATACCCAAACTTATGGTACACAAAGAAAACAATGCTAATATAAAAACTCATAGCTCTGAGTGCCTGCAAAAAAGAAACAGGAGAGAGCATACATCAGCAGCTTGACAGCACACCTTAAAGCTCTAAAACAGAAAGAAGCAAATACACCAAGGAGGAGTAGAAGACAGGACATAATCAAACTCAGGGCTGAAATCAACCAAATAGAAACAAAAAGAATGAACAAAGAATGAACAAAACCAGGAGCTGTTTCTTTGAGAAAATTAACTAGATAACTTTTTAGCCAAATAAACCAGAGGGCACAGAGAGTATGTCCAAATTAACAAAATCAGAAATGAAAAGGGAGACATAAAACAGAATCTGAGGAAATTAAAAAAATTATCAGATCCTACTACAAAAGCTTACATTCAACAAAACTGGAAAATCTGGAGGAAATGAATAACTTTCTAGACAAATACCTGGTACCAAAGTTAAATCAGGAACAGATTAAACCATCTAAACAACCCCATAACTCCTCAAGAAATAGAAGCAGTATTAAAAGTCTCCAAACCAAAAAGAGCCCAGGACCAGATAAGTTTAGTGCAGAATTCTATCAGACCTTCATAGAAGACCTCATACCAATACTATCCAAACTATTTTACATAATAGAAACACAGGGAGCACTACCCAATTCTTTCTATGAAGCTACAATTAGGCTTATACTTGAACTACACAAAGAGCCAACAAAAAAGAATATTTCAGACCAATTTCCCTTTTGAATATCACTGTAAAAATACTCAATAAAATTCTCCCAAACTGAATCTAAGAACACATCAAAAACATCATGATCAAGTAGGCTTCATCCCAGGCATGCAGGGATGGTTTAATATACGGAAAACCATCAACGTGATCCATTATATAAACAAACTGAAAGAACAAAACCACATGATCATTTCATTAGATGCTGAGAAAGCATTTGACAACATTCAACACCCCTTCATGATAAAAATCCTGGAAAGATCAGGAATTCTAGTTCCATAATTAATCATAGGAAAAGCAACATACAGCAAACCAGTAGCTAACATTAAACTAAATGTAGAAAAACTTGAGGCAATCCCACTAAAATCAGGGACTAGACAAGGCTGCCCACTCTCTCTCTCTACCTGTTCAATATAGCACTCAAAGTTGTAGCCACAGCAATCACACAATAAAAGGAGATAAAGGGATACAAATTGGAAAGGAAGAAGTCAAAATATCAGTATTTGCAGATGATATGATAGCTTACTTAGGTGACCCCAAAAGTTTCACCAGAGAATTACTAAGCCTGATAAACAACTTCAGCAAAGTGGTTAGGTAAAAAATTAATTCAAAGAAATCAGTAACCTTCCTCTACTCAAAGGATAAACAGGCTGAAAAAGAAATTATGGAAATGACACCCTTCACAATAGTGACAAATAACATAGAATACCTCTGTGTGACTCTAACCAAGCAAATGAAAGATCCATATGAGAAGAACTTCCAGTCTTTGAAGAAAGAAATTGAAGATCTCAGAAGATGGAAAGACCTCCCATGTTCATGGATTGGCAGGATTTATATATTAAAAATGGCCATTTTGCCAAAAGCAATCTACATATTCAATGCAGTCCTCATCAAAATTCCTACTCAATTCTTAATAGAGCTAGAAAGCAATTTGAAAATTCATTTGGAATAACAAAAAGTCCAGGATAACGAAAACTACATTCAACAATAAAAGAACTTCTGGGGGAATCACCATCCCTGACTTCAAGCAGTATTGCAGAGCAATAGTGATAAAAACTGAATGGTATTGGTACAGAGACAGGCACATAAATCAATGGAATAAAATTAAAGACCCAGAAAAGAACCCACTCACCTATGGTCACTTGATCTTTGACAGAGGAGATGAAACCACCCAGTGAAGGAGAAGATAGCATTTTCAACAAATGGTGCTGGTTCAGCTGGAGGCCAGCATGTAGAAAAATGCAAATTGTTCCATTCTTATTGCTCTGTACTAAGATTAAGTTCAAGTGGATCAAGGACCTCCACATCAAACCAGATACACTCAAAATAATAGAAGAAAAAGTATAGAAGAGTCTCGATCACATGGGCACTGAGGAAAATTTCCTGAACAAAACAACAATGGCTTATGCTCTAAGATCAAGAATTGACAAATGGGACCTTATAAACTTGAAAAGCTTCTATAAGGTAAAGGACACTGTCATTTGGACAAAACAGCAACCAACAGATGGGGAAAAGATCTTTACCAATCCTACCTCTGATAGAGGGCTAATATCCAAATTATACAAAGAACCCAAGAAGTTAGACTCCAGAGAGCCAAATAACCCTATTAAAAATGGGGTACAGAGCTAAACAAAGGACTCTCAGCTGAAGAATATCGAGTGACTGAGAAGTACCTAAAGAAATGTTCAGCATCCTTAGTCATCAGCAAAATGCAAATCAAAACAACCCTGAGATTCCACCTCATACCAGTCAGAATGGCTAAGTTCAAAAACTCAGATGACAGCAAATGTTGACAATTATGTGGAGAGAGAGGAACACTCCTCCATTGTTGGTGGGATTGAAAACTGGTACAACCACTCTGGAAATCAATCTGGCAGTTCCCCAGAGAATTGGACATAGTACTACCTGAGGACCTGAGGATCTATACCAATTGTAAGCATATACCGAAAAGATGCTCCAACATATAACAGGATACATGTTCTACTGTGTTCATAGCAGCCTTATTTGTAATAGCCAGAAGCTGAAAAGAACCAAGATGTACTTAAACAGAGGAATGCATAAAGAAAATGTGGTACATTTACACAATAGAATACTAATCATCTATTAAAAACAATGACTTTGTTAAATTCTTAGGCAAATGGATGGAACTAGAAGATATTATCCTGAGTGAGGTAACCTAGTCATAAAGGTCACATATGGTATACACTCACTGAAAGTGGGTATCAGCCCCAAAGCCAGGAATACTCAAGATACTATTCACAGACCCCATGAAGCTCAAGAAGAAGAAAATCCAACGTTTTGATGCTTCAGTCCTTATTGGAAGGGGGAACAAAATACTCATAGGAGGCAATACAGAGACGAAGTGTGGAGCAGATACTGAAGGAAAGACCATCCAGAGACTGCCATCCCCCAGTGGGAGTTCTATTCCATATACACACACCAATCCAGTCACTATTGTTGATGCCAAGCAGTGCTTTCTGACAGAAGCCTGATAGAACTGTTTCCTGAGAGGGACTGCCAGTGCTTGACAAAGACAGATGTGGATGCTTGTAGCCGTCATTAGACTGAGCATGGGTTCCCCAATGAAGGAATTAGAGAAAGAACTCAAAGAGATGAAAGGGTTTGCAACCCCATAAGAAGAACAGTATCTGCCAACCAGAGCCCCCAGATCTTTCAGGGACTAAATCACCAACCGAAGAGTTCACATGGAGTGACTCATGGCTCCAGCTGCATATATTGCAGAGAATGGCCTTGTCACACATGGACAGGGAAAGAGTTTCTCGGTCCTGTGAAGGCTAGATGCTACAGTGTAGTGTAATGGCAGGGTGGGGAGGCAGGAATAGGAGGGTGGGTAGGGGAGAGCCCTCATAGAAACAGGGGGAGGGGGATTAGACAGCCGGTGTCCAGAGGATAATCAGGAAAAGGGATAACATTTGCAATGTAAATAAATAAAATATCCAATCAAAAAAAGAAGGGCATTTGACCAATTTCAGCAATACTTTTTGTTAAAATTTACTGAAAAATATGAAACACAAGAAGCACAAAATACAAGAAGCACATATGATAATAATAAAGGCTATACATGGCAAACTTACAGCCAGTACTTTACTAAATCAGAGAAATCAAAAGTCATCAGCTATGAAATCAAGAGAAATATCCTTCCTAGAGACGGATATTTACTCTAAATACTTAATAGAGTATTTGAAGATTTATCTGAAATAATAGGATAAGAGAAAGAAATAAAATTTCTAACACAGAAAAGGGAGAAACTGAAGCAGCTCTGTTTCCAGAAGGCATTGTCCTATATAAGGGATTCTAGATAACCTAAAAGAAAACAGAGAAACCTGAAACTTTTCTCAAAATATCAAGAAACAAAATAAATGTACAAAAAACAATAGCAATACTATATGTACCAATAATGACTTTGCCCAGAAAAAAAGCAGAAAGAAACAATGCCATTCAAAATAGCTTTGAAGGAAAAAAAATTCTTAGAAATATACCTAACCAAGAGAATAAAAAGCCTCTAAAACAAAAAGTTTAGAATACTGAAAAAAATATATTGAATAACACACAGAAGGACAGAAAGATTCCCATGTTTATATGTTATAATTACTATTCTGAAAGTAGTTATGTTGACAAAAGAAATGCATAGATTTAATCAGCCCCATCAAAATCTCAATGACATCCTTTTTAAAACTAGAAAAACCACTTAAAATTCCTATAGAAGCCTGGACCCATAGTAATAAAAAGAAACCCTAAACAGAAAGAGAAATGTTGGAAGTATCATACTATCTAGTCTTTCATTATTATTCCATCATAAAAACACATACACAAATGGAATAGAATAAAATTTCAGGAAAAGGAGTCTGCCCATTTTGAAGAATGCACTTAAAACGTGCACAAGGAAAAGGCATCTTCTCAAAAATGGTTCCAGAAAGCTGAATTTCCATGTGTGAAAAAAATAAAACATGATCCATATCCCTCATCTGGCAGAAAACTATAGTAAAATGAATGAAAAGCCTTAATGTAAGGCCTAACATTTGGAAGCTCTTAACAGAGAACATATTACCAACTGTGAAGAGAAAGGCACCAACTGTACTAAGATGTGGATGTAGGCAAGCATTTTCTGAAAAGGACTTCAGTAGCACAAGAGAAAAAAAAATGGCGAGAATTTTGTAATTGGATTTCAGAACCTTAAAAGTCTTTTGACTTTGAAGGAAAAAAATCACCAGTGTGAAGAAGAACCTATCAAATGGGATAGGTTCCTTGGCAACTACATATCAGGGAAGAAAATGATATTCAATATATGTAAAGAACTGCAAAAACTAAACACTGAAATCCAAGCCCTTGAATCAATAAGTTAATGAACTAAGTAGACACTCCTCGAAGTAGCAAATAAAAATGGTCAATGAATACTTGAAAAAAAATACTAAAATAACATTCATAGTTATCAATGAAATGCCAATTGAAATTGCTAAATATCACCTGACCTCAATCAGAAGAGAGAATGTCAAGAAAAAAATCATAGCAAATACTGATTAAGAGTTGAGGAAAGAGGAAGCTCTTGTTCAGTGTTGGCAGGAATGAAAACTTTTGGAGCTACTATGGAAATCAAAATGGAACTTCCTTAAGAAAAGTAGAAAAAAAAACTAAAATTGAACCATACCATAACCCAGCAATGCTATTATAGGGTATATATCTGAAGGATTCTAAGTCAATATACAATAAAGATACTTCATTTGTGATTGTCAATAAATGTTCACAACGTCTCAGGTGGGAACGAACCTAGATGCCGTCTACTGCTGAATAAGTAAATAAAATGCGGCACATTGAATTTCATTCAGCAATAAAGAAAATGATTTACAGGACACTTACAGGAGTATGGATGAAATACAGGAACATTTACAGGAGGATGGATGAAAATAGAGAGTGATCATTATGTTAAGCAAAATGAGCTAGATACAATTTTTCCTCATATAAAGTGTGGTTGTGCGCACACACATACATGCAAAGTAGAATAAGGGCCAGAAGAAGGAGAAATTAAAGAAGAAGAGGAGGAAAGGAGGGGGATATAGAGATTGAAAAATAAAATACACAGGATAAAAAAGAGGAAAGTGAGACTATTTGGGTGGAGGACAAAGGCCATCAAGTTTGAGAAGTAAAGGTTCACAAGGGCAGAAAGGTTAGTGCAGAAGGAAACAAATCATGTAATCACAGATTTTTCAAGTACAATTGGCTGTGATCCTTAAAAGCCACCTAAAATCTTACAGAAACACTATCCATATTAAATATGATCTTTTCTTAATATTCCAGCATTATAAATATTGAATCTAAGTTTAGAATGAATGACCTTGTTACTCTTCAAAGTAATTTCAACTACCAGCAAACTGAATTATCAACATCCAGTTCTGCTAAGTGAAGTTCTTAAATGTTGTCTTTTCTTGACTTGCTTTAAAGTAATCTCATGAACCATACTGATCTTGTGAATCAGAGATCACTTACATTCAGATGCCATATAAGACTTGGTCAATAAAGACTGTTATCCTAAGGATCCCAATTAGAATATCTCAAGAGAAAGGGACAACATCTCTAAGGGCTTTCATTGGGTCTCAACACAGTAAAAGAGAAAAAAAAAAGGAATGTAGTCTAACCTGACACTTTCTAGAACTGCTTCATTTCTTTCTCCTTAATACAGATATGAGTTTTTAAATTTTCTTTTAATATTCAAATTCAAGTTCCCAAATTTTACTTGTATTAGATTCTTGGGTCAGGCTGTCGTGGTGTGGTTTGGAGTCTGGCTTCCTTTCAGGTTCAACTCATTAGGTCCTCAGAACCATTTATGTCCCTCAAAAAATCACAATTGAATTCACCTGGCAGAGGCAAGAAAAGCTCTTCTTGAATCATCCAAATCAATGTCCTATGGTGTCTATTCTGTTTTCCTTTTCCCCCTGGCAGTTTGCTACAGACAATGCATCCTGCACAGCCCTCTCCTAAAAAGTTTGTGCAGTCCATCACACTAAAAGTCACTGCATAGCCTATGTTATACACTTGTTAATGCTTTGGGGTTTTGCATGTGTGTGTGTGTGTGTGTGTGTGTGCACTTGTGTGCTTTAACAAAGGCATTCTTTAAGTAGAGGGGGTCTGTTTTAAGCAACCCCTTTAAATTCTCAGTATCTGGAGAATGCATGCAAGTGGAAAGAGCACGTGTTTAATACAGAATGCCTCTTTTTTTTTTTTTTTTTTGGTTTGATAAGAAAACTCAGTTTCTACCAGTAATTTGTGATGCAAAGCTCTTCTTGCTTTTAGGGTCCAAATAATTGTGTAACCACCATTTGTTTCATTTGAATTTTGGCTGTCATTTCCTGTCAGGAGGAAAACAAGAGAAACTCTGCATACAAGTTCATCCTCTGATTGCCTGTCAGCCTCACAGGCAGGAGCATCTCACAATTTGTCCCTGCCCAGGCACTTCATCTTCAAACAGAAACTGCATCTTAATTATAGCCTTTAATGGGCTGTTGCACTCCAGGATCAATATGTCTGACAAAACCCAAGCCCCGCTAAAAGCTCATTAATTCACATCCGACTAATTCGGGATTTGTGATGATTTTGGCAGGAAACAAGCCGGAGTTTACCTTTTGTGCTGCTGCTTACAAAGGTTGAGCTTGGCCAGTTAATTAGGAAGAACAGAATTGCCAGGAAAGTATTTACAAAGAAGCTTCTATTTGCATGAAGATAACAGGGGGAACAGAGCCTCTAGACTGCTCAGTTCTCACCCTGTGACCAGCTAAGTGCTACTTTGCAGTAGCACTCTGGTCTGGGAAATGGGAAGTCATGATCTCAAAATCAAAAGCCCTAAGACTCTAGACCTTACATCTGTGGCACTCCTTTAGTATTTCCTATTAGATATCTTATTTCCTCTCTCATTTCAGGTATAACTATGATAGATATGGTTTCTAGGTGGGTGCAGCTACCTCTACATCCAGTCCATAGGTCCTCATGGCAGGACTCTGAAGACAAATGTGGAGACCCTGGACCTTTAACTGTATCCTGTTCCCAAGGCCTGTTGACTCAATCAACCCTCTGCTTTCAACCATTAATCATCTCTGCAATAGGTACGTAAGGGAAGGTTGGACCTTTAGAACTCTGTTTAACACTCCCTAAATAGGTAATAGCAACTTTTTAGTATGGAAATGAGAATATCTTCTTGTCTTCCTTCCAGGACCAACTCCGAACTCAGTAGTGTCAAGTCAGAGTGGTAGAGATGGATGCTTTCAGAGAACATGTGTCTACCAGTTTGCAATGTTGAAGGTCCTGGTGGATACTCTCTGAAAGATATTCCCTGAGCCTTTGAGAATTCTTTGCTTAATTAAATCTTGCTAATATGCACAAAATTCTTGGTTTCTTCTGGTTTTCAGTTTTCTTGTCCTGTTTATTGCTTCATGTATCACTTCCTAAATAAAGTAGCTACTGTCAAATCTTACACTGTGTTTTCAGAAAGCAAGCCAGCACCCACTCATTTAAGTATACACACACACACACACACACACACACTCACACACACACACACACACATGCTTACCTAATTCATTATTTATTCATCCATGATAAATGCTTTGCTTTAATATGCCCTCCCTATTGGATCTAAGTCTGTTTTAGTCATAGTCTTAAATGAGCAATGTCTCTCTCCCCTTCCTTTCTAGCCTTGTATTTTCTCTCTGATGCTCTTGGGCTCCAACGGTTCTCCTCACATCCTTCTATGCAGTTTGAACCTGGCTGAACTGGTGATCTTCCTTTTCTTGCTTATTCTTCTCCCAACGGTTCTTGTATCAGCATAAACTGTGTTCACTGTTTCTATCCTGAGGAAAAAAAGTTTTCTGTTGCCTAATATGGTGGCAAGGCCAATGTCAAAGTTTTATGTGGTTTTATTTTACCCTTAGATGGTCGTTAGTAACTGGGTGATCTGGGAGTTTGCAGATAACTAAGGTGTCGCCATTAATTACACAGAACATGTTGAGATTAGGCACCTGCAGATATTTCAACCATTCTTCATTGAATAATGATCATTTTCTTGCTATCCCTATTTTAGTCTTAAATCTTCTTTTCAACGTTGATCCTTTTTTATCATTTGAAAAAAATATCTGTACTACTGAAAAATAAAATATAAACCTATAAAACAATAACATTAGCAATAGACTGACAAATCAAGTTTAAATGAAATAGTCAGTTGTGACTAATGGTGGTTTGTGTGATCCCTAGACCTTATTCTCATCTTTACTTTCTAAAGTCTACCAGAAAATGTATATTCATGGCTTATGAATAGTGACTACATCAACGACTTTGGTTTTTTGCTAAACATCTCTTCTCCAAGTGCCAGCAGTACCTGCAGGAACAATTTCTTGCTCACACTTTTCTATACTTGGATGTCATGGAGACTTGTGTCGGTTGTGCTCATACCCTCAAGAGGACAACTAGCACTAATAGGAGTTAGACATCTATTTCAACTGGAGTGGGTTTAGAAATGGCATAGGTAGTTTCATGTTGCAAATATTCATGAGTTAAGAATCTTTTCTACTGACACAAAGGAATGAATCCTGTAACTCTTAATGATACCCAAAAAATAACTCTGTAGTAGATGCTTTAGTATCCTTTCAGTTTCACTCTCCTGGCCAAGCTAGATGCCACACTGCTAGGGACATATGCAGAGGTGTAACTCACTGGGAACTGTCCCGGACTACAGTGAACTAGCTTATTTGGAGGCTTGCCTTTCTTCAGGCAGCATCCTTAACACAGTGCTATAGACTCATGAGGGGACAGAGAGATTCTACATCTTTGTCCCAACTTCAGATCATTCTTATATGCTCCTTCTAGCCCTTCTGTACTCATGCTAGCAGGGACCTCACTTTCAACCACAACTGAGTCCAACCTTCTCTGAACACAGTAGCTCCTTCATTATTTTCCTGAGTGCACTTCAATACATTCGTCCTATATGGACTCCATGTCAGGGAGCCCATTTCTAGGCATCTTAACTTAGGATCCTGCTTCTCTTTCATCTCTGACCAAGTGAAGGCATCAACATTGTTCTAGTCAGAGTTCTCTAGAGTCACAGAATTTATGGAATGTCTTTCTATATTGAGGGAGTTTATTATGATGACTTATAGTCTGTAGTCCAAATAACTGAGCAATGGTCAGCTGTGAATGGGAAGTCAAGGAATCTAGTAGTTGCTCAAGTCCCATGAGACTACTTGTTTCAGATGGTCTTCTGTAGAAGTAGATTACAACAGATGTGCTGGCAAGTAAAAGCAAGCAGGAAAGAAGAGTGAATCATCCTTCTTCCCATTTCCGTATGTAGGTCTCCAGCAGAAGGTGTGACCCAGATTAAAGGTGTGTACCATCATGTCTGGAACTGGGACTTGCTTTGTTCCAAGTTGATCTTGAACTCAGAGATCTCCTTGTCTCAGTCAACTAGGATCAAAGGCATATACTACCTTTTCTGGGTTTAAGCTTTTCTTGGACACTGTGCCTCAAGATCGCCATGCTAAGATATAGGTCAGAAAGTTGTGCCTTTCAGCCTCAAGATCTGGATCACAGGTGAGCCCTCCAATTCTGGATTGTAGTTCATTCCAAATCTAGTCAAGTGAACAACCAGCAATAGCCCTTACAAACGTTATCATCTTACCGCAGCCAGTGAACTGACAGATTTTTCACTCTTCTCTCTCATTGGGGACTAAATAATAGAATGACAATCTTTCTTTCCCATCTTTGTGATGTCTATCCTACTTGGATTTTATCTATCTCTCACCCAGGTAACTGTAACAGTCTTGTTTCACACTATAGCCATAATAATATTAAGTTTAAAAATAGAACCATTTACAGCTCTTCTGTAGCCTTCAATTTTCTTGGTTTAAAAATAAACCCTTTCAAGACATTCATTTGGATCACTCAGCACAGGGATTCTATCCCTTGGCAGGTTCACTGCAGGATGTTGCTACCTGTGATCAGATTGTGGTCACCTGTAAAAGCCATGTCTCTGACGGTGCAGCTGGGCTTTACCATCTCAGCATTCTTATGGCCTTGCACTTAGATTAGCTTGAGCTAGAAGCTAGAATAACGTTCCCCACAGACATCGACTCAATTCTCCTAAGTGGGTTATTCCTCCCATCCATCCATTCTTAATTCAAGAAATGAAATGGTATCACTGTTGCCTTATGTATCTAACCTGTCACTTACCTTTGCTTCTTAAGAACAACCATTTAAACTTCAGGGCATGATGAACCATTAGGAATTTTCTAGGGTGACTGGACAGCCAGAATTTACAGCACTCGGCTGATGTGATTCTTTTTATGCAACCTGTAAATTTTAGTTATAGCTACACTCGTCTGTGGCTAGCTCAGACAAGGCTGGCTCCTTTTTGTAATTTCATAAGTACAATAAGGTCATAAATTTCAAGCTGCCTTTTTTGACTTTTTTTTTCAGTAGCCTATTGCCTGAAGCATGAAAATGGAGTTTCAAAGGAAAATGTCAGCATTAATAGACAGGCTCTCTAAGTGAGCCAGATAGCAGTGTTCCAAGGTGAGTTGAAGTTCATCTCTACCTTGTAAGGGAGGACCACATAGTGAGGAATTACAAAGGTATGTTGTTACCAACCCTTCACATTTTCTTCTAGATAAAAGACAAGTAAAAAGACATATTGCTATACATAGTTTGTGCCATCCTGTCTCACCTAATGGCCAAAAGTTTATAGAAATATGCAAAGTATTTTTAAGTCAGAAGATTGATCAGCTGTCTCAGAAAAGAGCCTTCTTTGAATTCATACCTATATATGTTTGTCTTCAGTCTACGATCATCACAAAAATAAATAAAAGATTGGAATGTTTACAGTGAATATTGCTGGAACAGTTAGAGATTTAAGAAAATATTTGAAATTTTCATATCTGTCACCCACCTTTTCTTGCTCACTCCTGTAATTGGTGTTATACATTTCTTGCAAATAATTAATCAGCATTGACAGATTGTTAATCAAAATACAATCAAAGCCAAATTCTCTCTGGAGCTTTTCTTTTTTTTTTTCTTCTTTCTTTATTGGGTTTTTAAATTTATATTTCATAGGTTATTCCCTTTCCAGATTTCCTGTCCATAAGCCCCCTATAAAATCCCCTCCCTCTTCTTCTATGAAGGTGTTCCTCCTCCCTAACGTTCCCAAATCATAGCCCTGACATTCCCCTACAATGGGAGGGGGTACAGGCTTGGCAGGACCAAAGGCTTTTCCTCCAATTGGTGCCAAACAAAGCAATCCTCTGCTACATATGCAGTTACAGCCTTGAGTCTGTCCATGTGTACTCTTTGGGTAGTGGTTTAGTCCCTGGGAATTCTGGTTGGTTGGTTTTGTTGCTCTTATAGGGTTATAAGGCCCTTCAGCTCCTTCAAACTTTTATCTAACTCCTCCAAAGGGGGCCAAGTTCTCAGTTCAATGGTTTGCTGTTTGCATCTGCCTCTGTATTTGTCATACTCTGGCTGAGCATCTCATGAGACAGCTATATCAGGCTCTTGTCAGCATGCCCTTCTTGGCTTCATCAATATTGCTTAGGTTTGGGGGTTGTGTGTATATATATATATATATATATATATATATATATATATATATATATATATATATATATGTGTGTGTGTGTGTGTGTGTGTGTGTGTGTGTGTGTGTGTGTGTGTGTGTGTGTGTATGTATGTATATATATGGGCTGGATCCCCAAATAGGGCAGACTCTGAATGGTCATTCCTACAACCTCTGATCCAAACTTGGTCTCCAGATCTCCTCCAATGAACATTTTTATTACCTCTTTTAAGAAGGACTGAAGCATCTGCACTTTGATCATCCTTCTTGAGATTCAAGTGGTCTGTGGCTTGTATCTTGGGTAATTTAAGCTTTTGGGCTAATGTCCACTTATTAGTGAGTATATACAATGCATATCTTTTTGTGATTGAGATTACCTCACTCAGGATGATATTTCCTAGTTCCTTCCATTTCCCTATGTATTTCATGAAGTCATTCTTTTTGATAGCTGAACAGTATGCCATTGAATAGATATACCATATTTTCTGTATCCATTCCTATGTTGAGAAAAATCTGGATTCTTTATAGGTACTGGCTATTATAAATCAGGTTGCTATGAACATAGTGGAGCATGTGTCCTTGTTATAGGTTGGAGCATCATTTGGGTGCCCAGGAGTGGTATATTTGGGTCCTCAGGTAGTACTATACCCAATTTTCTGAAAAATCTCCAGATAGATTTTCAGATTGGTTGTACCAGCTTGTAATCCCACCAACAATGGAGGAGTGTTCCTCTTTCTCCATATCCTCACCAGAATCTATGGTCATCTGAGTTTCTGATCTTAGCCATTCTGACTTGTGTGAGTCTCATGGTTGTTTTGATTTACATTTCCCTGATGACTAAGGATGCTGAACATTTCTTTAGGTACTTCTAAGTCATTCGATATTCCTAAACTAAAAATTCTTTGTTTAGCTCTGTACCCCATTTTTAATAGGGTTATTTGATTCTCTGGAGTCTAACTTCTTAAGTTCTTTGTATATATTGAATATTAGCCAGCCATCTTTCAGATATAGAATTGGTAAAGAACTTCTCCAGATCTGTTGGTTGCCATTTTGTCCTAATGGCAGTGTCCTTTGCGTTACAGAACTTTGCAGTTTTATGAGGTCCCATTTGTTAATTCTTCATCCTAGAGAATAAGCCATTGGTATTCTATTTAGGAAAATTTTTCCAGTGCCCATGTGCTCAAGACTCTTCCCCACTTTTTCTTCTATTAGTTTGAGTGTATCTGGTTATATGTGCAGGTCCTTGATCCACTTGGACTTAAACATTTTAAAGAATGGGTCAATTTCCATTCTTCTACATGCTGACCTCCAGTTGAACTGGCACCATTTGTTAAAAATGTTATCTTTTCTCCACTGGATGATTTAGCTCCTTTGTCAAAGATCATATGATTGTAGGTGTGGGTTCATTTCTGGGTCTTCAGTTCTATTCCATTGATCTCCCTGCCTGTCTCTGTACCAATACGCTACAGTTTTTATCACTATTGCTCTGTAATACAGCTTGAGGAAAGGGATGGTGATTTTCCCCCTGAAGTTCTGTGATTGTTGAGGATAATTTTTGCTATGCTGGGTTTTTTGTTATTCCAGGTGAATTTGCAAATTGCTCTATCTATCTTACTATGAAGAATTTATTTGGAATTTTGATGAGGATTGCATTGAATCTGTAGGTTGGTTTTGGCAAATAGTCATTTTTACTATATTAGTCCGGCCAATCTATGAGCATGGGAGATCTTTCCATCTTCTGAGATATTCTTCAATTTCTTTCTTCAAAGACTTGAAATTCTTCTCATACAGATCTTTCACTTGCTCAGTTAGAGTCACACCAAGGTATTTTGTTATTTGTGACTATTGTGAAGGTTGTCATTTCCCTAATTTCTTTCTCAATCTGTTTATCCTTTGTGTAGAGGAAGGCTACTGATTTGTTTGAGTTAATTTTATACCCAGCCATTTTGCTGAAGTTGTTTATGAGGTTTAGTAGTTCTTTGGTGGAACTTTTGGTGTCACTTATGTATACTATCGTATCATCTGCAAATAGTGATATTTTTGACTTCTTCCTTTCCAATCTGTATCCCTTTGTCTCCTTTCACTCTCTTACTGCTCTGGCTAGGACTTTGAGAACTATATTGAATAAGTAGGGAGAGAGTGGGCAGCCTTGTCTAGTGCTTGATTTTGGTGGGATTGCTTCAAGTTCCTCTCCATTTAGTTTAATGTTAACTACTGGTTTGCTGTGTATTGCTTTTAAAATGTTTAGGTACGGAATTTGAATTCCTGATCTTTCCAAGACTTTTATCATGAAGAGGTGTTGAATGCTGTCAAATGCTTTCTCAGTGTCTAATGAAATGATCATGTAGTTTTTTCCTTGAGTTTATTTTCCTAGTGGATTACATTGATAGATTTCTGTATATTGAACCATCCCTGCATCCCTGAGATGAAGCCTACTTGATCACGATGGATGTTCATTTTGATGTGTCCTTGAATTTAGTTTGTGAGAACTTTGTTCAGTATTTTGTTTCGATATTCCGAAGAGAAATTGGTTTGAAGTTCTTTTTCTTTCTTCAGTATTTAAGTGGTTTAGGTATAAGCCTAATTATGGCTTCAGAGAAGGAATTGGGTAGTGTTCCTTCTTTTCGTATTTTGTGGAATCGTTTGGACAGTATTGGCATTAGGTTTTCTATGAAGGTCTGGTAGAATTCTGCACTAAACCCATCTGGTCCTGGGTTTTCTTTTTTTCTTTTTCTTTCTTTTTTTTTTGTTGTGAGAAATTTAATGACTGCTTCTATTATCCATTTCATCCAATTTTCCAGTTTTATTGAATACAGGTTTTTGTAGTAGGATTTGATGATTTTTTTTAATTTCCTCAGATTCTGTTGTTATGTCTCCCTTTCATTTCTGATTTTGTTAATTTTGATACACTCTCTGTACCCTCTGGTTAGTCTGGCTAAGAGTTTATGTATCTTGTTTATTTTTTTCAAAGAACCAGCTCCTGGTTTTATTGATTATGTAGTTCTTTTCGTTTCTACTTGGTTGATTTCAGCCCTGAGTTTGATTATTTCCTGCTTTCTACTCCTCTTGGGTATACTTGCTTCTTTTTGTTCTAGAGCTTTTAGGTGTGCTGACAAGCTACTGATGTATGCTTTCTCCTGTTACTTTTTGGAGGCACTCAGAGATATGAATTTTCCTCTTAGCACAACTTTCATTGTGTCCCATAAGTTTGGGTATGTTGTGCCTTCATTGTCATTAACTTCTAAAAAGTCTTTAATTTCTTTATTTCTTCCTTGACCAAGTTTTCATTGAATAGACCATTGTTCCATTTGTATGTGGGCTTTACATTGGTTTTGTTGTTATTGAAGAACATAGTTATTCTGTGGTGATCTGATAGGATGCATGGGATTATTTCAATCTTCTTGTATCTGTTGAAGCCTGTTTTGTGACCACTTATATGGTCAATTTTGAAGAAGGTACCATGAGGTCCTAAGAAGAAGTATAATCTTTTGCTTGAGGATGAAAAGTTTTATAAATATCTGTTAAATACATTTGGTTAATAACTTCTCTTAGTTTCTCTATGTCTCTGTCTAGTTTCTGTTTCCATGATCTGTCCAATGATGAGAGTGGGGTATTGAAATTTCCCACTATTATTGTGTGAAGTACAATGTCTGCTTTGAGCTTTAGTAAGGCTTTTTTTTTTATGAATGTGAGTACCCTGGCATTTGGAACATAGATATTCAGGATTATGGTTCATCTTGGTGGATTTTTTCTTTGATGAATATGAAGTGTCCTCCCTTATTGTTTTTAATATCTTCTGGTTAAATGTTGGTTTTATTCGATGTTAGAATGTCTACTCCAGCTTGTTTCTTGGGGCCATTTGCTTGAAAAATTGTTTTCCAACCTTTTACTCTGAGGCAGTGTGTCAGTCTTTGTCACGGAGGTATGTTTCCTGTATGTAGCAAAATGCTTGGTCCTCTTTACATATCAAGTCTGTTATGTCTTTTTATTGGGATATTAAGTCCATTGACATTAAGAGATATTAAGAAATAGTGATTGCTGTTTCCTGTTATTTTTGTTCTTAGAGGTTGAATTATGTTTGTGTAGCTCTCTTCTTTTGGGTTTGTTGCAAGGAGATTACTTTCTTGCTTTTTCTAGGGTGTAGTTTCCCTCCTTGTTTTGGAGTTTACCATCTATTATCCTTAGTAGGGCTGGATTTGTGGGAAGATATTGTGTAAATTTGTTTTTTTTCATTGAATATCTTGTATCTACATCTATGTTAATTCAGAGTTTTGCTGGATATAGTAGCTCGGGCTGACATTTGTATTCTCTTAGGGTCTGTATGATATCTCCCCAGGACCTTCTGACTTTCGTAATCTCTGGTGAGAAATCTGGTATAATTCTGATAGGTCTGCCTTTATATGTTTCTTGGTCATTTTCCCTTACTGCTTTCAATATTCTTTCTTTATTTTGTGCATTTGTTGTTTTGACTATTATGTGACAAGAGGAATTTCTTTTCTTGTCCAATCTATTTGGAGTTCTGTAGGTTTCTTTCTTTCTTTTTAATTAACTTGAGTATTTCTTATTTACATTTCAAATGTTAGTCCCTTTCCCAGTTTCCGGGCCAACATCCCCCTAACACCTCCCCCTCACCTTCTATATGGGTGTTCCCCTGCCCATCCTCCCCCCATTACCACCCTCCCCCCAACAAACACGTTCACTGGGGGTTCAGTCTTAGCAGGATCAAGGGCTTCTCCTTCCACTGGTGCTCTTACTAGGTTATTCATTGCTATCTATGAGGTTAGAGCCCAGGGACAGTCCATGTATAGTCTTTGGGTAGTGGCTTAGTCCCTGGAAGCTCTGGATGGTTGGCATTGTTGTTCATATGGGGTCTCGAGCCGCTTCAAACTCTTCCAGTCCTTACTCTGATTCGATCAACGGGGGTCCCGTTCTCAGTTCAGTGGTTTGCTGCTGGCATTTACCAATGTATTTGCTGTATTCTGGCTGTTTCTCTCAGGAGAGATCTACATCCGGTTCCTGTTGGCCTGCACTTCTTTGCTTCATCCATCTTGTCGAATTGGGTGGCTCTTTATGTATGGGCCACTTGTGGGGCAGGCTCTGAATGGGTGTTCCTTCTGCCTCTGTTTTAATCTTTGCCTCCCTATTCCCTGCCAAGGGTATTCTTGTTCCCCTTTTAAAGGAGTGAAGCATTCACATTTTGATTATCCGTCTTGAGTTTCATGTGTTCTGTGTATCTAGGGTAATTCAAGCATTTGGGCTAATAGCCACTTATCAATGAGTACATACCATGTGTGTTTTTCTGTGATTGGGTTACATCACTCAGGATGATATTTTCCAGTTCCATCCATTTGCCTATGAATTTCATAAAATCATTGTTTTTGATAGCTGAGTAATATTCCATTGTGTAGATGTACCACATTTTCTGTATCCATTCCTCTGTTGAAGGGCATCTGGGTTCTTTCCAGCTTCTGGCTATTATAGATAAGGCTGCTATGAACATAGTGGAGCACGTGTCTTTTTTATATGTTGGGGCATCTTTTGGGTACATGGCCAAGAGAGGTGTAGCTAGGTCCTCAGGTAGCTCAATGTCCAATTTTCTGAGGAACCTCCAGACTGATTTCCAGAATGGTTGTACCAGTCTGCAATCCCACCAACAATGGAGGAGTGTTTCTCTTTCTCCACATCCTCACCAGCATTTGCTGTCACTTCAGTTTTTGATCTTAGCCATTCTCAGTGGTGTGAGGTGAAATCTCAGGGTTGTTTTGATTTGCCTTTCCCTTATGACTAAAGATGTTGAACATTTCTTTAGGTGTTTCTCAGCCATTCGGCATTCCTCAGCTGTGAATTCTTTGTTTAGTTCTGAACCCCATTTTTAATAGGGTTATTTGTCTCCCTGTGGTCTAACTTCTTGAACTCTTTGTATATTTTGGATATAAGCCCTCTATCTGCTGTAGGATTGGTAAAGATCTTTTCCAAATGTGTTGGTTGCCATTTTGTCCCAACCACAGTGTCCTTTGCCTTACAGGAGCTTTGTAGTTTTATGAGATCCCATTTGTCGATTCTTGATCTTAGAGCATAAGCCATTGGTGTTTTGTTCAGGAAATTTTCTCCAGTGCCCATGTGTTCGAGATGTTTCCCCACTTTTTCTTCTAATAGTTTGAGTGTATATCTGGTTTGATGTGGAGGTCCTTGATCCACTTGGACTTAAGCTTTGTACAGGGTGATAAGCATAGATCTATCTGCATTCTTCTATATATTGACCTCCAGTTGAACCAGCACCATTTGCTGAAAATGCTATCTTTTTTCCATTGGATGGTTTTGGCTCCTTTGTCAAAAATCAAGTGACCATAAGTGTGTGGGTTCATTTCTCGGTCTTCAATTCTATTCCAATTGGTCTATCTGTCTGTCTCTGTACCAATACCATGCAGTTTTTATCACTATTGCTCTGTAATACTGTTTGAGTTCAGGGATAGTGAACTCAACAGTCACTTTGCTAAAGTTCTTTATCAGCTTTAGTAGTTCTCTGGTGGAACTTTTGGGATCACTTAAATATACTATCATATCATCTGCAAATAGTGATATTTTGACTTCTTTTTTTCCAATCTGTATCCCCTTGATCTCCTCTTGTTGTCTGATTGCTCTGGCTAGAACTTTAATAACTATATTGAATAAGTAGGTAGAGAGTGGGCAGCCTTGTCTAGTCCCTGATCTTAGTGGGATTGCTTCAAGTTTCTCTCCATTTAGTTTAATGTTAGTGACTGGTTTTGTTGAATATAGGCTTTTTTAGCAGGATCTGATGATTTTTTTGAATTTCCTCAGATTCTGTAGTTATGTCTCCCTTTTCATTTCTGATTTTGTTAATTTGAACACACTCTCTGTGTCCTTTCGTTAGTCTGGCTAAGGGTTTATCTACCTTGTTGATTTTCTCAAAGAACCAACTTTTGGTTCTGGTGATTCTTTCTATGGTCCTTTTTGTTTTTACTTCTTTGATTTCAACACTGAGTTTGATTCTTTCCTACCTTCTACTCCTCCTAGGTGTATTTGCTTCTTTTTTTTCTAGAGCTTTCAGGTGTGCTATCAAGCTGGTGACATGTGCTCTCTCCTCTTTCTTTTGGCAGGCACTCAGAGCTATGAGTTTTCCTCTTAGCACAGCTTTCATTGTGTCCCATAAGTTTGGGTATGTTGTACCTTCATTTTCATTAAATTCTAAGAAGTCTTTAATTTCCTTCTTTATTTCTTCCTTGACCAGGCTATTGTTGAATAGAGCATTGTTCAACTTCCACGTATATGTGGGCATTCTTCCCTTATTGTTATTGAAGACCAGTTTTAGGCCGTGGTGGTCCGATACCACGCATGGGATTATTTCTATCTTTCTGTATCTGTTGAGGCCTGTTTTTTGACCAATTATATAGTCAATTTTGGAGAAAGTACCATGAGGAGCTGAGAAGAATGTATATCCTTTTGCTTTAGGATAGAATGTTCTATAAATATCTGTTAAGTCCACTTGGTTCATGACTTCTCTTAGTCTGTCTACGTCTCTTTTTAATTTCTGTTTCCATGATCTGTCCATTGATGACAGTGGGGTGTTGAAATCTCCTACTATTATTGTGTGCGGTGCAATGTGTGCTTTGAGCTTTAGTAAGGTTTCTTTTACATATGTAGGTGCCCTTGTATTTGGGGCATAGATATTTAGGATTGAGAGTTCATCTTGGTGGATTTTTCCTTTGATGAATATGAAGTGTCCTTCCTTATCTTTTTTGATGACTTTTAGTTGAAAATTGATTTTATTTGATATTAGAATGGCTACTCCAGCTTGCTTCTTCCAACCATATGCTTGGAAAGTTGTTTTCCAGCCTTTCACTCTGGGGCAGTGTCTGTCTTTGTCTCTGAGGTGTGTTTCCTGTAGGCAGCATGCAGGGTCCTCATTGCATATCCAGTTTGTTATTCTATGTCTTTTTATTGGGGAGTTGAGACCATTGATGTTGAGAGATATTAAGGAATAGTAGTGATTATTGCTTCCTGTTATATTCATATTTGGATGTGAGGTTATGTTTGTGTGCTTTTCTTCTCGTTTTTTTTTTTTTTTTGCCAAGACGATTAGTTTCTTGCTTTTTCTAGGTTGTAGCTTTCCTCCTTACGTTTGGCTTTACCATTTATTATCCTTTGTAGCACTGGATTTGTAGAAAGATATTCTGTAAATTTGGTTTTGTCATGGAATATTTTGGTTTCTTCCTTTTATGTTAATTGAGAGTTTTGCAGGATACAGTAACCTTGGCTGGCATTTGTGTTCTCTTAGGGTCTGTATGACATCTTTCCAGGATCTTCTGGCTTTTATAGTCTCTGGTGAGAAGTCTGGTGTGATTCTGATAGGTCTGCCTTTATATGTTACTTGACCTTTTTCCCTTACTGCTTTTAATATTCTTTCTTTATTTTGTGCGTTTGGTGTTTTGACTATTATGTGACGGGAGGTGTTTTTTTTCTGGTCCAATCTATTTGGAGTTCTCTAGGCTTCTTGTATGCTTATGGGCATCTCTTTCTTTAGGTTAGGGAAGTTTTCTTCTATGATTTTTTTGAAGATATTTACTGGTCCTTTGAGCTGGGAGTCTTCACTCTCTTCTATACCTATTATCCTTAGGTTTGATCTTCTCATTGAGTCCTGGATTTCCTGTATGTTTTGGACCAGTAGCTTTTTCCATTTTATATTATCTTTGACCTTTGTATCGATGATTTCTTTGGAATCTTCTGCTTCTGAAATTCTCTCTTCTATCTCTTGTATTCTCTTGGTGATGCTTATATCTATGGCTCCTTGTCTCTTCCTTTGGTTTTCTATATCCAGGGTTATTTCCCTGTGTTCTTTCTTGATTGCTTCTATTTCCATTTTTAATTCCTTCACCTGTTTGATTGTGTTTTCCTGGAATTCTTTCAGGGATTTTTGTGATTCCTTTCTATAGGCTTCTACTTGTTTATTTATGTTTTCCTGTTTTTCTCTAAGGGAGTTCTTCATGTCTTTCTTGAAGTCCTCCAGCATCATAATCAAATATGATTTTAAATCTAGATCTTGCTTTTCTGGTGTGTTTGGATATTCAGTGTTTGCTTTGGTGGGAGAATTGTGCTCCAATGATGCCATGTAGTCTTGGTTTTTGTTGCTTGGGTTCCTGCGCTTGCCTCTCGCCATCAGTTGCTAGCCTGTCCTATAAGCCTGTGTGTCAGGAGTGCGGTAGACCTGTTTTCCTGTTTTCTTTCAGCCAGTTATGGGAACAGAGTGTTCTGCTTTCTGGCGTGTAGTTTTTCTTGTCTACAGGTCTTCAGCTGTTCCTGTGGGCCTGTGTCCTGAGTTCACCAGGCAGGTCACTTGGAGCAGAAAAATTGGTCTTACCTGTGGTCCTGAGGCTCAAATTTGCTCGTGGAGTGTTGCTTATGAGCTCTCCACGAGGGCAGCAACCAGGAGGACCTGTGCCACCCTTTCCAGGAGCCCCCGTGCACCATGGTCCCAGATGGCATTTGGTGTTTTCTTCTGGAGTCAGAAATGTGGGCAGAGTGTAGTCTCTTCTGGCTTCCCAGGTGTGTCTGCCTCTCTGAAGGTTTAGCTCTCCTTCCCTCGAGATTTGGGTGCAGAGAACTGTTGATCCGGTCCCTTCAGGTTCTGGCGGTGTCTCAGGCACAGGGGACCTGCAGCTCCAGTTCCCCTATCTACTGGATCCCAGAGGCCGTATACAGTGATGTAGGTTTCTTGTATGTTTATGGGAATCTCTTTCTTTAGGTTAGGGAAGTTTTCTTCTATAATTTTGTTGAAGATATTTACTGATCCTTTAAGTTGGGAGTCATTTCTTTCTTCCGTACCTATTAGGTTTAGTAGAATGAACTTATATTCTTAGGTTTCATTCTTCTCATCGTGTCCTGGATTTCCTGGATGTTTTGTGTAAGGAGTATTTTGTGTATTACATTTTCTTTGACAGTTATTTCAATGTTTTCTCTGGAATCTTCTGCCCCTGAGTTTCTCTTTTCTATCTCTTGTACTCTGTTGGTGATGCTTGCGTCTATGACTCTTGATCTCTTTCCTAGATTTTCTATCTCCAGGGTCATCTCCCTTTGTGATTTCTTTATTGATTTTTATTTCCATTTTTAAATCCTGGACTTTTTTGTTCAATTCCTTCAACTGTTCAGTTTTGTTTTCCTGTAATTCTTTAAGGAAATTTTGTGTTTCCTCTTTAAGGGCTTCTACTTGTTTACCTGTGTTGTTCTGTATTTCTTTAAGAGAGTTATATATGCCCTTCTTAAAGTCCTCCATCATCAGCATGAGATGTGATTTTAAATGCAAATCTTGCTGTTCCGGTGTGCTTGGATATCCAGTGTTTGCTTTGGTCAGAGAACTAGGTTTTGATGATGCCATGTAGTCTTGGTTTCTGTTGCTTAGCTTCTTGCTCTTTCTTCTCAGCATCAGGATATCTCTGGTGTTAGCTTGTTTTGCTGTCTCTGACAGTGGCTTAACCATTCTGTACACCTGTGTGTCAGCACTCCTGTAGACCTGTTTCCTTTCAGCCTGATCTGGGTACAGAGAGCTGAGGGACTGGTTCGGCTCCAGGGTGCAAGTAGAAACAGGAAGAGTCCTGTCCCAGACTGCTCTTGGGATTGTGTGTCCTGTGGCCTCGAGGAGGGTCACTTGGAGCAGAAGAGTTGGTCTTACCTCTGCTCTCAGTTGTGTCAGTGCTCCTGGAGACTGGCTTTCAGTTCTGGGTGCAGGCAGAAACTGGAAGTGCTGAGTCCCTGACTGCTACTAGCTTCACCTGCCCAGAGGGCATTCGGTGGGTTCCTCTTGGGCCAGGAATGTGAGCAGAAGAGGAAGTCCCCCCTGAGCTCTCAGGAAAGTCCTCACTTGTGAGTGTCCAGCTCTCTCCCCCACAGGACTTGGGTACAGAGAGCTTTGGGACATGTTTAGCTCCAGGGGCAGGCAGAAACAGGAAGGGTCCTGTCCCAAACTGCTCTTGTGTTTGTGTGTCCTGAGGCCTGCAGGCAGGGCTAGAAAAGAAGAGTTGATCCTACTTCTGCTCTCAGTTGTGTCAGTGCTCCTTGGTGACCGACTTTCAGCTCTGGGTGCAGGCAGAAACAGCAGAGCTTTTCTTTTTAACATAACATCCTGTGTAGTTCTGTAATTCCATCCAATTTACACTCAATGATCACATTCTCATTTAGTGAAGGGACAGTTCCTGTGCTGTTTAATATTTTTGTCAAGTTGACTCAAACCAGAGTCACTTGGGAAGATCAAACTTCAATCACAAAACTGACATCATCAGACTGACCTGTAGGAAAGTCTGTGGGACATTTTCTTGATTCAGGATTGGTGTGGAATGTGTCAGCCCACTGTATATAGTGTCATCCTTGGACTTTGTTTTCCTGGATTGCAGAAGAAAGCAGGCTGAGCCATCCACAGAGAGAACAAGTCCACCAACAGCGTTCATGATGGTGTCTGCATTAGTTCCCCATCCAGGTTCTTGCCTAAAGAGTGTGGAACTGTAAAATCCCTTTCCTTCCCAAGTTGGTTTTGGTCAGTGAGGTCAATTGGTGTTTGCTATGACAACAGAAACCAAACTAAGACTAATAACATAGTCTTTTTTCACTTTGATGACCTTGGCACTTTGGAGGCTAGCTACTACACATGAGTGTTTTATAAATGGTTCTGCACACCATCTTATCTGATGTTCTGTTGGTTAAATTGGGGTTGTGGATTTTTGAGAAGAAATGCTCTTCACCTCCCATTATGTCCAAAATACATGTACTTAACATGAGACTCATAATGATGTGATACTGCTCTAACTTGTGACATGCTGTATCACTCAGAAGTCTGTTGTTGTTGTTGTTTTTGTTGTTGTCATTTATATTTTTTCTTCCCTTTCCTTAGTCCATGTTTCAGTACAGGTCACTGTGTGTAGTCAGAGATCAGGAAGAAGAGCTTTAATTTGCTGTTTGGCAGCCACAGTAGTCTCTCTGCAGGATACAGGTCACATCGTCCCTAATTATCTGTTTATTTAATCAATTATTCTGGCAATGTACTACCTGGATTTTAAACCTGGGTATGCACTTCACTTCTAGTTTTACTTATCACTTGCCTTGTTTCTTACTTTGTGTCAGACCTAGTCTCTGAGACATTTCAGTTTACTCTTCTAGTTTTTCGTTTGTTTGTTTTTAAAAGAACCTAGTCATTAGTTCTCATTTGGACTGGTTGACTTGCTGGTTGGAATAATTCCACATTTCTCTGCCCTTAAGGTTTCCAACGACACTGTCCCCAAACGTAGAATCAATATTTATCTGAGTCTCTAGCTCTTTTCAAAATAAAATTGCATTAGGCACCAAGACATAGTTGAAGGTATGCTTATAAATATTGCAATATTGCTGCTTCTGGGCCCTCTTCACTACTCTCATAGTGAATGCATGTCTGTGTAAGAAGCCATGCAAAGACACATACTTATAAATATATCTAGATGTAGCCATCCACATCTTCATTAGGTTAAATATGAGTTCATATTGATGTCTCCAGCTCTAGCCCATTAACACAAATTACCTACCCTCCTCTTGCTGGTTAGAAACCCTGCGCTCCAACAGTGAGAAGCCCAGCTCCCATTCTCCGTCATCAATCTACCTAATTTTCCACTTGAGAACATGTGCAGTAATATTAGCACTGCTAAGCTGTACCCTCATGGAAAATAACTTCATTTAGCAGAGTGCAGAGCTTATGTGCAGTTTCATTTGCCTTTAGTCTTAGAGACTACTAATTTTCAAAAGTACTTAGGTAAGCATCTACCTCTCCCACAATCCCCTTCAGTGAAATTGTTTCATGTTTGCTATAAAGTTAGAATGTGTTGTTACATTTTGCATTCCACCCTGGGAATCTTCAAAACCTCCTTAGTGCTTTGATTTTAATTTGCATACTCTAAGCTTCACTTTTGTGTTCTAAAGTCTTTTGATGTTTAACTGAAGTTACCCAGGCTCCTCACTTCTATATAACTAAGAGTAGTTTCACTAATCTAAACAAATGTCTCTACCTCCCCAGACATGTTGGTACAGTCCTGTAAACCTGGTACTCAGGAGAAAGAGGAAGAAGATCATGAGTTTAGGATTGCCTCAGGTACTTAGTGAGATCTTGTCTTTAAAAGAATAATTGTTTCCCATGTTCATCTCTTAACTCAAGTCTAATAAGCAGTGATATTTTGCCATTACTGTAATTTTCTTTTTCTAGTGGCTACATAATTTAAATCACAAAATGCATGTCTAAAGTGTTCTTCTTTCACTGAGCAATTTGCATTTAAGATTAGTTCACGCCTTTGCTTGGATTGATAGTTACATTTCCTTTTGTCACTGAATAATATTTCATTGTAGAAATGCCATAGTTTGTTTATGCACTCACCTATGGAAGGACAGACATATTAGCTGTTTCGATTTCAGGGAATAATGTTTAACAAGTATAGTGATGCCTTATTAAGGAAGATAGTTTTATTTGTACATAAGTTTTCAAATCAGGTAACATAAACATAATTACTGAATTGTCTAATAATAAACTACTGAGCTACCTTCCAAAATAAATACCACAGATTTCATTTCTACTAGGCATAGACATTGTTACTATCTCTATCTATCTCTTTATTTCTCTAGCATTCATCTATCTATCATCTATCTATTTATTATCTATCTGTCTGTCTATCTATTATCTATCCATCTACCTATCTGTTATCTATCTATTATCTATCTGTCTATCTATCTATCTATCTATCTATCTATCTATCTATCTATCGTGTCTGAGTGTCTATTTGTCTATCTGACATCTGTCTTTTACACTCTGTGTGTGTGTGTGTGTGTGTGTGTGTGTGTGTGTGTGTGTGTGTGTGCTGATATTTCCTATTTTGCTCATTATTTCTACACCTTACTTTGTGGAACAGGGCTTCTCTCAGAACCTGGAACTTACTGATTCAATTAGTCTGGCTACTTACCAGTGCCCGGAAATCCTTCTCTTCCTTACCAACTCTGAGATTACAGATGCACGCTGATACACTTGTGATGTTGTAAATCTGAACTCAGATCCTTGAACTTTTTTCTCCATTAATTAATTTGTTTATTCATTTTACATCCTGATCACAGCCTCCCTCCCTTCTTTCCTCCCAGTCCCACCCTCACAAACCTTTCCTACCATTTCCTGCTACCCTTCTCTTAGGAGAAGGGGAAGTCCTTCCTCCATGGGTACCAATCCACCTGGAATAGCAAGTCTTCAGCAGGATCAGAATATCCTCTCCCATTGACGCAATCCTGCTATGAGGAGAGCATTCAAAGGCAGGCAACAGCGTCAGAGGCATCTGCTGATCCAATTGTTAAGTGACCCATACAAAGACCAAGTTGCACATCTGCTACAAATATGGAGGGGGCCTAGGTCAAGTCCATGCATGCTCTATGCTTGGTGGTTCATTCTCTGTGAGCTCCCATAGGCGCAGGTGTTTTGACACTATAGGTCTCATCTGAAACATAGGAGAGTATTATTAATAGAGACACAGTTTGGCTTTCAATAATGGGATGGTTCCCAAGTTGAGTCAGTCATTGTTTCGCAATCTCCTCAGTCTTTCTGCTCCATCGTTATTTTGGGTTAAAGATTTTGTCAGTGGCTTGATATCCTCTTCTTTCTACTGGAAGTCCTACTGTCTTGTCTGGCTACATTTCAGTCTCCATACATATCTCCAGCTTCTAGAAGTTCCAGCTAGGATAACCCCAAAGACTCCCAGGAGCCTCCACTGCCCAAGGTCTCCAGCTCCTCCCAGATATAACCTCCACCAATCTCTCTGTCTGTCTCTGTCTCTCTGTCTCTCTGTCTCTCTGTCTCTCTCTCTCTCTCTCTCTCTCTCTCTCTCTCTCTCTCTCTCTCTCTCTGCCTTTTCCAGCCCTACTTCCCCAAACCTGATCCCCATCCCCACATCCCTCTTTACTCCCTTTCCCACCAGTTTCTTCCTTTCCTGTTCTGAATGAGATTCAAGCATCCTCCTTTTGGCCCTCCTTGTTATGTAACTTCTGTTGGGTCTCTGTATTGCAATACGGTTATCCTGTACTCTGTGGCCAATATCCACTTATAAGTGAGTACATACCATGTCTTCCCGGGTCTGGGTTATTTCACTTTAGATAATATTTTTTAGTTCTATCCACTTGTCTGCAAATTTCATGATGTCTTGATTCTTTTTTTTTTTTCCGGAGCTGGGGACCAAACCCAGGGCCTTGCGCTTCCTAGGCAAGCGCTCTACCACTGAGCTAAATCCCCAACCCCGATGTCTTGATTCTTAACAGCTGAGTAGTTCTCCATTGCGCAAACATACCACTTTTTATTTATCTATCCTTCAGTTGGGGGATATCTAGATTGTTTCCAGTTTCATGCTATTATAAATAAACCTGCCATGAACATAGTTCAGCAAGTTTCCCTGTGGTATAGCCGGGCAACTTTTGGGTATATGCCTGGAGCAGTTTACGTGGGTCTTGACCTAGAACTATTCCAAGTTTTCTGAGAAACTGCTAAATTGATATCCAAAATGATTGTACAAGTTTACACTCCTGCCAGCAATGGAGGGGTGTTCACTTTGCTCCATATCTTCATTACCATGTGCTAGCGTTTGAGTTTTTTATCTTAGCCATTCTGATGAGTGTAATAAGAATTTTACTCATGGAGTTTCAGAGACGTTTTGATTTGCATTTTACTGATGACTGATGATTTTGAACATATCTTTAAGTATTTCTCAGCCATTCAAGATTCCTCTGTCAAGATTTCTATCTAGCTCTGTACTCTTCTTTTTAACTGAGTAATTTGGGTCGTTGGTATCTAACTTCTTCAGTTATTTATAAATATTGGATATTAGCCCACTGTTAGATATAGCATTTGTAAAAACCTTTTCCAAATCTGAAGGCTTGTGTTTTGTCCTATTGACAGTACTCATTGCCATACAGTAGCTTTGCAGTTTCATGAGTTCCCATTTATAAACTGTTGATATTAGAGCCTGAGCCATTGGTGTTTTGTTCAGTAAGTTGTCTCCTATACTAATGAATTCAAGGCTATCCCTCACTTTTCATTCTATTAGATCTAGTGTATATGGTTTTATGTTGTGGTCTTTTATCAACTTGCACTTGAGTTTTGAGCATGGTGATATGTATGGATCTTTTTGTATTCTTCTACATGCAGATACCCACTAAGACCTGCACCATTGGTTAAAGATGCTTTCTCTTTTCCATTGTATGGTTTTGGCTTCTTTGTCAAAAGTCAAGTTTCCATGGGTGTGTGGGATTATGCCAGGGTCTTTGATTCAATTCATTGATCAACCTGTCTGTTCCTACACCAAAACCATGCATTTTTATTACTATTGCTTTGTACTACATCTGACAGTTAGGGATTGGGAAACCTCCGTAAATTCTTTTATTGTTCGGGATTGTTTTTGTTATTCTCATTTTTGTTTATTTCTTTATTTTTCCATATCAAGTTGAGAATTGATCTCTCGAGGTTTGTAAAGAATTCCATTGGAAATTTGGTGGGGATTGTATTGAATCTGTAAATTGCTTTTGGTAAGATGGCCATTTTCGCCATGTTAGTCCTACTAATCCATGGTCATGGGAGATTTTTCCACCTTCTTATATCTTTTCCAATTTCTTTCTGCAGTCACTTGAAGTTCTTGTTATATGCATCATTCACTTGCTAGGTTAGAGTTACACCCAGATATTTTATACTATGTGTGACTATCATAAAGGTGTTGTTTACCTAATTTCTATCTTGGGCTCTACATCATTTATGTAAAGAAGAGTTACTAATTTTTTTAATTTAAAAATTAAAATTAATTTTGTCTTGAACCACTTTACTCAACATGTCTATCTGCTGAAGGACTTCTCTGGTAAAATTTTGGGGCATGTATACTATCATATCATTCATGATCCATGAATACCAATATTTTGATCTTCTTTTCCAATTTGTATCACCTTGATCTCCTTTAGTTGTCTTATTGCTATAAGTAGAACTTCAAGTACTATGGTGAATAGATAGGGGGACAATGTGCTGCCTTTTCTTGTCCCTGATTTAAGTGGAACTGCTTTAAGTTTCTCTTCATTTAATTTGATGTTGGCTATTAGCTTGCTGTATATTGTTTTTATTGTTTAGGTATACACCTTGTATCCCTGATTGCTCTAAAACTTTTAACAGGAAAGAATATAGGATTTTATCAAAAGCTTTTTCAGCATATATTAAATGATTGCATGATGTTTTTTTCTTTAATTTTGTTTATATGGTAGAATATACTGATGGATTTTTATACATTGGACAATCTCTGCATCCCTGGGATGAATTCTACCTGATCGTGGTGGTTGTTTTTATGTGTTCCTATATTCAGTTTGCAAATATTTTATTGAGTATTTTTACCTCAATATTCATAAGAGAAATTGATCTGAAATTCTATTTTTTGATTATGGCCTCATAGAATGAATTTAGTAGTGTTTCTTCTGTTTCTATTTTGTGGAATAATTTGAGGAACATTGATGTTAGCTCTTAGAAAGTCTGGTAGAATTATGCACTAAAACTATCTGGCCCTGGGTTGGTTTTGGCTGGAAGACATTTAATGAATGCCTATATATCATTAGGGGTTGTGGGACTGTCCAGGTAGATTACCTGATATTGATTTAGCTTTGGTAGTTGATAGTTGTCTAGAAAATCATCCATTTCATATAGATTTTCCAATTTTGTGGAGTACAGGCTACTGAAGTAAGATCTAATGATTCTTTGAATTTCCTCAATGTCTGACATTATGTCTCCCTTTTTTACTTCTGATTTTGTTAATTTGAATAGTGTCTCTCTACCTTTTAAGTTAGTTTCCCTAAGGGTTCGTTTATCTTGTTGATTTTCTCAAAGAACCAGCTCTTGGTTTCATTGATTATTTGTATTGTTTTCTTTGTTTCTAATTGATTGATTTCTGCCCTGAATTTGATTATTCCCTGCCTTCTACTTCAGTGTTTGCTCTTTTTCCTGGTATGAGAGCTTTTTTAATTTCTTTATGTTAGCACTGTTTTCATGGTGTACCATCCATTTGGGTATGTTGTACCTTCATTTTCATTGAATTCAAGAAAGTTTTAGTTTCCTTCTTTATTTCTTTCGTGACCAAGTGATCACTGATTAAAGAAAGGGTTATTCGGTTTCCATGAATCTGTAGACTTTTGATGAAGTTAAGCTTTAATCAATAGTGGTCTTTTGTTTTTCTTTTGGTATCTGTTGACACTTGTTATGTGGACTAGTTTGAGGAATACTGGTATTATTAGCAATATGGTCAATTTTGGAGTCAGATCCATGGGATGCTGAGAAGAAAGTATAAACTGTTGTGTTTCAGTGACATATTCTGTAGATATCTGTCCATTTGATTCATAATGTTGGTTAGTTTCATTATTTCTCTGTTTAGTTTTTGTCTGGATGACCTGTGAATTTGTTAGAGTGTGTTGGAGTCTCCCACTATTACTGTGTAGGGTTAGATGTGTGATTTAATCTTTAGCAATATTTCATTTACAAATGTGTGTGTCCTTCTATTTGAGGTATAAATGTTCATAATTGAGATATCTTCTTGGTAGATTTTTACTTTGATGAGTATGAGGTTTCCTTCCTTGTTTCTTTTCATAAATTTTGGTTGAAAGTCTATTTTATTAAAATGGCTACTCCAGCTTGCTTCTTGGGTCTGTTTGTTTGGAAAACGTTTTTTAGCCCCTTACTCCAATGTAACGATTATCTTTATTGCTGAAGTGTGTTTCTTGTATGCAGCAGAATCATGGATCCTGTTTTTGCAATTCTGTAAGCCTGTGACTTTTTATGGGGGTAATTGAGTCCATTGATGTCCCCCCTGCCGTGTGTGTGTGTGTGTGTGTGTGTGTGTGTGTGTGTTTATGTGTGTGTTTATGTGTGTGTGTGTGTCTGTGTGTTCCCCTTGTTTTTGCTAGTATGGAATTAATTTTATTCTGTGTTTCCTTGGATGTACTTATACCTCTTGGGTTGAAAAAAAAATTTTTGTACTTTCTGTAGGGACGGATGTTTGGATAGATATTGTTTAAATTTTGATTTGTTTTAAAATATCTTGCTTTCTCCATCTATGATGTTTTACAGTTTTGCTGGGTTTAGTACTGAAAGTTGGCGTTTATGTCTTTCTTTTAGAAGTTGCAAGGTATTTATCCTGGCTCTTCTAGCTTTTAGAATCTCTGTTGAGAAGTGATGGTTAATTCTCATAGGTCTGTCTTTGTATGTTACTTGGCCTTTTTCCTCTACTATTTTTAATATTCTTTCCTTGTCTGTAGATGTTATGTTTGATTATTATATGATGGGAGAATTTTTTTCTATTCCAAGACTAATTGGTATTCTATAAGCTTCTTGTATGTTTGTCTCATTAGGGTGGGAAAGTTTTCTTTTTTGTAATATTTTGTTGAAAATGTTTTCTGGGACTCGAAGCTGAGACTCTTCACCTATTCCTATTATTCTTAGTTTAGGTATTCTCATGGTATCCCGATTTCCTGGATTTTCTGTCAGGAATTTTTTAGCTTTAACATTTTCTTTGAGTGATATATCATTTTCTTCCATTGTATCTTCTATGCCTGAGGTTTTACTTTTTCAAACTTTTAAATATTTTATAATATTTACATAGTTCCAAAGAAAATGTTTAATACAATTTGCACTTCTTCCGTCATAGGTAATATGTTTGGATCTTTCCTGGCTTACCTTTAGATTTTTTTCTTAGTCTTAATTTTTGTGCTTTGCATACCATAGCTTTGAGATTCACATTCTATTTTGCTTTGTTTATATTTCTCTGTTTGGTGTTTTTGAGCTTATCATATCTGTAATTTAGTGTCTGTTTTAGTTTCTTAATCAACACAATTTGCTCTAGTATTCCTTTTTTTTCATGTTCTTTACCGAAATGTTCTGTTACATGTATGTTAGATTTTTATTGTCCAAAAACATTTTTCCTTATTTTCTCCTGTTTGCTTTTCAGAAATTTTGTATTTGTTAGAAACTTTTGATTGACATATTTTCAAGATTCCTGATTCCTCACCTATGTCACATCTACAGAGAATCCTATCAAAAGCATTCACTGCAGTCATTTAAATCAGGAGCCTTTGCTTTTGTCTCCCTGTTTTGTTGTTTGTTGTTATTATTATCATTTTAGTTTGGTTTGTTTGGGTTGGGGGCGGGGTATAAGGAATTTCACATATGCTTGAATTATCTGTTTTTTGTTTTTTTTTATGTTGCCTACTTTTCTTAATATAACCCATAAGACAGTATTAACTCTTGAATTTAGACCTTGTCGTATCTGTTTCTCATACTACGTATCTTTAGAAATAATCACACACACACACACACATGCACACGCACACTCACACACACACATACACACACACACACAAATGTGTAGCATTTTAGCATGTTTTCTAACATTTTGTTGAAAACATATTTTATCATAGAGATTAAAGTGAGTTAGCTTTAGTGTGAGTCTGTCTGTCTGATAAGCATGCTCTGTGTTTAATATTTGCTCTAGCTGCATTGCTCTGTTGACTTTAGTCTTTCCTAAGTCCTTCTCCTCCAAGGACTTTTATCTTTCATCTCTGCTGCGGTGAACTATTCTTAGGACCCAGGAGTACCATCGTTGTCACACTAAAGTGGACCACAGAGTTGCCTCCTGTGTTTTTATGATTACATCTTAATCTTTGTGTGGGCATCTGTCCTTGGGCATCTTGTTGTTGTCATTCTTTTGCTTAAATGAGACAACAAGGTGAAAACGAACAAAGGATGTTTTTTAGTTTCACTGTGGCAAAGTCTGTTTCCCTGGAAAGGAGGCCTTCCTGTGGAAGTTAGTCCATGTTCTAATAAAGCTACCTCTCCCACCCAGGCCCAAAACAGAATCATGAGGGACCATTTGTGACTCTCTACTGTGACAGCTTTGTGCAATGTCTAAATGTAAAAAAAAATCATAAGACTCTAAGGTTTTTCCTAAGAAAACAGCTATTAGCGAGGCAAATTCAGACAAATGTTTACAGTTTGTTAAAATTCCATTAAAATTCTTCATTATGACTCCCAGAGTCTCTGGTGTAAATAGGAAGGGGCTTGCTATACCTTCTTGAGTTTCCTCCCTCCACAGTTTCATGTTGTATTTTTTCCTGTGAACCTAATTTCTCTGAACTCTCCAAGCAAATGCTCTGAGTTTTAGTTTTGTTGATTTTTTTTCTGGTAAATACATGAATGATATTTTCTATGCTCTTTACCAATCAGAATTATAACTGCATGTTAAAAGAATCAGGATGACTCAGAACACCTGTATCTAATTTTTGTGATCATCAGCTACCCAGCCAGCCCCACATTAAAAGCAAGCAAATCACTACTCCACAGAACATTTTTGCTCAACTCTATGAAAGGCATACACAAGCCTGAGTACCAGAGGCTTTAAGATTTTATAGCAAGGCTATTTTCCTCCATGGATCTTGTCACAAGATTTACCTTTATTTTTCGAACTACTCAGCAAACTCATAGTGTTCTCAAACCATGTATTAAGTGAAGAATGTCTTTATTTAGTATAGTATGCATTAACTCAGATAAACTGAGTTGCCTACTCTTTGGTTTTATATGCTAATGATACGTCAATAGTCAAGAGGCTATTTTGAAAGCCAACAGAGAGACTTAATCATATTTATCACTTTCCAAAAAATGTTGCCATTAAAAAAATACAGAATTTAATGCCGAAAATGAGAAATGGAACCAACATTATTATATATATTTAAATTTGTCAATACTTATATAACAGGTATATTTCTCTATGATATTAAACAATGTGGAAAATATGCACAACAACATAGCTATGTACTCCAGAAGTTATGTCTCCAGGAAGATCAGAATATAAGCAAGTGAAATCACCTGAATATTATAATGAATATTTTGTTTATCAGTTATCTATTTCTCAAGATTACCACAGTTTTCTTAGCAACTCAAAGTCATTATGTCATAAATTTTTGCAGTGCAATTGATGCTTATTTCAAAATCTACTTTGAAATCAAGCATCAAAGTCTTGAGATTTCTTCTAAGACATGATCTCACTATGTACTCCTTGATGCCCTGGTACTCACTATGTAGACCAAACTGGCTTCAAACTCAAAAAGATGTATCTGCCTCTGCCTCTCTGCCTCTGCCTCTGCCTCTGCCTCTGCCTCTGCCTCTGCCTCTGCCTCTGACTCTGTCTCTGACTCTGACTCTGCCTCCTCTGCCCCTGACCCTGAGCATTGGGAGTAAACACATGTGAAACATACCTGGATTGAAGCACATTTTTAAAATCCTATATTCAAATCATGTAAGGTGCCAAATGTGGGTTCTGGCAACTGAACCCAAGTCATCTGCAGAGGCAACTGGAATGCTGAACTTCAGAGCCATCTGTCCAGTATCTGTATATACTCCCTTTACTTCTAGTATAGAGACTCATTAAGTCCTAGGAAGGTGATCTTAACATTTGTCAACAGATTTTGCGACCTTAGGTTTTCTAAGTTGATAGATAATCTTATCTTTGGATAATTAATAATTGCTGAGAAAGAAAAACTCAATATAAATTCCATTAGAGTCTAATTTCCTCCTCCTCTCTCTCTCAGCACTACTTGGAATTTAAACAAAAGACTACTTGATGGGCAAGTTCTTTACTAACAAGATACATCTTTACCCTTCTTTGTATTTTTTTTATATTATATACTTTGGGGAAGGACCTCAATTAGTTGCCCAAGGTGTCCTATAATTCACAATGTCATCCAGGCAGACTTAATCTTCACTTTGCCTTCTGAGTCTTCAGCATAGCTTGCCTCTACTTTTTGTAAAAGGTATCCTACTAAAACACACTTCCATTTTGTTTTTTAACAAGCAAGTCAAAAATTTCTTTTCTTTTTGACTAAAGACCATCTTCTGTTCCAAGTACCATTGAGTGATCCTGATAGTCTCCTAAAGTTCCTAGTAATAACATGCTTTCGACATATACTTCCCTGAAGCACTGTCAATAGTACTGTGCATGAGAAACCCAGAGAGGAAGGTAAGTTATGACTGTGGTAACATGTTTAACAAAATAATTATTTCGTTATATAACTCAGAATTTAGCAAAGTACTTCTAACAAAACCAAATAGCTAACTAATGGTGGACTTTGTTATCAATTTTTCTACTGACAAAAATTCTAAAATATTATTTGAGCTCAGTATAAATTAACTTAGCAAACTATAGTCCAAAGTTGATGATGATGCTTAGACCTCTTTGCTGACTTATATATTAGTCATCATACTGATAATCTGTGTGGGAAATAACATGGTAAAGTGCTTTCCTGGGAATAATTTTATATGTAAATTGTGCTACACCTCTGACAGATCTCTTCCTTTCTGTTTTTCTTTCTTCTGTTCTTTCTATTGAGAATATATATATACACATTTATATACATTATATATATACATACTACAAGTGATTATGTGTGTGTGTCTCTGTGTGTGTGTGTGTCTGTGTGCATGTGTGTCTATGTGTGTGTAAGTTTTCAGATTTGTCTATGCCTTATTTCTCTGGCTTATTGTTAGGTAGCTAATAAAAATAAGCTAGTTAGGTGAAAAGCTTTTGATAAGTAGAGAGCATCAATATCTATTTCTCACTATATCTACCAATCATCCATACATACATCTTTCTGTCTGTCTGTCTATCTGTCTATCTATCTATCTATCTATCTATCTATCTATCTATCTATCTAATTTATCATCTGCCTTTATCTGGATGGAAACTGATTGCATGGCTGGTCAAGCCCCTTTATATACAACACCACATAGATCACAGCACTTATGGATTGATATATGACTAACAGCACAGGGTAACAATTAGAGGAATGGAAGAAATACTAAGTTAGACGTTTTGAAAGTACACTCTGCCTTACCATAAACTTTGCAATTTCGATTCTTGATCTTAGAGCATAAGCCATTTGTATTCTGCTCAGGAACTTTTCCCCACTGCCCATGTGTTTGAGCTTCGTCCTCCCTTTCTCTTCTATTAGGTTTGGGTGTATCTGGTTTTATGTGGAAGTCCTTGACCCACTTAGACTTGAGCTTTTTAACAGGGTGATAAAATGGATCGATTTGCATTCTTCTAACTGCTGGTGGCCAGTTGGACGAGCACCATTTGTTGAAATCAGGAGTCAGCAGATGATGGCATGGATGTGGAAGAAGAAGAACACTCCTCCATTGTTGGTGGGATGCAGACTGGTACAACCATTCTGGAAATCAGTTTGGAGGTTCCTCAGGAAACTGGACATTCCACTACCTCAGGACACAGCTATCCCTCTCCTGGGCATATTCTCAAAAGATGCTTCAACATAGAACAAAGACACATGCTCCACTATGTTCATAGCAGCCTTATTTATAATAGCCAGAAGGTGGAAAGAACCCCCATGCCCAGGAATAGATGCAAAAAATATGGTCCATCTACACAACGGAGTACTACTCAGCTATAAAAAACAATGACTTCAGGAAATTCATAGGCAAGTCTTCTGTTCAAAGTACCATTGGAATGATCCTGATAGACGTAAACCAGTCACAGAAAAACACATTTGTTATGCACTCATTCGTAAGTGGATGTTAGCCCAAAAGCTCAAATTACCCAAAAGACACATCCAGAGCGTGTCAAATACAGAGGTTAATGCTAGCAGCAAACCACTGAACTGAGCACAGGACCTCTTTTGAGGTAATTAGAGGAAGAATTGAAGGAGTTGAAGGGACTTGCAACCCCATAAGTACAACAATGCCAACCACCCAGAGCTTACAGGGACTAAATCACAACCAAAAGACTATACATGGACTGACCCAGGTCTCCAACTGCATATGTAGTGAAGAATAGCCTTGTTGTGACACCAGTAGAAGGGAAAGCCCTTAGTCCTGCCAAGGTTGGACCCCCAGTGCAGGGGAATGTTGGAGGTAATAAAGGGGATGGATGGGGGAAACACTGGTATGGGGGACGTGGAGGGAATGGGGGCTTATGGACAGGAAACCGGGAAAAGGAATGACATTTGAAATGTAAATAAAGATATATATCTAATAAAAAATTGCCAAAAAAAAGATTATTTCAGGTTGTTCTTAAGACACTGCTAAAAAAAAGACAATAAGCCTCTGAGAACAACATGTACAATGTACTTACTCAGCAGAAACGTAAATGGGGGAGAATTCTGAATTTTTTCAATAATTTTATGGATGAGAATTAAAGTTATCAGAAAAACCAGAAACCTCAGGAATATTTTTCATACCGAAGGCTTCAGGAATAAAATCACAGTTATTTTTGATTAAAAAAAAAAGAAAATGCTATCTTTTTCAACTGCATGGTTTGAGCTCCTTTGTCAAAGATCAAGTGACCGTAGGTGTGTGGGTTCATTTCTGGTATTCTGTTCTATTCCAATGTTCTACCTGCCTGTCTCTGTACCAATACCATACAGTTTTTATTACTATGGCTCTGTAATACAGCTTGAGGTCAGGGATGGTGATTCCCCCAGAAGTTTTTTTTTTTTATTGTTGAGAACACTTTTGGCTATCCTGAGATTTTTGTTATTACAAATGAATTTTCAAATTACTCTTTCTAATTCTGTGAAAAATTAAGTTGGAATTTTGATGAGGATTGTATTGACTCTGGCGATTGCTTTTGGCAAGATGGACAATTTTACAATATTAATCCTGCCAATCCGTGAGCATGGGAGATCTTTCCATCTTCTGAGATCTTCTTTAATTTCATTCTTCAGAGACTTGAAGTTGTTCTCACACAGATCTTTCACTTGCTTGGTTAGAGTCACACTGAGGTATTTTATGTTATTTGTGACTATTGTGAAGGGTGTCGCTTCCCTAATTTCTTTTTCAGTCTGTTTATCCTTTGAGTAGAGGAAGCCTACTGATTTGTTTGAGTTAATATTATACCCAGCAACTGTGCTGAAGTTGTTTATGAGTCTTAGCAGTTCTCTGGAGAAACTTTTGGGTTAAGTATACTATCATATCATCTGCAAATAGTGATATTTTTGACTTCTTCCTTTCCAATTTGTATCTGTTTGGCCTCCTTTGTTGTTTGATTGCTCTGTCTAGGACCTCGAATATTATATTGAATAGGTAGGGAAAGATTGGGCAGTCTTGTATAATCCCTGGTTTTAGTGAGATTACTTCAAGTTTCTCTCCATTTAGTTTAATGCTAGCTACTGTTTGCTGTATATTGCAAAGCTTCTGTCACTAAGACAAAACAGAAACCAACAGATTGGGAAAACATCTTTACCAATTCTACCCCCAAAAGAGGGCTAATATCCAATATATACAAAGAATTCAAAAAGTTAGACTCCTGAGAATCAAATAACCTTATTCAAAATGGGGTACAGAGCTAAACAAAGAATTCTCAACTGAGGAATATTGAATGGCTGTGAAGCACCTAAGGAAATATTCAACATTCTTAGTCATCAGCCAAATACAAATCAAAACAACCCTGAGATTCCACCTCACAGAAGTCTGAGTGGTTAAGGTAAAAAACTCAGGTGACCAGAGATGCTGGTGAGGATATGGAGAAAGATAAACACTCCTTCATTGTTGGTGGGATTGCAACCTGGTACAGCCACTCTGGAAATCAATCTGAAGATACCTCAGAACATTTGACATAGTACTACCTGAGGACCCAGGTATACGACTCCTTGGCATATACTCAAATGATGCTCCAACCTATAACAAGGATACATGCTCCACTATCTTCATAGCAGCCTTACTTATAATAGCCAGAAGCTAGAAAGAACCCAGATGCTCTTCAACAGAGAAATGGATACAGAAAATGTGGTATATCTACAAAATGGAGTACTACTCAGCTACTAAAAAAAATGACTTTATGAAACTCATAGGCAAATGGATGGAACTAAGAAATACCATACTGAGTGCAGTAACCCAATCACAGAAAAACACACTTGGTGTGCATTCACTGATAAATGGATATTAGCCCAAAAGCTCAAATTACCCAAGATATAGTCTGTAGACCAGATGAAGCTCAAGAAAAAGTATGACAAAGTGCAGATGCTTCAGTCCTTCTTTTAAGGGGAACAAATATATTCTTCGCAGGAAATACAGAGACAGTTTGGAGCAGAGACTGAAGGAAAGGCCATCCAGAGACTGTCCTACCTCGGGATCCAACCCATACACATACAGCCACCAAACCCAGACAATATTGCTGATGCCAAGAAATGCATGCTGACAGAAGCCTGATATAGCTGTCTCCTGACAGGTTCTGCCATAGCTTTACAAATATCGAGCCAGATGCTTTCAGCCAACTATTAAATTGTGAATGGGACCTCATTGTAGGAGTTAGAGCAAGGATTGAAGGAGCTGAAGGGTTTTGCAACCCCATAAGAACAACAATACCAACCAATCAGAGATCCCAGGAGCTAAACCATCATCTAAAGAATATACATGAGCATACCCATGGCTCCAGCTGCATATGTAGCAGAGGATGGCCTTATTGGACACCAATAAGGTGTCCTGCCAAAGGGATGCGGGAAGGGGTGGGTGGATGGGTTGGGAACATCCTCATAGAAGAAGAGGGAGGGGGTTGGGATAGAGGGTTTATGGACAGGAAACCAGGAAAGTGGACAACATTGGAATGTAAATAAATAAAAAATTATCAATGATAATATATAATAATAATTGTAGTAGTAGTAGTAATAATGATAATAATAATAAAGAAAATGGGCTCTGGGATTAAGTAGGCTTTCAAGGTTAGATGTGCAATAAACGTCTTTGAAACTGATACTTCAGCTTAAAAATACATTACTTTTATTTGATTTATGTACTGATAGGTGTTCAGAATACTGAACTTTAATTAAAAAGACCATCTGCTTCTGATGAGATGCTCGCAAATTGCTAATATTATATACAAGGTAAGCTTTATTCCAGAGAAAGTGTTTACATGAGCACTGAGGTAGACCTTTCACAGAGATTTTTGGGGTCATTTTAGGACCACAGGTATCTCAGTTGTCTGCCATGTTTTCTTCTCCTCCTGTTATTGTCCCATCTGTCTACACATTGCCATTACACATGTTCCTAATATAGAGTCTCTTTTTCATGGACTACTGAGTCACTGTTACAACTGCACATCTAACATCCCACCGTGATGACATTCTGTAACCTATGCTGTCATTATACATCTTCGCCAATCTTCCTTTACTATCAGTTCCCCAGTAATATTTTTCTAATTTCCTTATTGCTTTAATTTTATCCAGGTTTCCCTGAAGCAGCTTAGATCTAGGACACACATGTATGCCCATTCATATGTATATGCACACATATTGCACACTGATATTATAACTATGTATAATAATCTTACTGATATTGAAGAATATGGATGTTCTGGCTAGTTCTGACCATACTGATGCTATATATCTTGCTAAATTATCTTACATATGTTCTTAACCTAAATCAATTTTCTCTTGTGGATGTTTTGTAGAATCAAAAAAAAATACTTCTTTTGTACATATATTTGGAGACAATATTTTCCCAATATTGTATGTGTATGTATTAAGACATCTGTGAGGTTTAATTTTTTATTTTTACTTGGATTCGGTAGTAATATATAATATACTTTTCTCATCATTAAATCATATGCTGGCAACCTCAGTTATACGTTGACTGCAATACAGATGACTTCCAAGTTTGTAACAATAAGGCCTATAGGTGATGGTGTTAGGCTCCAATGAAGCCATCACTCTTTTACTCTCTAGTGTCACAGATAATTTGGAGTAGATTATCCACATTTAAATTTAGGGAGCTCTGGCTTTTTCCCTTCGAAGATTTTGTTGTGTTATTTTCAGAACTAGTTTTGCTTTAAATAACATTAAATGAAGGATAAAGTCAACTAGTAACTGAACAAGGGAATAGAAATCAATAGTTTTCTATGGAGTAAAGAGAAAATCAATGGAACTGGAGGAAGACTTCATTATGTACATTCAGAGTAATCATAGTTGAGAAGGCTTCTGCTAGTGCTTAATTGACACCAGCAAACAAATAGTTTTCACAAATGGGGTTGTTATTTATGATTTAGTACTTGAAGGTCTGTTACATCAAACTTCCAAGTATGTAACCCAATGGAAATGTACATCTATGCATGGATAGTTTCACCTGAATTTGGTGTTTAAGCAGAAAATAGCACTATCAAAAAACTTAAACTTCTGATCTACCTAAGCTCAACACTAAAGTTAATGATATTATGTCTCTCTACCATGTGTTATAAATGTTATGAAAAAATAATAGTTGCATTAATAAAATGTAACTGCACTTTATGCTTTAGTCAAAGAGAGAAAATCTACCAGCCAGAGTACCTATTCATGGCTGACCACATCTGTCTTCAAGACAGAGTGATAAGGTTGGAGTCATGGATAGCTGATAAATCTCCAAAAAGGATTCTGTTTTTAATTATTTTATTTCATTTTAATCATATGTGTGTGTGTGTGTTTACTGTATGTATGTGGGTAGCTAAGGAGGCTCGAGGCATCAGATGCTGAACTGGTGTCATGGTGCTGTGAGCTGCCTGACCATGGTGCTAGGAATTGAACTCAGTCGCTGTAAAGAGTAATACGCACTCTTACCTGCTGAACTATCTCTACAGTCCCAGATCTATGCATCCAAACTTTGAATTTTGGATAGCCTTCCCATGGAGAAGAATTTCTAAAGAAACTTTAGGCTTTCTTTTAGGTATCACACTACATTTGTGTCCTAAAACTGAGAAACACAAACTCTTTGTTAGAAAAGATGACCTAGAAGATGGAGAACGTGTTCTCGTTGTTAATTGGTAATGCTGTGCGAAGCAACAATGAACTAATTTTGTAAAGTGACAGAGTTGGTGTCTCAGTATAGGATTCTAATATATATTAGTGACAATACAGTTCTGTTTCAGAGTCAGGTGTTAGTATAGGAGGAAAAGAGATAATAATGCTAACAATATAATTAATACAATGAAATTTTGACTTGTTCTAATCAAATCAAATGGCCAGTAGAGCTTTTCTTTTCTATAGAGATGCTTGGAAATATATATATATATTTTTTTTCATCTATAGTATAAATCATATAATTATTTCTAATAAAATGGCTTTCTTAAATTTACGTTTAAATTCTGAATCTTTTGTATAAAGGCAAATAGAAGTTCTCTTCTGGTTCAAACCTCTGGTTCAAACCTATGTCCTATAGCATATGAGATAAATATCACATTAAAAAGATTAATATACTCCTTCAAAATATCAGAGCCTGAAGCAAATTAATTTTTGTATAAACTCCAGGACACCTTTAAGATAAGCCTACATACAGCCAACCTTTGTATAACAGTCAGTCATTCTACATCCAGAATAATGACCCTAGTATTACAGATAGACAGGGAAATGACTGGATGAAGGATTCAATACTCTGAAAGTTTATGTTCTAAATGTAAAAGGTAGGCCTAATATGCTAGGAGACAAAATCAAATAAACCAAATATACTTAGAGAGTATGTATTAAGAAATTATTGAGAAAACAATATATAGTTCTTGAAAAGATATGTATGCACACATCTGTGAAGCTGTACCTCGGAAGGTAGTTGTATAAAAGAGATAGAGAAGCAAAAGGAGAAGAGAAAGAACAGGAAGGAAGGAAGGAAGGAAAAAAGGAAAGAAGGAAAGGATGTATGGAGGAAGGGAAAGAGGTCGAGAGAGCCACAAGAGAGCTTTGGTTAATCATATATAATATAATGGCTTATTTCTATTTTGCATCACAAATACTGTGCTCTGAGAACTCAATCATGGACAGATGTTTCCACTGAGTTTTGTTTTCTTTACCCTCTGCATCCTTGAAAACATTGCTTTTCATTTGGATATTTGTGAGAGAGGACATGCCTTATTTCAGAGAATACTCTCTATGTGCCATACACATTAAACACATAAATGCCTTTACCCATATTCCACTGCTTCTGCACATAATTCCCAAATCCCACAGTAATCCTTGCTTCATACATCCATGTCCTGTACAGTGTGTTCTCACACTACATCAGGCACACACAATGCTATGGCTTCTAAGTCTTTTTCATCCATCTTGAGATAAAGTCTGTTTTGGATCACTCACCCTGCAGAAATGAAGTTTCTTTTGGCAGTTCTGTAAAATGGTCTTTTTAGGAAACTTGTAGACAGTCATCATCAAGGACTTAACACCTACTACATGAATGAGTTTGCAAGTATATTCTCCAATTCCTGCTGAATCATGAGATGTCTGCAACCCCAGCCAGCCATTTGACCATAATTTGTGAGAGACTCTGAGCCAGAAGCACTTAGTTCAACCTCCCTTGGTTTCCTAACCCCCAGGAACTATGTGAGGTAATGACTGTGCTGTGATTTAAGCTCTTATGGTTTAGTTAATTAATAACACAGATAGAGATTAAGTAATGACATGACATCATTTAACTGCGAGGCAAATTGAAAAATCTGTTTTATGTCCAGGAGGCAAGAGTGTGAGGTTAGTGTCCATGCAACTGTCTCTACCGTACTCTATATCCATCCAGCAGAATCAAGAACTCTGGATAAGAAGAAATAGCCCTCCCCAGGTAGAGTTCCAACAAACACTGGGGCTGGTCCTTGCCCAAATAAAAATGCAAGGGTTGCTACATAGACAGAACAGGAAAGTTAGAGGCAGAACATCTAGGTCCACTACTCTTATAAACCAGAAATTTCAAGTCACTAGATCTGTTTCTATGTCTGTAAATCAAGTAGAGTTTGTTAAACAACTTATAATCTCCTTTATATAGGCCAAGGTAAATGACACAGACAAGTTGTTGTATGTATATAGCAATGTTCATAGTCAAATTTGATTTTGCTACTAGCCCTTACTCTATAGCCCTAAAGTGTTCTAATTTTTTGGATTGCCAATTTTAACCCTTTTATTTTTCTTTCCTTTTTAGAAAATCGAGATTTCTTTCAAAGAAAAGAACAGAGTGTCGAAAATTTTTGAAACCTGTTTATCTGTGAGGCGAACAAGGACAACCACAATAGACATGCTAAAGGATATAAGGTTCATAAGGCTAGAACCCTAAACAACAACTGTAGGCAACTTAAAAATGCTGGGAATAGACACACCAGTCTTATCCAGGGAAGAGAACAACAATTCATTTTCCAGTACACAAAGGTAAGCCCTGCAAACAGATGAGCAAGAAGCATTAAAGACGCCGAGCAGGTTGTATTTTTGTATCTAGGAATGTATTGATTTCTTTCCAATACATTTAGTAGATTTAATCCATACTCAATCCAGACTAAGGAAAAAACTGACTTTTATTGAATATCTAGTACTTTTCAATCATTATTGTTTCTTTCAAACATCATTCTGTGAAATTCTCTGATAAGCTCATCACCTATATTCACCGATGAAATGCAGCAATTTCTGTAGACTTGGTTGCTAGGAGACCCAGAGGCAGATTCATTCTCATAGCTGTTTTATAACAAAGTCAAAGACCATGTTCCTTTACGAAGCATGCACTGATGATAAGGGTCTTAAACAAGAGAACATTGAAATGTTTACATAATTTCCTAAGGGAACTACTTAGAAAGAAGAAAACACATAGAAGCAGTAAATTTATGGTAACTCCTTTCTCCTTCATGGGTATAACTTATACTTTCAAGTTAGGAATCGTAATTGAGGCAAACGTTAACTGAAGGCTCACAATATGGAATCTACAGGGGATCAGGGGACAGCAGCAAGGTCAAAGGACAGTGAATTAGAAGTCACATCAAACTCATGATTATTTGATTCTGAAATCATTTGATTTTATAATAGTTAAAACCTTACTTAGTTCTAGGAACTTGTAAAGTTTACAATGTAAAACTCATTTTCCGTAATTCAATGTTTCTTAGCACTGAACGTAGGATTTGCTAAAGAGGTAGTGAGAGGTTTCTTTCCCCTTTCACAAATGACATCACCACCAGGTAAATACAGGCATATGTCTCTAGAATGGCATCATTTTGCTTTATAAGACCCTCTGCATTCAAAGTTTATGCTCCATGATTGACAGATTTTATTGTGAATAATTATGCAGGTGCTTTTCCTGAAAAAGTTTTAACTGACAGAGCTCTTGCAGATACAAAGAAGTCAGTCAGCCAAACAATATGAGGGTTAGGATTTTCTTTTCACTGAATCATTGTTTCTTCAGGAAATGAGTTTTAATTGATGATATTTTTTGTTGTCAAAATCAGGCATGGCCATTTTGTCAACCTGACATACATCTGTAATAACTAGGGTGACTTTATTATGTAACCACTGGGGTAAATTGTCTCTAATTCTCTTATCCTGTTCTTTACACTTATCTTTGGGTGTGAGATGCTTGTACATGACTCTAAACCTTCAAAGCTGCAGATCATTACGTTTGGAGAATAACTATAGTGCACACTTTGGCTGGAGATTGGCAGTAAATATTCATTTTGTGAAGTCTGTACAAAATTTTGGTCCTCTTGGAGGGTATTTCTGTAAGAATTTTTATAGGTCTGTATAGGCAGAATACTTAGAATTCATTTGGGAGGAAAATAAGCAAAAGCCTGTGTGCATTAGTTGGTCACTAAATGAGTCATCACATTTAATCTTCCTGAAAAACTATGAAATCAGCAAGGATTTGTTTTTACATATGAGGAAGACTCCAGAATGTAAGGAGACAGCACAAATCCTGAAAATTAGTAAGCAATGAACTAAGGAGTTAGTTTAGTTGTCTGACACAAATTTCATTTTCTCAATGATTATGTAGTATCACTGAAAGAAAATGTATACTTTTTTGGTTATTTATTGGATATTTTATTTATTTACATTTCAAATGTTAAACCCTTTCTTGGTTGCCCCTCCAGAAACCCCATATACCATCCTCCCTCCCCCTGCTTCTATGAGGGTGCTCCCCCAACCACCCACCCAATTCTGATTCCCTACATTGGCATTCCCCTACACTGGGGTATTGAGCCTTCCCAGGATGAAGGGTCTCTCCTCCCACTGATGTCTGACAAGGCCATCCTCTGCTATATATGTGGCTGGAGCCATCGGTCCCTCCATGTGTACTCTTTGGTTGGTAGTTTAGTTCCTGGGACCTCTGGGAGTTCTGGGTGGTTGATATTGTTCTAATTCCTATGGGTTGCAAAACCCATCGGCTCCTACAGACCTTTCTGTAACTCCAGCATTGGGGACCCGGGGTTCAGTCCACTGGTTAGCTGTGAGCATCCACCTCTGTATTTGTCATATTCTGGCAGAGACTCTTGGGAGACAGGTATATCAGGATCTTGTCAAAAAACACTTCTTGGCATCCACAATAGTGTCTGGGTTTGGTGTCAACATATGGGCTAGATTCTCAGGTGGGAACGTCTCTGAATGGCTTTCCCTTCACTCTATGCTCTACACTTTGACTCTGTATTTCCTCCCTTGAGTATTTTGTTCCACCTTCTAAGAAGGTTTAAAGCATCCACATTTTTTCTTCATTCTTCTTGAGGTTAATGTGGTCTGTGGATTGTGTGTTGGGTATTCTGAGCTTTTGGGCTAATATCCAATTATCAGTGAGTACATACCATGTGTAATCTTTGTGACGGAATTACCTCACTCAGGATGATATTTTCTAGTTCCATACATTTGTCTAAGAATTACATGAAATCATTGTTTTTAGTATATGAGTAAATGTACCACGTTTTCTGTATTCATTCCTCTGTTGAAGGGCATCTGGGTTCTTTCCAGCTTCTGGCTGTTATAAATAAGGCTGCTATGAACATAGTGAAGCATGTTTCCTTGTTATATATTAGAGCATCTTTCGGGTGTTTGCCCAGGAGTGGTAGACATGAGTTGTCAGGCAGTACTATGTCCAATTTTCTTAGGAACCAAAAGACTGATTTCCAGAGTGGTTGTATCGCTTGCAATCCCACCAACAATGGAGAAATGTTTCTCTTTCTCCATACCCTTGCCAGCATCTGTTGTCACTTGAATTTTTGATCTTAGTCATTCTGATGGGTGTGAGGTGGAATCTCAGGGATGTTTTGATTTGCACTTGCCTGATGACTAAGGATGGTGAACATTTCTGTATGTGCTTCTCAGACATACAAAATTCCTCACTTGAAAAATCTTTGTTTAGCTCCGCATCACATTTTAATAGGGTTACTTGATTCTCTGGAGTCTAACTTCTTCAGTTCTTTGTATATATTAGATATTAGCCCTTTATCTGATATAGGATAGGTAAAGGTCTTTTACCAATCATTTGGTTGCCTTTTTGTCCTATTTACAGTGTCCTCTACCTTACAAAAGCTTTGCAATTGAAATAATCCCATGCATCCTATCAGATCCCAGAGACTAAGTATGATCTTCAATAACAACAGAACCAACATAAAGCCCGCATACACACAGAAGCTGAAAAATGCTTTGCTCAGTGATAACTTGGTCAAGAAAGAAATAAAGAAAGAATTAAAGCCTTTTTAGAATTTAATGAAAATTGAGGCACAACATACCAAAACTTATGGGACACAATGAAAGCAGCACTAAGAGGAAAACATGTAACTCTGAGTGTCCCTAAAAAGAAACTGGAGAAAGCATATAGTAACAGCTTGACAGCACACCTGAAAACTCTAGAACAAAGTGAAGCAAATACACCCAAGAGGAGCAGAGGGGAGCAAATAATACAATTCTAAACTGAGGGCTGAAATAACCAAGTAGAAACAAAAAACTTACAAAACCAGGAGCTGGTTCTTTGAGAAAATCAACGGCATAGATAAACCCTTAGCCAGACTAACCAGTGGGCACAGAGACAGTATCAAAATCAACAAAATCGGAAATATAAAGGGAGACACAACAACAGAAACTGACGAAATTCAAAAAATCATCAGATCCTACTACAAAAGCCTATACTCAATAAAACTAGAAAATCTGAATGAAATGGAAAATTTTCTAGACAGATACTGGGTTCCAAAGTTAAATCAGGATCAGATAAACCATTTAAATAGTTCCATAACTCCTAAAGAAATAGAAGCAGTCATTAAAAGTTTCCCAACCAAAAACCCTGCAAGATAAGATGGGTTTAATGCAGAATTATATCAGAACTACAGAGAAGATCCAATACCAATTCTCTTCAAACTCTTCTACAAAATAGAAACAAAAGAAACACTACCCACTTTGTTCTGTGAAGCCACAATTATGCTTCTATTTAAACCACACAAAGACCCTACAAAGAAATAGAAATTCAGACCAATTTCCCTTATGAACATTGATATAAAAATACTCAATAAAATTCTCGTAAACTGAAGGAAAGAATACATAAAAACTATCATCCATCATAATCAATAGCCTTCATCTCAGCAATGCAGGAAAGGTTGAATATAGGGAAATCCATCAATATAATCCATTATATAAACAAACTAGCGGGGGGAAAAAGCCTCACATGATCATCTCATTAGATCAGAGAAAGCATTTGACAAAACTCAAAACCCTTTGATGATAAAAGACTTGGAAAGATTAGGAATTCAAGGTCCATAAATAAACCTAGTAAAAACAATATACAGCAAACCTGTAACCAGCATCAAACTAAATGGAGAGAAACTAAAATCAATTCCCCTAAGATCTGGGACTAGACAAGTCTGTCTACTATCTCCCTACATATTCAACATAGTACTCAAATTTCTTTCTAGAATAATTAGACAACAAAAGAAGGTCAAAGGGAAACAAATTGGAAAGGAAAAAGTCAAAATATCACTATTTGCAGATAATATGATAATATACTTAAGTGACCCCAGAAATTCCACCAGACAACTCCTAAACCTGATAAACAACTTCAGCAAAGTATATAACGAATTACTAAAATTAACTAAAACAAATCAGTAACCTTCCTCTACTCAAAGAATAAAGAGCCTGAGAAAGAAATTAGGGACACAACACTCTTCACAATAATCACAAATAATATAAAATACCTTGGTGTGACTCTAACAAAACAAGTGAAATATCTGTATGACAAGATCTTGAAATCTGGGAAGAAAGAAATTAAGATCTCAGAAGATGGAAAGATCTCCCATACTCATGAATTGGCATGGTTAATATAGTAAAAATGGCCATCTTGCCGAGCAATCTACAGATTTAATGCAATCCCCATCAAAATTCGAACTCAATTCTTCACAGAGTTAGAAAGAACAATTTGCAAATTCATTTGGAATAACAAAAAACCCAGGATAGCAAAAACTATAATCAACAATCACAGAACTTGTGGGGGAATCATCATTCCTAGCTCAATCAGTATTACAGAACAATAGTGATAAAAACTGTATGGTATTAGACAGTCAGGTACATCAGTGGAATAGAATTGAAGACCCAGAAATGAACCCACACACCTATGGTCACTTGATTTTTGACAAAGGAGCTAAAACCATCCAGCAGATAAAAGACAGCATTTTCAACAAATGGTGCTTGTTCAACTGGAGGAAAGTATGTAGAAGAATGCAAATTTGTCCATTCTTATCGACTTGTACAAAGCTTAAGACCAAGTGGATCAAGGACCTCCACAAAATTTAAAAAACAAAAAACAAAACAAACAAAAAAACCAAAAAAAAAAAAAAAACACCAGATGCACTGAAATTAATAGAAGAGAAAGCAGGAAAAACCCTTGAACAAATGGGCACATGAGAAAGTTTCCTAAACAGAACACCAATTGGTTATGCTCTTAGAAAATGTATATTTTTAAACATAAAAGCAAATCCCATCAAAAAAAAAAAAGGAAAATACCATCATGGCTTCATCATTGGTCATGCTTAAACTTTCCAAACCTGGTACTCTAGTAATAGTCACTGGTTTTGTGAGAAGAAATACTGTAGTTTTTACATTATTTTCTCATTATTTATTTATTTTTTCATTCATTCATTCATTCATTCATTATTTGTTTTTATACTACAGATTTTATTCCCCTCCAGGTCTACCTCCCCAACAGTTCCACATTCCATACCACCTCCCCCCAAACCCCGTGTCTCCACAAGGATGTCCCCAACCACCTACCCTACCAGACTTTAAACTTCCTGGGGCCCCCAATCTCGAGGGTTACATGCATCTTCTCTGACTCAACCCAGACCCGGGAGTCCTCTGCTGTAAATATGTTGGAGGCCTCATCTCAGCTGCTGTGTGCTGCCTGGTTGATGATCGAGTTTCTAAGAGATCTCAGGGGTCCAGGTTAATTGAGACTGCTGGTCCTCCTACATGGTTTCCCTCCTCCTTAGCTTCCTCCATCTTTTCCCTAATTAAACCAGAAAAGCCAGCATCTTCTGTTCATTGATTTGGTACACACATCTGCATCTGACTCTTTCAGCTACTTGTTGAATCATTTGGAGGGCAGTCATGGTAGGTCTCTTTTTGTGAGTGCCCCATAGCCTCAGTAATAATGTCAGGTCTTGGGGCTTCTTCTTGATCTGGATCCCAATTTAGGCCTGTCCTGGACCTTCTTTTCCTCAGTCTCTTCTCTATTTCCATCTCTGCAATTTTTTCAGACAGGAAGAAATATGGGTCAGAGCTTTGACTGAGGGACAGCAACCCCATTCTTCCCTTGTGCCCTGTCTTTCTGCTGGAATGGGGCTCTACAAATTCCCTCTTCACACTGTAGTGCATTTCATCTAGGGCTCCCCTTCTTGGTTCTGAGAGTCTCTCAATTTCCAGGTCTCTGATACATTCTGAGAGTCTGCCGAACCTCTTTTCTCCCAAGGTCACCTTTTTCCATTATTTCTCCCAGTCCTCGGGGCTTCAGTCCTTTTCCCCAACGCAATACCAGATCATTTTTCCCCTCTCTCCCCATCCCCATCCCCTTTTCCTTCCCTGTTCCTTCCTCCCTCCTCCCTTGTCGTTGCTTTCTTCTTCTTTCCAAGTGGGACTGAGGCATCCTCAGCTGCTTGATCTTTTTGAGTTCTACGATTGTATCTTGGGTATTCTATACTTTTTTTTGGTTAATATCCACTTATTAGTGAGACCATACTGGGCATGTCCTTTTGGGTCTGAGTTACCTCACTCAGGATGATATTTTCTAGTCCCCTCCATTTGCCTGCAAAACTCAGCATGTCCTCATTCTTAATAGCTGAGTAGTACTCCATTGTGTAAATGAACCATATCTTCTGTATCCATTCTTCTTTCTTGGGACATTTGGGTTGTTTCCAGCTTCTGACTATCACAAATAAGGCTATGAACATAGTGGAACATGTGCCTCTGTACCATGATGGGACATCTTTGGTCCCAAAATTATATTCCAAAGAGTGGTATTGCTGGTTCTTTAGGTAAGTCTATTTCCAATTTTCTGAGGACCATCCAAACTGATTTCCAGAGTGGTTCTACGATGCAAGAGGACTAGAAGACAGGAAATAGTGAAATTTAGGGCTGAAATCAACCAAATAGAAATATAGAGAATGCAGGGAAACCAAAAGCTGGTTCATTAAGAGAATCACCAAGATAGGTAAAACCCCTGCCAAACTAACTAAAGGGCCTAGAGGCATTATCCAAATTAACAAAATCAGAAAGGAAATGGGAGATATAACAACAGAAATGTAGGAAATTCAAAAAATTATCAGATCTTATTACAAAGTCCATACTCAACAAAACTGCAAAATTAAGATGAAATGAATGGTTTTCTAGACTGATTCCATACACCAAAGTTAAATCAAGAGCAGGTGCACTATCTGAATAGGTCTATATCCCATAAGGAAATAGAAGTCATTAAAACTCTCTCAACCAAAAAGAGGCCAGATGGATTTAGTTCAGAATTCTCCTGGACCTTCATAGAAGACCTGATACCAATATTCCTCAAACTATTCTACAAAATAGAAATAGAATGAACACTACTTAATTCATTCTACGAAGCCACAATTACTCTGATACCCAAACCACACAAGGACCCTACCAAAAAAGAGAACTTCAGACCAATCTTGCTGATGAATATCGATGCAAAAATATTCAATAAAATTCTTGCAAACCGAATCCAAGGACATCTCAAAACTATCATTGACCGTGATCAAGTAGGTTTCACCTCAGTGATGCAAGGTTGGTTCAAGATATGAAAATCCATTATCACTTACCATATGAATCAACTCAAAGAATAAAACCACATGATCATCTCCTTAGATGCAGAAAAAGCACTTGACTAAATTCGACAACCCTTCATGTTAAAAGTAGGAGAGATTAGGAATTCAAGGCACATATTTAAACATAAGAAAAGCAATTTACTGCAAACCAACAGCTAGTATCAAATTAAATGGAGAGATACTTGAAGCAATCCCACTAAAATCGGGGACAAGAAAAGGATAGCCACTTTCCCCATATCTATGCAATGTAGTACTTAAAGTGCTAGCTAGAAAAATAAGACAACAAAAGAGATCAAGGGATACAAATTGTCAAAGAAGAAATAAAGGTAATACTATTTGCAGATGACATGATAGTATACATAAGCAACCCCAAAAATTCTACCAGAGAATTTCTTCAACTGATAAACAACTTCAGCAATGTGGCTGGATATAAAATTAACTCAAATAAATCATCAGCCTTCCTATATACAAATGATAAACATCCTGAGAAAGAAATTAGGGAAGCAATTCACAATAGCCCTTCACAATAGTCACACATAATATAAAATATTATGGGGGTAACTCTAAGCAAACAAGTGAAAGATCTTTATGATAAGAACTTCAAGTCTCTCAAGAAAGAAATTGAAGAAGATCTCAGATAATGGAGAGATCTTCCATGCTCATGGATTGGCAGAATTAACATAGTAAAAATGGCCATCCTACCAAAGGCAATCTACAGATTCAATGCCATCCCCATTCAAAATCCCAACATGAGTCTTCAAAGACATGGAAATAGCAATTCTCAAATATCATCTGGAAAGGCAAAAGCCAGAATAGCGAAAACAATTCTTAACAATAAAAGAATGGCTGAGGGGATCACCATTCCTGACCTCCAGCTCCTCTACAGAGCAAAAGTGATAAAACCTACATGGCATTGGTACAGAGACAAACAGGTTGATCTATGGAATAGAATTGAAGACCAAAACATAAAACCACACACTTACACACACTGATCTTTGACAAAGAAGCCAAAAATATTCAATGGAAAAAAAGAAAGCATCTTCAATAAAATGGTGCTGGTCTAATTGGCTGTCTGTATGTAGGAAAATGAAAATAGACCCATATTTGTCACCATGCACAAAGCACAAGTCCAAGTGGATCAAGGACCTCAACATAAAAGCAGATACACTGAATCTAATAGAAGAGAAAGTGGGAAAGAGCCTTGAATTCATTGACACAGGGGGAGATTTCTTAAACAGAACTCCAGCAGCTCACACTCTAAGGTTAAGAATTGATAAATGGAACCTCATGAAACTGGAAAGCTTCTGTAAGGCAAAGGACATAGTCAATAAGACAAATTGGCATCCTACAGATTGGGAAAATAATTTCACTAACCCCACATGAGAAAGAGTGCTAATATCCAAAATATATGAAGAACTCACCAGAAAACCGAACAACCCAATAGAAAAATGGGATAAATAACTAAACCAAGAATTCACAACAGAGGAATCTTAAATGCATAAGAAACAGCAAAGGAAATGTACAAAGTCCTTAGTGATCAGAGACTTTCTTATTTTTAAAGGAAGCAATCTTCTCATTATCACTTATTCTACCTTTTGTTACCATGAATTAAAAGACAATATAAGATTCCCTTTAACAAACAGCACTCGACAGAAGCACAGCCACTCAACTCTGTAGTTGATGAATTGTCTTGGAACTGGACATTGTCCATTTCAGCCTCATTTTATGCTTTATTTAAGGAAATAAGTCCAGATGGTGGAGCTCATAATTTTTGAATGATGAGCTAACGCTTACTGAGTACTTCTGGCTCCTAAACCCTCAGAAACTCACCACAGGGAATTACCTTGATAACCTATTTATTTTCTACATGAGGAATGTCCAGGATGCAATGATGGAGGGCCTGATGAACCCAGCTCCCTGTAGGTGCACTGGGTTGTAGCTCAGCAGGGTTGTTAGTGTGCTTTTCTGCACTTCAATTCATCCTCCTTATCTTACATATTTCTGAGGTATGCGGATTGTATCTTAAGGATTTTTATTCTCCTAGTTTAGTGTTTAATATCCATCACATTATCTATATAGCATACATATGTATAAAAAGAACTTGATACTATATAACTTCCCTTCCTTGATATAAGGACTTAAAATTGTTTGAAAAGGTCGATGGTTTCCATTCATAGCCAAACATAAGACTTTAGGGAAATGTTTGTCAGAGAATTCAGGAAATTTGTTCCCTTTACAGAGAGAAAGCTCCCACTGGCAAGGGTGTGTGTATAGGATTCTGAGTTGCAGCTAACATTTTATTTCTTGATTCACATGGAAGGTTTGCAAATGCTTAGCTGATAATTTTTCCTTAAACAAACACTTCATCCATGCACTATGATTTCATTAAATTGACACAGATGCACAAAAATGTGTGTAAAGTAAACATAAAACAATATTGATATAATTTAAAGAAACCTATAAACCCAACCATCTATGATACTACCAAGCTTAAAAGAAAAAGAGAAAAGTATAAAGTAATTTTTCTTTTACTTTAGAAAAATTATCCCAATGTGAAATAATAGACACACTTAGATTCTAGGATTGCACTAGGAAGCAAGAATTGAAAATGTGGATAGAAATTTTCAGTCAGATTAGAAAAACAACAGAATAGTATTGCTTGATCAATATGTTTAGCAACCACATCCTCAGTGCACATGAGAGATGGGGAGATTTTTTTTCTCCTACAGCATTCTCCTAATGCTGACTCTGCTCATATTTTCGTAAAATAAAAGGAATGAGATAAAATCTGTCTTGAGTACAGCGAATGTTGGATGGCAGTGTTATTTTGATAATTTTTGAATCTGTAGTACTACTTAAGTAAAGGCAAAGAGGAGAAACACATTCTTGGCAACTGTCATGAGAATCTCATTGGTATATTGATCATTCTTAAAGGTTACTACATTTATGAGTCAAAACCAATATATTCTCATGAATTAATAATTTGAACTATGTTCAGTTGGCATTTGTTTCTTTGTCCTTTGATATGAATTATCTTATATAACAGGCTTACTTTGTGAATGTGTGGGCTTTGGAATGGGTCAAAACAAAGGGAAATCTTTCAGCACTGGACATTTGAACCATGTGCTGAGTGAATTCCTGTGATTAGGTGACATTTCTAAATGAAATGGTAGTTTGGAAAACTAATATGTTACCACTGTTCTGCAGATGATCCAAATCCATGGTTAGGGATATTATTTCCCTATATGCAGAATTTGTTTTGTTTCTTCCATGTTTAAATTCAGAAGTCCAATGGAGTAGAAACATAAAATTAACCTGATTGCAGCAGTAAGCATTCTGGATAGAAAACCTCTCATTCTCCTGTTCTGGCTTAATGGGGAATCAAATGTGATTTTCGTTGTGTGGAGATGATTACTGATGGATAATTAGTCTAAAACATCTCTTTTCAAATCCTTCGCATGGCAATCAAGGAAGAATGTGAGAGGTTAGGCATTACATTACTAGGGTTATCAGCAGCATATAATTTCTTAATTATGCATAAAACGGATAACAAATAGCTACCAATGGAGTTCCTGGATTTTCTTGTGAAATGAAGTACACGAGGATCTGAACCTTATTAGAGAGTGTGTGGTTAAAAGACACAAGACATTATTCTTTTTTTCTGATTGTGTACAACTAAACCTTGGTTTTCTCTCATCTCTGAAATAGGAAAAACAACACCACTTTGTTCTTAAATTGTTGCACGGGTTACATTGTCTTGACTGTGAGTAATAGTACATATATTAAAAGTCCTACAATTTGTCTTTCTTTGTACACACCTAATTCTAGCTAGAAATAAATTTAAAAGAGATGTTTGGTACTTGGCCATTGCATTCTCTAACACTAACACAGATAATTAAAGCACATACACTAAACAGTGTTTGAGGGAAGGTCTGTCTTTTACTAAAAGTCTGATTTGGCTTGTGCTGTTTTTTCTTGGGTTCCTTTGGAATGGCAAGTGCTATTTGAATGTGTCAACCAGCTTAAAACGAATTAGCATATTTACTTACACATTCTCTAATTTTGGAGGAAAAATATGTACATTTTTGATCTATTGTGATGGATTGTCAAGAACAGATGAAAGTGTTATGAATGGTTACTATTTCTGCTATTTTCTCCTCCAAGTAAAATGAGTTCTTTGGCATTTTGCATGTTTTCTAATTGTTATCAAGTGGGGCAGTTTGTAGATGGAGTGCTAAAGCTGCAAGGTGTTTGAGGAGACGGAGGCAGAGATCTAAAGCCTTGAAATCACATTTATAGGCAGGAACAAGCCAGAAAAATTTATCCACATGGTTTTATTACAAAACATCAACCTCCATGAAAGGGCACCTTTCAGAGTTGAGAGTAGTTGTGCATATAAAAAAAATACAAAAGATATAGAGCCTAGAGTGATGGCAGCATCAGGTAAAACTTGCTATGCATTTGTGAAAGATATAAATCCTATTTGTAGCACTTAACAAAAAGCAAATAGTGGCTGCGTACACCTGTAATTCTAGTGCTGGAGCTGTAGAGACAGGAGGGTCCTGAAGCATGGTATCCAATTACAGTGTTTAAATTAGTGAGCTTTCAGTTCCCTAAAAGACATATCTTTTAAAAAATTAAGGTGGACAATGATTAAGAAGATCCTCAACAACAAACTCTGACCTTTCCATTAGTGAGAATGTGTGCATGTGTGTGCATGCGTGCGTACACACACACACACACACACACACACACACAAAGAAAATCTATTAACTATTACAGAATACCATATTCCTAAAGGACAATCTGCACCATGATTATTGACTGCAGAAACACAGTATTCAAAAGCAGCATGACTTCAGATTGCATGCCACTCAGAAACCATAGCAAATGTTAATTAATTTAATCAATATTTAAAAAATGAAGTATTTGTCAATAAGCAACTGAAGGCCATGCTTAGAAAATTAAATTCCAACATGTACAATAAAATGCATTTTGGTGTAGATGCTTTATAAAATAGAAGATAGCCAGATTAATATTCAGCAATACTAAACTTCCACACAAATTATTAGCAAAATTAGTCCTTTCAGATGATGGCATTGTTAATTATGACTTCAGGGTGAAGAAATAATTTACATTTTACTTTCAATTCTATATCAACAATGCAATTATGACTTAAATGGCAAGTGGTGTTGTGGCAACTTTGAAAGTATAAATGCCAGGTAAGGAGGCCCAGGAAGACAAATGGTATAGATACTGCATCTATGTCCTGAAAAGTTTCTGACACTTTTCTATACCTGGAAGGAAGAAAACAAGTATGGATTTTGGTACTTCACCCAGCTTGAGATTAAGTGGGAAATCCAAAACCATTTGAAAAGTTTGAAAATGTTTTTTTTCCACTAGCTTTCTGAAAGCCATTTGTTCATTTATTCCACAGGTATGGAAGAATCTATCCCATTTTTTCTTTCAATTTTCTCCTGTTTCTATACTATAGGTGAGGGTCAAAACAAAGGGCACAGCAATTCTTTGTATCTATTGCAATTCTGCAAATTGGAGGCACTTGAAAATATATTGTTTCTGAGTGCTACAAAAGAATGGTGTCATGGGAACCCACTCCCATTTCCACTCAGAGAAAAAGGAGAATATGTGAGCCTTGATGCAAAATGAGTAGTCACCGTGACCCTTACAATTTAACATCTCTCTTTCATTTCTAGATCAAACAAGGGAGGGGGATGGTTATAAAAATCTCATTTTATCTTTTAGCAAGGTCTTTGGGGCTGTAAGTGAAGAAGAAGAGCAGATCATTTTCAAAGCCATCTTTTAAACACATTTTTGTCAAATTCATAGTGTCAAGGATGGTTCTTGTGTGACACAATTGAAGACACCATTCATCAACAGAGTTACTTCATAGGTTCACAGGTAAGACAGCACACATACATTGATACAATTAAAGTCTTGAAAGTATCCTTTTTCTCTGTAACCTTGCAGAGATGTTTTATATGCATTTTGCTTGGCAGAAATCATGGAAGTTGCCATCAGAACATAGATACGATTAACTTCTTATGCTGTGTTATAAGCAGTGTAGACTGGCCTAGGTGAGCCACTAAAGAAATTTTATTTTCCACTTCTGTTTTATCCCATTGCCCTCTTCTCTGTTTTTTATTCTCTTATTGACCAAGAAATATTTAGTGTTCCTCTTTGGTAACATGTGAACTTGATTGAGTATTCAATTTCTAAATGATCACATTATTCATTGAACAAAGAGTTCGACACCTTGGTGAAGGTATCAGGATGAAGAGGTTGTGTTAAGACATATGATGGGCACACAGACCTTTGTCAGACTACCCCTAGTAAGTACTGTTAGATGACATTGGACAACCAGCTTGACCAAAAGCTGGTTCATTCACTGAAAGGAGCTCAGGACTGTGAAAAGTCAAAGAATCTGTGCTTGACATTGTGACTACTCATAGTAACTATCTTTTAGTTTTTCTTCAACCATGATTCTATATTTAGCTTTAGGCCTGGAGTCAAGAAGAACGTCATACTCTCATCTAAGTTCTGAAATATTACTATACATTATTTCCTTAAGGAGAATTCCTTAACACCCCTACAATAGTCTGTGTCATTAATGGAATTTTAGGAGGGATTGAGAGGAGCAATTGAAAGAATAATAATCACTTTTACTTATGTCTCAATTATGAAAAGAGGGGTGTGAATGTGATAGCGATTGTCATTTGTTTCAGTTACCAAACAGGCCAGTACTACATTCAACTACACTCTTATAGTTGTCTGTAACTCCACTAACTACCTTCAAAACTTTAGGAAGTATTTCTCAGAGTTGTTCCCAGCTGATTCCCATGGGATTGTTCCCATGATTCACCATCTGAATCCAAAGCTTCTCTCAGAATCTGATTCTCATCAATGAGTGAGGCAAATGTGTTAAAAGCCTTCAACCCTGGTGAGCCTCAGAAATCCTCCATCATCATTACATCCATGTGAGACTATGAAGATTGAAGCTGAACTTAGGAAACGAAGAAAATGGAAAATCTCCAATTCTTCTATTGATTCAAAAGGAGCTATGAAAAAAGACACCTCTATTCAGAAAAATGATGATGGCTCTAGACTTAGAAGTAAGTGAATTAGGTCATTCCAAAGGCAAAGGTCAGCAGCCAAAACCATTCTGTGGAGAGTCTCTAGCCACCTGAAGCTTATTCCTTGGTTTTAAATGTTCCTACTGTTCTGTGAAGAGGCATTGAGTGATCTTTGTTTGCTGGCCTTTGAGTCTCTGGAATGGGTATGTGGTAAGCAGAATCCAAGGCAGAATGTTGACTGATATGTTCACAAAGATGTAGAAGAAGAGATTATGAATTGTAGTTCAACGGAGTAGTTAGAACACTGGGTACCTTATAGACTAGGTGGGATTCTAGTGTCTAGTGAATTTTGTTGGTGGAAAAAGTGGGGGACAGTATTACAAACAGCAAACTTTCAGGCAACTTTTGTTTATTTATTTGTTTATTCTTATTTTACATGTATGGGTATTCTCTCTTAGTGCGGGGCTGTACACGACGTAAGTCCTGTGCATGAGGAAGCCAGAGGGAGCTGGGTGAACTAGAGATGTAGATAGTCATAAGCTGCCACTTAGGTACTGTAAATGGGGTTGCCCTTAGGAAGAGCAGCGAGGGAGCCATCCTTCTAGCACTCAGAATACCTTTCAAAACATATATTTGAGAACAGCTCAGTCCTTTTTATGTTTTATTGTTTTAAAAATATGTAGAATTTGTTTTTATTTGTGGCATTTATAGGTTGGCATTATAGAACAGAACTAGGTAGTGAAATCTTTAAGTGCTACAGCCAGATTCCGGGCTTAATTCTGGAAATCAAGCTATATTCAATATAGGATAAACTATACCTTTGTACATTTTAAAACATAATTCATTAATTTTCATTTTATATGCATCCATGTTTTGCCTGTTCTTATGTCTGGGTGAGAGTGTCAGATGCCCTCAAATTGAGATTACAGTCCCGAGCTGCTTGTAGGTGCTGAGAATTGAACCAGGGTTAGAAGGATAGTCTGTGCTCTTAACCATTGAGCTTTCTCTCCAGCCCCAACTTTGGAATAATTTTAAGGCGCTCCCTCTATAGTTCTTCTGGGTGCCATTTGTCTTTGAATCTTCTTTTGAGAAAATATATTTTACAATGCTAATTCATTCTATAATGTTCAGAAATACCTTTCTCTGAAAGCTTCTACTCTTTTACATTGAATAATTTGATTACAGAGATGCACGAGATTATACTACAGAGCCATTACCTAAATCTCAGGTTTCTGTGAGAGTTTTTGATAGCTCTTAGTACATGTTAGTCTAAATCTTTCAACCAACAGGACCTGAGATGCACAGCAATTTTAGTTCCTCTCTGAGTAAGTTCCCTTGGCATCATTGAGAAAGAAAAAAGGCTGTGTGACAGTGACAAATTATGGACAGTGATTGGTTCCATTTTGCAAGGGACACATAGGTGTCCCTTTTAAAGCCTTGATTTCGAGACAAGCCTGGGAAACCAGAAGAGACTGCTCCCTGCACACACATCTCGGACGCCAGAGGAAAAAGCCAAAGACCATCTGGAACCCTGGTGCACTGAAGCTCCCGGAAGGGGCGGCACAGGTCTCCCTGGTTGCTGCCGCTGCAGAAAGCCCCTGGGCAGCACCCCACGAGCGAACCTGAGCCTCGGGACCACAGGTAAGACCAAACTTTCTGCTGCAAGAAAGCTGCCTGGTGAGCTTGGGACACGGAAGCAGAATTTCTCTAGGAGGCACGGTCTGTGTTTACCGGAAGTCCCACACCCGCGGATCCCGGCCCACAGCAGCTCTCTGCTCCCAGACCCGGTGAGAGAGAGACCCAACCGCCTGGTCAGGTGGGCACTCCTGAGGCTGCAGAGCGGAAGAGACCACCAACACTGCTCACCCCTGCCCACATCCCTGGCCCAAGAGGAAACTGTATAAGGCCTCTGGGCTCCCGTGGGGGAGGGCCCAGGAGCGGCAGGACTTCTGCGCCTGAGACACCGCCGCCGGAACCTGAAAGAAACAGACCGGATAAACAGTTCTCTGCACCCAAATCCCGTGGGAGGGAGAGCTAAACCTTCAGAGAGGCAGACAAGCCTGGGAAACCAGAAGAGACTGCTCCCTGCACACACATCTCGGACGCCAGAGGAAAAAGCCAAAGACCATCTGGAACCCTGGTGCACTGAAGCTCCCGGAAGGGGCGGCACAGGTCTTCCTGGTTGCTGCCGCTGCAGAGAGCCCCTGGGCAGCACCCCACGAGCGAACCTGAGCCTCGGGACCACAGGTAAGACCAAATTTTCTGCTGCAAGAAAGCTGCCTGGAGAACTCAAGACACAGGCCCACAAGAACAGCTGAAGACCTGTAGAGAGGAAAAACTACACGCCGGAAAGCAGAACACACTGTCCCCATAACTGACTGAAAGAGAGGAAAACAGGTCTACAGCACTCCTGACACACAGGCTTATAGGTCAGTCTAGCCACTGTCAGAAATAGCAGAACAAAGTAACACTAGAGATAATCTGATGGCGAGAGGCAAGCGCAGGAACCCAAGCAACAGAAACCAAGACTGCATGCCATCATCGGAGCCCAATTCTCCCGCCAAAACAAACATGGAATATCCAAACACACCAGAAAAGCAAGATCTAGTTTCAAAATCATATTTGATCATGATACTGGAGGACTTCAAGAAAGACATGAACACACTTAGGGAAACACAGGAAATCATTAATAAACAAGTAGAGGCCTACAGAGAGGAATGGCAAAAATCCCTGAAAGAATTCCAGGAAAACACAATCAAACAGATGAAGGAATTAAAAATGGAAATAGAAGCAATCAAGAAAGAACACATGGAAACAACCCTGGATATAGAAAACCAAAAGAAGAGACAAGGAGCTGTAGATACAAGCTTCACCAACAGAATACAAGAGATGGAAGAGAGAATCTCAGGAGCGGAAGATTCCATAGAAATCATTGACTCAACTGTCAAAGATAATGTAAAGCGGAAAAAGCTACTGGTCCAAAACATACAGGAAATCCAGGACTCAATGAGAAGATCAAACCTAAGGATAATAGGTATAGAAGAGAGTGAAGACTCCCAGCTCAAAGGACCAGTAAATATCTTCAACAAAATCATAGAAGAAAACTTCCCTAACCTAAAAAAAGAGATACCCATAGGCATACAAGAAGCCTACAGAACTCCAAATAGATTGGACCAGAAAAGAAACACCTCCCGTCACATAATTGTCAAAACACCAAACGCACAAAATAAAGAAAGAATATTAAAAGCAGTAAGGGAAAAAGGTCAAGTAACATATAAAGGGAGACCTATCAGAATCACACCAGACTTCTCGCCAGAAACTATGAAGGCCAGAAGATCCTGGACTGATGTCATACAGACCCTAAGAGAACACAAATGCCAGCCCAGGTTACTGTATCCAGCAAAACTCTCAATTAACATTGATGGAGAAACCAAGATATTCCATGACAAAACCAAATTTACACAATATCTTTCTACAAATCCAGCACTACAAAGGATAATAAATGGTAAAGCCCAACATAAGGAGGCAAGCTATACCCTAGAAGAAGCAAGAAACTAATCGTCTTGGCAACAAAACAAAGAGAATGAAAGCACACAAACATAACCTCACATCCAAATATGAATATAAAGGGAAACAATAATCACTATTCCTTAATATCTCTCAATATCAATGGCCTCAACTCCCCAATAAAAAGACATAGATTAACAAACTGGATACGCAACGAGGACCCTGCATTCTGCTGCCTACAGGAAACACACCTCAGAGACAAAGACAGACACTACCTCAGAGTGAAAGGCTGGAAAACAACTTTCCAAGCAAATGGTCAGAAGAAGCAAGCTGGAGTAGCCATTCTAATATCAAATAAAATCAATTTCCAACTAAAAGTCATCAAAAAAGATAAGGAAGGACACTTCATATTCATCAAAGGAAAAATCCACCAAGATGAACTCTCAATCCTAAATATCTATGCCCCAAATACAAGGGCACCTACATACGTAAAAGAAACCTTACTAAAGCTCAAAACACACATTGCACCTCACACAATAATAGTGGGAGATTTCAACACCCCACTCTCATCAATGGACAGATCATGGAAACAGAAATTAAACAGTGATGTCGACAGACTAAGAGAAGTCATGAGCCAAATGGACTTAACAGATATTTATAGAACATTCTATCCTAAAGCAAAAGGATATACCTTCTTCTCAGCTCCTCATGGTACTTTCTCCAAAATTGACCATATAATTGGTCAAAAAACGGGCCTCAACAGGTACAGAAAGATAGAAATAATCCCATGCGTGCTATCGGACCACCACGGCCTAAAACTGGTCTTCAATAACAATAAGGGAAGAATGCCCACATATACGTGGAAATTGAACAATGCTCTACTCAATGATAACCTGGTCAAGGAAGAAATAAAGAAAGAAATTAAAAACTTCTTAGAATTTAATGAAAATGAAGATACAACATACTCAAACTTATGGGACACAATGAAAGCTGTGCTAAGAGGAAAACTCATAGCGCTGAGTGCCTGCAGAAAGAAACAGGAAAGAGCATATGTCAGCAGCTTGACAGCACACCTAAAAGCTCTAGAACAAAAAGAAGCAAATACACCCAGGAGGAGTAGAAGGCAGGAAATAATCAAACTCAGAGCTGAAATCAACCAAGTCGAAACAAAAAGGACCATAGAAAGAATCAACAGGACCAAAAGTTGGTTCTTTGAGAAAATCAACAAGATAGATAAACCCTTAGCCAGACTAACGAGAGGACACAGAGAGTGCGTCCAAATTAACAAAATCAGAAATGAAAAGGGAGACATAACTACAGATTCAGAGGAAATTCAAAAAATCATCAGATCTTACTATAAAAACCTATATTCAACAAAATTTGAAAATCTTCAGGAAATGGACAATTTCCTAGACAGATACCAGGTATCAAAGTTAAATCAGGAACAGATAAACCAGTTAAACAACCCCATAACTCCTAAGGAAATAGAAGCAGTCATTAAAGGTCTCCCAACCAAAAAGAGCCCAGGTCCAGATGGGTTTAGTGCAGAATTCTATCAAACCTTCATAGAAGACCTCATACCAATATTATCCAAACTATTCCACAAAATTGAAACAGATGGAGCCCTACCGAATTCCTTCTACGAATCTACAATTACTCTTATACCTAAACCACACAAAGACACAACAAAGAAAGAGAACTTCAGACCAATTTCCCTTATGAATATCGACGCAAAAATACTCAATAAAATTCTGGCAAACCGAATTCAAGAGCACATCAAAACAATCATCCACCATGATCAAGTAGGCTTCATCCCAGGCATGCAGGGATGGTTTAATATACGGAAAACCATCAACGTGATCCATTATATAAACAAACTGAAAGAACAGAACCACATGATCATTTCATTAGATGCTGAGAAAGCATTTGACAAAATTCAACACCCCTTCATGATAAAAGTCCTGGAAAGAATAGGAATTCAAGGCCCATACCTAAACATAGTAAAAGCCATATACAGCAAACCAGTTGCTAACATTAAACTAAATGGAGAGAAACTTGAAGCAATCCCACTAAAATCAGGTACTAGACAAGGCTGCCCACTCTCTCCCTACTTATTCAATATAGTTCTTGAAGTTCTAGCCAGAGCAATCAGACAACAAAAGGAGATCAAAGGGATACAGATCGGAAAAGAAGAGGTCAAAATATCACTATTTGCAGATGACATGATAGTATATTTAAGTGATCCCAAAAGTTCCACCAGAGAACTACTAAAGCTGATAAACAACTTCAGCAAAGTGGCTGGGTATAAAATTAACTCAAATAAATCAGTTGCCTTCCTCTATACAAAAGAGAAACAAGCCGAGAAAGAAATTAGGGAAACGACACCCTTCATAATAGACCCAAATAATATAAAGTACCTCGGTGTGACTTTAACCAAGCAAGTAAAAGATCTGTACAATAAGAACTTCAAGACACTGAGGAAAGAAATTGAAGAAGACCTCAGAAGATGGAAAGATCTCCCATGCTCATGGATTGGCAGGATTAATATAGTAAAAATGGCCATTTTACCAAAAGCAATCTACAGATTCAATGCAATCCCCATCAGAATACCAATCCAATTCTTCAAAGAGTTAGACAGAACAATTTGCAAATTCATCTGGAATAACAAAAAACCCAGGATAGCTAAAGCTATCCTCAACAATAAGAGGACTTCAGGGGGAATCACTATCCCTGAACTCAAGCAGTATTACAGAGCAATAGTGATAAAAACTGCATGGTATTGGTACAGAGACAGACAGATAGACCAATGGAATAGAATTGAAGACCCAGAAATGAACCCACACACCTATGGTCACTTGATTTTTGACAAAGGAGCCAAAACCATCCAATGGAAAAAAGATAGCATTTTCAGCAAATGGTGCTGGTTCAACTGGAGGGCAACATGTAGAAGAATGCAGATCGATCCATGCTTATCACCCTGTACAAAGCTTAAGTCCAAGTGGATCAAGGACCTCCACATCAAACCAGACACACTCAAACTAATAGAAGAAAAACTAGGGAAGCATCTGGAACACATGGGCACTGGAAAAAATTTCCTGAACAAAACACCAATGGCTTATGCTCTAAGATCAAGAATTGACAAATGGGATCTCATAAAACTGCAAAGCTTCTGTAAGGCAAAGGACACTGTGGTTAGGACAAAACGGCAACCAACAGATTGGGAAAAGATCTTTACCAACCCTACAACAGATAGAGGCCTTATATCCAAAATATACAAAGAACTCAAGAAGTTAGACCGCAGGGAAACAAATAACCCTATTAAAAAATGGGGTTCAGAGCTAAACAAAGAATTCACAGCTGAGGAATGCCGAATGGCTGAGAAACACCTAAAGAAATGTTCAACATCTTTAGTCATAAGGGAAATGCAAATCAAAACAACCCTGAGATTTCACCTCACACCAGTGCGATTGGCTAAGATCAAAAACTCAGGTGACAGCAGATGCTGGCGAGGTTGTGGAGAAAGAGGAACACTCCTCCATTGTTGGTGGGATTGCAGACTGGTAAAACCATTCTGGAAATCAGTCTGGAGGTTCCTCAGAAAATTGGACATTGAACTGCCTGAGGATCCAGCTATACCTCTCTTGGGCATATACCCAAAAGATGCCTCAACATATAAAAGAGACACGTGCTCCACTATGTTCATTGCAGCCTTATTTATAATAGCCAGAAAATGGAAAGAACCCAGATGCCCTTCAACAGAGGAATGGATACAGAAAATGTGGGACATCTACACAATGGAATACTACTCAGCTATCAAAAACAACGAGTTTATGAAATTCGTAGGCAAATGGTTGGAACTGGAAAATATCATCCTGAGTGAACTAACCCAATCACAGAAAGACATACATGGTATGCACTCATTGATAAGTGGCTATTAGCCCAAATTCTTGAATTACCCTAGATCCCTAGAACAAACGAAACTCAAGACGGATGATCAAAATGTGAATGCTTCACTCCTTCTTTAAATGAGGAAAAAGAATACCCTTGGCAGGGAAGGGAGAGGCAAAGATTAAAACAGAGACTGAAGGAACACCCATTCAGAGCCTGTCCCACATTTGGCCCATACATATACAGCCACCCAATTGGACTAGATGGATGAAGCAAAGAAGTGCAGACCGACAGGAGCCGGATGTAGATCGCTCCTGAGAGACACAGCCAGAATACAGCAAATACAGAGGCGAATGCCAGCAGCAAACCACTGAACTGAGAATAGGTCCCCTATTGAAGGAATCAGAGAAAGAACTGGAAGAGCTTGAAGGGGCTCGAGACCCCAAAAGTACAACAATGCCAAGCAACCAGAGCTTCCAGGGACTAAGCCACTACCTAAAGACTATACATGGACTGACCCTGGACTCTGACCCCATAGGTAGCAATGAATATCCTAGTAAGAGCACCAGTGGAAGGGGAAGCCCTGGGTCCTGCTAAGACTGAACCCCCAGTGAACTAGTCTATGGGGGGAGGGCGGCAATGGTGGGAGGGTTGGGAGGGGAACACCCATAAGGAAGGGGAGGGGGGAGGGGGATGTTTGCCCGGAAACCGGGAAAGGGAATAACACTCGAAATGTATATAAGAAATACTCAAGTTAATAAAAAAAAAAATAATAATAACACCAAAAAAAAAAAAAAAAAAAAAAAAAAAGCCTTGATTTCATTCCCCATCACTTCATTCCATTTACAGAATGAGTCACAGATATTTTTAGAAAGGAGATAAGACAAGATTAAACTATAGCTATGTATAATCTGGAAATCTTTTACAACTGGCTTAATATTTAACCATGTACTTACATAGTCACATAACTATTAGGAACTTGCTTCTGACAGGTTATTAAGCAAACTAAAGTTTTTATAGACTTGAAATATTGCAGGAGAATGGGTGTGTATATTGGAATCAGAGAAGGGTTTTGTTTTTATTTTTTTTTCTTTGGTTGGTTGTTTTGTTTGTTTTGTTACATTTTGTTCTGCCTGTCCTAGCTACTCTGGCCTTATGTTTCATCATGTAGAGAATTACGTTGTTGAGGACATAGAATTGTATTAAAGATAAAATGCATACACCCATGGAAGCCATCATCATGAGTTTTAGAAAATACTAACATTGATGTTATTACTCTGCCTACTGCCACCTATGGTACCTCTATGGAAGATTATGGGATTTGGAAAAAAGAAACTGTATTAGGATATCGAAAAATGACCCAGGAGGTTATTTATTGCACTAAATGTATTTTGTTTTGTTTGGCCTAGAAACTTAAAAACTAATAGTGATAAAAAAGTTCTATGAAATGCACTTTGTTTCAAAGTAGAAGAGACGCATTAGGGATTTAATGGATGGTAGACATACAGAATTCAGTGTTTGAAAGTGGACTGAAGTAGTTCTTAGAAGTCTGTTCTAAAGCACAGATTACACGTACTTGAATAGGAAGGACTGTGACTGTATAGTAAATAAAGAGAGAATAGAAGTAGGGTTTGAATTTGGTTATAATTCTCCTCTTAACCAAGTTTGTGATCTTCTGTTAGTAACACACACACACACACACACACACACACAAACACACACACACACACACACACAGGATTAGGTAAAAGAATGTTTAACTAGAAATAGTGTGCTTTATTTTAGATCAACACTATACTTTAGTTAGTATTTTCACACACACATATATATATATATGTATATATGTATATCAAGACCAATATTTATTGGAGCTTTTAAAAATTAGAATAAATCTTGCCTAGTTATATTCTAGACAATCGCCTGTGTGATATCTAGGAACTTAATGTGCATTGTCTTTCTCTGGTATCCATGTTCTTTCATGGAAGTGTTCTAGGAAGAAAGCACTGAATAAAACATGATTGATGTTGAAATTTTGCTATGAGGGCACTGGTCTGCATAACTTTAAGCAGTAATCCTGAAGACTTAATGTTACTGACTTTATCCCCTTGTAACTGATTCCTATGATACTCTGCTCAGTTGGGCAATTATAAAGGATTGAGTCATTAAGTCTTGCAGAAGGTCAGATCCTCATACATTAGTGCCTTGAAACTGGAACTACATTGCTCTGATCTTTTACCTGACTGTTGGCACAGTGCCTACCGTGGAGCAAGAACTCAATGAACACTTGTAGACTGCATGAGAAAGCAAAGCGAAAAGCAAATAATTCAGTAACCCAGCCCCAAGAACATTATCCCAGGGAGTTTACACAAATCAAATTGTGAAAATTTCTGCCTTGCCTGAATCTTTGTAGACACAGCACAATTTCTTCTAGGACCTGAAAGGTAATTACAATAATCTTTCATGTCTCCATGCAGAAATAAGATGTAACAGTCATATTATCCAAAGGTGTATTACAACCCATACTTCATTTTGGAAAGATTTATATGGAAAATTATCAGCTCCACTACAAGGATAATGAGGCTAATGGGGGGATATAGGTAAAATTGAATATATGAAAAATATATTTTTCTCCATTGGATGGATGGATATATACACATATGTATGTATATATATATATATGTGTGTGTGTGTGTGTGTGTGTGTGTGCGTATGTGTGTGTGTATTGTGCAGTAAAATCCCATACATAGATCCATGCCACTATCACTGCCTTGTTGTTCCAAAAGAAGCTTTTCCTACTTTCTTTATTGAATTTCGTGCTATCAAGTACGGATTTTGATGTGTTTAGTTTGTTATCATAAACACATTCACATAAAGCTATACATGGAATACCTTGAAATGTTTTACAAAATTGTGAGAAAACTGAAGACCTAGATTTCTGAAATATGTAAGTAAGATGTAAAGAGTCAAGATGGTAAGTACAGGGAGATTGGAGAGGAATACAGTATAATAAAATAATGTAGCCAGGCATGATAATAAATGTGTATAGGCCCAACATTATGGAAACAAAATCAGTTCAGGATCACACTATTTCCTATAGAGAGTTCCAGACCAACCTAACAAGACCCTTTCTCAAATAATTAAAACAAAAATAAATAAACTAATTAAAGTATATAAAAAAATTTGAGTTGAAGTAGATGTGGATATCTGTAGCCTTTTGATTCATAATCATGAGGCAGAAAGAGCCTTAGATCATGTACAAAAATATAACTAAATCCATGCTTATTGTTAAGCAGAATAAAAAGACTCTGTACTTGTGAGACAACTATACTTGAGTCCAGTCTATGATCCTTCTTCTCTCAACCTGTCAGTAACACATAAAGAACAAGCAGGTTGCCAACACAAGGAAAACAGCAGATCTTATACTGTAGTATATGAATAAAGCTTATGAGAGGACTATAAAACAAAAGTAGAGGATGGCAGGCTACTATATCTTTATTTCTTCAGAGTTCATATATTTCTCCCTGGAAGAAAGATGAAAGCTCATGAAGACAAAGAAAGTAAATGCTGTGTACAAGCTTCAGGAAGTAAATAATTTTCAGAAGGATACTGAAAATTACAAGAATCATCTGGCCCCTCCCAAAGTTATATAAGCATTAATATGCTGGTGAGGAAAGCCTCCCCAGTGTAACAACCGAGCTCTGTATGCTGTACAGAGAGCTGCAGGGGTCGAGCTTTGAGAATCATCAGCGTACTGGGGTGAGATTTTGGCAATCCAGCTATTTGTGTTATGCAGGCTCTGTAAGTAAGCCCACCCACACACTCCTGCAAGTAACCCCAATAAACTCACTGATTCCCGCAGCCAGAGTTGAGTAATTAATTAATTAATTAATTAGTGTCTATCATCAATCAGGTGAGGTGAATAAGTGTCTCCCTTCAGAAGTCATACATTACATCTCATGAGAAAAAAGGTCATCGGTTGAAAAAAAATCACCACAAAAGTCAGTCAGTTCACTCAGTTCTAAGACTGCTGTTTGAAAGATAAGCAGAAGGGCAAATAATCTTAGCATCCACCACTACTACCCTGCTCCAGCTTTTGTGTCCAGCACAATGTGCTCATCTGCCCCTGAGTAGTTTACTTTAAGCCTGGAAAGCTGAACCACACAATTAAGCTCTTTCTATTTTTTTTTTTTTATCATTTGAGTTTGGTTGAAGAGGAAAAGAAAAACAAGCCACCTGCCAAATTCCTACCAGGGCTTTAGGAAACATCTAGACAAATCCTAGCAACAACCAAGGATATGCCTCCTAAGTGAGTTATTTCTAAAAGGATGAAAAGTTTCCTTTGAGAAGAAATAGAGGCCTCCCAGGTTGTACTATTGGAAAATTTTCATCACACACAATTATTAAAATGTGTGCATCTGTTTACGTAACCCACTCTCCTGCTATTATCTGCAACTCCTTGGATCCAGCTCCACTCTGCCTCCCATTTGAGTCCAATTTTGGCTCACATTCATCTTGGCTAACAATGATGAAACCAGCATCTACCTACCACAGCATCTAATTTTACAGTTTACAAAACATTTTCAATTAATTATTTACATGAGTCCTCTCGGAATCAAAAGAGGCCATCATTGCTATTTTTGCTTTAAAAAATGTATAAAGAGATTTACAAAAGATAGGATTAAATTTAAAAAGGAAGAAAATAATGTTAATCAAGGTTGGGAGGACAGGAAAAGATTCAGAAGGAAACTATAAAAAGTGAGACTGTCCAGTAGAACTGAGAGATGGTTTGGTGCTTAAGAGCACTGGCTGTTCTTCCTTGGAACCTGGGTTCAATTTGAACATCTACATGGCAGCTCATGACCATCTGTAACTCCACTTCTCGGAGACCTGGCACCTTCTGTTGGCATCTGCAGAAAGCAGGCAGGCATGCAATGCACATGCAGATGTGCAGGCCAAACACCCATGCACATTTTCTTTTAAAGTCTTTCCAGTGGAGGAGTGTAATCAATTATTGGTAGGTTATGGAGTTGAGGTTTGTTTCTTTTTCCTCAGGAACCAAAAACATAGCTTAGCAGTTTCCTAAAATCATTACATATTTAATACATAACTGTCCATATTTTATCTATTATAGAATACTGTGTCTGTTCCTCACTACTACTGAGTTCTTAACCCTTCATCTTAAGACCCTTTGTTTTTTTCTGAAGCACCCTTTCTTTTGAGAGACAAATAAGGTAGGTAGCCGTGAATGACGGAAGACTTCTTATTGTAAGCAAACAAACAAATGACAAAAATCAAAAACAAGGGAGAAAAGCCAAGTCAGAGAGTAGTCGAATTAATAAAGAAATCACTGGTCACATCACAACCTGGGTATATATACCATGACCAAACTTTCTGTAAGTCTCCTTTTTATTCAGATCCTGTGTGCAGACACATGGGATTCATTCTTGCATTTCTTTCTTTCAATATCCTGGTTAAGACTTCTTTTCCTGTAAACACTAAGGACAGATGGTTTCCAAGAAGTACTGGGTGAGCATTAGGTAAAGCATGAAAAAAGTTATGTGAAGCCTCCAGCTCTCTCCTGTGTATGGACTTGTTGTTGTTGTTGTTGTTTGTTTTTAATTTTTATTGGTTATTTTGTTTATTTACATATCAGATGTTATCCACCTTCCCTGTTTCCTCTCCACAACCCCCCTCTCACCCCTTGCCTCCAGAAGGGTGCTCCCCCACCCACCCACCTACTCCCACCTTACTACCCTAGCATACCTCTATGCATCGAGCCGTCACAGGACCAAGGACCTCCCCTCCCTTTGATGCCAGACAAAGCCATCCTCTGTTACATACGTAGTTGGAGCCATGGGTTTCTCTATGTGTAATCTTTGATTGGTGGTTTAGTCCCTGGGAACTCTGGGTGTCTGGTTGGTTGATATTGTTGTTCTTCCTGTGGGGTTGCAAACCTGTTCAGTTCTCTCAAACATTACTGCCTCTCAGGAGATACTCAGATCGGGCTCCTGTCAGCAAGTACTATTGGCATCAACAGTAGTGTCTGGGTTTGGTGGCTGTATATGGGATGGATCCCCAGGTTGGGCAGTCTCTGAATGACCTTTCCTTCAGTCTCTGCTCTACATTTTGTCCCTGTAATTTTCTTTACACAGGAGCAATTCTGAGTTAAAATTTTGAGATGGTGGATGGCCCCCTATATCAAATGGGGGCCATGCCTAACCTCTGGATATGGTCTCTATAGGTTCTCTCTTCCCTTTGTTTGGTATTTCAGCTAATGTCATCCCTATTGGGTCCTGGGAGCCTCTTGCTTTCCTGACATCTGGGACTTTCTGTTGGCTACCATGTTTGTTTTTCAGTAATTTTTATTGTATTAGTAATCACAGCTCATAATTGTATTTCTGTTCTTTATGAAGTAGATGCTATTAAATAGAGAAAACCACCTTTTCTCTGAGTTCCTAGTTCATATTTATGGTCTTGTACTTCTAGTTACAAGAAATAGCTTAGAATAGAGGATTCCCTTCAGCAGGTCTTTCTGGCAGAATCGGTTTATGTATTTATACATGAAGACAAAAGCACTACCCATGGACACCCTGACATAAATATTCCACCCCAAAGTGCCTCTAACACAAGTGGCTCATTACTCTTTTCATCCTTACCTCAGACTTTGTTCCTCTTCCGTGTCCCCACTGTACAGCCTTTTAGTCTGAAATAGACCATAAGCTGTCACTAGTGACATCCTAGGGGATGATCCTGAAGAGAAGAGAGGAAGACTGGGAGACCTAAGGAGAACCAAACCCTCATAGCTCTTAGAGTTTGCATTCTTAGATGTCATATCCCTCTTTATTCACTGTGGAAAAAAGGGATGTGTGGTAATTACAAGATGAGATCATGGGTATAAAAGGAGCTTTGATGAGAATAAATGATGTATCCATACTCTGGAAAGTGAGGAAGCAAGGTGCCCAAAGGAGATGGAACCGCATGGCCTATGAGGCATAAGGGTCTAGAAGCTAGGCTTTCACTGGAAGTCGTACGGAAAAAATGTCACTTTGTCATTGAGTAAGTGGAAAACCTAAGTGAATTAAAGGCTGAGAGTGGCCAGGGGCTCAGCTCAGAGCTCTGTCGCACTGTTCACTTTGCAAATATTGGCTCCTACTATTAATTAGTTTTATTGATAATTATTTGTCTTCTGTCCAGATACAATTCTTAATGACTACAAGTTTTTATATGTAGATCTCTGTTCTTCAGTTTTTGCTCTCAGTAGACAAAGAAATTGAGAAAAATGCATGCTAGGGTTATTGTATTTCTATAGAAGTATGAATTAACTTCAAAACCCTCACTTCATTTAAAGAATAAATAGAAATATATAAATTTTGAAATATATAAAACAAATACTGATTTTATGAAATAGAGAAATTCAGGCTGAGGAATTCATAAATTTCCATTCTTGTTCAGTCATACATTCTTAGCCCCATCCTGCTATGACGGTCATATTAAAATTGCAGCTTCTTAAATGAAAAACTGGAAACATTTATCTAATCATTAACATTTTGAATGCATCTCTCTAATTTTGGCAAATAATTATATTGATTATTGATACATTCTTGGAGGCTGGCTGCTGTCTTTCTAAAATGCCAGCTGTTACGTAATACTGTAACTGTGGGTAAGATAGAGGCAGACTGTAGCTTGGAACTATACTCTTAAGCTTATAATTAGAATTTTAATTACATTGGTTTTATACATGATTTTCCTCATGTTTATTTTTTATTGGGATAGTACTTGTTTTACTAAAATATAAAAATGCAAGTTGAGGTTTAGCTATGAGAATTTTAGACATGTTATATCTTGTTATATCTTTTGAAATCTACTTTTACTACTACTTTATGCAAATTTATGAGACACAATATAATAATTTGATGTCAATACATAGTGTGTAATGCTAAAAACAGGGTTCTTGGATTCCTTTTTCATAGTCATTATTTTTTTATATTTTCATTTCTTGTCTTAACTAACTACTCCTCATCACTTATTAGGTAGGGACTTCTATTCCTACCTATTCAGAGTGTTGGTCATTCTTAACATTATATCCCTTTTTTCGATTTGCTACATCTCCAGGTTAGATCAAATACTTGTTCAATACATCGACTATGGGAGTTAGAAAATCATTCCAGAAATTCCATGTTAGAAGAAGTAAAAGAGGCTACTGCTGTGTGACCCAGTGAAAAAAGGAATTAGAATTATAGAGAAAAAGTCCATTCCAAAGGTAAAAACAGAAGAAAAGCCTTGTGAATCCATGCATGAAGTACAACAAAACCAGAAAACAGCAAGAAGAAATTATTACATGACTCAGAAACAAGATAAACACAGCTTTCCACCTGCAGCTCCCAGGTTGTAGGAGTGGGACAGGAGTCACCTCAAAATTAGATTGTTTTCTTAGTCCAATTGTTCTTTCATGCAAGAACACAGGCTATCTTGGAACTGGAGAGATAGCCTACTGCATAAAGTTCCATCTCAGGAAGTCCCTGAGTTTGGATCCCTAGCACACAGTAAAAACCAAGCATGTCACCAGACTCCAGTAACAACTGAGCTAGGATTGGGAGTGGAGGCGAGACTGGCAGAGCACTGAAGCTTCGAGGTCAGTGAGTGTGTGTCTGTGTCAAAAACTACAAGTGAGTAGTGGTCAAGAAAAGACACCCATTGTGTCCTTGTGCACATGTGAACACACCTATTCTAATATGTATATTTGCTTGCCACATAACACACACTTACATACAGTTTTTTACAAAAAATCTGCTCAGTAAGAAACCCTTTTATGCTCCAAATCCAGAAAAGATGTGAAGTCAACAAATGTTCAAACAGAAAGCTGTGTGAAAGCAAGGATATGAGATCTCCTGAAACATATAACTCCTCAAATCAAAGACATTGAAATAAGTGAAATGCTTGATGACTACTTCAAATGTTTTCCAACAGTAACACTCAGTTATCTGAAAGAAGATAGAAAGTTGTAAAGGAACTTAATCCAAAACCAGCATCAAAGAAACAAGTCAGCAAAGGATGAGAAACTCAACAATACAGATGAAAGTCGCTAACACAGAAGAACAATTCTGTGGGGAAATGGAGGCATTGTCTGTTCTCTATGGCTACCAGGGAATGTGCACCTTAGGTAATTTTACTCATAGTTTTACTGTACATAAATATTTAGAAGGATCACTCATGCACACATGATAAAAACAAATTTCTAAAAATAATATAAGGAATATATAAGCTTAATGAAATATTACATTCAGACAATAATGATCATGATACTCAAAAACTATAGGATAAGGTCAAGAAACCAAACTAAACCTCCATAGGGAATAAAAACATTTGAGAGAAATACTAAATGTATTGAGAAGCTACTTAAAATTCATGTAGAAAGTACCTCAAATCTAAAGAACAAAACAGACTTATAAACACAGAAGACATTTAAATTCTTCCAAAAGCCTCACCAGATAAGAATCTGTATATAACACACTACATTTGAAACCTTAAAACTACAAAGCAAAGAAATAATACTAAGTGTGATTAAGAGAAAACATTAACTCACCTTCAAAACAAAAACATTAGAACAGTATCAAATTTCCAACCAACAACTCTCAAAGCCAGGAAATCTTGGAAAAATATACTTCAAACCCTAAAAGTAAGTACCTGCCCACCCAGAGTGCTACATCTAATAAAGAGATCTTTTGCAATTGATGGGGAAACAAGAATATTGCAAAACAAACACAAACTAAGGCTAATAGGCAATCACTGAGAAAATAGTTATAGAAATAGTGCACATAGGAAGAGGTATTTGGCCTCAAAATGGATCATTGATGATTTGGTCCAGTCCTATTTATCAGCCAGAGAATTCATTCTCTGTCTCTTTGTCTCTATCTCTCTGTCCCTATTGCTTGCTCCTTATTTTTTCTCTTGTTAAGGAAGGTTCTCTTATAGTCATAGCTGGCCTCCAACTCACTTTGTGAAGAAAATAGCCTTTGGAAGAAAATAGCCTTAAAGTGATGATCTTCATAAACCCATTCTCTCCTGTCTGGAATAAAAATGAAAGGTGTGTGTCACAAAGTGTGCTCTGTTTGTTTACTTTTGTTTTTCAAGACAGATGACACTACAGAACCCTAAATAGCCTTGAATTTATGATCCTCTTCCTTCAGCCTCCTGATTGCAAGGATCCTATTACTTCATTCAACTGAAATATGCTCCTGACCTGAACAAATCTGACCCTAAAATATCTCTTGTTATTGTCTGCCCTCTAGGACTTAGATCATTCACATGGTTAATATACAAGAAAGGAGAATTGATCTAGAGAAACAAAGAAGACCTGAGATCTTGCTGCCTTTAAGTTTTCATGTAGGAAGGATCCTATCCACCAGACTCCTTGGGCAAAAATTATCACTCAGAATTCTTTCTCCAGTGAAGAGGAGGGATGTGAGTCTGAGCCCAGACAAGACTCATTAAGAATTCTCTAGGTTTGTACCCGAGAAGGCAGGTGCTGTGACATCCAGGCAATAGACAGAAGATAGTATGAAGACACTTGCATGCACTTTGGTCCTCTGCACTGCGGTCTTGCTAAGTGCATCTTCTTTCCAGGTAGTTGCTAAAGCTAATGTATTATTATCTTGTCATCTTTCAAATTTGGTTTGTGAAATCATTCTGAATTTCTCTGACAGGCTGCTGATACCAGGTCAGAAATGGCATTTCTTTCTTATGTTAAAGTTGGATTCCCAACAAGCAGAAATTGGAATGTGGATTTAAAAGTGTGTGATGAAAGGGGGGTGTACTTTTAGGAAAATGGGGGGGTTCAGGATGGAGCAGAGAGGGGCAAGCACGAATTTAATTCAGCACAGGGTGAGATGCAGGCTGATCCAACAGAGAGCTTAGAGCATGATGGGAACCAGAGACTAAGTTCCAGTTTAGGCAAGGGCTAAGTTTCCTCTCTTCTGAATGAGTTTTAGTCTGTTCAAAAACTGAGTGTACATGTTTCACTCTGTTCAGAGCAGCCTTATTTATAATAGCCAGAAGGTGAAAAGAACCCAGATGTCCTTCATCAGAGGAATGGATACAGAAAATATGGTAATTTACACAATGGAACACTACTCAGCTACTAAGATAACAACTTTATGAAATTAATAGGCAAATGGAGGGAACTAGGAAATATCATCCGGAGTCAGATAACCCAGTCACAAAAGAACACACATGCTATGCACTCACTAATAAGTTGATATTAGTCCAAAAGCTCGGAATACCCACAATACAATTCGCAGATCATATGAAGCTCAAGAAGAAAGAACAACAAAATGTGGATGCTTCAGTCCTTCTTAGAAGGGAGAACAAAATAAAAAGAAGTAGATGGTGGGAGGGACTTGGGAAGAGGAGAGAAGGGTGAGGGGAAAGGGGGGCAGGATCAGGTATGAGAGGAGACACTGATGATATACAGAGGGATAGGAATTTGAACAGAGGTGTATAGCAATGGGGGATGGGAAACTGGGGAAAACCACCAGCAAGTCCCAGATGCCAAAAAAGCAATAAGCTGTTAGGACCCAATAGGGATGAGATTAGTTGAAATATACAACAAAGGGGAGGAAGAACCTGTAGAGATCATATCCAGAGGTAGGCAAGGTCCCTGGTTGGAGGATGGGGCCACCAACCCTTCTCAAAATTTTAAACAGAATTGCTCCTGTCTAAAGGAAATACAGGGACGAAGAGTAGAGCAGAGACTGAAGGAAAAGCTATCCAGAGACTGCCCCACCTGGGGATCCATCCATATACAGCCACCAAACGGAGTCACTATTGCTGATACCGGGAAGTGCTGGCTGACAGGAGCCTTATAAGGTTGTCTCCTGAGAGGTTTTGCCAGAGCCTTACTGATAAAGAGGAGGATGCTTGCTCCTAACAATTGGACTGAGCACAGGGACTCAGAGGAGTTAGAGAAAGGACTGAAGGAACTGAAGGGGTTTGCAACTCCATAGGAAGAACAATATAAACCAAAGAGACACCCCCCCTGCGTGCTCCCAGGGACTAAACCACTAACCAAAGAGTACACATGAAGGGACCCATGGCTCCAGCTGCATGTGTAGCAGAGGATGGCATTGTCTGGCATCAATAGGAGGTGAAGCCCTTGGTCCTGTGAAGGCTTGATGCTCCAGTATGGGAGCAGTGAGATGGGAGTTGGTGGGTGGGAGGGGGAGCATTCTCATAGGAGCAGGGTGAGGAGAGATGGGGGAACCAGGAAAGGTGATAACATTTGAAATGTAATTACATAAAATATCCAATTAAAAAGGAAAAAAGTGTAATCTCTTGAAAGTTTCTCAGTGAGTAAACTTCTGTGAACCACAAGTGGCTCTCAGGAAAATGTCAATGGTTATCCAAGAGGGCAGTTGCTGGGTCTAGGTATGTCACACAAAAGGTATCTTTGGATGCTGACTAGAGGTTATTGATCCAAGACCCTGTGTAAGGAAGAACTTCTTTTCTATACTGAAATCTGTGTCTAGATATTCAGCCAAGGAAGAAAACTCATCCAGTTTACTGTATTACAGTGTTTTACTCAATTGTCATTAGGGATCCAGCTTGACATGAATATAACTGTCCTGTTTGTAACTCTGCCTTCCATTTCATCTTCTACACATGATAATCAAAACCAGTAAGGTGTTTAGCACATATTTCATCTGGGCCACAGAGGTACAAAATATTCAGCCATTTTCTTAAATATTGTTAATTTAATAGTTTGCTGTGGTTTTGAGAAAATCTATGTATACTCCAAGGGATTAGCTTTATCTCTCCTTGTTTGCTTTCCTGTTAGCCTTACAATGTAGGATCTGAGAAAAGATCCTGCCCATTAAGTCTCTCCATAGTCTTGTGCCAGTGGCCTCTTAACCTTTACTTCTCATTTGATACTTGGTACATGGACTTTTTCATAAATGTTACCTTTTATTGCTTGAAATGCAGATAATATTAACTCATGTAGCCATCATAACATTCTATTCATGTGTTACTATAGTATTTATTTTATTGAGAAAAATTAGGTGACAAAAATTCCCTCCAGCCATAGGCTCAAATTGGAATCCAACTCAGGGGAGGCCCCAAAGACTGACACTATTACTGAGGCTATGGTGTGCTCACAGAAAGATGCCCTCTCATGACTGCCTCTTAAAGACCCAACAAGCAGCTGAAAGGGGCAGATGCAGATATTTACACCCAACCAATTGACAGAAGCTGCTGACTCCTGTGGTTGAATCAGAAAAAAGCTGAAAGAAGGTGACCCTGTAGAAGGACCAGCAGTCTCAACTAACCTGGACCTTCGAGATCTCTCAGAGACCGTGCCACTGACTAGGAAGTATACACCAGCTGGTATGAGGCCCCCAACACATATACAGCAGAGGACTGCTGGGTCTGGACTCAGTAAGAGATGATGCACTTAATCCTCAAGGGACTGGGAGGCCCCAGGGAGTAGGGAGGTTTAGTGGGGTGGGGGTGGGAGTAAGAAAATCTTCATGGAGATGGGGGAAGGAGGTGTGGGATGTTGAACAGTCAGAGAGTTAGACAAGCAGGGGTATAAAATCAGGACTCTAAAAAGAAGATTAATAAAGTTTAAACAAATGAATCTAGGTTGCATAGCAGTCACCTGTCAGTCTAGACTTTCTGACTGCAGACTCCATATTCCTATGTAGGTGGTATCATCTGAGTGCCCACCATCACAATGGTAGATTTGCCAGTAGAAAACTTCACAGAATACTTGACAAGCTGTAGGTACTCTGAGAAGAATAGTCATTTATTTTCTTGGGTGTATTAGTGTTTTACCTGCATGTATATAAGATCATCACCACACACATGCCTGGTACCCAGAGAACCAGAGGAAAGTGTCAGATCCCTCTGGAGTATATGCTTATGAGCTACCACACAAAGTCTGGAAACCAAATCAGGGTTCTCTGCAAGAGCAGTAAGCACTCTTAACTGCTGAACCATCTTCCCTGTCCAGTGTAGGTATTCATTTTCTATTGGTCAAATAAACCAAGATGAATCAAATGAACCATAAGGTCAATATTGAGTAGAATGTGGTTCCTTCAGATCTTGTATGTACTCGTTTTGTTGGGCAATAAACACCTTCCCAAGTTAAGAATTTTGTACAATAATCATTCACCTATCTTTCATATCTGTGTGCTCACAGTTTAGACTATGAAAAGACCCATAGTTCCTCTGTTCTAGATGGCTCCTTTCTGTAGCATGATTTCAGTTACTTCTACACAGCATTATTTCTTGGGTCATTTGTCAGAGAGATGGAGCAACCCAGTGACGTGGGTCTTACATCTCTCATGACCTAAATAGCCATCATGAGCTTTCTCACCATCTTTGAGAGGGTATCACAAGAAAAATTTCAAGCATTCACAGAATGTTGAAGACTGAAATAATATATCCAAACACCATCACTATTTTAGTCTGCAGTTGGTCAGAACTAGCTACAAGGTCACCTGAGATTCAAAGCTTAAAATACATTTTCTATTTTTATTGGGCAGTACTAAAATCATACTGTAAAGGGACATGGAAGGCTAATAACTACTTATCATTTTTATAACACATCTCATTCTGTGCTTGTAGGCTATGACTAAATGTGAAATATAACCCCTTCCCTTATACCCATTGCTTTCTGTAAGGTATGAAATGCTGATGATATTGGATAAGAGAGTTTGGCAAGCATAACACCATTAATAAGTAGTTTAAAATAGTAATCAGGCCATCTAAAACAGCAAGCTTGCCAATTGGTTTATGTTCTCTGGTCTCTGAAAAATATATCAGAAGAGCTAGCATTTTGAGAAGTGTTAAAATAGTACATACAGTAAGTTATATAATAACATTTGACTGTCTCACTCATTGGCTAAGACCTAGAATGACTCATTGGCTTGGTGACATCAAAGACAATCTTATGCATTTCCCAGCATAATTTCTCAGAACAACTACTTTATACATCTGGTCTCTACTTCTGTCCACTTAGCACTATGACATGAATGATATCATATATTACTTTAAACAGTTGTATTTTATCTTTCAAATACTATAGTGGTGCCTCTGAAGTTTAGAGAAAGGATACAATTAGTTTACTTTTATGTTATATTATGTATCTTATCTTATGTTATCTTACCTTATGTTATTTGAGCTAGGTTTCTTTGGGCAGCACTGGCTATTCCTGGAACTAGTTTATAGAGCAGGCTGGCCTTGAACTCATAGAGATATGCTTCTACCAATGATTCTTGAATGCTGGGATTAAAGACATGTGCTACCATATCCACCCTATATTTTTATTTTTGTATGGTTAATTTTATTGCTTTTAGTTTCTTGTTTCAGATAGAGTCAGAAACTGAATATTTCTACACATTTTTTAACTAATTTATGAATGTGTATGTAGGAAAAATCTGTAAGTAGAACAAGTATACTAAATGTGATATTTTCAAAACTAAATGACATAGCTAGGAGTATCTGTGTTTCAAATAAACAATACATTAGAGCAATGTTCGTCTATATACTCATGTAATAGTACATTATAGAAACATGTACATTTCATTGCTGTTCAACCAGCACTGTCTTGACAGCTGAGCATCATCACATACTTTACATTTGTGAAGCACAAAGTTCTATAAATTTCCATAAATTGATGGACAATTTGTGTTTAATTTAATGAAATATCAGTTTAGTAATCATTTTCATTTTAATATGTTATCTGCATTTGAGAAAAACCTTGCATCAGCCTTTTATATCATTAGGAACATTAACCCTTTTGTTGGTAGTAAGTGTTAACTATTGTTTTATCCACTTGGCTGATCAGTGTATTATGCACAAAGAAAATTGCCCTGATCTTAAATACACAGTTCAAATAACGTTGGCAATTACGTTACATACTCCCTCGTAATCATCACACAAATAATGATGGAAAGGCCTTAAGTTCCATCCTAAGTACACACACACACACACACACACACACACACACACACACTTTTTATTACTGTTTCTCTCTCTCTCTCTCTCTCTCTCTCTCTCTCTCTCTCTCTCTCTCTCTCTCTCTCTTTTTACAGAGGCCAGCTATGTAGCCAGAACTTACTTCTACCTTCTGACCTTCCTGCCTCACCTCCCTAGGTGCCAAGATTATAGGTGTGTGTCATCATGCCAAGCTCTTTTTAACAATACACAGACAACAGAGCACTATGAGCACTATGAACTAAGAACTGAGCACTATGATACATACTCATAATCTAAAAAAGCAGCTATTTGAATCAAGGGGATCAAGGGTTAGCTCAAGGCTAGCTTTCATTTATAGTAAGACTGTATCTCCAAAACAAAACAAACAAAGTAACAAAAAGTGCAAATAGTAACATAAACTGAAATAAAATAAAATATAGTAGCAAGGAAGTTTCTAAAGTCCTCATAGATATGTACTTGGATATTTTCATCCAAAAATAATGATAACATGTAGGCACGTTCAATCATGCAATATCAGATGATATAACCACCTCCATCAAGGTGATATTTAAGTTAAATCTACATGTAAATAAATACTTTTATTGTTTTCACTAAATATTATGGAAGAGGGATGGCTCAGTTTCTAAAAAGGTGTACTGCTCTTCGAAGGACTCAAGTCTGGGCCCCAGTACCTACAACAGGTGGCCACAAACTCCTATAATTCTAGTCCTAGGAGACCTGAAGGTTTCTCATGGCTTCTGTGTGTAACTACACATATGTGACAGACACACACAAATAAAAATAATAAAACACCCTTTTATGATGAAATTCCTGTATAGATTAGGAATTCGAAAGGCATACATATAATAAAGCAGTTTAAAGCAAGTCTATGACATCAACTTACATGGAGAGAAACTCAAAGCAATTCCACTAATATCAGAAACAATGCAAGGTTGTCTGTTCTGTCCATACCTATTCAATATAGCAGTTGAAGTCTTAACTACAACAGCAAGACAAATGAAGGAAATCAAAGTGTTACAAATTAGAAAGGAAGAGGTCAGTATACTCACTTGTAGATAACATGTTAGTAAACATTAGTGTCCCTAAAATTTTCACTGGGAAACTCCTATAGCTGTTAAACATTTTTAGCAAAATACCTGGATATAAAATTAACTCATGAAAATCAGTAGCCTTCTTATATATAAACAATAAACTAAGAATAAACCAGAGAAATTATCTCATTCACAATAGCCTCAATTAATATAAAATATCTTGGATGACTCTATCCAAACACCTGTATGATAGAAATTCAAGTCACTGAATAGATAAATAAAGAAAATATAAGAAGAAGGAAAGACTTGCTATGTTTGTGGGTTGATATGAGTAACAGATAAATGGTCATCCTACCAAAAAAGAATCCAATGCAATCCCCATCAAAATTCCAACACAATTTTTAGCAAACCTTTCCATCTTCATATGGAAAACAATACAGAATAATAAAAGAACTGCTGGAGGTGTACCATGAAATTTTAAGTTTCACAAAGATATAATAATAAAAACATCATGGTATTGGTACAAAAACAGACATGTTGATAAATAGAATCAATTTTAATGCCTAGACATAAGTACACATTCCTATAGCCATTTAATTTTTTATGAAGAAATCAGAAATACATACAGGAAAATATCCATCATCTTCATCAAATGCTGCTCATCAAGCTAGATAGCTGTATGTCAAAAAATTCAAATATATCCATACTTATCACAAAAAATAAAAACCAACTCCTCATGAACCAAAGACTTCAATATAAGGTCAAATACAAAAACCTGATGAAAGGTAAAGTAGGGAATTGCCTTTAACTCATTGGCAAAGGGAAAAAAGACTTTTTGAACAGAATACCATTAGCACAGTCACTAAGGCCAGCAAGTAATAAATGGGGCATGTGAAAATGAGACGCTTCTACATGACAGAGGACAGCATCTTTGGATTAAGTGGCTGCCTAGTAAATAGAGAAATATTTTTGCTAATTACACATCTGAAAGAAGGCTAATATCCAAAATCTTTAAAGAACCCAAGAAAGTAAATATAAACAAAACAAATAAACCAATTAAAAATGGAGTACATATCTAAAGAGAGAGTTCTCAATAAAGGAACCTCAACTATCTGAGAAACACTTAAAGAAACATCCTTAAATGTCAAGGAAATATAAATCGAAATATACTGAGATTTCATCTCACAAAAGTCAGAACTAAGGTCAACAAATGAAGGGACAGCTTATCCTTGAAAGGATGTAGAATAATAGGAACATCCATGTTCCATCTACCTCTGATGTTTGTTTTATTTCTTTCTGAGAGAGATTCACACATCCTACCTTGGGTCCTCCTTATTATTTAGTTTTTTGGGGCCTGTGGATTGTAACATGGTTATCCTGCACTTTATGCTTAAAGTCCACTTGTAAGTGTATATATACCATGTCATGTATGATTTCTGTATATGGGTTACCTTACTCATGATAATATTTTCTAGTTTTGTCCATTTACCTGCAAATTTCATGATGTCTTGGTTTTTAATAACTCAACAGCATTTCACTGTGTATGTGTACCACGGTTTCTTTGTCCATCATTAAGTTGAGGAAGTTTCAGGTCACTTTCAATCTCTGGCTATTACAAATAAACCTTCTATGAACATAGTTGAACAACTGTCCATATGATATGGTGGGGCATCTTTGTGGATGTACCCAGGGGTGTTAAAGCTTGGTCTTGGGATAGAACTATCCTCAGTTTTCTGAGAAACCACCAAATTGATGTCCAAAGTAGTTGTACAAATTTGTACGCCCATTAGCAATGGAAGTATGTTCTCCTTGATCCACATCTTCGCTCTCACTTGCTAACTCTTGAGGTTTGATCTTAGCCATTCTGATGGGTGTAAAATGGAATCTCAGAGGTGTTTTGACTTGCATTTCCCTGCTGATAGGACATCAAACAATTCTTCAAGGGCTTCTGGTCTATTAGATATTACTCTGGGTAGGAGAGGAGTAAAGAGATGAATAGGGCACAGGATAGCTTCTTGAAGGGTGTCAGGAGAAGGCTGGAAGTGAAAACAGAAATAGGTGGGAAGCATCTTTGGGACTAGCTGGAGACCTGGGACAGGGGAGGCTCCCAGGAGTCTGTAGGAGTGAGCCTGAGACCACAAGGGGATAGGGAGAGTAAAATGGCCACCTCTTGTAGCCAGGTGAGACTTCCAGTAGAAAGACAGGGACATCAACCCACTACAAAACCTTCACTCTAGTCCTTGGAGACCTAGGACTTGCCTACAAATTGTACAGGGATAAAGCAGGTACAGAGATCGAGGGAACAACCAACCAATGACTGGCCCAACTTGAGATCCATCTCATGTGAGAGAGTCAACTCCTAACATTATTAATGATATTCTGCTATGTTGACAGAAGAAATCTAGCATAACTGTCTCCTGAAAGGCTTCATACAGCACTTGATGCAAACAGATGCAGAGAACCTCAGTAAAACATCAGGGTCTCTTGTATAAGAGCTAGGGATAGCATTGACAGAGCTGGAGAGGTCAAGGACACCACAAGAAGAACTACAGAGTCAACAGTTGGGCCCAATCGTGCACACAGAGACTGAATCATTAAATAAAGAGCATGAAAAGGCTGGACCTAGGCCCCCTACATATTTGTAGCAGATATGTAGCCTGGTCTTCATGTGGACCCCCTAATAATTGAATGGAAGGCTGTCATTGGATCCCCTTTTCCTCTCTGATTGCCTGATTGGGCTTTAGTGGGAGAGGATGATCTTAGTCCTGATGTGACTTGATGCCCCAGGGTGAAGTGGTTCTCAAAGGGGTCTTTAGAAGTGTGCTTCTAAAGGGAGAGAGATTTGTGAAGAAGGACTTGAAGGAGAGGAGGGAGGGGGATTCAATTGGGATATAAGGTGAATAAATAAATAAATTAACAACAAAAACCATAGTGTCACTTCTATGGAAAATAGATAAAAGGTGACATTTGATTTATGAGTTGAAAAACAAAAAAGAGAACCATTCATACATTACTAGTAGGAGTGAAAACTCATATGTGCACTACGGAAATCTGTGTTTCTCGGGAAGATAGGAATTGATCTACCTCAAGGTTCTGCTATAATGCTCTTGAACATCTAACACAAGCATGCTTCCTTTGACTGTAGAGACATTTGCTCAGCCATATTCATTGATAATCTATTCATAATAGCCAGAAATTGTAAACAATTTCTATATGTCCCTGAGCAGATGAATGAAGAAAATGTGCTACATTTACACAATGGAATGTTACTCAACTGTTAAAACACATGACAGCATGAATATTTCAGACAAATGATTGGTACTAAAAGAATTGTCCTGAGTGAGGTATCCCAGACCCAGAAACACATATAATGTATGTATTCACTTATATGTACATATTAGCTATTAAGCCATTGATAATCAAGCTACAACCCATAGAACCACTGAGGATGGCCTTTTTTTGTTCTTTACATTTACTATTTTGATTATTACAAAATGTGGAAATTTCCTTTTCTGGTCTCGTCTATTTGTTCTTTTGTATATCTTGCAGACATCTACTGAAGTCATCTTCATAGGCATCTATTTCCTTATATTATAATTTTTTCTATGACTTTTGTATTCAATGAGCATTGGCCTATATCTCTTCTTCTTCATCTATATAATTTATCATAGGTTTTATCTTTTTATAGTGTCCCAGAACTTCTGCATATTTTTTCTTGGAGCTTTTGAGATTTGCCTTTTTTTTTGACTGAGTGATCCAAAGTCTTCCACTTTCAAGACCTGATATATTTTTATCTTCCACTTGATCCAATCAGCTGATGAGGCTTTCCCCTGAACTTCTTTTTTGTGTTCCTGAAATTTTCAATTCAAGTTTTATTTCATGTTACTGAAAGCTAGACGGAATTGTAGTCATTGGCTTGATGGCTTGGAGTACATTTCTATAAGACTAGAAGATTTTCAGTGGGAGAAACATACTGTCTTGGCTTTTGAATTTTTCTTTTTTAATGTTTAGAGATATGACTTGGGCATGCAGACTTTTTCTTTGGTTGTATGTCTGATATAAAATTTAAGTTTGCCACAATCATGGGCTATTACAGAAACTGCATTGCCAGAGCTATTCCAAGAAGTGCTGAGATTGTGTGGCTGGGCTTGATATTTACAGATTCAACAGGAAAAACTGGTGTGCAAGATGTACATCTAAAGGCTCAGTTCTGGGTTGGCATATCAGGAAAAGGCTGTGCACAAAAAAATGTGTCTCCACAGCTAGACCTGGAAATCTGTAGATGACCCTGGCAAGATCTACTTGTGTCTTATTTCTAAATTCTACACATGTAATATCTAATTTTAGATATATAGCTTGTTTTATTAGTTTATGTCACTAAATATAATGATCTCCATTTTCATACATTTTCCTGCAAATGATGCCATTGCATTCTCTGTTGTGACCAAATAAAAGGTAATATAGTGGAAAATACGTAGCACATTTTTTGTCTATTCTGTGTTGAAGAATACCAAGGCTGAATTCACAATGTGGCTGTATAGTGCTGTGATGCTTTCCATAAGAACACATACTCAGGAATATCTACAATTTCCTCAAATACCTATCCAGGAATGGAAGAGCTATACATGGAAGTACTATTTTTATTTCATTGTTTTGAGCAACTCTATACTGATCTCCATAGTGACTAAACTAATTTGTATTTCTATGAACAATGGGAAAGAATTCATTTTTTACACATGCTTCCTAACAGTTACTATTTCTTCTTATCTTGATGACAGCCATTCTGATTGATGAAAAACCCAACATAGTTTCATTTGCATCTCCTTGTCAGCAAAATAGGTTGAACAGGTTTTTCTTTTCTAGCTTAATTTTTCATATGTAAGGCATTTATTCAGTTGACTAATTCATTTATTGACTGGATTATGTGTTCTTTTGATTTATAATATCTTGAGTTTTTATATAGTCTAGATATTGATAAACTGAGCTCCTGACAAAGATTTGTTTTTCCTCCATTATATAGGCTATCTCCTCTATCTCCTTGCTTTGTTTGTTCTTTTTTTTTCTGTACAGAAGCTTTTAAATTTGATGCAATCACATCCACTAATACTTTCTATTATTTCCTGAGCCACTGGAGTCCAAGTGATAAGGTTATTTCTAGTGCATCAATTTTAAGTGTACTTTGCTTTTTTGAGTTATCATTGCATTCAACTGTAAAAGCTTGTGGCCAAGGTTATCTAGCATTTATTCTCCATATATATATATATATATATATATATATATATATATACACATATATATATATATATATGTGTGTGTGTGTGTGTGTGTAAAATACATTCATAACTACTGATACATATATTAGTATATGTAGACATCCAGGTAGTTTTCATTTAGTCTATCTCAAATGAATGTATTGTGACTATTTATGAAACTTATTTGAGATATATACATATATATCTTGAGTTATTCCTAGAACTGGAAATACCATATCACTCAGAAACTCTATCCTTCAAATTTGAGAAACTTAAAATCCAGGCCATTTTCCTATGAGGCTACATTATTTTGCATCCCATCACCAATCTATGAATGTTCATCTTCTTCTGTACCATAACCAATGCATGCTCTTGACTCAGAACTGTGATTTTAACATTAGTGTGTATAAAATATAGTCAAACGCTAGTTGTGATCACATTCCTCTAATGACTAACAACTCGAGCATCTTTTCATGTGTTTATAGAGCACAACAGAGTGGATTGTCATGCAACAATAAACCAAGGCATTTGCTAGAAACAAAATATAAGAGCAGACAGAAAGTGCAGAAAGTGTTATAGTCACAGAAACTACATTCTTGAAATTTGAGCTAGTTGCAGGAGTATAAAGTTATAGTATTCCATTTATGTAGATCAGGACCAAAGACAAATTTATTGAAATAAGAAGGACAATACTGGATACTGAATAATGGAGGTATGGGGTGACTCTTCAGGCTGATGACAATACCCTATTCCTTGATCTGTAGATGATTGCTTGAGGTGGTCACATGTAATGTGATGTACTTGAGTGACATATCTGAAATCTCAGCATCCTACTGCATTCATGCTAGGCTTCAACATGGTTTTTCAGAATTTTAAAAGTAGAAGATGAAGCAGAGAAAAAGTCCCTTGTCAAACAACCCAAGAGTGATAGGAATGAAGATTTAAAGATATATACCATAAGAAATTAAAAAAATAATGATTGCCTAGAGATGCAGGTTTTTCTAAGCAGTTTTTATCCATCAGATTTTTCAGTTTCATTTGAATTAGTTATTTTCATATTATCGCAATTTGATAGCTTAATTGCTCTCATAATTTAAAACCTCCAGATATATTAAAGGCAGGAATGAAATAATTTCTATAAAGAGTAAAAAAAAATCAAGCTTACAAAGAGGGCATTAATGTAGTCTGCTATAACTTTAGAAGGACCCTATGTAGGCTGCAGAAGTTTTCCATGTGATATAATGGTTCAGAAAGAGTTTCCATGAATGGCACCCAATGTGTTGCATAAAAGATAGGAGAAAATTATACACAGTAAGAAGTCTGGCATGTAACATTAAAAATGTAACAACAATCAAAGTAAAAAGACTATCAACTTTGGGGCTATTGAAGAGTTTGGAGGGAAGGCACTTAGGAAGGATTCTGGAGAGGAAAAGTGTGATTTAATTATGTTTTAATTTATTTTTAAAGTACAAATAAGAAACAATAAATTTATATGACAAAAAGTCTATAAATGCCTATGCAACGATTTATTGGCTCTTATCTGTGACAAGATAGAGAAAGAAATAGAGAAGGCTAGATCACAAAAAGAATCTTAGAAAAGCACGTGTTCTGTTCTTCATGCTCTCTGCTACAATTACATAATTCTTGGGCCTTAGAATAAATCTACAGAAGCAGGGCCTGGAAGAGGGACTCTTTTTCATGTGTTTTTCTGCAAAATGGCTTTCATTAGAAATGGCTAAAAGGTGGAAGGAAGCTAGATATATGAATGAGAAGATGGTGCAGGTATGACTAAGTATAGTTAGGAAGAGCTTCAGCCCCTTCTGGGGAGCTTGGGAACAGAAGTCAACCAGAGTTTCCCTGGCAGGAAGCAAAGTTAAGCACACTTGTAAGTTATTACGTGAGTCCATCCTGTAATTGTGACAGATCAAATAGAATGATGAAAATTCTCTCTGACAAAATCTCATCAGCCTCTTCTGAAATCTATTCTCAGAGTCCCAAAATTTACATTGTTTGTCAAATTTTAACAAGCCACCTAAATCAATTTAGTCAGAATATATCATCCTTTTTTCTTTTTTCTTCGATATTTTATTGGTGTTCAAAGCTATGCAAGATGATGGTTTAACTATGACACTTACATCCATGCCATATTTCTTTCTCATTACTCTTTGCCCTCAGGTCACAATTCATCATATTTCTCTCTCCAAATAATTTTCCTTCTTTAAGGGAGATTACACATATAAGGGAGATACATGAACACATATACACACATATATGTATGACTATGTATTACATATTAGTTTTTTTATCCATACATCTAGGTTGATTCCTTGACTTGACTATTGTTAATTATGCAGCAATAAGAATAGACATGGAGTATTTATGTATGATGTACCTAGGCATGAAATGCTTTGGAAATTATAACAAGATAGTCTTTCTATCTCATTACCTTTTAGTATTGTCAAGAACATATTGGTTTCCACAATGTCTACACTGACTTACACACTGGCCAGGAGTGTATAAGAATTATGTTCATATGTCTATTTTGATAGCTGAACATACTTAACCTCTGATCAGATTTCTTCACTTTGAAAATTCAATAGATTACCAGATGATGTCTAATCAGCCTGGGTTTCAAAAAGTATCTTTCTAAGGTGCTTTAAACAGAATTGTCTCTAACCATTAGCTTTTTCCTAGTACTTTTCTATCCACTGTACCCTACCTTAATTCTTTTGCTAAGAATTTGTGTTTTTCTTGCTTAAACTCGGAATTGAGCCTATTTCTTTCCCCTATTGCGAGATTTGCTTCAATGCCCTATATCGATTTCTAACATGGCCCTATAGTCTTAAAACAATTCTTACTCTTTCTTGCTAAGTATTTCAAGGAAAAAAACTATATTTTCCATTTCTTACTTATTTATAGTCTCCACCTTTTCTTTTTCATCCTCTCCCCTCTCCTCATTTCCTTTCTTTCTACCCTTCTTTTCTTTTCTTTTCTTTTCTTTTTTATTTGTTTGTTTGTTTGGTTGGTTGGTTGATTAATTTGGGGGAAGGGTTATTGTTGTCATTGTTGTTTTATGGTTTTGAGGAGCAAACCCAGGACACAGTGTATAAAAGTTAGAGACTCTAACACTGAGCCACTTCCTAGCCCAATAAAGAATTGTCTGTAATCATTCTCTTTTTCCTAGTAATTTTCTATCCACTGTACTGTACCTTAATTCTTTTGAAGGAGACTCTAGCACAGAACTTGTGGGTGTCGCCAACCAATGGCATGTCTAATTTGAGGTCCACACCATACCAGGAGAGAGAGCCATGCTGAGCAATGCCTAGAGGACCAGGAACCAGATGCTGGTAGCCTAGAGACCTAGGATAGAACTAAAGCAACAGAAAAGAAAGGAAGGAAGGAAGGAAGGAAGGAAGGAAGGAAGGAAGGAAGGAAGAAAGGAAGAAAGAAAGAAAGAAAGGAAGGAAGGAAGGAAGGAAGAAAGAAAGAAAGAAAGAAAGAAAGAAAGAAAGAAAGAAAGAAAGAAAAGTTTCTTAATGATGTTCCGTCATGCCATATTCATAGATCAGTGCCTAGTCCAGTTGTCATCAGAAAGGCTTTCTCTGGTAGCAGATGGAGGTAGATGAGAGACCCACAGTCAAACATTAGGGAGAGAGAGAGAGAGAGAGAGAGAGAGAGAGAGAGAGAGAGAGAGAGAAAGAGTTGGTTGGACATTTACATCAGATTCCTCCCGCCCCCACTGGATTGGAGAGTTTGGGGAAATCCGAAGAAGAGGAGAAGGGGGAATTGTGAGAAATAAAGGGTTAAGCACAGTGGAAGAGTATTGCCTCAAATCAACTAGGCTGGGTTCTTGGAGCTCACAGTAACTGAAGCAGCAAATTGCAGAGCCTGCATGGGTCTTAATGTCCTTTTCTTATATATTATGGTTGTTGTCTTGGTGCTTCTGTGTGACTTCTAAAAATGGAAATAGAGTGTGTCTCTGGCTATTTTGCCTGCTCTTGGGACCCCTTTCCTCCTCTCATTCATTCATTTATTAACTTATTTTTACACCCTAGATTTTATTTCTGTACCAGTCCACTCCCCAACTGTTCCATGTCCTATACCTCTTCCACCCACACCCACCCTGTCCCCACCCCACCAGATCTCTAAATTTCCTGGTGCCTCCAATCCCTTGAGGGTTAGGTGAATCTTCTCTGACTGAACCTAGACCCGGGAGTCTTCTGCTGTATATGTGTTGGAGGCCTCATCTCAGCTGATGTACGCTGCCTGCCTGGTGATCCAGTGTCTGAGAGATCTCCAGGGTCCAAGTTAATTGAGACTGCTTGCCCTCCTCCTTACCTTTGTTCAGCTTTTTCCTAGTTCAACCAGAGGGTTCATCAGTTTCTGTTAATTGGTTGGGTGCACACACCTGCATCTGACTTTTTCAGCTGCTTGTTGGGTCTTTTGGAAGGCAGTCATGATAGGTCCCTTTTTGTGAGTGCCCCACAGCCCCAGTAATGATGTCAGGTTGTGGGGATACCTCTTGAGCTGGAACCCACTTTGGGCTTGTTGTTAAACCTCTGTTTCTTCAGGCTCTTCTCCATTTCCATCCCTGCAATTCTTTCAGACAGGAAGAACTATGGGTCAGAACTTTGACTGTGGGATAGCAACCCCATCCCCCACTTGATGCCCTGTTTTTCTGCTGGAGGTGGGTTCAATAAGTTCCCTCTCCCCACTGGAGGTCATTTTATCTAGGGTCCCCCCTTGAGTCCTGAGAGTCTCTCACTTCCCAGGTCTCTGGTACATTCTAGGGCATCCTTGCAACTTCTTTCCTCCTGAGGTTGCCTGTTTCCATTCTTTCTGCTGGCCCTCAGGGCTTCAGTATTTTTTCCCCACCCAAGATCAGATCATGGTCTCCTCTCCCCCGAATCCCATCCCTCTTTCCCTCCCCCTCATGGTTGCTTTCTTTTCCCTCCTAAGTGGGACTGTGGTGTCCACACTTGGACCCTTCACTTGTTGACCTTTTTGAGTTCTGTGGACTGTATCCTGGGTATTCTGTATTTTTTTTTTTGGCTAATATTCTCTTATTAGTGAGAACATACCATGCTTGCCCTTTTGGTCCTAATTACCTCACTGAGGATGGTATTTTCTAGTTCCATCCATTTGCCTACAAAACTCAGGATGTTGTTGCTCTTTTTTTTTTTTTTTTTTTTTTATTAACTTGAGTATTTCTTATATACATTTCAAGTGTTATTCCCTTTCCCGGTTTCCGGGCAAACATCCCCCTTCCCCCTCCCCTTCTTTATGGGCGTTCCCCTCCCCATCCTCCCCCCTTGCCGCCCTCCCCCCAACAATCTAGTTCACTGGGGGTTCAGTCTTAGCAGGACCCAGGGCTTCCCCTTCCATTGGTGCTCTTACTAGGATATTTATTGCTACCTATGAGGTCAGAGTCCAGGGTCAGTCCATGTTTAGTCTTTAGGTAGTGGCTTAGACCCTGGAAGCTCTGGTTGCTTGGCATTGTTGTACCTATGGGGTTTCGAGCCCCTTCAAGCTCTTCCAGTTCTTTCTCTGATTCCTTCAACGGGGGTCCTATTCTCAATTCAGTGGTTTGCTGCTGGCATATGCCTCTGTGTTTGCTGTATTCTGGCTGTGTCTCTCGGGAGAGATCTACATCCGGCTCCTGTCGGCCTGCACTTCTTTGCTTCATCCATCTTGTCTAATTGGATGACTGTATATGCATGGGCCACATGTGGGGCAGGCTCTGAGTGGGTGTTCCTTCTGTGTCTGTTTTAATCTTTGCCTCTCTATTCCCTGCCAAGGTTATTCCTGTTCCCCTTTTAAAGAAGGAGTAAAGCATTCACAATTTTGATCATCCGTCTTGAGTTTCATTTGTTCTAGTCATCTAGGGTAATTCAAGCATTTGGGCTAATAGCCACTTATCAATGAATGCATACCATGTGTGTTTTTCTGTGATTGGGTTACCTCACTCAGGATGATATTTTCCATTTCCGACCATTTGCCTACGAATTTCATAAAGTCATTGTTGCTCTTAATAGATGAGTATTCCATTGTTGAATTGAACCACATTTTGTAGCCATTCTTCTGTCCTGGGACATCTGGGTTCTTTACAGTTTCTGGCTATCACAAATAAGGCTGCTATAAACATAGTGGAACATTTGCCCCTGTGGCATGGCGGGGCATCTTTTGAGTATATTCCCAAGTGGCATTGCTGTGTGTTTAGGTAGGTCTATTTCCAATTTTCTGAGGAACCTCCAAGTTGATTTCCAGAGGAGTTATACCAGTTTGCAAACCCACCAGCTAAAGAGGAGTGTTCTTTCTGTGTATCCTTGCCAACATGTGTTGACACCTAAAGTTTTGATCTCAGCCATTCTGATTGGTGTAATGTAGAATCTCAGGGTTGTTTTGATTGGCATTTCTCTGATCACTAAAGACTTTGAACATTTCTTTAGATGTTTCTCAGCCGTTTGAGACTCCTCTGCTGTGAATACTTGGTTTAGTTCGATACCTCATTTTTTGATTGGGTTGTTTGGTTTTTGGGTGGTTAAATTCTTGAGTTCTTTATATATTTTGGATATTAACTCTCTAAGGGATGTGGGGTTAGTGAAGATTTTTTAAATTTGTAGGATGCCAGTTGTTTTATTGACCATGGCCTTTGCCTTACAGAAGCTTTCCAGTTTCATGAGGTCCCATTTATCAATTCTTGATCTTAGAGTGTAAGCCATTGGAGTTATGTTTAGAAAATTTCCCCCCATGACAACGAGTTCAAGGCTCTTTCCTACTTTCTCGTCTATTAGATTCAGTGTATCTAGTTTTATGTTGAGGCTCTTGTTACACTTGGACTTGAGCTTTGTCCATGGTGACAAATATGGGTCTATTTTCATTTTCCTACTTACAGACAGTCAGTTAGACCAGCACTGTTTATTGAAGATGCTTCCTTTTTTCCATTGTATATTTTTGGCTTCTTTGTCAAAGATCAAGTGTGTGTAAGTGTGTGGTGTTATTTCTGGGTCTTCATTTCTATTCCATGATTGGAAGAAATAACATGGTAAAAATGACCATCCTACCGAAGGCAACCTACAAATTCAATTCAATCCCCACCAAAATCCCAACACAGTTCTTCAAAGACATGAAAAAGAACAATTCTCAAGTTCATCTGGAAAGGCAAAACCCCCAAAATAGCGTAAGCAATTCTTAATAATAAAACAATGGCTGAGGGAATCACCATCCCTCACCTCAAACTCTACTACAGAGCAATAGTGATAAAAACTGCATGGTATTGGTACAGAGCCTTTCCCAGTCTTGATATAAGGATTTTTTTTCCTGCTGTTATTTTAATTTGTTGTGTCTGGTTGAATTGATGTCCCTGGGAATGTAGATAAGTTTAATAATACAATGTACAAATAGTGAAATACTGTATAGACATTAACTCATAGTCCAAAACTTGTAGAGCAGTAATATACAGTCTCTTTTCAATCTCTTTCATCCACAAAGAGATACATATGAACCCTCATTTAAGGAGCACTGTGTTGTCATATCAAATGACATATGTCTATTAAAAGATTGTCTTTATTTTGGTATCTAAGAAAATAACATTAATCCCAAGGAAACAAAATCTTTGCATTAAGATATAGCATTTAGGAGGTCCTACCTTTATATAGGCATATAGGTGTTTTATAATTCATGTATACTCTGGCTAGATTTATGTTTACTTGACATAATTTATAGTCATGTGAGAAAAGGAAACATCAATTGAGAAATTACCTCCATAAGATTGGGCAATGGTCAGCCTTTAGAGCATTTTTGTTAATTAGTGATTGATTGGGGAGGGCCCAGCACTTTGTGAGTCATGCCACTCCTGTGCTTGCTACTCCTGGGTTTTACAGGAAAGCAGGCTGAGCAAGCCATGAGGAACAAGCCAGTAAGTAGCATCCCTCCACAGCCATTTCATCATTCCTGCCTCCAGGTTCTTGCCCTTTTTCAGTACCTGTCATGGCAGGTTTTTTTAATGCTGGACTATAATGTAGACATGTAGTCCTAATAAACCCTTTCCTCTTTGACTTGCTTTTTCGTTATGTTGTTTCCTTGCAGGAACAGAAACTAATACAACATGTATGCATATATATGTCAATTGACCTGCAATTTGTTCTTGTATTTGGAAAAAAGTGTATTAGGTATCATCATAGTTAGGCATACATCTCATTTACATCAAACCTTTCAGAGAAAGGTAAACCAAAAAGATAAATGTTACTATGTAAGGTGAGCAAGCCATAGATGGACCCTTCTTGAACATTTGCTGGTATAGATCTTAGAGAGAACAGGATATTAGTATTAGATACAATAACGATGAGTGTTTGAAAAATGACCTTGATTCACAAGAAGTTAAAATATGATTTGGCTACTTTACAAATTTCAATAATTAAGACAGCTTTTATTGTGCTTGCTGAGTTCCAGAATTGGAAAGGGGACAACACGATCATCATTGCTTTAAGTTCCATAAGTCTCTAATGGGACTTTTGTTATGATTTTTACCATCAACAGTCACCATGCAGATAACTTCTTAAAATAAAATTGGATGCTACAGTGGAGGGAAAAAATAGCATTAGTGAAAACAAAGACAAATAAATCAAAAGAGAAGAACAGAGGATGCACAAAAGCAGCCTATTGGTTTACGAGAAAATACTGAGTCAACTGGATGGTCAAAGGCAAAACTTGGTAATAATGAAGCTAGATATTATTATTAAATGGAAAATAAACTTTTAAATTGCCTGATACAGCATACAAAAGGACTCAAAATGTATGACTATCTGGAGTATAAAACATAAAATTATAAGCTTTATAAAATGTAGTAGAGAAGAAATTGAACCTGAGATAAGCAGAGATGAATAATGGCTTCCTAGATGAAAATGATGAACCATTGGATGCAAAGCAAAAACATGGGACTGCATTTTTCTTTAAAAAAAGAAGCCCTTTAAGAGACATAATTAAGAAAACAAAATGTCAAGCCACGGAAAGTATATACTATATATCAGACAAAGGACTTGTGTCCAGAATGTAGAAAACACATTCAGCAAGAAGATGCACAACCTAATAAAATTATGGGCAAACACTCTAATAGAAGCTTCACTTAAAAAGATATGCAAATGAACAATAAGCTCATGAAAAGACGCTCACTATCATTAGTCATCAGGGAAATGCAAAGTAAAGCCACAAAGAGATAACAACACAAACTGCAGACTATCTTGATTTAACTTTGGAGGCTTTCTGCTGTATTTCAAAAGCAGGTCTTTTCAATTTCCAAGGGCAAATGGAAGCAGAAGTCATTAGCAGCCCAACCCAATAGGGAAGGGGCATACATAATTTCATTACACCAATTTAAGAAAATGATAATTTTGCAGATGCTATTTTTCATTCCTTTCATAATGAACTTGGGAGGTTCGGAATGCTTAGTTGTGAGTGCCATTTCAGACTGGGATAATGGGATCCCCTGGGTTCTGCCTCTGTGATGTAGCCTCACTTTCAGGAAACAAATGGCACCATCTTGCATTCCTGGCCATCCCACCCATGCCTGAAGATGCTTTTACACAGATGATTCTGGAAATGGGGGGATTTAAGTGCAGCTGAAAGAATAATTGTCTCAAAGAAGCAGAGTGTTTAGAGGTTGGTCTGAGAGGCTGAGAGGAAAAAGAGGATGAAGGGTATTACTAGATAAATGTCCTGTTTCTGCCATTGAAATGGATACATCATCATCCCGGCTGTCACCAGTCACCACTAAATGAGAGTATGTTTGTCATGCTTCATTTAGCAAGCTTTCAGGACTGGCTGGGCTAAGTCTGGCCAGGATTATAGACTGTTTAAAGTCTCTAAACCAGAGTTCATAATAAATCCCACTGCAAAGCCAGGGCCAGGAGTGAAGGGAGCCAGGTTATTGCAGGGTTTTGTGAAAGGGATAAAAGGATCAATACTTCAGGAAGGAGCCCAGGAAAGGAAAGAAGAAAGGCAACCATTTTCCTGGACTTAATCTGCATGGATTTTTTTGGAGATAGTGTGAATCCTACTAACTGCAGGCAAATCACCACCACTGCATGCATATTCATCATCAAGAAAAAAACACAAAAGGTAATGTAAGTGGTAGGAGGCATTTTATGTAAGAAGAGCTTGAACAGGAAGTACCAGGATTGATGCCACTTCTTTGCCTTTAGAGCCTGAAATTTCACAAGGCATTCTCCAACATATTCACTTTAACGTGTTCTTTTTTACTTTTTAAAAATATAAGCCATTGTTCTAATTATATTTATTATTTCAGTCAGTCAGTGTGGTGGGAAGGGAAGCATACGCAAAGCAGGTTCAAGAACTACTTGCAAAGATTGAATCTCTCCTGCTGTGTGGTTCCCATGAGATTCATCGGAGGTCTTCAGGCATGAAAGCCAAGAGTTCTCACCCACTGGACCATCACCATGGTCCAGCTCTTTTGTTACTTGATAGAGCAAAAACAGTTGGCTCATCAGAAACTTACGTGTTGGAATATTATTCTTTGTTTAGAATACTGAGATACATTGTATCCCCTGTGCTGGTGAGAAACAGCATGTCACAATTCCCTGTCAACCAGGTAGGTGATCACGAAGAAAACATGATACTGTGCCATGTATGAGAGTCAATAAATTACATGAGTTTAAACACTATATTAGAAAAGAAACTTTTTGTTATTTATTTCCTGAGTATAACCTGATGTATGTATTCTGAGCATGTTAGAAGTAGACAAGAGAAAACTATGTTCAGGAAGTAAGGTATATTAAATGTAATAGATGCAACGTACACAATTTTTTAAGTGCAATTGTCTTAACTGGGCATAGGATTATTGAAATAGGCAAATCACTGTAATCACAATCTACAGAAAAACAAAATAAAAAACAAAAACACACAACAAAATGAAAAAATTGTCCCAGTAATTTTCTTTCCTTGTGTATGTAATTGAATGTGTAAGTATCTAATGTAAAAGCAAGAGAATTATGACTGCCTAGTTGATCTGAGTCTGAGTGGCCATCTAACTGTGTAAAAGCTTCACCTCAATGTGTTCTCTTGCATCTTGTCTTGAGGTATTGATAACAACAATATAGTTCAAGTGTGGAGAGAGGCTCTAAAGGTATGTACTGTTGTGTGTGGGTAGATTCCTCATCCAAATCCTTAAAACGGGGACAGGCAGATGCCAGCAGTGATGAAAAAGGGTATGTCAGGGACACCACTGTAGTCAGGTACAGAAAAAACAAAGTCCAAGTCTTTAGGAAGGGTGAGCCAGAGTGGAAAGAGACGAGCATAGTGGACAGATAGAGAGTAACACACCAGGAAAGATGTTCTACAGAGATTGTGAGAAACCCTTCATTCTTACAAGTCTTACACAGTATTCAGAATATTGAAGAGAAACAAAGATAAGGTTGGTGGTAATAGAAAGATAACTGCTCTGATACATCCAGAGTTTAAACAAAGTCTAATAACAGTAGATCAACTGAAGGGACAGATTGGAGGCTGCAAGAACTTAATGTATTAGGAGACATTATTGGCCTAGATTTGTGATATGGTGACTGATTACTATGTTGCTATCCTTTTATATTTGACCTTTGGCTGATAATGGTGTTCTTGCAGTCCAACTTATTTAAATTCATGGGAAATCTAATTTCTCTCAAAATTCCAAAATCTTTCTAGGTTTGTCTGTGCTTTGTTGCTATAGAAAAATACCAATGACTGTGCAATATGTACATAAAAGACATTTTTGTTTGTTTTGTTTTGTTTTGTTTTGTTTCCCATCTTGGTTTTTTATGCTCAGGAATAGTACCTAGGCATCTTCATGATTTTCAGGATATCACCCTCATAAATAGCACCATTATGGTGGGCATATGTGATGGTTTTTACCCATTGTCAACTTGACTACATCTGGACTTAATTAACATCCAAAGGACTGGGCACCAATGTGACAGAGTTTTTCATAATAAAATGTTTTGAAGTGGGAAGACCCATTTCTAGTTGTATATTTGAGATAGGAAGATAAGCCGTTAATCCAGTTATTTTGACTTGGAAAGGTTCAGTTTTAATCTGGACCAGACTTTCATCTGGAAGCCTATATATTGGATATAGAAAAAGAAAAGGAATTCCCACTCCTTCTCTCCCTCCCCCCTTCCTCCCCTCCTCTCTCTGCTTGCTTATTCTCACTCTCAAGTCTATTTCTTTGCTAGCATTAAAGTTTACTACTTCAGAATTCTGGTGTATATGGAAGACCGAGATCTGAGATATCAGCCTCATGGACTGAACAAATAATTACTGTGTTCTTTGGCCTTCATTCACAGGCTGCCATTGTTGGATTAGCTAGACAATATATATATATATATATATATATATGGAGAGAGAGAGAGAGAGAGAGAGAGAGAGAGAGTTCTCTTTGTTCCTTTAGAAAGTTAAGAAAGTTTGACAAGTAAGTTATGTGAGCATGCTCACATGACAAATGAAAAAGACTTTTCTTTTTATCAGTTTCTATGGAACTAAGTAGAGATCCATGAAAATGTTAACAATATTTTCTGAGGACAATTTCCCCAACCATATACTTACTTTCAAAAGCTCCTCCTCTGACCATTAAAGGACATATAACTATCATTTCTAGGTTTTATGTTCAGCACCTGTAGCCTTATCTCTGTAAAGCTAAGCGTTTGTTACCTGTTCTCATCTCCCCACAATACTTGGCAGTCATCAATGGCTCTCCTTAATGTGCACATTTTCTTGTACTAGAAATTCCATGTAAATGGAACTATGTACTATGTGGCTTTGGGGGTCTGGCTTGGCTTCTTTCCTTTTTTTCCTAAGTATCTCCCCTGTAATATTATTGATATTTCATTCATTTTTATAGCCCCAATTTACTCTAGTGAATATATATATTGGAATCCGTTCACTGTTAATCAGTTCGACTTCAGATTGTTCATGTTTGGTAGACCTTATGAATGAATTTGCTATGAACATTCACTCACAAGTTTTCATGTGGATATATACTTTAGCTTTCTAGAGTAGATGTCTAGTAATGTAAACTATGGGTCACATGTGATGACGTCTTTCATACTTTGAAGTATTGATAATTGTTTTTACAAAATGTTTTATCCACTTTAACTTCTAATTAGCAATGTATACAGATTATGCTCTCTTGCCATCTTTTTTGTGTAGTTCTTATTGTTTGTTTGAATTATAGAGACTGGAGTTGATACGTGCTGTCACTTATCCTCAGTTCTTATTTATTTGAATTATAGAGACTGGAGATGGCTCACAGCCACTTCTTTTGGCTTGCATTTTTGCTGAAGATGGATGATACTGAACATCTCTTCAAATCCTTATTGCCTGTTTATACACCTTATTTAAAAATATGTCTACTTACAATCTTTGCCAACATTTAATTAGGTTTATTTACCTTATTTATTATAGAGTTATACAAATTTTACACACTTTAATTGGGTGTTTTTCTGTGGACCAAACATCATTCCATAAGCTGTGACTCTAACATGACATTATCAACAAACTCCTGCTTTTACAAAGTTTTATTCTATTGGAGCTACGAATAATAAAAGTAAACACATAAGTAAAAAAGAAATATGTCTGAGAAAAAAATGAAATCATGGATAGTAAGTTGGGGAATGTCAATACCCCAAGGAAGACGAAAAAGGAGGTTAAAGTTGAGTTATCATTGCATGCGAAAGAGACAGAAACTACCACAGGTTCATAAAGTCTCTGCTGAAAACATATCCCAGGTCACCACTAGCATATAATACAAAGGAATCTGTCCTTCAAAATAGTGTGTACCCAACATTAATCATTCTGTTTAATGATGCTGTTGATGGAATTTCTTGTTAATTTGGAATTGAGATATACATCTATATGAATGATCACATTTTCCTGGGTTACATATTATTCATTTAACCTAATTTTGCCTTGATATATTTTGAAATAAATTGTGTCTTTGGACTCCTGTTTCTCACAGGTTATTGACTTAAGCCCATATTTGTTAAGTATATTTATTTCAAAGCTTCCCTTTACCAATTTATAGTAATGAGACTAAAGGGCAAGAGGGTAACCAAATCTTCCTCTTTATTAATAAACTAGATGTCAAGAAACAAGATCAGGTATTCACCATGCAAGCAGTAAGTTTTACTTTGCCAATATTGAACTTTCCTTGAAATCATTTTCTAGAGCAAATCCATAAAATATGAGGTGACCGCGTTTCCTATTTGCAAACAATGCATAAAACATAAAGTAACAGGCACAATATTCACATTTCAAAAATGCAATTTGGAAAGTAGTGCTCTTTGCTTGTTTTGAAGTCAGCTGCCAGGGGATATGAATAACAAGATCAGAAAAATCCAATAAAGGCTAACTGTGCTTGTGGGTAACTTCCCCTTCATTTGGGTGCAGTTCCACTTTGATGAAGGGCAGATACCTAAAACCATCGCATGCATCCCACTGGAATTTAAGTTCAGTAAAAATGACCTTCTGCTCAGAAACCCAAGAGAGTGAAACTTTACCTATTCAACAACAGGTAACAGCCTACCCAGCAATAGCCCCTTATGAAAACTGACATTTTGACAAAGATGATTTACAGCAGAAACTTATATCCCACCATTAACCAAGTGCTTCAGGAATAACTAAACTATGAACAGTGCTGTTGTTGGTGAATATCAGATCTTGAACAATAAACAGCTATTTATTGGTTACCTACCATCACCTCATAGTAAACAATATTTATGGAGACATAAAAATGAGAAAAGAGATAACATTTTGCTCTTAATGCTGACTTCTAATGGAGCAGATGGATAATAAGCAGATAAACAAGAGAATTGTGGGATGCAGTAGATGCTGCAGAGGACACAAAGATGGGGTGACATAGACTGCTACACGTACTCGAGAGCAATGAGATAAGATGACTAAAAAGGTCTCTGTATTACTAGAAAGATCCTTGGAGTGCTAGGCAGAAAAGTACCCTATGTGACATTGCATGTATATGGGATTAACTTTTGATATTATTCAAGTGAAGTCCAGCTGTGTTTATCTCATCTCTGGACTCTCATCACTAATATTATACATATTGAAATAAACTTTCATAATTTATTGGGGGAAATATTAGTATTGTTAAGACTATTCATAGATGCATACTTAAGTAAACTTTTATCTTATTATTTAGAAACTTTAGTGTAGTTTAATTTTTTATATATGATTATTCCATTTATAATTATATACTAATTTCACACAAATTAGTAACCAGAGCTGTTGTTTCAATATGGAAGAGTTTGCTGGCCCAACACCTGTTTCAGATAACACCTTATTGGTGCTGCATAGAAACCACTCTGAAACAGTCATCCATCAATTGCTCTGGTGTAATTCTTCAAAGATCAGTTTTCAGTCTGTAGGCACAAAGATTCATATTGAGTAAAAGCTAAACATTCTGTTTCCTGTCAAGTGATTGCTTTAAAAGTTCATTTTTATACAGGGAAAACAAACTCATAAGAGACTAGGCCCAAACATGAGTCATATTTCAAGTTTCTTCTTTGATCGGCTGTGCCAACATATCATAGAGTAAAACATGTCACATGACCAACCTAAATTTATTCTCAGGGACTACAACCTGTCTATCATGAGATCTGAGGAAGGTTCATAGCCCAACAAAAATGGGGCACAGAATCACTTCTCCCTCACACGTAAAATCATAAACTAAAATTCCACATCCTTCCATCATCAACTAAATAGCAATAATTTATTGTATTCAAGCATTGTGGGATATAGGAAATAGAGTATACTCTATATGCAAATTACATATAGAATACATATACATATGCTTTTTGTTAGCACAAGGAAGCAAGTGAAAAGCATATTCTCTAAGAATTGGATAAAATTGTTTCAGGCATCCAGAAAGGGAAGAAATAATTTAAAACCTCTTTCTGATATAAATATGATATGTAGAGAGAGGGATAGATACGTACTTCCTATCAATACCTGCCATACATGCCTATAAGTTCTCCTGCACATAAATTTATATCAGGCAGAGCAATTAAATTTCTTTTTGTAGAAGACATCATCCGTGCTTCATCATCCACTTGGTATTCACCATAGTAGGTCATCCATATAGACTCACTCCAAGAGCTTATAGTCCTGAGGGATTTGTCTGCCTCGAGGCTCCTTCCTATTCAACCTGTTCATGGTTATGGCTCAAATGAGCATGGAGTTAAAAATCCTAAGAGTTTCTCTCAGCTGGTGATGGCCTATAGCTGGTGGGAAGATGCTTCAAGTCATTCCTTTGATTCATTTCTGATTTAACAGCTGAATATAATAGTATATGGGTGGTACTCTTCCTATTAGCAAGCACTCTTATTTGTCATCTCCCTGTCCCTGCCTCATTCTTCCTACCCATGGGCACTGTGAAACTACCATCTACATTTATGAACCCTCGTTTGTGTTAAAATCCTTGTCTCTCGGTGTGCTGCTGGATAGCCCTTAAAAAGATCACAAAATGATCTGAAATAACTCAAATGATGTCAGGATTTATTAGAAATAGAAACATTGTACCAAAGTCAACATGTCTCCAGGTAGGCAGTGTTTCACTTAATATTGTTTCTAAGCTTTTAATGTGCACTTAGTTTCTATGTAAAATACAAGATTCCTTCCTTCAGATTCCTTTTTAATCAGGGAGGAGCAAGGTAAATTTGAGTTACCTTAGTAAGCTTCGACCTCTGTGGCTTCAGGGAATAGAGACAGAGTCTCATTAAAACAGTCCTTTATTCACCGGAAACTGATAAAGTCCAGACCTTGCTTTAAAATCATATAATTTTGTTTTCAACAATATTAATCTACAAACAATTAGTGTAGTTTTATTTCAAGAAAGATACTATTCTAATTTCTTGAGATTAAAACATCAGATTTAAGCCTGCTTTTGAAATTTATGAATTAGTAATCCAGTTAAGCACTAGAAATGGAAGGTTTTAAAAGCTGCACCACAGTACTACCAATTGCAAGTAACATTTGTAGTAAGAGCATACAGGTGAGTGCTTTAAAAAAGATAAGGAAAATGTCTTGTACATAAACATGCACAACACTTTAAACCTGAGGATATACAATTTCATCTTCAATGCTATTTCTTTTTGTCAAGGGAAGTTTTGGGGTTTTGTTTTGTGTTGTTTCATTTTAAGACACAGTCTCTGTCATTAGGCACGACTTGTTAAAACTAGACCAGGAAATATTTGACCATGAAAGTCAAATTTTGATATTGTCTTTGGGGTCAGGAATTGGTCCAGATGTGCTGGGGGATCATAGGGATTAAAGCCTGGCAGAAGAAAAGCAGCAGCTTCCCTGGATTCAGAGACCCAGCAGAAGCAAGTAAGGAGGCACAACCATAGCAGAAGCAAGAAATGAAAGGAAACCATTCTTCCTCTGTGTCCCCAGTCTCCCACCCCTGAGCGCAGAGAGAAGCACTTCTCTGCAGCCAGAAACATGCAACGGGGGACCATTGCCACCAGGCGCGAGCAGCTATGGCAGACAAACCTGAAGCAGTGGGAAGCTTTGCCCATGATGGCCACAACTAGGTTTTTGTGAGGTTTCTATGCAAGTGGGAAATAGTGACAATCACACTTCAGGAGACAATGACAAACCAAAGCAGCCAACACAAAGAACCCTGAGACTGCCATTCTGTCAATAATTAATTAGAAGTTAGGAAACAGTATCCCATTATCCAAGCTCACATTGATCCTAATCAGCAAGCAAAGATGAGGGTTAATCTCCCATAATATTTTAAACACACATGTAGTGCTTTCAGATCTATGTGTCTTCTTGGTGTTTTGATATACTTTCTATTTTGGATTCTATCTATGTGAACTTTAAGGTGCTATTTCATTCACATCACAAGAATTTATGTACAGCTTTTCTTTCATAGAATCAATTACATGTCAAACATATTCAAAAGGGAGATGTATCTTCGCTTTCCCAGCACCTATCAATGGAATGCTTATATCATACCCTTCCTCCCATAGCTCAAGGAACCGTTATGAGGAAAAGGTGTCTTAGTAGATAGGCACAGCTGCCAGTTGATGCTTAGGGCCACCCACCCATCTCAAAATTGTTAACCCAGAAGTATTGCTGTCTAAAGGAAAGACAGGAACAAAAAAAATGGAACAGAGACTGAAGGAAAGGCCATCCAGAGGCCACTCCACCTAGGGATCAATCCCATCTGCAGAAACCAAACCCAGACACTATTACTGATGTCAAAAAACTGCTTTCTGACAGGATCGTGGTATGGCTGTTCCCTAAGAGTCTTTACCAGCACCTGACCAATACAGATGCACATACTCACAGACCATTGGGGTGAGCCCAGGGACCCCAGTAGAAGAGCTAAAGGGAGGACAGAAGGAGATGAAGAGGATTGCTACCCTATAGGAAGAACAATATCAACTAAGTGGACCACCCAGAGACTAAACCACCAACCCAAGAGTACACATAGAGGGATCCATGGCTCCAGATACATATTCAGCAGAGGATGGTCTTATCTGACATCAGTGGGAGGGAAGACCCTTGGTCCTGTGAAGGCTTATGTCCCAGAGAAGGGGGCAGCTAGAGCAGTGAGGTGGGAGTGGGTGAGTGGGTGAAAGAGCACCCTCATAGAGGCAAAGAGAAGGGTAGAGAAGGGGAGTGGGGGAGGGGTTGTGGAGGGGTAACTGGGAAGGGGATATTATTTGAAATGTAAATGATAAAATGATTAATTAAAAAAAAAGAAGAAAGAAAGGGTGTCTTAGCATTTCCATTACTGTTTAAGGACACCAGGGCCAAGGCAATTTTTTATGAAGGACAACATTTAATTGGGGTTGGCTTACAGGTTCTGAGGTTCATCATGGCAGGAAGCATGGCATGTTCAGGCAGGTATGACACTGGAGGAGCTGACAGTTCTTCATCTGATTCTGAAAGCAAACAGGGAAAGATTGACTTCCAGGCAGATAGGAGGAAGGTCTTAAAGCCCATCCCTAGAATGGCACATTTCTTCCAAAAGGCCACACCCACTCCAAGAAGACCACTCCTCCTAAAAGTGCCAGTCCCTGGGTCAAGCATGTTTAAACCACCACAAAAGGAGTGAGAAATATTTTAAGAACAAGAGGTGGCGCATGGCTTAAAAGAAACATTGTTTTCCAGATACAACAAGCCAGATGTACACTTAAAGTCACAAAGACTTTGATAGTAAACAAGAGACTTGCTTAAGTTCAAGACAGATAAAACCCATCCCAGAAATAAGAAGGGAAGCCAAGAAGCTATTTGCAACTGACAGTTGCTAGGAGAAGTGAAAAATATTTTCTTCAGTGGAGTGGCAATAGCTATATCATCTACACTCCAGGGCAGGACCCGTGGTCACAGGAATTCAGTCAACATAAACTAAACTGTATGGTTTTGTTGATCTTTTATTCTTTTTGAGAGAGAGAGAGAGTTGGGGGGGAGGGAGAGAATAAAGCTAGTTGAGTGGGAATGTAGGGAGATTTGCTAAAAGTTGTGGTAGGAGAATGCATCTGCTCAAATATAGTTTATGACATTCTCAAAGAATAAAGAAAATCATTATTTTTTGTAATCCAGAGTAGAAAAACAAAAGGGAGAATGACGAGGCTATTGAAAATAAACAAAGAAACAAACAACAGAGATGATAGCTTTAAAAAAAAGATCCAGAAACTGAAGGCAGCCACAAGACCTTGAGCAACCTCATGTGCCCTCCGCAGCCATGTGCTCCCAGCATAACAGGTAAATCGTGTCATCACAGTTGCTATGCCTTGCATCCCTTTCCTCCAGGTAAGCCTTCGCTTTTTTATCTAGTTTTTCCTTGCACTTCGATTTTCTTTTGTTCTCCCTCTTCCTTTCATCGTCTTTGTACTTTTAATGCTCAGTTTTTCATAACATACTTGCCATCACGGAATCAGACTAGTTATAGGAACTGATCCTACATGCACTCCATGATTAGAAAACATCAGAACAAAAGGAGTGATTGCACAACAGCAGTACCAGAAGAGAAAGAAGGGGAGCAATTGGGGTGGAGTTGGGGGTAACCAGATTCACACACACTGTGGAACATAGCTTGGCCATTGGGGATGATAAAACATGGGGGAAAGGGGAAAGAGAATAACAGAGAAAAGGCTAGACCCAGTGAAGTTCAGATGTAGGGGAGGTAAGGAGAGTGAACAGAGAAAAATTATCTCAGGAGAATTCTGTAGTGTGACTTTCACCCACTTTCCTCTGTGAATTTCCTGTCTATGGATAAGCCAAGAGAACTGTAAACCAAGCTGCTTAACCAGTAGCCACTGAATGGAGCTCAATGTCAATCAAATCCTCTAGTACAGTGGTTCTCAACATGGATCACAGCTCCTTTGAGGGTCAAATGACATACTCACAGGGGTCCCATATCAGATACCCTGCATATCAGATTCATTATGACTCATGTCATATTATATTTATTCAAATATTCATGTCAGATACATTACAATTAATAATGAACAAAATTATAGTCATGAAGTAGCAATGAAAATAATTTTATGGTTGGGGATCACTAATACATGAAGAACTGTATTGAAGGGCTGCAGCATTAGGAAGATTGAGAACCATTATCTAGCACAAGGGACAGAGCATTTTTATCTTTTCTGGAGCCACACAGGACACCTGCCTTCTGGGCATGCAAAGAATTCATGATTCCACTGGTGTGTGGGCAGCACTGAGAACATATATATACAGGTAATATTATACAGACTGAGCAGGTTGTATTTACGTATTTAGGACTGTGTGTGTGTGTGTGTGTGTGTGTGTGTGTGTGTGTGTGCATGGGTGTGAAATGAAATTTTAATGAAAAATAGGGTTTAAATTTGAAAAGAGGTATAAGGAAGGAAAGATACAGTGGGAGTAAAGGAATTGTATTAAATTTTTGAAGAATAAATAGTTTTTAAAAATGCACAGTTCCATGGTTGACATAAAAAATACTCAGTCTTCACAGAATTACATCTCATCTCCAACAAGAAAAGGCTTATCAGGAAAAGACTCTTGATCAAACCCAATCACTTGAAGAGAAGACACTTTTTCATATTTTGGTTTTCATTCTAACAATAACAAAATAACTGTTTCTGAACTCCATCAAAATATGAGTCAAATTAGATGTTGGTACATTTTTAATCTCCTATTTCTAGTTGTTCATTTGTTTGAACCAAGTCTTTACTTTTTATTCTATGGCAGTTCTGTTGGCATGAGAAATCTATAGTTCTTAGCAATTCTCCATCTCTACTTTTACCTTGAGAAATTAACAAACAGGAAATGCAGCTCTGTAATCCACACACTGATCTTTTTATCATTTTTATATATTTTATGTTGATCATGCTTCATTTTTTTGTCCTTTTTCCTGGTCCCAGAGTTCTCCATCCCCCGCCTCCCCTCCACCTCTGAGAGGGTGCTTCCTTTCCCACACCCCGACAAGCATCTCTTCCCAGGGTCATCAGTTCTCTATAGGATTAGGCACATCTTCTCCCACTGAGGGCAGACAGGGCAGTCCTCTGCTATTTATGTGCCAGGAACCTCTCATACCAGCCCTTTGGTTGGTTGGCTTAGTCTCTGGGAGCTCCCAGGGGTCTAGGTTAATTGTCACTGTTGGTCTCCCTGTGGGTTGTTATCCTCTACAGCTCCTTCAATGCTTTCCCTAACTCTTCCATAGGGGTCCAATGCTCGACTGTCAGTATTTGCATCGGCTCATTCAGCTGCTGGTAAAGCTTCTTGGAGAACAGCAATGCTAGTCTGCAAGCACAGCACAGCATCAGTAATAGTGTCAGGGTTTGGTGCCTGTCCATAGGATGGATCCCAAGTTGGGCCAGTCACTGGTTGGCCATTCCTTTTGTCTCTTCCTAATTTTGTTCCTACATTATGTTTAGACAGAAAAAATTCTGTGTCAAAAACTTTCAAGGCAAGTTGGTGTCCCTATACGTCCACTGGGGGCCCTGTCTAACTACTGAATGTGCTCTCCTCAGGTTTCTTCTCCCCACTGTTGGACATTTCAGATAAGGTCACCCCCATTGAGTCCTGGGAGGCTCTCACATCCCACATATCTAGAAGTTTTTAGAGGTTCCTTCCAGCCCTCCACCCTTCACCACCACCAGCCCCGCCAGTTGCATATTGCTATTCATTCTCCTGGCCTTCTGGACTTCTCTCCCGTCCATGCCTCATATCTGATTCTGCCCCTTTCCCCTCTCCCCCTCCCTTTTCCAACCTAGGCGTCTCCTTCCCTCTGTCTCCTGTGATTATTTTGTTCCCCCTTCTATGTGGGATAGAAGCACCTTCACTTGGGCCTTCCTTCTTGTTTAACTTCCTAGGCTCTGTTTTATGTATCATGGATATTCTGTACTTGTTGGCTAATATCCACTTATCAGTGAGCCTGTCCTTTCTTAACAGCACTATACATATTGGCTTCTTTTAGACTAGAATATTTTCAACATTTTTACAAATTAATGATGCTTTTAACCTTCTGAGCCAGGCAGCTGTCCTCACCTTAGTAATCTTAAAGTCAGACTCACTAGGGTACTAACGTAGAGGCAGGATGTCTGCATACAGTGGCCTCTTTTTCCTCCTCATTTGTATTTGTTAATATTCAGCATAGACTATTTTAAGTAACATTTACTGTCTTCAATAACTGGCAGACACAATTCTATTTCTTCATCAAACATGCTGTTTAGTGAGGTATGGTCAGAATATCAAATTCAGATTCTTATACTAATCGAGCCTGATACATGATACATGAATGCCGTGGACGAGCAAAGAAAAGTTGTGTCCCTGACTATTAATAACTAATAGTATAATGTCAGAGATGGCTGTATTCATTCAATTTGCAAACTGTTTAAATAGGTATTAATGCAGGTATTCAGAAGGCTAGAGATGTAATTTCTAGCAAGTGTTTCTGTTGTGTTTGCAAGGCCCTGGATTTCATTCTTTAAATTATTATTTTCTAATTAAATTTTTGCATCCTTTTTTACCAGTTTGTTCCTCATTTATCAGTGCCTGACCCTAAGACTCCACTCCTGGTGACTACAGGCTTAACTTCTCCACATTTTTATATCAACGGGAATGGGTTGTTGCCCTTTTGTACCTGGCCTATTTCATTTAATAAAATGTTCCTACCCCAGTGCCAACCACCTTTACACGCACTATTGCAAATGACAGGATTTGATTCTTTCTGAAAATAGGAATAGTTTTTCACTACCTATCTTTATGCATATGAGTTTCTTTATGCACTCACTCACTTGGGCACTCTTACATTGATTCCAGAGTGTTCTATTTTCCTTCTGTTGCTATCATAAGACACTCAGACTAGGAGCAGCTTGAGGAGGGAAGAGTGAACTTGGAATACACCTTTCACTCCAACACATCCTTAACAGAAATCAAGGCAGAAGCTCAAGCAGGAACTGAAGCAGAAACCATTGATGAGTGCAGCTGCTGGCTTCTTCCTCACACCTTCACAGGCTCAGATGCTTACTTAACCCAGGCACTCCTGCCTATGAATGGTGCCACCACAGGGAGCTGAGCCTCCCAACATTCACAATCAGCGAAGACACTTTCTCACAGGCACGGCCATTGGCTAGTCTGAGATGGAAAATTACCATTTGAGACTTTCACATCAACCTTGGTCAAGTGAACAAATGAAGCGAAAGGACTCATGCTTTGGTTGTTTCATGTAGTGGTTTCATGGACATGGAAACGCTCATATCTCTTCAACATATTTACTCCATTTATTTCAGATATTTGCCCAGGAGTGAGAATGCTGAATCAGAGTACTTCATTTTGTACTGTTTGATGAACCCTGTACTGGTTTTCTATACCAGTTGTATCAGTTTGCACTCTCAGAAGGAATGATAATAATTTTCTCCATAATCTTATATTTCATCTTTTTATTTTAGACATTTTAGGGAGTGATATCAAATTATAGCTTAAATTTTCTTCTCTAATAAATAGCGATACACACTTTTCCTTACCTTGATAATAATCTCTGTAAATTCTTCTGAAATATATCTATCCTGGTCATTTCTTCATAAGGTTGTTTCCTCGCTTTATGTGTATTAAGTCTTTATTAGATATGTGGTTTGCAAGTGTTTTATTCCACTCATTAGGTTATCTTTTTAGTCCAATAATTGTTTCAACATAATTATATATGTCTATTTTGTTGGCTATGCTTTGAAATCACATCAGAGTCTCAATACCCATAATAATGTCACAATGTGCTCTCTAGTCTGAGGGTGTCCTCAGCAGTCCTCACTGCTTATATTTGCTTAGAGTGGGAGGGGCCTAGTGAATCTGGTCAGTTTCAATGACTTCTTGAAGCTACTGAGAGTTGACTTCCTGGGTTTAAGCAAATTACCTAGGATGGAATGTTTTATCTATCCTTAGAACGCCCTTGGTCTTGACCAGCTTATCTTCTTGAGTGATGGTTTTATCATGGAGGAAACTAATACAGAATAATAGCGCAGAAAATGATTTTTTTAATATTCAATGTTAATTTTATATGTTGAAATTTTACTGATTTTATTAGTTGTTTCTGCTGAGTTGCCATGGTTTCCTATAGATCAAACCACATTCTGTTTGAGAAAAATGGAGCACACCCGCATCAAGTGTCATGTTGCTGGAACACCTTATGTTGTTCTTGCCAAGGGAAAAAGACAACACAACAGGTTAAAAAAACATTTGGATAAGAGTGATCTGGAATGCTGCTGCATCCTTCTTAAACATCCTGGGAATAGTGAAACCAAGTGCTTTCTGGAAGAAATTCATGGAATGCTGGTCTCACAATACCAGAGCCCAGACAACAAGAGTAATGCCACTGTTTGTGATAGTCAATTTTCATGGTCACCTTGACTGGATTTACAGTCACCTAAGAAATATTCTTAAATGAGTCTGTGGCTGTTTCCAAAGAAATTAATCTGAGAAGGAAAGACCCACTTTGAATGTGGGTAACACTTCCCAGAGGACCGAGGTCCTAGGCTGAGTAAAAGAAAAAGGAAGAAGCCTGATGAATGTTAGCATTCATTGGTCTCTGTTTCTAGCTAAAGATATATTGTTATCAGCTGTACCTTGCTTCAACTACCATGCTTTTTTCACTATGATACACCTAGATACATCTCCTCAAACAGTAAGCCAAAATAAACCATTCTCTGCTGAAGTTGTTTTTGTCAGGTGTGTTGTCATAGAGAGAGCGAGTAAGGAATGTCCTACATAATTAATAAGAACTCAATGTTTAGAGAAGTATGAAGCATAGATATGCTTGATCCAACCACTGCCACTCGACTTGAGTGTACTGTAGACCTGGAAACATCTATCTTGGCGTGGTTTCATGTACAAGTCAGTACTGTAAGCCTGGGTGGGGATTCCTGTCCATTCTGTTTCTTGTCTTGCCAATAAAATCACCACTGTACATTGACATTATTAATGTTTACCTCCTTGTTAATACATATAAATTAACTTTATCCCCCACACAAAGCTTCCAAAACCTTTGTTTGAGCAAGTGTCTCACTACCATAACATGATTAGGCAAAAATATGACAGGCAAAGCTCCAAGAGTAAGAGGTGGCTGGTCATAATTTGCCAGAGTCAGTTAACAGAGAGAACTTAGGAAGTGTTGTCAGCTATCAAACATTAAGATGTACCTTTGGTAATTCCCTTTCTCCAGCAGGTTCCACTTTTTAAAGATTCCAAGACCTTCTAAAAGAGACCCCGTAGATGTAATCCTATGGTGACAGATGATTTGACATCTACAGTAATGATTAAATCTTGAAATTCTTTCTTTCTTTTCTTTCTTCCTTTCCTCCTCCTCCTCCTACTCCTCCTCCTCCTCCTCTTCCTCTTCCTCTTCCTCTTTCTCCTTTTCCTTCTCCTTGTTTAAGCAGCCTGCTTCTTCATGGGTTGCTTGAAACCATTTACATATAAAGTAATTTCTAATCTGCATATAATTACTACAGATATTTTGTGTTTGTCCCCTGATCATTCTGTAGTTTCTTTTGTCCCTTCTTTGCATGTCTTCCTTTGTGTTAAAGAAGACTTAAGGCTTTTATTCCTTCCACTTAAAGTTTTGTGCAACTACATCAGTTTTCTTTTCCTTTTAGATTTGTGGAGACTCATATAAAATACCTTATATCTATAACAGGCTATTTTATGCTGGTAACAACTTAACTTTGATTCCAAAAAAAAAAAAAAAAAATGCTACTCAGTTGCTCCATTCCCTCCACATTTTACATTTTCAAGTGACACTTCATTCTGTTTCTATTGTGTATCACTTAGCCAATTACTGCAGCTATAACTTTTTTGTAACAGTTTATGCCTTTTATCTTCACAGTAAAATGCAAGTGATTTGTAGACCATTACTACCACATTAGAGGATTCTGACTTTGGCCAGTCATTTACCAGTGAATTTTACACTTTTATAAGCATTTATGTTCTTGACTGGTGTCCCTATCTTTCTGCTGGAACATCTCACTTTAGCACATCTAGTAAGAGATACCCAGTGATGGCTGAATACCTTGTTTTGTTTTTTTTTTTTGTTTGTTTTTTTGTTTTTTTGGGTTTTTTTTGTTTTTTTTTTTTTGAGTATTGGGGTATAAATCAATGACTTCATTTATCTCTGAAAGAGTTTTGTCAAGTGTTTTAGTATTGTAATCTTGACTTGAAGTTTGTGTTGTTGTCTGATTGGTCAGTGTTTGTTGTTTTGTTTGTCCTTTGGTGTTTTGAGTATACCATCCTCATCATCACTCCTGATTTGTTAGGCTTCTGCTGAGAATTTTACATCTGCTAATAATCTCACATTGTTTCTTTTTTGGTCCCTTTTGTACGGAGTTTATTTCTTTTACTGTTTATTTTTATTTTTTGCTTTGGGGAGTTTTATAGTCACACATCTTAATATAGTATTTACTTAGTTACTTCAGGATTCTTCAGGACAAGCCTTCATGTACTCCCACATATTTGATCTTCCTACTTCTGTCTCTCACAAAATGGGATTACAGGTGTGCTATCTTGATATAGTTCTGTTTGAAGTGCATATGACACACTTATAATTATCTTCTCTGTGTATACTAGTATCTGTCCCCAGATTTAGAGAACTTCCTACTAATTCACTAAGATTTCTGCCTCATCATCTCCCCTTTTTCCCTTCCAGAAATACTATTACTTCAGTGGTTTTTCTTTCGCTGTTATTTAACAAATTCTCTAATCTTCTTACTTTTGTTATTATTATTTTCTATGATGTTCTTTAATGGCATGCAGGTACAAGGTTTTGCTTTATATCCCAGGATGGAGTATGCACTCCTGGTTTGTTAGGAACTCAAAATGTTCATAGCTCACCTTATCTTCTCTCTCTCTCTCTTTCTCTCTCTCTCTCTCTCTCTCTCTCTCTCTCTCTCTCTCACTCTGTATGACTATATACATACACTTTAAAATATAAACTTCCAAAAATTTTAATCATTATTATATTCTATTTTTGGCTCATTTTTTACTTTCCCTCATCATTGATTTAGTCTTTGTATTTTCCTGAAGTTCACTGTGATTTCTTAAAGGAGCAGCTTTCAATTCTTATTAGACAGCTTGTATGTATCTTATGTTGTAGGATCAGGTTCCGTAAGATTAATGTGCTCTCCTGGTGGTACATATACTTCTACTTTTTCACATTTCTCATCTTCTTGTATTGATATTTTTACATTGAAAGGAGTAGGCTTTATTCCAGTTTCCAAAGACTAATATCTGAGAAAACCATATTAGTTAGCATGTTCCAGGTGTCAAGTAAGGTCATATGATAATATTATACAAGTGGCTTTATTCTGAGAATATCAAAGAAAGGTGGCCTCATTTTTTAGGAGTCCCAAAAAACCAGAAGTATAAACTTAGGGCTTGGATCTGTGAAATGCAGCTTGATATCAAGAACTACTGAGGCCATTATTTGAGGCCATAAAGATATGCCTGAAGTAGTGTTCATTAGAGTCTGCCTGGAGTCTGGATCTATGAGCCCTAATTTGGAGAATTAGTCTGAAGAGATGGTTCTAGAACCTCAGTCTACAAAGATCAAACAATGGCTTAGGTCATTTCAGTTGCTTGGAGCAAGTATAGACTCTCAATCCATTAGAAACTGGGTCATGGCTCCTGGTCTGCATCATAGGGACAGCCTGGTAGAACAGCAATAATAAAGTTTAAGTCAAGTACGAAGGGCCTGAACCCTAGTTCTGGAGTATAGAGCTCTAACTACTACTGTGTGGAATTAGACCACCGGAATGACCACTTGGTAGTGCCAGCTTGGTATCTGAGGCCAAGTGTGCTGAATTGATGCAAACACTGGTCCTGTCCTGGGGATTTTACGTAGAATTTAATATAAACTGATCCAAACTATGACATAGCTCAGTCCACTTTGCCTATATTGGCATTTGAGGAGCTGTATTGACTGAGCCTGTATTTAAAGAGGTCAACATAATTCTCAGGTCAGATTGTGGCAAGTGTGTGGAAGAAGTGAGAATGTGTCAGGCTATGAACTTCATTGTGAGTTGAAGAGACGTAAAACCTAGGAATTCAGGTCACGTCAGGGTATATTTGGTGTCTGCAAGAGTTAGGTGGATACCAGGGTAGGTTTAAATCATAGGATTGTCAGAAGTTTCTGGGCACAGAGGTCAGTTTAGAGCATCTGGGGTCGGGTTGGTAAGAGAGTAAACACAAGGTTCAGACTGGCACATAAAAACTGAATCCTAGAGTGCTGTCATCCCACCACATGTGAGCACAGGCTTGGAAAAATCACAAACAATTAGCATGCTCAGCTGTCAGAATTTGAAAAACATTTTAGACACAGACTGCTTATTCGAACCATCTTCACTGTGAATTTTTTTCTTTGCTATATCCAGTCATAATAATCTTTTCCCTAGATTCCTACATTATTACAAAAGCATTTTCTTGCAAAAAAGAGTTATACAAAGTGATGTTTCTATAGGCAGTTGAGAGTTGAGAAACTACCATTCTGATACAGCCCCTTCTCTTACCTGTAAACCATTGGAATTCAGAGTCATTGACCTTTGACCCATGAGAAATAAACGAGATCTTCTACACTCATATAACTAATGTGCTTACTTTGTTGGTTTGGATAAAAATACCCCCATAGGCTTATATGTTTGAAAACCAGGTCATTGTAAAATGGCACTATATAAGAAGAATTCGAGTGATTAGGGGGTGTGACTTTGTTGGAGGAAATATGTCACTGGAAATGGGCTATGAGGTTTCAAAAGCCTATGCCAGGGTCAGTTTATCTCTTTTTTTCTGTTTGTGGATCAGGATATAGAATTCTCACCTCCAGTGCCATGCTTTCTGCTGTCTTTCCTGCCATGATGATAGTGGACTAATCCTCAGACACTGTTAGCAAGGCCCCAAGTTAAATACTATTATTTTGGTAAGATTTGCTATGGTTGTGGCATCTCTCACAGAAATAGAACACTAAGACACCCTCCAAGGCAATATCCAAAGAGAGAGAAGCAGAGCACTCCAAGGACAAGTTCTATTTCTAACTTGACCTCAACTTGGACAGAAAGTACTACTCATTTAAAATATAAATAGTATCTAAGTTCTGTGAATCAGTGTGTGTGATGTTTATAATATATATATATATATGTGTGTGTGTGTGTATAATATACATGATATATGTCATATATATATATATATATATATATATATATATATATATATATATATATTGCTTATAAGAAGCCTCCTTCAGTAATTATCTCTATTTAAGGACAGGTTTTTTCCTACAAGTTTGATATAGAAAGAACATTTCAAATTCAGAGCATTTCCTCCTATTTAATGTCTAGGGCTGAAAAGATGCAATCCTCGCATATCAAGTATTAGTTCAATGAATATTATTACTATGAAAGAAGAACATTGGAATGAGTCTAGCAGCATGAGTCAATTGTACGTTTTTTTTCCCCTTTGACCTCCATCAACATTAACAGAGGGAGAGTAATTTACAAAGATCTCAGTGTGCCCAGGTTCTCAGTAGCACATAAGTGAATATTAGTTCTCATTAAGTATGGTTGGATATAATTGAAATATTGACATAATTCTGTAAGATTCAGTAGACAGATACTTCGGATGAAATTTTGTCCTGACTGGAAAATTCACTGAAATAACACTGCACACAGACAATCAAATAAGAAATTTTACCCTGTAATTTATTTAAAACTATAATCTACTACAAAGCCAGTGCTAGGAAGTATAGCCCTATTCTAGCCTTAATAACAGTTCTAGGTCATTACTAAGACATCATACATTTCATTATTTTTAAAGTACTGCCTCACTGCTGGCATGTAGGGATGGGTTAGAATAGAGCACTCAGGTGAAAACCCATGGTATTTACTTAGATTTAATAACTAGGTGGGTGATCTTCCTTCCACATCCAGGCATAGAGGTTGGTGGTAAGGATCATTGAAAATTTTGCAGAATAATTCCAAGTTACTGCTTGGAAAAGAAACAGTTGCATATACATCCTTCAAGAGTGAATCCATAACTAACACCTCTAAGTCTACATTGGTTAAGCTCTGCCCCTTTCTTGGTACCTAAGAGAGAAGGTTCTGGAACCATATACTAGTTACAACTGTGCCACTAATATCAAGCTGCTGACTTTGCTTTCTTTTCCTCACATGACAACCTGAAAATGATACAGCATGTTTGTATCAAATAGGGCAAATACAAGTAAAGGAGAGAAAAAGATTAGCTCACAATAAGCAGGCAATAAACTCTAGCTTATTATTTCTACCCATTAATTACCCCCATTCTATCTCACCCTTGGGTTAAACATCATTTACATGATCTTATAATGACTATTTCCAAAGTGTGTCATCATGCAAAAGAGATCAAATGAGCTCCATTTAATGATGTAATTAATTAATCATTGGGGTTTTATTTAAATTAAATCCTAGACATTTTCATCTAAGACATATTAATTTATTGGTCCTATTTCCTATGCTCTTAGGAACAAAGAGGACTTGAATGAAAAACACTCTCACCCATGCCCTGAATTACTCTGAATGAAGACTCAATAAAATGGCATTACTGTCCGGTACTGCCCAGAGTTTTGAAACAAATGGCTAAGTACCCAGCCAGCCAGCTCTCTTTTAGGTACACAAAAGGCACATGTATGTATGACATTAACATCAGTGAAAGCCATCTCTTGGCTTTGGACTTTTGACGTCTCTAATGTCTATTTCAGATATTAGCAGCCCTTCTGTCCATACTACTGTTTTCAGACACTGGGAATCTAGTAAAATGCCAACAAAGATGTTTTTGTGCTTTTTGAATTGTAGATGTGACATTTTTTCCTTTTCTTTTTTATTCTCTTTTTCTTTTTGTCCAAGTAATGGATCTAAATCATCTATGATTTGTCAAGATGATATACTTTTTTTCTAGACATGTAACACAATGTAAGAGAAATGACGTTCAAATCCACACACAATCTTCCATGATGGAAACAAAGAAGATTTATTTCAAATTCCCTATTTTATTTAAAGAAAAAGAAGGCATTTTTATCCCTTTAATTTCCTAGACTTTGTCATTTAACTTTCATCTTGTCCCTTTTGTCTTTTAACTTTCATCATGTAACAATTTCAACTTAATAAGGCTTTTAAAAGGCTGTTTTGTCCATGAAAGTTTGTCTAGAGGGAGATATTGAGTAGATTCATTTCCATTTCTTTGCTTGTAGAATGAAAGGACTTTTAGCTAATATATCTGACTCAGCCTGCCCACTGAAAATATTATGCAGAGAGAGTATATTCTTGGTTTTAAAGTCATCCTGATTAATAAGATATTCAAGGTGTTCCAAAATGTCCTATGAAATGAGGATTTTAAGGCGTGTGTGGGAAGGGTGTTAACAGAAAAAGAGCATAAGGAAACAAAAGATTTTCCTATTAAAAGGACACAAAGTGGGTGTTAGGTGTGAGGCTCCTATTCTAGAATTTTAACTAATACTATATTTCTCCTCTCCTAAATCATTGAGTTCATAGCATGAAAAGGCACCAGAAAAGGGCCATTTTGTCCTCCGTCATGCAGAGGATGCTGTTCCTCAGATCACCTATTTTCTGAACTTAAACTTGTTAGTTGTATGAAAGGAAAATTCACATTGTCTTTAAAACTTTTTTGAGGCATGGTCTTGCTATGTGTAACTAATGCTAGTCCAAAACATGAAGGAGAGTATTAGCCTTCCAAGTGCTGGGATTACAGGTTTGGACTCCTTCCCTGGCAGAAATCACAGACTCTTACCCTGTTGTTCTTAATATTGTCTCTGCCAATTTGGAAAGAGTACCTTAGATATAAATTTTAATATCAAATCATTAAAATTCCTGAAACTTTACTAACAACACTTTAGTCCAAGCCAGAGAGTACCCAACTTGGCAAGATTGCTTGGCTTCTTCTTTGGGTATTTTGAGGAACCCCTTAAGACAATGCATGAGCACAGAGTTCTTGTAAATGGAAGATTAAGGTCGATATAAATCGGCTCTCTGCTCCTCCCTGTTCCAGAGACAGCCGCATCTTCTTGTGGAGTACCAGCCTCGTCTCATAGACAAAATGGTGAAGGTCGGTGTGAACGGATTTGGCCGTATCGGGCGCCTGGTTACCAGGGCTGCCTTCTCTTGTGACAAAGTGGACATTGTTGCCATCAACGACCCCTTCATTGACCTCAACTACATGGTCTACATGTTCCAGTATGACTCTACCCATGGCAAGTTCAACGGCACAGTCAAGGCTGAGAATGGGAAGCTTGTCATCAACAGGAAGCCCATCGCCATCTTCCAGGAGCGAGATCCCGCTAACATAAAATGGGGCGACGCTGGTGCTGAGTATGTCGTGGAGTCTACTGGCATCTTCACTACCATGGAGAAGGCTGGGGCTCACCTGAAGGGTGGGGCCAAAAGGGTCATCATCTCCACCCCTTCCGCTGATGCCCCCATGTTTGTGATGGGTGTGAACTACGAGAAATATGACAACTCCCTCAAGATTGTCAGCAATGCATCCTGCACCACCAACTGCTTAGCCCCCCTGGCCAAGGTCATCCATGACAACTTTGGCATCGTGGAAGGGCTCATGACCACAGTCCATGCCATCATTGCCACTCAGAAGACTGTGGATGGCCCCTCTGGAAAGCTGTGGCGTGATGGCCATGGGGCAGCCCAGAACATCATCCCTGCATCCACTGGTGCTGCCATGGCTGTGGGCAAGGTCATCCAAGAGCTGAACGGGAAGCTCACTGGCATGGCCTTCTGTGTTCCTACCCCCAATGTATCCGTTGTGGATCTGACATGCCACCTGGAGAAACCTGCCAAGTGTGATGACATCAAGAAGGTTGTGAAGCAGGCATCTGAGGGTCTACTAAAGGGCATCCTGGGCTACACTGAGGACCAGGTTGTCTCCTGCAACTTCAACAGCAGCTCCCACTCTTCCACCTTTGATGCTGGGGCTGGCATTGCTCTCAACGACAACTTTGTAAAGCTCATTTACTGATATGACAATGAATATGGCTAAAGCAACAGGGTGGTGGATCTCATGGCCTACATGGCTTACAAGGAGTAAGAAACCGTGGACCACCTACCCCAGCCCAGCAAGGATACTGAGAGCAAGAGAGAGGCCCTCAGTTGCTGAGGAGTCCCCATCCCAACTCAGGACCCAACACTGAGCATCTCCCTCACAATTCCATCCCAGACCCCATAATAACAGGAGGGGCCTGGGGAGCCCACCCTTCTCTCTTGAATAACATCAATAAAGTTCACTGCACCCTCAAAAAAAAGATCGATATAAATCAAGGAGTTTATATAAGAACCCTTTTCTTATTAAAAATGACATCAGGGGCAAAGACTAAAGAGAAAAGAAAGTGAGCTCTATGATGTCTCCCTCTAGCACACATTAATTAGAAGGCCATGATATACTTTCTAGGCCTTTCTTTAAGTCCCTTATTGAACTAGTATGTTTTCTCACTCACACATCTTTAAAATATGTATTTACTTCTTCAACCCTCCCTAATATTGTAAAGACATTAATAGAAAATACTTTAATATATATCTGATTCTTACTTGGTTACACATATGGTTTATACTTGTGGTTTGAGTACAGGCAAATTTTACTTATTGAAGATTATATTTGTGGAGCTGAGATGACTGTGATACATTCATGGGGGCTATTAAAATTTAGGTTATATGTCATTTTCTTGTGATAGGTGAGACCTCACTAAGACACATTACTTACATAGGTGAGCCTCAGTTTATCATAGTCTATAAGGGGAACAGGAGAACCAAAATGCGGAACTATTACAAATATTACAAATATATATATATGCACACACATATATATATATATTGTACTTTTTTTTTTTGGTTCTTTTTTTTCGGAGCTGGGGACCGAACCCAGGGCCTTGCGCTTCCTAGGCAAGCGCTCTACCACTGAGCTAAATCCCCAACCCCTTATATTGTACATTTTAGTTAACTTTCAATTTCATCAATTTCTTGGAGATAAAAAAATTATTCTCTTTCTTGTTTAGTAGTGTTGATATGGTATATAATAACACACGTCAAAGCAGCACACCATTTTCATTTCTTTTATTGGATTTTAAAATTTATATTTCAAATATTATCCCCTTTCCTAGTTTCCCCTCAGGAAAAGCCCTATCCCATCCCCCCTCCCCATGCATCTATAAGGGAACTGCTCCAACCACCCACCCACTCCTGTCTCCCCACTTGGCATTCCTCTACACTGGGGAATTGAGTCTTCACAGGACCAAGGGCCTCTCCTCCCATTGATGTCTGACAAGGCCATCCTCTGCTATTTATGCAGCTGAAGCCATAGGTTGCCCTATGTGTACTCTTTGGTTGGTTGTTTAGTCCCTGGGAGCTCAGGGGATTCTGGTTGGTTAATATTGTTGTTCTTCCTATGGGGTTGCAAACCCCTTCAGGTCCTTCAGCCCTTTCTCTAACTCTTCCCATTCTCAATCCAATGGTTGGCTGCAAGCATCCACATTTGTATTTGTCAGGCTCTGATAGAACATCTCTGGAGACAGCTATATCAGGCTCCTGTCAGCATGCACTTCTTGGCATCTGCAATAGTGTCTGGCTTTAGTGGCTGTTTATGGGATGGATCTCCAGGTAGGGCAGTCTCTGTGTGGCCTTTCCTTCAGTCTCTGCTCCACATTTTGTCCCTGTATTTCCTCCTGTGAGTATTTTGTTTCCCCTTCTAAGAGGGAGTGAAACATCTGCACTTTGGTCATCCTTCTTCTTGAACTTCATGTGGTCTGTAATTGTATCTTCAGTACTCTGAGCTTTTGGGCTAATAATATCCACTTATCAGTGAGTGTATACCATGTGTGTTCTTTTGTGATTTGATTACCTCACTCAAGATGATATTTTCTAGTTCCACCCATTTGCCTAAGAATTTCATGTAGTTATTGTTTTTAATAGCTCCATTGTGTAAATGTACCACATTTTCTGTATCCATTCCTCTGTTGAAGGGCATCTGGGTTCTTTCCAGCTTCTGGCTGTTATAAATAAGGCGACTATAAACATAATGGAACATGTGTACTCGTTATAGGTTGGTGCATCGTTTGGTTACATGCCCATGAGTATCAAGGACTTCCACATAAAACCAGATACACTGAAATTAATAGAAAACAAAGTGGGGGAAGATCCTTGAACACATGGGCACAGGGGAAATTTCCCTGAACAGAACACCAATGGCTTATGCTCTAAGGTCAAAAATTGACAAATAGGACCTCATAAAATTATAAAGCTTCTGTAAGGCAAAGGACACTGTCAGTAAGACAAAATGGCAACTAACAGATTGGGAAAAGATCTTTACCAATACTACATCTGATAGAGGACTAATATCTATTATACACAAAACTCAAGGAGTTAGACTCCAGAGAATCAAATACCCCTATTAAAACTGGGGTAAAGAGCTAAACAAAGAATTCTCAACTGAGGAATGTCAAATAGCCAAGAAGCATCTAAAGAAATGTTCAACATCCTTAGTCATGAGGGAAATGCAAATCAAAATGACCCTGAGAGTCCACCTCACACCAGTCAGAATTGCTAAGTTCAAAAACTCAAGTGACAGCAGATACTGGCAACGATGTGGAAAAAGATGAAGACTCCTCCATTTTTGGTAGGATTGAAAACTGGTACAACTATTCTGCAAATCAGTCTGGTGGTTCCTCAGAAGCCTGAACATAGTTCAACCTGAGAACCCAACATAACCTTTTCATTGAAATATTCTTGACAGATCAATATCTGATTCATTATATGGTTACTATACCATAACATTCTGTGTGTTAGGTAGGATTGGAAAATTTAAAAAGCAAGAGTCATCCTGAGAACTAGTGATAAGAAGACCACCCAGGAAGCTGGAGAGATGTGTTAGCAGTTAAGAGCACTTAATGCTTTTGCAGAAAACTTGAGTTTAGTTCTTAGGAACTATACTGAGCCTCACAACCATCTGTATCTCTAGTTCCAGGAGATGTAATGTCTCTTCTGCCCTCTGTAGTCTTTTGCATGTATATGGTGCCCATATACTTGTGTACACATGTACACAAACACACATACACATTTTAGATTTAAAAATTAAAAGGAAACAAAAATTTAAATGTGACTCTATGCATTTAATTGCACACAACTGGAACTACAAATTAATTTTGACTACATAACCTATTAACTTTAAAAATCAAGGGGTGGGGAGAGGTAAAAGAGCATAGATAGCTTATACCTCTACTCCTCTGATTCATATTGTTATCCTCCTTGAGTTAATATTAGTTTTCTGGTACTGAAGACTATAGAAGAGGTCAGATATATAGTTCAGTAATGGAGTTTTACCTAATATGTAGTAAATCCTGCAATTAAGATGCTGAGGATTAAACCCAGAAATGCTTACACAGAGACACAGACACAGACACAGACACAGACACAGACACACACACAGACACACACACACACACACACACACACACACACACACACACACACGTGGTTCCCTTGGTAATTCCCAGAGGTCAGACTACAAATGTTTGACTATTATTATCCAACATATACTGAAGAAGAAAACAGTGTCACTGTGATGTATGGAGCTGATTGAGAGGACATATGATTCACTATGTCTGTCGTGCGTGTTGAATGATCTTTTTTTTTTCTTTTTGGTTTGGTTGTGTTAGGAGAGGATGCAGTAACTCACGTCAAAGAAGCGCTTTATTTTCATTGAGCTATTGCTTCATACAGGTAAAAACCTTCTTCACAGGGTGTGTAATATGCCGTAACAAACATATAAATCATCTCCAGTCAGGGTGCTAATGCTAGGTTATAGTAATCTTGCCCTGGGTGCTGAAATTCTAGTAGTTTCAGGGTTGTTAACCCATAATGTTATTTCAACGAAGAAATAACATCACATTTCCCTATCTCTTAAAAAGATCTTTCAGGCATTTTCCAATACATTAATCATAAAATCTGTGTTTAATAAAAAGAGAAACGGAAAATATGGAAGAATAGATTAGATTCAGCTGCAGTGAGGCAGAACTATGACAGAGTGTGACAGGCGGTGAGTGGTCTGGAGGTTCGGCTGTGTTAAGTGTAAGTTTGTCAGCGCCAGGATGTTTCTCTATTTCCTCAAATAAGGAATGCTGAATAAGAATGGACTCTTCGCAGTCCATTTGCTTTTCAACTTTCAGGGTTTTTTTTCACAAAATTCCCCTAAATCATGAATTTTAAAACCAAGACAAAAATATGTCTTCCTTTAGGTTGCTAAAATGAAACTAATGGCCTGAAAAAGTCTTTGAAAGATAGTAAACAAGAAGTACTTTACATTTCATAGGAGAAATATTTAATTAGCTTGTTTCCCCAACCTGTTTGTGCAACATGGATGTAAAGGCCGTGCACTCATACTAAGGATAAAACTGATAATGAGAGAAAGGATTAAGGACTCTTTAATATTTGAGATTTTTCTATTACACGTAATGAAAATATAAAGGTTCCATGAGTCAGGTTTCTAAGAGTGATTCAGCCTAAAGTAGAGAATATCATAGCATGAAGCCTGCAGATGAAATTAAAGGACCCATGCCTTGCTTTTGTTCCCTCATTGACTGTCTCTGGCATAGCATGGGCAACATTTCCAGCTGCTTTTCCTGTTGTAGGTGACGATGGGCGTCGAACAAAGCAAGGAATGTAATTGTGTTTTGTACACAGGTGAGGCTCGGTGGAAAGATGAAATAATGTCATCCTCTCTTCTCCGTCAGCTCTAGTGCAAAATACTAGCATTTTACAACAATAAACTTTATGAACCCTTGGCATTTGCATAATAAGATGTGCATACCTATCACGACAGTCTCACAATCCTATTCGCTCTCTGTAGTGCCATATTGAATTTGGGCCTGGCCGCTTTGTAACTGCATGGCCACAGTAAAAGTCATGGGATTGTTGGACAGAGGCCTCTCCCATGTATTTACGGCACAGGAAGAAAAGACCAAGTAGTGAACACCGGGTGTCTCCACTGCATGACCTCTGCTGAGCCCGGCTGATGCATGTGGAACTGACACACCTGGACCACACCTGGGTGGTGGTCAATTTACTTCTGCCTTTTACTTCCTCAGCCTTTATCCTTGAGATTTAGGCTGGTCTTCTGGGATTTCTCCCTAATTAATTCAGGTCTCGTAGTTGGTCTTTTGTTACCGAAGTCACGAAGTCAAGAGCCAGGTAGTCACGAACCAGGGTTTCCCACTGTGCTTCCCAGTTATTTTCTACCTGGAGACTTGGGTATATAAGTGGTGAATAAAGCTACAGGAGACTCTCACTATTCCTCTCACTCTCACTCTTCTTCCTCACTCTCACTCTTCCCTCCGCTCTCCATTTCCTCTCTCTCTCTCTCTCTCTCTCTCTCTCTCCCTCTCTTCCTCTCCTGGCTTGACACGATAACCTGTGTGTGTGTGTGTGTGTGTGTGTGTGTGTGTGTGTGTGTGTTTCTTTCATCCCGTAGGCTTTCGCCCGATTCTCCGTACCAGGTCAGTGCTGGCGCCGACAGCTCTCAGGGAGAGAATTCAGTTCAAAAACACCTCTTGCCAGAGATTTATCAGGATACATTCCCTTACTCATTCAATTGTTTAGATAGATGAGTTTTCTTTACCAAACTCTTCCTTACAAACAACACAAAGCCTTAATCTGATTGGCCCTTAATATGGATTATGTATTGAATAAGTGCCCTTATGTAGTAACAGTTTATTATGATCCGATCTGAATGTGACCATTTCATGTGATAAAGTGATGATCTAGTTTGTTTTCTATTGTAATGATAAACAACATGACCAAAAGCAACTTTGGGAGGAATCAATGTGGTTTAGTAGGTTTACAGGTTGCAGTCAAACATAAAGGGAAGTCCTGGCAGGACTCAAGAAGGAACCCGGAAGCAGGAAGTAAGGCAGAAACCACAAAGGAAGACTACTTTATAATTTTTTCACCATGGCTTGCTCATCTTGCATTTTTATACAACCCACGACCACCAGACCAGGGGTAGCGCCACTCATGGTGGGTTAGTCCCTCTCACATCAATTGTTAATCACTATGCCTCCATGTCTGCTGAGCCATGAGATTTATATATACTACTAAAATTCAATAAAGTTGAAGGACCAGTCTATTCAAACGTATTTACTGTTTCCTATGTACAAAATATTGTTCTTGACCTGTACAATACTCATTTGTATCAGCTTTGGAAAATGAGGAGAGTATAGACATACATGGAACGGCTTAATTTAGAAGCAAAGAAAGATGAAACCCATATTTTGTTTTGTTTTGCTTTTTAAGAGAAATGAATAGAGGAGAAGCCCTTGGTCCTGCCAAGGCTAGACCCCCAACCCCAGTGTAGGGGAATGTCAAGGTGGGGAAGCAGGAAGTGGGTGTGGCTGGAGAGGGGGAACATCCTCATAGAAAAAGGGGGAGGGGAGGGAGACAGGGGCATATGGATAGAAAACTGGGACAGGGGATAATATTTGAAATGAAAATAAAAATTGTCCAATAAAAAAAGTGAAATGAATAGAAAACTACAATTCTATTTTTTTTTTTTTTTTATTAACTTGAGTATTTCTTATATACATTTCGAGTGTTATTCCCTTTCCCGGTTTCCGGGCAAACATCCCCCTCCCCCCTCCCTTTCCTTATGGGTGTTCCCCTCCCAACCCTCCCCCCATTGCCGCCCTCCCCCCATAGACTAGTTCACTGTGGGTTCAGTCTTAGCAGGACCCAGGGCTTCCCCTTCCACTGGTGCTCTTCCTAGGATATTCATTGCTACCTATGGGGTCAGAGTCCAGGGTCAGTCCATGTATAGTCTTTAGGTAGTGGCTTAGTCCCTGGAAGCTCTGGTTGCTTGGCATTGTTGTACTTTTGGGGTCTCGAGCCCGTTCAAGCTCTTCCAGTTCTTTCTCTGATTCCTTCAATAGGGGACCTATTCTCAGTTCAGTGGTTTGCTGTTGGCATTCGCCTCTATATTTGCTGTATTCTGGCTGTGTCTCTCAGGAGCGATCTACATCCGGCTCCTGTCGGTCTGCACTTCTTTGCTTCATCCATCTTGTCTAATTGGGTGGCTGTATATGTATGGGCCACATGTGGGGCAGGCTCTGAATGGGTGTTCCTTCAGTCTCTGTTTTAATCTTTGCCTCTCCCTTCCCTGCCAAGGGTATTCTTTTTCCTCATTTAAAGAAGGAGTGAAGCATTCACATTTTGATCATTCGTCTTGAGTTTCGTTTGTTCTAGGGATCTAGGGTAATTCAAGCATTTGGGCTAATAGCCACTTATCAATGAGTGCATACCATGTATGTCTTTCTGTGATTGGGTTAGCTCACTCAGGATGATATTTTCCAGTTCCAACCATTTGCCTACGAATTTCATAAACTCGTTGTTTTTGATAGCTGAGTAATATTCCATTGTGTAGATGTACCACATTTTCTGTATCCATTCCTCTGTTGAAGGGCATCTGGGTTCTTTCCAGCTTCTGGCTATTATAAATAAGGCTGCGATGAACATAGTGGAGCACGTGTCTCTTTTATATGTTGAGGCATCTTTTGGGTATATGCCCAAGAGAGGTATAGCTGGATCATCAGGCAGTTCAATGTCCAATTTTCTGAGGAACCTCCAGACTGATTTCCAGAATGGTTTTACCAGTCTGCAATCCCACCAACAATGGAGGAGTGTTCCTCTTTCTCCACATCCTCGCCAGCATCTGCTGTCACCTGAGTTTTTGATCTTAGCCAATCGCACTGGTGTGAGGTGAAATCTCAGGGTTGTTTTGATTTGCATTTCCCTTATGACTAAAGATGTTGAACATTTCTTTAGGTGTTTCTCAGCCATTCGGCATTCCTCAGCTGTGAATTCTTTGTTTAGCTCTGAACCCCATTTTTTAATAGGGTTATTTGTTTCCCTGCGGTCTAACTTCTTGAGTTCTTTGTATATTTTGGAAATAAGGCCTCTATCTGTTGTAGGATTGGTAAAGATCTTTTCCCAATCTGTTGGTTGCCGTTTTGTCCTAACCACAGTGTCCTTTGCCTTACAGAAGCTTTGCAGTTTTATGAGATCCCATTTGTCGATTCTTGATCTTAGAGCATAAGCCATTGGTGTTTTGTTCAGGAAATTTTTTCCAGTGCCCATGTGTTCCAGATGCTTCCCTAGTTTTTCTTCTATTAGTTTGAGTGTGTCTGGTTTGATGTGGAGGTCCTTGATCCACTTGGACTTAAGCTTTGTACAGGGTGATAAGGATGGATCGATCTGCATTCTTCTACATGTTGCCCTCCAGTTGAACCAGCACCATTTGCTGAAAATACTATCTTTTTTCCATTGGATGGTTTTGGCTCCTTTGTCAAAAATCAAGTGACCATAGGTGTGTGGGTTCATTTCTGGGTCTTCAATTCTATTCCATTGGTCTATCTGTCTGTCTCTGTACCAATACCATGCAGTTTTTATCACTATTGCTCTGTAATACTGCTTGAGTTCAGGGATAGTGATTCCCCCTGAAGTCCTTTTATTGTTGAGGATAGCTTTAGCTATCCTAGGTTTTTTGTTATTCCAGATGAATTTGCAAATTGTTCTGTCTAACTCTTTGAAGAATTGGATTGGTATTTTGATGGGGATTGCATTGAATCTGTAGATTGCTTTTGGTAAAATGGCCATTTTTACCATATTAATCCTGCCAATCCATGAGCATGGGAGATCTTTCCATCTTCTGAGGTCTTCTTCAATTTCTTTCCTCAGTGTCTTGAAGTTCTTATTGTACAGATCTTTTACTTGCTTGGTTAAAGTCACACCGAGGTACTTTATATTATTTGGGTCTATTATGAAGGGTGTCGTTTCCCTAATTTCTTTCTCGGCTTGTTTCTCTTTTGTATAGAGGAAGGCAACTGATTTATTTGAGTTAATTTTATACCCAGCCACTTTGCTGAAGTTGTTTATCAGCTTTAGTAGTTCTCTGGTGGAACTTTTGGGATCACTTAAATATACTATCATGTCATCTGCAAATAGTGATATTTTGACCTCTTCTTTTCCGATCTGTATCCCTTTGCTCTCCTTTTGTTGTCTGATTGCTCTGGCTAGAACTTCAAGAACTATATTGAATAAGTAGGGAGAGAGTGGGCAGCCTTGTCTAGTCCCTGATTTTAGTGGGATTGCTTCAAGTTTCTCTCCATTTAGTTTAATGGTAGCAACTGGTTTGCTGTATATGGCTTTTACTATGTTTAGGTATGGGCCTTGAATTCCTATTCTTTCCAGGACTTTTATCATGAAGGGGTGTTGAATTTTGTCAAATGCTTTCTCAGCATCTAATGAAATGATCATGTGGTTCTGTTCTTTCAGTTTGTTTATATAATGGATCACGTTGATGGTTTTCCGTATATTAAACCATCCCTGCATGCCTGGGATGAAGCCTACTTGATCATGGTGGATGATTGTTTTGATGTGCTCTTGAATTCGGTTTGCCAGAATTTTATTGAGTATTTTTGCGTCGATATTCATAAGGGAAATTGGTCTGAAGTTCTCTTTCTTTGTTGTGTCTTTGTGTGGTTTAGGTATAAGAGTAATTGTGGCTTCATAGAAGGAATTCGGTAGGGCTCCATCTGTTTCAATTTTGTGGAATAGTTTGGATAATATTGGTATGAGGTCTTCTATGAAGGTTTGATAGAATTCTGCACTAAACCCGTCTGGACCTGGGCTCTTTTTGGTTGGGAGACCTTTAATGACTGCTTCTATTTCCTTAGGAGTTATGGGGTTGTTTAACTGGTTTATCTGTTCCTGATTTAACTTCGATACCTGGTATCTGTTTAGGAAATTGTCCATTTCCTGAAGATTTTCAAATTTTGTTGAATATAGGTTTTTATAGTAAGATCTGATGATTTTTTGAATTTCCTCCGAATCTGTAGTTATGTCTCCCTTTTCATTTCTGATTTTGTTAATTTGGACACACTCTCTGTGTCCTCTCGTTAGTCTGGCTAAGGGTTTATCTATCTTGTTGATTTTCTCAAAGAACCAACTTTTGGTTCTGTTGATTCTTTCTATGGTCCTTTTTGTTTCTACTTGGTTGATTTCAGCTCTGAGTTTGATTATTGCCTGCCTTCTACTCCTCCTGGGTGTATTTGCTTCTTTTTGTTCTAGAGCTTTTAGGTGTGCTGTCAAGCTGCTGACATATGCTCTTTCCTGTTTCTTTCTGCAGGCACTCAGCGCTATGAGTTTTCCTCTTAGCACAGCTTTCATTGTGTCCCATAAGTTTGAGTATGTTGTATCTTCATTTTCATTAAATTCTAAAAAGTTTTTAATTTCTTTCTTTATTTCTTCCTTGACCAGGTTATCATTGAGTAGAGCATTGTTCAATTTCCACGTATATGTGGGCATTCTTCCCTTATTGTTATTGAAGACCAGTTTTAGGCCGTGGTGGTCCGATAGCACGCATGGGATTATTTCTATCTTTCTGTACCTGTTGAGGCCCGTTTTTTGACCAATTATATGGTCAATTTTGGAGAAAGTACCATGAGGAGCTGAGAAGAAGGTATATCCTTTTGCTTTAGGATAGAATGTTCTATAAATATCCGTTAAGTCCATTTGGCTCATGACTTCTCTTAGTCTGTCTACATCACTGTTTAATTTCTGTTTCCATGATCTGTCCATTGATGAGAGTGGGGTGTTGAAATCTCCCACTATTATTGTGTGAGGTGCAATGTGTGTTTTGAGCTTTAGTAAGGTTTCTTTTACATATGTAGGTGCCCTTGTATTTGGGGCATAGATATTTAGGATTGAGAGTTCATCTTGGATGATTTTTCCTTTGATGAATATGAAGTGTCCTTCCTTATCGTTTTTGATGACTTTTAGTTGGAAATTGATTTTATTTGATATTAGAATGGCTACTCCAGCTTGCTTCTTCTGACCATTTGCTTGGAAAGTTGTTTTCCAGCCTTTCACTCTGAGGTAGTGTCTGTCTTTGTCTCTGAGGTGTGTTTCCTGTAGGCAGCAGAATGCAGGGTCCTCGTTGCGTATCCAGTTTGTTAATCTATGTCTTTTTATTGGGGAGTTGAGGCCATTGATATTGAGAGATATTAAGGAATAGTGATTATTGCTTCCCGTTATATTCATATTTGATGTGAGGTTATGTTTGTGTGCTTTCATTCTCTTTGTTTTGTTGCCAAGACGATTAGTTTCTTGCTTCTTCTAGGGTATAGCTTGCCTCCTTATGTTGGGCTTTACCATTTATTATCCTTTGTAGTGCTGGATTTGTAGAAAGATATTGTGTAAATTTGGTTTTGTCATGGAATATCTTGGTTTCTCCATCAATGTTAATTGAGAGTTTTGCTGGATACAGTAATCTGGGCTGGCATTTGTGTTCTCTTAGGGTCTGTATAACATCAGTCCAGGATCTTCTGGCCTTCATAGTTTCTGGCGAGAAGTCTGGTGTGATTCTGATAGGTCTCCCTTTATATGTTACTTGACCTTTTTCCCTTACTGCTTTTAATATTCTTTCTTTATTTTGTGCGTTTGGTGTTTTGACAATTATGTGACGGGAGGTGTTTCTTTTCTGGTCCAATCTATTTGGAGTTCTGTAGGCTTCCTGTATGTCTATGGGTATCTCTTTTTTTAGGTTAGGGAAGTTTTCTTCTATGATTTTGTTGAAGATATTTACTGGTCCTTTGAGCTGGGAGTCTTCACTCTCTTCTATACCTATTATCCTTAGGTTTGATCTTCTCATTGAGTCCTGGATTTCCTGTATGTTTTGGACCAGTAGCTTTTTCCGCTTTACATTATCTTTGACAGTTGAGTCAATGATTTCTATGGAATCTTCTGCTCCTGAGATTCTCTCTTCCATCTCTTGTATTCTGTTGGTGAAGCTTGTATCTACAGCTCCTTGTCTCTTCTTTTGGTTTTCTATATCCAGGGTTGTTTCCATGTGTTCTTTCTTGATTGCTTCTATTTCCATTTTTAATTCCTTCAACTGTTTGATTGTGTTTTCCTGGAATTCTTTCAGGGATTTTTGCGATTCCTCTCTGTAGGCTTTTACTTGTTTCTTAATGTTTTCCTGTGCTTCCCTAAGTGTGTTCAGGTCTTTCCTGAAGTCCTCCAGCATCATGATCAAATATGATTTTGAAACTAGATCTTGCTTTTCTGGTGTGTTTGGATATTCCATGTTTGTTTTGGTGGGAGAATTGGGCTCCGATGATGGCATGTAGTCTTGGTTTCTGTTGCTTGGGTTCCTGCGCTTGCCTCTCGCCATCAGATTATCTCTAGTGTTACTTTGTTCTGCTATTTCTGACAGTGGCTAGACTGTCCTATAAGCCTGTGTGTCAGGAGTGCTGTAGACCTGTTTTCCTCTCTTTCAGTCAGTTATGGGGACAGAGTGTTCTGCTTTCGGGCGTGTAGTTTTTCCTCTCTACAGGTCTTCAGCTGTTCCTGTGGGCCTGTGTCTTGAGTTCACCAGGCAGCTTTCTTGCAGCAGAAAATTTGGTCTTACCTGTGGTCCCGAGGCCCAGGTTTGCTCGTGGGGTGCTGTCCAGGGGCTCTCTGCAGCGGCAGCAACCAGGAAGACCTGTGCCGCCGTTTCCGGGAGCTTCAGTGCACCAGGGTTCCAGATGGTCTTTGGCTTTTTCCTCTGGCGTCCGAGATGTGTGTGTAGAGAGCAGTCTCTTCTGGTTTCCCAGGCTTGTCTGCCTCTCTGAAGGTTCAGCTCTCCCTCCCACGGGATTTGGGTGCAGAGAACTGTTTATCCGGTCTGTTTCCTTCTGGTTCTGGTGGTGTCTTAGGCACAGGGGTCCTGCCGCTCCTGGGCCCTCCCCCACGGGAGCCCAGAGGCCTTATACAGTTTCCTCTTGGGCCAGGGATGTGGGCAGGGGTGAGCAGTGTTGGTGGTCTCTTCCGCTCTGCAGCCTCAGGAGTGCCCACCTGACCAGGCGGTTGGGTCTCTCTCTCACCGGGTCTGGGAGCAAAGAGCTGCTGCGGGCCGGGATCCGCGGGTGTGGGACTTCCGGTAAACACAGAACGTGCCCGGTTCTAGAGAAATTCTGCTTCCGTGTGTCCCAAGCTCACCAGGCAGCTTTCTTGCAGCAGAAAATTTGGTCTTACCTGTGGTCTCGAGGCTCAAGTTCGCTCGTGGGGTGCTGCCCAGGGGCTCTCTGCAGCGGCAGCAACCAGGAAGACCTGTGCCGCCCCTTCCGGGAGCTTCAGTGCACCAGGGTTCCAGATGGTCTTTGGCTTTTTCCTCTGGCGTCCGAGATGTGTGTGCAGGGAGCAGTCTCTTCTGGTTTCCCAGGCCTGTCTGCCTCTCTGAAGGTTTAGCTCTCCCTCCCACGGGATTTGGGTGCAGAGAACTGTTTATCCGGTCTGTTTCCTTCAGGGTCCGGCGGTGTCTCCGGCAGGGGTCCTGCCGCTCCTGGGCCCTCCCCCACGGGAGCCCAGAGGCCTTATACAGTTTCCTCTTGGGCCAGGGATGTGGGCAGGGGTGAGCAGTGTTGGTGGTCTCTTCCGCTCTGCAGCCTCAGGAGTGCCCACCTGACCAGGCGGTTGGGTCTCTCTCTCCGAAAACTACAATTCTAAAAGTAAACACATAGCCCAATTCTCTGGATGATCATTGATCACTAATCTAGTTCATCAAGCCTAAAACTGAAGCCTCAGTACTAATCTGAAACGTGGTACCAGGACCACATCTGGCAAGGCCAAGATCTGGAATCAGCATTCTTATATAAAGCCAGGAAAAGAAAGGCATTCTGATTAACCTCCCACTCCAAAGAGAGAACTAGAAATCTAGCATTTGGCTTTATATTTTGCATGAAATTCTAACCCATATATTGATGTCAATTACAACAAAATCAGGATGTTTGAGTCTTATAATATCCCCTCGAAAATATTATTGTGTTCCCCATTTTGTGAAATACTTTCTTTTTCATAAGTCTAACCTGGGAGGGAGCTAGAATCTGTCAATTTCTCTAGTATATTATACATGAAATCACTAATCTGTGGCCTTCAGAGACAGCTTTTGCTTAATACTCATAATAATTTGAGTTTCACCATACTTGAATGTAATGACTCCTTATTTTATATTATTGTGACATGCCATTGTTCAGATGTGATATAATCTAACTAGCCTTTAATTCATAAGGAAGGGATGATGTGGTTTGATGAGTGTGTGTGTGTGTGTGTGTGTGTGTGTGTGTGTGTGTGTGTGTGGGTGTGCACGCATGACACTTACCCCATGTTTTTTGATCAGATTTTTTTTATTGAATTTTTAAGGACATACATATATATTTTAGAAAACAGACATTTGTTAAGTATGTCCTCTAAAAAATATTGAGACTCCTTCTGTCATTTATCCAATCAAACTTTTAACAATGTTTTTTTTTTATTATCTACGATGTTAATGAAGTTCATTCCATAACTTGTTTCTTTTATAGATTTGGCATCATAGCTACAAATTAGTGCTGTATCTGATCACAAATATTTTTGTTATTTTCTTTTTCTAATTTTTAATACCTTTATGTTTGACACACAGATCTATCTGTACATATTATATAAGCTGTAAAGTTTACTGTGTTTTGTTTGTTGGGGTCTAAACTCAAATTCTTTTCAGTGCTAATCATTAAAAAGACTATTCACTAAATTCTACTATAATTTTTCACATCCTTCTCAGATAAATTGGCAATATTTCTATGGATCTTGTACACCCACACTCATATAATGACCTTAAAATCAGGTTGTAAAATTCCTTAATTTATTTCATTTACTTTTCAGCTATTCCAGTTTCTTTGCCTTTGAGAATAAATCTTAGAATTACTTTGTGCAAGTCTACACTTTTCAGGTGAAATTATTATCCTTTCAAGCCATAAACATGTCATTTCTCATTGATCTCAGGTGCCTGGATTTCTTTAAGCTGCACTTTGTAACTTTGCTCACATGTATCCTGTATGTGTTTTGGTATGGATGAATGGAAGTCTGCAGCTGCCAGGGGTAGTTGTTTGGAGGGAACATTTAGGAAGTCCCAGAGACCCAGGATGTGTAGGTCCCCAGCACTCAATGCAGGTGACTTTACCAAAGATGTCTAACCGTGGGGACATGGAATCTGAAGAGGCCACCTCCTGTAGAAACCCCAGTGGGGAAATAAAGACTATAAACAACCCCCTCAAAAAAAAAAAAAAACTTCGAACCCAAAATTTGCCCTGTCTAAAAAGTTCAGTGACAAAGACTGAAGGAATTGCCAACCAATAACCGGCCCAACTTGAGATCTATCCCATGTGCAAACAATAATCCCTGATACTATTAATGATACTCTGTTATGCTTGCAGACAAGAGACTAGCATAACTGTCCTCCGAGAGACTCTACCTAGAAGCCAACTAAAACAGATGCAAATACTCACAGCCAAACATTGGACAGAGGTCAAGGACTCTTATGGAAGAATGGCATGAAGGGTTGATGGCCCTGAAGGGAATAGGAATTTCACAGGAAGACCAGCAGAATCAATAATCTGGACCCCCGGAGCTCTCAGAGTATGAACCACTAACCAAAGCCCATACCCAGGCTGAACTGAGTCCTCAGGGACATAAGTAACAGACGTGCAGCTCCAAAGAAAGAAATAACTGGACTAGGTACCGCTCTATGAATATGGCATGGCAGAAATCATTAGGAATCTTTTCTTCCTCTCTTCCTTCCTTCCTTCCTTCCTTCCTTCCTTTCTTTCTTTCTTTCTTTCTTTCTTTCTTTCTTTTCTTTCTTTCCTTTTCTTTTCTTTCCAACAACTGGAGTGGGAACTGTCTTTAAAACTGAAGCTTGAGTATGGAATCCATTTCCCAACAGGGCTGCTTTGTTTTGCCTCAGTAGGAGAGGATGCATCTAATATTGCAGAGAAGTGATGCACCAGCATGATGGGTAATCAAGGAGGTCCCCATCCTTTCAGAGGAGAAGGGGAAGGAGAATTGGGGAGGAACTAAGTGAAGGGGGGGACCAGAAGTGGGGCAGAGTTTGGGGTGGAGAGGAAAAAAGAATGAATGAGTGAATGAATGAATGAATGAATGAAAAAAGAAACAAACAAAAAAGAAACAAAGAAAGAAAAGAGGGAGGGAGGAAGGGAGAGAAGGAGGAAGGGAAAGAAGGGAGAAAGGGAAGAAGGAATGAAGGAAGAAAGGGAAAGGATAGAAAGGAAGAGGAATGGAGAAAGGAAGGAGAGAAGGATGGAAAGAAAAAGGGAGGGAGGAAAGGAAGAAAGGAAAGGAGGAAGGAAAGATGGATGGAAGGGATGAAAGAAATAGAATGGATTATTGGTCTGTGATCTTTCTAAATTTACTAATTCTTAGAGTATTTTTGTACATTAACAGTTTTCTAAACAATCATACTTCCTATAAAACTTGACAATTATATTTACATCATTGTCTTCTGTGAATTATTGATTGATTGCACTGGGTAAGGCTTTTAGTATGATGTCAAACAGTAGTTGAAAGAATGGGTACTTTTACTATTTTGCTTTGCTCTTAATCTTAGGTGAGAAAAATTCTGTTCTGGTAACATTGGACATGATCTTTGCTATGAGTTTTGCTATTGTCATTGTGAAAAGAATTATGTCATCAGAGAAGATATATTCTGTTCGATATTTTATGAGTTTTTATTATAAGTGGATGCTGATTTTATTAAATACATCTTATACTCTAACATGAACATGTGTTCTCTATTCTTTAGTCTTCTAAAATATAGAATAAGTTATTCTATTAAACAATTAAATATTCAGCCAATGATTTAAATAAGAATTACATTTCCAGGGTAATTTCTACTCAGTCATAATTTGATGTTTTTTATGTGTTATTAGTTTTGGTGTGCTAATAAGTTTTGAAGACTTTTGTGTGTAAGCTCATGAGGGATACTAATCTGTGGTTATTTTTCCTTTTACTACTCTTTGAACTTAGGACATGTTAGTTTAGTGGCTTAGATGAGGACTGTTCCTTACAGTCTCTCATGTATTGAACCTTTTAAGTCCCTGGTTAATGACACTGTTTGAAGAGGTTGTGGAACACTTAGGAGGTAAAGCCTTACTATTAAAAAGAAAGAAATACACCCATGAGGGCAGCCTTTGAAAACTCATAGCATTGTCCAACTTCCAGTTTTCGCTTTCTAATGCATGGTTATATTTGAAGACGACTCCATCATCATTATAGACCTGCCTCTGGAATCTTAAGCCAAAATAAACTCGTCTACATATTGACTTTAGTCATGATATTTGTTATAACAAGAGGAAAGTAACTAAGTCAGATAGCTTCACAAAATGAGTTGGAAGTTGTTCTCTTCACTTTAGTCCCCAAAACAAAAGCTTTTGTGTTGTTTTGTTTTGTTTTGTTTTTAATTTTAAACATTTTTATTTGGGTCTAAAGAATTGAAATGTCCTTTCTAAAGGGCATTTTGAACTGTGGTGTTTTCTCTCTCCATCTTTGATGTGTCTTGGCTTGTTTTTGGTAAGCCTTGTTAATATTATCTAAATTTCTGAATTTATATGTATGAAAATGTTCTTATTGTTCCTCTGTTATAAGACTTATAAAATGTTATTTGATCTTGAAATTGATAAAACCTCTAGATCTAGCTTTTATATTTATGTAAACTGAGATAACTTACGGACAAGATAAAATGTGCTTATTGTGCAAAAATTAGAAAATATTTATAATTTATTTAAAATTTATAAATATTTATATTTATTTATAATGAAAAGTAGAAAGAGAAAGAACACTAATGAAAATCAATGCAAGAAACAGGTTAAGCAATATATGCCTATTGTCTCTACATCACAGATCCTATATCCATGGCTCAGGTTACACCCTACAGAAGAGAGTGCTGAAAGAGTGTAAGAGTTGTAATACTGGAATGTCTGAGAAACTGTCTGTCTTAGAAATGGCTGCACAAACAAGACTGATAGAGAATATTAATGAACATAGTAACATGGAAGGGGGAAATTTCATGAGGTTCCACTCCTTGCAAAGAGCTATAGGCTACTATGAAATGTTAGAAGAAAGGGTATCACCCACCCTTTCCCAGAAATGAACCCCCTTATTGGTTATCCAACACAGAACGGTAAACCATAAAACCACACACACACACACATATATATATATAATGTGTGTGTGTGTGTATTATATATATACACACAAATAAAATGACTCATCATGGTGTACATGTATTTGTGTATATATATGTATACACATATATACATTATATACCTATATGCAATATACATATTTACATTTATATTATATTGTATGATATGTACATATATAAATGTTAAATAAATATGGTCTATGTTATAATGTATATTATATACACAATATATAAAATGTGTATGGGTAACGAGAAAGAAGCTATCAATCTGAAAGTTGGAGTTGTGGGACTAGAAGGAGGAGAGGTAGAACATCACATAATTCTATGGTTATTAAAATATATTTTATAAGTCAAAATTTAAATTTTAGCTCATATAATTTCAAAATTAAACTGCATTAAATTTAGGTAACATGTTTACAATAAAGTTGAAATTATCATAAACATAAAAAAGCAAATTTATATAATCACACTATAATAAAATATATTGGTGATTCATATAATACAGAAAGGATTACTACCAAAAATATTTTAAAACCACTATAGAAATAGGGATGAAAAACAAATACAGTTGAAAACATAAAAACTAGCAAAAATGCACATGAGATGTTGAAATATGAAAATTGGTAATCGCTAAGTCTAGAAAGAGATAGTCAACTGATAATTAGAAAATAGACATTCCAATAGTAATTTATCTGTATCACACTCATGAGCTTGGAAAGGAAGTTTTGTGTGTGTGTTTCTACCTGTGTGTATGAGACTATATTTGTCTCTATTTCTCTGTGTATGTCTATATGTCTGTGTGGTTTTCTCTGTATGTGTCTATGTCTGTGTGGTTTCTGTGTTTGTGTGTGTGTGTGTGTGTGTGTGTGTGAGTGTGTGCTTGTCTATATTTCTCTTTGTATGTGTCTGTATTTATCTGTGTGTTTTTCTAAGTGTGTGGGTCGATTATTGTATGTTAAAATGACCAGGATCAGCTAAAAAAAATGTATATATTCTGCTGATAGAATCAATGATATGCTAGTTCATTTTAAATGATATTTAAGATCTGACTCTTCAGAAAGATAAAAATACTCTGACTTGTAACTTGCACTGACTTCTAAGATGTGTCTACTCTCTTTTTGCCCATTTCAAGCAAGCAAGTGGGATGTGATACCCTAAACAGAATAAGTATATTCACAATTAGAATTATAACTTAAAATATAGAGTCCAAATTTTGAATATGTATTATTGAGAATTTATAATTTACAGAATAGGATGCATTCATCTTAATTTTTAAAAATAATTAAAATCTGATCTTCTCAGCAGCAACACGAATGAATACATCATATTGTACTTCTATACTTAGTTACTGTACAGTAGTTGCAATGAATAAACTAGATCTGAATGTAGCAGCATCTGTTTTCCCCATGAACATGATCGCAGTAAAGAAATGAAATGGCAGCATGACAACATGAATGATCCTATACAGGCACAGAAGAAAATGGTTTGGCATATAGATATGTATGTCATTGGTAAAACCACTGATAAGATACACAGGGATTTACTTTGTATTGCTGTCCAAACAGAAAGGTAAACAGGGAGAGGAACCATGAGAAGCTTCAATTATTTCAGTACTAATCTCTTTCTTTACAAGCCGAAGGGTCCAAGTGAGCCACAGTTCCACTTGGGAGGTAGAAGAAAGCAGTCACAAGGTGGGGGGATATGGGAGGGAAAGGGGAGAGGGTAACATGATCTGGTATTGGGTCGGGGTAAAGGACTGAAGTTCCGAGGGCCAGCAAGAAGAATGGAAACAGGCAACCTCGGGAGGTAGGAAGTCAGGGGACCCTCCAGACTGTACCAGAGACCTGGGAGGTGAGAGACTCTCAGGATTCAAAGGGATAGATGAAGTGCTCTTCAGTGGGGAGAGGGACTTGTAGAGTCCACCTCCAGCAGAAAGACATGCATCAAGTGAGGGATGGGGCTGCCATCCTACAGTCAAAACTGACCCATAATTAGACCCTGTCTGAAAGAACTGCAGGAATGGAAATGGAGAGGAGCCCGAGGGAAAGAAGGTCCAATAATAGGCCCAAAGTGAGATCCAGCTCAAGGGGAAGCCCCACAACCTGACATCATTAACTGAGGCTGTGAGACACTCACAAAAAGGGAACTATCATGACTTCTAAAGACCCAACAAGCAGCTTTAAGAGTCAGAGGCAGATACGTGCACCCAACCAGTTCACAGAAGATGCTGACCCCTTCGGTTGAATTAGTGAAAAGCTGGAAGAAGCTTAAGAGGGGGATGACTCTGTAGAAGGAACAGCAGTTTCAATTAACATGGACCTCCAAGATCTCTCAGACACTGGATCACCAACCAGGAAGCATACACCAGCTGATATGAGGCGCACACACACACACACACACACACACACACACACACACACACACACACAAATCAGAGGACTGCTGCATCTGAGTTCAGTTAGAGAAGATACACTTAACCCTCAAGAGACTGGAGGACCCAGGAAATTTAGAGGTCTGGTGGGTTAGGGGTCGGGATGGGAGGTGGGGGTGTCCTCGTGGAGACAGGGGGTTAGGGAGGAGGTATGGGATGTGGAACAGTCAGAGGAGGGACCAGAAGGGGAGTAAAATCTGGAGTGTAAAAAATAGAGATTAAATAAAAAGGAATATAAAAATATAAAAAAATAAATTATGAAAAAAAAGAAATGGAGAAAAATCTGCAGTGAGCATAATGAAACCTACAGATCAGGAAGGACAATGCATAGTTGTTAATTTCTCTTTCTCTTTATATGTCCACCTCTCTATAGGCAGAGCTTCTTACTGTCTACTTTGAAGGGGTAAGGATGTCTGGTATGTGTAAGTGACTAATTTTGGTATGAGTTTATGTTTAGTGTCAAATGTCTATGCTGTATGAAGGCTCTCAGAGACAACCATCATCCGGGTTACCCAAGCAGGTCTCACCTACCACAGACTGCATGAGTTGCTTGTGTTGGGATTTTTTGATGCAATGCTTTGACTCTTATACCACTGATGTGAGGCTTTAACCACTCTCAATGGATATAGTGTGTACGTTCATGGCAAACATGTGCTCTCCTCATACACAAAGGGATGGGATACCAAAAGAAGTCATATATGAATACCATGGTTTATCAACCTTGAACCAACACAAAGAAGGTGCCAGAGGCAAAGAAAGAAACAGCTGCTCCATTTTTTTCCAAAATCAAGTAATTTCTCTAGCCTACCTGGGGTAGTGTTACGGAACTTATTTAATCTGTAAATGAGGCATTTGAATGTCATTTACCGGAAGTGTCATTTAAGTATGATGGAATAAAAATGGCCATTTAAAATCAAAAGTCTAGCCCAGGCAAGGGGATACATATCTATAATCCCATTACTTGGGAAGTGGAGCTCTGAGGATTTCAGAGCTATCCTCAGCTACTTACTGAGTTTGGGTTCTGCTGGTTGACATGATATTTTAATATCAACAACAAAAAATGCAAAGTTTATAAAAAAAGTGAAAATTTTTCCATACATGACTACCTATTGATATAAGAGAAATGTCGCAGAATTCCAGTGTTAGGATCAAACCATTTAATTCAGTAATTTCAGATGAGAAAAATGAGACATCATAGTGAATTTGTAATTTCCTAGCCATTTTCAATTGAAGGACAAGATCCAGACTCAGATTATTATATAATTGTCGGCTGAGGAACTCAGACACTCATACAAGAAATTGGCCTATTGCATACTCCTGGATGATTACTTGGAGTCCTCTGCTTCTCCCTCTTTTGTCCCAAGGTCAAAAATTTAAAAATATATATCCAATAAAATCAAAAGCTGCTGAAAGTCCTAGCAGAACAGACACAGCTGAAGAAAACTAGCTCTTTAATTAAGATGCACCTTGAGCTGCTTTTACTCCTTACAGATCTCTGAAGTTGAGTTGCTCCGTAATTCTGAATGCTCCCTGTCAGGTCCCTGTGATTTGTATCAGCTTGTGAAATTAAAAAAAAAAAAAATGCAGACTTGCAGCTCTCATTTGCCAGAATCTGTAAGTTCTCTTTTATCATGCCCCACTGCCTGGGTGGAAAGCAGTGTTCTCTTTAGTGGCAATCTGCTCTAATCATTTTTTATTCAGGTGTCAGGCAGGGTTCGGGCAAAACATGAAAGACAGTGGTTGCAGCACAGTGTCTTCAGATGGCTTAAACTGCCTCAGTCGGGTAGTTTTGATCCCTTTTTATTTAGCCACCTTTAAACAGGCTTCTTTTACAGCTCCGGAGACCAAATAGCCGAAGAGGATATAAATAAGGGACATCAGAAAAGAGCATGGCATTTGCAGTCTGAACTGACTCCCTTCTAGATGTTCATGACCTTGAGTTTCCAAAGCTCTGCGCGGCCTCCTCTCCTCATTTACAAAATGGAAAGTGTGTATGAGAGAGACAGAAACAGCAAGAACATGTGTGAGTGTATGTGAGTTTTTGTGTGTGAGTGTGAGTGTGTGTGTATATGTGTGTGCACTCACATGAAATGCAGTTTCTGTGAAAGAGAAATGAGCTTAGAGAATTGCATATAAAAGTGCTTTATAATTTTTAAAGCATTAAAAATGTTAGTTCCACACATTTGATTTGTATTTTAATTTTTAAAACTTGTAAACTTGTTTAGAGGCAGTTAAAGATAACCCACTCTACACTTTCCAGTAGGCACTCAACTTTCTCTGTCTTCTGTAAGGATTATATTTTAGTACCTGAGCCATGTTAGAGTACTTGGTGATATTCTGTGGCATGCCATTGTGCAAGGGAGAGAGTAAGGGCACACTTTAGACTAAGCAATGGCTTTAATTTATTGTGGGTTTCTGGAAGACTTAATAACTTAGTTTACATGTAAAGAGAAAATATCAACAGGAAAAGAGGAAGGGCAGTTACAGGGTCTGCCCACAGAGGACACTCAGTGAGATGGTGGTCACATTGAAACAGCTGGTTTAGGAAAGGTCTATAGCTTAATAACAAGATATTTCTTCCCTGTGTGGTGACAACTGGTCTAGTCTCTGTGTTCTGTTAATGCACTGCCTTCCTGCTTGTTAGGATTTGCAAGACTTGGGATGAGATACACGCATTGTCTCCTATACAGTCAGGTCCCCAGCACGGGTGTCAGACCTGGCCTCTGGGATAGACTCGAAGTACTGGGCTCCTGCTTGTGCATTCCTCCCCACTTGCAAAGGACATGGATGGAAACCTCAATGAAATATTCATTTTTCTTTTAGAAGTAGAACTTCAATCCAGAGAATACAAATGGCAGCTATCTAAGTATTACTCTGTCAGTTGGGACTTAAGACTCAAAATCACAAGTCCACCTTAACCCCCAAAACCTTATGGTTGCCATTTCCCTCCTAATCGCCAAACATCTCTACAGCTTTATGAAGAAAATGTATGCAAGTATCACCTTTGGGCCAAATTACTAATGTTAGTTATGAAGAGGTGATCTTCCCTTCCTTTATAAAACAAGACTTTTCTCTTAAAAGTCCTCTTAAATATACATATGCACTTAAAAATTTGGAAGCATTGGATCCCAAATATACGACTTATCATTCAGGACACAATATCTTAGCTGTGGGCATAATTCTTTAGAATATAATGCAAACTGAAAAATGCAAAGACGGTCTCTCTGTGTAAAATGCATAGATGTGGGACTTTTTGCTCTCCCACCTCCTACACTTCCCTCTGTGACCCACAAACATGGAGTCCTAATGGTCTGGGCATCTTTATTCTCCAGTATTTAATCTATTAGAGATCATAGTATCAATATCTCTGGATAGTCATAGTCGGTGCTTCCCAACAAGCTTCCTAGTTGAGGTTGTTGGAGGAGCAGCCTTTGTTCTTAGGCACCATTAGTATGATGTCAATCTATTTCTTATTAACATGGATTCTGTCTCACTGATAACAGACCTATGTCCTCTAGCATTCGAACATCAAGAATGAGCATTTACTGGACTCAGTCTTCGCTATCTGTATTTCTTCTGTTCTACATTATTCTGACAAAAGCAACTTTTAAAAGGGGTTCATCTTGGATCATGCTTTGAAAGTGTAGATGATCATAGGAGGGAAGTCTCAGTATCAGAAGCTTGAGGAAGCTCATCACTTAGCACCGAGAGTCAGGAAGCAAATGAGAAGACCAAGTTAGCGAAGTCAGGCTGACTCCATGAGAGTCAGGCTGCAAACTGGCAGTTTGAGAGACTAGGCCTAAGTTTCTGTCTCCCAGAAATGATCCTGGAACACATGGTCAGGCAACCACGGCTGAGGCCAGCCAATCTGAGGATGCCTTGCCAACCTGGTAAGCGACCACACCAATGACAAAGGCATCCACATCCCTGGAGGCAGAGCCAACCAATCAAGGAAAAGAAAGGTAAAAGTCACCTACTCCTATTCTAACAGGCTTTAAAGTGAACCTGCAAAGCACACACCTCTATCTTCCCTCTCAATGTATAGTAGACCAAGGCATGCTGACTCTCTGCCGAACAAACGCTCTTTGCTTTTGCATACTATTTGAGTCTGAGGTATCGGTTTTCAGAGAATCGTGAATCCTTACACACATAGCAATGAGTACTGGTCCCCAGCTCAAAATGGCCTTCTTATCCAACCTAGGACCCTAGCTAAATTCTTCCCTGCTTAATCAAATCTAGAAGTTCCTTCATAACCATACCCAAAAATTTGTCATGGCCATGATCCTATAACTTTGCAATATTGTCAAGTTGATAATATTAACCACCACAAGCCTACTCTTTGTCAATTTGATAACCCAAAATATCACTTGAAGTCAATAGTTTTTTTTCCCAAGAGCCTTGTGTTTCATAGGCAAGCACTCTACCACTGAGCTGAATCCTCAACCCCTAAATCAATATGTTTTGACTTGCATTCTCTTTATCCCATAACTGTCAAATACGAACATAGAGTCTTCTTAGATCCCAGGACATCTCTTATATGTGGTCTCCTATGACATCTAAAAATAATTTACATAATTTCAATGAGAAATGACAATGATTACACTCTAGACGCTAAAAGAAGTGTAGGTGTGTAACAAGGAAAGATTTGGCAAAACAACACCAAAACCCAGCTAAGCAAATGCTAAGTTCTGCCATATAAATATGCAACATGTGGGAGACCTGAAATTATTTGGTTCCTAATGGCTTGGGTAACTCTGTCCCTAAAGCTCCTTGACCTGCCAGATGCATAGTTTGTCTCCTGAGATGTTCCATTTCACACCTGCTAGTTTCTAACTGGATATCCCATAGTTCTGGCATCTCCAATATATTGAGGATCTTCAATGAGATTAAGGCTTTTTTCTTTACTTCACTCAGTGGCTTCTCAGGGCCTCCTTACAACCTTGCCGCACAAGGCTATCTTCTGCAAACATACGGAAGCATGGCATACTTGATTTTCCATTAAATTTTGCCTCTTTAACTTTTGCAAAACCAGTACCACATGGGTGATACTACCATGTTATATATAGTCAGCTAGCGATTGAGAGTGAGTGAGCCTGTCTCACTCAGATTGCTGTTAACCAGCTTCTGGGTACCTTTCAGGCTGACCCTGTGGAAGCACTTCTGTAGGCCATTGATTTCAACAGAGAACTCCTTCACTGATATTCTCTAATTATTTCACAAATGAAATCATCAAGGGTGTGGGTCTTGTCCTCATAGCACTCACCCTATCTTTCAAACACAGAGCACCAGGTGCCTCTTGATGCTACTAAGCTTTCTCAGCACCCACCTTGTGCACAATTTTTACTCAACGTTCCTCTGTCAAAAGAACAACGTTTCAATCTTTACTTCTAAATGTTGCTCTGCCTCACTGTAGGCAGTGGTAAGATCACCCAGTGGTTGCCATGACACAACCTCAATGTTATCAGTGGTTCAAATTTCCAACAAATTCACCCATTACTTTTGAATTCAACCTCAGTTGTCAGAGCACTAGTAGAGCACAGTAATAGCCTCTGCTTACATAACAAGAGTAATTTTTGGTTCAGGTCATAAAGGAGTCCTTTTCCCTTTCCAAAACATCATGAGATATTTGGTATTCACATTCCTCTATGCATTATGGTCTTCCAGACTCACACCAAAATGAACCACTGCATTCTGAATATACTGTTCTAGGGCTTTCCTTGTCTAAGGCTTCAATTCCTCCCTCATGCCTCCACATTCCTTCTACAAACTAGTTTCAAACACCTAAGAATCATATGGTTAGGTTTATCACAGTCATACTCAGTACCATTTTCTACATTTAGTTACTTTTCTCATTAGTGTGATCAAATATATGATAAAGGGAACTATAAAATAAGCAATAATGTTGGCTGTTAGGAATCATAGTAGGGACTCCATGCAGCAAAACTGGGAGAGTGGGAGAGTCCTGGAGATTTGAAATAAAAAAGCAGAGGGGGATGTTTACTAATACTTTGCCCACTTTTACAGATGCCCAGAGATTGTCTTACAGGTGATTCTACATCTTAAGTTGACAGTCAACATTAACCATCACTGTAGCTTATTACTAAATACTAAGAAAGAGTACATTTAAAAAAACATAAGAATGTAGGCAATATTTTGTGTTAGGTTTAAACAAGAATGCACTGCTATACACACATAAGCTCATATGCTTCAATACTTAGTCTCTAGTCGGTGGAACTATTCAGAAAGGATTAGGAGGTGTGGCCTTTGAGGAGATGTGTTAATGGGGAAAAAGCTGAGATTTTAAACACCTGGCCTGCCTCTCTCTCTCTCTCTCTCTCTCTCTCTCTCTCTCTCTCTCTCTCTCTCTCTCTCTCTAACTTATAGATCAAATTGTAAGCTCCCAGCTATTCCTGCTGCCATACCTTTGCTTGACTATCATGGATCCTAATTCTCTGAAACCGCAAGTCTTAAATTAAACACTATCTTTTATAGGTGCCTTTGTTTTGGCCTCTTTTCACAGAAATAGAAAAGTAACTAACATGCTTACACTTGGGAGTTTATTTGCCTTGTATTTACTCAAAATATAATATAGTATAAAAAGCATACAGTGATACACCTTTTTCTATTTTAGAGGTTTAAAATAAACAATGATATTTGCTAACACAAATCTATCATTAAGCTGATTTGAAACTATTGTAGTTCTGAGTTCCCAAACAAATACAATACTATTTATCCGGATAAATGAGACATCACTTTTATGTTCCAACTTAACACAGTCAATGTCATTGGATAGAGATTCATGCTCCCACCAACCATGGAGTGATGTGATATAGCTTATTTGATAAATAATTGTAAAGCTCATTAAGATAACCAGGATTGAACTAAGTGTTTATGTTCAGACTTGAGTAAAGCACAGAAACAACAACAGAAGTCAAAATACAAACTCTGAAGCAGAAGGTACAGAAAGGTAAAGACTTGTTTAGAAGCCAGTGAGGTGACTCAGTGGGCAAAGGCAATAGCCACAAAATTTGATGGTTCAAGTTCAATACCAGGGTAAAAAGAAAGAAACAAATTTCAAAACGTGTCCATTGACATATATAACACACTATATCACTGACATTTGTGTGTGCATGCATACACACATATACACATACATATACACATACCATTCACATATTTAAAATAACAATACTTGGTCAGATGATTCCCAGATTCCTTTTATTTTGTCTTTGGTTAAGTTCAAGACCAATTACATTAGCTAAACATGTTTTTGATCCAACAAGTAATAATCATAAAAGTTATAACTTGTAATTAGTTTGATTGATTCTTTCTCTATGCCTTCTATTAGGATTCCGTGAATCCTCCTCATCCCCTTTCTGATTCTCTGCCAATTGCTAGTATTGGGGGTTGATTCTCTTGCTCTAACAAGGTCTGAAATGACAGCTTTCATTTAATCTGGATTTTATTTCACATTCCATCTATAGTCTCTTACTGTCATCAAATCTACATGCTTACAATTTCCAAAAGGAAGCAAAGGTTGTGCATTTCCACTGAAGAAAATAATTAAAATCATCCCCCCTACTCTTATTTCATAAGAAAATTCTACTGTTTTTCTCCATATTGGGACATTTTATATTCACAGATTTGACAGCTCTGCTTAGTAGTAGTTTTCAGAGATAAGAAGAGCATAATTTCTCCTTCAAGAATGTTATTTTGTAGAACCCACCTCTACTGAAGCGCCATGTGTATATTGTCTCATTATATAGTAGTTTGTGAAATTTTTCCAAGCCAATCATGTTATATTAGAAGCAATGGAGACCTCCTTGTCTGCTCAGGATTTTCATTATCATCAGCTTCAGTTTGATGAAAACTATCTTTGGTAAAATAAAACAGTAAAAAGTCAATACTAAAGTTCATTCTTAACTCAGTTTAACTTTATTTTGATCAAAAAATATGTATTTTCATGAATTTTCTCTGCCTTTAAAAAACCTCCTTACCAACCCAGGGTAAGTGAATGTGAGTGCTGAGTAAGAATGTGTAAATAAGTCTCTTTTATATTAAACAGTCTCTGAATTGGAACAAAATGCAAGCAATATATTAATATAGATAACATGGAAAGAATGTGATTAAATTTGAAATCTTTAAAAGAAAGCCTACAACTTTTATTCCTTATATCTATTTTTAAGTGGTTGTTTGCCTCTTTGAACATTTCATTGTCAAATAGGATACAGAGAAAAATGTCCAGAATGACTTGGTACAAACCAAGATTGAAATAATGTATAGATTTATAGACATATATGTCCTATAAATATATATTCTCTCCTTCCAGGTTTTAATGACTTTGAAAACCCCTGTTCAATGGGTGCAAAGGAAACCATTTATTCTAATATTTTGTCTTTGACACTTGCTCCTAATTCAGAGCTTCCAAAAACTTTTAACTCCCCTTTGTGGAAGTGATGTGTTTTGTTTTGTTTTGTTGGTTTTTGATTTTTTTTTGTTTTGTTTTGTTTTTGTTCTATTAAGGCTACTTTTGGTGGGCTCCAGGTTTGTTTCCACATCAGCACCTCGTGCATTAACCAGTAACCCACTAGATGGCCGGAATTCTTAGCCCCAACCTTCCAATGTCTGCAATAAAGCAATATGAATCTCCCTTCTGGAAAAGCATTAGGTTTTATAAATATGCTGCATTCTCAGCACTTAGCATGGTGCCTGACTAAAGATGGCATCAAATTCAAACAATGAATGAGTACACAGGCATGCAAATGGGGAAAATGTTTTTTTTCATAAATATATAAGGGTAATTTAAGGATAAAAACTCAAGTGGACACATAGAAAATGGTCTTTCCTCCCATCCCACAAACCTTCCACTCCACAAAGGAAGATACTTACTTGATGATTATCTCTATATCTCTTCATAAGACGCAAAGGCAAAATTTAGCTTGATAATGTGGAGAAATTAATCTAATAATAGTTTGAAGGCCAGTGTTATAGTTGAAGAGAGGAGAAATGAAAGCCACAAAAACTAGATATAAGAAGCAAGTTTTTAGAAAGATGAGAAAAGAGAGGTAAATAGAGCTTTGATTTGTTATTTCTATATATCCTCCAAGACCAAGAAAGGTCTCAAAGTTATATATAACAATATATATATTATATTATTATTATATTATTATTATATATACATATAATATTATATATATATATATATATATATATATATATATGGAGAGAGAGAGAGAGAGAGAGAGAACAGTGTTTTCTTATTTAAGAATTAACCAGGCCTTCTGAATATGCTCTATTTAAATAAGTGGATGATTATGGTTAAGAGAAAAGGTAAACTCAGTCTGTTTCCAAAACTGAGCCCTGTTGATAATACCAACTCCATAATTCACTGATCAGTTTTAACATATGTGCTGGTAAATTTTTCCCAGGGACCAAACCTTGACATCCCATCCCTCCCCACTGCTATCATCATTGCAGAAACCTCCAGTGCCAGGGCCATTATAGCCACTCTGCTAATCAACCTTAAACATCCATGTCAATACACAGCATGCAATGATGACATAGCCATTGAACCTCCTTCACAAACAGCCCCTCCCAACTGCCATGGGAGTTGTCCCTGTCTGCTGTAACAGAGGCCTCTGATCAGTGTTCATTGCTCTGCTGGTGAACATTCATAGTACTTTCAGAAAGACAAGAATTGAAAAGCAAACACCAAGAAAAGGGTGTGCCTGAGAATATGGATACATAAAGTGTGACCAGGAAACCTGAATGGGATGTCTGCACTTGGAAAAGATAGCTCTTTCCCAGCCACTTCAGTGAAAGCTCTATAGGATATATATAGGGAAAGTGTGCTGTGAGACTTTATATTCTGCAAACACACAGAGGTATTCAAGATCTAGGACCTTCTGCCTCCCAGAACCAGACTTATAGATGTTAAATACCTAATTTACTACCTGCAAAATTTTAACTTGCTTATAAGTTATATATTGGGGAGCAGGTTTTGTCTGGCCAGGAAATTGCAGCAGAAATGAGTCTGTGCTAAAAGTTCCCTTGTGGGAAAGACATGCTGACATGTCTAATCTACTAATACCTCCACCCCGTGGATGCTGGGAAAAAGGAATCCCAGGAGGAAAAACATCAGATACAAAGTATTATACATTCTCCTTTGTATTATCATCTTTACTATTTTTCGAACATTTTGTCATGTACTTAAATTTGGTATTTTATTATTATTTATACTTTTGTACTTTGTTAAGCCATTAGATTTGAACTTCCGTCTCATAAGAAAACATTTCCATATGCCTACATCATTCTTGCTCTATTTGCACAATTATAGTTTTTCTGCTATAAATCATACCCCACCCCCATATGCAGCCATTCCCTTCTCCTTCACGCGTACCTTTTCTTATCCAATTTCACCATTCCTTCCTTGTTTCTCTACTTTAATACTGATACCCTTCACTACTAAAAAAAAAATCTATAAACTACCATTTCACTAACCAGCATTCCAATGCTGCAATATCTAAACCATCTTGGTGCACAAGTAAAGGGCACAGGTATCTCCTACCACAGGCAAGTTAGACTTGCAAGTAAATCAGCAAAGAGAGTGATTCCCATCTCACCTATAAATAATAGCATGAAATGAAACTCTCAGTGGGAAACGATCATCAAGAAGGACTTAACAAAAACCAAGAATGTGGAAAGGAGGCTAGTTAAAGTTCTAAAATGCCATCTATCCAAACAGATGCACAGGAGTACAAAACAAAAACAAGTATGAGGCAGAGACCCAACAGGGTGCATTCACCCCACAACGCCCCAACAATGAAGCCGAGGACACCAAAACAGCTCAAAAGCTAAAGAAAAAATTCATTCAGACTTCTAAAAAACATTAGTGACAATACAGAGGACTTAAATAAGATGAACAAATCAACTCAAGTTACCAAAGCGAATGGAATGGTACATATTTGGAGGAAAAATATAAAACATGGAGCAAAACTTCAGCAAAGGCTAAAACATTCAAAAGAAAACAAACCAAATAAATACAAAAATTCTAAAAGTGAATGAACCAATTGGTGAATTTTTTAAAAAAAAAATAAGAAAGAATAAAGAATCATTAACCAATAAGACAATGCAGGAGAATACATTTCAGAGATGGATACACATACCATCATCATCATCATCAACAACGTGTCCAATAAATCTAAGATTCAGACAAAGACAAAGCATGAGTTCAAGGGGTCGAAGACGGAGCTGAGATGAAGTAACAGCAATAGACAAACCATTCAAAGATTAAATTGTAGAAAAAATTCGAACTAGAAAAAAATGCACATTCAAACAGAAAAGGTACTCAGAACTACAAATGGACATGAGTAGAAAATAATCTTTCCATGCATACCACTGTTAAGATGCTAAAAATACAAAAACAAAGAGACAATACCAAGAGCTATGAAATACCAACACAGACTTAAACAAAAGCATCAATATCTGTAATCACAAAAGCCAGAAAACCTGGAGGGGTATATTCCAGTCCTTAAAAGTAAGTACTTTTTTTCAATCAAAGTTGTGAGACCAACAAGCTAATACAATTCATGATAACAATTGTTACTCCCACAATATTTTTAAAATTGATACTGTACATGAAAGATAAGGATAGTATCACCAGCAAGAGTACATGCAAGGATACATTTTAAGACATTGAAAAATACAGAAGCATCCTCCATAATCCCAATAAGAAGAATACATACTATAGAAATGGGCCTAACAGGGAAAGCAACGTAAACTATAGCAAAATCCTAATGAAACTCTTCTCCAAACTAAAGAAGCTGAGCTAATGTTTGTATGGAAAGACAAAAGATCATGACTAACCTAATAGTCCAAGGTAAAAAGACCAATGAGAAGGTACTTGACCTCAGATTACACCAGAGGCCGACAATGACCGAGGCAGTATGGTTAAGGCACACGAATTAGAAAGATTAAACACAAACAAAAAAATTGCTACTCAGTAATTGAACTAATTATTTTAGTGAACAATTCTAAAACTACTACAATGACATATCTATCCTACTGTATTATGTCATAAGAATACGTACACATGCATGTTTATTACTGTTCTGTTCATACAAAACAGAAATAGAGTTAGCTTAGACATACACCAAGAGGTGATTGATTAGAAAATAAAAATGTATGAATTTTATTCAACTCTAATAAAAATAAAAGTATAAAGTTAGCATGTAATAGATGAATCTGTAAACTATTTAATTGATAGGTATCATCTAGTCTCAGAAGGACCCTTATCCTATAGTGTCCCTCAAAATGTAATCCTAGATTTTTTTTCGAATTTTTCCATTTTTATTAAAATGGATATTTCTTATTTACATTTCAAATGTTATTCCCTTTCCCTGTTTCCAGGCCAACATCCCCCTAACCCCTCCCACTCTCCTTCAATGTGGGTATTCCCCTCCACTTCCTCCCCCCATTACCACTCTCCCACCAACAATCACATTCACTGGAGATTTAGTCTTGGCAGGACCAAGAGCTTCCCCTTCCACTGGTGCTCTTACTAGGCTATTCATTGCTACCTATGAAGTTGGAGCCCAGGGTCAGTCCGTGTCTTTGGGTAGTGGCTTAGTCCCTGGAAGCTCTGGTTGCTTGGCATTGTTGTTCATATGGGGTCTCGAGCCCCTTCAGCTCTTTCAGTCCATTCTCTGATTCCTTCAAAGTGGGTCCCGTTCTCAGTTCAGTGGTTTGCTGCTGGCATTCACCTATGTATTTGCTGTATTCTGGCTGTGTCTCTCAGGAGAGATCTACATCTGGTTCATTAGGCCTGCACTTCTTTACTTCATCCATCTTGTCTAATTGGGTGGCTGTATATGGATGGGCCACATGTGGGGCAGGCTCTGAATGGGTGTTCCTTCTGCCTCTGTTCTAAAATTTGCCTCCCTATCCCCTCCCAAGGGTATTCTTGTTCCCCTTTTAAAGAAGGAGAGTAGCATGATTTTGGTCATCCTTCTTGAGTTTCATGTGTTCTGTGCATCTAGGGTAATTCGAGCATTTGGGCTAATAGCCACTTATCAATGAGTGCATACCATGTGTGTTTTTCTGTGATTGGGTTACCTCACTCAGGATGATATTTTCCAGTTCCATCCATTTGTCTATGAATTTCATAAAGTCATTGTTTTTGATAGCTGAGTAATATTCCATTGTGTAGATGTACTACAATTTCTGTATCTATTCCTCTGTTGAAGGGCATCTGGGTTCTTTCCAGCTACTGGCTACTATAAATAAGGCTGCTATGAACATAGTGGAGCACGTGTCTTTGTTATATGTTGGGGCATCTTTTGGGTACATGCCCAAGAGAGGTATAGCTGGGTCCTCAGGTAGTTCAATGTCCAATTTTCTGAGGAACCTCCAGACTGATTTCCAGAATGGTTGTACCAGTCTGCAATCCCACCAACAATGGAGGAGTGTTCCTCTTTCTCCACATCCTTGCCAGCATCTGCTGTCACCTTAGTTTTTTTTTTTTTTTTTGCTTTTTTTTTTTTTTTTTTTTAACTTGAGTATTTCTTATATACATTTCAAGTGTTATTCCCTTTCCCGGGTTCCGGGCAAAATCCCCCTCCCCCCTCCCCTTCCTTATGGGTGTTCCCCTCCCAACCCTCCCCCCATTGCCGCCCTCCCCCCATAGTCTAGTTCACTGGGGGTTCAGTCTTAGCAGGACCCAGGGCTTCCCCTTCCACTGGTGCTCTTACTAGGATATTCATTGCTACCTATGGGGTCAGAGTCCAGGGTCAGTCCATGTATAGTCTTTAGGTAGTGGCTTAGTCCCTGGAAGCTCTGGTTGCTTGACATTGTTGTACTTTTGGGGTCTCGAGCCCCTTCAAGCTCTTCCAGTTCTTTCTCTGATTCCTTCAACGGGGGACCTATTCTCAGCTCAGTGGTTTGCTGCTGGCATTCGCCTCTGTATTTGCTGTATTCTGGCTGTGTCTCTCAGGAGCGATCTACATCCGGCTCCTGTCGGTCTGCACTTCTTTGCTTCATCCATCTTGTCCAATTGGGTGGCTGTATATGTATGGGCCACCTGTGGGGCAGGCTCTGAATGGGTGTTCCTTCAGTCTCTGTTTTAATCTTTGCCTCTCCCTTCCCAGCCAAGGGTATTCTTTTTCCTCATTTAAAGAAGGAGTGAAGCATTCACATTTTGATCATCCGTCTTGAGTTTCGTTTGTTCTAGGGATCTAGGGTAATTCAAGCATTTGGGCTAATAGCCACTTATCAATGAGTGCATACCATGTATGTCTTTCTGTGATTGGGTTAGCTCACTCAGGATGATATTTTCCAGTTCCAACCATTTGCCTACGAATTTCATAAACTCGTTGTTTTTGATAGCTGAGTAATATTCCATTGTGTAGATGTACCACATTTTCTGTATCCATTCCTCTGTTGAAGGGCATCTGGGTTCTTTCCAGTTTCTGGCTATTATAAATAAGGCTGCGATGAACATAGTGGAGCACGTGTCTCTTTTATATGTTGAGGCATCTTTTGGGTATATGCCCAAGAGAGGTATAGCTGGATCCTCAGGCAGTTCAATGTCCAATTTTCTGAGGAACCTCCAGACTGATTTCCAGAATGGTTTTACCAGTCTGCAATCCCACCAACAATGGAGGAGTGTTCCTCTTTCTCCACATCCTCGCCAGCATCTGCTGTCACCTGAGTTTTTGATCTTAGCCATTCTCACTGGTGTGAGGTGAAATCTCAGGGTTGTTTTGATTTGCATTTCCCTTATGACTAAAGATGTTGAACATTTCTTTAGGTGTTTCTCAGCCATTCGGCATTCCTCAGCTGTGAATTCTTTGTTTAGCTCTGAACCCCATTTTTTAATAGGGTTATTTGTTTCCCTGCGGTCTAACTTCTTGAGTTCTTTGTATATTTTGGATATAAGGCCTCTATCTGTTGTAGGATTGGTAAAGATCTTTTCCCAATCTGTTGGTTGTCATTTTGTCCTAACAACAGTGTCCTTTGCCTTACAGAAGCTTTGCAGTTTTATGGGATGCCATTTGTGGATTCTTGATCTTAGAGCATAAGCCATTGGTGTTTTGTTCAGGAAATTTTCTCCAGTGCCCATGTGTTCAAGATGCTTCTCCACTTTTTCTTCTATTAGTTTGAGTGTATCTGGTTTGATGTGGAGGTCCTTGATCCACTTGGACTTAAATTTTGTACAGGGTGATAAGCATGGATCAATCTGCATTCTTCCACATGCTGACCTCCAGTTTAACCAGCACCATTTGCTGAAAATGCTATCTTTCTTCCATTAGATGGTTTTGGCTCCTTTGTCAAAAATCAAGTGCCCATAGGTGTGTTGGTTCATTTCTGGGTTTTCAATTCTATTCCACTGGTCTATCTGTCTGTCTCTGTACCAATACCATGCAGTTTTTATCACTATTACTCTGTAATACTGCTTGAGTTCAGGGATAGTGATTCCCCCTGAAGTCCTTTTATTGTTGAGGATAGTTTTAGCTATCCTGGGTTTTTTGTTATTCCAGATGAATTTGCAAATTGTTCTGTCTTACTCTCTGAAGATTGGTATTTTGATGGGGATTGCATTGAATCTGTAGATAGCGTTCAGTAAAATGGCCATCTTTACTATGTTAATCCTGCCAATCAATGAGCATGGGAGATCTTTCCATCTTCTGAGGTCTTCTTCAATTTCTTTCTTCAGAGGCTTGAAGTTCTTATCATACACATCTTTTACTTGCTTGGTAAAAGTCACACCGAGGTATTTTATATTATTTGGGACTATTATGAAGGGTGTCGTTTCCCTAATTTCTTTCTCGGCTTCTTTCTCTTTAGTGTAGAAGAAGGCTACTGATTTATTTGAGTTAATTTTATACCCAGCCAGTTTGCTGAAGGTGTTTATCAGGTTTACTTGTTCTCTGGTGGAACTCAAATATACCATCGTATCATCTGCAAACAGTGATATTTTGACTTCTTCCTTTCCAATCTGTATCTCATTGATCTCCTTTAGCTGTGTGATTGCTCTGCATAGGACTTTGAAAACTATATTGAATAAGTAGGGAGAGAGTGGGTCGCCTTGTCTAGTTCCTGATTTTAGTGGGATTTATTCAAGTTTCTCTCCATTTAGTTTAATGTTAGCTACTGGTTTGCTGTATATGGCTTTTACTATGTTTAGCTGTGGGTCTTGAATTCCTGTTCTGTCCAGGACTTTTATCATGAAGGGGTGTTGAATTTTGTCCAATGCTTTCTGAGCATCTAATGAAATCATCATGTGGTTTTTATATTTCAATTTGTTTATATAGTGGATTACTTTGATGGTTTTCCATATATTGAACCAACCCTGTATACCTGGGATGAAGCCTACTTGATCATGATGGATGATTGTTTTGATGTGTTCTTGGATTCGGTTTGCAAGAATTTTATTGTGTATTTTTGTGTCGATATTCATAATATAAATTGGTCTGAAGTTCTCTTTCTTTGTTGGGTCTTTGTGTGGTTTAGGTATAAGAGTAATTCTGGCTTCATAGAAGGAATTCGGTAATGCTCCATCTGTTTCAATTTTGTGGAATAGTTTGGATAATATTGGTATGAGGTCTTCTATGAAGGTCTGATACAATTCTGCTATCTGCGAACCCATCTGGACCTGGGCTCTTTTTGTTGGGAGACTTTTAATGTCTGCTTCTATTTCTTTAGGAGTTATGGGGATATTTAAATTGTTTGTCTGTTCCTGATTTATCTTCCGTACCTGGCATTTGTCTAGGAAATTGTCCATTTCCTTCAAATTTTCATGAAAAGAGAGATGTAAAAACAGAATCAGAGGAAATTCAAAAAATCAACAGATCCTACTACAAAAGTCTATATTCAACAAAATCCTAGCTTTTAACATATTGTATAACATTATCATATATCATATATCAATCACTATCATATTACTGTCATGTATCATGTAGAATATAACATAATCATCGTATAGCATATAAACACATAATATGTTTAATCTGATTGTGGTTATAGGTTACAAAACTAGAAAGGGACAAGGCCAAAAAACTCCATAGACCATTAAAAATGAGAAGAGGTTACCGCAGAAAAGAAGGCATAAATGGGAGCAAAAGGATGTGAGGCACGGGACGGGGAGAAGCTTGGTACAAATAGACCATGTTTGAAAAAGCCCTGATGAAACCGTGCACTCTGTTCACAAATTGAAATAGTCAAATAAAGAAAAGGAAAATACACACACACACACACACACACACACACACACACAAAGGAAAAAAGGACCTGTTACTTCTCAAAGGAATGTAGTCCTGTGGATATATTGATTTTAACCAGAAAAACACATTTCCAACTTCTGACCTCTAGAATGAAAACATTACACATTTCTACTGTATGCCCAAGCAAGGCTTAGTAATTTATTACAGCAGCAATGGGAAAGTAATGTGTGTCCTTACAAAAGGTTTGCTGTGGTCAAAAAAAAAAAAAAAAAAAAAAAAGCCTGCATGTTTGTGTAGAATGAAGGCAACCACAATATAGCCTCTGTGATAAAGCTCTCCCTCTGAGGAAATTATTAGAAATTCCCAAGAAATGAGATGAAGCATTAACTCTGGATTCTTCCAGTTTGCATCTACATACCTTTGAAAGCAAGGTCAGCAAGTACTCACTTTGTAAGCATCATACTTGTGGCACCCCCAGTCACACTTTATTTACTTCTCTGCCTTTATGTTTTAAAATACTTTAAAAGTACCTGATACTACTAAACTGCTCAAGAAACTGACACTACACACATCATGGGCCTAGCTGAAAATCTACTACTATCAATCTGCTAAATAAATATATAATACAATGAATCCTAATGATATACTATCATACCCATAGATCAGTGTCCCTTTCAACACTCATCACAGAATCTTTTTCCAGTAGTTGGGAGTTAACACATAAACCATAACTGCTAAGTGTGCAGAGAATGAACACTTTGGCACACTCGAGACTAAACGGGATATCTTTACTAAAGCCCCATTCCTTGGTGCTCAGAGATCTATGCAGAAGATAAATCTCTGCTACAAGCCAGAGGGATGGATAGCTCAAGGGAAATTTGCTTCCTGATATAACAGGACTGATGCACAACAGACATTATGGAAGAATGCACAAGTTCTGTAGAGACAGCACTTCAGAGGGGAAGCAGACAGGTGGCCCCACCTACTATGAAGATAGTGGTACCTGCATGCAAAGGAAAATGACTTTGGGTATTTTGCGGTGTGCTAGTGGTGGTGCTGGTGGTGGTTGTTATTTCACCCCAATGAAGTGTCACTGGATATATCCAGCCCCTATGCCCAGGAGTTGTTGGACCACACAAAACAAACTCTGCTTCATTTTGTTTTACTGGATTTTGTTTGTTTGTTTTGATTTTCAATAGTGGATTCTTGGTAGGTTTTTTTTTTTGGTTGTTGTTTTTTTGTTTTATTTTGTTTTGTTTTAGGCATAGATAGGGAGTGGAGAAAGAAAGAACATGATGTTGGGTAGGTATAGAGATGGAAAGGGTCTTGGAGGAATTGGAGAAAGGGGAAATCATCAAATATGTTACATATAATACTTTAAATAAAAAAAATGAAGAATTTAACTAAACTTTGCTCTTTTTTATTTTTTTTTTACAAAAAGCTCACTGCGTACTTTTTTAAATTTTTTAATGAACCCTACAAATTACATAGTCAGTCTTGGCTGTATTCTTTCTGTTTCCACTTATTTTTAATACAGTATCTATTCAAATAGACAAGAAGAGTAAATTGAGGCGTGAGAGAGAGACCCAACCGTCTGGTCATGTGGGCACTCCTGAGGCTACAGAGCGGAAGAGACCACCAACACTGCTCACCCCTACCCTCATCCCTGGCCCAAGAGGAAACTGTATAAGGCCTCTGGGCTCCCATGGGGGAGGGCCCAGGAGTGGCAGGACCCCTGCCTGAGACACCACCGGAACCTGAAGGAAACAGACCGGATAAACAGTTCTCTGCACCCAAATCCCGTGGGAGGGAGAGCTAAACCTTCAGAGAGGCAGACAAGCCTGGGAAACTAGAAGAGACTGCTCTCTGCACACACATCTCGGACGCCAGAGGAAAAAGCCAAAGACCATCTGGAACCCTGGTGCACTGAAGCTCCCGGAAGGGGCGGCACAGGTCTTCCTGGTTGCTGCCGCTGCAGAGAGCCCGTGGGCAGCACCCCACGAGCGAACTTGAGCCTCAGGACCACAGGTAAGACCAACTTTTCTGCTGCAAGAAAGCTGCCTGGTGAACTCAAGACACAGGCCCACAGGAACAGCTGAAGACCTGTAGAGAGGGAAAACTACACGCCCGAAAGCAGAACACTCTGTCCCCATAACTGACTGAAAGAGAGGAAAACAGGTCTACAGCACTCCTGACACACAGGCTTATAGGACAGTGTAGCCACTGTCAGAAATAGCAGAACAAAGTAACACTAGAGATAATCTGATGGCGAGAGGCAAGCGCAGGAACCCAAGCAACAGAAACAAAGACTACATGGCAACATCGGAGCCCAATTCTCCCATCAAAACAAACATGGAATATCGAAACACACCAGAAAAGCAAGATCTAGTTTCAAAATCATTTTTGATCATGATGCTGGAGGACTTCAAGAAAGACGTGAAGAACTCCCTTAGAGAACAAGTAGAAGCCTACAGAGAGGAATCGCAAAAATGCCTGAAAGAATTCCAGGAAAACATAAATAAACAAGTAGAAGCCCATAGAGAGGAGACACAAAAATCCCTGAAAGAATTCCAGGAAAACATAAATAAACAAGTAGAAGACCATAGAGAGGAGACACAACAATTCCTAAAAGAATTCCAGGAAAACACAATCAAACAGTTGAAGGAATTAAAAATGGAAATAGAAGCAATCAAGAAAGAACACATGGAAACAACCCTGGATATAGAAAACCAAAAGAAGAGACAAGGAGCTGTAGATACAAGCTTCACCAACAGAATACAAGAGATGGAAGAGAGAATCTCAGGAGCAGAAGATTCCATAGAAATCATTGACTCAACTGTCAAAGATAATGTAAAGCGGAAAAAGCTACTGGTCCAAAACATACAGGAAATCCAAGACTCAATGAGGAGATCAAACCTAAGGATAATAGGTATAGAAGAGAGTGAAGACTCCCAGCTCAAAGGACCAGTAAATATCTTCAACAAAAACATAGAAGAAAACTTCCCTAACCTAAAAAAAGAGATACCCATAGGCATACAAGAAGCCTACAGAACTCCAAATAGATTGGAACAGAAAAGAAACACCTCCCGTCACATGATTGTCAAAACACCAAACGCACAAGATAAAGAAAGAATATTAAAAACAGTAAGGGAAAAAGGTCAAGTAACATAAAAGGCAGACCTATCAGAATCACACCAGACTTCTCGCCAGAAACTATGAAGGCCAGAAGATCCTGGACTGATGGCATACAGACCCTAAGAGAACACAAATGCCAGCCCAGGTTACTGTATCCTCTCAATTAACATTGATGGAGAAACCAAGATATTCCATGACAAAACCAAATTTACACAATATCTTTCTACAAATCCAGCACTACAAAGGATAATAAATGGTAAAGCCCAACATAAGGAGGCAAGCTATACCCTAGAAGAAGCAAGAAACTGATCGTTTTGGCAACAAAACAAAGAGAATGAAAGCACACAAACATAACCTCACATCCAAATATGAATATAACGGGAAGCAATAATCACTATTCCTTAATGTCTCTCAATATCAATGGCCTCAACTCCCCAATAAAAAGACATAGATTAACAAACTGGATACGCAAGAGGACCCTGCATTCTGCTGCCTACAGGAAACACACCTCAGAGACAAAGACAGACACTACCTCAGAGTGAAAGGCTGGAAAACAACTTTCCAAGCAAATGGTCAGAAGAAGCAAGCTGGAGTAGCCATTCTAATATCAAATAAAATCAATTTTCAACTAAAAGTCATCAAAAAAGATAAGGAAGGACACTTCATATTCATCAAAGGAAAAATCCACCAAGATGAACTCTCAATCCTAAATATCTATGCCCCAAATACAAGGGCACCTACATATGTAAAAGAAACCTTACTAAAGCTCAAAACACACATTGCCCCTCACACAATAATAGTGGGAGATTTCAACACCCCACTCTCATCAATGGACAGATCATGGAAACAGAAATTAAACAGAGATGTAGACAGACTAAGAGAAGTCATGAGCCAAATGGACTTAAAGGATATTTATAGAACATTCTATCCTAAAGCAAAAGGATATACCTTCTTCTCAGCTCCTCATGGTACTTTCTCCAAAATTGACCATATAATTGGTCAAAAAACGGGCCTCAACAGGTACAGAAAGATAGAAATAATCCCATGTGTGCTATCGGACCACCACGGCCTAAAACTGGTCTTCAATAACAATAAGGGAAGAATGCCCACATATACGTGGAAATTGAACAATGCTCTACTCAATGATAACCTGGTCAAGGAAGAAATAAAGAAAGAAATTAAAAACTTTTTAGAATTTAATGAAAATGAAGGTACAACATACCCAAACTTATGGGACACAATGAAAGCTGTGCTAAGAGGAAAACTCATACCGCTGAGTGCCTGCAGAAAGAAACAGGAAAGAGCATATGTCAGCAGCTTGACAGCACACCTAAAAGCTCTAGAACAAAAAGAAGCAAATACACCCAGGAGGAGTAGAAGGCAGGAAATAATCAAACTCAGAGCTGAAATCAACCAAGTAGAAAAAAAAAGGACCATAGAAAGAATCAACAGAACCAAAAGTTGGTTCTTTGAGAAAATCAACAAGATAGATAAACCCTTAGCCAGACTAACGAGAGGACACAGAGAGTGTGTCCAAATTAACAAAATCAGAAATGAAAAGGGAGACATTACTACAGATTCAGAGGAAATTCAAAAAATCATCAGATCTTACTATAAAAACCTATATTCAACAAAACTTGAAAATCTTCAGGAAATGGACAATTTCCTAGACAGATACCAGGTATCGAAGTTAAATCAGGAACAGATAAACCAGTTAAACAACCCCATACCTCCTAAGGAAATAGAAGCAGTCATTATAGGTATCCCAACCAAAAAGAGCCCAGGTCCAGACGGGTTTAGTGCAGAATTCTATCAAACCTTCATAGAAGACCTCATACCAATATTATCCAAACTATTCCACAAAATTGAAACAGATGGAGCACTACCGAATTCCTTCGATGAAGCCACAATTACTCTTATACCTAAACCACACAAAGACACAACAAAGAAAGAGAACTTCAGACCAATTTCCCTTATGAATATCGACGCAAAAATACTCAATAAAATTCTGGCAAACCGAATTCAAGAGCACATCAAAACAATCATCCACCATGATCAAGTAGGCTTCATCCCAGGCATGCAGGGATGGTTTAATATACGGAAAACCATCAACGTGATCCATCATATAAACAAACTGAAAGAACAGAACCACATGATCATTTCATTAGATGCCGAGAAAGCATTTGACCAAATTCAATACCCCTTCATGATAAAAGTCCTGGAAAGAATAGGAATTCAAGGCCCATACCTAAACATAGTAAAAGCCATATACAGCAAACCAGTTGCTACCATTAAACTAAATGGAGAGAAACTTGAAGCAATCCCACTAAAATCAGGGACTACACAAGGCTGCCCACTTTCTCCCTACTTATTCAATATAGTTCTTGAAGTTCTAGCCAGAGCAATCAGACAACAAAAGGAGATCAAGGGGATACAGATCGGAAAAGAAGAGGTCAAAATATCACTATTTGCAGATGACATGATACCATATTTAAGTGATCCCAAAAGTTCCACCAGAGAACTACTAAAGCTGATAAACAACTTCAGCAAAGTGGCTGGGTATAAAATTAGCTGAAATAAATCAGTTGCCTTCCTCTATACAAAAGAGAAACAAGCCGAGAAAGAAATTAGGGAAACGACACCCTTCATAATAGACCCAAATAATATAAAGTACCTCGGTGTGACTTTAACCAAGCAAGTAAAAGATCTGTACAATAAGAACTTCAAGACACTGAGGAAAGAAATTGAAGAAGATCTCAGAAGATGGAAAGATCTCCCATGCTCATGGATTGGCAGGATTAATATAGTAAAAATGGCCATTTTACCAAAAGCAATCTACAGATTCAATGCAATCCCCATCAAAATACCAATCCAATTCTTCAAAGAGTTAGACAGAACAATTTGCAAATTCATCTGGAATAACAAAAAACCCAGGATAGCTAAAGCTATCCTCAACAATAAAAGGACTTCAGGGGGAATCACTATCCCTGAACTCAAGCAGTATTACAGAGCAATAGTGATAAAAACTGCATGGTATTGGTACAGAGACAGACAGATAGACCAATGGAATAGAATTGAAGACCCAGAAATGAACCCACACACCTATGGTCACTTGATTTTTGACAAAGGAGCCAAAACCATCCAATGGAAAAAAGAGCATTTTCAGCAAATGGTGCTGGTTCAACTGGAGGGCAACATGTAGAAGAATGCAGATCGATCCATGCTTATCACCCTGTACGAAGCTTAAGTCCAAGTGGATCAAGGACCTCCACATCAAAGCAGACACACTCAAACTAATAGAAGAAAAACTAGGGAAGCATCTGGAACACATGGGCACTGGAAAAAATTTCCTGAACAAAACACCAATGGCTTACGCTCTAAGATCAAGAATCGACAAATGGGATCTCATAAAACTGCAAAGCTTCTGTAAGGCAAAGGACACTGTGGTTAGGACAAAACGGCAACCAACAGATTGGGAAAAGATCTTTACCAATCCTACAACAGATAGAGGCCTTATATCCAAAATATACAAAGAACTCAAGAGGTTAGACCGCAGGGAAACAAATAACCCTATTAAAAAATGGGGTTCAGAGCTAAACAAAGAATTCACAGCTGAGGAATGCCGAATGGCTGAGAAACACCTAAAGAAATGTTCAACATCTTTAGTCATAAGGGAAATGCAAATCAAAACAACCCTGAGATTTCACCTCACACCAGTGAGAATGGCTAAGATCAAAAACTCAGGTGACAGCAGATGCTGGCGAGGATGTGGAGAAAGTGGAACACTCCTCCATTGTTGGTGGGATTGCAGACTGGTAAAACCATTCTGGAAATCAGTCTGGAGGTTCCTCAGAAAATTGGACATTGAACTGCCTGAGGATCCAGCTATACCTCTCTTGGGCATATACCCAAAAGATGCCTCAACATATAAAAGAGACACGTGCTCCACTATGTTCATCGCAGCCTTATTTATAATAGCCAGAAAATGGAAAGAACCCAGATGCCCTTCAACAGAGGAATGGATACAGAAAATGTGGTACATCTACACAATGGAATATTACTCAGCTATCCAAAACAATGAGTTTATGAAATTCGCAGCAAATGGTTGGAACTGGAAAATATCATCCTGAGTGAGCTAACCCAATCACAGAAAGACATACATGGTATGCACTCATTGATAAGTGGCTATTAGCCCAAATGCTTGAATTACCCTAGATCCCTAGAACAAATGAAACTCAAGAGGGATGATCAAAATGTGAATGCTTCACTCCTTCTTTAAATGAGGAAAAAGAATACCCTTGGCAGGGAAGGGAGAGGCAAAGATTAAAACAGAGACTGAAGGAACACCCATTCAGAGCCTGCCCCACATGTGGCCCATACATTTACAGCCACCCAATTAGACAAGATGGATGAAGCAAAGAAGTGCAGACCGACAGGAGCCGGATGTAGATCGCTCCTGAGAGACACAGCCAGAATACATCAAATACAGAGGCGAATGCCAGCAGCAAACCACTGAACTGAGAATAGGTCCCCCATTGAAGGAATCAGAGAAAGAACTGGAAGAGCTTGAAGGGGCTCGAGACCCCAAAAGTACAACAATGCCAAGCAACCAGAGCTTCCAGGGACTAAGCCACTACCTAAAGACTATACATGGACTGACCCTGGACTCTGACCCCATAGGTAGCAATGAATATCCTAGTAAGAGCACCAGTGGAAGGGGAAGCCCTGGGTCCTGCTAAGACTGAACCCCCAGTGAACTAGACTATGGGGGGAGGGCGGCAATGGGGGGAGGGTTGGGAGGGGAACACCCATAAGGAAGGGGAGGGGGGAGGGGGATGTTTGCCCGGAAACCGGGAAAGGGAATAACACTTGAAATGTATATAAGAAATACTCAAATTAATAAAAAAAAAAAAAGAAGAAGAGTAAATTGAAACTCATGAAGAGAGAAAAAGAAAGCGATACAAATCAAGGCCACCTCTCCAAACACTTTTCATTGAGTTTAATGTTTCTTTTATCTTAAAAACTTTATAGAATTTTATCTACATAATAAATATAAAATTATAGTCACTTTCTATCTAGTGTAGTTATGAAAGTAAAATTGTTTCTCAGTTTTTAATGCAGCAAACAGTCATCAGGCTGTGGAAATTGCAACATGATTAAAATTCTTTGAAACATTTGAAGAATTACTGTGTAACAAGCCCAATTACATCTTGAAGACATCAAAATGCCTTGTGAGGGAATTATTTAATAATAAAATTTACAGCAATGGAAAAAAATTATAAATCAAAATCAATTACATACCAAATCAGCTACATTAAAAAAAATTCACTGAAGTAAACTAAGCCTGATGTTATTTGTGTAAGATAGCCCATTAGTGTGGGACCACATGCTATCATCATCAGAAACTGTCAAAACAAACACCGCCCTATTAGTTCATAAAACAATTTTGACTTCTAAATATGAAAGCAAGCTGAAATTGTTGCTATTTTCCATAAAGGAACTTTCTCATCAGCCATTTTCTTGGCAGAGTTTGTTATACTCCAAATGACAATTTAAACGAAATGACCAAAAATACAAGGGCAAATATATATGCATTTATAGTATTACTTCCTGTTATAATTTAAATGAAAATTTTTAATTATTCTGCTGTTATCTTTTAGTATGTAATACTTCTAAGAGTTTAGACCACCTCCATCCTACTTTAGTGGTAACATATGCCAATGAGCAGTTACAGAGTGGACCAGGAATATGTAGTACAAAATGAGCAGATCTAGAAATACCAGAGTTCAGATAAGGGGCTATAAACTCCCAGCATCTATAGATGCATGAGTGTAGCTCTAGTAGAAAGAAATTTAAACTGAGATTTAAAGCATATACAAGAACCACTGGACAGGGTAAGGCAGTAGAGAGCAGACTCAGAAGGCAGGAGGGCTTCAAGGTAGGAAGTATTGCATTAGTCACTGTGGCTGCTATAAAGAGTCAAACACTCTTGGGACAGGACTGTTCTCGATATTACATTCTAATGGAGTCAGGTCTCTAACCTGCAATATCCTTTAACAAGCACTCTTTTTAACTTTTATAAGACACAAATTCACAGTTAGGATGCCTTCCAACTGCCTTGAGTGTTTAGACCCTCTACCCTGCCTTACTGCGAGGATTATTGCTGCATTGTTCATACAATAACTTCAGAAAATAACCAAAGAAATTAATTGCCTTTTATTATGGGGCACTTGCTCTGTAGATTCTTTTCCTTGTTGATTAATTTTCCTTGTTGACGTAACTGGATTTAGAATTATGTAGCCATTTGTAGTACACCGATGAAAAAATTGTCAGGTTAGTTGCAAGCAGTATTGATTAAGGGAGGAAGCTCTACCTTGAATGTAGGTGTCTTCATCTCATGGGCAGGGGATCCAGCTGGGAGAAAGGTGAGGAGAAAGATAGAACAGACCCTCATGCCCATCTCTCCACTTCTGTGATGTGAGCAGCTTCAACCAGTCACTCCCACTACTGTGCTGTTACCTCACGCCTTCTCTGTTCTGAAACTCTGATCCTAAATAGGGCTTCTTTGATTTTTTTTGTCTCAGGCATTTTGTCATTCTAAAAAAGAAAGACATTAATATACAAACTCTATCATCTTTAATCTTATAATAACCCTAAAAATGTAGGTATCATTCATTCTATTTGAAACATAGATAAGTCGAGGTCCAGGGTGTCTGAAAATTTGCATAGTGTCATACCAAAAGGCAAAATGGGAACATTAGTTACATTCTTTTTCCCCAGAGTTTTTATTTTGGCTGCTTATTCACTTGAGGCACTGTTTCCTCTCTCCTCACACTCATTATGTGTCTGAGAATAACCTCAGACCTGCTTCTGTCTTCCACAGGTGTGCTCCACTCTGCTCATTTCTTTCATTTAATCTCATGTATGAAACCATGAAATACTTTGTTGGGAATGGACTGCAGGGGTCCAGCACTTAGAACGCAGAGCCTATAGCTGTTCTGTCACAGAACAACACTGTTTTAAAATTCCATTTAACCATGGAGTTCAGTACAGACTTCACTCCTTTGCCACAGCCCTTGAAGCAACTCTTCCTCACAGCTCCCATCCCTTGGAGCTTGGCTATTTTACCTACTTAAGAACCCCTGGCATCTCTTAGTAAGTTAATGCAAATGAACAGTTAGAGTGACTGTCACTCCTTGAAACTGTTTCATTGATCTTCCCTCAGGTATAAAATAAAGATTCCACTGATTCCTATTTTTAGGGGTGGTTATTAGAATTCAATAACATGGCGTTAAATGACTATATATCACCCAGCAAAACTATTTTAACTCCTCTCCTAGGCTTTCAAACATTACATCATTCTATGTTCTCTGGGCCAGGTTATATTGATGTCAGCTTTTAAGAAGTTTACTGCCAATTATCATATCAACACAGGTTACTCTCTGAAGCAGTCATAGACAATACTAACATAACATTAACAAAATGCTAACAAGTTAGCTATATTTATATGTATACTTCCCTACACGAAACTATATTTTGTCATTAAATATATATTTGATTTATCTCCCATTTTCTGGACAGGAACTTCTTTTTACACTTAACACTACTATGGTAGAAACAATGTAAAGGTTTACATTCTCCAAAGAGTGAGTTCACACTGCTTTCCAGGGAAGGGACTGCAAGGAGTCCCCATTTTCTCTGGCTTCCAGTCACTTAGTTCTCAAAGGAAAAACAGTGATGAAAAATATGCTCAAAGGGAACCCCAGGCCTTAGTGAAACCATCTTCCCACTGTGCTGCTCTGGCTGAGGTTGATTCAAAGAATACAGTATTTCAGGATGGTGTCAGCCAGGGAGGCAAATGTCAAAGTAATTAATGTATACTGTCCCCCAATACACTGAGCACCAAGCTCACCCTCAAGGCACTTTTCTCTTACAGTGCTCAATAGGAAGTTCTCAGTTCAGAACCACCACTCTACAAGATAGACTAGGAAATACTTAAATACATCTATTACTTCTGATGGAGTCCTTGCCTTCCTTGTCAGTGCCAAACTGGAGATGACCTTTAAGACTGAGGGTTGGAACAAAATGCAGGTATTATTAGTTTTGGAATTATCCAGGTATCACCCCAATTCTCTGGGGCAGAACTGTAGGGAGAAACGTGTGTGTGTATGTGTGTGTGTGTGTGTGTGTGTGTGTGTGTGTGTGTGTGTGTATGCCATAAAGTGTTCTCAAACCAGAGATATTATATATATAATATAAAAATTACATTAACTAATGTATTATGTTAATAATAAATTAATAATTAAACAATGTATTATTATCTGTGGTTTATGAACAATTTATGCCCTTCTCTGTTATATTTAATTGTTTCTGTGTTTGATTTGCATGGCTTTCTACCTATTTCTAGTTGCAAGATGAGACTTTTAAACTTTCCAAATTTGACTTCAAAATTGAACCCTAAATATTAACTGTTTTCCATATGCCTCAGACTGAAAGACAGGAACAGTGTTCCCTTCAATGTTCTCTTTGTGCTATCCTCTCAGCTCTTTCAAATGGCTAAGTGCGAACTGCATTGGATCAGTTGTCTAGTGTTGCACAAGACTGCAAAACAAGTATTGTCCCAAGCTACCAGCTTAACATAATGAATGTGTGCCTAGTGCTCAGTGTTACAGGACAGTGTTACATTCATTATCTATTGTTGGATAACAAATTGTCTCCAGATGTTGCAACTTAAAGCCATACACTTTTGCTATGTCATAGTTTGTTTAGTTCAGAAATCTGGTACGGCTGATCAGGGTCCTCTGGCTCAAATAGACTTGATACATTGGTTGAAGCTACAGTAGCAACAACATGGATCTGAGGGTGAAACCAAAATTCCACTGCTTCCTGAGTGCCTGGAAACATCAGTGCCTTGGCAGGTGTGAGACTTGTAACACAAAAGATGCTTCTACCATAGTAAACGTTAAGAGAAGGGGGAATCAAAAATGAAAACGGAAACCAAATTGCAGTTCTGTAATATAATCTTGGAAGAAATGTTACATCATATTTGCTACATTCCCTTTATTTAAAAGAATTAACTAGGTCCAGTCCATATTGAAGCAAACAGTGTCAACACAAGGGCACAAAGGGCAGAATTAAAGGAAGCCATGCATTATACCGTCTACCACAACTGCCTTCTGCTGCTTAGATTCTTCTTGTCCTTACTAGATTCATCATCTCTCTGTGGGACAGCAGACTAAACAGGGATTCCTTTGTCTCTTTACATTCTGTCCTGGACCCCAATAGGATGATGCAGACCATGGTCAAAAAGATCTTCCCTTTGCAGCTAAATCTTGAAACATCTCCTCAAATATGTCTAGACCTGTGTTTCCTATGTGATTCCAAATTCAGTCCAGTTAGCAAATGACATTGAAGTTTGGTCATTGGGTAGAGACATTCTTTGAGCCTTTCTTAAAATAGTGTAGGAAATTATGTTGGGTTTGTCACAGGGATGACATAAGTTCAAGGAAACTAATGAATTCCCCAACCCTCAACTGGCACAATGCATTGTGTAGCTCAAGGTATTGTTGTGATGATGCCATATGCTAGGTGTGATTCTTTTTTTTAAAAAAGACTTATTTATTTTAATAAGAGAGCCAAAAATGGATCCAGAATGCACTCAGGTACCTGTCAATATTATCATCTCAGCACACAGTCTTGAGGCAGTTATCTACCCACTTAATGAGCATTCCCAATTTTCAAACATTTTGTTATTCATCCTCTGTCAATACAATTTCTGTCAGAAATCATGGAAATATTGTCCGTGTAGATCAGCATTTCCCATTGAAAGCAACAATGCAAATTTGAAGGAGAAAATCCTTCATTTCTGAAACACTATCACTTTAGTTGCTGATAATTTGATATACCTGAGTCCTGTATATTACTCTCAAATATACTATACATTGGAAATTATTCAACAAGTCGATAAATCAAAGATAAGCAAGTGGGGAGAGCTGTAATGACTCATGTAACATCAGCATGCCATGATTTAACATACATACAGATGTGAACATGCAGAAACTTTATGTGCAGAATTATGCAAAGTAATGCTACCTATGTCTAAATATAACATAACACATAAATTATATAATGTACATGGATTTGAATGCACTAGAAGTAATATAATCCACCTAGGAATAACCACACCTAGCACAAAGATATTGGTTTCTATTTTTATTCTTCAATAAAAAATCAAGGCTCACAGGGAAATTATAGATGTTAATGTGGGACAAGATATATAAAAGATGAGACTAGATTATATTTTAGTATAAAAGCCCAAGATCTAGGGCTGAAAAGATGGGTCAGCAGTTAACAGTAATCTTTACAAGGACCTGGTATCAGCTCCCAGCATGCATTTCAGGTAGCCCTAGCTACTGCTGTTTGAGTTCTAGGAGAACTGTCACACTCCTATCTATGTCCTCTACAGGCACCCATAATTGTGCACACATATAAACACACACACACACACACACACACACACACACAGAGAGAGAGAGAGAGAGAGAGAGAGAGAGAGGGAGGGAGAGAGAGAGAGAGGGAGAGAGAGGGGGGGAGAGAGAGAGGGACAGAGAGAGAGAGAGAGAGAGAGAGAGAGAGAGAGAGAGAGAGAGAGAGAGAGAGAGAGAGAGAGAGGAATCTAAAAAATACCCAGGTGCTGAAAACTGCATAAATGAAACCATATAATCATAGGAATATGAGACAGCAGACAACTAAAAGAGGTCCCAATCATGAAGCGGTTTGAAATATAAAAAGAAGTAATTTAGTGCCAGATTTTAATTCCCAGTGTAATGTTTATAGCCTATGATAAACATTTTGTTATTCATCCTCTGTCAATACCATTTCAGCTGGTATGAAGACAAGCTTGATGAGACAAACAAATGGATAAAAAAAAAGAAGTGGCAACTCTCCCATACTGGATTCTGAGTAATTTATGTAGCTTCTCTATAGCCAGTATGAACCCCTGTGTTCCAAGCACTAGGACAATGTTTATCAACTTACAGAGTACAATCTGGAAAAGGGAAAATATTGCTAATCTGCTGAGGAGGAATCTGACAAAAATGAATCTGGGTAGGTCATCTAGTTCGGTCTAAACAACAGTAAAGGTGATAGGCTGCATCATTAATGTAACGCAAACATTATTGCTGTAGTGAGAATACCACTGATGCAATCGGTGAGAACCGATCTTGGTTTCCTTTACTGAAAAGAAATATTTCCCATACAATATATTCTGATTTCAGTTTGCCCTATCCAAAATCTTCTCTGATCCTCTCCACCTCTCCTCCCACCCAATCTACACCCATTCTCTCTCTAAAAACCAAACAGATATGTAAAAAAAAATTAATAACAAAATAAAATTAGATCAAATCAAATCAAATAAGCTTGGTTGAAAAAAAACAAAACAAGAAGAGAGTCAAAGAAAAAGCACACAAAATGTACATAACACAGAGACATACATCTTCATACTCAAATAAGTTCTGTAAAAACACAGAGCCACCAGTTGCCTGCTATTGGAAGTCTTCCCTCCTACTCCATTGCCTCCTCTGGTCTTAGTAGGAGAGGAGGCACCTAATCTAACTGCAACTTGATATGCTGGGGCTGTACGATACCCGTGGAAAGCCTGCTCTTTTTTGAAGAAAAAAAAGAAGTAAATGGAATGGAGGAGGCAGGAAGGACTGGGAAGAGAGGACGAAAGTTAAACTACAGTCAGGATGTAATATGAATGATGAATGATGAATGAATGAATAAGTAAATTAATTAACACAGCATTATGTGACAGAGAACATTCAAAATTTACATTGTATTTGTTTTGTGTCTGCCCTCCATTGTTCCACATAGGGCCTGCACCTAACAATGGTTTGTATATTCTGTGAGACTGTTGGAAAAGACTAATACTTCCTTTGCGAGTGTGTATCAATTGGGGATAGCTTCTTAATTAGGGATGGGTTCTTGTGTCCACTTCTCCACTGAGAGCTGTGACCCCATCTGGTTCAAGCTGTGTAGCCACACCTTGTCAATGACCCCAGGTGTATTTAGAAGACCTTGATTCTTTTTTTTTTTTATTAACTTGAGTATTTCTTTTTTTTTTTTTTTTTTTATTAACTTGAGTATTTCTTATATACATTTCGAGTGTTATTCCCTTTCCCGGTTTCCGGGCAAACATCCCCCTCCCCTCTCCCCTTCCTTATGGGTGTTCCCCTCCCAACCCTCCCACCATTGCCGCCCTCCCCCCATAGACTAGTTCACTGGGGGTTCAGTCTTAGCAGGACCCAGGGCTTCCCCTTCCACTGGTGCTCTTACTAGGATATTCATTGCTACCTATGGGGTCAGAGTCCAGGGTCAGTCCATGTATAGTCTTTAGGTAGTGGCTTAGTCCCTGGAAGCTCTGGTTGCTTGGCATTGTTGTACTTTTGGGGTCTCGAGCCCCTTCAAGCTCTTCCAGTTCTTTCTCTGATTCCTTCAATAGGGGACCTATTCTCAGTTCAGTGGTTTGCTGCTGGCATTCGCCTCTGTATTTGCTGTATTCTGGCTGTGTCTCTCAGGAGCGATCTACATCCGGCTCCTGTCGGTCTGCACTTCTTTGCTTCATCCATCTAGTCCAATTGGGTGGCTGTATATGTATGGGCCAAATGTGGGACAGGCTCTGAATGGGTGTTCGTTCAGTCTCTGTTTTAATCTTTGCCTCTCCCTTCCCTGCCAAGGGTATTCTTTTTCCTCATTTAAAGAAGGAGTGAAGCATTCACATTTTGATCATCCGTCTTGAGTTTCGTTTGTTCTAGGGATCTACGGTAATTCAAGCATTTGGGCTAATAGCCACTTATCAATGAGTGCATACCATGTATGTCTTTCTGTGATTGGGTTAGTTCACTCAGGATGATATTTTCCAGTTCCAACCATTTGCCTACGAATTTCACAAACTCGTTGTTTTTGATAGCTGAGTAGTATTCCATTGTGTAGATGTACCACATTTTCTGTATCCATTCCTCTGTTGAAGGGCATCTGGGTTCTTTCCATTTTCTGGCTATTATAAATAAGGCTGCGATGAACATAGTGGAGCACGTGTCTCTTTTATATGTTGAGGCATCTTTTGGGTATATGCCCAAGAGAGGTATAGCTGGATCCTCAGGCAGTTCAATGTCCAATTTTCTGAGGAACCTCCAGACTGATTTCCAGAATGGTTTTACCAGTCTGCAATCCCACCAACAATGGAGGAGTGTTCCTCTTTCTCCACAACCTCGCCAGCATCTGCTGTCACCTGAGTTTTTGATCTTAGCCAATCGCACTGGTGTGAGGTGAAATCTCAGGGTTGTTTTGATTTGCATTTCCCTTATGACTAAAGATGTTGAACATTTCTTTAGGTGTTTCTCAGCCATTCGGCATTCCTCAGCTGTGAATTCTTTGTTTAGCTCTGAACCCCATTTTTAATAGGGTTATTTGTTTCCCTGCGGTCTAACTTCTTGAGTTCTTTGTATATTTTGGATATAAGGCCTCTATCTGTTGTAGGGTTGGTAAAGATCTTTTCCCAATCTGTTGGTTGCCGTTTTGTCCTAACCACAGTGTCCTTTGCCTTACAGAAGCTTTGCAGTTTTATGAGATCCCATTTGTCAATTCTTGATCTTAGAGCATAAGCCATTGGTGTTTTGTTCAGGAAATTTTTTCCAGTGCCCATGTGTTCCAGATGCTTCCCTAGTTTTTCTTCTATTAGTTTGAGTGTGTCTGGTTTGATGTGGAGGTCCTTGATCCACTTCGACTTAAGCTTTGTACAGGGTGATAAGCATGGATCGATCTGCATTCTTCTACATGTTGCCCTCCAGTTGAACCAGCACCATTTGCTGAAAATGCTATCTTTTTTCCATTGGATGGTTTTGGCTCCTTTGTCAAAAATCAAGTGACCATAGGTGTGTGGGTTCATTTCTGGGTCTTCAATTCTATTCCATTGGTCTATCTGTCTGTCTCTGTACCAATACCATGCAGTTTTTATCACTATTGCTCTGTAATACTGCTTGAGTTCAGGGATAGTGATTCCCCCTGAAGTCCTTTTATTGTTGAGGATAGCTTTAGCTATCCTGGGTTTTTTGTTATTCCAGATGAATTTGCAAATTGTTCTGTCTAACTCTTTGAAGAATTGGATTGGTATTTTGATGGGGATTGCATTGAATCTGTAGATTGCTTTTGGTAAAATGGCCATTTTTACTATATTGATCCTGCCAATCCATGAGCATGGGAGATCTTTCCATCTTCTGAGGTCTTCTTCAATTTCTTTCTTCAGTGACTTGAAGTTCTTATTGTACAGATCTTTTACTTGCTTAGTTAAAGTCACACCGAGGTACTTTATATTATTTGGGTCTATTATGAAGGGTGTCGTTTCCCTATTTTCTTTCTCGGCTTGTTTCTCTTTTGTATAGAGGAAGGCAACTGATTTATTTGAGTTAATTTTATACCCAGCCACTTTGCTGAAGTTGTTTATCAGCTTTAGTAGTTCTCTGGTGGAACTTTTGGGATCACTTAAATATACTATCATATCATCTGCAAATAGTGATATTTTGACCTCTTCTTTTCCGATCTGTATCCCTTTGATCTCCTTTTGTTGTCTGATTGCTCTGGCTAGAACTTCAAGAACTATATTGAATAAGTAGGGAGAGAGTGGGCAGCCTTGTCTAGTCCCTGATTTTAGTGGGATTGCTTCAAGTTTCTCTCCATTTAGTTTAATGTTAGCAACTGGTTTGCTGTATATGGCTTTTACTATGTTTAGGTATGGGCCTTGAATTCCTATTCTTTCCAGGACTTTTATCATGAAGGGGTGTTGAATTTTGTCAAATGCTTTCTCAGCATCTAATGAAATGATCATGTGGTTCTGTTCTTTCAGTTTGTTTATATAATGGATCACGTTGATGGTTTTCCGTATATTAAACCATCCCTGCATGCCTGGGATGAAGCCTACTTGATCATGGTGGATGATTGTTTTGATGTGCTCTTGAATTCGGTTTGCCAGAATTTTATTGAGTATTTTTGCGTCGATATTCATAAGGGAAATTGGTCTGAAGTTCTCTTTCTTTGTTGTGTCTTTGTGTGGTTTAGGTATAAGAGTAATTGTAGATTCGTAGAAGGAATTCGGTAGGGCTCCATCTGTTTCAATTTTGTGGAATAGTTTGGATAATATTGGTATGAGGTCTTCTATGAAGGTTTGATAGAATTCTGCACTAAACCCATCTGGACCTGGGCTCTTTTTGGTTGGGAGACCTTTAATGACTGCTTCTATTTCCTTAGGAGTTATGGGGTTGTTTAACTGGTTTATCTGTTCCTGATTTAACTTTGATACCTGGTATCTGTCTAGGAAATAGTCCATTTCCTGAAGATTTTCAAATTTTGTTGAATATAGGTTTTTATAGTAAGATCTGATGATTTTTTGAATTTCCTCTGAATCTGTAGTTATGTCTCCCTTTTCATTTCTGATTTTGTTAATTTGGACGCACTCTCTGTGTCCTCTCGTTAGTCTGGCTAAGGGTTTATCTATCTTGTTGATTTTCTCAAAGAACCAACTTTTGGTCCTGTTGATTCTTTCTATGGTCCTTTTTGTTTCTACTTGGTTGATTTCAGCTCTGAGTTTGATTATTTCCTGCCTTCTACTCCTCCTGGGTGTATTTGCTTCTTTTTGTTCTAGAGCTTTTAGGTGTGCTGTCAAGCTGCTGACATATGCTCTTTCCTGTTTCTTTCTGCAGGCACTCAGCGCTATGAGTTTTCCTCTTAGCACAGCTTTCATTGTGTCCCATAAGTTTGAGTATGTTGTATCTTCATTTTCATTAAATTCTAAGAAGTTTTTAATTTCTTTCTTTATTTCTTCCTTGACCAGGTTATCATTGAGTAGAGCATTGTTCAATTTCCACGTATATGTGGGCATTCTTCCCTTATTGTTATTGAAGACCAGTTTTAGGCCGTGGTGGTCCGATAGCACGCATGGGATTATTTCTATCTTTCTGTACCTGTTGAGGCCCGTTTTTTGACCAATTATATGGTCAATTTTGGAGAAAGTACCATGAGGAGCTGAGAAGAAGGTATATCCTTTTGCTTTAGGATAGAATGTTCTATAAATATCCGTTAAGTCCATTTGGCTCATGACTTCTCTTAGTCTGTCGACATCACTGTTTAATTTCTGTTTCCATGATCTGTCCATTGATGAGAGTGGGGTGTTGAAATCTCCCACTATTATTGTGTGAGGTGCAATGTGTGTTTTGAGCTTTAGTAAGGTTTCTTTTACGTATGTAGGTGCCCTTGTATTTGGGGCATAGATATTTAGGATTGAGAGTTCATCTTGGTGGATTTTTCCTTTGATGAATATGAAGTGTCCTTCCTTATCTTTTTTGATGACTTTTAGTTGGAAATTGATTTTATTTGATATTAGAATGGCTACTCCAGCTTGCTTCTTCTGACCATTTGCTTGGAAAGTTGTTTTCCAGCCTTTCACTCTGAGGTAGTGTCTGTCTTTGTCTCTGAGGTGTGTTTCCTGTAGGCAGCAGAATGCAGGGTCCTCGTTGCGTATCCAGTTTGTTAATCTATGTCTTTTTATTGGGGAGTTGAGGCCATTGATATTGAGAGATATTAAGTAATAGTGATTATTGTTTCCCTTTATATTCATATTTGGATGTGAGGTTATGTTTGTGTGCTTTCATTCTCTTTGTTTTGTTGCCAAGACGATTAGTTTCTTGCTTCTTCTAGGGTATAGCTTGCCTCCTTATGTTGGGCTTTACCATTTATTATCCTTTGTAGTGCTGGATTTGTAGAAAGATATTGTGTAAATTTGGTTTTGTCATGGAATATCTTGGTTTCTCCATCAATGTTAATTGAGAGTTTTGCTGGATACAGTAACCTGGGCTGGCATTTGTGTTCTCTTAGGGTCTGTATGACATCAGTCCAGGATCTTCTGGCCTTCATAGTTTCTGGCGAGAAGTCTGGTGTGATTCTGATAGGTCTCCCTTTATATGTTACTTGACCTTTTTCCCTTACTGCTTTTAATATTCTTTCTTTATTTTGTGCGTTTGGTGTTTTGACAATTATGTGACGGGAGGTGTTTCTTTTCTGGTCCAATCTATTTGGAGTTCTGTAGGCTTCTTGTATGTCTATGGGTATCTCTTTTTTTAGGTTAGGGAAGTTTTCTTCTATGATTTTGTTGAAGATATTTACTGGTCCTTTGAGCTGGGAGTCTTCACTCTCTTCTATACCTATTATCCTTAGGTTTGATCTTCTCATTGAGTCCTGGATTTCCTGTATGTTTTGGACCAGTAGCTTTTTCTGCTTTACATTATCTTTGACAGTTGAGTCAATGATTTCTATGGAATCTTCCGCTCCTGAGATTCTCTCTTCCATCTCTTGTATTCTGTTGGTGAAGCTTGTATCTACAGCTCCTTGTCTCTTCTTTTGGTTTTCTATATCCAGGGTTGTTTCCATGTGTTCTTTCTTCATTGCTTCTATTTCCATTTTTAATTCCTTCATCTGTTTGATTGTGTTTTCCTGGAATTCTTTCAGGGATTTTTGCCATTCCTCTCTGTAGGCCTCTACTTGTTTATTAATGATTTCCTGTGTTTCCCTAAGTGTGTTCATGTCTTTCTTGAAGTCCTCCAGCATCATGATCAAATATGATTTTGAAACTAGATCTTGCTTTTCTGGTGTGTTTGGATATTCCATGTTTGTTTTGGCGGGAGAATTGGGCTCCGATGATGGCATGCAGTCTTGGTTTCTGTTGCTTGGGTTCCTGCGCTTGCCTCTCGCCATCAGATTATCTCTAGTGTTACTTTGTTCTGCTATTTCTGACAGTGGCTAGACTGACCTATAAGCCTGTGTGTCAGGAGTGCTGTAGACCTGTTTTCCTCTCTTTCAGTCAGTTATGGGGACAGTGTGTTCTGCTTTCCGGCGTGTAGTTTTTCCTCTCTACAGGTCTTCAGCTGTTCTTGTGGGCCTGTGTCTTGAGTTCACCAGGCAGCTTTCTTGCAGCAGAAAATTTGGTCTTACCTGTGGTCCCGAGGCTCAGGTTCGCTCGTGGGGTGCTGCCCAGGGGCTCTCTGCAGCGGCAGCAACCAGGAAGACCTGTGCCGCCCCTTCCGGGAGCTTCAGTGCACCAGGGTTCCAGATGGTCTTTGGCTTTTTCCTCTGGCGTCCGAGATGTGTGTGCAGGGAGCAGTCTCTTCTGGTTTCCCAGGCTTGTCTGCCTCTCTGAAGGTTTAGCTCTCCCTCCCACGGGATTTGGGTGCAGAGATCTGTTTATCTGGTCTGTTTCTTTCAGGTTCCGGCGGTGTCTCAGGCGCAGAAGTCCTGCCGCTCCTGGGCCCTCCCCCACGGGACCCCAGAAGCCTTATACAGTTTCCTCTTGGGCCAGGGATGTGGGCAGGGGTGAGCAGTGTTGGTGGTCTCTTCCGCTCTGCAGCCTCAGGAGTGCCCACCTGACCAGGCGGTTGGGTCTCTCTCTCACCGGGTCTGGGAGCAGAGAGCTGCTGCGGGCCGGGATCCGCGGGTGTGGGACTTCCGGTAAACACAGACCGTGCCTCCTAGAGAAATTCTGCTTCCGTGTCCCAAGCTCACCAGGCAGCTTTCTTGCAGCAGAAAGTTTGGTCTTACCTGTGGGCCCGAGGCTCAGGTTCGCTCGTGGGGTGCTGCCCAGGGGCTCTCTGCAGCGGCAGCAACCAGGGAGACCTGTGCCGCCCCTTCCGGGAGCTTCAGTGCACCAGGGTTCCAGATGGTCTTTGGCTTTTTCCTCTGGCGTCCGAGATGTGTGTGCAGGGAGCAGTCTCTTCTGGTTTCCCAGGCTTGTCTGCCTCTCTGAAGGTTTAGCTCTCCCTCCCACGGGATTTGGGTGCAGAGAACTGTTTATCCGGTCTGTTTCTTTCAGGTTCCGGCGGCAGTGTCTCAGGCGCAGAAGTCCTGCCGCTCCTGGGCCCTCCCCCACGGGACCCCAGAGGCCTTATACAGTTTCCTCTTGGGCCAGGGATGTGGGCAGGGGTGAGCAGTGTTGGTGGTCTCTTCCACTCTGCAGCCTCAGGAGTGCCCACCTGACCAGGCGGGTGGGTCTCTCTCTCACCGGGTCTGGGAGCAGAGAGCTGCTGCGGGCCGGGATCCGCGGGTGTGGGACCAACTTGAGTATTTCTTATATACATTTCGAGTGTTATTCCCTTTCCCGGTTTCCGGGCAAACATCCCCCTCCCCCCTCCCCTTCCTTATGGGTGTTCCCCTCCCAACCCTCCCCCCATTGCCGCCCTCCCCCCTTAGACTAGTTCACTGGGGGTTCAGTCTTAGCAGGACCCAGGGCTTCCCCTTCCACTGGTGCTCTTACTAGGATATTCATTGCTACCTATGGGGTCAGAGTCCAGGGTCAGTCCATGTATAGTCTTTAGGTAGTGGCTTAGTCCCTGGAAGCTCTGGTTGCTTGACATTGTTGTACATATGGGGTCTCGAGCCCCTTCAAGCTCTTCCAGTTCTTTCTCTGATTCCTTCAATAGGGGACCTATTCTCAGTTCAGTGGTTTGCTGCTGGCATTCGCCTCTATATTTGCTGTATTCTGGCTGTGTCTCTCAGGAGCGATCTACATCCGGCTCCTGTCGGTCTGCACTCCTTTGCTTCATCCATCTTGTCTAATTGGGTGGCTGTATATGTATGGGCCACATGTGGGGCAGGCTCTGAATGGGTGTTCGTTCAGTCTCTGTTTTAATCTTTGCCTCTCCCTTCCCTGCCAAGGGTATTCTTTTTCCTCATTTAAAGAAGGAGTGAAGCATTCACATTTTGATCATCCGTCTTGAGTTTCGTTTGTTCTAGGGATCTACGGTAATTCAAGCATTTGGGCTAATAGCCACTTATCAATGAGTGCATACCATGTATGTCTTTCTGTGATTGGGTTAGTTCACTCAGGATGATATTTTCCAGTTCCAACCATTTGCCTACGAATTTCATAAACTCGTTGTTTTTGATAGCTGAGTAATATTCCATTGTGTAGATGTACCACATTTTCTGTATCCATTCCTCTGTTGAAGGGCATCTGGGTTCTTTCCATTTTCTGGCTATTATAAATAAGGCTGCGATGAACATAGTGGAGCACGTGTCTCTTTTATATGTTGAGGCATCTTTTGGGTATATGCCCAAGAGAGGTATAGCTGGATCCTCAGGCAGTTCAATGTCCAATTTTCTGAGGAACCTCCAGACTGATTTCCAGAATGGTTTTACCAGTCTGCAATCCCACCAACAATGGAGGAGTGTTCCTCTTTCTCCACATCCTCGCCAGCATCTGCTGTCACCTGAGTTTGATCTTAGCCATTCTCACTGGTGTGAGGTGAAATCTCAGGGTTGTTTTGATTTGCATTTCCCTTATGACTAAAGATGTTGAACATTTCTTTAGGTGTTTCTCAGCCATTCGGCATCCCTCAGCTGTGAATTCTTTGTTTAGCTCTGAACCCCATTTTTTAATAGGGTTATTTGTTTCCTGCGGTCTACCTTCTTGAGTTCTTTGTATATTTTGGATATAAGGCCTCTATCTGTTGTAGGATTGGTAAAGATCTTTTCCCAATCTGTTGGTTGCCATTTTGTCCTAACCACAGTGTCCTTTGCCTTACAGAAGCTTTGCAGTTTTATGAGATCCCATTTGTCGATTCTTGATCTTAGAGCATAAGCCATTGGTGTTTTGTTCAGGAAATTTTTTCCAGTGCCCATGTGTTCCAGATGCTTCCCTAGTTTTTCTTCTATTAGTTTGAGTGTGTCTGGTTTGATGTGGAGGTCCTTGATCCACTTGGACTTAAGCTTTGTACAGGGTAATAAGCATGGATCGATCTGCATTCTTCTACATGTTGCCCTCCAGTTGAACCAGCACCATTTGCTGAAAATGCTATCTTTTTTCCATTGGATGGTTTTGGCTCCTTTGTCAAAAATCAAGTGATCATAGGTGTGTGGGTTCATTTCTGGGTCTTCAATTCTATTCCATTGGTCTATCTGTCTGTCTCTGTACCAATACCATGCAGTTTTTATCACTATTGCTCTGTAATACTGCTTGAGTTCAGGGATAGTGATTCCCCCTGAAGTCCTTTTATTGTTGAGGATAGCTTTAGCTATCCTGGGTTTTTTGTTATTCCAGATGAATTTGCAAATTGTTCTGTCTAATTCTTTGAAGAATTGGATTGGTATTTTGATGGGGATTGCATTGAATCTGTAGATTGCTTTTGGTAAAATGGCCATTTTTACCATATTAATCCTGCCAATCCATGAGCATGGGAGATCTTTCCATCTTCTGAGGTCTTCTTCAATTTCTTTCCTCAGTGTCTTGAAGTTCTTATTGTACAGATCTTTTACTTGCTTGGTTAAAGTCACACCGAGGTACTTTATATTATTTGGGTCTATTATGAAGGGTGTCGTTTCCCTAATTTCTTTCTCGGCTTGTTTCTCTTTTGTATAGAGGAAGGCAACTGATTTATTTCAGCTAATTTTATACCCAGCCACTTTGCTGAAGTTGTTTATCAGCTTTAGTAGTTCTCTGGTGGAACTTTTGGGATCACTTAAATATACTATCATGTCATCTGCACATAGTGATATTTTGACCTCTTCTTTTCCGATCTGTATCCCTTTGATCTCCTTTTGTTGTCTGATTGCTATGGCTAGAACTTCAAGAACTATATTGAATAAGTAGGGAGAGAGTGGGCAGCCTTGTCTAGTCCCTGATTTTAGTGGGATTGCTTCAAGTTTCTCTCCATTTAGTTTAATGGTAGCAACTGGTTTGCTGTATATGGCTTTTACTATGTTTAGGTATGGGCCTTGAATTCCTATTCTTTCCAGGACTTTTATCATGAAGGGGTGTTGAATTTTGTCAAATGCTTTCTCAGCATCTAATGAAATGATCATGTGGTTTTGTTCTTTCAGTTTGTTTATATAATGGATCACGTTGATGGTTTTCCGTATATTGAACCATCCCTGCATGCCTGGGATGAAGCCTACTTGATCATGGTGGATGATTGTTTTGATGTGCTCTTGAATTCGGTTTGCCAGAATTTTATTGAGTATTTTTGCGTCGATATTCATAAGGGAAATTGGTCTGATGTTCTCTTTCTTTGTTGTGTCTTTGTGTGGTTTAGGTATAAGAGTAATTGTGGCTTCGTAGAAGGAATTCGGTAGTGCTCCATCTGTTTCAATTTTGTGGAATAGTTTGGATAATATTGGTATGAGGTCTTCTATGAAGGTTTGATAGAATTCTGCACTAAACCTGTCTGGACCTGGGCTCTTTTTGGTTGGGAGACCTTTAATGACTGCTTCTATTTCCTTAGGAGTTATGGGGTTGTTTAACTGGTTTATCTGTTCCTGATTTAACTTCGATACCTGGTATCTGTCTAGAAAATTGTCCATTTCCTGAAGATTTTCAAATTTTGTTGAATATAGGTTTTTATTATAAGATCTGATGATTTTTTGAATTTCCTCCGAGTCTGTAGTTATGTCTCCCTTTTCATTTCTGATTTTGTTAATTTGGACACACTCTCTGTGTCCTCTCGTTAGTCTGGCTAAGGGTTTATCTATCTTGTTGATTTTCTCAAAGAACCAACTTTTGGTTCTGTTGATTCTTTCTATGGTCCTTTTTGTTTCTACTTGGTTGATTTCAGCTCTGAGTTTGATTATTTCCTGCCTTCTACTCCTCCTGGGTGTATTTGCTTCTTTTTGTTCTAGAGCTTTTAGGTGTGCTGTCAAGCTGCTGACATATGCTCTTTCCTGTTTCTTTCTGCAGGCACTCAGCGCTATGAGTTTTCCTCTTAGCACAGCTTTCATTGTGTCCCATAAGTTTGAGTATGTTGTATGTTCATTTTCATTAAATTCTAAAAAGTTTTTAATTTCTTTCTTTATTTCTTCCTTGACCAGGTTATCATTGAGTAGAGCATTGTTCAATTTCCACGTATATGTGGGCATTCTTCCCTTATTGTTATTGAAGACCAGTTTTAGGCCGTGGTGGTCCGATAGCACGCATGGGATTATTTCTATCTTTCTGTACCTGTTGAGGCCCGTTTTTTGACCAATTATATGGTCAATTTTGGAAAAAGTACCATGAGGAGCTGAGAAGAAGGTATATCCTTTTGCTTTAGGATAGAATGTTCTATAAATATCCGTTAAGTCCATTTGGCTCATGACTTCTCTTAGTCTGTCGACATCACTGTTTAATTTCTGTTTCCATGATCTGTCCATTGATGAGAGTGGGGTGTTGAAATCTCCCACTATTATTGTGTGAGGTGCAATGTGTGTTTTGAGCTTTAGTAAGGTTTCTTTTACGTATGTAGGTGCCCTTGTATTTGGGGCATAGATATTTAGGATTGAGAGTTCATCTTGGTGGATTTTTCCTTTGATGAATATGAAGTGTCCTTCCTTATCTTTTTTGATGACTTTTAGTTGGAAATTGATTTTATTTGATATTAGAATGGCTACTCCAGCTTGCTTCTTCTGACCATTTGCTTGGAAAGTTGTTTTCCAGCCTTTCACTCTGAGGTAGTGTCTGTCTTTGTCTCTGAGGTGTGTTTCCTGTAGGCAGCAGAATGCAGGGTCCTCGTTGCGTATCCAGTTTGTTAATCTATGTCTTTTTATTGGGGAGTTGAGGCCATTGATATTGAGAGATATTAAGGAATAGTGATTATTGCTTCCCGTTATATTCATATTTGGATGTGAGGTTATGTTTGTGTGCTTTCATTCTCTTTGTTTTGTTGCCAAGACGATTAGTTTCTTGCTTCTTCTAGGGTATAGCTTGCCTCCTTATGTTGGGCTTTACCATTTATTATCCTTTGTAGTGCTGGATTTGTAGAAAGATATTGTGTAAATTTGGTTTTGTCATGGAATATCTTGGTTTCTCCATCAATGTTAATTGAGAGTTTTGCTGGATACAGTAACCTGGGCTGGCATTTGTGTTCTCTTAGGGTCTGTATGACATCAGTCCAGGATCTTCTGGCCTTCATAGTTTCTGGCGAGAAGTCTGGTGTGATTCTGATAGGTCTCCCTTTATATGTTACTTGACCTTTTTCCCTTACTGCTTTTAATATTCTTTCTTTATTTTGTGCGTTTGGTGTTTTGACAATTATGTGACGGGAGGTGTTTCTTTTCTGGTCCAATCTATTTGGAGTTCTGTAGGCTTCTTGTATGTCTATGGGTATCTCTTTTTTTAGGTTAGGGAAGTTTTCTTCTATGATTTTGTTGAAGATATTTACTGGTCCTTTGAGCTGGGAGTCTTCACTCTCTTCTATACCTATTATCCTTAGGTTTGATCTTCTCATTGAGTCCTGGATTTCCTGTATGTTTTGGACCAGTAGCTTTTTCTGCTTTACATTATCTTTGACAGTTGAGTCAATGATTTCTATGGAATCTTCCGCTCCTGAGATTCTCTCTTCCATCTCTTGTATTCTGTTGGTGAAGCTTGTATCTACAGCTCCTTGTCTCTTCTTTTGGTTTTCTATATCCAGGGTTGTTTCCATGTGTTCTTTCTTCATTGCTTCTATTTCCATTTTTAATTCCTTCATCTGTTTGATTGTGTTTTCCTGGAATTCTTTCAGGGATTTTTGCCATTCCTCTCTGTAGGCCTCTACTTGTTTATTAATGATTTCCTGTGTTTCCCTAAGTGTGTTCATGTCTTTCTTGAAGTCCTCCAGCATCATGATCAAATATGATTTTGAAACTAGATCTTGCTTTTCTGGTGTGTTTGGATATTCCATGTTTGTTTTGGCGGGAGAATTGGGCTCCGATGATGGCATGCAGTCTTGGTTTCTGTTGCTTGGGTTCCTGCGCTTGCCTCTCGCCATCAGATTATCTCTAGTGTTACTTTGTTCTGCTATTTCTGACAGTGGCTAGACTGACCTATAAGCCTGTGTGTCAGGAGTGCTGTAGACCTGTTTTCCTCTCTTTCAGTCAGTTATGGGGACAGTGTGTTCTGCTTTCCGGCGTGTAGTTTTTCCTCTCTACAGGTCTTCAGCTGTTCTTGTGGGCCTGTGTCTTGAGTTCACCAGGCAGCTTTCTTGCAGCAGAAAATTTGGTCTTACCTGTGGTCCCGAGGCTCAGGTTCGCTCGTGGGGTGCTGCCCAGGGGCTCTCTGCAGCGGCAGCAACCAGGAAGACCTGTGCCGCCCCTTCCGGGAGCTTCAGTGCACCAGGGTTCCAGATGGTCTTTGGCTTTTTCCTCTGGCGTCCGAGATGTGTGTGCAGGGAGCAGTCTCTTCTGGTTTCCCAGGCTTGTCTGCCTCTCTGAAGGTTTAGCTCTCCCTCCCACGGGATTTGGGTGCAGAGAACTGTTTATCCGGTCTGTTTCTTTCAGGTTCCGGCGGCAGTGTCTCAGGCGCAGAAGTCCTGCCGCTCCTGGGCCCTCCCCCACGGGACCCCAGAGGCCTTATACAGTTTCCTCTTGGGCCAGGGATGTGGGCAGGGGTGAGCAGTGTTGGTGGTCTCTTCCACTCTGCAGCCTCAGGAGTGCCCACCTGACCAGGCGGGTGGGTCTCTCTCTCACCGGGTCTGGGAGCAGAGAGCTGCTGCGGGCCGGGATCCGCGGGTGTGGGACCAACTTGAGTATTTCTTATATACATTTCGAGTGTTATTCCCTTTCCCGGTTTCCGGGCAAACATCCCCCTCCCCCCTCCCCTTCCTTATGGGTGTTCCCCTCCCAACCCTCCCCCCATTGCCGCCCTCCCCCCTTAGACTAGTTCACTGGGGGTTCAGTCTTAGCAGGACCCAGGGCTTCCCCTTCCACTGGTGCTCTTACTAGGATATTCATTGCTACCTATGGGGTCAGAGTCCAGGGTCAGTCCATGTATAGTCTTTAGGTAGTGGCTTAGTCCCTGGAAGCTCTGGTTGCTTGACATTGTTGTACATATGGGGTCTCGAGCCCCTTCAAGCTCTTCCAGTTCTTTCTCTGATTCCTTCAATAGGGGACCTATTCTCAGTTCAGTGGTTTGCTGCTGGCATTCGCCTCTATATTTGCTGTATTCTGGCTGTGTCTCTCAGGAGCGATCTACATCCGGCTCCTGTCGGTCTGCACTCCTTTGCTTCATCCATCTTGTCTAATTGGGTGGCTGTATATGTATGGGCCACATGTGGGGCAGGCTCTGAATGGGTGTTCGTTCAGTCTCTGTTTTAATCTTTGCCTCTCCCTTCCCTGCCAAGGGTATTCTTTTTCCTCATTTAAAGAAGGAGTGAAGCATTCACATTTTGATCATCCGTCTTGAGTTTCGTTTGTTCTAGGGATCTACGGTAATTCAAGCATTTGGGCTAATAGCCACTTATCAATGAGTGCATACCATGTATGTCTTTCTGTGATTGGGTTAGTTCACTCAGGATGATATTTTCCAGTTCCAACCATTTGCCTACGAATTTCATAAACTCGTTGTTTTTGATAGCTGAGTAATATTCCATTGTGTAGATGTACCACATTTTCTGTATCCATTCCTCTGTTGAAGGGCATCTGGGTTCTTTCCATTTTCTGGCTATTATAAATAAGGCTGCGATGAACATAGTGGAGCACGTGTCTCTTTTATATGTTGAGGCATCTTTTGGGTATATGCCCAAGAGAGGTATAGCTGGATCCTCAGGCAGTTCAATGTCCAATTTTCTGAGGAACCTCCAGACTGATTTCCAGAATGGTTTTACCAGTCTGCAATCCCACCAACAATGGAGGAGTGTTCCTCTTTCTCCACATCCTCGCCAGCATCTGCTGTCACCTGAGTTTGATCTTAGCCATTCTCACTGGTGTGAGGTGAAATCTCAGGGTTGTTTTGATTTGCATTTCCCTTATGACTAAAGATGTTGAACATTTCTTTAGGTGTTTCTCAGCCATTCGGCATCCCTCAGCTGTGAATTCTTTGTTTAGCTCTGAACCCCATTTTTTAATAGGGTTATTTGTTTCCTGCGGTCTACCTTCTTGAGTTCTTTGTATATTTTGGATATAAGGCCTCTATCTGTTGTAGGATTGGTAAAGATCTTTTCCCAATCTGTTGGTTGCCATTTTGTCCTAACCACAGTGTCCTTTGCCTTACAGAAGCTTTGCAGTTTTATGAGATCCCATTTGTCGATTCTTGATCTTAGAGCATAAGCCATTGGTGTTTTGTTCAGGAAATTTTTTCCAGTGCCCATGTGTTCCAGATGCTTCCCTAGTTTTTCTTCTATTAGTTTGAGTGTGTCTGGTTTGATGTGGAGGTCCTTGATCCACTTGGACTTAAGCTTTGTACAGGGTAATAAGCATGGATCGATCTGCATTCTTCTACATGTTGCCCTCCAGTTGAACCAGCACCATTTGCTGAAAATGCTATCTTTTTTCCATTGGATGGTTTTGGCTCCTTTGTCAAAAATCAAGTGATCATAGGTGTGTGGGTTCATTTCTGGGTCTTCAATTCTATTCCATTGGTCTATCTGTCTGTCTCTGTACCAATACCATGCAGTTTTTATCACTATTGCTCTGTAATACTGCTTGAGTTCAGGGATAGTGATTCCCCCTGAAGTCCTTTTATTGTTGAGGATAGCTTTAGCTATCCTGGGTTTTTTGTTATTCCAGATGAATTTGCAAATTGTTCTGTCTAATTCTTTGAAGAATTGGATTGGTATTTTGATGGGGATTGCATTGAATCTGTAGATTGCTTTTGGTAAAATGGCCATTTTTACCATATTAATCCTGCCAATCCATGAGCATGGGAGATCTTTCCATCTTCTGAGGTCTTCTTCAATTTCTTTCCTCAGTGTCTTGAAGTTCTTATTGTACAGATCTTTTACTTGCTTGGTTAAAGTCACACCGAGGTACTTTATATTATTTGGGTCTATTATGAAGGGTGTCGTTTCCCTAATTTCTTTCTCGGCTTGTTTCTCTTTTGTATAGAGGAAGGCAACTGATTTATTTCAGCTAATTTTATACCCAGCCACTTTGCTGAAGTTGTTTATCAGCTTTAGTAGTTCTCTGGTGGAACTTTTGGGATCACTTAAATATACTATCATGTCATCTGCACATAGTGATATTTTGACCTCTTCTTTTCCGATCTGTATCCCTTTGATCTCCTTTTGTTGTCTGATTGCTATGGCTAGAACTTCAAGAACTATATTGAATAAGTAGGGAGAGAGTGGGCAGCCTTGTCTAGTCCCTGATTTTAGTGGGATTGCTTCAAGTTTCTCTCCATTTAGTTTAATGGTAGCAACTGGTTTGCTGTATATGGCTTTTACTATGTTTAGGTATGGGCCTTGAATTCCTATTCTTTCCAGGACTTTTATCATGAAGGGGTGTTGAATTTTGTCAAATGCTTTCTCAGCATCTAATGAAATGATCATGTGGTTTTGTTCTTTCAGTTTGTTTATATAATGGATCACGTTGATGGTTTTCCGTATATTGAACCATCCCTGCATGCCTGGGATGAAGCCTACTTGATCATGGTGGATGATTGTTTTGATGTGCTCTTGAATTCGGTTTGCCAGAATTTTATTGAGTATTTTTGCGTCGATATTCATAAGGGAAATTGGTCTGATGTTCTCTTTCTTTGTTGTGTCTTTGTGTGGTTTAGGTATAAGAGTAATTGTGGCTTCGTAGAAGGAATTCGGTAGTGCTCCATCTGTTTCAATTTTGTGGAATAGTTTGGATAATATTGGTATGAGGTCTTCTATGAAGGTTTGATAGAATTCTGCACTAAACCTGTCTGGACCTGGGCTCTTTTTGGTTGGGAGACCTTTAATGACTGCTTCTATTTCCTTAGGAGTTATGGGGTTGTTTAACTGGTTTATCTGTTCCTGATTTAACTTCGATACCTGGTATCTGTCTAGAAAATTGTCCATTTCCTGAAGATTTTCAAATTTTGTTGAATATAGGTTTTTATTATAAGATCTGATGATTTTTTGAATTTCCTCCGAGTCTGTAGTTATGTCTCCCTTTTCATTTCTGATTTTGTTAATTTGGACACACTCTCTGTGTCCTCTCGTTAGTCTGGCTAAGGGTTTATCTATCTTGTTGATTTTCTCAAAGAACCAACTTTTGGTTCTGTTGATTCTTTCTATGGTCCTTTTTGTTTCTACTTGGTTGATTTCAGCTCTGAGTTTGATTATTTCCTGCCTTCTACTCCTCCTGGGTGTATTTGCTTCTTTTTGTTCTAGAGCTTTTAGGTGTGCTGTCAAGCTGCTGACATATGCTCTTTCCTGTTTCTTTCTGCAGGCACTCAGCGCTATGAGTTTTCCTCTTAGCACAGCTTTCATTGTGTCCCATAAGTTTGAGTATGTTGTATGTTCATTTTCATTAAATTCTAAAAAGTTTTTAATTTCTTTCTTTATTTCTTCCTTGACCAGGTTATCATTGAGTAGAGCATTGTTCAATTTCCACGTATATGTGGGCATTCTTCCCTTATTGTTATTGAAGACCAGTTTTAGGCCGTGGTGGTCCGATAGCACGCATGGGATTATTTCTATCTTTCTGTACCTGTTGAGGCCCGTTTTTTGACCAATTATATGGTCAATTTTGGAAAAAGTACCATGAGGAGCTGAGAAGAAGGTATATCCTTTTGCTTTAGGATAGAATGTTCTATAAATATCCGTTAAGTCCATTTGGCTCATGACTTCTCTTAGTCTGTCGACATCACTGTTTAATTTCTGTTTCCATGATCTGTCCATTGATGAGAGTGGGGTGTTGAAATCTCCCACTATTATTGTGTGAGGTGCAATGTGTGTTTTGAGCTTTAGTAAGGTTTCTTTTACGTATGTAGGTGCCCTTGTATTTGGGGCATAGATATTTAGGATTGAGAGTTCATCTTGGTGGATTTTTCCTTTGATGAATATGAAGTGTCCTTCCTTATCTTTTTTGATGACTTTTAGTTGGAAATTGATTTTATTTGATATTAGAATGGCTACTCCAGCTTGCTTCTTCTGACCATTTGCTTGGAAAGTTGTTTTCCAGCCTTTCACTCTGAGGTAGTGTCTGTCTTTGTCTCTGAGGTGTGTTTCCTGTAGGCAGCAGAATGCAGGGTCCTCGTTGCGTATCCAGTTTGTTAATCTATGTCTTTTTATTGGGGAGTTGAGGCCATTGATATTGAGAGATATTAAGGAATAGTGATTATTGCTTCCCGTTATATTCATATTTGGATGTGAGGTTATGTTTGTGTGCTTTCATTCTCTTTGTTTTGTTGCCAAGACGATTAGTTTCTTGCTTCTTCTAGGGTATAGCTTGCCTCCTTATGTTGGGCTTTACCATTTATTATCCTTTGTAGTGCTGGATTTGTAGAAAGATATTGTGTAAATTTGGTTTTGTCATGGAATATCTTGGTTTCTCCATCAATGTTAATTGAGAGTTTTGCTGGATACAGTAACCTGGGCTGGCATTTGTGTTCTCTTAGGGTCTGTATGACATCAGTCCAGGATCTTCTGGCCTTCATAGTTTCTGGCGAGAAGTCTGGTGTGATTCTGATAGGTCTCCCTTTATATGTTACTTGACCTTTTTCCCTTACTGCTTTTAATATTCTTTCTTTATTTTGTGCGTTTGGTGTTTTGACAATTATGTGACGGGAGGTGTTTCTTTTCTGGTCCAATCTATTTGGAGTTCTGTAGGCTTCTTGTATGTCTATGGGTATCTCTTTTTTTAGGTTAGGGAAGTTTTCTTCTATGATTTTGTTGAAGATATTTACTGGTCCTTTGAGCTGGGAGTCTTCACTCTCTTCTATACCTATTATCCTTAGGTTTGATCTTCTCATTGAGTCCTGGATTTCCTGTATGTTTTGGACCAGTAGCTTTTTCCGCTTTACATTATCTTTGACAGTTGAGTCAATGATTTCTATGGAATCTTCTGCTCCTGAGATTCTCTCTTCCATCTCTTGTATTCTGTTGTTGAAGCTTGTATCTACAGCTCCTTGTCTCTTCTTTTGGTTTTCTATATCCAGGGTTGTTTCCATGTGTTCTTTCTTGATTGCTTCTATTTCCATTTTTAATTCCTTCAACTGTTTGATTGTGTTTTCGTGGAATTCTTTCAGGGATTTTTGCGATTCCTCTCTGTAGGCTTTTACTTGTTTATTAATGTTTTCCTGTGCTTCCCTAAGTGTGTTCATGTCTTTCTTGAAGTCCTCCAGCATCATGATCAAATATGATTTTGAAACTAGATCTTGCTTTTCTGGTGTGTTTGGATATTCCATGTTTGTTTTGGTGGGAGAATTGGGCTCCGATGATGGCATGTAGTCTTGGTTTCTGTTGCTTGGGTTCCTGCGCTTGCCTCTCGCCATCAGATTATCTCTAGTGTTACTTTGTTCTGCTATTTCTGACAGTGGCTAGACTGTCCTATAAGCCTGTGTGTCAGGAGTGCTGTAGACCTGTTTTCCTCTCTTTCAGTCAGTTATGGGGACAGAGTGTTCTGCTTTCGGGCGTGTAGTTTTTCCTCTCTACAGGTCTTCAGCTGTTCCTGTGGGCCTGTGTCTTGAGTTCACCAGGCAGCTTTCTTGCAGCAGAAAATTTGGTCTTACCTGTGGTCCTGAGGCTCAGGTTTGCTCGTGGGGTGCTCCCCAGGGGCTCTCTGCAGCGGCAGCAACCAGGAAGACCTGTGCCGCCCCTTCCGGGAGCTTCAGTGCACCAGGGTTCCAGATGGTCTTTGGCTTTTTCCTCTGGTGTCCGAGATGTGTGTGCAGGGAGCAGTCTCTTCTGGTTTCCCAGGCTTGTCTGCCTCTCTGAAGGTTTAGCTCTCCCTCCCACGGGATTTGGGTGCAGAGAACTGTTTATCTGGTCTGTTTCCTTCAGGGTCCGGCGGTGTCTCTGGCAGGGGTACTGCCGCTCCCCCACGGGAGCCCAGAGGCCTTATACAGTTTCCTCTTGGGCCAGGGATGTGGGCAGGGGTGAGCAGTGTTGGTGGTCTCTTCCGCTCTGCAGCCTCAGGAGTTCCCACCTGACCAGGCGGTTGGGTCTCTCTCTCACCGGGTCTGGGAGCAGAGAGCTGTTGTGGGCCGGGATCCGCGGGTGTGGGACTTCCGGTAAACACAGAACGTGCCCGGTCCTAGAGAAATTCTGCTTCCGTGTGTCCCAAGCTCACCAGGCAGCTTTCTTGCAGCAGAAAATTTGGTCTTACCTGTGGTCCCGAGGCTCAGGTCGCTCGTGGGGTGCTGCCCAGGGGCTCTCTGCAGCGGCAGCAACCAGGAAGCGCTTCCCTAGTTTTTCTTCTATATAGTTTGAGTGTGTCTGGTTTGATGTGGAGGTCCTTGATCCACTTGGACTTAAGCTTTGTACAGGGTGATAAGCATGGATCGATCTGCATTCTTCTACATGTTGACCTCCAGTTGAACCAGCACCGTTTGCTGAAAATGCTATCTTTTTTCCATTTTATGGTCACTTGATTTTTGACAAAGGAGCCAAAACCATCAAATGGAAAGAAGACCTTGATTCTTAAATGTTCTATATCACCTCTGGCTCTTACAATCAGTCTGACTCCTTTTCCTTCTGGTTTCCTACATCCTTAAAGTGGGTGGGTAATTGTTGCTGGAGACATCCCATTTAGGACTGAATATTCCATGATCTCTCTTACTCTCTGCCCATTGTCCAGTTGTAGATTTCTGTATTTGTTCCCTTCTACTACAGGAGAAAGCTTCTCTGATGATGACGGAATAAGATGCTGATACATGAATATAGCAGAATGCCACTAGGAGTCATTTTATTGCTGTGTTTCTTCAGTAAACAGTATTTAGTTTTCTCCTAGGTACACAGCCTGGGTAGCCTCAAGTTCTTGGCCAACAAAGTTGTACCAATGAAATGGTGCCATGGATGGGTTCTGTCTCATGAAATGGGCCTCAAATACAATCAGATGCTGGTTGGTTTCTCCCAGAGGCTCTTTGCCACTATTGCTCTAGCATACCTTATAGACAGTTAGCCATTTTACACCAAAGGATTTGTATCTGGGTTGGTCATTATCCTTCTCCATCTAAGGTAACATGTACATTAGAGTATCCTTCTCCATCTAAGGTAACTTGGAGTACCTTAGAGTAGCTTCTAAGACCATGAACACTAGTAAGTCAGGATCTAGACTGCAGATAGCCACCAACTTGAGTTTTTCATGTTCAATTACATGAGTTTTTCATGTTCAATAACGTATTTAATTGCTGTCTGCAGCAATAGGCTGCTACCATGAGTTTGTGGAGAGCAATCAACAGGTTTGGCAATAGCCTGGGTAGTTTGGAGTCTCCGTAGGACCCATATGATCAATGATTCAATTAGATCTAACCCATTCCTGAAACTAGTGGTTATATTTAGTGACAAGAGATGCCTATATGGGGCTTTCTATCTCCTATTATTTGATAATTCTATTTAGATTTCTTTCATACTTGTGTATATTTTAGGAAAATTGTACTGTAGTAAGCTTCCATATAACCCCTCACATGACCCTTAGTTTTAGCTCTTCTTCTGTATTCCCCCTAGCTCTCTTATTCCAACATTTTTATTATGTTGCCAAATGTACCTTGTGCACCAAGTCTCTTCAAGATGTCTTTATGAAGGGCTATTGAATTTGTCCAAAGCCTTTCAGCATATAATAAGATGAACATGTGGCTTTATTATCTTTCAGACTGTTTATATTGTGGATTGCTTTTATCAATTTACATATGTTGACCAATCTTTATATCTCTGGTATGAAACCTGCTTGATACTTGATGATCTTTTTGAAGGGCTCTTGGATTCAGTTTGCAAATATTTTATTAAGGAATTTTAATATATTTTCAGAAGGGAAACTTGTTTGAAATGCTTTGTTGGCTTTTTATATGGCTGGATCATCAGAGTAATAGTGGCCTTCTAGAAAGATGTGGGTACTTTTCCTTCTGTTCCTATTTTGTGAAATAATTTGAGGGGTATTGGCATTAATTCTTCTTTGAAAGTCTTGTAGAATTCTTTACAAATACTATCTTGCCCTGTCCTGTTGCAAGATTTTAATTGTTTTTTTTTTTCTATTTCATGAGGACCCTCTTTGGATTTGTTGGTCTGGGATTGGTTCTTGAATTTTCTTGGGTGTTGAGAACATTTTCAGGTCAAAGTTTTCCTTGTAGCAACTTCTTTAAGCTAGATTTGGAGTTAGTTACTGCTTAAATTTCTCTTCTGATTGAACATTTTTCTTGATATAATAGTCTGAGCTGGCATGTGTGATCTCTTATAGTTTGTAGAACATCTACTCTTGCCCGTTTGACTTTTAGGTAAAAAAAAGTTCAGATATCATACTAGTAGGTAGGCTTATGTGTATCACTTATGAACTTTTTCTGGCAGTTTTTAATATTCTTACTTTGTTCTGTATGTTTAATGTTTTGATTATTATGTGTCTTAAGGTATTTTCTTTTTGATCCAGTCTTTTAAATGTTCTGTATGGTTCTTATACCTCTATAGACTTCTCCTTATGTAAGTTGGATATATTTTCTTCTATGATTTTGTTGAAAATATTTTCTGTGCTTTTGACCTGTTTCTTCTCTTTCTTCTGTTTCAATTATTTGTAAGTTTCTTTTTTTCTTTCTTTTCATAGTGTCCAAGATTTCCTGAATGCTTTGTGCTTGGACTTTTTAGATTTAACATTCTCATTGACTAAATTATCTATTCAATCAACCATGTTTTCAATATCTGAGATTCTTTCTGCCATCTCTTATTTTCTGCTTGTGAAGCTTACCTCTATGGTTTTTGTTTGACTGCCTAAAATTTTCATTTCCACTTTTACTTGAATTTGGAATTTCTTCAGTGGCTATTTCTACTCTCATGTCTGCAACTCTTTTCTTCATATAACTTTACTGTACATGTTTTCATAGATTTTATTAATGGTTTTGTTCTTTTCCTCTTGAAGGCCCTTAAACATATTCATAATAGTTATTTTTGGAGTCCTTGCTTTGTGTTGTAACTATCTTGAATTTCTAGGATTTACTTAGTAGGCGTGTTGGTGTCTGGTGAAGACATATTGTCTGAACTATTTGATTTTATTTTCATGTCAGAGCCTCATAGGCATCTAGTTTTTGCATAATTGTAATACTAGGTGTTGATATCTGGTCTTGGTTTAGTTGAATGATGGTTCTACTCCTTGCTTTCTGTTGTCCTCTCTTGATCTTCAGACAGTATGGTAGCTGTAGGTTGCCTGATAGGTAGACTTTTAAGTTTCTCCCAGCTGTGGCCATTGGGAGTCCTAGATAGAAAGTGTTTTAATTATTAGGAGCTGACATGAAGGAATGGGAATGGTCTAGATGCTGATGATGAGAGGATGCAGAGGAGGGGTGAAATCTGGGTCTGCCATGAGGATATGCCAAGACACCAGGGAACGGTATGGAGAGCTACTGAGATGTATTATCCAAGCCAGGTGTACACTGGGCTGGAGTGCAGGGAGGGAAGCTAAGATGGGTTAGGTGGGCACAAGCAAAGGTTTTGGTTGGCAGTGTGTACAAGGGTAAAGAAAACACACGAATGAACCTGGTAATAACTTTACAGAATTGGTTCAGCTTATTGTGAAAGAACAAAGGTTGTCTAAACCTTTGGAGGTGAGTAGGGGTTATGGAGTGACTGTACACTATTAGCTAGGGCCAGGGCACTGGGGATGCCTCATTTTCATGAGTAATTCCATGGCGGCTTAATGTGGCCTTATAAGAGGAAAGGAAATTAACCTGGCTATCAGCTACATGACCTCCACTAGTGAGGCAAGGGTGTGGGCCACAAGTACTGGGGCATGCAGGCCTGAAGTGGTGGTGGTGGAGGAGAGCGGATCATACTCCAAGCTGAACTCAGCATGAGATGTCTGAGATTTAAACAAGCCTCAAACTCACACTTGCTACAGGCCTGTTCCTTCCAGTCTCACGGCTCCCTCATCCTTTGGAGAGGGAAGATAGACCGTTGGAGGTGGTCTATGACAGAGTTGAGGTTGAAACTAAAGAATTGAAAATAGAGAATAAGAGAGTGAATATTGCTGTGGTAATTTTAGTGAGAATGGTCTTGATATTTGAATGTTTACTCATCAGGGAGTGGTACTTCTTGAAAAAGATTAGGAAGTCTGGCCTCATTGCAAGAAGTGTGTCAGTGGGGGTGGGTTTTGAGCTTTCAAAAGCCCAAGTGAGACCTAGTATCTCTCTCTTCTTGTTTCCTGAAGAACCAGATGTAAAAACTCTTAGGTGCTTCTCAAGCACCATGTCTACCTGCATGTTGCCATGGTCTCTACCATATTTTAATAGATAAACCTCTGAAACTGTAAGCCTGCCCCAATTAAGTGCTTTTCTTTATAAGAATTGCCATAGTCATGGTGTCTCTTTAGAACATAGAAAACTGACTAAGACAATAGCTGTCCTGATAACCAGGCTTCATGACCAGTAAGTTCCCTGTTAGGCAGTGCCTCCAGATTTTGGTGACTAATAAAGAGGAAAGGATATGAGAGAAAGGCTGGATGAGATCTGTGGAATTCATAGGGAATGAGGGCAGAGGAAGGAAATGCCTCAGCAGGTATTCTGCTACGGGGCTGTAGATAAGACTGCTTATTTTCTCCATAAGAGTTACTATCTAATATGGAATATTATTTGTAGTATATAGACAGACTAGCTCCCACCTGTAAGAGACTCCATTAACTAAACACTTAATCTACAAATAAGAAAGATAAAAATTGTTTGGTTTTTGTTTGTTGTTTGTTGCCTCAGCACATATAGCTGCATGTGACAATCACTGTCCAAAGACACTAGGAAGTATACCAAAATGATATCTGAAGATGATGTCGAGTTGTCAAAGTAGCTTCAGTGAGTAATAGAGTAATTGTTTTTGTTGATGTAATAACTAAACATACAGCAAAATTAATTGTTTTAATAGGCATTCAGTCAAAATAAACCAGTTTCAAAGAGAAAAGATGTGTGTTCCTTCCTAACAGAATTGTATTTTACCCATGTTTGTAACTGGGAGCTCTCCATTATCTATGCAAGTATTTTTATTTCCTTACCAAGTGACTATAATGTCACTTTCCAGGCCTCTATCTCTTCACTTACAAATTGTGGCTCAACCTTATTGAGTTCTTCCTGGATTTACAATAAACCAAACCCAGTTTGTTTGTAGAAATATGCCATCTGATGACAATGAGCATTGTTTGAGCTCAGTTGTAAATTAGAAAAGAAACTAAGTTTTGGTGGCAGAATAGCAGAACCATTTAGGAAGCTGGGGGAACATGATTCAAACATACAATGCTGGATCAACTAGATTTCAAACTCTTGAGTGTGCTGGCCTCATGTTGAGGTCCAGAAATAACATAGGAGGGTCCGAGAGTGGGTTGATATGGGACTAGAAGTGTTGGGTGCCATATTGTCAGCATGTCTGTGGCATTATTTTTAAGAGTTATGATGGCAAATTTTAAAAGCTATTTTGGGTTTCAAAAAAATCACTGCTGTCACAGAAGTACAAGGCATATGATGATAAAAAATATTATCTCTATACCAACTGTAGAAAATGAGGATTCCTTGGCTTGCATCAGTTACAAACATGCACAATGGCTGTAAATCCCACACACAGCTGGCTTCTATACACCAGATGTTGGGTTAATCAGCATGTTTTGCACTTTTGATTGGTGTCAATTTACTGAAGTGAGACCTTCATCCTTCAAAGCTCTTTGCATACTCAGAGAGGATTTCTTGAAGCCATGTAGCTAGCTACATATGGTAATTATCTTAAGAAATATGCATTCTATGGCTGGAGAGATGGCTCATCTGTTAAAGGCTAGACTTACAACAAAAAAATAAGAAATATGTATTCTTAAAGAAAAAAGATTATTAATTTGAATACATAGATGTCACTGATCTTATCCAGCTACCCTTCATGCTGACTACCACTCTGGAAGGTAAGTTCAATTTTCCTTCCTTTTTTTCCACTTTCTCTCCTTACTTCTATTATTACCTCCTCCCTCTTTCTTTTGCTCTCACTCTCATTTTCCTATAAGTTATCTGATTATACATTTATTACTAAGGGCAGAACATAGAGGCAGAATTTTGAGTCATTAGAAAAACCAGAAAACTGAAAAACTCAAATCAAACCATTCAGCTCTTATCCCTCAGCTGCTTCTTTCACAGGCTTCTCCTCTTTGACTGAGGTGACGGCATTTGTCAGGGCTGCCTGCCTCTTTTCCTTACAGACATACAAGGCTGGTGAACATCAATGTCAGTGGAAATTAGGGATGTTGCTATCTTCCCTAAAGGTTATCTTTACTGAGTTTGAAATGTGACGGATGTAACATCTCCTGGGAGATGTCATAATGACCCCTACCTATTACAGTTTCTGAGGAAACCCACAATCCCTTTTAAATTGGGTGTAACTTTACTAGTCTTGCTTTTTAAAAAAAGACTAAGGCAGACTTTCCATAGAAGAACACTTATATCTTTGGTGGCTAGACCAAAAATCAAAGGAAAATAGAAGAGACAGGCTTTTAGTCCTAGCAGGCTGAGTAATAGTGAGAGGGTCTTGAGCAGAGATGGGCACATTCTGTTTGGATTTTTGAAGCTCACCTTACTGCTCCCTGAAACATGACCAGAGAAAATAACAGAAGTAGAGAGGTGAGCCTGAAGGCTTGTGCACTAAGACAGGTGAGCAATAGAACTTGTATCCAGGTGGCAAAGGTGATAAGAACCTTACTGCCAGGTGCTTTTAGAAGACTGAGTTTCCAAGCTTGTGGCTGACTATTACAGGGTATATGGGAGGTAGCCTTTAGATTTGGGTCCTTTCTCAGATCCCCAAAATGGATGATATGATTCTATGAAGAGAAAATTTAGGTATTGGTGAATGTTGGGGCAAATTACTAACTTTAAGAATAGCAATTAATATAAAGCAAAGGTACAAATCTTTCTGTCCTTTCCCTAATTCATTGGTTCTCAGATTAGCCTGTTTAGCAGTACAGAAAAGATAGACTGAAGTTTTCCAGGGCTCTCCCAAACCAATGATGTAAATAAATTCCCACGTGGATCAAGGTGATGATGTCCCTGTACCTCGACAGGTAGTTACAGTATGGAGCAAAGGGTGACCGTCATGAGCTCATGGCCGTGTTGGGTTCTGCGTATGGAAGGTGTTGTACAGCCATTTAATGTGGGATTAAAGAATTCATGCTGCAGGCAAGCTTGTGAAGACATGGGGCATTGTAAGAGGAGCTGAAGCACTCCACTCTATGGGGAAGCTTTTTATGTTCAGGAAGTAAACAACTCACTATCTTCAGAAAGTCTCTGAAATTGACTAGTTCCAGGAAGCACAGTTTTCTGACACTTTTCTGTGCAGCCAAACTGGTCCTTGTCTCTTTTGAGAGGCTTGGTTAATCTGAAAGAGTACAACCTAACATTTTATCTGAATCCTGGTGCTTAGGATCAGGCCATGGTGCTTTCAAGGCAAATGTTACCAATGAATCCATCTCCCCAGTCCTCTGATTATTTCTGTACAACCACATTAAAAAATGTCTAAGACAGAGGAGAGTGGTATGTAGCATAAGTGTATGGGTAGCTTCTGCACTGTGTTTGTGTGTGTGTGTGTGTGTGTGTGTGTGTGTGTGTGTGTGTGTGTGTGTCTGTGATGATGTGTCTGTGTGTATGGGGGTGTATATGTGTGTATTTACACAGGGCTCCTGTTTATCTGAACTGGATTTCATTAAAAGACATTTAAAGATACCTCTAGCTGCACTTTGCCTATGAGTCTCTCATATACTTGCTTGCTTCCCGTCTTCATTCCTCCCTCCCTCTCTCCCTGTATCCCTCCCTCCCTTCTTGCCCTACTTCTCTCCTTCTCTCTCCCTCTTTGCCTCATATCTTTCTCCTTTTCCTGTGCAGTTTCTGATCCCTTCAGATTAACTTAAAATGCTGTTACTGTTGGGATTTGATCAATGAAAGAAGTTCTGAAGTGTTTTGAGTAGTCTCCAGCGACTTCATAATAGATAATTATCACAAATCATCAGATCACAGCAGAAGTAAGTCAGTCTCCATGAGATGAGTATGCCCAGACATTATAAATACTACCTACCTGAAGATGAAAATGTATGAAACAGGAGCCTTTATTAAGAAGGCTATGGATTTCCAGATAGATGTCTGGGAAGGAACTTGGGAATTCTGAATTTACTAACAACAGTGCCCATATTCTTTCCAAATGAAAGAACAAAATAAGGATGCCAGCAGAAGATCCCACCTATCTTTATGGCAAACAGAGTATACCTTGATCTTTTGTATTGTGGTCCTCTTGCGGAAGAGACCTGAATAAAATCTACTCATCTCAAATAGCAAACCAAAGGAAGCACAAAACAAGGACACAACCACAGTCCAACACAGTGAACCAATGAGTTTTGTGGGGTTATTTACAGGAGAATGGGTGAGGGCTTACTTAAAGGAGCAGAAATGACTCACTGACAGCTGCATCACCCAAAACTTATTCCAGTATGGTGACATCTCATGGAAGGTGCCTTCAAGTTGGACATTACATTCAAATTTTCAGTGGCATTTTCATTTGGGGCCATGCTTCCATACAACAATTTTTGAAAGACTGACTGTATATAAATCAGAACAGTATTGTCACAGCCTTCCAATCACCTTTCCATGAGCATAAGGGTTTACTCATGCCACAGGTACATCCATGTTTTTGCCTCATTTACTGCTCTAAGAGGACTGATTATTTAACTGGAGAAGTAATTTTAGGTAATTAGATGTCTGATTAACCTTGGGGTTTTAGGTGTAAGGTCCTTGTAAAGAAAAGATGGAGGAACACAGGAGTCCTTCCAAATATCTCTGAAGCTACATTATTTAGGCACCAATATTTCCTGTTCACCTCTGTGGCCAACACTGAATGAAAGATAGATGAAAGGACTAAGGGTGTCACAGGGGACAGATTTATCTAAGACATACCTATTAATTCAGACCCGAGGAACAGTCCTGAGGTGACTGATTCCTCTGCTAGGTGAAATAGATGCTATCTGTGCCCTTGACAGTCACTGTACAGAAACTCAGCTTTCAGCCAGCACTTGCATTTCACTGAAGACTTCCCCTGGACTAGAATGTTCTCTTTGTAAACTCTTGTAACAGCCTTAATTTCCATTTCCTATCACCAGCAAGCATACCTCCAACTGGAACTGATGAGCACAAGTTTTCTGCATGGTTAGTATGATAATTCAGAGGCATATTCTACATTGAGCTTCAAGATATCCCCATTGAGAGGGGAACACAGTTGCCTGCCATTGGCGAAATCTATTTTGCTGGCTGCTGTTTTTTCCTTGCCTCACATTCCCATAACCATACCAATGTGTTTGCCTCTAATATAAGCCTTTTACATTGAAATCCTTACTTACTCCAGCCTTTAAGACATCAGGAAAGGGTGAGCTCTACAGCTCCAAGCTACAATTTAGGATCAGAGGTCAAGTTAGACAAAAGCAACCAGAGCCATGAATGTGTTTGCGGAACTTGTGTATATTATCTAGTTCATGTCAATCATGACTAGGGAAATTTGCCTGTCTGTAGAGGAGGGGCCAAGAGTGACCATGTAAAGGGAAAACAGATGCATCCACCCTGCGGCCTCACACATCTGCTGGATGAGCAACGACTATAATTTTCCAGGAGGAGACAATAAAGAAATTCACATAAAACTTTTTATTGTGTAAGTGACACTAGTTATTATAGTCAGCAATCAGAAAGCTACCCTGAGGACAGAACTTTTCTGCCTATTAATGTAGAGAGAATGGCTAGCCTGCTTCCCAAGTCTCCAAATGTAACATTAGAGATGTTAGGATCCGTTCCAAAAAGAGTTATAGGACCAGCAAAATACAAGAAAGATGTGTAGTACAGGAAAGATAATAAAATAAAATCGGAGCATTTCAGAGCTCTTGGGGCAAATTGAATCCATGGGAATTGAAAAATAAAAGGTTTGGAAAAAAATACAGCCTTTGTAACAGATGATGAGACAATTATGTGTATCTCCCTTTTATGAAGGGTGAGCACAAATTTGTAGTTGAGGCATTTCCAAATATATAAAACATTATTTCATAAAAACTTACGATTTCGGTGCTACTCATCAGATTACCCTGTAAAGGTTTCTGATTCAGTGTGAGCGTGGCCAATAATTGAGTTTAAGTGTTTAACAAGATTCTTTTTTTTAAATTTATTTAATACTTAATAATAATTCTTTGGTTTCCGGGCAAACATCCCCCTCCCCCCTCCCCTTCCTTATGGGTGTTCCCCTCCCAACCCTCCCCCCATTGCCGCCCTCCCCCCAACAGTCTAGTTCACTGGGGGTGTTTAACAAGATTCTATGTGAAATCCTTTCCACCTAAATATGTCTTCTAATTTTCCTTGGTATGGATGTAGGCCCTGTAGAGTTAGTATCGATGCAAAAGTTCAGCATACTGTTATCTTTCAATTATTTATAAACTAAACTTCAATATGGGACTATGAGCTCTGTACCAGCACCACAGTGTGGAAGAGTTGGAAAAGACCTAGGGGTCACATTAACTGCACTGTCGTCACTACAGCTGTGTGTGTGTGTGTGTGTGTGTGTGTGTGGTGTGTTTTGACACTGGTATGGTATATTATTTGGAGATGTTATTTAGCCAGTCCAGTTGCTTAAACGAAAACTTTCATCTGCTTCTGAACTCATCTCCCATGTCCCAATATGAATTATACTGAAACTTATTTATTAGCGTCTAATCAGTGGAGAGGAAAGCAGTTCATCAGTCATGTAGGGCACAGGCTATTGCCATCTATTGGTTATAACCACTAGCATGTGGTGGAGATATTTTAGAAGTTGAAGTCAGAAATTTATTCAGATTGATGAGTCTTAGCCATAGCGTCTCTATTGCAAGGATAATCACTGCTGTGCAAATGCCAATAAATAACATATAAATAATTGGCCCAGCTATGTTTTAATAGAACTTTATTTATACAATCAAAAGCTCACTAGAAGAGTGATATATCATCTCAACATAGGGTCTTCATTCATGGACAAACCACATAGAAGACCTGAATCATGTAGGAGATAATTTCAGGGTCCATTCCAACTCATTTTGTAGGTGATATCACTACTACTAGGAACTGTGGGAAATATATTGAAAATAGAAGGGGAAAAAAGGCCTGTTAGTTTTGACATTCTGTTTTGACCACCAGAGAACTGATGGCCTTTTACAATGCAATCATTATAGGAAAGATTCTCTGAGAAATTCTCTGAGAATCTAAGCAATTAATTTAAAATGTCAGGATAATATGATTCCTCTGGGAATTAGCATCTTATGCTAAATCTACAAAGACTTTTTCTGCAAATTTCAAAGAAGCGTTATGTAAATAATTTCATGAAATCAACCACTTTCTTGAACTTGAGACTACCCATCCTGCTCCCCAGGTGGATAAAGTATATAATTATCAATTGAGAATTAAAGGGTTTCTACTAGGCTTCTGTTAATAAATCATTTCTAACTGAGTTATGATTTCTACAGAGGAGTAATAAATCTCTAATTTTAAAAGTTCATAATTATTTTCCTTACTGAACAATAGTCTTTACCCAATTATCAAATTAATGAGATTTTATACATCCAGAAATTTGGCTAAGAAGCCACATTTTATTTTCCTGATATTATTTAAAGGTAAATATTTTTCAATTTACAGTTTTCTCCATTAAATCTGGCAATAAAATATAGTGATTTTTTCAACCATTTAATGTCTATAAGTGATCATATTTAGCAAAATTAACAGATCAAAAGAGCTAAATAGACATAAATGAAACTTTACCAAACATACTCACTCACCACAAGAGAAAAAAGATAAGATGCATATACCCACTACAATTGTTCTGGTATCTACATTGGGTTACAATATGGAAAAGCCAAAGAAATAAAATTTAAGACTCAATTCAAGCTTTACTCTTTGTAATAAAGCAGAGGTGTGCAGATAAATCTAAAATTTTAATAAGGAAAAATGAAAAATAAATAGCAGTTGCTTCTGCAGTGCCCTCAAGGTCACCCTGCAATATTTGATGTTTTTATGATCGATGAAGTCTTGGCATGTTACGTATTTCATGAGAGATCATTACTCGAAAGAGAATACTATGTTTAAATTTTCATTTGCTATCTTATTTTGTTTTGGAAGTTGATGGTTTTTTGAAATTCCTTTGTGCAGTGGTGTTGACTTCTAGAGGAGAAGCTAGTACCAACAGGCTTGTGCATTTAAAGTGTAATGCCTGTAGGAATCCCTAGGGAAGTTTGTTACTCTATATATCACCAAGATTCTGAAGGAAACTCTGATGTGATACATATGCTGCTGGTTTCTGGTCTCCATTGACATCCTAAAAACCATTAAATCTAAGATTTCCAATCGCAGATCTCACATCATTTTCTTACTAAACAAGGAATGCATTAGCTTGTTAATTTCAGGCTGTCATGGTTGACTTTAGGCTGTGATACCCGAGGGACCAGTTTCACTCTTCCTGTTCAGACTTCTGTCCCTAGTTCTGTATGTCCTACATAATTACAAATGGATTATGGCACCCCAGACCATGTTTTTCTAAGTTTTAAAAAAGGACTCTCTGTTGAAAAGTTTGGTTAGCTCTTATTGGCTATCATTGACACATATTATTTTTAAAATATATACAATAATTCTGCAGTTTAATATCCAATCAATTATAGAAGTGATTTGGGATCCAATCTTGGAAGTAAGGTCCACGTCTGCCATATCAAAGCTTTCACCAAAGCTGTGAGAGATTTAGTGCTTGAGTTGAATTGAAGTACAGCATGAATGACTTTGGGTATCCCATTCATGGATAGCAGCCTCATCTCCTCAATTCAGATGGACATTTAAAGGTACATTATGGTTTCCCAGGAGGATTCTGTCTACTTTCCTAATGTAGAAACTAGCTTTGTACTGAACCATCTTTAGTACTTCCTTTCTATACCTCTTTCCTTACAACATTATCATCTTCTGGGATAATTTTTCAAATAAACTACTAGCACTAAGACTTTTAGTTTGGAAAAAAAAATCCAAGAATGAGTCCACTTAAAGAATATGGGCTGTTATGGACACTGAAGGAGATGTTTTTCATGGGAAATGTGGAGTGGGTGACAAAAATAATAATGTTGACAAATACTGAAAAGTGAAATAATCTGCTAATATCAATATAAACCAATACAATAATTCCATCTTTAATCAGGATGTATAGTTATTGATGAGATGCATGTAGTTAAATTAAAAAGGAGCCAATAGCTTTGGTTGTCAACCAGCCTTCAGATAGAGAAAATAAATGTGCCCTTTGGTTTTAATTACTTTTCTCCCTAATATTAACAGAATATATGAAACAACAAGCAACTTAAAGAGGAGAGGGTTTATTCTGTCTGATAGTTGGAGGGTAGAGTTAGGGTTCATCATAATGAAGACGCCATGACAACAGAAGCATGAGGAGATTGAGCATGGTGGATCCACAGTCAGGAAGGAGAAAAGGATGAATGTTTGGGCTCATCTTTTCTCCATTTTATTCTGTCTTGGTCTCCAGCCAACAGAATGGTACCACATACAGTTAGAGCTAGTCTTCCCACCTCAACCCGATTTAGAAATCCCCCTCAAACATCCTTAGAGGTTTGTCTCTTAAAGCTATTTTAGATCCTGTCAATTGACAAAATTATCCATCATACCTCTGGACAAATTGTTGGCTAAAAATAACTTTAAATGTTATGCTTGGCAACCTTCAGCTTCAACAAATGTTATAGCATCTCCTTCGAATTTTAGAACTGTGCCATCTCTCCACCCACCTGGAACCAATTTTTCACTTCATTGAGCAGCTCAGCTGTCTGTGTCTCAGCTAAACTCTTTCAAAGTTTGAAGTCTGCCTTACCCCATGTTCTGTATATGAAGGACAAAGTCTGGCTAATGCTGATCACAGCAGGAGTGTGACAATTGAGAATTGATATGAAATACTAATTCACAATCCAGACGATAATCTCAATATAAAGAATATGTGATATCGATCAGTCAACTAGCTACACAACTGGTTCCCAAAAAACTTTTCTGTTTTGAGAGGTACAACTTCACAAATGTTTAGGTGTGATGTATTTTATCTTCTTTGAGATACAGTGAAAATTAACTTATCGAAGATTCTAACCCATCGAGCTCAAAATAATATCAACTTTACTTGATGCACAGCTTCCTGACTCTCCTGAGTTTAGATTTGCTTGAACTTTTAAATTTCTTTGTCATTATTACCTCATTTTTATTTTCATTTGTGATTGTTTCTGAGGTAATGATAAGGTATTACTGAGACCACATTCCAGATTCTGTTCAAATTCCTTTACTCCTATAGGCAAGTAGGGAGTGCCTTCTGGAAACTTACTCAGGTGCAGTTGATCCTTTATTTGTCTCCTCATGGCTCTATCCCTATGTTCATTTCTAAGCCTCCCAGGGACTCAGAACAGATCCTTGCCCCCTCACCACGTTTAAATATCACAGCACGTTTCATTCCTAGAGGCAAATGAGGCACTATAAAGTAGAGCGATTTCTGCAGGATCAAATAGACATAGAATTTCAGTTACAGTTTCTTAAATTATTATATCAAACATGCCTGATATTTTGCTCATTGTAGCAGGCTATCTAAGACTATATGACTTTTCCTGAGAACATGTGAATGAGTGTCCAATACTCCCATAAAGGGCACAAATAACAGACTAAGTCTGTTTTGGCTTCAAGTCTTGTTTAGTGAATGAGTGAGTTTATTGGGATTACTTGCAGGAACTTGGATGACTACAAATGTGACTGCATCATTGGGAAGACCACACCGATATGGGTATGAGCCAAAAATTTGCATTCTTGGAGTTCCTTTTATAACCTGTAAATAGCACAACTGTGCACCAAGTCCCTTCATCCCTGCACTTAGGAAGGAGCCTCGTAAATCTTGTAATGTTTGGGACCTTGTAAGTATCATTTACTTCCAGAATCTTTTTAGCCTCCCTGTTTTCCTCAGGAAGAAATATTTCAGTTCAGAACATACAGCTATACAATACCTAAAAAGCTCAGGTTACTAAATGGACCCCAAATATTTGGAGTGGAATAACGGTTGGTAGCCTGTGAAAGTGCTTCCATATTTATGAGGTTAAAACATCTATCTTTTAAATTACGTATTTAGTTTATACATAGGAATCATAATATGATGAGAAGGATAATCCGCCATTCGCTGAGGAGTTATTAGCATTTGATAACTACTTGGATAGGGAAAGTTTATTTAGAATATTATCCCTGGTAGCTGGACCATATACTAGGGCAACCACCATTCCCAAGACTAGTTGGCCAACAACTTGATACAATGCAGGATGGTTTTGGGTCCTGAATGTGTGAATACAAGTGGGCCATTATTTTAGCAATCATTATCATAATCCAGTCATCTAATGTGTGAGTAAATGAATATATTTGAGAAATTATTTAAGAATAAGTCTATTGTTTTCCTTTATTTTTTCTTCTTCCAAATCTTAAACCCTTTCCCCTACAGGTAAGGAGTTGTTAAAGATGACTTGAGAATGTGCAGTGTACTTCTGTGAGTATATGTAGTGAGTTTGAGATCAATGGGATAAGAAGAGTATTACTGAGAATTTGTCCCTTAACATCTGCAGAAACTGAGTTCCTCAGAGAAAACAAATATTCTATATGGTTGTGCTATTTATCATAAAGAAATTTTAATGTTACACAGAGAATTAATGAGTATAAAAAGAACTGCATTTTTGTATAGTCCAACTCATTTTTTCTGTTATGAATTCTTCCTTCTTCCTTACTCGGCAGACCTTTCTTTTGTTGTAATTCTTCTCAATAAGACTCACTACCATTTGCTCACTAGCTGCATTCGATATTTACTTACATCAATCAGGGTTTAAGCAGCAAAGTAGAACATGTGGCAGCTAATTCAATACAGGAAATTTATTATGCTGCCCAGTAAGATGCTGGGAGTGATGACCACCTACAGAGGTAAGACACAGACAGCGTCAGGGGTCTGTGAGCTGCATGCCTGTGTTTAATTACCTACTTGGAGGGATTTTCTCCAATCAAGTCTCAAAAGTCTTCACCTTTGTACTTTCAGTTTGGCATTTTATGTGAAGACCAGTGGGAAGATAGAGCGTGCCCAAGGATATGTGATAGGTATCTACTGCATTTTGCTTATTCTGTTTGCTTGCGTTATTTGTCTCATGAGAGCAGAATTACAGTGACTCTAAAGATAGGAAGTTTAGCATTATGCAAAATAAATTTGAGAAACACCAGGTTGCCTCATAGTGTCATGTCTCCTGTTCTAGTTAGAAACTGTTGTAAACCTCAAATGAAACATCACTGGAAGAAAGATAAATAACCAAGAACCCTACCATATCCTACATGCTAGTGTATGTCTCTACATTAACCAACCATGTACTATTAAAATGTTTGCACAAAAGGAAAGAAAACAATAGAACCACCCACACATCCTCTTCCATTTGTCCTTTCCTGTATAGGAGAAAACCAGAAGGTAAAATGTGGATAGAATATACCCATCAAGAAGTATAATGAAAATTAAGTTCATTTTGTATTTCAATTACTCTAGAAAAAACAGTGTACATGGAAATAGGTGATATAAACACTATACTTCCCCAAAGGAATAAAATACTATTATATTTTCATTTCAAAATTTAATAGCATGATATAAATATATATAGTCAAATTTATTACAAAATTTAAACTTTGAAATTCTTACTTGAGAACAATATGAAAATCATTTCTAATCACAAAAGGAGAAAGAGAGACAGAGACAGAGACAGCAAGATAGAGAAGTTTCAAAAGCATTTATTCCTGTTTTGTGAACAAGAGACATTGATTTTTATTTTGTACTTGTCCAGAAAAATTATGGCGCAAGGAGACCAATATTTAGCATCATTTGAAAGGGTGAAAGTACACAGGGTAAACATGATGCGATTACAGCCCTGGTCAAGGCTAGTAGTCATAATATCCAGGCTGAAAGGAGTGGTCAACTGTTGGGAACTGAGCCAAGGTACTGGGTCATTTCTGGGCACTAGAAACTCAATAACCAATGCACTTGTGTTGGGAAGTATGTACTGTGAGTAGAATATAGGTGGTGGTAGTGTTGGCGGGTAATCTCATTAACAGATTAATAAAATAAAGGGGGAGGCACAAGGGGCAATTTTATTCTTCTACTTTCTTTCTGGATACACATCCCTCCATTCTGGAAGATACAGGGTTCATAGTGTTAGTTGGAAGCCAAGAATAGTCCTCATGAGAAGTTGAGAACTGCTCTTGAATGTTTCAGTGTCCTAAATTGTGAAATGTATCAATTATTTATAAATGATTCAGTGTATAATACTCGGTTATAGTGGCATAAATGGTCTAAGTTTCCCTTGCCCAAAGTCTCAGTGCCAGAAACCTAGTCTGTAGAAAAGAACACAGAGGAAGAACTGGCTACTCTTATGTTTTCTAACTGGGACTAGATTTCATTTGTTAGGTACTTTGAGGCACTTACTGAAAATGTAAATTCCACAGAAAAGGAAGTAAAAAGGTGGGAAGATAAATTTCCATTACCCCATGTCTTTTGTAAGTTTCCATGTCCCCACTCTTAGTGCACCAAGGAAAAAGTCAAAGCCAGCTTGATTAGTTGAAACTAATTAGTTAACCACCAAACAGCTGTTTCTAAACTCATGCCAAGATAGGCAACCACACTGTAGCCATTTCCCTGTTTGTGCCCCAAAATAGGAGACCTTATCAGCAGACAAATGATGGCAGGTGGACACAAGTGTCAGACCCAATAACTATGCCAGAGAGAATGCATGGACAGCTGAAGACCAGTAGAAAAAACAGAGGAAGTAAGTGGGAGGTAGTACTTGAATCCAAGAAAACCTCCCACTTCCTTAAAGTCAGCAGACTCTTAACTCTAAGACCTATTGTTGATGACAGAGTGTGTTACACTTAATAATAAATATTACTTTCACTTTGACTTAAACTTTCCCCATGTCTTTGATAAAGGAAGAGAATAACCTAACCCCTGGATTGTAACAATGCCTTATGAGAAGACCATGAGGGCAAAGAGTGAGGAAGTCTGAGCCCACATGACAAGAAATCTACAATCCTCTTTTCCCATCCTTCTTTGACCTGCATCCCACATCCTCCCAGGCCTTATTCTCCCTTTCCTTCCTCAGGCCCTTGTGCATATATCACCAGTCAAATCGTCACCATTTAGGGTTTTAACCTGTCATTTTCCATAGACTGCCTATTATCATCATGAACGGATTCGATTTTCTTTTCTTCATTATCTGTGGCCAGAAGTGTTTTAAAGCAGAAGCTTTTGTTGTTAAAGAGCCCAAGCTCAAATCTTCCTGCCTGTGGGAATATTTTCTTAGCCTAAGTGAGCCTCACTGTCCTTGGTTATAAACAAAAGTGATGATTTTCACAGCTTGAGAAAATTAGAGAGAGGAGACACTTGCAAATACCATACTCAATTCTGGGGCAATGTTCTACCATCCCTTAACATATTTATCAACCTCACATTATTTTCTAGAGTTACTGCAACAAAGCAGTGCAAACTGTCATTAAAACAACATACATTAACGCACTTGCAACTGTTTGTTGTACAAGATCCAAATCTAGTTGTTGATAGGTCCATGTTCTCTTTGCAACATGGAGACGGTGTTTTATTGCTTTTCCCCAGAATTTGATGGTGCGGTCAATCATTAGTCTTCCTAAGGACATGGTTATGGCATTACTATCCCTGCCTCCATGTTCATGGTAAGTATGTACCATCCAGTGGCTATATCCCCATGTTTTAAGAACACCAGCTATATTAGATTAAGGAATTTCTCTGGTAGCCTTGTCATCTATCTGTGATGGCCTGTTACAAATAAAGTTACATCCATGACTAGGAGGACTTAAGAGTCCAGCATGTCTCTAGGATGACATAGTTCAAGCCACGGCAAGCTTCTCTTAACCCATTGCCTATTTCCAATCTCAGTTGTCATCATTTGAGCTCCCTTGTTTGTTAGCACCAGACTGTACTTTCCCCATGAAGAAAGGAAAAGACTTCCTGATTCAAACAAAACTGCAGAAACAGCAACTTCTTAAAGCTTTTAGAAAGAACAAGGGAGCCCGAGACTGCCAGACCCTGAAAGCCAAACAGCTTGGAGAAAGAGATTTAAAGCTCATAAATATCAAAGAGGCCCTGGAACATCAGGGGCAGAAGGAACAATTCTAAACACAGCAAAACATAAATAAAGTTGGATTGAGTTCATTGGCTTCCCACCCAGGGCAAAATTATCATCCCCTTTCCAAAAGCAGCATTTAGCACACCATTAGGTTGGAATGGCTATTGTCTTTGTGGAATATATTATTTTTTATAGCTTATGACAGGAGTTGACATGACATTGCAGTTTTCTGTATTTCACTTCTAATGCCCACAGGTAGGCCCTTGGGAGTTCCTCCAAGCCAGGCCTTAGTCTAAACAAATCCACTTATGTGGATCATCTTCCTACCCTGGTCCCCAACCCTGCTAGCAATATCAAAATTTTATATTTGATTTTCACTTGAGTAGAATACATTGGCATATTACACATGAAAAGAAAAAATAAAAAGGATGCTCTACAGTTCACTACATTGGAACAATCACACATTTATTCATAGCTTCTTTGGAATCACAGTTTTCAATGATCTCGAGGTAATTTGCTGTCATGACGATTTTAGTTGAAATCCCTTCTTTGACCATTTACTTTATTGCCACTTTTCTTATGAAACTTGTTACAACAACCAACTGTAACAGAATTTACATGTGTTCTGAAGTGTATTTCTAACTTCCTATTCCACATTCTAAAATTGTTAGTTGAACTTTTTCTGATGAGAAACAATGCATGATCTTGAAGACATAGAGGCGACTGTAGGTACCCATAATTCAACAGTACTAAACTGTTCCTTCATGCAAACCCACATCAAGGCCATTGATAAGATTGTAAAAGAGGTAGTGCCCTTCAGAGTTTAAAGACCCTGTGCACAGATGGAGCTTTTCTCTCATAAGAAACAAGTCAGAACATGTTTTATTTGCTGGACACCTCTGATATTAGGAGCAGAAACCATGCACCACGAAGACTGTGGTCTTCTGATCAGCCTGTCTCAATCAGTCAGAGCAATTTGAAGCCATTTTTCTAAACCTTCTCCTTTGTACAATCCATCTTTCAGATCCTATTGAGGAACAGAAAGCAGTCACTCCTTGAACTGAATTCACCCTTGCCAGGTCCCAAACAGAAATTTCCCCTTCTTCTTTGTAAATGAATTCCATTCTTCAGTAGTGTCTTTGGCAATTTAAATGACTGATGGCTTGTTGCATGCATGTTATTATCCAGATTTGGAGAGACTGCACAGCCTTTCTAACCAGGAAAATAAGATAAAGAATTCAGCTGCAAACAATCTTACCATGTGACAAAGCAGAGGTCAAAACTCAATTTGGGAAAGTTCTAACCCACTGTCTTGTTGCTAAAGGTGAGAGCTATCTCACTAGAGATGGCAACCAATTCTTATCTATGGAGAAAAAGCAAAGAAGATTGAGGGCATGCTGCAGAGCAGAATTCATTTATGCTGTCCTGAATGATAATATTTTGCTATTCAAAATGGGTCGATCAGTTATGTGGTCAGAGCATCGCTTGAGTACTTGTCAGCAGTCATGTAGGTCCCAGCCATATGTAGGCATTCTGCCTCATTACTACAAAGATCTTTGGCTCACTCTGTCATGTGTTGAGGCTTGAGAATTGTTAATCTATTATAGTAAAGCTACCTGTGCATCCATTCAGCTGTCTGGAAACCATCCCATGAAAGAACAACCAAAGTAAAATAGAAATAAGTTGTCAAAGTCTTATTATTCTTAGAAAAACGTTTGTGTTTGTCTGGTATGCAGGTGAATTTTTGTGAGACGAACTAACCAAAACTAATTCTACCATAAAAGATTTATTTGCTTGATTTCTTGTATGCTTAACTATGTAATTTTAGTTATCTTATTTTATTGAAAAGTCATCTGAAGACATGCTAAATTTTTCACAAAGCATGAAAATATGTAAATTTGAAAGTAAGATTTTATTCTAGATACATGTCATTCCTAGAGGCAAACCTCACTAACAGATTATATATGTGACATATATAATCACCAGAAATATTTGTGCATGCATATTATTAAAAATATACTGCAACATAATGTGCAATTCTGCTCTTTAACTTTGCATACATTTTAAATATCACAAGACAGTGAATAGAGAGGCCTTTGTCATGGCTTTAAATTTTTGTATAATACTTTTCTTATTTTTTTGCATAAAATTTACCACTGAATGTCATTGGGGATGTGTTTGCTTCTTCCATTGCTTTAAGTGGTCCAAATGACAACTCAAGAAAGAACTCGCTTGCTGCATTTATTTGCATATGTGTGTCTATACAGAAAATAAAACTGATTCTAAGGAGAGGGGCACTTAGCACATCAATAGATTTTTCCTACTCTATCTTAAAGACAGTTTTACTTAGTGAAGCAGCAACCAGGCAAGTGGCTGAGGCCTCCCTATCTGCTTGATCTGAGATTCCAAACTTGAAAATGTACAGCTTGAAAGGTGGGAATCAGCATGCTATGCCTGTGTGATATGCATTTCTTTAATTGTGACTGCTTGCACACATGCTCACGTTTAGAAGCCATCTGTGTCTAATTGCAAACTGCTTATTATTTTTCTTCAGCCATCTTCATCTGAGAAGCACAAGGCCCTTTTCTGACTAATTGAACACAACTCCTTTTATACTAATGGCTTTATAAATTATCACTTAGAGGAACTCATGCTGCAAACATTGCTTCTCGTTTTGTATTGCATTTTTCCTTCCTCTTTCTTATATTACTTGTTTGTGAACACATTATTCCTGAGTCTGCTTCAGATACTCAGACAATATATTTATATATTTTTCTTATTTTTTTAAAGGTTTATAACCACATTTTGTTTATTTTTTTATTGTTCTGTGAAAATATCATATATGGATATAGTGTCTCTTAAGTCTATCCATCCCGACTTCCTCTAGCTCAAGAGTCCCTCATCAGCACAGTTCCCTCCCATTTTTTTGGCCTTTTTTTTTCATTGCCTACTGATTCCAATTCACACCAGCCTTGTGGGCCTGTGTGTGGGAAAGTCATCCACTGTGCCAAGGGCAACCTACTCTCCGTGTCCCCAGCAGCTGTCAATTGTCAATTACACCTCAATTAGAGGTGGGATCTCACTGCGACCCCACCATGCAGTTGTTTTTTGTTTGTGTGTTTGTTTTGTTTTTGTTTTAACTGGATTGACCTTGTGAAGGCCCTGAGCCTATAACCACAGAGCTGTGAATGTGTATGGACCATCACTATGCTATGTCCAGAAGACAGCATTTCCTGTACTCTTCCTCATCCTCATGTTTATATATTCTTTCCCTACCCTGTTCCCTGATAATTCTTGAGCTTAGCATGGGGGGGGGCGAGTATAACATAGTTATCTTATCTCCCACTGAGCACTCACAGTCATTTATTTTCAGCACTCTAAATAGTCATGTGTCTACATCAACCCCTATATACCACAACAAGAAGTTTCTTTGACAAAGACTTGGAAAAGCACAATCTATAACTATAAATATAAATACTAGAAGGTAATAAGACTACTTGAACATTTAGTAAAGCAACATGTATAGGGTTTCTCTTTGGGCCCATGACTTCTCCAGTCTTGAGACTGGGTCATATTTTTCAGCACCAGCCATGAACTCCTTCCTGTGAATCAGGTGGTAATTTCAGTGGACAGCGTGATTGGCTACTGCCATTAGCAATCTTGCCAATGTTGAAACAGTGAGAGTATCTGTCCAACTCTAGGTAAGACCATTGATGACTTTTCTCCCCCCGCAGCCTATATAGCACCTATTAGCAATACAAAAGTTACAAATTATTAACTTCTGCTTTTTTTTCTCCATCTTTATTAAATTGGGTATTTCTTATTTACATTTCAATTGTTATTACTTTCCAGGTTTCCAGGCAAACATCCCCCTAACCTCTCCCCCTCCCCTTCTTGATGGATGTTCCCCTCCCCATCCTCCTCCCATTACCGCCCTCCCCCCAACAATCCCATTTACTGGGGGTTCAGTCTTGGCAGGACCAAGGGCTTCCCCTTCCACTGGTGCCCTTACTAGGCTATGAACAGCAATGCCAACCAACCAGATCTTCCAGGGACTAGACCACTACCCAAAGTCTATACATGGACTGACCCTGGGCTCCAACTGTATAGGTAGCAATGAAATTCTGCTTTTATACAAACTTCTTCCAGCCTTTCCTTAAGTCAACCCTGATTGTAGGAGGTGGAGTAAAAGTCTCTAAAGCCTGAACTTTAAAAAATACTATTTTTTTCCTTTTTTTAAATAACCATTTCATTCGTTTACATCTCAAATGATATCCCACTTCCCGTTTACCCCTCCACAAACTCCCCATCCCACATCTGTCCTCTGCCTCCTCCCCTTTGCCACTTGGGGGTGGTGCCCAACCACTCCAGCATCCTCTTATGCTGGGGCATCAAACCTCCACAGAACCTAGGGCCTCCCCTCTTATTAATGTAGAGACAAGACCATCATCTGCTACCTATGTAGCTGGAGTCATAGATTCCTCCCAGTGATGGCTCAGCCATTAAAGGCTAGGCTCACAACCAAATATATTATTTTTAATTCCTTTGAGAATTTTATACAATATTAATGCCCTTTCCCCATATTCTTCCTTAATAACCGGCATCTCCAAACCTTCCAGACTTCATGTTCTCTTAATTAAAAAATAAAGAGTTAAATTTACTTTATTTAATACTCTTGTGTGTGGTTGACAGACCAAGAGGACCATATACCCATAAATAACCTCTCACCCATGCGACTGTAAGCAACCTTACTCTGTGGAGACAGTTAATTCTCCAATTAATTTTTATTTGGTCCATCCTCCATGAATCAGCTAGGCCCATAGTGAAGGACAAAGGAAAGAAGAGTACGTTTACTTGCCACTTGGGAGTAACTTAGAGAAAACTGACTTTCTTCTTCAGAACATACCAAACGCCAATAAGTGTTCAACTGTAGATGAGACTTCATGCCTACCTCCCACCCTTCATGGTAGGGATTTTTTTGACTTGATCTTGCAAAGGTCTTGCACATACTGTCATAATTGCTATGAGTTCATCATATCTGAACTATTGCATTTGGAAACTCGTTTCTGTTAGTCATCCAGAGCCTCCAGCTCTCACAACCTTTTTGCCCTCTCTTCTATGACAATCTCTGAGACTGGGAAGGAAGGGTATGATATACTGGTTGAAATTAAGGTTGAACATTAGACCATAGTCTTGTATTCTCTTCATGTTTACCAGTTGTGAATCTCAGATGGTAGTTTCCATCCAGTGAAGAAAAAAGTTCTGATGAGGATTGAGATATACAGTATTCTATTGGTATAAATATGAGCCATTAGAGGTCATTTTATTACTATGTCCATTCATCAGAATAATAGTATTAGTTTATCCTCTAGGGCTATGACCTGTCTTGCCCCAGATTCTTGGCCCTGTTAATGGTGCTAGGTTTGAACTTTATCTTGCAGATAAAGGCCTTCAATCTAATTAAAAATTGATTAACGTTCATACCTAATTGTGACACTGGCCATTTTTTCCAAGATAGTCTTTATTGTAGCTTATAGGTTTCACAAATGAATATTATTGGTGATTGATTTCCTTTTCCAGTAGCACGCATAGCACTTTCCAGCTTCAAAAGTTAGTAGAAATGAAGCTTCATGATCAGTGTTTGTAGAGGATTTTAATCCTGCAACATGGCTACTCTGACAAGGGATCAGATTCAAGAAATGCTAGATCTATATGATCTGGCCAGAAGGCAGACATGTCCGAGATTACAGTGTGATCTGGTTGGAATACAGACACACCCTTAGTACACATCTTTAATCCCTAGTTTGTAGAAGGAAGCAACCATGTTTAAAATGAATGTCTTTGAGGGACAGACAATGTAACAAATCATAAGAGTCACCAGAATGAATCAAAGAGAGGATACAGAATATGCTCACCTCAGATGACAACAGGAAAGAGAGGCTACTGAAGAGCAGCAAGGTAGAGACAACTGGAGTTGTGGTTTGTGGATGGCAGTTTCACAAAAACAGTTTTACAGAGACATAATGGAGAGAGAACAATCTAGACACAGGTAAAGACAAAGCCAGAGAATGAGAAGGGGCCAGAAGATTAGAACATATTGCCAAAATTAGTGTGAGGCCAGGCAGAGGAATTGGGTTAGAAGTCAAGAGAAGCCAGATTAAATTAGTCAGCCTGGAAGATTAGATTGTACATAGGCTCGAGGCTTCTGGGCCTAAGCCTAGGGATAAGTTGAACAGAGAAAGGAATATCTTGGGCTCCACATAAGCCATGTATCTACACAGCTTGGATAAGGCTCTCATCTCCTCACTTCTTCTGAAGGAATAAAGGTGGCATTAACAAATACCACTTGATTTTTCCAAGTTTTATGGTTTGATAATTGAGTATCTTCAATAATAGGGTCTTATTAAGTTCTGGAGGGCAACTGAGAGCAAAGGCAATAGCCATAATACTTAGGAATATACAGGTCCTCAGTAGCCAAAAACTTAAAAGAGGTAAGCCATCTCTGTTGATTGGGTTTTTATTAGCTAACATGGGATATGCATTTGTGCATTTGGAGTATTTTCTCAACATTATATGGGAATCCCATGATTGCAACTTAAGATTTTTGGATTTTACTACTAAATTATACACAGATACAATTTGTCTAAATTTAATTTACTTGAAGTTTAGTTTGCATCATTGTTTGCTGTTTTGACTGTATCCAACAAACAAAGCCTATGTAAAAATTAAAAAATGAACATTGAACCTATAAAAGTATTTTCAAAATTTATCCATTTCCCTTCTTTTGATTCGGAGTTAACTAGTACGTCAAATTGTAAATATATACTTCTTATGGAAATAGTTTTAACATATATTCACAGGTTATTAAGAACTTATTGTTTTTCTCATGAACTATCTAAACACATATAACAAAATGTATCATGTGGTAGATTTAGAATTTATTGTGTTATTTCACTGATGTGCTTTTAGTAGCTTTCACATCAAGATGACAGTCTGTAATTATTTTATGCACAATGCTATATAGAATTACATGGTATGAATAACTTTCACTTTATTTGTGGAATGGATACTACATTAGCTCAGTTTGCAGTATTTTGCTTTATTAAACAGTACTGTAATAAATGTATTTTCAATGTGTGGTACTATAGACATAATCAAATCTCTATTTACTAACTAATGGCATTTCTGGATTAGAGTGGAAAAACACTTTCAAATTTAGTGGTTAATTTCAAAGTGAATAATAATTTGAAACTAACAGAATATTATTGCCAGTTCTTGGAATTTTGCCTTGAAAAATAGGATCTGTGTTGTAAAATAATGTTCTGTCTCCTTTATTTTCCTTTCCCATACAGTAATTGACAATTAGCAAGCTTTCCATAGCAACGCCAATTATATCTTTTTTTATGAAATACTCATTCAAATCGTTTACACGTTCTTGTCCTATTTGACTTTCTCTTGCCATTTTAGAAACACTAATCAAAACCAAAGGTTTACTTGACTTATGGGTTACAGTCCATTATTTAGAGACATGAAGGCAGGAAGTCGGGGCAAGAAAACATAAATATGGATAGAAGCAGAAAGCATAGAGAGATGCTATTTGCTGGCTACATTCCTCTGGCCTGATCAGCTACTTCTTATATAATCTGGGGTCCACCTGTCTAGGGATGGCACTGCTCACAGTAGGCTGATCCTTCTCACATTAATTAGCAATTAGAAAATGCCCTACAGACATGCCCACAGGCCAATCAGATGTAGACAATTCTTTAATTGCTTTTCCTTCTTCCCAGGTGACTCTAACAAGCAAAACCATGTTGGGATTTTTAAATTTTACATGGTGAGAAGTTATTAATATCTCCCAGAGAGTAATCCCTTGTTTTTATCTTGCATATATAAAAAGTTTTATACCAATGTGCTGTTTCTCTATTGGCTCTTCTGGAGATGTTTTTGCAGAAAAGGTGATCTAGCCCTAATGTAATACAATGCATTTTCTTTAATACTTACCAAATTTTGTCTTAAGAACATTTTTTGACTCCACAATAAGGAAGATATTTGATATTTTATTCTAAAGATTTTAAAAATGTACTTATTCACACAAAATCAAACTTCATCCATGGCTTTCAAGGAGAACCAAATTTTGCATAATTTCTATATTGATAAGTTGCAGTAGGCACCAAATATTGAGTAACTATTCCCTTCTGCTGAGATCTCCACAGTCACCTTTTACCTACAGCCTCCTTGATCAACAATCCTTCCAATTAAACACTATCTTTTTTTAGAGATGTAATGTAAACCTAATGTTACATTGTTAAAGTTTATATTTATTATTTATTGGATATTTTATGTATTTGCATTTCAAATGTTATCCCCATTAAGGGATAACATGCCCTCCCATGCCCTCCCATGCCCTCCCCACTTCCCCTGCTTCTAAGAAAATGCTCCGAGTCCCACCTATTCACTCTCAACTCAACACTCATTCCAAACGTTAGCTACAAGGATCCTCATCTGTGTCAGTAAGGATCTGGGAGAGCCTCTCAACAGACATAAGTCTCCTGTCAGAGAACACTTCTTGGCATCAGCAATAGTGACTGTGTGTCTTGGCTACATATGGGATAGAACCCCAGGTAGAGCAGTCTCTGGATGGCCTTCCTTCAGTCTCTACTCCACTCTTTGTCCCTGTATTTTCTCTTATGAGTATTTTGTTCCCCCTCCTAAGAAGGACTGAAGCGTTCATATTTTGGTCATCCATCTTCTTGAGCTTTATATAGTCTGTGAATTGTACCTTGGGTATTCTGAGCTTTGGGGCTAATATTCACTTATCAGTGAGTACATACCATGTGTGCTCTTTTGTGACTGGGTTACTTCACTCAGAATGATATTTTCAACTTCTATCCATTTGCCTAAGAATTTCATGAAGTTATTGTTTTAAATAGCTGGGTAGTACTCCATTGTGTAAGTGTACCACATTTTCTGTATCCATTCCTCTGTCAAAGGGGATCTGGGTTCTTTCCAGATTCTGGCTATTATAAATAAGGCTGCTAAGAACATAGTGGAGCACGTGTCCTTGTTGTATGTTGGAGCATCTTTGGGGTATATGCCTAGGAGTGGTAGAGCTGGGTCCTCAGGTAGTACAGTGTCCAAGGGAACCACCAGACTGATTTCCAGTCTGCAATCCCACCAACAATGGAGGAGTTTCCCTCTTTCTCCACATCCTAGCCAGCATCTGCTGTTACATGAGTTTTTGATCTTGGCCATTCTGACTGGTGGGACTTGGAATCTCAGGGTTGCTTTGATTTGCATTTCCCTGATGACTAAGGATGTTGAACATTTCTTTAGGTGCTCTGAGGCCATTTGATATTCTTCAGTTGAGAATTCTTTGTTTAGCTCTGTATCCCATTTTTAATAGGATTACTTAATTCTCTGGAGTCTAACTTCTTGAATTCTTTGTATATATTGGATATTAGCCATCTATCTGATGTAGGATTGGTAAAGATCTTTTCCCAATCTGTGGGTTGCTATTTTGTCCTAATGACAGTGTCCTTTATCTTACAGAAGCTTTGCAATTTGCAAATCCCATTTGTTGATTCTTGATCTTAGAGTATACACCATTGGTGTTCTGTTCACGAAATTTCCCCCTGTGCCTATGTGTTCAAGGTTCTTCCACAATTTCCATTCTATTAGTTTCAGTGTATCTGGTTTTATGTGAAGGTCCCTGATCCACTTGGACTCGAGCTTTGTGCAAGTTGATAAGAATGGGTTGATTTGCGTTCTTCTACATGCAGACCTCAAACTGAACCAGCACCATTTGTTGAAAATGCTGTCTTTTTTCCACTGAATCATTTTAGCTCCTTTGTCAAAAATCAAATGACCAAAGATGTGTGGGTTCATTTCTGGGCCTTCAATTCTATCCATTGATCTACCTCCCTGTCTATGTACCAATACCATGCAGATTTTTACCATGATTATTCTATGATACAGCTTGAGGTCAGGGATGGTGATTTCCCAGAAATTCTCTTATTGTTGAGAATAGTTTTTTTTATCCTTTGGGTATTTTTTGTTATTCCAAATGAATTTGCAAATTGCTATTTCTATCCCTATGAAAAAAGGAGATGGAGTTTTGATGGGGATTGCATTGAATCTGTAGATTGCTTTTGGCAAGATGGCCATTTTTACTATATTAATCCTGCCTGTCCATGAGCTTGGGAGATCTTTGGAGATCTTCAATTTCTTTCTTGAGAGACTTGAAGATCTTGTCATACAGATCTTTCACTTGCTTGGTTAGAGTCACACAGAGGTATTTTATATTATTTGTGACTATTGTAAAAGGTATCTTTTCCCTAATTTCTTTCTCAGCCTGTTTATCCTTTGAGTAGAGAAAGGCTACTGATTTGTTTTAGTTAATTTCATACCCAGCCACTTTGCTAGAGTTATTTTTCAGGCTTAGTAGTTCTCTGGTGGAACTTTTGGGGTCACTTAAGTATACTACCAGATCGTCTGCAAATAGTGATATTTTGATGTCTTCCTTTCTGATTTGTCTCCCTTTGACCTTATTTTGATGTCTAATTTCTCTGGCTAGGACTTCAAGTACTGCCTTGAATAGTTAGGTAGGGAGTGCGTAGTCTTGCCTAGTCCCTGATATTAGTGGGATTACTTCAAATTTCTCTCCATTTAGTTGATGCTAGTTTCTGGTTTTCTGTATATTGCGTTTACTATGTTCAAGTATGGGTCTTTAATTCCTAATCTTTCCAAGCCCTTTATCATAAAGGGGTGTTGAATTTTATTAAATGCTTTCTCAGCATCTAATGAGATTATCAGGTGGTGTTTTTTCTTTGAGTTTGTTTATATTGTTGATTGATTTCTGTATATTGAACCATCCCTGCATCCCGGAGATGAACCCTACTTGATCATGGTGAATGATCCTTTTGATGCGTTCTTGGATTTGGTTTGTGAGAATTTTATTGAGTATTTTTGCATCAATATTCATGAGAGCAATTGGACTGAAGTTTTCTTTCTTTGTTGGGTCTTTGTGTGGTTTAGGTATAAATGTAATTGTGGCTTCATATAAGGAATTGTGAAGTGTTCCTTCTGTTTCTATTTTACAGAATAGTTTGGACAGTAATAGTATGAGGTCTTCTTTGAAAGTCTGATAGAATTCTGCACTAAACACATCTATCTGGTCCTGGACATTTTTTGTTTGGGAGACTTTTAATGACTACTTCTTTTTCTTTAGGGGTTACGGGACTGTTTATATGGTTTATCTGAGCCTGATTTAACTTTGGTACCTGGTATCTGTCTAGAAAATTGTCCATTTCATCCAGATTTTCCAGTTTTGTGGGTTTTTGTAGTAGGATTTGATACATTTTTGAATTCCCTCAGTTTCTGTTGTTATGTCTCCATTTTTTTTTATTAACTTGAGTATTTCTTATATACATTTCAAGTGTTATTCCCTTTCCCGGTTTCCAGACGAACATCCCCCTCCCCCCTCCCCTTCCTTATGGGTGTTCCCCTCCCAACACTCCCCCCATTGCCGCCCTCCCCCCACCAGTCTAGTTCACTGGGGGTTCAGTCTTAGCAGGACCCAGGGCTTCCCCTTCCACTGGTGCTCTTACTAGGATATTCATTGCTACCTATGGGGTCAGAGTACAGGGTCAGTCCATGTATAGTCTTTAGGTAGTGGCTTAGTCTCTGGAAGCTCTGGTTGCTTGACATTGTTGTACTTTTGGGGTCTCGAGCACCTTCAAGCTCTTCCAGTTCTTTCTCTGATTCCTTCAATGGGGGACCTATTCTCAGTTCAGTGGTTTGCTACTGGCATTCGCCTCTGTATTTGCTGTATTCTGGCTGTGTCTCTCAGGAGTGATCTACATCCGGCTCCTGTCAGTCTGCAATTCTTTGCTTCATCCATCTTGTCTAACTGGGTGGCTGTATATGTATGGGCCACATGTGGGGCAGGCTCTGAATGGGTGTTCCTTCAGTCTCTGTTTTAATCTTTGCCTCTCCCTTCCCTGCCAAGGGTATTCTTTTTCCTCATTTAAAGAAGGAGTGAAGGATTCACATTTTGATCATCCGTCTTGAGTTTCGTTTGTTCTAGGGATCTAGGGTAATTCAAGCATTTGGGCTAATAGCCCCTTATCAATGAGTGCATACCATGTATGTCTTTCTGTGATTGGGTTAGCTCACTCAGGATGATATTTTCCAGTTCCAACCATTTGCCTACGAATTTCATAAACTCGTTGTTTTTGATAGCTGAGTAATATTCCATTGTGTAGATGTACCACATTTTCTGTATCCATTCCTCTCTGTTGAAGGGGATCTGGGTTCTTTCCAGTTTCTGGCTATTATAAATAAGGCTGGGATGAACATAGTGGAGCACGTGTCTCTTTTATATGTTGAGGCATCTTTTGGGTATATGCCCAAGAGAGGTATAGCTGGATCCTCAGGCAGTTCAATGTCCAATTTTCTGAGGAACCTCCAGACTGATTCCAGAATGGTTTTACCAGTCTGCAATCCCACCAACAATGGAGGAGTGTTCCTCTTTCTCCACATCCTCGCCAGCATCTGCTGTCCCCTGAGTTTTTGATCTTAGCCATTCTCACTGGTGTGAGGTGAAATCTCAGGGTTGTTTTGATTTGCATTTCCCTTATGACTAAAGATGTTGAACATTTCTTTAGGTGTTTCTCAGCCATTCGGCATTCCTCAGCTGTGAATTCTTTGTTTAGCTCTGAACCCCATTTTTTAATAGGGTTATCTGTTTCCCTGCAGTCTAACTTCTTGAGTTCTTTGTATATTTTGGATATAAGGCCTCTATCTTTTGTAGGATTGGTAAAGATCTTTTCCCAATCTGTTGGTTGCCGTTTTGTCCTAACCACAGTGTCCTTTGCCTTACAGAAGCTTTGCAGTTTTATGAGATCCCATTTGTCGATTCTTGATCTTAGAGCATAAGCCATTAGTGTTTTGTTCAGGAAATTTTTTCCAGTGCCCATGTGTTCCAGATGCTTCCCTAGTTTTTCTTCTATTAGTTTGAGTGTGTCTGGTTTGATGTGGAGGTCCTTGATCCACTTGGACTTAAGCTTTGTACAGGGTGATAAGCATGGATCGATCTGCATTCTTCTACATGTTGCCCTCCAATTGAACCAGCACCATTTGCTGAAAATGCTATCTTTTTTCCATTGGATGGTTTTGGCTCCTTTGTCAAAAATCAAGTGACCATAGGTGTGTGGGTTCATTTCTGGGTCTTCAATTCTATTCCATTGGTCTATCTGTCTGTCTCTGTACCAATACCATGCAGTTTTTATCACTATTGCTCTGTAATACTGCTTGAGTTCAGGGATAGTGATTCCCCCTGACGTCCTTTTATTGTTGAGGATAGCTTTAGCTATCCTGGGTTTTTTGTTATTCCAGATGAATTTGCAAATTGTTCTGTCTAACTCTTTGAAGAATTGGATTGGTATTTTGATGGGGATTGCATTGAATCTGTAGATTGCTTTTGGTAAAATGGCCATTTTTACTATATTAATCCTGCCAATCCATGAGCATGGGAGATCTTTCCATCTTCTGAGGTCTTCTTCAATTTCTTTCTTCAGTGTCTTGAAGTTCTTATTGTACAGATCTTTTACTTGCTTGGTTAAAGTCACACCGAGGTACTTTATATTATTTGGGTCTATTATGAAGGGTGTCGTTTCCCTAATTTCTTTCTCAGCTTGTTTCTCTTTTGTATAGAGGAAGGCAACTGATTTATTTGAGTTAATTTTATACCCAGCCACTTTGCTGAAGTTGTTTATCAGCTTTAGTAGTTCTCTGGTGGACCTTTTGGGATCACTTAAATATACTATCATGTCGTCTGCAAATAGTGATATTTTGACCTCTTCTTTTCCGATCTGTATCCCCTTGATCTACTTTTGTTGTCTGATTGCTCTGGCTAGAACTTCAAGAACTATATTGAATAAGTAGGGAGAGAGTGGGCAGCCTTGTCTAGTCCCTGATTTTAGTGGGATTGCTTCAAGTTTCTCTCCATTTAGTTTAATGTTAGCAACTGGTTTGCTGTATATGGCTTTTACTATGTTTAGGTATGGGCCTTGAATTCCTATTCTTTCCAGGACTTTTATCATGAAGGGGTGTTGAATTTTGTCAAATGCTTTCTCAGCATCTAATGAAATGATCATGTGGTTCTGTTCTTTCAGTTTGTTTATATGATGGATCACGTTGATGGTTTTCCGTATATTAAACCATCCCTGCATGCCTGGGAGAAGCCTACTTGATCATGGTGGATGATTGTTTTGATGTGCTCTTGAATTCGGTTTGCCAGAATTTTATTGAGTATTTTTGCGTCGATATTCATAAGGGAAATTGGTCTGAAGTTCTCTTTCTTTGTTGGGTCTTTGTGTGGTTTAGGTATAAGAGTAATTGTGGCTTCATAGAAGGAATTCGGTAGGGCTCCATCTGTTTCAATTTTGTGGAATAGTTTGGATAATATTGGTATGAGGTCTTCTATGAAGGTTTGATAGAATTCTGCACTAAGCCTGTCTGGACCTGGGCTCTTTTTGGTTGGGAGACCTTTAATGACTGCTTCTATTTCCTTAGGAGTTATGGGGTTGTTTAACTGGTTTATCTGTTCCTGATTTAACTTCGATACCTGGTATCTGTCTAGGAAATTGTCCATTTCCTGAAGATCTTCAAGTTTTGTTGAATATAGGTTTTTATAGTAAGATCTGATGATTTTTTGAATTTCCTCTGAATCTGTAGTTATGTCTCCCTTTTCATTTCTGATTTTGTTAATTTGGATGCACTCTCTGTGTCCTCTTGTTAGTCTGGCTAAGGGTTTATCTATCTTGTTGATTTTCTCAAAGGACCAACTTTTGGTTCTGTTGATTCTTTCTATGGTCCTTTTTGTTTCTACTTGGTTGATTTCAGCTCTGAGTTTGATTATTTCCTGCCTTCTACTCCTCCTGGGTGTATTTGCTTCTTTTTGTTCTAGAGCTTTTAGGTATGTTGTCAAGCTGCTGACATATGATCTTTCCTCTTTCTTTCTGCAGGCACTCAGCGCTATGAGTTTTCCTCTTGGCACAGCTTTCATTGTGTCCCATAAGTTTGGGTATGTTATACCTTCATTTTCATTAAATTCTAAAAAGTTTTTAATTTCTTTCTTTATTTCTTCCTTGACCAGGTTATCATTGAGTAGAGCATTGTTCAATTTCCAAGTATATGTGGGCATTCTTCCCTTATTGTTATTGAAGACCAGTTTTAGGCCGTGGTGGTCCGATAGCACGCATGGGATTATTTCTATCTTTCTGTACCTGTTGAGGCACGTTTTTTGACCAATTATATGGTCAATTTTGGAGAAAGTACCATGAGGAGCTGAGAAGAAGGTATATCCTTTTGCTTTAGGATAGAATGTTCTATAAATATCCGTTAAGTCCATTTGGCTCATGACTTCTCTTAGTCTGTCTACATCTCTGTTTAATTTCTGTTTCCATGATCTGTCCATTGATGAGAGTGGGGTGTTGAAATCTCCCACTATTATTGTGTGAGGTGCAATGTGTGTTTTGAGCTTTAGTAAGGTTTCTTTTACATATGTAGGTGCCCTTGTATTTGGGGCATAGTTATTTAGGATTGAGAGTTCATCTTGGTGGATTTTTCCTTTGATGAATATGAAGTGTCCTTCCTTATCTTTTTTGATGACTTTTAGTTGAAAATTGATTTTATTTGATATTAGAATGGCTACTCCAGCTTGCTTCTTCTGACCATTTGCTTGGAAAGTTGTTTTCCAGCCTTTCACTCTGAGGTAGTGTCTGTCTTTGTCTCTGAGGTGTGTTTCCTGTAGGCAGCAGAATGCAGGGTCCTCGTTGTGTATCCAGTTTGTTAATCTATGTCTTTTTATTGGGGAGTTGAGGCCATTGATATTGAGAGATATTAAGGAATAGTGATTATTGCTTCCCGTTATATTCATATTTGGAAGTGAGGTTATGTTTGTGTGCTTTCATTCTCTTTGTTTTGTTGCCAAGACGAGTAGTTTCTTGCTTCTTCTAGGGTATAGCTTGCCTCCTTATGTTGGGCTTTACCATTTATTATGCTTTGTAGTGCTGGATTTGTAGAAAGATATTGTATAAATTTGGTTTTGCCATGGAATATCTTGGTTTTTCCATCTATGTTAATTGAGAGTTTTGCTGGATACAGTAACCTGGGCTGGCATTTGTGTTCTCTTAGGGTCTGTATGACATCAGTCCAGGATCTTCTGGCCTTCATAGTTTCTGGCGAGAAGTCTGGTGTGATTCTGATAGGTCTGCCTTTATATGTTACTTGACCTTTTTCCCTTACTGCTTTTAATATTCTTTCTTTATTTTGTGCGTTTGGTGTTTTGACAATTATGTGACAGGAGGTGTTTCTTTTCTGGTCCAATCTATTTGGAGTTCTGTAGGCTTCTTGTATGTCTATGGGTATCTCTTTTTTTTAGGTTAGAGAAGTTTTCTTCTATGATTTTGTTGAAGATATTTACTGGTCCTTTGAGCTGGGAATCTTCACTCTCTTCTATACCTATTATCCTTAGGTTTGATCTTCTCATTGAGTCCTGGATTTCCTGTATGTTTTGGACCAGTAGCTTTTTCTGCTTTACATTATCCTTGACAGTTGAGTCAATGATTTCTATGGAATCTTCTGCTCCTGATATTCTCTCTTCCATCTCTTGTATTCTGTTGGTGAAGCTTGTATCTACAGCTCCTTGTCTCTTCTTTTGGTTTTCTATATCCAGGGTTGTTTCCATGTGTTCTTTCTTGATTGCTTCTATTTCCATTTTTAATTCCTTCAACTGTTTGATTGTGTTTTCCTGGAATTCTTTCATGGATTTTTGTGTCTCCTCTCTATGGGCTTCTACTTGTTTATTTATGTTTTCCTGGAATTCTTTCATGGATTTTTGTGTCTCCTCTCTATGGGCTTCTACTTGTTTATTTATGTTTTCCTGGAATTTTTTCAGGGATTTTTGTGTCTCCTCTCTATGGGCTTCTACTTGTTTATTTATGTTTTCCTGGAATTCTTTCAGGCATTTTTGCGATTCCTCTCTGTAGGCTTCTACTTGTTCTCTAAGGGAGTTCTTCACGTCTTTCTTGAAGTCCTCCAGCATATTGATCAAAAATGATTTTGAAACTAGATCTTGCTTTTCTGGTGTGTTTGGATACTCCATGTTTGTTTTGATGGGAGAATTGGGCTCCAATTGTGCCATGTAGTCTTGGTTTCTGTTGCTTGGGTTCCTGCGCTTGCCTCTCGCCATCAGATTATCTCCTGTGTTACTTTGTTCTGCTATTTCTGACAGTGGCTAGACTGTCCTATAAGCCTGTGTGTCAGGAGTGCTGTAGACCTGTTTTCCTCTCTTTCAGTCAGTTATGGGGACAGAGTGTTCTGCTTTTGGGCGTGTAGTTTTTCCTCTCTACAGGTCTTCAGCTGTTCCTGTGGGCCTGTGTCTTGCGTTCACCAGGCAGCTTTCTTGCAGCAGAAAAGTTGGTCTTACCTGTGGTCCCGAGGCTCAAGTTCGCTCGTGGGGTGCTGCCCACGGGCTCTCTGCAGCGGCAGCAACCAGGAAGACCTGTGCCGCCCCTTCCGGGAGCTTCAGTGCACCAGGGTTCCAGATGGTCTTTGGCTTTTTCCTCTGGCGTCCGAGATGTGTGTGCAGAGAGCAGTCTCTTCTGGTTTCCCAGGCTTGTCTGCCTCTCTGAAGGTTTAGCTCTCCCTCCCACGGGATTTGGGTGCAGAGAACTGTTTATCCGGTCTGTTTCCTTCAGGTTCCGGTGGTGTCTCAGGCAGGGGTCCTGCCGCTCCTGGGCCCTCCCCCACAGGAGCCCAGAGGCCTTATACAGTTTCCTCTTGGGCCAGGGATGTGGGCAGGGGTGAGCAGTGTTGGTGGTCTCTTCTGCTCTGCAGCCTCAGGAGTGCCCACATGACCAGGCGGTTGGGTCTCTCTCTCTCACGGGGTCTGGGAGCAGAAACATGTCTCCATTTTCATTTGTGATTTTGTTAATTATTTCAGTTTCTTAGTATCATTGTTTCCATTGTTTGTCTATCTCTCTGCTGGCTATTTTTCTGTCCCACTTTTGAAACAGGATGTTTTCGTGAATAGCCCTAGCTTGTCTATAGCTCATTATGCTGACCAGGATGGCTTCAGACACACAGAGATCAGCCAGAATGTTGGGATTTATTGTGAGCACCATCATACCTGGGCCAATATCTTCACTTTCTGGGATGATATGTAATTTTATCCATTCTTCCCTGATAATATTTTGTTGTGTATAATAATTGTTAATCTAGTCATTCGTCATAGCTTTTATCACTAATTCAAGTTACACACAAATACACATACACACACACACACACACACACACACACACACACACACACACACATCCACACATACATTCCCACTCTTGATTAAATTAAACTAAAGATTGACTAATCTAAGATACACCTTATCATAGATCAAATCTGGACTGCCTCTCTTTCACACAATTTGTAAATAAACTATTACTGGAATGCAGCTACACTCTTTCCTTTTCCTGCTTTCAGTGGGTTCTTCCAAGTAGCAAAGCTGAATCATATCAGTACAAAATGATCCTTTGGCCTGCAAAACCTAAAGTATTTGCTACTCGACTTTTAAAAATATTAATGTGGATCATTTGAAGAGTAATTTTATTCTTATGATACTGATGTTTTTTTCCTTCTTTTTAAATTGGTTATTTTTAATTTACATTTCAAATAATATTCCCTTTCCCTGTTTCCTGTCCATCCCATCCTATCCCATGCCTCCTCCCCCTGCTTCTATGAGGGTGTTTCCCCACCTACCCATCCACCCCTTTCTGCCCACCAGCCCTAATATTCCTCTGCACTCATGGAGCCAGCCTTGGCAAAACCAAGTGCTTCTCCTCCCATTGGTGCCCAACAAGGCCATTCTCTGTTACATATGCAGCTGGAGCCACGATTCTGTCCATGTGTACTCTTTGGATGGTGATTTTGTCCCTGGGAGCTCTGATTGGTTGATAATATTGTTATTATGGGGTTGGAAACCCCTTCAGCTCCCTCAAACCTTACTCTAACTCCTCCAATGGGGACCCATTGGTTTCAATCCAATTGTTGGCTTCAGGCATTCACATCTCTATTTGTCAGGCTCTGGCAGAGACTCTCAGGAGACAGCTATATCAGGCTCCTGCCATCATGTACATCTTAGCATCAGCAATATTGTTTGGGTTTGGTGTCTGTATGTATATGGGCTGAATCCCCAGGTGGGGCAGTCTCTGGATGGTCTTTTCTTCAGTCTCTGCTCCAAATTCTGTTTATTTACTTTCTCCTATGAATATTTTTGTTCTCTCCTTTTAAGAAGGACTGAAGCATCCGCACTTTAGTCATCCATCTTCTTGAGTTTCATGTGGATTGTGGATTGTATCTTGGTTAATTTGAGCTTTTGGGCTAATACCCACTTATCGTGAATGCATATCATGTGCAATTTTTTTTTTGGTTTATTTCTTTTTGTGTGTATGATTGGGTTACCTCACTCAGGATGATATTTTCTAGTTCCATCCATTTGCCTAAGAATTTCATGAAGTCATTGTTTTTGATAGCAGAGTAGTACTTTATGTGTATATGCACCACATTTTCTGTATCTATTCCTCTGTTGAAGGACATCTGGGTTCTTTCCAACTTCCAGCTATTATAAATAAGACTGCTATGAACATAGTGGAGCATGTGTCTTTGTTATATGTTGGAGAATCTTTTGGGTACATGCTTATGCTCTAAGATCAAGAATCAACAAATGGGACCTCATAAAATTGAAAAGCTTCTGTAAGGCAAAGGACACTGTCATTAGGACTAAACAGCAACCGACCGATTAGGAAAAGATCTTTACCAATCCTATATGAGATAGATGGCTAATATCCAATATATACAAAGAATTCAAGAAATTAGACTCCAAAGAACGAAATAATCCTATTAAAAATGGGGTATAGAACTAAACAAAGAATTCTCAACTGAGGAATATCAAATGGCCTCAAGGCACCTAAAGAAATGTTCAACCTCCTTAGACATCAAGGAAATGCAAATCAAAGCAACCACCTCCCACCAGTCAGAATGGCCAAGATCAAAAGGTCAGGTAACACCAGATGCTGGCTGGGATGTGGAGAAAGAGGAACACTCCTCCATTGTTGGTGGGATTGCAAGCTGGGAGTCTCATATATTATTGTGCTTGAAATTTTAAAAGAAAATTTTATAGTCTTCCTCTATAAAAACTTACTTGGTTTGTTAGACTAGATACTTTATGTTCTCTAGCAATTATCAATCAAACATCAGTTACTAACACTTCTAACTTTTAATGATAGTGAATAGAAAGCACTATCGTTATATAGTGATCACCAAAGAGTCTGCTAAGATGAATTACTTATTTTAAAAAATACCTGTATACTGGCTATATTTTAACGATATTTATCTTTTGAAAACCATATTCTTGCATTTGTGAGAAAAAACAGTGGCGAATAAAATCACTGTAAATTAGAATAAGAGTCTGATCATGCTCTGTCTGGATCAATTGTTAAAGAAGTTGCACTGTGCCCAGCAGTGCATATTACCTTGTGATTAACAAAAACTCTTTGGGAAAAGAAGAAAATTATTTTATTGTTTTTGAATTATTTTAAATTTGCATCTAAATATCATGACAAATACCTATTAAAATTTTAAATCTAACCTAACTAATCGATGTAAGTTTTGGTTATTTTCTTTAATCTAGTGATATCTTAGCAAACCATTGAGAATATCAAAAATGAGAACACATGGGGACCTCTTATTTAATCTGCTCTAAATCTTCAGCTTTCAACTCTATGCAAATTTGATATATATATATATATATATATATATATATATATATATATATATATTCTTTTCTGCCTAACCAATTTTCTGCCCTTTTTAATATATAAAAATATGTAATAATGTATATATTTTATGCAATACAAATATATACTTTAATTATATTTAATTTATACAATTTATATAAATTTATATTAACATATAAATAAGTTAAATAGATTTAATATATATTTTAATATATTTAATTATTTAATAAATATATAATGTATAAAATAAATATGTAGTTTTGTAAATATAACATAACTATGTGCTATATATTATATATTGTATATAAGATATAATAAGTAAAATATAAAATAAACACCTTTAAAATAAATAAATAAACCTCTATTTTTCTGGCCAACTGGAATTCCAAGAAAACAGGATGGTAATTGGGTGTTCACATGGTTATACCCTGCATCTGTAAGCTAACAGTGGGGGCATGTGAACATTTGTCTTTTTGTCCAGGAGTGACTATTTTTTAATTAAGTCCCTCTTGCTCTTTCCTTAGCAGAATTTTCTAATCAGGCTGCCCTTGATCCCACAGAGATCTGCTTGCCTCTGCCTCCCTGTTGCTGGGATTAATGGTTTGCACGACCACACCCAATGAATAGCTGGCTTTAAAAATGGTCTCCTACATTGCAAGAGCTATATATCAATGAACAGCAGCACAGAGAACTTTATTTTTTCCATTCTCATTAACTCCTACTGATTTTGGGGAAGAGTTATTTCATATTATAACTATATTTTCAAGCACCATAAGCATAAGCAAATATTCAAATTAAGAAGCTATTTTTTGCAAAAGAAATTGGATCTCATAGAAGTTATATGTTTTATGTAATTTCTCTGTCACCTACCAAGGTTACTTGGAGTAATTGCCCTATATTCTTGTACCAGAAAAATAGGTAACCCTGTTTATGTGCCTGTTTGGCTCAGTTCTTCTAATAATTTAAAGGAATGATCAAGGAATTAACTTGTGGGCCAATCAGGGTTTGCTTTCTCTAATGAATCGAGTTTTACAGAATGAAGTTCTCTCCAGGGGAAAACAAAAACAGTGCTGTACTTCTAAAGATGGTGTGAAATAATTAAATGCTGCGAGTGCTGAGAATCCATGGTCAAGGCTCTAAACGATCTTAGTTGAAATGGACAGGAAAGAAAAACATAGAAGGAAAGTTACCCAATATCTTTTTAATGAAAGCACAGGTAAATGTTTTATTGGTTGATCAGTTGTTTAGCTAATTCATTGATTCGTTGACTTATATTTTCATGCTGGTGGCTCAGTATGTGAACTTGCAGCTGGTATTTAAATATCATGCCTGCCTGCCTGCCTGCCTGCCTGCCTGCCTGCCTCCCTGCCTGTCTGCCTACCTGCCTGCCTGCCTGCCTGCTACTGCTGCTGCTATGTTCCCTGCCATGATGGTCCTAGACTCCCAGCAAAATGCTTTCTTTTCTAATTTTTCTTAGTCATTGTGTCTTATCTTAGAAATTGAAAAGTAAAACATACGCAATCCTTCACTTAAGCATCCATCCTTAGTATCCTCAAGGACCTTCTATTCTAGTATAAGTAATGCTTGCTTTCCTGAGCTTTGAATATCCTTAATTGACTTTTACATACCTTCCCTTTGAAAACTGGAATGTTTTAATGAAGCTCAGGTAATTCTCCTCAGGGAGTAAAGCTATCAACTTTATGGTTTACTGCTGCTATATTTCTTTGTATGTTTGCAGAGACAGATACGTGGGAACTAACATCAGTTTTTCCTGAGTGACTACAGGAAAAACAGCCAGATAAAAATTCATTGAAGCTAAACAACTAATTTTTATCTCACATGCTTACAACTACTTTGTTTACTCTGAAGTTATAATAGCCTGTCTTCCTCCCTATCTAAGTGCTTTGACAAGTACTCTACCTAAATATTTAGATCAGAACACACAGCTGGATGGAAGGCTTCTTTTCATAGCACTCCACTCCATTAATTCATTCTCTACATTGACATGCTGGAGAAAAACCCATTATAAATAAGAGTTATAAATTACATAAGACTAGGTTTTCTCTTACAGAGAATGAGAGAAAGCACACCTAAAACATTCCCTAAACTGATGCGATTTCTTCTCATTGTGTATCTTCCCTCAACTTTCTTATGCTATGGATGACTATTAAATATTGTAGATACTTGTAAATGTAATTTACATATGTATACATTGTAACAAGTTTTATATATGCATGGAAGTTAATAATGCATCACCTCATACAGTTAACGTTTGTGTGTACATATGTGTCTGTAGTAAGAATTCAAGTATTCCCCTAATTAAATTTCATGAATCTAGAGCATGGGTGTGCACTATATCTAAAATGACCATCAGTACATATGCACTCATATTTAATAAATGGAAGTTTGTGTTCTTCAATCCACAACCCTATGTATTTCTGGATGCCATGTTCAGTAACAGCCATTCTACTCTGTGTGTCATGATCTCTTGATTCAACACACACAAGATATGAGCCATTTTTCTTTCTATGCTTGCTTGAAGTATTTAGCACTATGCCCCTCGGGTTCACCTAGGTTGTCAGAAATGACAAGGTTTCCTTCTTCTAAAAGCAAATTAAAAATTTAATTTTACACATGTCAACAATATCTGTCAATCTGTCCACATTTTTCTTGCTCATATATATTAATTGGTATAATAAAATAAACATAACACACATACTTTTTGAGGTACAGATTCAATTTCCTTCGTGCCTGGCCTGGAAGTGGTATTGCTTATTTTAAAACAGTTCTGTTTTCAATTCCTTCGGGGACCTCCACAGTATTTTCCAGAATGGTTGGTCCAGGGTCATCTTTCACTGAGTGTTCCCAAGGAGTTCCTTATCTCTACATCTTGAAAACATTTGTTATCTCTTATCTTTTTGATAATGAATATTGTGATGGATTTGAAGTAATATCTCATTGTGGTTTTTACTTGTATTCTCCTGATTATTGGCAAAGATCATAAAACTTTTAGTCAAGTTTTATTAGAATTACATGTATTCTTTTATTTAGGTAATAAGAATTACATATTTTGAATACCAAACATTATCAGATAATTATTAGAAAATGCTAAATATAATCAGACAATAATAACTCTTTGACCAAATAACTTTGTAATATATTTTGATACCAAAGGATGTGTTATATTTAACATCACCGCTCCTATTCAATATTCCTTTGGCTTCTTAACACAACTTGAGTCTTAGATTTTCTAATAAGTTGAAGAAAAGATTATTGTAGTACTTGCTTTTATGTTTTCTGTGTGACAATACATGAGGAAAACAGGTTGAGAAAGGAAAGATTAATTTTGGCTTACTGACTCAGAGTTTTAATCTATCACAGCAGCAAGGCATTAGAAATCAACTCATAATGATAGGAATGTGTTGGGAAGCTGAACATATCACCATGGACCAGGAGCCAAAAGCTAGGTCTGAGCCAGCCTATAGACATTAATTCCCATGAATACGCCCCTAGCTCCTGTAAGTTTCACAACTTACCCAAAGAGCATTACCAGCAGAGCAACCAACATTGAAAACTGAGTCCATGATAAAACATTTCAGAGTCACACCAAGACACTTGAAAAGATGTTTCAGTGATTTTATATTTCTATTATTTGCAGGGGGATTTTAACAGCATCAATTTTATTAATGCATGAAAGTGAAATTTATATTTGCCTTTTCAATTTTTAACATGGAAAATTTTCACATCTGTGAATTTTATAGTTTTATGCTACGGGTTGTTTTCTTTAGATTCTTTTATCTGCTATATACCTGTGACAGTCTTGTTTCTGTGTGTTTGTATGAGTGTGTGCTTGTATGAGTGTGGAGGGTGTGTGTGTGTGTGTGTGTGTGTGTGTGTGTGTGTGTGTATGTGTGTTGTTACCTTGGGGCTTGTTTAAAACATATTATAATTTTATTTAGCTGTTAATTTATATGATGTCTGAACTCTATGGCTTGCCTCCTAAACCATTTCCTATGTTACTATAATAAGAGTTTGCCATATATATATATATATTCGTAAGTTCTAACTTTTGACTTTTATGGAAGGGTTAAAAGAACATTAGTCCCATAAGTCCAGTGTCACTCTAACAGATATGCACTCCCTGGTGAGATCTATGCTTTTGTGTGTATTTATATTGCTATTAGGAATTTTCTTAATTCACCTTCAAGAATGTCATTAACCACTTCTTCTCAGGGGCTCTACTTGTAATAAATACTCTGGTGTCACTTCTTTAAATATGACTGCCCATTTTTAGGATAATTTTACATAATATCATATATTCTGGAGTACCAAGGTTTATTCTTTCCACCTTTGAATATATCATTCAATTTTCTCCTACACTGGAGGTTTTCTGTTAAAAAATATATATATATATATAGATTTTTTTCATGTAGATTCAGTTTTATGAGGGCAGATACCTTTCTCCCCCTAAGGTTTTTTTTTTCTGTCCTTGACTTTAGGTGTTTGTTTGTAATGTGTCTTAGTAAGGATAGCTTGGTGTTCAGCTACTGCAGTTTCTTTGAGTACCACAGATTCGCATGCTCATCTGTCCCTTTGTGTTTGAATTTCTTTCTAGTATTATTTCTTTAAATCAGCTTTCTTCTTTCTCTTTTCTATTTCTTGTAGAATTCCTGTGCCATGTGTGTTTTCACTTGATGGTGTCTTCTAAGTCACAAAGGGTTTATTAATTCTCTTTTATTATTTTTCTCTTTTTTATTTATCCTGGATAATTGCACCTCCTCAGTTTTGCATTCCCTTACTCTCCTGAATGACGAAGCCTGCAGTAAAGCCCTGCATTGAATGCAACAGCTCAGTTAATGTATTATTTAGTTCATCATTTTCATATTTTCTATATCTTTGGTGGATTGTATTTCCCCTGTATTGATTCAAATCCCATTTAGTCATCTCTCTATGTTCTCTTATAGTATACTCTTTTCTTCTGGACAATTGTTTTAAATTAGCAGGCAATCCACAGAATAAATGTCTTTGGAAATTTTTACATGAAAACTATTTTGTTTCTTGGTGAATTTTTATGCTCCCTTTAATCTTACATTAATGTCTTATTAATTGAAAAACAGTTATGCTTCCTGGACTTTACGAACTGTATGGAGTGAGAAAAGACCTTCACTCAGGGAGAAGTTACGATGTCAGTGGGATGAGTTGAAATAGCGATGGCTCCAGAGAGAACTCAAACCTTGTTAAAGTCTAAATGCCATTTGTACCCCAGAAATTCTGTGATGGTAACTTGTTCCCCACAATGTTGATGTTGAGAAATGGGATCTTCAAGCAACAGGGTTTAGTAAAAGGTACTTAGGTCTACTGCTGAGTGACTTCTGAAGGGATTGTCTGGCAACCAAGAAAGTGAATTTCACCAATGTTTCTACAATGAGAACTGTGATGCGGTGATAAAGACAAGGAATGGTAAATCTTGATTGGACTTTAGCCTCCAAAATTATTTATTTAAATAAATCTATTCTGTTCATAAGCTAGCCTGCTTAAGGTACCATCTTAGTCAGGGTTTCTCTTCCTGCACAAACATCATGACAAGAAGCAAGTTGGGGAGGAAAGGGTTTATTCAGCTTATGCTTCCACTTTGCTGTTCACCACCAAAGGAAGTCAGGACAGGAACTCAAGCAGGACAGGAAGCAGGAGCTGATTCAGAGGCCATGGAGAGATGTTACTTACTGGCTTGCTTCCCCTGACTTGCTCAGATTGTTCTCTTATAGAACCCAAGACCACCAGCCCAGCGACAGCACCACCCACAATGGGCTGGCCCCTCCCCCAACTTGATCACTAATTGAGAACATGCCTTACAACTGGATCTCATGAAGGCATTTCCAAAACTGAGGCTCTTTTTTTTCTGTAATAACTCTATCTTGTATCAAGTTGACATGTAAAACTAGCCAGTACAGGCACTGTATTAACAACAGTAAGCTAACTAACACAGTACAATAGTCATGAAGCAGTTGCTTTAGCTGAGCTTGACTTGGCCACGGTAATAGAAATTCAATGTCGAAAGATATGGATCTATATGTGACTGTTGGAGTCTTCAGTGGTAGAATATTTGGTTCTTCTTGTTTTTTTTTCCTCTAATCAAATCCAATGAACTTGCTTTGAACATCATGTCTACCATTTTGGCAAGCTTGTGTTGGTGTTGTCTCTGGTGTCTAAGAATCAAGACCACGTGTCTTTCTAAAGACATTGCTACAAGAAGCCCAGTTTCTCACAGCATGGTTCAGATTGTAGCATGAGTGTGCATAAAGCAGTCGTGTTTAGGAATAGTTGCCACAGTTGTGGTAAATGCTGGTAGATCAACTGTGGTGACCTAGCACTTTTTCTTCCTCCAAAGGAGCCTGTGACGCCTTACCTAAAATAGCCATCAAAAGACCATTTTTAGTTTGCTAAGATTCCCCACTGAGCTGATCACTAAAGACCATAGTGGCACCTACTACATAGACTCCGCTGATAATGCATTCCCTTTTCTGTGTTCTGAGAATCTCTAAACACCAAAGTTAAATTGCTCTGCCCATTATCTGGATGGAGTGACAAGAAAGTAGATTCCCTCTGGTAGGCATCCAAATGTGGGGAGCTGGCTGCATGCTCTATTACTGCTTTCCCAGTTAGCAGAAACCTGGGCCAGGAAGATCCTTCTCAGTGCCGAACTGTATCTGTCTGAAGAAGTGATGAGGGAGACAAAGCAAACTTGTCTTCTGCTTGCTAATCTCTGTGGTTAGCGTCTAGTCTTTTCTCCATTGGGTTGCTGCAGATTCTTTTGCTATATTTAGATCATCTAGTATGTGCATATGTGTGTTCATGTGTATGTATGTATGTGTGTGGGTGTGTACACACAAACATGCACATGTATATGTGCATACACACTCGAATCTGAGTAGAGGTCAGAAGACAACTTGCTAAGTCAATTCTCTTCTTGTACTACGTTCCTCTGAGGACAGAACTCAGATGGTCAGACTTAGCGGCAAGGACCTTTACAGCCTGAGAAATATTTCTCATACTTTTGCTACAATTTTTAAACTGAACTCCTATGCTCTCCCAGAGCTATCAATTATTGGTATATCACTGTCTAATTGTGCTTTTATTTTTCCCTATAGGGACACGTTAGATGGGCCTGTAGCCTTGTCTGCTCTCCTCTCACTGCACTCATTATCTCTCAGACATCAGACTGGCTCAGATTCTATCATATTCCAGGGGCACTCATAAAGCCAAATTTAGGATAGGGTAGAAATATTACAAAATGTAATATTATGTTAATATATGCCAATAAAAGCTGGCAAATGTCTACAAGAATAGACTTTAATGAAGTGGGATTTAAAAAGAAAGTTGTTTTTGGTCTGCCTGATTTTGTTTCCATGGATGAGCACACTGGAGATGCTGACTCATGGGCTGACAAGACTGCAAAGGATGCTGTCTGTTGGGCCCATGGAAGCTAAATCTGAATTTTAAAGCAGACTTATCAGCTGTGACTTACAGGACCTCCCAATTGGTGTTCTTCAAAGAACACAGCTGTTTCGTATGTTGCCAAAGCTGTGATGTATGCATCAGTGAAGCTGGGATTCTGAGTGGCAGAGAGGCCAACCGAGGTACTTGTCATAATCAAGGAGGAACAGTGACTATTCTAGGTATTAAGCAATAGAAAGCAATAGAACAGCAGTTATTTCCATAGTTCACCCTACAGAGCACATTACTTGGAAGCTAATTCATCAGGGAGAGAAACAGATGGGGGCAGGGGAGGCAGACAGGTCTCATCAGTTCACTTGCTCTACTCAGTCAGTTCACAGACAGTTACTTCCTCCTTCACTTCCTTCCCCTCCTTCTGTTTCTCTTCCTCCCTGACTCCCTCCCACTCTCTTTCTCCTTCCCTCTCTCCCCATCTCTCCTTTCTTTTCATTTCCCAACCTTGTCCTGTCTGTCATTCCACTCCTTCTTATTTATAAAGTACAGATATTTCAAAAGTGGCTATTAAATTTTATTTAGTTTATCATAATAAATGATTAGCCAGAAGAAACAACTGAGCAGGAATCTCAATCAGGGTCCAGCCTTATCCTGCAGGGAGTGTACTTGGTCAGGAACTGCAGTGTAGAATCGTCCCTGCTCCAAGGACAGAGCATCCTGCTCACGGCTTGCTCTCATAATTCCACAATATTCGGCCATAGTGTACCTGAAAGAAGAATGCTGCCATTTACACAAAATGGCTCCTGTCAACCAAAGACCATTCTCTGGCAATGAAATCAGCTCTGAGATATGGAACAGACAGTGTTCCTCAGAATCAGATGGTAAGAGCTCCCCACTTAGTGAATTAGCTTTGGGCACAGCAAAGCAGCAACATTTTCTTCACAACGCCTAAGAAGACCATGGCCTCTAATCATTGCTTTACATTTTTTTTTAAATTTTTGCAGACTTTCTCATTTCCTAAAATTAGTATTTATATTTTTGTAACTACTGCTGTTGAAGATCATATATCTCCTTATATTTTTTAAATATATTTTTTAAAATTTTGTTTGTGTGTTAGCTATTTGATTTGTTTTTAGAGACAGGGTTTCTCTCTGCCTCTGGCCCTTGAGTGCTAGGATTAAAAATGTTTACTACCATGCCCAGTTTATAGGCTTACATTTTGATTGTTGCATTTACTTAAAATTCTTCTCAGAAAATGTATTTTGATAATATTTCCCTTCCCCAACCCTTCCCAGGTACTCCTATTTTCCTACCTACCCAACTTTATGTTTTCTTTCTCTTTTTCAAAAAATTCAAAAGAAACAAATGAACAACAAAAACAATAAAATAAAAGCTACTAATTTAAAAAAAAACAATAAAATGAAGCAAACCCCACAATCCCCCAACACATACACCAAATGGACTCCATTTGTGTTGGTCAACTACTCCTGGGCATGAGTTGATAAGCCCAGTGACACTCCATTGGAGAAAATTGATGTTGCCTTTTCTAGCAGTTAACCATTGCAAGTGGCTTCTTGGCTGGGGGTGGGCTTTGTGTCCACTTCTGTTTCTCTTGAAGTTTTGTCTGCTTTGAACCTGTGTAGGTCTTGTGCATGTTCTCTCAGTCTCTGTGAGTTTCTATGTGCATCAGTACTGTTATGTGTTTATGATACTCTTTCTTTACAGTCGCCTATCACCCTTGGCTTTTTCAATCTCCGTGCCTCTTCTTTTGCACAGATCACTGAGCCTTTAGGGGAGGAGCGTTGATGAAGAAATCCCATTTATGACTGTGTGTTGCAAATGCTCTCACTCCCTACATGTTGTCCAGGTATGAGCCTCTGTGTTATTCCCCATCTACTGCAAGGTAAAAGCTTCTCTGCTTACGGTTGACTGATGCTTTGGGCTTAGCAATATGTCATTAGGATTTGTTTTATTGTTTTCTCTTTAACAGCCTTAACCAAACATAGAACATCATTTTTCTCTTCTTCCTGTGTGTTGTTTTAGATGTTGTAGTACAATACTTTAAAGCACGTAAGTCTAAATGAACTCCCTTTCCACTTGCAGTTAAAAAGAAATTCTGTCAAGAACACTCTGCTCCTGAGTGTTCAGCCTTATGTCCCTGTGCCCCAGTACTCAGAACATGAAGGTAATATCCAAAAACTATCACCGGAAAGTATTGTTTTACTTTATCAGCAATAATATAACATCAAGGGTAAAGGCACGCATTGAGTCAAAGAACATGACTGAATTTCTCAGATCAAAAGTTTGTAACAGAAATGTTTGGCTCCTTCTTCACCTGTGTTTCAGAATTTGAGTTCAGACAATCTAGTAGTTAAACCCAGCCTAGCTCTCTTAGCTGCTTTTTTTCGTTAGTCAAAGGCAAAGTGAATCAATCCTTTGGCAGGAGCTCTGGATTCTCAACACCCAGGAAATAAATGTGGATAGTGCCTGGTTGCCCTTGGTCTAAGCCGTACTTTCTAGTCATGTGGGTTGTAAAGCAATCATGGATAAGTTAATTAAATTAAATGCCTATTTTTATTGTGCAAAAAATACAGAAAATCCAATCCTCCCTGACAGCCTGGAGCTGGATGCTGGTTCTAATGTGATCACTGCAGAATTGCTACGGCCAAGCTGCATACCATTTAAGGGGACAGGAGGCCCGTGTCGAATATGTGCAGATTCTACTCTGGATTTGGGACTTTTCATTAAGCAATCTTTATAACCTGAGTTCATGCAGGACTGGCCTCAGAACCTTCCCTCTTGTTGCTCAATATGCTGCAAAAAACTCAGTTACCTCCTCCAGGTATCTCAGAGCCCTGATTCTGTGCTTGGAAAATCTTAGGAGCCTTCTCAGTTCATTTCCTCATTCCCCCACCACCACATCCTACATTAGAAATTGTTGAGAGAGAATGTGTTTGTGTGTGTGCCTCTCTCTCTCTCTCTCTCTCTCTCTCTCTCTGTGTGTGTGTGTGTGTGTGTGTGTGTGTGCGCGCGCGCGTGCGCACGCGCGCGCATGTGTGTAAAACCTTCCCAGAGCATTGCAAGAATTTACTCTCTCAGCATGTGCTGGGAAACAAACACAATTTAGGTTCTGTCCTGTTATTTTTGAATTAGGATTTTCTTTATAAAACACAACCCTTAGGGTGATGATAAATATTTTATTGTTGTTGTTGTTTTGGTTTGTTTTGGCTGTTTGTTTCATTCTACAATTTATTCTGTATAATTTTCTGTAGATTTTTAATAACTGGCTACATTTTTTTTTACCAGAGACTAGAGATTTCCATCTTTGAGGTACTCTGCATTTAATATTCATCCAAACTGCAATGTGAGACATTTTCATTTTCTTTTTCTCTGTCTGTTTCCATCATTGTTAATCAATTTACAAACACTGAATGATGTCAAATACTATTCCATGAATGTTTGTTATTTTTCTATATACTCATCTTTTCATATACTAAAAATAATTTCTGTAAAACACACACACACAGAACTCATTTCTATATTACAATAAATTTAATTCTAAAGCCATGCCTCTTAAATTATAATATTCTAAAGGAGAGTATCTTTGTTTTGTTGAATATTAGATCGAATAGAGTAATTTAGGACTGAGCCCCATTCCTAGGGAATCTGGTAAATTCTAGTTTGATATGCTGCTTAAGTACAAGAATAGTGTAAACTTAACTAAACCATACCGTGTGGTCAACAAGGAAAAATTTCAGCAGGGATTGGAAGCTTCCAAGTTCTGACAATCCACGTCTTCATATGTTAGACAGGAAACGACTAGAGCCTGTTTTACTTGCTGCCATTTCAGGAGCAGGGAAAAGTTTGGATGAAAAAGTCACAGCTTGTCACATAGTCAGGAAAACACAAGTTCATTGAAAAACCTAGTGTAGCAGTAAAAGCTTGTAGCTCCAGGCTGGAGGAGATGGACACTGGTGGATTCCAGGAGCTCACGGAACCACTAGTCGGCATGCATACCCTAATCAGTGAGTCAGTGAAGGGCCCTGTCTCAAGAAAAAAATAGAGGTGGCATCTCCTGAGGTTGTGCTAAACCCCTACAGTTTCACCTTCACATACACACACCCGTGTAAATACACACCCACATGCCCTCACACTTACACACAAAATAAATCCACATGTTACTAACTTAAATTTGACAAATAAGATGAAGAAATGCATGAAAAAGGTACACCAATTCATTTTTTGCCTTTAAATACTGTCATAACAATGATTTCAAAGTGTTCCTTATAAACAAAACACGACTATAGTGGGATTTCTAACCCCAGTGCTCAGGATATAGCAGCAAGTGGGTCCCCTGGAGCTGAGCAGCCAGCCAGCCTCTTTGTCAAGTTCCAGTTTACTGAGACAAAGCACTTAAGTTAGATCGTCAGAGCCCACATTTCCTTTCCCTTTCCCTTTTCTTTTTCCTTTTCTTTTCTTTTTGGTTTTTTTTTTTTTTTGGTTTTTTTTTCTTTTCTATAACTGCAAAATACACAAGTGCAATCCCAGCACTGGGGAGACAGAACTGTGGAGCCAGAAGCAACTGATCCCTGGGACTTGTAGGACAGCCAATTTAGCCTACACAGCAGTCCATCAGCCAGATAGAAACTCAGTCCCCAGCATTGACATCAACACACACACACACACACACACACACACACACACACACACACACACGGGAGGGGAGAAAGAGAAAGAGAGAAAGACTTTATTTAAGCTACAATCTCTCAAAAGTTTTGTCAACCAATGACTGATCCAATTTGATGTTTAAGGTCCATGCCACGAGAGGGAGATCCCACAAGTGACGCTGCTTGTATAGCCAGGAGTCAGAGGCTGGATAGCCCAGAGACCCAGGATGAAACAAAACATGACTGGAAAAAGAAGTCAATGAAATAATTCCTAAAGGTGTTCTGTCACATTCATAGGATTGGTGCCTAGCCCAATTGTTATCAGAGCTACTTTGTTAAGCAATTGATGGGAGCAGATGCATAGTCCCATGGCCAAATATTAGATGGAACTAAGGGAAGCCTTCAGAAGAGGGGAGGAAGGATTGTAGGACCAAAAGGGGTCAAGAACACCACCAGAACATGTCCTATAGAATCAACTGAGAAGGGCTTATAGGGGTTCACAAAGAATAAAGTGACAATCACAGAGCCTGTATGAGTCTGAGCTAAGTCCTCTGCACAAAAATTATGGTTGTGGAGCTTGGTATTCTTATAGAACTCCTAACAGTGTGAGTGGGGGAATCTCTGACTCTTTTGCTTGCTCTTAGGATAATTTTTCTGGGTTGCTGCATCCAGCCTTGTCCTAAGTGTTTGTACCTAGTCTTACCGCAATTTGGTATGCTGTGTTTGTTTGGTATTATTGAGAGGCCCACTCTGTTCTTAAAGGAAATGGAAGAGGAATGGATCTAGAGGAGAGGGTAGATATGGGGAGAGAGGTGAGGTTCCAGAAAGATTAGAGGGAGAGGACACTCTGGTCAGGATGCAATCAATGAAAGAAGAAAAAACAAAAACAAAAAGAAAACAACAACAAAAGTTTTGCTTTTTTGTTTTGGTCAACCAGAATATTTTCTACTGCAAAGCAGTATGGTGTTTAAGGGGAAAAAAAAACAGGTTTGTCAAATTGTCTCACTCAAAATGTAGCAAAGCTGAATGTTCATGCCCAGGGCTGCCCAGAAAGATGCTAACTGAAGAAGATGTCAATATCCCAATACCCAGTTCATTGATAATTCATGTCACACACTGAGCCGTTTCAAGTTTTTTGACCTTAAAACAGTAAAGGCAACAAAAGTTATTTCACTGGCAAAAAGGGAAATCTTCGCCCTAGATTTAAGCCCTTTATTTCTACATAAGAATCTTGAAGAGGGTCCCTTATTTAAAAAAAAAAAAGGAAGTGCTGGCTAGTTTTATGTCAAAAAGCTAGAGTTCTTTTAGAAGAAAGAACCTTAGAGGAGAGCATACAAGAATCATTTTGGCCTGTGGGCAAGCATGTGGTGAATGTTCTTGACTGATGATTTTGGAGGACCCAGCACATTGTGGATGGCAGATGGGAATATAGTGGGTGGAAAGTGGATTGTGCCATGAGGTGCAAACCAGTTAGCAGCTCTCCTCCACAGTTTTGTTCCAGTTCCTGACTCCAGGTTTCTGCCCTGACTTCTTTGGAGGATGGACTATAGATTATAGGATGAAATATACCCTTTCCTTCCCAAGTTGCTATGGTCACTGTGTTTTATTACAGCAGTAAAAACCCTAAATAAGATTCAGAAATTACGTCTACCAACTCAAATAGAACAAGCATCCATCTGTCAGATCATTTTGTTTTCTGTCATTGCATTTACATTAAGAATGTGTCAAAAGAATACCTCATAATGATCTGCTACAATGTAGTTGTTGAATACAAACAAGGGAGTTGATCTTTCATCAGCAAGCTCATTGCTGATCTAGCTGGTGGATTAGCTGGATCTTTCTCCCTCGAACACTGGCCTCGTCTTCTCTCAATTCCTTCTGAACCATAGCAACACTTACGACTGAGGCAACTTCATCTCCTGAGATAGGGGAAGAAAACAGAGCTGAGGAGACACAGAAACGGAGAGCCCTCCTTGTGTAAGGGTTGAAACAGCAATAATGCTTCAGTGTCATCAATCAGCAGTCACAAGGAACAGAGCAAATATTTTCCCCAGGGACTTAATCAGTCAAGGGGACATTGTATGCCTGATGGTAGAAGGTAGAAAGCAGGCAGTTGTTTCAATTATAATTTATAACTAGCCACTGGCCAAGAGAGATAAGTGAGGTCACAGCAGCTTGACCACAGCTCAAGGCAGGTATTCTGTTAAGGACCACAGAGACCTTGGTTCAGAAAATAGGGAGATGCTCTGTGATTACATTTAATGAAATTTATATCCACTCCACAGAGGATTTCAATAAGTGAAATAGAGATCAGGAAAAGGAGTACGTTTTGTACTTGGCATGAGAAAAGGAAGATGGTCTTTAAACTCCTGGCTGTCCCGCAGTCTAAGTCCACTCATTTCTGACTCTGTAGGCTTAGTTTGCAACTCCATCATCCTTGCAGGCTTTTTCTTCCTCCTGCTCTGGATGCCTTGTCTGTTTCCAATGTGAATGTTGTTCCAGGTCCCTGCTTACTCACTATTGCACCACCCAGTTTCTTTTTCTATTATTATTATAGTACATGTCACCATCCAAAATCATCTTTCTCTCTTCTCCCCCACCCTTTGTCTCTCCATTTCTCTATCTCTCTGATTTTTTTTTTGTTTTTGTTCCTGTTTTTGCTCTGTTCTATGCTGCACAATAAGAGAGGCCCAACATTGCATTCATTATTTCTGTTATCTACAAAGGTGCATAGATGACAATAGATGAATGATACATATTGAGTTAGTGGAGTGATCATTTCATGTGTGGTTGACCAACTTAAAGTTGTCTCAGAAGGAAAATTAGAACAATTACAGGATGGAGCAGACCCAAGAGTGTGAGAGAACATGAAGGCCAGAATTCAGGAGTGCTGCCTAGATTCAGACTGGGGTGACCTGGAATTATCAAAGAATGTGAATAAAGGACACGAGGCAACTGAGATCAGGAAGCCTAGATATTAGACAAGCTTCTTCTTAGAATGTTTCTGTCTATTTATCTTCTGAAGTAAAAATGTATTCCTAGGACCCTCCAGCTTCAAGCTTAGCTTTGTTGTCCAGTGAATGTCCTTGGCTAAGAAGAAAGAGAAATAGAAATTTTCTTTAAAACTGCCCTTGTTAATATTATGGCATAATAGGCTTTAAAGAGACATGCTAGCTGGGATCATTACCCTTTGTGACTAGACATTGAGGAGAATTCAAGATAAAAGTTAATTAAAAAGTATATAAAGCACCAAGAAGGCAATGTACTTGTGCATTAGAACATGGCATTAGGGCACCCAGGCAAACATTCAACAGCATTGCAGGGTTTCAAATGAATGACATCATTTCCTTCTCTCCTCAGTGCACCTTATCACAATCATTAAAGAGACATTTATGGAAGATTTAGAATGTGCAGGGAGATATCCAAGGAATAGCATCATAATTCTAGAGTTCATAGAACCAAGCTATAGCTTGGTATTTTTAAACTCCTGAAAGGTTTAATTTTAATAATTTAAGACTATCAAGACGTGCTATGAAGTTGGCTGCCTTCTTACGAATCCACCGATTTCTGCAGCTTTTGTCCTGGCATTTTCATTTTGTATTCTTGGTGCCATCTACAACTTTTTTTAAACTAAAAATGATTTTATGTGTGTAGATGGTTTGCTTCAATGTCCGTCTGTGCCCAACATGTGTGAATGATGCCTGTGCAAACTCCAAGAGGGCAGCAGATCCTCTGTAACTTCAGATGAGTGTAAGCTGCCACATGGATGAGGATAATCAAACCCAAGTTCTCTCAAAGAGCAACCTGTGCTCTTAACCTCTAAGCCATCTCGCCAGCCCCTACATCATTCATTTTGACACCAATTTTATGCTGTAGATTTCCAAATCATGCAGCTGTACAATTATTAAGGGATGTTTATGGGCAATGAAAACTTGAATCTGCACTATTCACCCCTTGCTGTTAGGATGGGTCTGCAAGAGAAGTTTTAGCCAGGGCATTGTAAATAGAATTGAGGGGTGGATGTCACTTCGCAGATGAGGTAGTTAAGAGCAACTATTCCTCCCCCATCCTCAGATGGTCATGTCAGAAACCTTGCAAGTCACAGAGTAAGATGGTAGAAACAAAACAATCAGGAAGACTGGCTTTTAAGGCGACAAGGTAGAAGTGGGTATCTACAAGCATCCCACTTTTTTGTTTCATGAGCTGGAAATAAACTCTGATGTCTGAAGGTACACTAACACACATGGAGATGCTAAGTTCTTCTGTTGTTTCTTTTCTGATTTGTTTTTTGTCTTAGTCTCTATTCATAGTCATAGTCACTTCAAACCAGAGGTGACAATGGAGTGTTACAAATATTTATTTTTCAACTGATCGTGAAGATTCTGGATGGTGGCTTGTCGCTTGCGTTTCTGAAGTTTTCCTTCAACAAGACAGGTCTATTCAAATGCTCCAGCAAAGGTTTCAATAGATGCCTAAATGTGAATTTAAGCTATTATTTTCATAGCTTCTGAAAACCATTCTGACAATTCTTAAGTATTACTGTGATATTTTCTGGGTATTGACATCCTCATGCTTTTTCTGAAAAATAAAAACAAAACATTATGTGTAATAAGGTACCAAAGGGATAAAAAGAGTTGGCTGAAAGTGACAGAACTGTAGTCACTGTTTGAAAGGGCTGTCTCAACAGAGATGAAAGAATGCCTGGACCTTTTCAGATGACAGGGGGACTTAAATCATGCTTGCATTAACGAGAGTTCTCATTCTATTCTATTGAGCTGCAGCCATTCCCAACAAGAATATTATATTGCCTTTCATGTTAAATTGTATTGCAGGAGGCTGGCAAGAAATGGGCTGTACAAATCAATGCTCAGATGAGTATGCTTGATAGAATGGACCAGTAATGGGGCAAAGGTCAGGTTCTGTAAGAGGGCAACAGTGCTTTGGGAACATAAGACCCTCTAGTATTTTAACAATTTGTCAGAGATGCTGCTGCTGAATTATGTACTTTAGTGGATGAATGTAGTGAGCTAAGCTTCTCTTAAGAAACAAATTATTTGCTTATCTTTAGATGTTATATTAATATTTTCCAGGGACAAAAATCTCCACATAGGCAAAGCCTATGCTCAAAATGCATCTTTATAGACTTTAAAAAAGTACCAAAAGTATCCTGACAGCTATTATATTTTATAATCCTCCAAATAAGCTAGTTGAGTGGGTATTAACATTGTTTCCATGTTATAAATAAAGAAACAAAATGAAAGAACCACAGTATAGAAACTCTATGTCAGTTTTTGAAGAGCCCAGGTCCAATGAACATGCAGTCAAGTTTGAACTGATTTAATTATCTTCCAGTGCCCTGCTAAGAATATTTATGATTTCATGGTTTACTGCAGTGGGGAAGGTCCTAAAGCTAATACCTGACAGTGCTGCCAATTAATCCCCCAATGTAAAAACAAATTTAACAAGAGAAACTTGTAGTTGTATAAAGGAAGAAACAAAGTCCAGAAGAACTAATAAAGTGAGGAATAAAAGTATAATGAAATAGGGAGAAAAAGATGAAGGAATATTAGAAAGGGGAATGAAAACCTCAACAAGACCCATGGTGTGAGGGCTGGAAGTAAGAATGCAAACGATGGATAGAAAGAACAGAAGCAGAGTGTGTAGGTGATAAGTGGATGTGTAGAAACAGAACTAATCTAAGCGGTTGTAGATGTATAGATATAACAACTACATGCCTTTCTAACCTTTGGTTGAAGAAGTGTCCAGTGTGGTTCTTGACAAAGTTCCCAATATTGAGAAAGTGAGGACGAATTCCTAAGATGTTCTGAGATCTGTGGATATCCAAACAGCTTGCTCAGCAATTTCACTCTGCTGATCTCTTATCATGCTTTTTGAATTTGCATGCTATGTCCTATCTTCAATGTCCTTTTAACTAAGTATCTTCTCTATAAAGATGGTAGAAAAGTCTAGGGTCCTGGTATTCTGTGCTTTCCAAGGATGCAGTGAAGAGATACATCCTTGGACATTCCCAGAGGAAATCCTTTCAGTTCCTGACTCTGTCTCCCTCTACTACTTCCTATTACAGGTTCAAGTATTTTTTAAAATGTGAACGGCATACAGTATGCTAGGCAATTTTTAGAAAGGAAGGGACTATGATAATTTTTTAAAATAAGTATTTTAAAATAAGTTCACTTTTATTTGTCAGCTTGACACCGTGCATGTAGAATCACCTAGAAAGGGAGTCTCAATAAGGTATTATTGTCTACGTTAGTTTATGTGCATGCTTGCGGGTGTGGGGTGGGGCGGGGATTATCCTAACCATGTTAATCCAGGCAGGAGGACATGGCACCTCTAGAAAGGGGATGCTGAACCACATAGGAATGGAGAAAGGAGCCAGAACACCAAGATGCTGTCACTCGTTGTTCTTTGTTCCTCACCACAGATATGATATGACCGTTGAGGAACTGCTCCTGTGACACTGCTTTAATAGACTTTAACTTGAAACTGTGTACTAAAAGAAAGTCTTCCATAACTCGCTGTAGTTGGGAATTATTTTTTTCAAAGTCAGACAAAATAGAATCCAGTGAGGAAATTGCTTCAGTTGGTCAAGAATTAGGCAAGAGAATGGGTCTAGCACAAAGTGAATGATTAAATGTATATCCCAGATCAGGAGATAAATTGCAAGTATCAATTCAAAGCTGTTGCTTTCTTTATGGTAGCCCTTGGCAGATCCTAGGATGGGCAGTGCTCTGGCTGTCCTCTCTCCGAGAGACAGATACTAGAATGAGAATTTAAGTAAAAGCAGAATATTTACATCATGTCAGGAAACACAACTGGTAGGTCTGAAATGAGTTAGACAAGGCATAAAAACAAGAGTTATCAATACAACCGAACTAAAAAACCGGGGACTTGAACCATGCTGGAGATCACAGGAACTGTGCGTACTTGTAGCCGGGGACCTGTACCATGCTGGAAACACAGAAACTGTGCGTACTTGTACCCCAGGGCTATTTCAATAGCTCAAGAGCTGAGGGAGCAGGTGTGTGGACAATTTTCATTAGTCTTTGGCTAAAGGCTGCCTTAGTGGAAATGCATGTCAAGGTAGGCTCCAGTGACCAGACAAAAGGCCCCAGGCAAAGAGGAGCAGGTGGTTGAGGTATCTGAGGGACTGGTGTGCTCTGGGCTGTTAGGAAAATGCCATATGGGTGGAAAAATCCAGGATTGCTGCACAGCCTACCAAACTCTACTCAAAACTGAATCAAACAAAGGAGCGATTTTCTTTTTCCGCTTTCAAGGGATCTTAGAACCAATTACTATCAGGATAGTCTTAGCAGAACACTGTGAGCCCTCTGTTTATTAAATCCAGTTTGAACATATAGACAGGGAAATTAGAGAGTGAGTTGCCTTGGCAAAGTCACGCCACCACAAATAACACCATCAAATCTGCATCTTAAATCTTCTGACACAGCCTGCAGACCATTTATGTATTTACATTACATTGTACTCTCTCTTTGCCAGTTTCAGATGGAAGGCAGGCCAGAGCTCTCTGCCTTTCACTGAAATCTAAATATGGAAAAGAAAAGAAGGTAGCCCAGATATCCAAGAGTGTGCTGAGCTCGGCAAAGGTGTGTGGAGAATGCAGTAACACTGCCATCGACCACACTGCCTCGGTGTGGTGGTGACGGATTTACCATAACTGTATAACATGCATTCACAGTTCCAAGGCCTGTGGAGAAAAGATTTAATTTCAGTTTACATATTTATTGAAAGGAAATATAAAGGCTATGAAATTGACACAAGCTACAGAACATGTGCAGAGATCCATTAGGGTATTTTCAGGGTACACTGAGCAGGGTAGCTAGTAAGAGATCATGAATTATGAAAAGAAGGCTGAGTGAAAGATTGTATAATTAAAGCTGAAGAGAGAAGCTGTTATTGAGTGCTCTCTGTTAATAACACAGAGGGGGCGAGGGGAGGGAAAGAGGGGAAGGAGGGAGGGAGGGAAGAAGGGAGGGAGGGAGGGAGAGAGAGAGAGAGAGAGAGAGAGAGAGAGAGAGAGAGAGAGAATTCAAGCTTCCTGGTCTCTTTGAAAACTATCCTCTGAATAATACACATTTCTCCAGAAACCATCCCATCTGCTTAATAATGTTTTCCAGGAGGTTTTTTTTTAAAAAAAAAAAGCATTAGCCACCTTGACTAAATACAATCTATAAGAACAATGCTTCTTATTGAAGGAGTAAAGCAAAATGTGAGGTGATGTTCTTATGAGCCAGACAAGTTTTGACAGCCCTGAAGTCAAATCCCTCTGATGGTGTACATGTTGATTGTATATAGAGTCACAAGTTCCTGTCCCAGGAAAGTCATCACATTGCAAATTCTGAAAAAAACATGATTTTCTTTCTAAAAGATGACTCATTCCCTATATAATGCATGGCTTTGTTTTACAAATTTGGAAGAATTGAAGGAAAAACATCTTATAAACTAGGGCATGATCCTTCACTAGACCACTGCTTGTTTAGAGCTACAGAAATCTGCTTCACATACTTAGATTAACACGCCTCTATAATTTATCCTGGTCAACCTTCCGAATTAACTAAAGGGCAGATTTTTCTATTGGACCACACAGAACTGAAAGCAGGAACATCTTGAGAAGTAGAAGCATGCCAGGCCTGCTGTGTATGCTCAGCATAAACTGAAAGCAGCCTGGTTTCATGTGTACAACAACCAGATGCTAACCTGGTAGTGCTTGTTACATGCATCAATGTTTCTCCACTACTGAGTGCTGGGAGGGATATGCGAGCTAGGAGTTTCATCATTGCATGATGGGAAGAAGGAAAAGAAGAGAGCAAGGGGGAGAAGGAGGAAATGCCATTCGAGGGACATGGAGAGAAGTTGAGATGAAAAGATAAAGGACAGGAGGATAGAAGGTGAGCATGGACCAAACAAGTGGTGATGAGCCAGATTTCTGACATTTAGTTTTACTTCTATTTCTAAAGAAATGTTTTTCAATTTTTTTGTTTATTTTTATGCATTTGAATGTTTTGTCTGCATGCATACCAGTGTACCACATTTATGTTGCTGGTACTCAGAGGCCAGAGTGGGAATCATATCTCCTGGGGTTGGAGTTATAAACAGATGTGTTATAGAGACTCCTGGTGGAGAAAATTCTCAGCGTTCCTACCAGTTGCAATTCTATGAGCTATAGCTATGACCTGCCAGGCAAGTTGGAGCACTGGTGCAACACTGCTATGTGTGTAACCAACCATTTTATGACTGGATTTCAGGCTGGTTCCACTGAAAGAACTCATGGTTCTGTAAACCAAGTCAAGAGGTCATGACTAGAGAGGTCATTGGTCATAGAGGGAATTTTCTAGAATGATTTTGCTAAATGACTATGTTGTCAAGCTGCCTTCCAAATGTTTGTCGTACTGCACCTTCATCAGAGCAGGGGATGAGCAGTTCCATAGGAACTGGTAACCTGCTACAGTGGGGAGATTCCTGACAGTGGAGAGTTTGACACTGAGTAGGAAAGCTATGTGGAACCACAAAGGGAATGTGATTTAAATAAAATGGAGACCCTACTGAGTCTCATAAAAGCAAAACTACCCAGGGGCACGGATTAAATAGGCCCCACCCAGTTAGTTGTGTTAAACTAAGATCCACTGAGACAAAAGTGTTTTTGTGAGAAAATGAAAAATAAAGACTTAATTCCCAGAGTTTTGGTATTATTTCCTAGTTTCAATAATTCTAAATCCCATCGCACTTGAGGTTAGTCATAATTACATACACAATCTACCACTGTTATTCGATAATTTATTTCAAGAGCCTCTGAAAGTCAGTGTTTAACCTAAGTGAGCTACACCAAAGTCCATACAAGGACTGACCTTTTAGATACATGCTGTATTTTTTTTTCTTTTAAATGGAGTGATTTTGGTAATGAGCAGGGGAGGGGGTGGGTAAATCACCAACATCACATTCCAAATCAATATGCATCATTGAGGCGCTCCTCAATGTTAGCTTTCCTCTGCCTATGGTTGCTCTTACCTGATTTGCTTCCTTTGTTATGTGGATATTTGCCCAAACTCATAAAAATTTTCAGCAAGGTCTATCCAATGTCACTGGCATTTGTAACACAATAATCAAAATGAATTGTTACTCTGGCAGAGTGAATACACTAGGGCTGATTAATCCACCTGAAGAAGCTCAGAACTAGAGCTGGGAAACACAACAGCCTTCCTAAACATTATCCCCATGGGGTATCTGCTATTAATTGGTCCAGATTTAAGTACAACTTTTAATCAACTCTCAGGCTTTTAAGTCTATACCTCAAGAACTCCTCCTTCACCTCTAAGAACTGGGAATTTAATGCTAAACTAATGTCAAGGGTGATCCTCGTAAGCAAGTTACTTGTAGGATATTTCGTGGACATTCTATCCTTCAGTAATGTAGTACATCTGTTCCTGGGCCAGTTTCCTTCATATAAAGCATTTACTTTTGATTTTACACAGGGGACTAATAGGAGCTATGTCTATACTGAGAATTCAGTCCATTTTAAAATCTATGCTCATGTAATCAGGCCAAATCAAGCATTAAGACATATGAGAAAAGGAATCTCATTTACATAACTAATTGACTTAAAACATGAATGTAATAAACTGGCTTGTAGTGTGGCTTCAGCAGGAGTTTTAGTAATTGGATAATTCATTCATTCATTCATTCATTCATTCATTTGTTGTGGTAAGGAAAAATCCAGGATGTCAGGCATGCCAGACAATTGTCCTATCACTGAGCCACGCTCCTGACCCAGAAGGCTCTTTCCATGCTTGTGTGTGTGTGTGTGTGTGTGTGTGTGTGTGTGCATATGTGTGTGTATGTGTGTGTGTGTATGTGTGTGTGTGTATGAAGTTATTTGAAACCATATCTGTACAAAAATGCAAATATAAACCTAGACATTTTCTAAGCATAAGCAACTTTCTAGAGGTTATGGCCCATGACTCACAGGTAAAGCCTCAAAATAAGTCGCTTTAGGGCAACTCATGACTCCTCTTTTGTATTCAACTGTCCAATTTCTAATTTTGCCTGTCCTAAATGTTAACTCCATGAAGGTACTGGCCACATAGATCTTGTCAAGACTCAGAACCCAAAAGAAAAAACAGTAAAAGCCCCCAAAACCTGAAAAAAAAAAAACAAAAAACAAAAAATCAAACCTAAAACAGTTGCTAGAGTTTCAAAAATGTTTCTGCAGGAATTTGAAAGTAGGTGTGTCAAGCAGTGGGGTATGGGGAACTGGGTGCAGCCACTAGAAAGTCCCAGATGCTAGGGATCCAAGAGGTCCCAAGGACCCAACAGGGAGGACTTTAGCCAAAACACCCAAGAAAAGGGAGAGAGAATCTGTAGAGACCATATCCGGTGGATAGGCATGCCCCCCAGTTGAGGAATGGGGCCATCCACCCATCTCAAAAATATTAATCCAGAATTCCTCCTGTCAAAAGGAAATGGAGGGACAAAGAGTGGAGCAGAAACTGAAGGACAGGCCATCCAGAAACTGCCCCACTGAGGGATCCATCCCATTTGCTGACTCCAAACCCAGATACTATTGTTGATGCTAAGAAGTGCTTACTGACAGTAGCCGGGTATAGCTGTCCCCTGAGAGCCTCTACCAGACCCGGACCAATACAGATGCGGATATACAAAGCCAAACATTGGACTGAGCGTGGGGACCCCAATCAGGAAGTTGGGGCAAGGACTGTAGGAGCTGAAGGGGTTTTCAACCTCAAAGAAGAACAGTAATATCAACAAACCAGACCGCCAAAGCTCCCAGGGACTAAACCACCAACCAGAGAACTAAGGGAGTTCCCAGGGCTCCCAGTGGTTATGTAGGAGACGATTGCCTTATCTGGCATCACTGGGAGAGGAGCCCCTTGGTCCTCTGAAGGCTTGATGACCCAGGATAGAGGAATGCTAGGGTTCTGAGGCAGGAGTGGGTAGGTGGGTGGGGGAGCACTCTCATAGAGGCAGGGGAAAGGGGAAAGGGGATAGGGAATTTGTGGAGGAGAAACTAGGAAGGGGAATAACATTTGAAATGTAAATAAATAAAATAACCAATGAGAAATGTTTCTGACATTTTCTGTTCTCCTTACCCCAACTTTCTACCTCCTACTGACCCCTAAGCGACTCACAGAACTATAACTCGTTTCCTGAAAGCAAACTGTTACCTCGGAAGCAACTCACTCTAGAAAAATACCCTCTCTTTTCTGCCTTCTCCCCCAAAGATCCTCATGCCATCAGTGACCTGCTCCATATTCAGGGAAGAGGAACATCATATAGACACTGAAAAGAATTCTCGCGAACAGACCTTACTGAAGTGCTTGTATAATCTCATGGCTGAATCCCCGATATTTAACAGAGATGCCAGGATACAGATACAATTCGGTAACTATTTACGCTATTAAAAGACAGAATTGATTTCTACTGCAAGTTTAATTTTCTTGTTCAAAATCAAATAATAATAGGTATTAAAGTGGGAAAACAAAATTTCCAGAATAAAGAAAAAACCAATTGGTTTCTGCCAGTAGCATTATGGTTAGTTTTTTATTTACATTGTTTACTTACTGGTAATGAACTTCTTAAGCAATGTTTGGGATTGCATTTAATCCCTGTAGTTTTCTAAGTCTGTGATATGCAACCCACAGGAAGGCTTGAGCAGATTGTGAGCAAAATGTGCAAGCTGAGCTTCACCTTCGGAGATTCTGACTCTGCAGTCCATGCTGGGAACTTGGAACTTGGTCCATGGACAGAACTTGGCATATCAAGATTCTGAATCACCCTGAGAACTGATATTGATCATGCTATTCTGGAAATAAAACATGGCCCCTCCCTGCTTTTTTTGTTTTCAGTGCTAGGGATTGAACCTACCCTCTCCCATATACTAATTAAGCCTCTATGCTTGAGCTATAACCCTAGCCCCACATAAAAAATCTTGAGGATTATGTCATCCAGAACAATGCAATAGACCGGGTGTGGGTGAGAGACCACATCTCTTATGTTCAAACTCCATTTTAGAAACCCTGACCTAAGGTTAAACTCAAGTTAACTAAAAGGTCAGTACCTAGAACCAGTTTCCAGGATACCCTCACCCCCTACAAGACTTGCGTCTAGAGCCAGTTTCTAGGTTATTCCCCAACAAATCTGCACCTCCAAGTTAAAAGCCTGTCCCTGACCCTTCACTTCCTAACAACTACCAATCAGGGAACATGCAGTGCCAGCCAATTATGTTAAAAGGCCATAGTGGCTCCCCCAATCAGATGTGTACCAGGCTAGATATCCCCTTCTTGCCTCTATAAATGCTTTCCTAAAATTAGGTTTAGGGTTCAGCCTTCCTAATGTGTCAGGGTTGGTGGGGAACCCAAGCTCAAGCTTGAATAAAGAGACCCTAGTGCAACTGCATAAGAATCATCTCCTTGGTGGTCTTTTGGGGGTTCACAAATGTTCCCTGACACAACATATGAAGGCAAAGGTGAAACTTTTTCCCAGTTTCTCTGTGCTTTCTTATGTCATGGCACTGTGTGTAGGGAGCCATTCTGAGCTATACCGTCACAAAGGATGTGGGGAACAGGTGTGGCGGCAGTCCCAAGATGGCACCCAGGACTTCAGTTAAGTCTCATGACTAGCACCTGACTTCCTCACACACCTGAAACTAGCCACGTCCATTGTGAGAGCTGTGCAGGCGCACCATGACGCAAGATCAGGCCATGTGACATGGACCTATGATAATGCAGTCTGGACTGAGGAGGCAGAGTTGAGGGAGGATATAAGGGAGTGTGCTCGGGGGCTGGGGGGAGGAAGGGAAGAAAAGAGAGATTGCTGCTTGCATGCAGAAAGAAAAGTTCCTGAATAAATGAACGTTGTAGTGTTGCTCCGTTCTGCAGGATGGAGACAGAGGTGACAGCACTGTTTCCAGAAATCAGAATAAAGGTCTTATCACAAGTCACTCATTACACACATCACAGAATATATATTTTAGGAAGGGTGACTACAAAACAGATACCCTTTTGAAAAGTTTTATTATATAAACATTGTTATAACAACATTAACTTAATTTTTAAAAGAACACTAAACTTCTCCCAATATCTGTAGTTTATCAGAGGTTTCATTTTCTGCTTTTTTATCATGGCGTTCCTTTTTTTAAAAATATCTCTAATTACAGTGACTATAAAGTTAATATCTTTTAATAGTTCATTAATTTGTATTGATTTTATTATTTTGATGTTATGGTTCTATTAGTACCTTCCCTCATTTCTCTGACAAAAGCAACTTAAGGAAATATGGTTTATTTTGACTTCTAGTTTGATTATGCAGTGGACCACAGGAGGAAAGTTATAGAAGCAGAATCAGGAGGCAACTGTTAATATTGAATTGAACCAGGAAGCAGAGAGATTTGAATGTTGGTGCTTAGCTCCCTTCAGGCTATCAAACTAGGACATGGAATGGGGCTATTGTATGACAAATGGGTCTTCCTGATGAAATTAACCAAAGTTAGAAACTCCCTCACAAGTATGCCCAAGGGGTTTTCTCCTACGTGATTCAAGATCCATAAAGTTTTGAAATTATTAGCCATTACAAGGAAGTTTGATATACTTAAGAGACAAAGTCTAGTTGAGCATGGTGGCACATGCCTTTAATCCCAACACTTGAAAAGGAGAAGCAGGGGGATCTTGGTGAGTTCCTGACCATCTGTGTCCACATACTGAGTTCCAGGATAGCCAAAACAACATAGTAAGAAACCCTATCTCAAATACCGGGGATGTACAAGAGAGGTGGGAGGAGAGAGGGGGAGAGAGGGGGGGGAGACAGAGGTGGGGAGAGAGAGGGGGGTCAGAGGGAGAGAGAGGGGCGGAGGGAAAGAGAGAGAAGTAGAGAAACAGAGAGAGAACTCAATAAGGGAGTTGTCCATACATGATTAGAATAAGTCTTATTACCCTTCAATCACACCAGCTTGAGAGATGAAGTCTAGTTTATAAAGCATTGTATGATTAGAATAAATCTTTTGGAAAACAATTGCAAATACATTTTAGAAAATTGGAAATTAGCAGGCTGATTGGCTTCCTTCTTTCTTTAATCAGCAAAACACGTCCACCATCTCTCCTATCTCTCAACTTTAACTGATCTTGTGGGAGTCTACCATTTTAAGTGTCTGACACTGAAAATCTACTTTCAGTATTTCCAAAGTGACTATTCCATAAGAGTAAGACGTTAATTCACTGTTAATTAATGTGGTTGTCAGTCAACTGAATCCTGGTAAGTTAGATGGTTATTTGAAAACATAATTTTGAGATAAATCATTGGGTTCAGTTATACAGATAGTGAAAAGCGATGTCCTACTATCTAAACAAAGCCAAACCATAGACACACACAAACAAAATCAGGTTGGCTGATGAACTTTGGCATATACAGTAAAATGTGTTCATTTTTATGGCAGGAGTATGATGTAATAAACAATGGTCAAAGGAGAAATGGTAATCATAAACATATTCTTTACACATAAACAAATATAATGTTCTTATAGCCTGTGTTTGCAAATTAACAAGAAATAACAGCCACATATAAAGCATACACCCACATTGACCTGGAAAATAAAACCAGAGTAATTTACAGACATAAAAAACTTATTTAAGATCATTCTTCTTAATTAAGGCACATTCAAATAAAAATGAGAAATCATTTTTCTTTATCAGAGGGTAAATTATCCAAGTAGTTAATAATTTATGGTATTATTAACAATTTATTGAAGGAGACCGGTCTTGTGTACTTTTAGTGAGAGTTTATGTTGCTACAATCTTAGAGATATCAAAATAATTAAAAAAAACTTGTATCACAAAATAAGATGTGCACGAGAACCTTAAGCCTGAAATTTCTCTTCTAGGAATTTGTGTTACAACCATACTAGGAAACATGCAATGGAATATGTCTATAAATATATTTATTACAAAGTGGTCTACAATGGTTTTCAAAAATGAGAGGCAATGTAATGCCCACAGGCAAAGGAATGACTACATAAATTATGAAACATCGACTCAATAGAAGATTTGATAATTAGAAAGAATGAAGTACAGTTCTGTATGCTGAAAAGTAAATGTCCCCAGGAGATATCATTCCAGAGACTTAAAAAAGAAAACTAAAAGCAAATTATAGGCTAGCATATGGTATCTATATATTATGTTTCAGTTTAGCTTTGAGATTATAATATAATTACATTTCTCCCCTCCATTTCCTCTCTCTAGATCCTCTCATCTATCCTCCATACTCTCCTTCATTTCTCCCTTTTCACCAATTGCTATTTCATATCTATATTTATGTGTATATAAATGCATATTCTTAATATAAACTGTTACGTCTCTATAGTATCACATGCATGCATGTTTTCAGGGATGACCACTTGGCACTGAACAATTGATGTGCTTTCCCTGGGGAAAACCATCTCTCTCACTCCCAGCCTTTCTCAATTGCCTCAATTCTTTGTGTAAGTTCTTATGCTTCTTTTTACATTATCAAGATAAAACCAATCTCATATTTATTCAATATTCCTCATGGAAATATATTTATGTCCATTAGATATTGTAAAGAAGTAATAAAATAATGCATGTGACTACCTATGAGGTATGCTCAGGTTATTGATTACATGTAAATGAAATCATTTTAATGCTTAGTAATTTTATAGAAAAATATGAATCTTTTCATTATTATAATTCAGTGGTTTGCCTGAGTGTTTTTATGTTATGTCTCCTGAAAGGAAATATATCTAGGAAGACTGAAGCAGCTAGATATCTTCAACATCACATCATCAAAGGCCTTCTGTCTGGGCTTCTTTGGGTAGACATATCTGAATTTCAAATGAGAGCTCAATACATAAGATTTCCAAACATTTTTTTTCCTGGATCAAATTGACAAACTTCATCAATAAAGAGTAGAATCAATGTAAATCAATCCAAAAGAAAAGAAAATAGAAAGTGGTATTTTCTTGGGATTGTATCAACAAGCAACTCTAACAATATAAGTCCATCACCCCAAATTTTCCAGTGGGAGGAAGAATTAAGAAACATAGAGTAAGCATCTTCCAAGGGCCATGCTGCTGGCCATCAGCAGAGTGAAAGGCTTACCCATTCTCCTGACTCTCGAGTCCTTATCTTGAGCCGGGTATATGTAGAAACCCACTGACTTCCCTCAGAAACAACCCATTTTCCTTGTGTGTGCTTAATTTCAGCTTTAGCTTTCCTCATTCACCATTTCAAATAGCTAATTCCAAAGCAGCCTCCTTCTACTTCACGCACTTGGTTGATCCAGTGGAATGTCTCTTGAAACTGATTTTTATATATCAAACCGGTTGCTGCTAACGTCCCGACACTTTATCTTAACACTCTCATCATACACGGCAATATTTAAGTGTGCAGCTGCCACCGAGATTCAGCTTATAAGATAGCTCAGTCTTTGGATGTGGGTTGTCTGAGATCACACATCTTCATACTCACTGCTTCGGTTGCCATGGCATTTTGTAAACACAGAACATTGGCTCAATAACTGAAGCTGCCTTTTTTGTGACTTGTATTCGCTCCCCAAATCTTTTAGCAAAGTGATTTCAGTTACTTATTGCATTTAGGGTTTCTGTTTTTTCTGTCTGTCTATTTGTTTGTTTGTTTTGGTCTATTCCTAAAAAAATCACTATTTTCTATGGTTTGCATAAATGTCCCAGAAAGACCCGTCCATAAGAGTCTTTACCAAAAATCATGGCAATATTGGGAGATGATAGATCATTAAAAGATGTAGCCTGATGGAATGAAGTTAGAACTTTGGAGAATGTGCCCTAAAGGAATTTGGGGGTCCAGTCCATCCTTATTCGTCTTTCTTTAAAATGAGAAGTTACCTTAGACACATGCTCCTAGCATGATGGACTGCCTCACCACAAACCAAAGAACGGTTAACTGTGGATTGTGACCTCTGAACCTGAACAGAGCAGCTTGTCTTCTTGTAAATTGATATGCTCTTTATCACAGTTCTGGAATGCAACACAACAGGCTATTACACCTTCCCACTCCATGAGCAGACTCTGACATCTGAAGTCTTTGAGCTATTGCTGCTGCTCATGATTTAATGACCGTACTTTGACCAAAACAACAATTTAAGAAACAATTGTGAGGGCTTGATTGCTACAATAATAAAGAATTTGTAAAAACAATACAATGCAGCTAGTCAAATGAGGTCAGACTAGCCCAGATAAGCCGGAGCATTGCCCAATGCTGACCACTCTAAAGTTTAGCCTTCACTAATCTTTATTTCTGTTTAATTTATCAAAATAAAGAACTTAAAAGGGATTTGGTACATAGTCTGATTGGTAGAGTGCTGGCCTAACATGCATGAAACCTTCTTGGCTTTAATTCTCAGTCAGCACCATGTAAAAAGGGCATGGAGGTACATGCCAGTAACTCGACATTGCAAAGGTGAGGGAAGAAGAAGCAAATTCAAGACCACCCTCAGTTATACAGCTAGGAACTCTGTGCTATACAAGACTAATAAGCAAACGAACAAATAAAAGAAGCAAAAGTATCACCAGGATGGTTTTTATGGTGTGTATTTCTCTGAACACTTGGAAAGTGGGTTGGCCATATCAGAATTGTTCTCAGTTTCAGTCTTCTTATGCACTTCTGTTTTCCTGGCTATAACCAACATGGTAGTAATAAAATATGGTATGCATATTTCTCTCCTCGACTGAAAAACATGTGTGGTTAAAGTCTGAACACTATTAATGACTTACATGCCTCTCCAGTTCTTCATGTTTTAAAATTGAGTTGCATTATAGTTGGAAGTTTATATTTAATAAACATACAAAGGACATGCACACACACACACACACACACACACACACACACACACACACACACACACATACACCTCTAGTTACGGAAGAATGTATTCTTCTATTCTATGACTTTGAGCTTTATAACATGCTATGCTCAGTGAAACGTCTTAAGCAAGCTTGTGTACCTTAACTTGACTTTTACTTTAGTGATGTGTCATTAGAAATATATGCCTGCAATACTGATCTTGGAAACTACATAACGTTAGTAGAGATTCCAGCACAGATGCATTGAAGAATACGTAATTTTTTTTTCTAGAACTTAGATTAACCCTTATGGTAAAGAATCATAGAGCTTTGATTTAGTATATATTTATAGCATAGCTGATTCATACAAGTCCCGCCCTCACCCCCGCCCCAGTGACTTGCTCTCTCTCTCTCTCTTTTCCTCACCACCCACACTCCTTCAAATAATGCTCCTCTACTTATCTTCAAGCTTTCATCTTCTTTCAACTTCTTTCTGCAGAGGAGACGCTCTGTCTCTGAGATCTTAATTACCAGCACATTTTCTCCTTCAGCATGATGGTGACTGTCTGTAATTTCACTTATTTTATTGTAATATCAGAGAGTCTTTCTCAGCAGGCCTGAGAACTTACCATGTACATCACTCTGGTTTTAAATGTACCATCTTCCTGTGCCTGCCTTTTGAGTGGTGTGGTTATAGGCGTACACCATTCTATTCAGCTCCTAATAGTTTATTAACAGTTATAATAGTGTGGTTCATTTTCTTCCTCCTTCACTCAATTAGAAAAAAAAGAAGCTACCTTTGGAGCTCTGGTACCTAGCACATTGTTATTTCAAAAATCTTGATGGGATATTTTTGAAACTGCTCAGCATTTTATTGTCTTAGCTGACTGGATCATTCATGATGACTTGTTGATATGGAAGCAGGTGGGTAACTGTTATTTAATGTTCTTGTGTACTGATAACAAAAATCAGAATTACTTGAGATAAAAGTAAATAAGCAAGTGATAAATTGGATGATTCTATATTATATGCCCTACAACTTCACTTGAAGTAAAAAACAGGAGAACAACAAAGAACAACAAACCACCCTAGGCAGAACGCACTAGCCAGTTGGAATGGAGGTATTCATATTTCACAAATTTTGTGAAGTGTGTTTGGAGTTTTGAGATTTATGGAAACAAGACTGGACTTAACTACTGTCAAAAGGTTGTAAGATAAAACTACCAGTTTGTCTAGGAAAACTGATAGTGGGAGCTATGGAGAACAGAGCAGTAGATAGAAACATGTCACGTTTGGTGAGAGAATATTCATTCTGTCTTGGGTATTTTCTCTTTTCTTGGTCTCTGATTTTAGACCTGCTTTGTGTGTGTGTGTGTGTGTGTGTGTGTGTGTGTGTGTGTGTTGGATTTCTTCCTCTTAAGTCCCTGAGGAGCAAAATTCACATAAACAATGTCATATAATCAAGTGCCAATAATAAAAACAAGCTAGAAAAACTGTCGTACTTTTAAAATTTGAGTGTTTCCTAAGACAACACCTTAGTAGCTGTGCTAGAATGACATCTGAATAAGAGACTTCTGAAAACTGTCATGGTCCTGATGTGTGTCATGGTCCCTATATGTGTACACTGTTGTCCAATCTGCTTTTGAAGGAACCATGAAGACACATGATGATATTCAACTCTACACTGTAGATAAGCAATGCAGGATGTTCATGCAGCTTGTCGATCCCAGAATTGTCCTGTCACCACACTGTCATGTATATTCTCACCAGTGGAGATGCTGAAGAATCACTGAAGATCCAAGAACTCAGGCTGGAGCCATAGACACTAGATCCAAGAAAGCAGCAGTTCGGGGAAGCACTAACTGCAGAGAAGACACCAAGCAGGACATGAGCATATTCCAACCTTTCTGCTTCTTACAGCAGACAGTTATTGAAGACGACTTGGGAGGTCATGAGACAATAAGAATGAAAAATAGAAACAGCTCAAAGACTATTTATTGGTGCCGTTGCTGCTTTATATAGCAAATCAATGCTATTTCCTTTGTCTAGATATTAATCTTAGGATCTGGAGTAGGTATAGCAGTGTTTAAGGCTAAACACAAACAAAGGCAGTCTGAAATAGAGTTAATGTAATGAAAGGAAACTAGTACAGTACGTGGTTGCCCCAAATGCACATTAAAATATCAAATTATTTTTCATTTAATTTTCCATGTCTGAAATCTCTCCACAAAAGTCAAGAATTTGTTACAAAGTAATTTACAGTTTTACTATAAGTAACCAGAAAATTATTTAGTTTTCTTTCTTAACTGTTTACTTTTCCTAGGATCATACTGGGGAAAACTTATGACTAGAACCTGGTTAAGAATTTTAGTTATACATAGTAACACAAAACATCTGCATTACCTTTGTAAATTATTCTTTTTACTTTATAGCGGTAACTCATTTATTCTTTCAGCAGTTATTCAATATCTTTAACTATAACCCTTGGACTTCAACTCAGCTTCATTAAACAGTTCCCACTGTGATTACCTGGGAACCTTCACCTAAAGATTTCCTACTGCTACTGGCTTGGACTGATAAGTGACACGTGTTGAAGAGGTCATGTGCCTATACCAATCTTCAGCGTCAGTGGCATAGCTCTGATGCATGTCCCATACAGTTTTGCTAAGTCTTCCCAGCTGTACACAATGAAGACCTGCTTAGTACACTTAATTAACCAATTTTTCCTTTTATATACTCAAATTTTTTCTCTCTGCCTGGGGGACATTCCAAGAACCCCAAGTTCTCATCCTTGTATATTCAAATACACGTTTTCTTTTCCAGGGGTCACCTGAGGAACAAACTCAGAAGCAGAACATGTCAGAACACAATGGCATGAACATGTAACACACGGTAAAGGAATCTAACATGGGTATAGATAATACACCAAAAGAATATCTGAAGAAATGTGAAGTGTGAATGATGAGCTCTCTACAGGACTGTAGAAAGCGAATCCAAGTAGCACAGCTGAACATCCTGAGACAGAGAGAATTCTGGGACAGAAGAAAGGTCAGTGTGAATAGATAATAGAAAACAAGGAGAAAATAATATACTTTCTACACAGAAAATAAAGAAGAACTGATGTACAAAACCATTTACCTAATCGTCCATTGTCAGACATCTCTGGTGTTTCCTGTGAATAGAGTAGCAATAAATATGGTTGAGTTAGCATCTCTGTAGTAGGGTGAATTGTATCTTTGGGTCCAAGAATAGCATAGATGGACCTTCAGATCAAATCTTATCTTTCTAAGGAACTGTTACAAATAATTCAATATTATCTGTACAAGTTTTCAGTCCTACCAGCAATGAATAGATATCTCCAACTTGCTCCCCATCTTTGTCAGCCCAATCTACCATATTTTATCTATCTTATCGATGTAAGAAGAAATTGCAAAATAGTTCTGATTTGTATTTCCCTTTGGATAAAAATGTTGAACATTTCTTTAAGTGTTTCTCAACCATTTGACTTTCTTCTTTAGGTAATTTTCTGTTCAAATACATAGCCCATGTTTTTTGGGATTGTTTGGATGGCTTTCTGGTCTTTGATTTTGTTTGGTTTGGGCTTTTTTAATGTCTGCTTTTTTGAGTTCTTTATGCATTTTGGATATTAGCCCCTACGAGCTATATAGCTATATAGCTGGTAACAAACAAACAAACAAACAACACTTTTATTCTGTAGGGTTCTGTTTTGTCTGAATAACAGCATTTTGTGCAATGGCACATGAGTTTCCATTTATTAATTGTTGTTCTTAGTGCCTGGTCCAATGGTGTTCTGTTCAGAAAATCTTTTCTGGTGCCAGTGATTTCAAGGATCCCCTCCCCTCCCCCCGCCACACTTGATCTTATTTCAGAATCAGCATATCAGGATGTAATTGAGGTCTTTGATGCAAGTTGAATTTTGTGTGGGGAGATGACTATTTCCATTCTCTGATATGCAGACATCCAATTTGACCAGCACTATATGTTAAAGATGCTGTCTCTTTTCCTGTGTGTATATCTGACTTCTTTGTCAAAAATCAGGTGTTCACGATTATGTAGACACATTACTGGGTCTTTAATTTATATTCCAGCTGATCAAACTGTCTTTTTAATGCACTAGCATATAATTTTTATTATTTTTTTTATTAACTTGAGTATTTCTTATATACATTTCAAGTGTTATTCCCTTTCCCGGTTTCCGGGCAAACATCCCCCTCCCCCCTCCCTTTCCTTATGGGTGTTCCCCTCCCAGCCCTCCCCCCATTGCCGCCCTCCCCCCATAGTCTAGTTCACTGGGGGTTCAGTCTTAGCAGGACCCAGGGTTTCCCCTTCCACTGCTGCTCTTACTAGGATATTCATTGCTACCTATGGGGTCAGAGTCCAGGGTCAGTCCATGTATAGTCTTTAGGTAGTGGCTTAGTCCCTGGAAGCTCTGGTTGCTTGACATTGTTGTACTTTTGGGGTCTCGAGCCCCTTCAAGCTCTTCCAGTTCTTTCTCTGATTCCTTCAACGGGGGCCTATTCTCAGTTCAGTGGTTTGCTGCTGGCATTCGCCTCTGTATTTGCTGTATTCTGGCTGTGTCTCTCAGGAGCGATCTACATCCGGTTCCTGTAGGCCTGCACTTCTTTGCTTCGTCCATCTTCTCTAATTGGGTGGCTGTATATGTATGGGTCATATGTGGGGCAGGCTCTGAATGGGTGTTCCTTCAGTCTCTGTTTTAATCTTTGCCTCTCCCTTCCCTGCCAAGGGTATTCTTTTTCCTCATTTAAAGAAGGAGTGAAGCATTCACATTTTGATCATCCGTCTTGAGTTTCGTTTGTTCTAGGGATCTAGGGTAATTCAAGCATTTGGGCTAATAGCCACTTATCAATGAGTGCATACCATGTATGTCTTTCTGTGAATGGATTAGCTCACTCAGGATGATATTTTCCAGTTCCAACCATTTGCCTACGAATTTCATAAAGTCGTTGTTTTTGATAGCTGAGTAATATTCCATTGTGTAGATGTACCACATTTTCTGAATCCATTCCTCTGTTGAAGGGGATCTGGGTTCTTTCCAGTTTCTGGCTATTATAAATAAGGCTGTGATGAACATAGTGGAGCACGTGTCTCTTTTATATGTTGAGGAATCTTTTGGGTATATGCCCAAGAGAGGTATAGCTGGATCCTCAGGCAGTTCAATGTCCAATTTTCTGAAGAACCTCCAGACTGATTTCCAGAATGGTTGTACCAGTCTGCAATCCCACCAACAATGGAGGAGTGTTCCTCTTTCTCCACATCCTCGCCAGCATCTGCTGTCACCTGAGTTTTTGATCTTAGCCATTCTCACTGGTGTGAGGTGAAATCTCAGGGTTGTTTTGATTTGCATTTCCCTTATGACTAAAGATGTTGAACATTTCTTTAGGTGTTTCTCAGCCATTCGGCATTCGTCAGCTGTGAATTCTTTGTTTAGCTCTGAACCCCATTTTTTAATAGGGTTATTTGTTTCCCTGTGGTCTAACTTCTTGAGTTCTTTGTATATTTTGGATATAAGGCCTCTATCTGTTGTAGGATTGGTAAAGATCTTTTCCCAATCTGTTGGTTGCCATTTTGTCCTAACCACAGTGTCCTTTGCCTTACAGAAGCTTTGCAGTTTTATGAGATCCCATTTGTCGATTCTTGATCTTAGAGCGTAAGCCATTGGTGTTTTGTTCAGGAAATTTTTTCCAGTGCCCATGTGTTCCAGATGCTTCCCTAGTTTTTCTTCTATTAGTTTGAGTGTGTCTGGTTTGATGTGGAGGTCTTTGATCCACTTGGACTTAAGCTTTGTACAGGGTGATAAGGATGGATCGATCTGCATTCTTCTACATGTTGCCCTCCAGTTGAACCAGCACCATTTGCTGAAAATGCTATCTTTTTTCCATTGGATGGTTTTGGCTCCTTTGTCAAAAATCAAGTGACCATAGGTGTGTGGGTTCATTTCTGGGTCTTCAATTCTATTCCATTGGTCTATCTGTCTGTCTCTGTACCAATACCATGCAGTTTTTATCACTATTGCTCCGTAATACTGCTTGAGTTCAAGGATAGTGATTCCCCCTGACGTCCTTTTATTGTTGAGGATAGCTTTAGCTATCCTGGGTTTTTTGTTATTCCAGATGAATTTGCAAATTGTTCTGTCTAACTCTTTGAAGAATTGGATTGGTATTTTGATGGGGATTGCATTGAATCTCTAGATTGCTTTTGGTAAAATGGCCATTTTTACTATATTAATCCTGCCAATCCATGAGCATGGGAGATCTTTCCATCTTCTGAGGTCTTCTTCAATTTCTTTCTTCAGTGTCTTGAAGTTCTTATTGTACAGATCTTTTACTTGCTTGGTTAAAGTCACACCGAGGTACTTTATATTATTTGGGTCTATTATGAAGGGTGTCGTTTCCCTAATTTCTTTCTCGGCTTGTTTGTCTTTTGTATAGAGGAAGGCAACTGATTTATTTGAGTTAATTTTATACCCAGCCACTTTGCTGAAGTTGTTTATCAGCTTTAGTAGTTCTCTGGTGGAACTTTTGGGATCACTTAAATATACTATCATGTCATCTGCAAATAGTGATATTTTGACCTCTTCTTTTCCGATCTGTATCCCCTTGATCTCCTTTTGTTGTCTAATTGCTCTGGCTAGAACTTCAAGAACTATATTGAATAAGTAGGGAGAGAGTGGGCAGCCTTGTCTAGTCCCGGATTTTAGTGGGATTACTTCAAGTTTCTCTCCATTTAGTTTAATGTTAGCAACTGGTTTGCTGTATATGGCTTTTACTATGTTTAGGTATGGGCCTTGAATTCCTATTCTTTCCAGGACTTTTATCATGAAGGGGTGTTGAATTTTGTCAAATGCTTTCTCAGCATCTAATGAAATGATCATGTGGTTCTGTTCTTTCAGTTTGTTTATATAATGGATCACGTTGATGGTTTTCCATATATTAAACCATCCCTGCATGCCTGGGATGAAGCCTACTTGATCATGGTGGATGATTGTTTTGATGTGCTCTTGGATTCGGTTTGCCAGAATTTTATTGAGTATTTTTGCGTCGATATTCATAAGGGAAATTGGTCTGAAGTTCTCTTTCTTTGTTGGGTCTTTGTGTGGTTTAGGTATAAGAGTAATTGTGGCTTCATAGAAGGAATTCGGAAGTGATCCATCTGTTTCAATTTTGTGGAATAGTTTGGATAATATTGGTATGAGGTCTTCTATGAAGGTTTGATAGAATTCTGCACTAAACCCGTCTGGACCTGGGCTCTTTTTGGTTGGGAGACCTTTAATGACTGCTTCTATTTCCTTAGGAGTTATGGGGTTGTTTAACTGGTTTATCTGTTCCTGATTTAACTTTGATACCTGGTATCTGTCTAGGAAATTGTCCATTTCCTGAAGATTTTCAAGTTTTGTTGAATATAGGTTTTTATAGTAAGATCTGATGATTTTTTGAATTTCCTCTGAATCTGTAGTTATGTCTCCCTTTTCATTTCTGATTTTGTTAATTTGGACGCACTCTCTCTGTCCTCTCGTTAGTCTGGCTAAGGGTTTATCTATCTTGTTGATTTTCTCAAAGAACCAGCTTTTGGTTCTGTTGATTCTTTCTATGGTCCTTTTTGTTTCTACTTGGTTGATTTCAGCTCTGAGTTTGATTATTTCCTGCCTTCTACTCCTCCTGGGTGTATTTGCTTCTTTTTGTTCTAGATCTTTTAGGTGTGCTGTCAAGCTGCTGACATATGCTCTTTCCTGTTTCTTTCTGCAGGCACTCAGCGCTATGAGTTTTCCTCTTAGCACAGCTTTCATTGTGTCCCATAAGTTTGGGTATGTTATACCTTCATTTTCATTTAATTCTAAAAAGTTTTTAATTTCTTTCTTTATTTCTTTCTTGACCAGGTTATCATTGAGTAGAGCATTGTTCAATTTCCACGTATATGTGGGCATTCTTCCCTTATTGTTATTGAAGACCAGTTTTAGGCCGTGGTGGTCCGATAGCACACATGGGATTATTTCTATCTTTCTGTACCTGTTGAGGCCCGTTTTTTGACCAATTATATGGTCAATTTTGGAGAAAGTACCATGAGGAGCTGAGAAGAAGGTATATCCTTTTGCTTTAGGATAGAATGTTCTATGAATATCTGTTAAGTCCATTTGGCTCATGACTTCTCTTAGTCTGTCGACATCACTGTTTAATTTCTGTTTCCATGATCTGTCCATTGATGAGAGTGGGGTGTTGATATCTCCCACTATTATTGTGTGAGGTGCAATGTGTGTTTTGAGCTTTAGTAAGGTTTCTTTTACGTATGTAGGTGCCCTTGTATTTGGGGCATAGATATTTAGGATTGAGAGTTCATCTTGGTGGATTTTTCCTTTGATGAATATGAAGTGTCCTTCCTTATCTTTTTTGATGACTTTTAGTTGGAAATTGATTTTATTTGATATTAGAATGGCTACTCCAGCTTGCTTCTTCTGACCATTTGCTTGGAAATTGTTTTCCAGCCTTTCACTCTGAGGTCGTGTCTGTCTTTGTCTCTGAGGTGTGTTTCCTGTAGGCAGCAGAATGCAGGGTCCTCGTTGCGTATCCAGTTTGTTAATCTATGTCTTTTTATTGGGGAGTTGAGGCCATTGATATTGAGAGATATTAAGGAATAGTGATTATTGCTTCCCGTTATATTCATATTTGGATGTAAGGTTATGTTTGTGTGCTTTCATTCTCTTTGTTTTGTTGCCAAGACGATTAGTTTCTTGCTTCTTCTAGGGTATAGCTTGCCTCCTTATGTTGGGCTTTACCATTTATTATCCTTTGTAGTGCTGGATTTGTAGAAAGATATTGTGTAAATTTGGTTTTGTCATGGAATATCTTGGTTTCTCCATCAATGTTAATTGAGAGTTTTGCTGGATACAGTAACCTGGGCTGGCATTTGTGTTGTCTTAGGGTCTGTATGACATCAGTCCAGGATCTTCTGGCCTTCATAGTTTCTGGCGAGAAGTCTGGTGTGATTCTGATAGGTCTGCCTTTATATGTTACTTGACCTTTTTCCCTTACTGCTTTTAATATTCTTTCTTTATTTTGTGCGTTCGGTGTTTTGACAATTATGTGATGGGAGGTGTTTCTTTTCTGGTCCAATCTATTTGGAGTTCTGTAGGCTTCTTGTATGTCTATGAGTATCTCTTTTTTTAGGTTAGGGAAGTTTTCTTCTATGATTTTGTTGAAGATATTTACTGGTCCTTTGAGCTGGGAGTCTTCACTCTCTTCTATACCTATTATCCTTAGGTTTGATCTTCTCATTGAGTCCTGGATTTCCTGTATGTTTTGGACCAGTAGCTTTTTCCGCTTTACATTATCCTTGAGAGTTGAGTCAATGATCTCTATGGAATCTTCTGCTCCTGAGATTCTCTCTTCCATCTCTTGTATTCTGTTGGTGAAGCTTGTATCTACAGCTCCTTGTCTCTTCTTTCGGTTTTCTATATCCAGGGCTGTTTCCCTGTGTTCTTTCTTGATTGCTTCTATTTCCATCCTCAATTCCTTCAACTGTTTGATTGTGTTTTCCTGGAATTCTTTCAGGGATTTTTGTGTCTCCTCTCTATGGGCTTCTGCTTGTTTATTTATGTTTTCCTGGAATTCTTTCAGGGATTTTTGCGATTCCTCTCTGTAGGCTTCTACTTGTTCTCTAAGGGAGTTCTTCACGTCTTTCTTGAAGTCCTCCAGCATCATGATCAAAAATGATTTTGAAACTAGATCTTGCTTTTCTGGTGTGTTTGGATATTCCATGTTTGTTTTGATGGGAGAATTGGGCTCCAATGGTGCCATGTAGTCTTGGTTTCTGTTGCTTGGGTTCCTGCGCTTGCCTCTCGCCATCAGATTATCTCTGGTGTTACTTTGTTTTGCTATTTCTGACAGTGGCTAGACTGTCCTATAAGCCTGTGTGTCAGGAGTGCTGTAGACCTGTTTTCCTCTCTTTCAGTCAGTTATGGGGACAGAGTGTTCTGCTTTTGGGCGTGTAGTTTTTCCTCTCTACAGGTCTTCAGCTGTTCCTGTGGGCCTGTGTCTTGAGTTCACCAGGCAGCTTTCTTGCAGCAGAAAATTTGGTCTTACCTGTGGTCCTGAGGCTCAAGTTCGCTCGTGGGGTGCTGCCCACGGGCTCTCTGCAGTGGCAGCAACCAGGAAGACCTGTGCTGCCCCTTCCGGGAGCTTCAGTGCACCAGGGTTCCAGATGGTCTTTGGCTTTTTCCTCTGGCGTCCGAGATGTGTGTGCAGAGAGCAGTCTCTTCTGGTTTCCCAGGCTTGTCTGCCTCTCTGAAGGTTTAGCTTTCCCTCCCATGGGATTTGGGTGCAGAGAACTGTTTATCAGGTCTGTTTCTTTCAGGTTCTGGCAGTGTCTCAGGCAGGGGTCCTGCCGCTCCTGGGCCCTCCCCCACGGGAGCCCAGAGGCCTTATACAGTTTCCTCTTGGGCCAGGGATGTGGGCAGGGGTGAGCAGTGTTGGTGGTCTCTTCCGCTCTGCAGCCTCAGGAGTGCCCACCTGACCAGGCGGTTGGGTCTCTCCGTAATTTTTATTATTATATCTCTTTAATACAGTTTGAGTTATCATTTGGGGGTATTTTTAATATCCTGACTTTTTTATGTTTCCATACAGAATTGAAATTATCATTTCAATCTCTGTGAAGAATTTGGTTGGAATCACATCGGAGATTGCAGGGAATCTCATCTTGATCTAAATTTGGTAGGTGATATATTGACAAAATTATCTGTTTCTTTTAGATTTTCCAATTTGATTCAGTACAGCTTTTTAAAATGTCTTTATGAATCTCTGCATTCCTCAGTGTCCATTTTTATGTCCCTCCTCTGTCTCTAATTTTGTAATTTGATTTTTCTCTCTCAACATTTTTGCTAATTTGACTAAAGGTTTGTCAATCTTATTGATTCTCTCAAAGCACCAATTCTATTTCAATGATTTGTTTTATTGGTTTTTGTATGATTGGTTTGTATTTTATTGATTTCCCCCATGAGTTTATTTATTACCATTTGCTTCTTTGGAGTGTGGTTTCTTCCTTTTATTCTAGAGCTTTCAGGTGTGTCATTTAGCTACTAATATGAGATACCTCTAAATTTTTTACATAGGTATTTAGTTCTACAAACTTACCTCTTAAGGCACCCTTCATTGTGTCCCAGAATTTTGAGTATGTTGTGTTTCCCCTTTATTGAAGTCTAGAAATTAAAATTTTACTTTTCTAATTCCTGTCTTGACTGACTCTTCACTCAGTAGTGAATTGTTCATTTTCATGAATTTGCAAACTTCCTGTTGACTCAAGGTAGTTAGAGTGCATATCAAGGGTAGTTAGAGAGGATGCAAGAGGTTATATCAATTTTCTCATATCTCTTGAGTCCTGTCCAATATGTGGTCAGCATTGAAGAAAGTTCCAAGAGATATTGAGTAACAAGGTATATTCTTTTGTTTAAGTAAAATATCTGCTAAGTCTATTCAGTTTACAATGTCAATTATCACCAGAATATTTCTATTTAGTGTTTATCTGAATGATCTGTCTACTGGCAAGAGTGAGATATTGATATCATCAAGGGTCAATATGTGGTTACGCTATAGTAGTGTATCTTTCACAAACTTGGATACCCTTGTCTTTAGTGCACAGATGTAAAACACTGCAATGTTCTCTTGGTGAATTTTTCTGTTAATGAGTGTTCCTTCTTCTCTATCTTTATTAATTTTCTGGGTTGAACTCTAGTGTGTCAGATATTAAGATGATTACACAGGCTTGATTCTTACGTCCATTTCCTTGGGATATCTTTCCCATTCTTTTATCCTGAGGTGATGTCTATCTTGGATGTTAATGTGTATTTCTTGAATGCAGCAAAAGGGTCCTGTTTTCCTATCTGTTCTGTTAGTCTGCGTCTTTTTATATCTTTTTATTGGGGGAATTGATATCATTGATGTGGAGAGTTATCAGTGAGCAATTCATGTTGATTACTGTTATACTATTGTTATAATATGATGTTATTTTTTCCTTCTTTTGATTTACTGGTCTGATATTTACTCACTATGATTTCTATGGTGTAGTTAACCCTTTCAAGTTAGGTTTTCTTCAGGCAACTTCTGGGGGGATGGATTTGTAAATGGGTCCTGCTTAAATTTGTTTTTATCATAAAATCTTTCCTTTTTTCTACTATTATGATTCAAGTGTTGCCAGGTAACTTGCTTTGGGTTGGTATCTGCAGCCTCTTAGAGTTGGTAAAACATGTGCTCAGGCCCATATGGCTTTTTCTCTTTTTTCCATCTTTATTAACTTGGGTATTTCTTATTTACATTTCAAATGCTATTACCTTTCCCGGTTTCCAGGAAAACATCCCCCTAACCCTTCCCCCTCCCCTTCTTTATGGGTGTTCCCCTCCCCATCCTCCCCCCATTACCACCCTCCCCCCAAGAATCCCTTTCACTAGGGGTCCAGCCTTGGCAGGACCTAGGGCTTCCCCTTCCACTGGTGCCCTTACTAGGCTATTCATTGCTACATATGAGGTTGGAGCCCAGGATCAGTCCATGTATAGTTTTTGGGTAGTGCTTTAGTCACTGGAAGCTCTGGTTGGTTGGCATTGTTGTTCATATGGGGTCTCAAGCCCCTTCAGCTCTTTCAGTTGTTTCTCTGATTCCTTCAACAGGGGTCCCATTCTAAGTTCAGTGGTCTGCTGCTGTCATTTGCCTATATATTTGCCATATTCTGGCTGTATCTCTCAGGAGAGATCTACGTCCAGTCCCTGTCAGCTTGCACTTCTTTGCTTCATCCATCTTATCTAGTTTGGTGGTTGTATATGTATGAGCCACATCTGGGACAGGCTCTGAATGGGTGTTCCTTCTGCCTCTGTTTTAAACTTTGCCTCCCTATTCCCTCCCAAGGGTATTCTTGTTTCCCTTTAAAGAAGGAGTGAAGGATCCACATTTTGGTCATCCTACTTGAGTTTCATGTGTTCTGTGCATCTAGAGTAATTCAAGCATTTGGGCTAATATCCACTTATCAATGAGTGCATACGATGTGTGTTTTTCTGTGATTGGGTTACCTCACTCAGGATGACATTTTCCAGTTCCATCTATTTGTCTATGAAGTTCATAAAGTCATTGTTTTTGATAGCTACATAGTATTCTACTGTGTAGATGTACCACATTTTCTGTATCCATTCCTCTGTTGAAGGGCATCTGGGTTCTTTCCAGCTTCTGGCTACTATGAACCCAGTGGAGCATGTGTCTTTGTTATATGTTGGAGAATCTTTTGGGTATATGCCCAAGAGAGGTATAGCAGGGTCCTCAGGTAGTTCAATGTCCAATTTTCTGAGGAATCTCCAGACTGATTTACAGAATGGTAGTACCAGTCTGCAATCCCACCAACAATGGAGGGGTGTTCCTCTTTCTCCACATCCTCACCAGCATCTGCTGTCTCTGCAGTTTTTGATCTTAGCCATTCTGACTGGTGTGAGGTAGAAATTCAGGGTTGTTTTGATTTGCATTTTTCTTATGACTAAAGATATTGAACATTTCTTTAGCTGCTTCTCAGCCATTTGGCATTCTTCAGCTGTAAATTCTTTATTTACCTCTGAACCCAATTATTAACAGGGTTATTTGTCTCCCTGCAGTCTAACTTCATGAGTTCTTTGTATATTTTGAATAAAAGCCCTCTATCAGTTGTAGGATTGGTAAAGATCTTTTCCCAATCTGTTGGTTGCCATTTTGTCCTAACAATAGTGTCCTTTGCCTTACAAAAGCTTTGTAGTTTTATGAGATCCCATTTGTCGATTCTGGATCTTAGAGCATAAGCCATTGGTGTTTTGTTCAGGAAATTTTCTCCAGTGCCATGTGTTCAAGATTCTTCCCCACTTTTTCTTCTATTAGTTTGAGTATATCTAGTTTAATCTGGAGATCCTTGATCCACTTAGACTTAAGCTTTGTACAGAGTGATGAGAATGCATTGATTTGCATTCTTCTACATGCTGATCTCCAGTTGAACCAGCACCATTTGCTGAAAATGCTATCTTTTTTCCATTTGATAGTTTTGGCTCCTTTGTCAAAAATCAAGTGCCCATAGGTGTGTGGGTTCATTTCTGGGTCTTCAATTCTGTTCCACTGGTCTATCTGTCTGTCTCTGTACCAGTACCATGCAGTTTTTATCACTATTGCTCTGTAATACTGCTTGAATTCAGGGATAATGATTCCCCCTGAAGTCCTTTTATTGTTGAGGATAGTTTTAGCTATTCCGGGTTTTTTGTTATTTCAGATGAATTTCCAAATTATTCTGTCTAACTCTTTGAAGAATTGGACTGGAATTTTGATGGGGATTGCATTGAATCTATAGATCACTTTTGGTAGAATGGCCATTTTTACTATATTAATCCTGCCAATCCATGAGCATGGGAGATCTTTCCATCTTCTGAGATCTTCTTCAATTTCTTTCTTCAGAGGCTTGAAGTTCTTATCATACAGATCTTTCACTTGCTTGGTTAAGTCAAACCGAGGTATTTTATATTATTTGGGACTATTATGAAGGGTGTTATTTCCCTAATTCCTTTTTCAGCTTGTTTCTCTTTTTATAGAGGAATGCTACTTATTTATTTGAGTTAATTTTATACCCAGCCACTTTGCTGAAGTTGTTTATCAGCTTTAGTAGTTCTCTTGTGGAACTGTTGGGTCCAGTAAATATACTATCATATCATCTGCAAATAGTGATATTTTGACTTCTTCCTTTCCAATATGTATCCCTTTGATCTCCTTTTGTTTGATTGCTGTGGCTAGGACTTTGAAACCTATATTGAATAAGTAGGGAGAGAGTGGGCAGCTTTGTCTAGTCCCTGATTTTAATGGGATTGCTTCAAGTTTCTCTCCATTTAGTTTAATGTTAGCTACTGGTTTGCTGTATATGGCTTTTACTATGTTTAGGTATGGGTCTTGAATTCCTGTTCTTTCCAGGAGTTTTATCATGAAGAGGTGATGAATTTTGTCAAATGCTTTGTCAGCATCTAATGAAATGATCATGTAGTTTTATCTTTCAGTTTGTTTGTTTATATAGTGGATTATGTTGATGTTTTCTGTATATTAAACCATCCCTGCATACCTGGGATGAAGCCTACTTGATCATGATGGATGATTGTTTTGATATGCTCTTGAATTCAGTTTGCAAGAATTTTATTGAGCATTTTTGCGTCAATATTCATAAGGAAATTGGTCTGAAGTCCCCTTTCTTTGTTACTTATTTGTGTGGTTTAGGTATAAGAGTAACTAACTGTGACTTCATAGAAGGATTCGGTAGCACTCCATCTGTTTCAGTTTTGTGGAATAGTTTGGATAGTATTGGTATGAGGTCTTCTATGAAGGTCTGATAGAATTCTGCACTGAACCCATCTGGACCTGGGCTCTTTTTGGTTGGGAGACTTTTAATGACTGCTTCTATTTCTTTAGTAGTTATGGGGCTTTTTAAATGGTTTATCTGTACCTGATTTAACTTTGGTAATTGGTATCTGTCTAGGAAATTGTCCATTTCCTGCAGATTTTCAAGTTTTGTTGAATATAGGCTTTTGTAGTAGTATTTGATGATGTTTTAAATTTCCTCTGACTCTGTTGTTATGTTTCCCTTTTCATTTCTGATTTTGTTAATTTAGACACACTCTCTGTGTCCCCTCATTAGTCTGGCTAAGATTTTATCTATCTTGCTGATATGGCTTTTAAATTAGCCATTGAAAAGTCAGGTGTGAATCTAATTTAACTGAAGAATCCTCAGGATGGCAGCCTAGAGAGAGCATTCCTTCTCTGCTCATTTCTAGTTGACAGGGTCTGGCTTTATTTGATGCCTTCACCTTCATTTTCACAAACTGATTATTTTTCCCACCTGTGGACATCAGGGTTTCTCACTTTTAATGCAGTTCCTACTCACAGGGATTTTTCAGCTAATCTCCCGAACAATAGGAATTGTCCTGATAAACTCTGCCTTCTCCTCTGTGATATAGATCATGTGGTTTTCTCAGACAAAGCCCCTGTGTGTTAAATTTTTTCTTAATTTCCAAGTTCAGCTACATCCTGACCATTGTATATAAACTGGACTTTACTTCTAATGCTTTTTCCAGTAGAAATTTCCACAGTTCATCTATTTCACATCAGATGATCTTGTGTTGGTCATCTATTTGCTGATCTATGACTAAAACGACCAATCAGCAACAATTCAGTGGAAGGAGAGAGAGAGAGACTTTTGCAGTGTTATAACCCAGCAATAATACTTTCTTTAAATTTCGAGTGGCTTCCTATTATTGGTCAAGCTAGATGCAGACTATGATTAAAATATCTCACATGTACCTACAAAATAAATCAGAAGAAAATAACAATACATAATAGTTTAAGAAAACCAGTACCCAGTTCCTCAAAATAATGAAATTTGAAGACCAATGGGGAGGCAAAAAAGTGAGTAAATATAAACCTCTGACGCAATTACTCAATCAGACAGAAAGATATTAAGAGAGGCAAAGAAAATTTTAGGTGGCAAGGAACATGATTTTAGTCCTTGTTCTTATTATGAGAGGGTTAGCATAAAATTTCTCCTTCCAGGGGCTGTGAGGATAACTCAGTCAGGAAAAGAGCCTGCCACATGTTCACAAGAGCCTTTCTACAGACCTTCAGCACCCATGTAAAAGCCAGGTGTGATGGGATGTATGTTTAACCACACTGCTGGTTGGGGAGTTACAATAGGAACCGAGGCAGTGGATCAGGAGAATTCATTGTTAATCTAGCCAGAAGGAATCAGGACTCCAGATTCAAGGAGAGACACTATTTCAGAATAATAAGATGGACTGCAGCTGAGGAAGACATCTGATATTGATCTCTGACTTCCACAGGCACTTGTACACATAGTCTAACCTACCCACATAAAGAGGTTTTCCCTTCATGCTCACACAATCATGTATATCCTCTCCCCCTCCTCTCTCTTTCTCTCTCTCTCTCTCTCTCTCTCTCTCTCTCTCTCTCTCTCTCTCACCTGATAATATATTCCCTTCAGCTCTCTTCTGAATCTGGACTAGACCCCTATATCAAGGATTAAAACTCATCTGAAAACCCCTCATACTCAGAAACACTCAAAATTCTCTTAGTAAATTGTACCAGTGTTATGTTGCTACCGAAAGTTTTGAAGTCCCTAATTAAAAGCTAAGGGTAGAAGTTTGTTAAATGTTTGTGCTAACTTCATATAATCATGTTGTCTGGGTTTTGCCAGCAATAGTCCAGTTTATCATACAGTGAATCACATATGCTTTGTCTCCCAGCAACAGTATCTTAAGGCCCAGAGCGAGGCCAGAAACTTGTTTTTAATGATGTCTTTCAAGCCATAAGCTTTTTGTGATACTCCCTAGGTGACAGCATCCTAGAGCTCAGATAAACCAGGTTGGAAATACCCCAAAAGCATGGAGAAGGATACCTTAGGAATGCTATGCTATGACACAGGCTTAGAGGCTGTTCTTGTATAAACACACAAGAAAACTAGAAAGGGGGGTGCTCTAGCAAACTGTTCAGTGAAGGTTGTAAGGTTATCACAAATAATATCAAAACAATGTAGAACAACTCAGTGTTTTTCAACAGCACAATGTCAAAGGACTATAAAGGCCAAGCAATAGATTCTCCTGCTGTCCCTACGGGGGGGTAGCCATGTCACTGTTTAAGTGGATGGTAAGTACTATTCTTTGTCAAAGAATGAGCCCTATTTAGATGGTTAGCATATTGTAACAGAAAATTACAGAGCAGAATTGAGGCAATCAGTACACTGCCCAAGATACTGTCTAAGCTGACTCCACCAATAAGAAAGAGCTACTTGAGCCTGTTTCGCTTTGTAGAGGGAGAAGGAAAGGGAAAGGGAGGTCACAAGTTCTTTGCTTGCAGTCTCAAAGAATTGGTCAGGAAGAAAGGTGTTCTTTAAATACCAACGCAGCTGCCCGCAGCAGCTCTCTGCTCCCAAACCCCGTAGGAGAGAGCCCTCACCGCCTGGACAGGTGGGCACTCCTGAGGCTACAGAGCTGAAGAGACCACCAACACTGCCCACCCCTGCCCACATCCCTGGCCCAAGAGGAAACTGTATACGGCCTCTGGGTTCCCTTGGATAAGGGCACAGCAGCAGCGGGTCCCCTGCGTCTGAGACACTGCCGGAACTTGAAGGGACTGACTGGATAAACAGTTCTCCGCACCCAAATCCCGTGGGAGGGAGAGCTAAACTTTCAGAGAGGCAGACACGCCTGGGAAACGAGAAGAGACTGCACTCTGCACACATTACTGATTCCAGAGGAAAACACCAAACGCCATCTGGAACCCTGGTGCACGGAAGCTCCCAGAAATGGCGGCACAGATCTTCCTGGTTGCTGCGGCTGCAGAGAGCTCATAAGCAACACCCCACGAGCAAACTTGAGCCTCAGGACCACAGGTAAGACCAACTATTCTGCTGCAAGTGACCCGCCTGGTGAACTCAAGACACAGGCCCACAGGAACAGCTGAAGACCTGTAGAGAGGAAAAACTACACGCCCAAAAGCAGAACACTCTGTCCCCATAACTGGCTGAAAGAAAACAGGAAAACAGGTCTACAGCACTCCTGACACACAGGCTTATAGGACAGTCTAGCCACTGTCAGAAATAGCAGAAAAAAGTAATACTAGAGATAATCTGATGGCGAGAGGCAAGCACAGGAACCCAAGCAACAGAAACCAAGACTACATGGCATCATCGGAGCCCAATACTCCTACCAAAGCAAACACAGAATATCCAAACACACCAGAAAAGCAAGATCTAGTTTCAAAATCATATTTGATCATGATGCTGGAGGACTTCAAGAAAGATCTGAAGAACTCCCTTAGAGAAACACAGGAAAACATTAATAAACAAGTAGAAGCCTACAGAGAGGAATCGCAAAAATCCCTGAAAGAATTCCAGGAAAACATAAATAAACAAGTAGAAGCCCATAGAGAGGAGTCACAAAAATCCCTGAAAGAATTCCAGGAAAACACAATCAAACAGTTGAAGGAATTAAAAATGGAAATAGAAGCAATCAAGAAAGAACACATGGAAACAACCCTGGATATAGAAAACCAAAAGAAGAGACAAGGAGAGGTAGATATGAGCTTCACCAACAGAATACAAGAGATGGAAGAGAGAATCTCAGGAGCAGAAGATTCAAAAGAAATCATTGACTCAACTGTCAAAGATAATGTAAAGCAGAAAAAGCTACTGGTCCAAAATATACAGGAAATCCAGGACACAATGAGAAGATCAAACCTAAGGATAATAGGTATAGAAGAGAGTGAAGACTCCCAGCTCAAAGGACCAGTAAATGTCTTCAACAAAATCATAGAAGAAAACTTCCCTAACCTAAAAAAAGAGATACCCATAGGCGTACAAGAAGCCTACAGAACTCCAAATAGATTGGACCAGAAAAGAAACACATCCCGTCACATAATAGTCAAAACACCAAATGCACAAAATAAAGAAAGAATATTAAAAGCAGTAAGGGAAAAAGGTCAAGTAACATATAAAGGCAGACCTATCAGAATCACACCAGACTTCTTGCCAGAAACTATGAAGGCAAGAAGATCCTGGACTGATGTCATACAGACCCTAAGAGAACACAAATGCCAGCCCAGGTTACTGTATCCTGCAAAACTCTCAATTAACATAGATGGAGAAACCAAGATATTCCATGACAAAACCAAATTTATACAATATCTTTCTACAAATCCAGCACTACAAAGGATAATAAATGGTAAAGCCCAACATAAGGAGGCAAGCTATACCATAGAAGAAGCAAGAAACTAATCGTCTTGGCAACAAAACAAAGAGAAGAAAAGCACACAAACATAACCTCATAACCAAATATGAATATAACAGGAAGCAATAATCACTATTCCTTAATATCTTTCAACATCAGTGGCCTCAACTCCCCAATAAAAAGACACAGATTAACACACTGGATACGCAACGAGGATCCTGTATTCTGCTGCCTATAGGAAACACAACTCAGAGACAAAGACAGACACTACCTCAGAGTGAAAGGCTGGAAAACAACTTTCCAAGCAAATGATCAGAAGAAGCAAGCTGGAGTAGCCATTCTAATATCAAATAAAATCAATTTTCAACTAAAAGTCATCAAAAAAGATAAGGAAGGACACGTCATATTCATCAAAGGAAAAATCCACCAAGATGAACTCTCAATCCTAAATATCTATGCCCCAAATACAAGAGCAACTGCATACATAAAAGAAACGTTACTAAAGCTCAAAACACACATTGCACTGCACACAATAATAATAGGTGATTTCAACACCCCACTCTCATCAATGGGCAGATCATGGAAACAGAAATTAAACAGAGACATAGACAGACTAAGAGAAGTCATAAGCCAAATGGACTTAACAGATATTTATAGAACATTCTATCCTAAAGTAAAAGGATACACCTTCTTCTCAGCTCCTCACGGTACTTTCTCCAAAATTGACCATATAATTGGTCAAAAAACGGGCCTCAACAGGTACAGAAAGATAGAAATAATCCCATGCGTGCTATCAGACCACGATGGCCTAAAGCTGGTCTTCAATAACAATAAGGGAAGAATGCCCACACATACGTGGAAATTGATCAATGTTCTACTCAATGATAACCTGGTCAAGGAAGAAATAAAGAAAGAAATTAAAGACTTTTTAGAATTTAATGAAAATGAAGGTACAACATATGCAAACTTATGGGACACAATGAAAGCTGTGCTAAGAGGAAAACTCATAGCGCTGAGTGCGTGCAGAAAGAAACAGGAAAGAGCATATGTCAGCAGCTTGACAGCACACAGAAAAGCTCTAGAACAAAAAGTATCAAACACACCAAAAAGGAGTAGAAGGCAGGAAATACTCAAACTTAGAGGTGAAATCAACCAAGTAGAAACAAAAAAGACCATAGAAAGAATCAACAGAACCAAAAGTTGGTTGTTTGAGAAAATCGACAAGATAGATAAAACCTTAGCCAGACTAACGAGAGGACACAGAGAGTGCGTCCAAATTAACAAAATCAGAAATGAAAAGGGAGACATAACTACAGATTCAGAGGAAATTCAAAAAATCATCAGATCTTACTATAACAGCCTATATTCAACAAAACTTGAAAATCTGCAGGAAATGGACAATTTCCTAGACAGATACCAGGTATCGAAGTTAAATCAGGAACAGATAAACCAGTTAAACAACCCCATAACTCCTAAGGAAATAGAAGCAGTCAATAAAGGTCTCCCAACCAAAAAGAGCCCAGGTCCAGACAGGTTTAGTGCAGAATTCTATCAGACCTTCATAGAAGACTTCATACCAATATTATCCAAAGTATTCCACAAAATTGAAACAGATGGCGCACTACCAAATTCCTTCTATGAAGCCACAATTACTCTTATACCTAAACCACACAAAGACCCAAGAAAGAAAGAGAACTTCAGACCAATTTCCCTTATGAATATCGACGCAAAAATACTCAATAAAATTCTGGCAAACCGAATCCAAGAGCACATCAAAACAATCATCCACCATGATCAAGTAGGCTTCATCCCAGGCATGCAGGGATGGTTCAATAAATGGAAAACCATCAACGTGATCCATTATATAAACAAACTGAAAGAACAAAACCACATGATCATTTCATTAGATGCTGAGAAAGCATTTGACAAAATTCAACACCCCTTCATGTTAAAAGTCCTGGAAAGAAAAGGAATTCAAGGCCCATACCTAAACATAGTAAAAGCCATATTCAGCAAACCAGTTGCTAACATTAAACTAAATGGAGAGAAACTTGAAGCAATCCCACTAAAATCAGGGACTAGACAAGGCTGCCCACTCTCTCCCTACTTATTCAATATAGTTCTTGAAGTTCTAGCTAGAGGAATCACACAACCAAAGGAGGTCAAGGGGATCAGAAAAGAAGAAGTCAAAATATCACTATTTGCAGATGATATGATAGTATATTTAAGTGATCCCAAAAGTTCCACCAGAGAACTTCTAAAGCTGATAAACAACTTCAGCAAAGTGGCTGGGTATAAAATTAACTCAAATAAATCAGTAGCCTTCCTCTACACAAAAGAGAAACAAGCCGAGAAAGAAATTAGGGAAACGACACCCTTCATAATAGAGCCAAATAATATAAAGTACCTCGGTGTGACTTTAACCAAGCAAGTAAAAGATCTGTACAATAAGAACTTCAAGACTCAAGAAAGAAATTGAAGAAGACCTCAGAAGATGGAAAGATCTCCCATGCTCATGGATTGGCAGGATTAATATAGTAAAAATAGCCATTTTACCAAAAGCGATCTACAGATTCAATGCAATCCCCATCAAAATACCAATCCAATTCTTCAAAGAGTTAGACAGAACAATTTGCAAATTCATCTGGAATAACAAAAAACCCAGGATAGCTAATGCTATCCTCAACAATAAAAGGACCTCAGGGGGAATCACTATCCCTGAACTCAAGCAGTATTACAGAGCAATAGTGATAAAAACTGCATGGTATTGGTACAGAGACAGACAGATAGACCACTGGAATAGAATTGAAGACCCAGAAATGAACCCACACACCTATGGTCACATGATTTTTGACAAAGGAGCCAAAACCATCCAATGGAAAAAAAGATAGCATTTTCAGCAAATGGTGCTGGTTCAACTGGAGGTCAGCATGTAGAAGAATGCAGATTGATCCATGCTTTTCACCCTGTACAAAGCTTAAGTCCAAGTGGATCAAGGACCTCCACATCAAACCAGATACACTCAATCTAATAGAAGAAAAACTAGGGAAGCATCTGGAACACATGGGCACTGGAAAAAATTTCCTGAACAAAACAATGCTCTAAGATCAAGAATTAACAAATGGGATCTCATAAAACTGCAAAGCTTCAGTAAGGCAAGGGACACTGTGGTTTGGACAAAACGGCAACCAACAGATTGGGAAAAGATTTTCACCAATCCTACAACAGATAGAGGCCTTATATCCATAATATACAAAGAACTCAAGAAGTTAGACCACAGGGAGTCAAATAACCCTATTAAAAATGGGGTTCAGAGCTAAACAAAGAATTCACAGCTAAGGAATGCGGAATGGCTGAGAAACACCTAAAGAAATGTTCAACATCTTTAGTCATAAGGGAAATGCAAATCAAAACAACCCTGAGATTTCACCTCACACCAGTGAGAATGGCTAAGATCAAAAACTCAGGTGACAACAAATGCTGGCGTGTTGGTGGGATTGCAGACTGGTACAACCATTCTGGAAATCAGTCTGGAGGTTACTCAGAAAATTGGACATTGAACTACCTGAGGATCCAGCTATAGCTCTCTTGGGCATATACCCAAAAGATGCCCCAACATATAACAAAGACTTGTGCTCCACTATGTTCATAGCAGCCTTATTTATAATAGCCAGAACCTGGAAAGAACCCAGATGCCCTTCAACAGAGGAATGGATACAGAAAATGTGGTACATCTACACAATGGAATATTACTCAGCTAACAAAAACAATGCCTTTATGAAATTCATTTACAAATGGTTGGAACTGGAAAATATCATCCTGAATGAGCTAATCCAATCACAGCAAAACACACATGGTATGCATTCATTGATAAGTGGCTATTAGCCCAAATGCTTGAATCACCCTAGATGCATAGAACACATGAAATTCAAGACAGATGTTCAAAATGCGAATACTTCACTCCTTCTTTAAAAGGGGAACAAGAATACCCTTGGCAGGGAATAGAGAGGCAAAGATTAAAACAGACACAGAAGGAACACCCATTCAGAGCCTGCCCCACATGTGGCCCATACACATACAGCCATCCAATTAGACAAGATGGATGAAGCAAAGAAGTGCAGGCCGACAGGAGCCGGATGTAGATCGCTTCTGAGAGACACAGCCAGAATACAGCAAATACAGAGGCGAATGCCAGCAGTAAACCACTGAACTGAGAATAGTACCCCTGTTGAAGGAATCAGAGAAAGAACTGGAAGAGCTTGAAGGAGCTCGAGACCCCATATGTACAACAATGCCAAGCAACCAGAGCTTCCAGGGACTAAGCCACTACCTAAAGACTATACATGGACTGACCCTGGACTCTGACCTCATAGGTAGCAATGAATATTCTAGTAAGAGCACCAGTGGAAGGGGAAGCCCTGGGTCCTGCTAAGACTGAACCCCCAATGAACTAGGTTGTTAGGGGGAGGGTGGCAATGGGGACAGGATGGGCAGGGGAACACTCATAAAGAAGGGGAGGGGGAGGGATTAGGGGGATGTTTGCTAGGAAACCGGGAAAGGGAATGACATTCGAAATGTAAATAAGAAATACTCAAGTTAATAAAAAAAATACCAATGCAATACTACATAATTACAGTATTTACCTCAGGTGTTTAAAAATAAAGGTAACTGTAAATGGTTAGAATAATTTTGAGTATAATAAAAAAGTAAGTGCAAAAAAAAAAAAGAAAGAAAGAGCTACCTGGGGAACTCAGTAGAAGGTGCTTCAGTTTTGCAAATGTCTTGGATTAGAGAAATGACCCAGACATTTGTTCCACTGAGAGAGCCAATGGTTTAAGTTTGGAGTTCACACCAGATATTCAGAAAGTAAGAATTAAAGCTCTTCATTCTGTAGAGCCATTTTTTTCTGCTTACTAAATAAATCAGTGGCCCAAATTAAAACATGGGCCTGCCATTCACCTTGACGAAAAGGATAGATTATGTTAAAACCCCCTTGAAAGCCTGAATCATGATAGGTTCATTGTTATTCATTCTTATTCATTCTCCATAAGGGTGTACAAATCAATACTTCGATCTCCGGAACTTCTAGTTCACTTTATTTCATGCACTTGAAACTTCATTAACCTGCCTATGTAGAACAACTTGTCCATAACTCAGAAGTTAGTCCTACACTGTGTAAAGGGATTTTATTGTAAATACAACTCAAAGAAACACTGGCTATTTTAGGATCCACCTCCCAACCACACCAACCAGAATAAGCCTTGTGAATTATAACAGGTATTGAAAACTAGGTCATTGCCCCACTTCTTACTAGCAATTTAAGGTAAGTACTACTTCCCAGTAGGCTCTTTCTGTGTTGTGACCAGGAAAAAAAAGAAGTTGCTCATCCACGATACTGAAAATAAAATTCAAGTTCATTAAATATTTCTTTCATTGTAAAAACCCTCCCAGCAATCAGTCCAGAAGCAAAGACATGATATTTAAGGCAATATGAAATATAGATACCACCAACAATGCAAAGGAGTTTTATTCCAGATACTGTCTGCAGATAAGTTTGCAAAGAGAGTACCATCATTTCTCACATGCCTGTGTAGGTCTGCAAATAACTATGATTATAGTCAGAAAGCTCGTGACCACACATGGCAATAATTCATGCTCCCATGACTGACATCACTGAATCCTACAGCCTGCTCTCAGAAGCAGTCTTTTTAAAAGTTTGTCGGTAAGAAAAATCTATACTTCTCTACAGAAGCCCACTTTTTGCTAAATGAAAACATTTTCTTTGATAAAATACCTAGGTTCGTCTCCGGATAGACACTGTAATTTTTTTAAGTGAGTAAACACTGCAACTGTTCTTGCTGCTTCTCTTCTTTTGTTCCCATCATCCCTTCAAAATAAACTAAAAATTACAGCCTGCGAAGGCAGCATTTATGATGTGTCACCTCATTTTCCCTGTTGCTAAGGACCAGGCCTTTCTGGCTTGTTGCCGATAATAGCATATTTTCTCTAACTTTCTTTCTATAAAAGCATTCACACAAAAAAATTGCAGATCAAGGGGCTTCTGTTTCTCTATCTGAAGTGAAGTAGGTTAAATTAATAAATTTTAAGATAACTTTTAAGTTGTATAGTATAAAAAGGTCTCAAGAGTACAAAGAACTAATCTCTTCTCCTATCTGTATGCAGATTCTTACTAAGCTACCCCGAGATGAATGTGAAACCCTTCAAAGGAATTGGATCCCCCAAGTTTTCTCAGAACCCTCCCCAATGACTTTGTCAGAGAAATCACATTCCTTTTGAACAGTTTTCATGTATAAATTCAGGATTAAATCTCTTTTTGTTGGGTTGTCAGAAAGTGAGATGGGAAACAAGTAGCTTTGCTTGGGAATCTATCACAAATAAAAGAGAAAATTAAAACCCCTAAAGGATTAGGCAAGTTTTTCCAAGTACATCTGTGATCAGAAAAGCAGGTGTTTCAAAGCACACATCCACTTACTTGTTTACAGACTATGTCTCTAGGCTTTATCTCACAGTAGTAACGATAGTTGCATGAATCTCAATAATATAAAAGAGTAGACATTGATTTTAACGGGTCATACTTCAAGGGAAATATCAACATGGTGAGTCCATTATTGTAAATATTACGACATAATAGGAAGGTAGGTAGATAGGTAGGATAGACATAGACAAATGTCTCAAAAACACTTTGGGTAGATCAACTGAAAGCATACCATGACACAGATCACAGATGGCTTTGATGGCTCTTAGATTATAGAACATTTCTCAAAGGAGCTCATATAGGCTAGGTACTATAGAAAGAATAGGACTGAATATAGCAATAGCAAGAATTCCCAAATATGCTCAAAAATAAATCCATAGCAATTTTAACAAAGAAAGGCACTGCTCACAGTGGAGCAGGTGGTCCACTGTGATCAAAATAAGAAGGAGCTGTCAAGCAATCCCTCTGAAAAGGAAGCCATGACTCAGACTGTGGACAGTGCTAAGGTAAGGATGTTAAGTAATCTTCATCATCATCTAGACACCTCTCATACCGTCTACATATATTTTGAACTTCTCTCTGTTCATACCCGTGACTTCATAGTAAGGTTAACGGTTTGAGAAAATAAGGGGATATACAGAGAGATCCAAATTGATGGGGGAACGTGGAATTAAGGATATCATAAGGTGTGTGCAGAAATATGTGACCTCTGCTTCCTACCAGTTTTAATTTTCTCATTGAAGTAGGCAAGAAACTACAATTTCAGTTATGGGTGCTAAGAAAGGTGGAGAAAGCTAAAATAGCAAATTTTAGAACATCCTAGTGACAAGTATATAGTGAAACATAGGCATTAAAAAAATCGAGTATGAGTACTATGAATATAATTCCTAATACATACTTCCAGGGATACGCCTCTGGGCTCACTCCTCTTAACTACAACTTGGGAAGAGTCAAGACAGTATTCATTTTCTTACATTGGAGGCCAGCCAGTTCCTGCTCTGGGCCAATAGGCTAATAATATGGATATGATCTATCCCAGGATAGTGAGGAATGGAAGAAGGAAAAGGCTTTGCATACTTATTTATATGCTCATTTGTCTAATGAGGTGACAGTCAATGAGCATTGAAGAAAATTCTAGTAGTTCATTATGCATGTAAAGGAGTAGTGCCCTGGACTGGCCAGTGCTGGAGACACTTTATCTTCGATAAATGAGGACTGGATAACCAAGCATTTGCTCTGCAGACTGACCTGATGAGTGGTTTACATTTCCGCATAGAGTCCTAGCTACTGAAGGGACTTCTGGTGACCAATGGTGACTGGCGTCTGACTGGGTAGTAATGGCAGAGCATATGCAAATGAGGCAGACACAGCAACTGTTGTAGGACTTCTAATCAGCAAAGCGATAAGCCAGTAATTAGGTTTCAACAGACTCAGATCCCATTCTAGGCATTAATTGGGGGAAAATATGTAGACTGGTAGTTAATAATAGAACAGTGAGAGTTCCAGAGTCATTTTCTTCTTGTTCAATCTATTTACTTGATTGCTTATGTGGCAAACACTTGATCTTCCTTGGATATGTTTAGCGATTTGAGACCCTTTTAAACACAGCTATTTCTTAATTAAATTAGAGCCCTCTGTAAAGAACAATGCTTATACCCGATGGCTTACAGAAAGTTGTTTTGAAAATCGGAACCTGATGGGGTGACAGTGTTCAGAGAACACTAAGTGGGAGGAGACAGGGAAGAAAGCATATGTGTTACATCTGTGTATATGAGCAGAGAGGAGGTAGAGACCCTGAAACAAGACCCACATCTAAGAATAAATAGCATACAGGTTATCCTTGTGTTGACCAATTTTTAGACCAAATTATCTGACTGCTGAGGCTGCAAACCTTTTTGCTTGCACTCACATATCACACACTTTATGCTCACAACTCAGGTTAGTTGTAGCTTACAGGCTTCTCCCTACAAAGTTTCCTTTACTTTCTAGAATATTCAGATTCGTTACTCTAGTATGACTTGCTCTTTGCTCCAAGTTGGGTTAAGAGCTACATTTGGGTTTGGTCTGTGCTAAGGCATATGACACATGCTGTGTCATTAAATGAAGCAGAGAAATTTTGAATCAGTTTGATACTGCCTAGAGGTGATGTGAAATACAGAAGCCAACTGCAGTCAACATAGTTGACAGTGAAAGAATGGGGCCGAGGAAGGCATTATTGCTAAAGTCTAAGCTTCAGTTGGAATCCCCAGGAGTTCAGAAGCACTTCCCTTTGAATAGATGAAGGTAATGAAGGAAGGTGCACATGTGTGTGCATGTATATACAAAAACTTCCCAGTTTATTCATTTAGACACAAACAAAATTAGGGTGTAGAGTTATGAAGACCCATGACATGAGCTGAAAAAAAAAATCAATGTGAGATTAGAATAATTTTCTTTCTTGTTTCTGTGGTTCTCATAGGGATCATACTGGGAGAGCTGACTGTTTGCTATATCAAAGAAAGCAAAAGGTTGGGGCAAAAATATTGTGAAAGCATCTATAATTCCTTCCACACAGGGCAACAAAATAATGAGGTCCAAGAAAAAGAGTGATCCCAAAAGCAGATTTCAGGAGCTTAGGGAAGAGTGGGTATGAGGAGGCTGCATCTTGAACTGTGGCAGAATTAACCTCTCAGACAGAAAATGCAGTTAGATGTGTGAAAAGCAATAGTTAACACATGACAAGCATATTGAATGCTGGGTACTAGAACAATCCTCACAAGACACAGTAATGTAAGAGTCAACTTTTGTGAAAACTGAATATATTGGGTTTTTAAAAATGCCTAATATCATAAAGATCATAGATGTGGAATGAAAACTGATCTGATTTCCATCCTATTACCATATCCCATCCCTTCCTTACCCAGACATTATGATGATTTCAAGATTCTTTGGAACACCTCTTGCTTCCGCATCCTTTTCTGCCAGTCAGCATAACAATCTGTCAACAATGTGCTGATGATTTTGATTCATATTATTCAAGTCAGATGTCTGCATTGTTCTATTTTATAAAAAGACAAGGACAGAAGGAGTATGTGTAGACAGAAGGATGTTGGGGAAAGGGTTGCCTCCATAGGCCCATGCTGAGAAATCCCTTCCTTCTAAGGGACCAGCCACTCCACAGAGAGAGAGAGAGAGAGAGAGAGAGAGAGAGAGAGAGAGAGAGAGAGAGAGAGAGAGAGAGAAGAGGATTAGAGGCCAGTCATGTGCATGCAAAGAGAGATTGGAGAGGGAAATGGGGAGACGGGGAAGGGGTAAGAGGACAGACAGAGCTAGAACAATGAAGCAAGAGAGAGAGGAAGGTGCAAGCAGCCCCTTTTATAGTGAGTCAGGCACACCTGACTGTTGTCAGGTAACTGGGGGGCAGAGTCCAGAAAAAATGTTAACACACATGATATTTGAAAATTTCTAGTCAAGTGAAGATGTAGGTAATGTCCCCAAGGAAAGAAGACAATGCTATAAGAAGAGCAAGCATCTTCTATGCCTCATAGTTCCTGAAGACCTATAAGGGCAGTGAAGTTTTGAGGCATGGCTTTTATTTGTGTTTTGTGATCATTGCACATCTTTTTTCTACATTGACAGCAACATTAAACCATTTAAATCATGGCAGGCCAGAAACTCCTTAAATTGCCTGAAAGCAACTGAGGAATGTAAGAAGTTGGGAATGAGTGGTCTAACACAGAGTCAACTAGAGAGGGATGCTAGTGAGGATTCGAGTTCTTTCCAACTTTCAAGAACCCTATAGCTTATTCCTTTACCTTTTCACCTGTATCCACCTGGCTTCAAGAAAGTAGGGATGAAACATCCTCACCATAATATGTTATAAGAAGGAGGAGCACACTTGTGATGTGGACAGGCATGATGAAAGGCCAGCAGGACTGGTACCAAGCAAACAAGCTCTCTTCAAAATTGGGATGAATAATTGTTCCAAAACTATTTTTAAATTATCTTATCCAGATGGAAAGAAGGCCTGGGTACAAATAAAGGTGTCACTGTGTGTACCACAGAGTGGTACTGTGTGTAGTAGTAGTCACTCCTTTTCTAACTAAAGGCTGTGGTTTAGTCTTTAAATAGGACACCTTTGCCTTCACAACTTAATCCAAACCCAAATGACACCTCAGAAATCCAGCATAAGCGATGATGGAAGAGGACAGAGACCATAATTATTGGAAAGAAATAAAAATAACCTGAATATATTGCAGAGGAGAAATTTTCTTATTCCGTCTTCCTGGATTTCGTGTTACAGTGAATGCCATTTCTTAAGAAGACTTTGATTTGTCAGATAAATATCAGGTAGCAGAATGAGAATATGTGTGGGCAAGCCATGATTTGCATCTGCCTTAATTTAGGAAGGTTACTCTAGTAAATGAGAAAAAAAGAACTTAATTTTATTCTGGCCCTGAGAATTATTATGAGTGACTCACAATGAATGTTGCATCGTGGGATATTAATAATAATTTCTAAAGTAGGCCTGCAGGCTGGGTCTCTATTGCATTGTCTTCCAGTGCTATTCAAAGTTATTGAGAATGTCAGCTTAAAATAAAAGGACGTTCATGAGTGATGGCTTCCAGGACCAAATAGATCATCTGTGATTTGAAGTGTGTGTGCCTAATTTGAAACCTACATTGCTATTTTTGTTATACTCGTGTTCTTGTTCCTACATATGGGGACTGTGATGACCTTCTTGAGCATTTCTATTCAGCAGGATTTAAAATAGTTTCCAAAATCCATGACAAAGGGAAAGTAAATTTGAACCTGTCTCTCCCCATCCCCTTCAGGAAGCTATCTAGTTCACCTTGCTATCAGGCTCATTTACATGCCTATTCAACCATTCAATTTCACTGCCTATTAAGACAAGTTCTTTAAAGTCCTTAGCATAGTGACTGACAGGCAAGGTAAGTATTAAACACATGCTAGTTATCCTTAGTAGTCACTTTAAGACTCCGTTCCTTCTCTTTTATGCAAATCCTCAGACTCTAAAACCACAATACCAGTCTCTTACCCAGTTGTAGGCAACTTGTACAGTTTATTCCATCTCCTTGCATTTCTAAAACATGGTTAAGCAGTGCCATTCTCAGTTTTACGGGTAAATGATATAAGTCACACATCTGAGCCAGTTACTGATAGAAATTCTATCATTTTTCTTACTACAATTGTCAGTACTATTGAAGTAGCTACTATATTCCACCTGTAGCAATATGTATTTCATTTATACTATTTTATATCACCCCTCTCTTTGTTGGACACATGTCTCCATATTCTCTCAGAATCCATATGTTTCTTGTAGGTATTAAATAACAGTTCATTTCCATAGACTTTATGGCTTAAGAATTCAGACAGAACATTCTGAGGACATCTCAGTTTTGTTAGAATTTGAAACTCTGGGCTATTTAAAAAGCTGTCATTAGGCAGTAGCCACTAGGGCAGCGCACGGCTGGAACTGCATCCATACAAATTTTTATGTTTTGCATCTGCCCTGGAGCAATTACAGTTATTTTAGGCTTCCCATCTTGAATACATACTTTCTTGATGTTGTCTCTTCAGTTTTCAGCCTCAGGAAGCTTCCTAATCCTTATACTGTGAAGACCTCAAGGTGCCTTAATTTCCACACAGAGATTGAACAAGACAAATGCATTAGATTGCTTTATGTCCTTGTTTTATAAGTCACAGAGCATTAATTCTGTTAAAGTCACATGCCCACCAATCCAGAAGTTTGCAATCTTAAACTTGGATATATGACTCTATGATGTTTCAGCATGGCTAGACTAACATGTCTTACTCAGAACTCCTGCTTGTGTTTCTGGTTACAATACCCCTTAAGAGAACCTCCCACCTTGTAGAGATAGAGGGCAGCCATAAGTCATTAGCCTCTCATTTTTACTATTGAACGGTGAGGATAGATGACTTTGCAACTCACAAACCATCCATTAGATAGAAGATTTATGTGTGAGAAATCTTTGACAAATAAAATAGATTAAACTCAGTTGAATCTAATATCCATGATAAAATAGAAGTATTATGAAGTATAAATATAAATTAATATCAACAGCTTTTATTTCCATGGATCTTATTTCTTTGACAGTGTACATCTTTTGGGAGAACTGGAGTGTTTTTTTAATTCATGATTGGATTCTTAGCCTGGACCTTCCTCATTAATGTCATGTTTTCCAGGGTTTGTTTCTTGGTGTCTAGGAATGAGGGATAACTTTTATGCTTAATAAAAGGTATATCCTTTGAGAGTTTTATACAACATACTTTTGTCTATCCATCCCTCCTCCAGAAACCCATCCCAGATCCAGGCCTTCTTCCTTCCCCATCCAACTTTGTGAGCATATTGTCTGTAATGTATACTATATGGATTTGCTTTACTATTATATTACCTCAGAGAGAATATGAGCTATGAATGGGTAGTCTTTAAAACTACTCTAGACCAATGGATATAAATATTAATAAAAATAATCATAACTTGGTCTAATTATAAATCTCTAGAAGAAGAAAAGGTATTCAATGTTCAGATATGTCAAACACACATAAGGAAAAAATGCTGTTAATCTCAGAGATTTTAAGAGATTTTCTGTCCCTTCCTGATCCTTAAATGAAGTTCCTCCACATGCTTTTGACCACAGCTATAGGTATATTTTACCGATTTTACAGAGAATTATGGGAGAATGGGCATTGGAAGCAGAGGCATGATGCATCTTGATAGAAGAAGTGTAGATATGGCTAACTGGTAAAGTTGTGAGTCTGATTTTGAACCTGCTCCTCTGTCTTTGGCCCTTGGATTCACTCCTTTTCACCATTCTCTGGCTGAGTCCTTAGAAGGATTGTTATAGAACTTCACATTCCTGAGGGTGGGTGTGATAATTTTTGTGATGCCACAGCATGATTCAGATCTGTGTATGTCTCCAGTTATGATGGATAAGAGACAGTTTTACAGAGCCGGAGGGTGGTTGGGAGCCCTTAGCCTCTTGAATGTTCTGGGAAGATGTATTAACACCCACATACTCTGTTGTCATTCCTCTTGCTCACATTTATGTGTGACAACATCTGAGCACACAATTATTGTCCTGCCTACAAGAACCCTTTCAAACTTTTATGTCTCCCAGTTCAGGTATAGACTTAGTACATGACAAAGAGATGTACATAAGCAAGTCTATAGCTGGACTAGTCACCAAACCAGCACCAGAAGCAATGAAGCATACAGGTTCCAGTGTACTATGTGGTCTTCTGCTAGTCTTCAATGTCATCTAATCGATCTTTCTATCTTCACCAAACACTGGCCACTCTGAAAACCGCAGCCCCATGGCAGCTACACAAACAACATATTTAAAGGGAATGTCACAAGTATTTACAAGTTTAATCTTTTTACCCAATTTATAATGGTTTTGATTCTCTGACTAAACCCTGAACAATGCAGTGATTTTCGAGTATTACTTTTCATACCATGTAAAACAACTCAAGTTTAGAGAAGAATGTATCAGAGAAAGAGAGGGGGGAAGGGGAGGGGGAGGGAGAAGGAGGGAGGGAGGAGGAAAGGGAGAGGGAGACGGAGAGGGAGAGGGAGAATAAAAGTGGGGGGTGACTGTACAAAGCTTAACTCCAAGTGGATCAAGGATCTCCACATCAAACCAGATACACTCAAACTAATAGAAGAAAAACTAGGGAAGCATCTGGAACACATGGGCACTGGAAAAAATTTCCTGAACAAAACACCAATGGCTTATGCTCTAAGATCAAGAATCGACAAATGGGATCTCATAAAACTGCAAAGCTTCTGTAAGGCAAAGGACACTGTGGTTAGGACAAAACGGCAACCAACAGATTGGGAAAAGATCTTTACCAATCCTACAACAGATAGAGGCCTTATATCCAAAATATACAAAGAACTCAAGAAGTTAGACCGCAGGGAGACAAATAACCCTATTAAAAAATGGGGTTCAGAGCTAAACAAAGAATTCACAGCTGAGGAATGCCGAATGGCTGAGAAACACCTAAAGAAATGTTCAACATCTTTAGTCATAAGGGAAATGCAAATCAAAACAACCCTGAGATTTCACCTCACACCAGTGAGAATGGCTAAGATCAAAAACTCAGGTGACAGCAGATGCTGGCGAGGATGCGGAGAAAGAGGAACACTCCTCCATTGTTGATGGGATTGCAGACTGGTACAACCATTCTGGAAATCAGTCTGGAGGTTCCTCAGAAAATTGGACATTGAACTGCCTGAGGATCCAGCTATACCTCTCTTGGGCATATACCCAAAAGATTCCCCAACATATAAAAAAGACACGTGCTCCACTATGTTCATCGCAGCCTTATTTATAATAGCCAGAAGCTGGAAAGAACCCAGATCCTCTTCAGCAGAGGAATGGATACAGAAAATGTGGTACATCTACACAATGGAATATTACTCAGCTAACAAAAACAATGACTTTATGAAATTCGTAGGCAAATGGTTGGAACTGGAAAACATCATCCAGAGTGAGGTAACCCAATCACAGAAAAACACACATGGTATGCATTCATTGATAAGTGGCTATTACCCCAAATGCTTGAATTACTTTATGAAATTCGTAGGCAAATGGTTGGAACTGGAAAATATCATCCTGAGTGAGGTAACCCAATCACAGAAAAACACACATGGTATGCATTCATTGATAAGTGGCTATTAGCCCAAATGCTTGAATTACCCTAGATGCCTAGAACAAATGAAACTCAAGACAGATGATCAAAATGTGGATGCTTCACTCCTTCTTTAAAAGGGGAACAAGAATACCCTTGGCAGGGAATAGAGAGGCAAAGATTAAAACAGACACAGAAGGAACACCCATTCAGAGCCTGCCCCACATGTGGCCCATACATGTACAGCCACCCAATTAGACAAGATGGATGAAGCAAAGAAGTGCAGGCCGACAGGAGCCGGATGTAGATCGCTCCTGAGAGACACAGCCAGAATACAGCAAACACAGAGGCGAATGCCAGCAGCAAACCACTGAACTGAGAACAGGACCCCGGTGAAGGAATCAGAGAAAGAACTGGAAAGCTTGAAGGGGCTCGAGACCCCATATGAACAACAATGCCAAGCAACCAGAGCTTCCAGGACTAAGCCACTACCTAAGGACTATACATGGACGGACCCTGGACTCTGACCTCATAGGTAGCAATGAATATCCTAGTAAGAGCACCAGTGGAAGGGGAAGCCCTGGGTCCTGCTAAGACTGAACCCCCAGTGAACTAGAGTGTTGGGGGGAGGGCGGCAATGGGGGGAGGATGTGGAGGGGAACACCCATAAAGAAGGGGAGGGTGAGGGGGATGTTTGCCCGGAAACAAAAATAATTAATAAAATATAAAAAAAAAGTAGGGGGTGAGATTAAATGCTGAAGTTTGTAAATGTCCAGATCATTGGTCATCCTTTCAAATTCTACTCTCTCTCTCTGTACTGGTATTTGACAAGGAAAACAAACAAACAAGCTAAGACAGGACATATACTCACGTATGGCAGCTCATGTCATGTTTGGGTTTAAGCAATGAGCCTATTTTCCTTAGGATTTTTACCCTTTAAGGAAGCTTGCCCTTCGAAGTCATTATCTTACAAGCGATGCCTTCCCAAGTCTCGTGCCATTCTAGCTCATATCAAGCTACATTTTAAAAAGCCTCATCCATATGTTTCTTTATTTAGACATTGGCTTTTGAAATGAAAGTTTCCTTCAGTTTAAAAATAATTCTCCTGTACTGCACAGCAAGCAGAAATAGCCAATCTCCGAGGAGTTTATTTTGCTAAGCTGGTGACCCTGAGCCTGCAGCCACATGTTATTGGAATGTTAACTTCTACACCGTTCCCAACAACGATATGACTTTGCAGAATAACTCAATAATAATAATAATAATAGTTTCCAAACATATTTTCAATTTGCTCCAACACAGAAGGCAATGAGAAAAACATAAGATGCTTGCTACCATTCGATAGCCAATTGCTAGAGAAACATTTGTGAAGTCTACCCCTTGAAATATCCTTCTACATGCTAAAATTGTACTTTATTAGACTCCAACAGATCTCCAACATCATCACGTTGACAAATCACTAGTTCTGTTGTGTGTCATGATCATATAATTAAGTCCTATCCTGATGCCCATAAATTTGCTATTGGGAGTTAACTGAATGTACAGGATGAAGCATGTTGGTTATACTTCTACTTGTTAGATATTATTTCTAATAATAGCTGTGAACTTGTTGGGGAAGCTGAAGACAGCCATTCCTACTGGATAAATTATGGAATGGGCCAAGGAAACATACCATCCTCCTGTCCTCCCCTGGATTAGCAACATATAATCCAAGAGGATGAGGTAATACCTGTGTTTAGATAGAGTCTACTATAAGCCAAGCATTGGCCTACCATGAATCAATGACAATAAAATACTAAGCTTTAGTCACAAGACATATGGCTATCAATTCCACAGAATTTCTGGAACAAGAATCAGCTTTGCCACTGGCCTGGTCTAGTTTCAGATCACAGCCTCTAGATCTTGTTCCTTTTTCTCTTGGGTAAGAAAATTTACCTTTAATTCTCAATGCATTCATTTGTAAGCTATGACCACAATGTGCACATTCCAGTGTTACTGTACAAATCAAAAACAGGATGATCAAGTCACTTGACACTGGTCACATATCTTAGAGAACTCTAACTGAGCTAATCACACAATTTGCTCACTACAGTAGGCATTTAGCATAGTGGCTTGCAGAATGATGGGCAAGATGACAGGGAACCTGGGTTTCAGAGACTTTCGAATAGCAATTAATATTGTGAAGTAACAGCAGACAGGCATCATTCACCTTATCCCATATGGTGTCACTGGTGTGTATGCTATCTCTTGTCAGGCTGGCTTGTTTCTCTGAAATTTGGACATAGTCAAGCAGTAAGCCAAATAACTAGTCTAGTATTGCTTGATGAGACAGCTTCAACTTCCTTCAGTCAGTATTAGTGAAAAACTCATCTGATGTCTGTCTCACATAGTTCCCCTGCCTTATTTTACTATACAAGGAAAATAATTTCATTTGATGACACTTCCTTCTGCACAGAAAAATTATCATCTCTCGTAAGAAAGTATGGTAATTTAGCTGTTACCCAACCCTTTGTATCTCTGGGGTGGGGGGAATATCCCATACTCCTTAGCATAACAGAATGCACCAGATAAGAGAATGGCCTTAAATAATCTGACATACTTGAAATTCAAAGAAAAGAAAGAACGAAGGAAGGAAGGAAGGAAGGAAGGAAAGAAGGAAGGGAGGAAGAAAGAAAAGAACTAACATATTTTGAAAGTTCCTAAATTAAATTGGAAAGGATGGAAGATTTTGCTTTTGTGTTTTTGTTTACTTGTTGCCATTGTTTGGGAAGGAAAATTCCTTTCTTGAGACAGAATCATACTCTTTAACCCAGATAGAGTTGACACTTACTATCTGTCTTCAAATATTCCTCATGCCTCTGCTTCATTAAGTACTAGGATTGCAAGCATGAGCCATATAGTAAGTCTCATAAATTGATTTTAATTTGCAGAAATCTGCTACTTGCTACCTGACAAATCAGAATGCATTCAAGATTGACTAGGAGGTCCTAGAAATGCATGTCGAGGATACCTTTAAACTTGATGCCCTAAGAAATTCACTGGAAAAAATGTATTCATCCATCAACTCACTCACGGAACACAGTTCTAACTTATTTGTGTCTAGCACTTGTTGTTGTTTGTTTTTCCTGTCCAGGATCTTCACTGAATTATTCCATCTGTAACCACCTTAGTTACTAAACTTTAGCAACATTTCCCATTGCAATACTAAGTACTCAAAGCCAGTTCTGACTAAGTTCTAGCATGACCACCAATAAAGGCTGGTTTCCTCTAATAGTCCCACAGTCATATGTTATCCCTACTCTTCTATTGACACTTCAATCTGCTTTCTGCTTGAGAACCCACAGTGGATCGCTGCAGTAATTTTTACACCCTACCTTGAATTTTGAATCTACCATAAAAAAAAAATCTTAGCTCCTAATCAAGGAAACTTCTGTGCTCTTCCTGACTGCCAATATGGAATAGTTTTGGTATAGCTATACCAGTTATGACCTTCATGCCACTCTGCTGAGTGTTCTCCTGTATGCAATGATCTTATTTTAAGTCTTTGGTCAATGTTCTTCTCCTCTAAACTTTCACAGTCTCCTCAATACAAACTCATCTGTCATCTGAGAAGATGATAGTTTTATCCATGCAAATATTGTGTAACATTTCCAGATCTAGTGACTGGCATGGTTCCCAGCACAATTTAACCATAAACACTTGATAACCTAACAATGGCTTACTTCATTCCTGAACCTAAAAGAAATTCCTCATGGTCCACGAATGACACAAGAAAAATCTATTTCTCTACTTCCACTTCCATTTGTTATTTCAAGGTTACATTTGAATGAATTCTCTTTTCTGCCAGAAGCCCTCCTGCACCCCTCTTCGGCTAGTCCATCTCCTGCTGGCTAAGCCCTGCCTGTAAAGGAGGCAGAAAAAAACCTCCCAGAGTTCCCCTCCTTTCTCCTGGAACTGCCAACCTAGCCACGCCAGAGATCTTTGTGGAAAACTTCCGGCACAGAGGCCCACACATCTCGCCACACCCTAGATTTTTTTTTTACTTCCTCAAATATAACACATATACTTAATAGTCAGTAGATATCCTGTCACAAAAACGGAATTGTCTAATTGGCAAAGTAAACATTCAGCATTTAACTATAATGTTAATAGACTTCTTCAGCCTTGTCTTCTATCTGGCTGTTACTTTTCCTCAGTTAACCCTCAGTGACATCCAAGTGTGTATCTTTATGCTTTCTCCTGCTCTCTCCACCCTCATTCTGAGTGAGCTCATATGCAGACTTCACTTATCCCGTACCACCCAGAGGAAAGCCTTCAGTTTGGAATTTCTTCCTTCTTTTTAACATTCTAAACTCATGAGATCAGAACCTGAGCTCGTCACTTTGGCCTCATTTTACCAAAGTCTGTATTTGTCACTGTGAAAAAGCAGAAAGGGGCCCAGTGATAAAGAGCCATGGCTGTTGTTCCACAGGAATGTAGGCCCATAGAGGTCTACAATTCTAGTTCCAGGAGATTAGATGACATCTTTGGGCCATAACAGACACTATACACACCAACTCTACAGGCATATATAAAAGGCAAAACACCAATACACATAAAATAAGTCTTAAAAAAATGGAAACAGCAGACATGACACTCTAACACATTTAGAACTCTCACAATTTAGCCATTCTATCAGCCTCATAAATATTAAGTTCTACGATCTCCCAAGCAAACATTTCCCGGTATATATCCAATCTAAAAATACTTGAAAGTATTTCATCTGATATGTATTACCTGAATCATTAAGGAATCTTGAGAGTGTTACCAATAAACAAGCTCTTTAATTTTATTTAACCTAAAACTTTTCAATATAATATCTACCATCTTCATTGCAAACACCCATAGAAACTTCACTGTATTACCCAAACAGGATTTAATAGCTGTAGTGTTCTGTGCCCTTCTCTTCTGTCCTTCTGTAGCAGATACTATTATATTAATGCCTTCTCAGAGCCTCCAGGGTCTTTTTGTTTTTTAAGCATCTTCATGCCACATTGCTTAGCATTTTTGTACTTGTCTTTATAAACGTATACCTTGAACCATAAACCAGAGAAGCCTCTTGGATTAAGTCCCCTTCAGAACAGCTTTCACTCAACAGTTGATTGGTGGAAGAGACAATGAGGTGGAATTTACCCAATAGAGCTCATCTAGAATCTGACTCAGGCTGGACCCATCCCTGAGCTTACACACTTACATGAGATTTTTGTTCTCTTTGTTTGATTTTGCCTTACTTCTTCACACTTTCTGTTGGAAAGTGTTCCTAACAACCATTTGAATAATATATTTGCTTCTTGACAACCAATAGCCCATCATCTTACCCAGGGCTCCTGTCATGTACTATTTTGAGCTGCCCACTATATTCTATTAGGTCGCTCTGTGCCTCCAGCTTTCAGTGCTCCATTTCCTCGAGTATGAATTCTTCATTATGGCACCCCAGGCCATCCACCACCCCATCCCAATTGTGCTCTTCAGTTCCAGCTACTCCTGCACTTTCCTGTGAATGTAACCTCTAAACAAACCAAAGAAAATGTTCTCTCTTAATATGTAAAAGTCCAGCACCTTATTCATAATATGTGGAAAAGTTTTCTCTCATGGGTTTTCATTTTTGCCTTTTAAAAATTTCAGTAGCTTATCTTCAAAATCATTTTAACATTTTAATGGCTGTTGCTTTTATCCTGACTGTCTTGCACTCCTGTTGCCTTCTTTTCCTGGGCTCTCATAGTCCTTTAAACATTGTAATTGCTGTGCTTTGCTTTTTCTTTTTTTCTTTTACCTTGTTTAATTTTTCCCAGTAAGTGTACCTTTATCTAAAGGCAAGGATGTTGTCTTTAAATTCTCAATCATTTTCATCCCCACAGAGTCTCATTATCTCCATCAGATGCTCAGCAAATATCCTTGACAACCTATAAATCACCTGTTCAGTAATCAATGACTCCTAGTGTTGAGACATCCGTGTCATGGTAGTGTTACCTAACTAATCTGAAAGAACAATTTTATTCCTCAGCTCTCCCCGTGTTCCACATTGCAGGACATACATTATCTAAATTGAATCACATGGAGAGACAATATCCAAAACTGTAATATTATATGTGTTTAATTGTCATTAGTAGACTTGCTTGCCAAATTTATTTGGACACTTTAAAGGAACTGAACATCGATTTAATTTGGTATAGAATAATTGGATTCTACAGGCTAAGCAATTTAAGAGTTACAGAGTTGAATAGCCAAAGCACATTTATGGAACAGTTTTATTATGGAAGGATGCTTGTGCTTCTTATTATCTCTACTAAGGGATGGATCAGAACATTCTTGATCTCAGCTGGTAAGCCCATGGTGCCACTAGCTGATAACCTCAAAACTCCCATCATTTTTTTGGATTTAACAATGGCTCTGTGAATATAAATGCTGTGTGCTCATGCTTTTTGAAAGCAATTGCTTTAAAAGTAAAGTTAGTACTATCCCTAATGCCCCCCATAATCTCTCTGCCCGGCTTGAAACAACTTTATAGATTAGTCAGTATAGAGAGCCTGTAAAGTATAGAGAGCTTGTGCCAAATCTTATATGAAAATGAGGAACACATTGCATTACTATAGCCTTGTTTATAACCTACCTACTGGAAATGTCACCTAGCTCTTATCTGAAGCAGAATACATCCAGAGGTCTACTCTCTTGGTATCCAATGAGGATAGACCACATATTGTTTATAAAATAACAAATAAAACGACACTCTTCTATTCTTCAAATAAATGACTTGAATACTCTAATACTAAACTTTCCATGATGTTTATCTTCTTTTGATGAGTATAATGTAAAATGTTTTACTTAGTTTTGTTCTAATGAACCTAGCTCTGAAAAGCACTAGGCAAAATGTGGATTCTCTTACTTATATCCAGTCCTCATTATATTTGCCCTTTAATTTTTTTCATTCCACATTTTGTCAGTTGGCTTATGTCACCCTATAACAAACTTAATAACTTAAAACAATCACTTGTTTCTTATAATTCTATGGGCTTTCTGGGTAGTTTGGCTGATCCAAGCTAATTACTCTTCATGCTCTCATAAACCACATGGTAGGCAGGCAACTCTATTGATTTAACATGATTTTCTCATATATCCCCATCTTACTTGGAGCCACTGGTAGACTTGACTCTGGTATCTAGCCCCCATGTCTCACATTTAGGTGTCATTTGTTCCTAAGAAAGAGAAAAGAGCAAAAACTAAAAAGAATTGTGAGGATCCTGGAAGTCTCAAGTTCTGAACAATGTGATATTATTTCTACCATAGTCTACTAGCTACTAGAAGCCCAGGCGCTAGGGCTGTGGAAAGCCCTCATGCTGAGAGGAGGGCAGCAGAGTATAGATTAAAGAAAGTTTGATGTCTTGGAGCCATCTTTAAAGCATTCTTTTATATCCCCCAGTTCCTCAAATGTGCTACTTCTCCAAGATGTCTTCAATCTATAACTTTCTTGTTCTAAAATTTGTGCTGGAGATGGAGAAACATCCTTAGAAAGATGAATGACTTATAACTCTAAACATATCACCTGTTCAAATAAATAATACTATTGAAAAATTACTCTATGCCCTCTGTATCTACAAAACAGTTTCCAAATATAAAGAATACCAAGAGTGCCATGTATGCACAATGAAGTATATAAAATGGACAGTCTGTATGCAAAAGTAAATGTTTAGTACTTTGTGTAACATAGTATGAGTGACTACACAATAACATAAGAAAATGTATATACATATGTATTCACTGAGTATTTATGGTGAATGATAGTCTTTGCACCCATCTTTAACTCATAAACTAATTTCATGCTTATAATACCACTTTAAAATGAGCACAGTGAAACTTTAATGAATTAGGCAATAGGCCTCCAGTTGTTGGATGACAGAGGTGGGTACTGAACTTTTGAGACAATCAAAAGGCCACTTGCTGTTCAGCCAATGCTCTCATCCTGGCTTTCCTTGATTTCATATCAGTCTTCAGCAATGTTCTCTATCTTTGTTGCACACTGAAGTCAGTTGTTTCAAAATATGTGGTACTGATCCTAAAGCTACAATCCATCTATCTCATACATACAATCAGCAACAACAGCATCACCCTGGTCTGCTTGCACATTCCCAGATTCTTTCCCAGGATTGTTAGATTACAGTATCCAGGAACCTCGGGAGTCAGCATTTTTAAAATCTGGATGGATACTTCTGATGCATTTGAAATCTTGAGCCTGGCCACTCATCACTATGTATGCTATTCAATCCTGTGCATAAGCCCTGGTGACAGGAGATACCTGGGCTCTTTCTCAGGCTTACTGAGCCAGTATGTTCAAATAGCTCTCTCTGGGCAATTCTGATGCACTTAGGATTGGAAACTCACATCTTCATTCCAAGTAGATTTCATTATTTACTTAATTATATTCCAATGTATGTGCACCAGTAATTATAGTGCATGTTTTCTAGGAGAAAAGCGTAACACATGCAAATTTCCACTCAGAAAAGAATAGCTAGCATTAAAACAGAAGGACTCTTTGTCAATCTTTGACAAGAGTCAGTTACTTCAGGATTCCAGGATGACAGGATGATTGGTGCCTCATCTACAATTAATGAGATATTATATCAGAGGATTGTCTGAGCTGTGAGCAGTAGAATGAAGCCTTTCTCAGACCTCTGACCTGGAATGCACATCTCAGATGAAGCCAAGATGAGCTATTATCCTTTCTATGGGGATGAATCACATGCTCAAGCATGACTAACTTCAAGATTAAACTCAGAACCTAAGGCACAGAGTACACATTGGTGCTTTCATGCCAAATAAGAAATCACATTCTAATTCTTCTCCAAATTGTCATTTTCAATTTCTGTTAGAGCATCTGAGAAATACTGACCCATCGCTAATTGGCCCCTTAGGTCTGAGGGCTAGAACAGAAGGAATTAGGTTCAGGAAATATTTCTCTTGCCAACTATCTAGAAACTTTTTAAAAATATCTCCCTTGGTAACTTTTATCGAGAGCCGTCTACAAAGGACAGAGAACCTATGGTTTGGAAAATATTTTTCAGTTCAGTTTTTCTTTCAACCCAGATGCTTTCAGTTCCAATTTTCAAAGGAGCTCATAATCTAACCACAATCACTGTGGATTTCTCCTTGAATAAAGTGTGGCTCTAAAGACTGTGGATGAGTTAAAATAATCAGTGCATATCAGAATTTGCTGCTGGAACTGTGATCTGTAGACTAGCAGTATTAGCACTGCCTAAAACTTCTTAGACACTCAGTCTTTGGCCTGAGGTACATAGCCAAGGTACATAGAGTTATTTTGCTAGCATGTATATATTATTAAAGTTCTAAAAATATTACTATAGAAAATATGGTTTAACTATCTTGGTCTAGTTGAAAAAAATGAAAACTATATATACACCGGAAAACTTAGAAATCTTGAAAATTGGAAACGGACCAAAATGAGTTCCCTCAAGGGTCATAGAGTTTAGAGGTAACTGAATGTGACAAACTGAATGAGCACCTTAATTCTAACTACCTAGAAAAGAAGTCTGTAAAAGAGAATTAAGGCTCTGAGAACCATATCAGGGGGATCTTGGAAGAATCAGAAGTGAAGGATTGGTGAACAGGGACATGTTTGCAGCTAGATAACAAAGGGAGGTATGGAATGTAAACAATCTAAAAGGATTGGCACAGCCAATTGGTAAATAAGTACACTTCTGTAATTTTCTTCAAAGAGTCATTGGTTGTATTAGTTGTATTTATATTTGTATGGATGACAAAATTGCTAACCAAAATGTTTTGTCATATCTAAGGAAAACTCTATAAAGGGCAGCTGTAAGATGTGAACAGTGTGTACAACAGCTGACCTTGTGTTTGAATTGTGTTGGATGTAAGTAAACCCCATGACAAAGGTATAAGGTACCTTCTAAAAACGTTTGCTGGAGAAGGTATGATTGAACCTGGACACTGAAGAACCCAGGCATCCTTTCTCATTCAGTTACTGCCTTTTACTTCCCTTGGAGAACTCACCTGTTTTCTGCCTGAACATGGAATTATAATGAAGACCACTCTACATACCTGGGTGGAAGGCTAGGCATAGACTGAGGTTAACCAGGAGGGAATCTAGCATGAGAAATTGCCCAAAATTGAGCCAGAATCTAATAAACATATTTGGATATTGGGGAGAGGATTCTCATTCTTCCTCAATGTTATTGAACCTAAGAATGGAATCCAAGAATGTAATCAGCTGAGAAGGAAGAGGAACGAAAGAGAAACAGATATGAGTGTGCAAAGCATGAAGCCTGATACGCAAGCTAACATTTTAATGTTTTCTTTTCACCAGAAGGTAATCAACATGAGGTTCTATTGCTTATAGTTAGGTTTGTTCTAGGGTTTAACTCTTGTTTTTGTTTTTTGTTTTCATATTGATTATGCTCTTTGTTGTGAGATTAACATAATGTATTTTTAGTTCCCTTTTTTATTTTTCTGAACCATACCCATTTACTTTTACCACTGTAGAAACTATGGTTTAGTTTTTTCCATTCCCTTTTTTTTTGGAAGGCAGGGTGAGGGACCACTGAGGTGGCTGTGATTATGTTCTATGTTCAGATCACTTACTGCATAAATCAAATTGAAAATGATTTCTCACCGTTTATGTAAAAGCCAGATGCTCATTCTGAGCCATAAACTTCACAGTGGATGAAAATGAGGAGAAAGTGAATATGGTTTAGGGAAAGGTGATATCTTTTAGTCCTTAATGTATCAATTTATTTCTTGACTTTGAAAGGTAAAATAACATTTTAAAGAAAATATTCTTAACAGCCAACTCTATTAGGCTGTATCTTATTTTCAAATTATGACAGAAATATTCTTACAAATAAACTGAAAATAGATTAACTTTGAGAAACAGCAAGAGTGAACCGCTGAACAAAACAGTTTAGTATTTTAAGACACATCAAAACTTGGCAGTTCATCACTACTGTCAAAAAGCATAAATACAATAAGAAATTCTGAAGGGGTAAACAATGAAAATATAAATCTGAATTTTCAGAGATTCCTAAAACCTAACTTAGGGCACATGATAGAAACTAACATACGTGTGTGCTTCTGAATTTGAGGCAAAGCTCAGATTCATTGAGGAAGTAAAACCTACTTGGTTAAATATAACATTTTTCTTTATTTCATATTATGCTGACCTTAACTTCTATCAATTGAGGACTCACTGAGCAGACACTTTATATGTCTCCCCTTTTTGAGTCTCATAATTAAATCTGAACCTTCCTGGGTACTGAGAAATATGGTACTAAGATATTTTCACATTCCTCAATGGTCTGTGGTAAATAAACAGTCGAACTGGGAATCTTACCCTAAACATCTTTAAGACAACAGCTTGGACATTTTGCACTGGCCATCTCAGATTTGCTTCTCTTCCCTTTCCATTGCCACACATTTCACCACTGTTAGTCAGATTTCTTAAAAGGTTGGCAGAACACCTAAAATGTATAACAGGGTATATAATATATAGAAGGGTAATTTTTAGTGGACATTTTATGTATTTACATTTCAAATGTTATCACCTTTCCTGGTTCCCCCTATGCCACCCCCCCTTCCCCTGCTTCTATGGGGATGATTCCCCTCCCACCCACCTCAACACCCTGGCATTCCCCTACACTAGGGACATGAGCCTTCACAGGACCAAGGACTTTACCTCCTATTGACGCCAGACAATGCCATCCTCTGCTACATATGCAGATGGAACCATGAGTTTCTCCATGTGTACTCTTTGGTTGGTGGTTTATTCACTAGAAGGGTAATTTTGACTCCTAGTTTCAAAGGTTGGTTTACCATAGGGAGTAGGCTTTGGGCAAGCAAAGCCACTCATACATGATGGCAGAAAACAGGGAGCGAGTAGGGATAATGAATATATTTACACTACACATCCTTTTGACGTTTTTGTTCTATCTGGGTCCACAGAACAGATTATGGGATAATGCTTCCTCTATTCAGGGTGTCAACATGTGGGTAGAATATTTCTCCCTAGAAGCAACCTCGCAAACATACTTACAAGGTATTCTTTTTTTAAAGCCAGATTTTATTTCCTGAGAATGAGAAGATAGTTTGTACAAGAGAAGAGTTAGTGTTCAGAGAAACAAAAACACCAGAAAATCCAACATGGATGGCCCACAGGAGTCAGTGAGCACCTAAATTCACTTGCTTTGCTATACACAAGTTTGTTGTTTCTAGAACCAGGTTTCTCAGAAATCAAGAATATAAAACACAAAAATGGGGGAGTGCCTTTGATGCACGTGGTTATGTCTGAGGTTTTCCAGTACTCGTTTCAGGCCAGGCATATTATCCCATTTGCTCTCCAACTCTATGAATTGGGTACCTCTGTTCTCACATCACTCATAGGAAAATGGAGGCACAGAGTCATTGAATAGTCTATACAAGGCAAAGCCAGGGTGTGAAGCCTGGTTTGCACATACTCTTAAGTATTCCTTTATGCTGGAACTCTGTTAAGGTTTCAGCACCGAATTTTTGGAAGCTACTTAATGGCATGATGAGGTACTTTGAAATTTAAAACAGTGGCAAATCCATATGGGAAATGTGTTTCCAATTTAAAGGTATTTTTTCTTTTTTTAAATTTTTTTAATCTTTATTAACTTGAATATTTCTTATTTACATTTTGATTGTTATTCCCCTTCCTGGTTTCTGGGCCAACATTCCCCTAACCTCTCCCCCTCCACTTCTATATGGGTGTTCCCCTCCCCATCTTCCCCCCATTACCGCCCTCCCCCCAACAATCCCGTTCACTGGAGGTTCAGTCTTGGCAGAACCAAGGGCTTCCCCTTCCACTGGTGCCCTTACTAGGCTATTCATTGCTACCTATGAGGTTGGAGCCCACTGATTCCCCTGGCAGTGCTTCTCAATATAATCAAGTTGGACTATCAACTTTTAACATTGCATTTCACATTTGAAATACCTTTGCATTATGACAGTGAAGGTTTTAGTACTTACCTTTAAGAAATTTTCACCTGGAGTGGCTGGGAACTGACAATCAACACTGACAATCCAAGAAACCTAACTCTGTTTCTCCTTTCAGGTCTGCAGAGGTCAATGCATTCTACAGATTGAAGAGGACCAGAGAAGACTTCTCTCTTAAGTTGTACTAGCTAATATTGCTTGTGACAGAATTCATCAAGAATTCCTTTCACTTGCTAGGAATACAGTACACTGTGGTTGTCAACATCTCAGCCAGCTTCCTTCATTCTGCTTCCTCAAATATAAGCTATACAGCACAAGGACAGCACTTAACAACAACTGAACATACTACTTTCCTTAGCTGATGTTCCAGACTTACGTTGAACATTTATCTTTCCAGACTTGTTCTGCTACATGTACCATTTTACATGTGGTATCAATAGGCGAAAGACTATCACTATATATGAAAGACTTTACAATTGTAGATAAAATTCCCCATATCTTAGTGTCTAGTTAGCTTTAACTGTCAACTTGATGGAGTCTAGACGCACATAAAAATGGAGTTTCAGTTGGGGGATTGTCTCAATGTGTTTGGCTCATTGGTCGTCAATGTGGAAGTTTCCAGACCACCATGGGTGGCACCATTCTCTAGGTGTATGTTTCTGAGCTGTAGAAGTAAACTGGATAAACAAGAGGCTACAAGTGAGCCAGAAATCACTATTCTTCCACATTTGCTTCTTTAAGTTCCTGTCCTGATAGGCTCAATAATGGGTTGTAACCTGGAAATATAAGTCAAACAGCCCTTTTAATCCCCTAAATTGTTTTGGTCACGGTGTCTGTTATAGTAATAGAAATCAAATCAGTTCACTGATCTTTATTCTATATAAAGAATATGTTCACAAAAAGCATTACCTTAAGACCTTTAACACTGTGTGTGTTCTTCAAATTTATCAAATTTATCAAATTTATCATTTATTTGGTTTGGAAACATTATTTCTTTTGTTCAGCAACACAAGCCTTTGCTTACACTTAGGTAAGTGCTCAAGTGCTCTTGTTGATTTTTCCTTTCTCTCCATTGGCATTTTCTTGCACTTGGATCATACCAGCTTTGAAAACAGTTTTTTTTTTTTTTTTTTTTTGTCATCCATGGTCACACCTGCAATGGGAAAGAATAAGGGAGAAGAAGGCAGGTATGAGACAGTTGCCTAAAACACTATTATCTCCTTTCAATTCTATACGAAGAATTCAAGTTCTGATAAAAGCAAACAAACAAAAAACAAAAAAACAAAAAAAACCCCACCTATCTCAAAGATTCTACAAGACTGATGGACTATTTAGAACCAGCTGATTGTAGAGTTGAGTTGTTGCTGATTCATAGCCAAATTATCTTTAGTCTCCTTTAAAATGGTCATTATTTACCTCCATATGTGACCTAACAATCTGGTAAAATATTTCTGAGAGGGCTAATAGACCACTCACCCCAAAGCAAAGAATGCCATCGGAGTTATGCACTGCACTCTGTATACCATACGCAGCCACACAGCAATCATCTTAAGCTGGAGAGAAATAGAAACAACCTAAGTGGCCTTGTCCATTTACACAATGAAATTCTATTCAGCTATATAAAAAAATGAAATCATGAAATGCAGAGGTAGAGTGGATGAAGCCAGCAGATACTATATTGACTGAGGTGACCCAAACCCTGAAAGACAACAATCGTATATTATTCTTATTTTTGGTTCTTAGCACCAAATTCTTAGACATAAAAATAAAACCTAGGAACTAAAAATGTGAAAGAGATCGGGTTGGAGGACGACTCCCTAGAGTGAGGAGCCCTGGGAGCCCTGGTGCTACAGTGTGGGAAGTGGCAAATAGATGGGTTTGGGGGGTGTTCTGGGGAAGGAGAAAAGAGGAAAATGTAAAAGAAGTAGGAGGTAAGAAGAATAAATAATTTCATAGTGACTAAATTTAAAGTGTGTTGTCTTTCAGTCCACATTTCTTCTACTCACATGTAAATAAAACCCGGTTTAATAATTGAAGTGAGATGGCAAAGGCAACCTGCAGTCTAGAAAGATCGCATTTTTCTAAGCTAATTTTGCTTATGGTCTAAACTCTGTAATAGTTTTCTGCAAAATATAAGACAGCTAAAAGTAAAATTTGTATATACATGTGCATGTGTGGTGAATGAGTAGACCTCCCCACTTTACCATACGGTAAATAAATACATTTTTCTTCATCAAATGTTTTCCTTATTTCTTAAACAGAAGCAGCAGTTTTATGGTCTAAGTGAGGGAACAGCACTAAAGGGACAATTTTTATGGCAGTTTTTCAGTAGAACTCATTGCTGGCGATAAAGGTGAAAATTACTTTCCCCAGCTGTGTTTATTTGATTATTTCTTTTTCTTTGATAGTAGTCCTCAGAGTTCACAGATGCATTTCTGTCTCCCCAAGTTAGCAAACTTTTTTGTTACATGAGTCAGGCTCCCTAAGTATATACAATAGTTGACTCAGAACCATTTTCTTACTTATCTGTCCTTTAACACTGAGCCTGAATGAATGGATTAGGAAATCTGCAAACTGGGTAATTAGCCAAGACAAATATTCCTTACAAGACTCCATCATCACCGCACAGGGCTCTCAGCTCACCAATTCACTGGACCAAATGTTAAAGGAAATTAGCAAGAGCCAGTGTTCAGTCCACAGACTTGCAGGGCGGTGTGGTCTGGCTAGAAATGGGCACCTTCTTCCACCTACCTTCTCTGAAAGATCGAGTGTTCTTACTCCATTTCCTGCCTAGAGGCTATCAGGAGCCTCAACTTGCTGGAAATAGTTCTGAAAGTAATAATATCTATCAAGTTTATAGAACAGGTATTGGTGTTTGATTGTTTGTTGTTTTTTTTATAAGAAATAGCTAGATCTATTAAGAATCTTTCTTTGAGTTAGCAGAAGTTTTTTACATTTTAAATTATTCTTATAATTGTCATTTTAAATTACAGGGCATACATTCTTGGCAATACAGTTTACTTTTAGCCAATTAGCTTTACAGGAATTTTACTACCTAAAACGCTCCAAAGTAGAGGATAATGAAAGACTTGATGCCTAGAATGAGGAAGCAAGTCTATTATTTCAGCTACTTAGGGTACCCATGCGAGGGAATTGTAAACTCAGGGACTGGCTGGGGTATACAATATACAATAGGTTCAAAGCTGGTCTGAGCAACAAAGTGAGATGCCATTTAAGAAAGAAAGAAAGAAAGAAAGAAAGAAAGAAAGAAAGAAAGAAAGAAAGAAAGAAAGAAAGAAAGGAAGGAAGGAAGGAAGGAGAGGAAGGAAGGAAGGAAGCAAGCAAGCAAAAAGAAGTCTGGGGTTTTAATTTGGGGACAGTTACTGGCTGGTATATGTGAGAGTGAGTTCAATCTCCAGTAGCACAAAGGAAAGAAAAGGAGGAAGGAAGAGAGGAAGGGAGGGAGGGAGACTGAGAGGGAAAGAGGAGGGATAACTTGGGTGAAAAGTACATGAATAGTATCATGCTGGACTGAGCCCAGCAGGTATTAGATGCCATCCCTTAAGGGTGGCCTAGGCATGCAATTAATCTCTCAGCAATCTGCAGCTCAATGGATGAGAAGTTTCTAAGGGAAAAAGGTCCTTCTTATGTAGCCTGCATCTATTAGAGTCACTGACAAACAGTACCCTTTCCATTTGTTGCTTCATGGATGTGAGCACACTAAAATACAAGCCAGAAGGCAGTATCTGCAGCACCTTAGACTTCGTGTCATGGGTAACAGGACAAGAGAATTCATAAGGAGTGCTCGAGGCTCTGAGATACACTATACTATACTGAAGACAAGAGAGGACTTCCTGAATGCAAGGTGGAGCTTCAACAAACCCTACGGTAAAGAGGACTATACATGGAGCTCTGAGACAATGTTATCCTCAGAAAGTGGAGAATTGTTTTAAAAGTAGGAAAAATGATGGTGAAAGCTATGCTGTCAACACGGATCAACTGTCTGCTACCCTGTACCATGGCTACGTGGTAGCCAGAGTTACTGGCCTTGCTGTGCACATGAGGAGAGAATCTGAGAAAAGCTACTCTTCTGCTGTGTATCACAGCACTAGACTGACACAGAGAGCTTGAAATGCAGCCATGTATGCCAATGATATGGATTGATAACCACTACAGTGGATCAATAGGACAAGCTGAGGCCTTGCAGGCTTGACCCAAGAATTACTAACTTGAAATTATTTAGTATACCATGCATTCTGTTGAACTATGGGGTCTATTGAACCTATGACTTAGGTTGAAAATCAGAAAGTATCATAGTTGTCTGTGGAAAAGCATTATTTCTTCAATTATATGATATTGGGGGCTGGTTTAAGTAAACACATGAGAAAAAACTAACACACTAGAGAAGAAATATGCCATCTGAGTTAGAGACAAGGTCCTTGGGACTGAGTTGATCACTAGAACTTTCTCTGGATTTGAGCTAGTATAGAAAAACAGGTCCGGAGAGATGGTTTGGCAATTAAAACTACATATCACGATTGCTGAGGACCTGAGTTCAGTTCCCAGAACCCATTTTAGGAAGCTCGCAATCTGTAACTCTGGCAGCCTCTTCTGGCCTTCACATGTACCAACATAAAACTGCATGTATATGGGCCTAGGAGAGCTCATGAGAGCATGTGCATGCACACACGCATGCGTGTGCACACACACACACACACACACACACACTAAAATATTTTTTATATTTTATTTTTTCCTGGCTTTGATTTTTATTAATTGTTGCTAATACATACACATATTCATACATGTGTATAGATACAGGCATATATACATATTCATATACACATTTACACATATACCTATTAAATACATAAATGGTACCATTTCAGTATATATAATGCCACTTATATGCACATTTCAGGCAGACTAATTGCATTTTTATATTATTATCATGAGTATGGTTTGTAATATATAGCTGGGAACTTTTAAATGATTAAAGAATTTACTGCAAACATTTAAGATGTTATGTTTGGAGGCCACAGAGAGAATTGATATATGCAAGTGTGGGGACAATAGTAACCAAAGAGAAATAAAAATATACTAAAGGATAATGAATGATTACTTTGTGCTGCTGGTATTCAGATATTTTACATAATATATATGTATATGCATTATGCTATACACTGGATAACAAATAATGTAGTGTCTCTGTTTCAGGGGAATAGCTCAGCTGTTAAATCTGGCAGCTGCCAAGCTTAACCATCTGAATTGGAACCCAAGGAAACACATGGGAAGAGAACCAGCCAATTCTGCTGTCACACAATCTCTCTCTTTGTCTATCTCTCTCTATCTCTGTCTATCTATCTCTATCTCACACACATAATCAGCATAAACATATAATATCTTGTTTTACCATATTATTCTCAATAAAAAATATTTGAAGCCAAGACAAGTCAAATAAAATAATTTTTGAAGGATATAATAAATATTGGAAAATAGAAGTCAAAAGGTTTACTGATAAAAGAGAGGTATGCAGAATAAAAGTTATTCTAGAGAGAACATGAAAAACAGCAGAAGTATCAGTTGACTTTAATGGAATTGATGTTGGTCTCAAACGTGAAAAATTAGCTTAAATATACTATATATGACAAAATGGGGGAAAAATAATACATTGAATTTGATTTGTTTTTAACACCACAACTTCATATTTTGTATCCTTCTATTTTTCAATATGATGTTAGAAATATGGTTTTTAAATGTTGTTCCTACACTTTGACCTTCACTAGTTAATTTATAGACATTGGGATGAGACGTAGCCCTATTCGGGGTTTACATAAGAGTGCTGTTTGGTACATGACAGAATTTTACTCTCTTTTAGAAAACAGGATTGGCAGAATTAACATAGTAAAAATGGCCATTTTTCCAAAAGCGATCTGCAGATTCAATGCAATCCCCATCAAAATACCAACCCAGTTCTTCAGAGAGTTAGACAGAACAATTTGAAAATTCATCTGGAATAACAAAAAACCCAGGATAGCTAAAGCTATCCTCAACAATAAAAGGACTTCAGGGGGACTCACTATCCCTGAACTCAAGCAGTATTACAGAGCAATAGTGATAAAAACTGCATGGTATTGGTACAGAGACAGACAGATAAACCAATGGAACAGAATTGAAGACCCAGAAATGAACCCACATACCAATGGTCACTTGCTTTTTGACAAAGGAGCCAAAACCATCCAATGGAAAAAAGATAGCATTTTCAGCAAATGGTGCTGGTTCAACTGGAGGTCAACATGTAGAAGAATGCAGATCGATCCATGCTTATCACCCTGTACAAAGCTTAAGTCCAAGTGAATCAAGGACCTCCACATCAAACCAGATACACTCAAACTAATAGAAGAAAAAGTAGGGAAGCATCTCGAGCACATGGGCACTGGAGAAAATTTCCTGAACAAAACACCAATGGCTTATGCTCTAAGATCAAGAATCGACAAATGGGATCTGATAAAACTGCAAAGTTTCTGTAAGGCAAAGGACACTGTGGTTAGGACAAAACGGCAGCCAACCGATTGGGAAAAGATCTTTATCAATCCTACAACAGATAGAGGCCTTATATCCAAAATATACAAAGAACTCATGAAGTTAGACTGCAGGGAGACAAATAACCCTATTAAAAAATAGGGTTCAGAGCTAAACAAAGAATTCACAGCTGAGGAATGCCGAATGGCTGAGAAACACCTAAAAAAATGTTCAACATCTTTAGTCATAAGGGAAATGCAAATCAAAACAACCCTGAGATTTCACCTCACACCAGTGAGAATGGCTAAGATCAAAAACTCAGGTGACAGCAAATGCTGGCAAGGATGTGGAGAAAGAGGAACACTCCTCCATTGCTGGTGGGATTGCAGACTGGTACAACCATTCTGGAAATCAGTCTGGAGGTTCCTCAGAAAATTGGACATTGAACTACCTGAAGACCCAGCTATACCTCTCATGGGCATATACCCAAAAAATGCCCCAACATATAACAAAGACACATGCTCCACTATGTTCATAGCAGCCTTATTTATAATAGCCAGAAGCTAGAAAGAACCCAGATGCCCTTCAACAGAGGAATGGATACAGAAAATGTGGTACATCTACACAATGGAATATTACTCAGCTATCAAAATCAATGACTTTATGAAATTCATAGGCAAATGGTTGGAACTGGAAAATATCATCCTGAGTGTGGTAACCCAATCACAGAAAAACACACATGGTATGCACTCATTGATAAGTGGCTATTAACCCAAATGCTTGAATTACCCTAGATGCACAGGACACATGAAACTCAAGAAGGATGACCAAAATGGAAATGCTTCACTCCTTCTTTAAAAGGGGAACAAGAATACCCTTGGCAGGGAACAGGGAGGCAAAGTTTAGAACAGAGGCAGAAGGAACACCCATTCAGAGCCTGCCCCATATATGGCCCATACATATACAGCCACCAAACTAGAAAAGATGGATGAAGCAAAGAAGTGCAGGCCGACAGGAACCGGACATAGATCTCTCCTGAGAGACACACCCAGAATACAGCAAATACATAGGTGAATGCCAGCAGCAATCCACTGAACTGAGAATGGGACCCCCGTTGAAGGAATCAGAGAAAGGACTATAAGAGCTTGAAGGGGCTTGAGACCCCATATGAACAACAATGCCAAGTAACCAGAGCTTCCAGGGACTAAGCCACTACCCAAAGACTATACATGGACTGACCCTGGACTCCAACAGCATACGTAGCAATGAATAGCAATGAATAGTAAGAGCACCAGTGGAAGGGGAAGCCCTTGGTCCTGCCAAGACTGAACCCCCAGTTAAAGTGATTGTTGTGGGGAGGGTGGTAATGGGGGGAGGATTAGGAGGGGAAGCCGGTATAGAAGGGGAGGGGGAGGGGTTAGGGGGATGTTCGCCTGGAAACTGGGAAGGGGAATAACAATTGAAATGTAAATAAGACATTCTCAAGTTAATAAAGATAAAAAAATAAAACATTAAAAATTAAAAAATAATATAATACAAAAAAATCTGCTGTTTTAAACCAGAAACAACAGAATTCTTGAAAGTTCACATTTTCAGTTTAGAATTATAATAATTCTCTCTGCCTACTCCCAGAGCTGAAAGCCAGTCACCAGGAGTGCTGACACAACAGAGAACAGAGATAAGGCTATCACTTCTTCCAAGAGACCTGCCTGGAGCTCTCAGGACACACAAACCCAGGAACAGTTTGGGACAGGACTCTGCCAGTTTCTGCCTGAGCCTGGAGCTGACCACCTGGAGCTGGCCCAGTCCAACAACTCTGTGTACCCAGTCCGGCTGAAAGAAAGCTGGTCTTCAGAATTGCTGAAACAAAGGTTTACAGGAAGGTCAAGCCACTGTCAGAGGCAGCAAGTGATCAGTTAACACCAGAGACAACCAGATGGCGAAAAGCAAGCCCAGGAACCTAAGCAACAGAAACCAGGGCTTCTTGGCATCATCAGAGCCCAGTTCTCCCACCAAAGCAAATACTGGATATACCAACACAACAAGATTTGGATTTAAAAACACATCTCATAGTGATGATAGAGCACTTTAAGAAGGACATAAATAACTCCCTTAAAGAAATACAGGACAACACAGATAAATAAGTAGAAGCCCCTAAACAGGAAACACAAAAATCCCTTAAGAATTACAAGAAAACACAACCAAATAGGGAAGGAATTAAAAAAAATATCCAGGATCTAAAAATGGAAATAGAAACAATAAAGAAATAACAAAGGGAGACAACTCTGGAGATAGAAAACCTAGGAAAGAGATCAGGAGTCATAGATGCAAGCATCACCAACAGAATACAGGAGATAGAAGATAGAATCTCAAGGGCAGAAGATACCATAGAAAACATTGACACAACAGACAAAGAAAATGTAAAACACAAAAAGCTCCTTATCCAAAACATCCAGGAAATTCAGGACAAAAAGAGAAGATCAAACCTAAGAATAATAGGTATAGAAGAGAGCAAAGACTCTCAACTTAAAGGGCCAGTAAATATCTTCAACAAAATTATAAAAGAACACTTCCAAAGCCTAAAGGAATAGATGTCCATTAACATACAAGGAGCTTACAGAACTCCAAATAGATTGGACCAGACCAAAAGTACAGATGCTTCAGTCCTTCTTAAAAGGGGGAACAAAAAATTTCACAGGAGGAGATATTGAGATAATGTTTGGAGCAGAGACTGGAAAGATGGCTATTCAGCGCCTGTCCAACCTGGGGATCCAGCCCAGATACATACAGCCACTAAACCCAGACAATATCGAAGTGCATGCTGACAGTACCCTGATATGGCTGTCTCCTGAGAGGCTCTGACAGAGCATGGCAAATACAGAGGTGAATGCTAGCAGCCAACTTTTGAACTGAGAACCAGGTCCCCATTGTTGGAGTTGGAGGGGGGATTGAAGGAGCTTAAGGTGTTTGCACCCCATGGAAACAACAACGCCAACCAACCAGAGCCCCCATGGACTAGACAACCCTGTGGGGAGTACACATGGACAGACCCATCCTCTACCTGCATGTGTGGCAGAACATGGCCTTGTAGGGCACCAGAGGGAGGAGAAGTCGTTGGTCCTGCTAAGGCTGGACGACTGGTGTTGGGGAGTGTCAGGGCAGGGAGGCAGGCACATCATGAGATGTGATTTTAAGTCCAAATCTTGCTTTTCTGATGTGTTGGTGTATCCAGTAGCTGTTGTGGTGGGAGAACTGGTTTCTGATGATGCCCACTAGTCTTGGTTTCTCTTACTTAGGTTCTTGTACTGACCTCTTGCCATCTGGCTATCTCTGATTTAGTTGGTCTTGCTGTCTCTGATTTTACCTTGTTCCTCCTGTGGGCCCGTGAACCTGTGGTCTTAGGAGTGAGAGTACTCCTGTTAGACCAGCTCACTCTGGGCAGGTTTTGGGTCCAGAGGGCTGTGGGACAGCCCTAGCTCTGGGCACAGATGCAGACTGGAAGGGTCAATACTTCTTTTTTTTTTAATGAAGGAGAATAGAATAAACTAAAGAGACATGACAAGAAAAGGAAGTAAGTGCCTTTCCTCTGGGTAGTAGTTTAAATCTCACACTGGTTATGAGGTAAGAGTTTCAAGAGCTGACCTATTCTGTATTCTGTGAGATATTTTAAATAAGTGTTATAATGGCTAATTAACCTCACTACAGGCCAAAATGTTTATAATCTTTAAGCATAATCTTACTGCTTTCTCATCTATAAACCTGTATTTTTTGAGAAAGTTTTACAAACAAAAATCCAAGCCATATTTACAGTCAAAGTGAGGATCTTGACCTCCCCTCTGTCTGGTGTGGATGCCTCTGAACTTTAGTTACCTGTTTTCATCATTTCTACATTTCTTTCTTATCTTCTTATCTGCAAACATGCATGAAGCATCCCAAAAAACAATTTTTAATCTCACTAAGAAAGGCAATATTTTTCCCAGTACGAGGCAGCAGAGGACAAGTGTCCTGTTGCCACATCAGCACCAGAAGCATTATGCCGTGTGCAAATGTTAAAAATATACAAGGCAGATGCTGGCGCGGTGGAAAACCTATAAATGTAGGTAATATTTGTTGAATATTAAATAAGGTACAAGTAACACAAGCACAATTTCCAAAGGAAGAAATATACTGATCAATGGAATAGAAAAATATTTATAATATAATGGAGAAATAAGAACAATAAATTCTAACAGGCATATAACATTAGAGCAGCATAAAGAAAAATAAGCCTGTTGTGAACAGAGGACTATGATTGAGCGTAAAACTTTTGGTAAGACAGAGACGTCCCCTTTAAGGACCTGAGACCTAAGCAGAGCCCTGTGCTGCATTAAAGAAAGTTACAGTAAATGTATAGAAGAGGAGTCTAACAAAAATGTAAGATAAAAATTTGAAGACCTAACCAAGGGATGAGATGGGTGGTTGAGAACTTCAAGTCCAGAGGGGCTAAAGCAAAATGAAGCAAATCTCTTCATCCACTATCCAAAGCTGGCACTCAAGGGACAAAATGAAAAACTGATGCACGTGTACTGAAGTTTTGAGAGTAAGTTCAAGTTCAGAGTAGACTGTGAAGAATAAAAAGCACTGTTTTGAGAAGTAATCCTCAGAATAGAGAAAATGCAGACTGTCACAAAATCAAGTTTCCTTAGTGGAATCAAAGCCCAAGTACTTTTTGGTCTGTGTTTGGCACATGAGAGACCTTCCAACACAAAGCTGATTTTAAAAACACAGTCCACTCAGCCCTAAATTGTAACTCTAAATGTCTCATAATTTAAAATACGGGGTACATAAAAAGCATAAAGCATTCCATGGAAAGAATAGCTAAGTCAAAAATAGGAAAGAATCAGTTCAGAGAGGAAAGCTCTGTCTTCACTGTATCTACCTGGGTGTTGTTAATTTACAGTTGTTTGAGATTTGAAAACAATTATAAATTTGATTTTTGTATCAAACTGTAAATGCCATGCATCTGTGATTTTAAAGCATGTGTTAGACATGAATACAAAGGTCATACAATAAGCCAACATTCTTCAGCAATTAAGCAAATAAAAAGGTATCTTAGAAATAACATGGATGGGGTTGGGGATTTAGCTCAGCGGTAGAGCGCTTGCCTAGCGAGCGCAAGGCCCTGGGTTCGGTCCCCAGCTCCGAAAAAAAGAAAAAAGAAAAAAAAAAAGAAATAACATGGATGACTTGTTAAGTATGGGCTGTTTAAACACCCTTGGTGGGGGGGAGGCGGAGAATACAGTGTACAAATTGATGGGTGTTGGGTTTTACATTCTGAACTGAACCTTTACCCTTAGGAATCAAGGTATTTTGTCATATAGCATTAAAACATATTATAAGAGTTGACTGTGTCAAAGGACCACAACCACCACCATTGAAAAGCAGTCTTGTCAGCTTGGCAATAGAGCACCACAGTTTGTCTGTATGTGGTACCCTTCAATGCATCTGTAGAAACTTTCAAATGGAAAAAAAAAAGAAAAGAAAAGAATAAAAGGGCCAGTGAACTTTTTCTCTGTTTAAAATCAAATAGAAAACAAACTCTAAGCATCTTTAAAGTAGATGATTTGTATTAAAAAAGGACTAAGAAGCAGACTGCCTACAGAGGTTCAAACACAAGTGAGTCAGGGCACAGGGAGTACACCTCTCCAGCTGCTTTCTGAGAGTGCTCAGGGGCCACTTTGTCACCACTGACACTAAGTGAAGTTGCAGAATTCATCTCTAGGTTCTTGTATAAGTTGTGATGAGAATTCAGCAATAAAGTAAGGCTTTTCTCATCCACAGATGTATAGTCCAGCATTGCTTTAATTTCTTAAATATTCTCAGTAAATGTGGTACTCCAAATACTAGGAATGTGTGTCTATAGGATGAGGCTACAATGCCAGCATGTTGTGGTGTCTCATGCTCATAGCGTTGGTGAGTGGCCAACACTGCATAGAAGTACTCTTTAATTCTTGCCATGAGTTCATTAGCAGCATACTCTTTATTAGCTGAGTTTCCTCTAGACTTCTTGTAACTGGCATGAGTCTCTGGAAAAGAATCCACATTCTTCTGAACAGAAAGAGTTGAAATGATAAATTCCTTGTCACCAACAAGCCACGGGTTTAACTTTTTGGGAGTCTTTAACTCCAACTCTGTTCAGGAATATTTCTTTCAACAGTTGGACCAACCCAGCCCTTTCCCTGCAGAAGCTCGAGGTGCCTCGGTGGCACTTTTTCTATTTCCATTTCCACATGCTTTCTCCTTGTTCTTTTTTTCTTTTTTTGCCTCCAGTTTCTTCAATTGGGGTACAGTAACTATGCATGTGCACTTTTCCTTTAGCCTTACAGACTCCTCCTATTCCCAGGGGTCCTAAGCTCCAAATTGGTTCTTCTGCCCTGTTTAGTGAGGTGGTTTTATGCATTATAACTGAGACCATTTTGTCACATAATTCATTCTATCCTGGTTTTCTCCAACTTCTAAATGATTTTTGCATTTGCATATATTAATATTTATTCTTTGTGCTATAACTTTCTATGGGTTTTTAATATTTATGTAACTTCTTGAACCTACCATTATATTATAAAACAAAAGAATGCTGTTGCCTAAAAGATCCTGATTTATCACTTCCACACTTTCCTTCACTCTTTTCCACCCTAACAAGCATCGATATTGTTATCATTGCTATGGTACTGGTTTTTCCAAAGCACTATGCAGCTGGAGTTATGCAATGTGTAATCTTTTTGCTAATTTTCCTACCTAGGAATATACATCTTAAACCCACTCATGCCTTCTTATGCCTTTATTACTCATTTCTTATCACTAAATAATATTCTCTGGTGGGAATAATCTACAGATTGTTTATCCATTCATGTGTTAAAAGACATTTTAATTGCACATAGACTTTGGTGATTTTATAATCACAATGATGTTGCAAACTGTTTATATTTTTATTGGGATATTATGTTGAAATCATATGGGTAAAAAGGACCTAGGAGTACAATGGCTGAAAAACTAAGCTTAATGCCAAAAACAGCTACTGATCTATGATAGAAGTAGCTATGCCATTTGTGTTTCCACCAACAATGGATGAGCATTCTCATTCCTCCACATTCTTGTCAGTAATTAGTGTCAGATCATTGGAGTTTTGTCTTTATAAAGCAATTCACATTAGGTGTAGAGTGATATTTCAGCTCTGTTTTAATTTGAAATTCCCTAGCTACAAATTATATAGAGAATGTCATGTGCTAACTTGCCATTCTCTGTGACAAAGTGTCTCTTTGGATAATTTGCCCATTTAAATACGTTTTGTTCTTTATGAGTTTTCTCAGTTCTTTACACATTTTTCCTAAGTTCATTAACAGACATGGTTTTGCAGAAGTTTCTCCCACTCCATGGCTTTTCCACTCAAAGATACGTCTATCTTTTCTTGCATAGCAGAAGTTGCAGCTTATTAATAAATCCCAGAGTATCAATATTTTTCATGTATTATGCTATTGGTGTTTAAAAAGAATCACAAAATTTAATAGTCATATACATTTTCTTCTTGACCTATAAATTACTGTTACTTTAATCAAGATTCTAACACAAATAGTTTTTCCCCCTCACTTCCTTATCTACAGCTTTGACACTTTACTGTCCAATAAATAGACATCGCGACTTTTGTGTGCTTGTGTTTTCAGATAAGAGGTCACTTTTCCTTAACAACATTTATCTTTGTACTTTTCAGTTTTCTCTAGATTACCAGTCTCATGGCATATACCTTTCTACATCTTTTCAAATTTTAATACTTTCTAAATATTAATGTTACTGTTCTCACATAAATCTATCACACAGGTACATAAGTATTGTTAATTTGTCTATATGTTTAAGTTAAATACTTTTTGGTTTGCTCATACTGATTAACTGCTTCAGGTGTACTAGACAGAAAGAAGGGCTATGGCCACACACACAGCACAAACCTAGACATTATAAATGAGTGAGGCTCATGTGTTTGCTACTCAAACTTGTCTAGTGTTAATCTTAAATTGAATTAATATATGTCATATGTCAACTCAGCTAACATTTGCTGGTCATATAAAATACTATTCTAATTTAAATGTATAACTATTGATCCCTTTTCAATAAAATTCACACTCAAAATTCTTCAATAATACCAAAAGCCATTAGAATATAACTTAAGTGGTTCAATTGTAATAGCAATTGAATCATATTATCAATAAAATTGTAGGGAGAATATCTTGTGCATTATATGGATGTCTCACCTGTCAATTAAAAAGCCTATGGCCTAGGGTGTAGGCAGGAAATAGATGTGGGACATCTGGGAGGAGAAAGAATTCTGGGAGAGAGAAGGCAGGAGGGTTACCAAAAAGAGGTGACCATCAGCCTTGGGAACTAGAAGCATGGGGGCTGGGAGGAAGAACCAGGTTTAATTGCAACATAAACATTGTTTAAAAAAACACAAGGTAAGGAAGACTGCCCATTATTAATTTTATTTTTTATTCCTTTTATATCAACATATACTAATTATACAGAATATCCTGTTTTATTAACACAATTCCATATCTATTTGACAAATATGGAAAGTGGGAACCTCAGTTGAGGAATTGCCTTCATCAGTCATAACATACATCTTTATCTCTGTGGCCATGTTTTTTTGGTAATCAGTTGATGTAGGAGAACCCAGCCCAAAGTGAACTGTACCATCCCTAGACTGATGGACCTAGTTGTATACAAAAAGTAGCTGAGCAAGCAAGCCAGTAATCAGTGTAGCACCATGATCATTGGTTCTGGTACTTCCCCAAAAGCTGCTGTAGTGCCACCCCTCACCCAATCCATATGACAGTTTGTGACCTGTAAGCCAAGTAATCCATTTCCACCCTAAGTTGTATTTGGTCAGTATTTTATTACAATAGAAAGACTCTTTGACCATATTTTCATTGAAACTAGTTCCCACATTTATTCCCTCTTATTCTCTGGTCTCAAACCTTTCCCCAAATATTATCTTTAATATGTTGGAATCTTTTAACTTTTTGGCCTAGACATATAAGAAAAAATATTTTTCCATGTATAACTTATTTTTAACACAGTCATTTTTAGTAACATCATTGCTCCTACAAGTAACCTTTTATTCCTCCTTATGACTCAATACACCATTGTATATACATAAACATATGTATATACACAATATTCTCTTCATCTATAGTTAGTTTTTTCCCAAAACTTTCTTGGGTATGACTTGGCAAGAACTGTGAAGATACAGTTCAACTCACTGGAAAAGCAAGTTGGAGGCTATATTCAGCTGACAAAGAGGGAGTTTATCCTGGGCAAACCCCAGGTGTGCACTAGACAAAGAGGGCCATAAATCAACAGATTTCCAATGTGTAAAGTCCTTTAAAAGCACTCTGACAAAGGAACAATGGACTAGAGGGACTGTACAGAACACAACCTACTCAAATATATCAGCAAAGAACAACAGCTCAGAAACCTGGGGCTGTGACTACAGAAAAGGATTTGGGAGTTCTAAAGCTGGGTAATCAATGCCTCATCCCTCCATGTGTCTGTCCCACAAGGAGCAAGATCCTTCATATCTCTGGGAAGATTTGGGGGCAGAACATGAAGTACAATGTGGCATCTGGATCATAGCAAGTGTTTCTAAGCACAGAAATTAGGGAGAGCTCAAGAGCAGTGTGATAAAGGAGTCTGAAGCTCAGAGACTCTGAATATCTCCTGACTCCTATCTTCCATAGAACTTAGGAGCTATAAGGATCACAGGTCATTTGTGAAATTTGGTGCAGTATCCTGACAGACAGAAATAAAATAAACACAGTAGCTAGGGTTTTCCTCCACCAAGCAGCATTGGCTAAGAACATAATACCTCTATTTCACTGTGGTGCTCGTTTGTGTTTATATATTTTATGACTTTTTTAAGTTTTATGTTCTCTTTTAATTTTTATTTTCTCATACCATCATAGCTAGTGTCACATGTCAATTTGACATAGCTTGCAAGAGAGAGTCTCTACTGAGGAATTGTCTCCATCTCATTGGCCTGTAAGTCTATCTATGGGATATTTCTTTATTGCTAATTGATGGAGTCAGGCACGATCATCGTGGCCTGACTTGTATAATAAAGGCAGCTGAAAACACTAGGGAAACCAAGCCAGTTAGCAGTACTGCCCCATCATCTCTGCTTCATTTCCTGACTCCAGGTGGCTGCCTTGAGTTTTCTTCCTAATTTTATTCAGTGTTGGATTATAATATGCAGGTTGGAAGATGAACTAAACCCTCTCCAGCTTTGTGTCATGGTGTTTATCACAGAAACAGGAAAGAAAACAGAATATACATATTTACTTGTAAGTTTTAAGTTTTTCAATGTTTTCTTAGTATACATACTTTTGTAATTTAAATATCAATTGATATCTTGTAAAGATGCTCTTAGATCTTTTCTCCAAAATTCTCCCTATTGTTTTGCTTATCTTTAACCTAGATACTTTCCTTCTATTTCTTTTAAATTACATGTACATGGAATGTGCACATTTCAGTATAGGTTTCCTCAGAGTGCAGAATAGGGTTTGGATTCCTGGATCTCTAAGTGCAGGAGGTTATAAGCTTCCCAATATGGATTCTAGGAACCAGAGTCTGGTCCATTGCAAAAGCAGTACATGATTTTCATGACCAATTCTTATTTCCCCTCTTACCGAAACTTATTCCTTATTCACTTAGCCTCCATTTTTCCAAACTAAGCCCTAGGTATTCCTGTTTCTAAAACTCACAGGAGTTACAAGTCGAGAGACCAATACCTTCTTCTGTGGTTAACACTGGGACTTTGAAAAATTATAGTTTTTGCAAAAGACACACACATAAGCTAACTATAAGATAGATTGAGCAAAGCAAGGACTAAATACACAAGACAACAGCCCCACCACAGCGTCTTCTCAGGTTGATAGCTTTCCATAAGTATAAAGGAAACATAAAATAGCTGAAATACAGGAAATTCCAAATTCTGCCTTTAAAATGTATCAATTGACCAAATATGACATTCAAAGGCATATTTTAATTTAAGATGTGGACAAAAAAATTATAAAATCCATGCAAGACATACATAAGAAAGTTACTCAAGTGGATGAAAACATCAATAACTTGGAGGAAAATTAAAAAAAAAATAGATGAAAACCAGAAAGAAAATTGAGGTACTGAAAGAGAACAAACAGAGATTCTGAAAATGAAAGAATGTGTCGATTAAGTTAAAAAAATAATAGAAAGCATCTGCAATTGATGAGCTGAATGAAGCAGGAGAATTAGTCTCAGGAATTAAGAAAAAAGTTGAGGTAATAATATTTACAGACATAAGTAAAGGAGGAAAAAGTACAAAAACCAAACAACAGCAACAACAAAAAAAGAAGGCAAACAAATAGACGAATAAAACCAAGGAGAATGACCCAGAGTGTGGGGATGATCTCTTATATACTCTGTGGAAGCAGCACCTGTCAATAAAAAGCTGATGGCCCATTAGGAAAGGGAGGGAAATAAAAAGGGGGACTTCCAGGAGAAAGATTGGAACTCTGGAAGATAGTCAGAGGCAGAAGATTCACTTGGACACAGAGGAAGTCATATGTATGAAACTGAGGAAAGATAACTAGCCATGTAGCAGAATAATATAAGTTCATATAAGTTATGAGGTAGCGGGGACAGGGGGCAAAGCTTATGGCTTTGACATTTTTAAAAAAATAATAAGTTCCCAAGTTACTATTTAGGAATTGGGATTGAGTAAAAAAGCCCACAATTATATCAAAGTTTAATGAAAACTAGAATATATTTAAGAGATTCTATCTAAGAATCTATGGGATTAAAAGGGGAGCTGAGATAAAAATCAAATGATTTAAACAAGCAATTCACTTCAGTTGCAGCTGGTACTTTCTGATCATATGGAAAGAAATAAGACTTTTTTTAATTGGATATTTCTTTATTTACAATCCAAATGTTATTTCCTTTCCCAGTTTCCTGTCCACAAGCCCCCTATACCCTCTCCCTTCCCTTATTCTATAAAGCTGTTCCTCTCCCCATTCATTCCCTTTTACTGCCTGCCTAACAATCCCCTACACTTTGGGTCCAACCTTGGCAGAACCAAGGGTTTATCCTTCCACTGGTGCCCAGCAAGGCCATCCTCTGTTACATATGCAGTTGGAGCCGTGGGTCAGTCCATGTATAGTCTTTGGGTAGTAGTTAAATTTGCACAATATCTTTCTATGAATCCAGCCTTACAAAGGATAATAGATGGAAAAGCTCAACACAAGGAGGGAAGCTACACCCTAGAAAAAACAAGAAAGTAATCTTCTTGCAATGAAACCTAAAGAAAAAAGACACAAACATAATTCCACCTCTAAATATGAAAATAACAGGAAGCAACAATCATTATTCCTTAATATCTCCCAACATCAATCGACTCAATTCCCCAATAAAAAGACATAGACTATCAGACTGGATATGTAAAGAGGACCCAGTATTTTGCTGCATACAAGAAACATACCTCAGAGACAAAGACAGATACTACCTCAGAGTAAAAGGTTGAAAACAAATTTCCAACCAAATGATCCAAAGAATCATCCAAATGATCCAGGCTGGAGTAGCCATTCTAATATGGAATAAAATTGACTTTCAACCAAAAACCATCAAAAAAGATAAGGAAGGACACTTCATATTTGTCAAAGAAAAAAACCACCAAGATGAACTCTCAATCATAACTATCTATGCTCCAAATGCAAGGGCACCTACATTCATAAAAGAAACCTTACTAAAGCTCAAAGCACACATTGCACCTCACATGATAATAGTAGGAGATATAAACACCCCATTCTCATCAACGGACAGATCTTGGAAATAGAAATTAAACAGAGACAGAGAAACTAACAGAAGTTATGAACCAAATGGACTAAACAGATATTTGTAGAACATTCCATCCTTAAAACAAAAGGATATACCTTCTTCTCAGTACCTCATGGTACCTTCTCTGAAACTGACCATATAATCAGTCACAAAACAGGCTTCAAAAGATACAAGGAGCTAGAAATAATCCCATGCATCCTATCAGATTATCATGGACTAAGGCTGGTCTTCAATAACAACAATAAAGAAAGAACGCCCACATATACATGGAAGTTGAACAATGCTTATGCAATGATAACATTGTCAAGGAAGAAATAAAGAAAGAAATTAAAGACTTCTTAGAATTTAATGAACATGAAGATACAACATACCCAAACTTATGGGACACAATGAAAGCTGTGCTAAGAGGAAAACTCATAGCACTGAGTGCCTGCAGAAAGAAACAGGAAAGAGCATATGTCAGCAGCTTGACAGCACACCTAAAAGCTCTAGGACAAAAAGAAGCAAATACACCCAGGAGGAGTAGAAGGCAGGAAATAATCAAACCAAGGGCTGAAATCAACCAAGTAGAAACAAAAAGGACTATACAAAGAATCAACAAAACCAGGAGCTGATTCTTTGAGAAAATCAACAAGATAGATAAACCCTTAGCCAAACTAACCAGAGGGCACAGAGACTATGTCTAAATGAACAAAATCAGAAATTAAAAGGGAGACATAAGAAATAGATTTCTGAAACACAGGAGGCATTTAGAATCTTAAATAGACTTGAAGAATACCTTCATGACATGTCTATGTCAACATGAGAAAGATATAAAGCAAACAAACCATATTAAAGCTGAAAGGGGAAAGAAGGTTAATACATAAGAATAACTCTACACCTGTTGTCAACAGCCCTAAGAGAAAGAAAAGTGTGGTCTGACGGATGTCAAGACTTGAAAGTAAATAACTATCTGGCAAAAGGATCTACTAGAATAAATGGAGAAATCAGAATATTTCCAGACATACATAGCATGTCAACTAAGCTAACATTGCAGAAAAATCTTAAAAGAATTCTGTACATAGGAGAAGGAAATGATAATTTTACACATGTGTGCAGAGAAAATAATTAATTCACGGAACAGCAGATGAACAGAGAAGGAACTGAGACTGGAATCAATCCTGTGAACTGGGGAGGAATCAATCACGTCAATCATGTCCACAGAGAAAACCAACAACCATCCAACACTCCCAAGAAAGGAATAATTATTAAGTAACAAACCAAGGAGAGCTTGGTAAAGCTTCCTATTACTGTGAAGAAACATCATGACCATAAAGCAAGTTGGGGACAAAAGCGCATTTAGTTTACACTTCCATATCACTGTTTATTGTTGAAGGAGGTCAGGATAGGAATTCAAACCGGGCAGTATCCCGGGGCAGAAGCTGATAACAGAATCCATGAAAGGATGCTGCTTACTGTCTTGTTCCCCATCATTTTGCACAGCCTGCTTTCTTACAGAACCCAGAATAACCAGCACAAGGATAGCAACACTCACCATGAACTGGACCCTCCCCACATTGGTCACTAATTGAGAAATTGTTTTACAGCTGGATCTTAGAGAGGCATTTTCTCCACTGGGGTTTCTTCCTCTCTGATGGATCTAAAACCAGCCAAAAACAACAAACAATACATGATGAAAAATATCAAATTCTTCTCAATTATTACCTGAATGCAATGAGCTATAATGGACCAATTAAAAGACTCAGACTAAATGACTGCATTCAAAATCAATATTTAGAACTTAAAAGATGGCTCTGCAGTTAAAAGCACTTGCTGCTCTTGCAGAAAGCTGAACTTTAGAACCTAGCACCCACATCCATAACTCATAATAACCCATAACTCCAGCTTTGGGGCATCTGAGCCCTCTTCTAATTCTACTGGCACCCAAACACATGAATGTATAAATATACACACACATATACACACATAAATAAAAGTTAAAAAGAAAATCTTAAACAAAGAAGATCTACCTCTCATCTCCAAGAAACTTGTACAGCTAAGAAAGGCCTTCAAAATTGAGAGTAGAAGATTGAACACCAAAATACAGAACAAATGAAAACAACAAACAAGATGTCACAGTAATTCTCATATCTGATGAAGTAGGGTGCAAGCCATAATTTGTCAGAAGACAGAAGGGAGGCCACCACATGTCAACAGGAATCAATTCATCAAGAGGATAAACTATTATAATCATTAAAGCAAGAATTTTAGGGGCCCCACTTTTATTTATATGAAAAATATCCAAAGATTAAAAAAAAAAGAATCCACAGATCCTGACACTGTAATAGTGGGGGACCCAATATCTCATTCTCACATTTAGATAGCTATACCAAATTCAAAACTAGTCAAGCCCCTCCGAGATTAATTACACCATAGGTCAACTATTTCCAGATGCCTGCAGAGCATACCACACTACAGGTAAGAAATTTATATTCTTCTCACTAGCATATGGAATTTTTTTCTAAAATCGAGCACATTATAGATTCAAATTGATCCTTAATACTTTTAAAAAATGAAAAAAACTCCCATTCCCCATCTTATCTGACCACAATGGGGGAATCAAAATCTAGAAATCAATAGTAAGCTTAATGTCATAAAACAAACAGATAATCAGAGACCCAACAATTTGCTGTGGAACAAGCCTTGGATTATTGGCAATATCAGGGAAATGATTAAAACATTCTAAGATGCTGATGAAAATGAGCACACAGTCAAGCAATCCTTCAGGAGACAATGAGGCAATCCTCAGAGGAAGCTTCATATCTCTAAGAGCGCATATTAAAATCAGAGAAATTTCAAATGAGCAACCTAGCAATGTGCCCCATGCCTCTAGAAAAACAAAGAAAGCCAAATACAAACACAGCATATGTTGAGAAAAAGTAAACATCGGGGAATAAAATAATGAAATAGGGATTGAAAGAAAAATAGACTGAATCAATTAAATAACTTGTTTCTTTCAAAACATTAATAAAACTCACCAACCACAAGACAAACTAACCAGAGATAAGAGGAAGAGAAAACAAATAATAAAGAGGTGAGAAGAAATTGTTAAAATACAATCCAACAAAATCCAGACGCTCATCAAGGAATCCTTGGAAAACATACTCCAGCAAGGTAGAAACCCTGGAAATAAGAACAAATTTGTAAGTCCGTGTCAATTTAAAAATCAGAGATGTAAACAATTTAAGCAGGCACATAGCAAGAAGGGAAATCAAAAGTCTTCTCACAAACAGAAGCCCAGGGTTGGACAGAATTACTGTTGAATTATATCAAACTTAAGGGCTATCTAATGTTAATTCCAGTATTCTCAAACTGTTTGATCTACTTGGCTTCTATTGCTGAGACATACACCACAATAAAAGTCATAATGGGGAAGGAAAGGATTCATTTCATTTTATATGATTCTTCCCACTATTGCGGTAAGTCAAAGCAGGAACTCAAGTGGAAGTTTGAATTAGTAACTGTGGAGGACTGATGCTTCCTGACTTGTTTCCCAAACATCAATCTTATACAGCCCAGGCCTACCTGCCTAAGGACAATAATGCTCACAGCAGACCTGGTCCTCCTACATCATACAACAATCAAAATATTGTCCACGACACGCCCACAGTCTGATCTGATGGAAGCAACTTCTCAATTGAGATTCTCTTTCCCCAGTTATTTATAGATTTCAGTCAGGCCAACACAAACTAAACAGTACACTGTTGCACAAAATAGAGAGAGAAACAATACGACCAAACTCAGTCTGCACTGCCAATCTAAGCCTCTTAGGAATAAAATCAGAGATATAGGAAAGCAATAAAACAATTTCCCTGAAGAGCATGGATATAAAACTTTTTGACAAAATACCCTCAAACTAAATTCAAGATCACACTAGGAATACTATCATGGCCAAGTTGATTATGATATCAGTGATATGATATTGGGTCCAAACACACTAATCAACCAATACAACATACCATATAAATAGACTTAAAGACAGAAACCACATGATTATCTCATTTGACAAAGTTTAATACACAATCAAGATAAAAGAACCTAACTAGGGATAGACAGATGCAGGATCAACATGATAAAAGACGCGTATAGAACACCTACAGGCATATGGAATATTTGTGTGAACTTTTCAGCTCAACAGAGAAAATCCTACAGAAGATGGTGACTGGACCACAGTAAGAGTGTATCCAGATTTATTAGAAAATACCAACTTCTCTTCCAAAGAAACTGTGCTACTTTGCATGCTCGCCAATGATGAATGAGGCTTTTACACATTTCTGTTAACAATTGATGTTGTCAGTATTTTCAATATAAATCTTGTTATTAAGTATGGAGTGATACTTGGTTTTAACCTGAAATTGCTTAATGATACATGATGTTGATATTTTTACATGTACACAGTGTTTTCTTGGTATGGGTTTAGTCGAGTTTCTGTTATGTCTTTTGTTCATAATCAAAATGTGTCCTTACTTTTGAGTTTTATGAACTCACCATACATCATTAAATATGTATTTCCAAGATATCCTCTCCTTGTTTATGATTTACTGTTTCACCTTAAGGGTAATAATTTTTCCCTATGCTGAAGTTCTTCATTTTAAGAATTCCAGCTTAATATTTTTTTCTCTCCTGGGTCGCGCTGTTTTGCTATATCTTACTCATTACCAAACTCAGTCATATCTAGATTTCCACTATATTATCTTCTAGTATATTAGAGTTTTGCACTTTATATGTAGATCCATGATTTATACTTATGTGTATGATTCATTTTAGTTGATATATTAAAGGTAGAAAGATTAAAAACTGGATTTGTTTGGTTCTTGTTTTGTTTTGTTTTGTTTTGTTTTGATATTTTGTCCACCTATTCCAAAATCATATGATAAAGGGAATGTTTTGAATCCAGTGTCCCTTATTACAAAGATCAATTGATTAAAATTATGTGAGTCAGTATCCTGATTCTCACTTCTTTTTTATTGGTTTGTTTTGTCTATCACAAATATTCAACAGTCATTTTGTTTTATTTTGTTTTTTGGATTTTTTTGGATCTAAGTAATAAGTTTGTGGGAAGAACATCAATCATTCATTTTAACTTTTTATTTTTATAAGCATACCTGTGTAATGACAGATGCATGTTGGTGTTAAAAGTTTACATAGGTAGCAGGGTTGACCACTCTAGTCTACATTATATGCCAAACTATCACCAGAATATAGACATGGGCTTCCTTATGTTGATATTATGTCAGTAATATTTACATGAATAAAATAAGCATAATTATGAATGGTAGGAATCTTGCACAGCTTGTCATAGACCCAAACTTTTTCAAAGGCATACAGTATAATAGATTGAGTATACTTCATTACCATCACTAGGATGTGGTCCTATTGGGGAAAATAAAACTAGAAAGATGTCCTGTGCTCTGTATGTTGAGTCAGTTCGAATGTCAGCATCTTCCAAGACTCCGCTTTCTGTCTTTTTCTCCTACCATAGCTCCTTGTTTTAGCTCTTCAATGTTATCTTTCTGAAAACAAACATCCACCCAATTCACAAGAGCATTTAATACACACACACACACACACACACACACACACACACACACACACACACACACACACACACACGGGAGCCCTTGCTTCCTGTCATGGCTGATACACAGGAGAATGATCTGTGCTTCCAAAATTAGTTATCGTGTCTCTAAGGAGCACAGCCAATAAAAAGAAGGGAAAGTTAATCTCTGCTTGTGTGTTGCCCCTGCTGTATACATTTTTATTTGCTAGTAATCCTGACATGATCCACACTACATATTGAAGAGCTCATGTGTTTCATTTTCTCTGTCTCATGAGTACCTGTCCCTGACTATGAGCACATCACTCTTATATTGTCACTGTCATACAGAACCATCCCCCATGGAACTCGCACAAAACAAATAGCCAAATGTTGAAGTCTATGCGGAAAGATTGTACCTAAAGTCAATGTAGGTATGCCTTAAATCTCAACATGTTATAATATGTCATTCCAGGTCCAAAAAGTAAACAATGAGCATGGGAGCGCTTTCCATCTTTTGAGATAGTCTTCAATTTCTTTCTTCTGAAACTTGAAGTTCTTGTCATACAGATCTTTCACTTGTTTGGTTTGAATCACACCAAAGTATTTTATATCATTTGTGACTATTGTGAAGGGTGTCACTTCCCTAATTTCTTTCTCAGCCTGTTTATCCTTTGAGTAGAGGAAGGCTACTGATTTTTTTGAGTTACTTTTATACCCAGCCACTTTGCTGAAGGTGTTTATCAGGCTTAGTAGTTCTGTGGTGGAACTTTTGGGATCACTCAAGTATAATATCATATCATCTGCAAACAGTGATATTTTGACTTCTTCCTTTCCAATGTATCCCTTTGAACTCCTTTTGTTGTCTGATAACTCTGGCTAGGAATTGAGTACTATATTGAATAGGTAGGGAGAGAGTGGGCAGCCTTGTCTAGTCCTTGATTTTAGTGGGATTGCTTCAAGTTTCTCTCCAATCAACTCAGTTTGATGTTAGCTACCGGTTTGCTGTATATGGTTTTACTATGTTTAAGTATGGACCTTGAATTCCTGATGATTCCAAGACTTTTAACATGGAGAAGTACTGAATTTTGTCAAATGCTTTCTCAGCATCTAATGAGATGATCAGGTGGTGTTTCGTTTTGTTTTGTTTTGTTTTAGTTTGTTTATAAGTGGATTATGTTGATGGATTTCAATATATTGAACCATCCCTGCATCCCAGGGATGAACCCTATTTGATCATGAAGATTATCATATTAGTGTGCTCTTGGATTCAGTTTGCAAGAATTTTATTGAGTATTTTTGTGTCTATATTCATAAAAGAAATTGGTCTGAAGTTCTCTTCCTTTGTTGGGTCTTTGTGTGGTTCAGGTATAAGAGTAACTGTGGCTTCATAGAAGGAATTCAGTAGCACTCCGTCTGTTTCAATTTCGTGGAATAGTTTGGATAGTATTGGTATAAGGTCCTCTATAGAAGACCTGATAGAATTCTGTACTAAACGCATCTGGTCCTGGATTTTTTTTGGTTGGGAGACTTTTAATGACTGCTTCTATTTCTTTGGGAGTTATGGGGCAGTTTAGATGGTTTATCTGATCCTGATTTAACTTTGGTACCTGGCATCAGTATAAAAAAAATGTCCATTTCATCCAGATTTTCCAGTTTTATGGAGTACAGGTTTTTTAGTAGGATTTGATAATTTTTTAAACTTCTTTAGATTGTGTGGTTATGTCTCCCTTTTCATTTCTGATTTTGTTAATTTGGATACACTCTTTGTGACCTCTGGTTAGTCTGGCTACGAGTTTATCTATTTTCTTGATTTTTCTCAAAGAAGCAGCTCCTAGTTTTGTTGATTCTTTTTATAATTCTTTTTGTTTGTATTTGGTTGATTTCAGGCCTGAGTTTGATTGTTTCCTGCCACCTACTCCTCTTGAGTGTATTTGCTTCGTTTTGTTTTAGAGTTTTTAGGTGTGCTGTCAAGTTGCTAGCGTATGCTTTCTCCAGTTTCTTTTTAGAAGCACTCAGAACTATAAGTTTTCCACTTTATTGTGTCCCATAAATTTGGGTATGTTGTACTTTCATTATCATTAAATTCTAAAAAGTCTTTCATTTCTTTATTTCTTCCTTGACCAAGTTATTATTGAGTAGAGCATTGTTCAGCTTCCGTGTGTAGTTGGGCTTTCTTTCATTTTTGTTGTTATTGAAGACCAGCCTTAGTTCGTGATGGTGTGATAGGATGCATGAGACTATCAATCTTCTTGAATCTTATTGAGGCCTGTTTTGTGACTGACTATATGGTCAGTTTTGGAGACGGTACCATGAGGTGCTGAGAAGAAGGTATATTCTTTTGTTTTAGGATGAAATGTTCTATAGATATCTGTTAAATCCATTTGGTTCATAATTTCTGTTAGTTTCTACGTGTTACTGTTTAGTTTCTGTTTCCATGATATGTCCATTGATGAGAGGGTGGTGAGGAAGTCTCCCACTATTATGGTGTGAAGTGCAGTTAGACTATAGAGAATCAAATGTTCCTATTAAAAAGGGGGGTACAGAGCTAAACAAAGACTTCTCAACTCAAGATTATTGAATGGCTGAGAAGCACCTAAAATAATGTTCAACACCCTTAGTCATCAGGGAAATGCAAATCAACACAATCTTGAGACTCTACCTCATACCAGTCAGAATGCTTAAGATCAAAATCTCAGATGTTAACAGATGCTGGCCAGAATGTGGAGAAAGAAGAACACTCCTCCATTGTTGATGGGATTCCAAGCTAGTACAACCACTCTGGAAAATCAGTCTGGAGGTTCCTCAGAAAATTGAACATACTACTACCTAAGGACACAGCTATACCACTCCTAGGCATACCCGAAAGATATTCCAAAATATAACAAGAACACATGATCCACTATGTTCATACCAGCCTTATTTATAATATCCAGAAGGTGGAAAGAACCCAGATTCCCTTCAATAGAGTAACGGATACAGAAAATGTAGAACATTTACACAATGGAGTACTACTCAGCTATTAAAAACAATCATGAAATTCATAGGCAAATGGATGGAACTAGAAATTACCATCCTGAGTGAGGTAACCGGATCACAAAAAACATACCTGGTATGCACTCACTGATATTGGATTACCCAAGATACAATCCACAGACCACATGAAGCTCAAGAAGATGGATGTTCAAAGTGCAGATGCTTCAGTCCTTCTTAGAAGGGGGAACAAACATATTAGTAGGAGGAAATACGGAGACAAAGTGTGGAGCAAAGACTGGAGGAAAGGCCATCTAGAGACTGCCCCACCTGCGGAGCCAGCCCATACACATACAACCACAAAACTCAGACAATATTGCTAATGCCAAGAAGTGCATCCTGGCAGGAACCTGATATAACTGTCTCCTGAGAGGCTCTGTTAGAGTGCCAGAACATGACAAACACAGACACAGATGCTCACCACCAACCATTGAACTAATGGGATCCCCATTGGAGGAGTTAGAGAAAGGATTGAAGGAGCTAAAGGGGTTTGCAACCCCATAAGAACAACAATACCAACTACCCAGAGCTTCCAGCCACTAAACCACCATCCAAAGAGTAAACATGGACAGACCCATGGCTTCAGCTGCATATGTACCAGAGGATGGCCTTGTTGGGCACCAATGGGAGGAGAGCACCTTGGTCCTGCCAAAGCTTGACCCCACTGTGTAAGGGAATATCAGGCGGGGAGACAGGAAGGGGTAGGTAGATGGGTGAGGAACAACCTCATAGAAGAAGGGGAATAGGGTCTTATAGACAGGAAACCAGGAAAGAGGATAACATTTGAAGTATAAATAAAAATTCCAATAAAGAGCAATAATATTTTTTTAAAAAGTCAAAAATGTTCCCTCAATAAACAATTTAATACCAAAAAGAAAGAAAGGAAGGGAGGAAGAAAGAAAGAAAGAAAGAAAGAAAGAAAGAAAGAAAGAAAGAAAGGAAGAAAGCGAAAGAAAAGGAAAGGAAAGAAATAGAAAAAAAAGATAGTCTCTGTCTTGCATCTAGAAATCAGAAGTTCTCATTTTCAGCAAGAGTGACAACACAGCTCCTAAAACCACTGCAACATCAGACAAATCATCTTTGTAAGAGTTGGAGTTCATTAGTCATAAGTAAGTAAAGAAGAATAGAAAGTTGGAGTAATGTTTCCATGATCACCAAGTCCCTTAGACAAAATTTACAAAATTTTGCTGTTTATGGACATGTAATGCTTTCTCTTCAAAGGAAACAGGTTTGGTTTTTAGATTAGTGTTCAATTCATAACTCTAAATTACATATTATCTCAACAGAAACACCATTTCTCCGTCATTCAAACTGAATAGAAACATTGTCATGTTCATTTGTTTCTTAGGATTTGGGTTCAGAGGATGGTGTGTTGTATTTGTTCACAATCTGGAGACTGGGAAGTTTTTACCTGTTAACTGTAGTCACTAGAGGCTAGGAAACACAGCTGAATAAGGTCTCATATTTTCTTTTCTTTTTTTTTTTTTTTTCCTGTTGAGTTCTTTTTTTTTTTTTTTTTTTTTTTTTTTTTTTTTTTATTAACTTGAGTATTTCTTATATACATTTCGAGTGTTATTCCCTTTCCCGGTTTCCGGGCAAACATCCCCACCCCCTCCCTTCCTTATGGGTGTTCCCCTCCCAACCCTCCCCCCATTGCCGCCCTCCCCCCATAGACTAGTTCACTGTGGGTTCAGTCTTAGCAGGACCCAGGGCTTCCCCTTCCACTAGTGCTCTTACTAGGATATTCATTGCTACCTATGGGGTCAGAGTCCAGGGTCAGTCCATGTATATTCTTTAGGTAGTGGCTTAGTCCCTGGAAGCTCTGGTTGCTTGGCATTGTTGTACTTTTGGGGTCTCGAGCCCCTTCAAGCTCTTCCAGTTCTTTCTCTGATTCCTTCAATAGGGGACCTATTCTCAGTTCAGTGGTTTGCTGCTGGCATTCGCCTCTATATTTGCTGTATTCTGGCTGTGTCTCTCAGGAGCGATCTACATCCGGCTCCTGTCGGTCTGCACTTCTTTGCTTCATCCATCTTGTCTAATTGGGTGGCTGTATATGTATGGGCCACATGTGGGGCAGGCTCTGAATGGGTGTTCCTTCAGTCTCTGTTTTAATCTTTGCCTCTCCCTTCCCTGCCAAGGGTATTCTTTTTCCTCATTTAAAGAAGGAGTGAAGCATTCACATTTTGATCATCCGTCTTGAGTTTCGTTTGTTCTAGGGATCTAGGGTAATTCAAGCATTTGGGCTAATAGCCACTTATCAATGAGTGCATACCATGTATGTCTTTCTGTGATTGGGTTAGCTCACTCAGGATGATATTTTCCAGTTCCAACCATTTGCCTACGAATTTCATAAACTCGTTGTTTTTGATAGCTGAGTAATATTCCATTGTGTAGATGTACCACATTTTCTGTATCCATTCCTCTGTTGAAGGGCATCTGGGTTCTTTCCAGCTTCTGGCTATTATAAATAAGGCTGCGATGAACATAGTGGAGCACGTGTCTCTTTTATATGTTGAGGCATCTTTTGGGTATATGCCCAAGAGAGGTATAGCTGGATCCTCAGGCAGTTCAATGTCCAATTTTCTGAGGAACCTCCAGACTGATTTCCAGAATGGTTTTACCAGTCTGCAATCCCACCAACAATGGAGGAGTGTTCCTCTTTCTCCACATCCTCGCCAGCATCTGCTGTCACCTGAGTTTTTGATCTTAGCCAATCGCACTGGTGTGAGGTGAAATCTCAGGGTTGTTTTGATTTGCATTTCCCTTATGACTAAAGATGTTGAACATTTCTTTAGGTGTTTCTCAGCCATTCGGCATTCCTCAGCTGTGAATTCTTTGTTTAGCTCTGAACCCCATTTTTTAATAGGGTTATTTGTTTCCCTGCGGTCTAACTTCTTGAGTTCTTTGTATATTTTGGAAATAAGGCCTCTATCTGTTGTAGGATTGGAAAAGATCTTTTCCCAATCTGTTGGTTGCCGTTTTGTCCTAACCACAGTGTCCTTTGCCTTACAGAAGCTTTGCAGTTTTATGAGATCCCATTTGTCGATTCTTGATCTTAGAGCATAAGCCATTGGTGTTTTGTTCAGGAAATTTTTTCCAGTGCCCATGTGTTCCAGATGCTTCCCTAGTTTTTCTTCTATTAGTTTGAGTGTGTCTGGTTTGATGTGGAGGTCCTTGATCCACTTGGACTTAAGCTTTGTACAGGGTGATAAGGATGGATCGATCTGCATTCTTCTACATGTTGCCCTCCTGTTGAACCAGCACCATTTGCTGAAAATGCTATCTTTTTTCCATTGGATGGTTTTGGCTCCTTTGTCAAAAATCAAGTGACCATAGGTGTGTGGGTTCATTTCTGGGTCTTCAATTCTATTCCATTGGTCTATCTGTCTGTCTCTGTACCAATACCATGCAGTTTTTATCACTATTGCTCTGTAATACTGCTTGAGTTCAGGGATAGTGATTCCCCCTGAAGTCCTTTTATTGTTGAGGATAGCTTTAGCTATCCTGGGTTTTTTGTTATTCCAGATGAATTTGCAAATTGTTCTGTCTAACTCTTTGAAGAATTGGATTGGTATTTTGATGGGGATTGCATTGAATCTGTAGATTGCTTTTGGTAAAATGGCCATTTTTACTATATTAATCCTGCCAATCCATGAGCATGGGAGATCTTTCCATCTTCTCAGGTCTTCTTCAATTTCTTTCTTCAGTGTCTTGAAGTTCTTATTGTACAGATCTTTTACTTGCTTGGTTAAAGTCACACCGAGGTACTTTATATTATTTGGGTCTATTATGAAGGGTGTCGTTTCCCTAATTTCTTTCTCGGCTTGTTTCTCTTTTGTATAGAGGAAGGCAACTGATTTATTTGAGTTAATTTTATACCCAGCCACTTTGCTGAAGTTGTTTATCAGCTTTAGTAGTTCTCTGGTGGAACTTTTGGGATCACTTAAATATACTATCATGTCATCTGCAAATAGTGATATTTTGACCTCTTCTTTTCCGATCTGTATCCCTTTGATCTCCTTTTGTTGTCTGATTGCTCTGGCTAGAACTTCAAGAACTATATTGAATAAGTAGGGAGAGAGTGGGCAGCCTTGTCTAGTCCCTGATTTTAGTGGGATTGCTTCAAGTTTCTCTCCATTTAGTTTAATGTTAGCAACTGGTTTGCTGTATATGGCTTTTACTATGTTTAGGTATGGGCCTTGAATTCCTATTCTTTCCAGGACTTTTATCATGAAGGGGTGTTGAATTTTGTCAAATGCTTTCTCAGCATCTAATGAAATGATCATGTGGTTCTGTTCTTTCAGTTTGTTTATATAATGGATCACGTTGATGGTTTTCCGTATATTAAACCATCCCTGCATGCCTGGGATGAAGCCTACTTGATCATGGTGGATGATTGTTTTGATGTGCTCTTGAATTCGGTTTGCAAGAATTTTATTGAGTATTTTTGCATCGATATTCATAAGGGAAATTGGTCTGAAGTTCTCTTTCTTTGTTGTGTCTTTGTGTGGTTTAGGTATAAGAGTAATTGTGGCTTCATAGAAGGAATTCGGTAGGGTTCCATCTGTTTCAATTTTGTGGAATAGTTTGGATAATATTGGTATGAGGTCTTCTATGAAGGTTTGATAGAATTCTGCACTAAACCCGTCTGGACCTGGGCTCTTTTTGGTTGGGAGACCTTTAATGACTGCTTCTATTTCCTTAGGAGTTATGGGGTTGTTTAACTGGTTTATCTGTTCCTGATTTAACTTCGATACCTGGTATCTGTCTAGGAAATTGTCCATTTCCTGAAGATTTTCAAATTTTGTTGAATATAGGTTTTTATAGTAAGATCTGATGATTTTTTGAATTTCCTCCGAATCTGTAGTTATGTCTCCCTTTTCATTTCTGATTTTGTTAATTTGGACACACTCTCTGTGTCCTCTCGTTAGTCTGGCTAAGGGTTTATCTATCTTGTTGATTTTCTCAAAGAACCAACTTTTGGTTCTGTTGATTCTTTCTATGGTCCTTTTTGTTTCTACTTGGTTGATTTCAGCTCTGAGTTTGATTATTTCCTGCCTTCTACTCCTCCTGGGTGTATTTGCTTCTTTTTGTTCTAGAGCTTTTAGGTGTGCTGTCAAGCTGCTGACATATGCTCTTTCCTGTTTCTTTCTGCAGGCACTCAGCGCTATGAGTTTTCCTCTTAGCACAGCTTTCATTGTGTCCCATAAGTTTGAGTATGTTGTATCTTCATTTTCATTAAATTCTAAAAAGTTTTTAATTTCTTTCTTTATTTCTTCCTTGACCAGGTTATCATTGAGTAGAGCATTGTTCAATTTCCACGTATATGTGGGCATTCTTCCCTTATTGTTATTGAAGACCAGTTTTAGGCCGTGGTGGTCCGATAGCACGCATGGGATTATTTCTATCTTTCTGTACCTGTTGAGGCCCGTTTTTTGACCAATTATATGGTCAATTTTGGAGAAAGTACCATGAGGAGCTGAGAAGAAGGTATATCCTTTTGCTTTAGGATAGAATGTTCTATAAATATCCGTTAAGTCCATTTGGCTCATGACTTCTCTTAGTCTGTCTACATCACTGTTTAATTTCTGTTTTCATGACCTGTCCATTGATGAGAGTGGGGTGTTGAAATCTCCCACTATTATTGTGTGAGGTGCAATGTGTGTTTTGAGCTTTAGTAAGGTTTCTTTTACATATGTAGGTGCCCTTGTATTTGGGGCATAGATATTTAGGATTGAGAGTTCATCTTGGTGGATTTTTCCTTTGATGAATATGAAGTGTCCTTCCTTATCTTTTTTGATGACTTTTAGTTGGAAATTGATTTTATTTGATATTAGAATGGCTACTCCAGCTTGCTTCTTCTGACCATTTGCTTGGAAAGTTGTTTTCCAGCCTTTCACTCTGAGGTAGTGTCTGTCTTTGTCTCTGAGGTGTGTTTCCTGTAGGCAGCAGAATGCAGGGTCCTCGTTGCGTATCCAGTTTGTTAATCTATGTCTTTTTATTGGGGAGTTGAGGCCATTGATATTGAGAGATATTAAGGAATAGTGATTATTGCTTCCCGTTATATTCATATTTGATGTGAGGTTATGTTTGTGTGCTTTCATTCTCTTTGTTTTGTTGCCAAGACGATTAGTTTCTTGCTTCTTCTAGGGTATAGCTTGCCTCCTTATGTTGGGCTTTACCATTTATTATCCTTTGTAGTGCTGGATTTGTAGAAAGATATTGTGTAAATTTGGTTTTGTCATGGAATATCTTGGTTTCTCCATCAATGTTAATTGAGAGTTTTGCTGGATACAGTAATCTGGGCTGGCATTTGTGTTCTCTTAGGGTCTGTATAACATCAGTCCAGGATCTTCTGGCCTTCATAGTTTCTGGCGAGAAGTCTGGTGTGATTCTGATAGGTCTCCCTTTATATGTTACTTGACCTTTTTCCCTTACTGCTTTTAATATTCTTTCTTTATTTTGTGCGTTTGGTGTTTTGACAATTATGTGACGGGAGGTGTTTCTTTTCTGGTCCAATCTATTTGGAGTTCTGTAGGCTTCCTGTATGTCTATGGGTATCTCTTTTTTTAGGTTAGGGAAGTTTTCTTCTATGATTTTGTTGAAGATATTTACTGGTCCTTTGAGCTGGGAGTCTTCACTCTCTTCTATACCTATTATCCTTATGTTTGATCTTCTCATTGAGTCCTGGATTTCCTGTATGTTTTGGACCAGTAGCTTTTTCCGCTTTACATTATCTTTGACAGTTGAGTCAATGATTTCTATGGAATCTTCTGCTCCTGAGATTCTCTCTTCCATCTCTTGTATTCTGTTGGTGAAGCTTGTATCTACAGCTCCTTGTCTCTTCTTTTGGTTTTCTATATCCAGGGTTGTTTCCATGTGTTCTTTCTTGATTGCTTCTATTTCCATTTTTAATTCCTTCAACTGTTTGATTGTGTTTTCCTGGAATTCTTTCAGGGATTTTTGCGATTCCTCTCTGTAGGCTTTTACTTGTTTATTAATGTTTTCTGTGCTTCCCTAAGTGTGTTCAGGTCTTTCCTGAAGTCCTCCAGCATCATGATCAAATATGATTTTGAAACTAGATCTTGCTTTTCTGGTGTGTTTGGATATTCCATGTTTGTTTTGGTGGGAGAATTGGGCTCCGATGATGGCATGTAGTCTTGGTTTCTGTTGCTTGGGTTCCTGCGCTTGCCTCTCGCCATCAGATTATCTCTAGTGTTACTTTGTTCTGCTATTTCTGACAGTGGCTAGACTGTCCTATAAGCCTGTGTGTCAGGAGTGCTGTAGACCTGTTTTCCTCTCTTTCAGTCAGTTATGGGGACAGAGTGTTCTGCTTTCGGGCGTGTAGTTTTTCCTCTCTACAGGTCTTCAGCTGTTCCTGTGGGCCTGTGTCTTGAGTTCACCAGGCAGCTTTCTTGCAGCAGAAAATTTGGTCTTACCTGTGGTCCCGAGGCTCAGGTTTGCTCGTGGGGTGCTGTCCAGGGGCTCTCTGCAGCGGCAGCAACCAGGAAGACCTGTGCCGCCCCTTCCGGGAGCTTCAGTGCACCAGGGTTCCAGATGGTCTTTGGCTTTTTCCTCTGGCGTCCGAGATGTGTGTGCAGGGAGCAGTCTCTTCTGGTTTCCCAGGCCTGTCTGCCTCTCTGAAGGTTTAGCTCTCCCTCCCACGGGATTTGGGTGCAGAGAACTGTTTATCCGGTCTGTTTCCTTCAGGGTCCGGCGGTGTCTGTGGCAGGGGTCCTGCCGCTCCTGGGCCCTCCCCCACGGGAGCCCAGAGGCCTTATACAGTTTCCTCTTGGGCCAGGGATGTGGGCAGGGGTGAGCAGTGTTGGTGGTCTCTTCCGCTCTGCAGCCTCAGGAGTGCCCACCTGACCAGGCAGTTGGGTCTCTCTCTCACCGGGTCTGGGAGCAGAGAGCTGCTGCGGGCCGGGATCCGCGGGTGTGGGACTTCCGGTAAACACAGAACGTGCCCGGTTCTAGAGAAATTCTGCTTCCGTGTGTCCCAAGCTCACCAGGCAGCTTTCTTGCAGCAGAAAATTTGGTCTTACCTGTGGTCCCGAGGCTCAAGTTCGCTCGTGGGGTGCTGCCCAGGGGCTCTCTGCAGCGGCAGCAACCAGGAAGACCTGTGCCGCCCCTTCCGGGAGCTTCAGTGCACCAGGGTTCCAGATGGTCTTTGGCTTTTTCCTCTGGCGTCCGAGATGTGTGTGCAGGGAGCAGTCTCTTCTGGTTTCCCAGGCCTGTCTGCCTCTCTGAAGGTTTAGCTCTCCCTCCCACGGGATTTGGGTGCAGAGAACTGTTTATCCGGTCTGTTTCTTTCAGGGTCCGGTGGTGTCTGTGGCAGGGGTCCTGCCGCTCCTGGGCCCTCCCCCACGGGAGCCCAGAGGCCTTATACAGTTTCCTCTTGGGCCAGGGATGTGGGCAGGGGTGAGCAGTGTTGGTGGTCTCTTCCGCTCTGCAGCCTCAGGAGTGCCCACCTGACCAGGCGGTTGGGTCTCTCTCTCACCGGGTCTGGGAGCAGAGAGCTGGTCTCATATTTTCAATGTAATAGTTAACTAGTTGGTCAATACTATCTTTTTTTTTTTTTTTATGTGCCTGACATGCTTTGTATACCCAAGACTTGGGTATATTTCAGTTCATCATGCAAAGGGAAGATACAGAAATGCGATAAAAACTCCAAGTAATCAGCCTGGTCACTGTTACAAGGTTACATAAACCTTGAAAAAGTTTAGGTATTAATGAATTCAAAAGTTATACACTGAAAATGATGACCGGTAAATATTTACTTTTCTGGGGAGTCTGTTTTCTCAAAATATTATCAACTTTTCACATATTGCATATATTCCTTGAATAATAAGAATTCAATAAAATTTATTGAATTGATTAATTAATACATAATTACTTTGCTACATACACCTTTGTCCAATATCTCATCTCTCTTTTTCTTTCACCCATTTATCTATCTATCTATCTATGTATCTAACTACCATATATTAATTATCTACCTGCCCCCCCTCTCTCTCTCACACACACACACACACACACACACACACACACCACACACTCACACACACATGCATGCACACAAATATGGAAGGGTATATTAAAATTGCCTAAGCTTTTATTCAAACTTATAGGCACTACAGGGACTAAGACCAGACTTTCTGATTCAATTATTCTTGGATGTGATCAAAAAATTATAGTTTCAATATCTGCTCAAGAAACACTGAGCTACTTGGCCAGATGACCACATTTTGAAAATCACTGTTTTAATGTATGCTTATTTTTTTAACATCTTTATCTCTGTTCGGAAAGGCTTGGTAACAGACAATATTTATTTCCTCTGTGTGATCCTCTCTTCCCCTCACAAATTTTTATGAATTTATACCAGTAACCTCTAGTGAATGTTCAAGCCACCAGATAGCCCTTTCTATCTTTAGCCTTTGGATAAAGTTCATAAAGGTTGAGAAAGGGAGATTAAATGTCACAGTGGGGATGGAGGACTTAAAACCATGCCAGGAAGTTTAGTAAGGTAGAACAGGTTGAGATCTGGAAACTCTGGGGGCACACACAGAGGCTTAGGTGACTCCCAAATCCTTGCAGACTCCTAACTTGGAACATGTGCCATGCTTCTCACGTGAAAGAGAAGTGACCTGTGGTCATGTAGGACCAAAACAGAGTTCTCCATGCTAATGAGATACCTAGAGGCATAGGGGGAAGAGGACTTAGCAAATAAGCTTCTCTTCACAGACATTCCTTGCTGCAAAAGGTATTTAATCTCAGGTTCATCCCGAGAAAGGAGGGTTATGGTTTTATGTATCCATTTCCCACCATGACAATAAACTGTTTAGAACCATAAACTGTCTCCTTTCATCAAGATCCACCATGGGGAATTATGAAGAAGGCCTTCGCCTACAGTCACAGCTTTATGTCACCCAAAGGATGATGTGTGAGGCTTAGTCCTCAGGAATGGCATCACTGGGAGGAAGTGAAGTCTTTGAAAGGAGAGGTCTAGCAGGAGGTTATGCAGTCATTGTGTCCTTGAAGGGGATTGCAGAATCATTGGCAGTTTCTGTTGCCAGGTCATTACATGAGCTTCTTTTCTTCTCTGCAGGTGTCTGCAATAGGGATTGGAGCACCCAAACTTTGAGCCTAAGCACATTTGCTCTTCACAATTCCATGATCTCCGACATTCTTCATGGTAGTAGAAAGCTTGGGAGTACAGCAGGGGGATAGACTAAGTTGACAGCTAGAGTATGGGACCTATAGGATGAATTATATGATGGATCTGTTATATCTCAATTAAAAAATGGAAAATAGTTCCCGTAGGGGAGGGCCCAGGAGCGGCAGGACCCCTGCGCCTGAGACACCTCTGGAACCTGAAGGAAACAGACCGGATAAACAGTTCTCTGCACCCAAATCCCGTGGGAGGGAGAGCTAAACCTTCAGAGAGGCAGACATGCCTGGGAAACCAGAAGAGACTGCACTCTGCACACACATCTCGGATGCCAGAGGAAAACACCAAACGCCATCTGGAACCCTGGTGCACTGAAGTTCCTGGAAACAGCGGCACAGATCTTCCTGGTTGCTGCCGCCGCAGAGAGCTCGTGGGCAGCACCCCGCGAGCGAACTTGAGCCTTGGGACCACAGGTAAGACCAACTTTTCTGCTGCAAGTGACCTGCCTGGTGAACTAAAGACACAGGCCCACAGGAATAGCTGAAGACCTGTAGAGAGGAAATACTACACGCCCGAAAGCAGAACACTCTGTCCCCATAACAGGCTGAAAGAAAACAGGAAAAGAGGTCTACAGCACTCCTGACACACAGGCTTATAGGGCAGTCTAGCCACTGTCAGAAATAGCAGAACAAAGTAACACTAGAGATAATCTGATAGCAAGAGGCAAGTGCAGGAACCCAAGCAACAGAAACCAAGACTACATGGCACCATCGGAGCCCAATTCTCCCATCAAAACAAACATGGAATATCCAAACACACCAGAAAAGCAAGATCTAGTTTCAAAATCATATTTGATCATGATGCTGGAGGACTTCAAGAAGGACGTGAAGAACTCCCTTAGAGAACAAGTAGAAGCCTACAGAGAGGAATCGCAAAAAGGCCTGAAAGAATTCCAGGAAAAAATAAATAAACAAGTAGAAGCCCATAGAGAGGAGACACAAAAATCCCTGAAAGAATTCCAGGAAAACAAAAATAAAGAAGTGGAAGCCATAGAGAGGAGTCACAAAAATCCCTGAAAGAATTCCAGGAAAACACAACCAAACAGTTGAAGGAATTAAAAATGGAAATAGAAGCAATCAAGAAAGAACACATGGAAACAACCCTGGATATAGAAAACCAAAAGAAGAGACAAGGAGCTGTAGATACAAGCTTCACCAACAGAATACAAGAGATGGAAGAGAGAATGTCAGAAGCAGAAGATTCCATAAAAATCATTGACTCAACTGTCAAAGATAATGTAAAGCAGAAAAAGCTAGTTGTCCAAAACATACAGGACATCCAGGACTCAATGAGAAGAACAAACCTAAGGATAATAGGTATAGAAGAGAGTGAAGACTCCCAGCTCAAAGGACCAGTAAATATCTTCAACAAAATCATAGAAGAAAACTTCCCTAACCTAAAAAAAGAGATACCCATAGGCATAAAAGAAGCCTACAGAACTCCAAATAGATTGGACCAGAAAAGAAACACCTCCCGTCACATAATAGTCAAAACACCAAATGCACAAAATAAAGAAAGAATATTAAAAGCAGTAAGGTAAAAAAGTCAAGTAACATATAAAGGCAGAGCTATCAGAATCACACCAGACATTTCGCCAGAAACTATGAAAGCCAGAAGATCCTGGACTGATGTCATACAGACCCTAAGAGAACACAAATGCCAGCCCAGGTTACTGTATCCTGCAAAACTCTTAATTAACATAGATGGAGAAACCAAGATATTCCATGACAAAACCAAATTTACACAATATCTTTCTACAAATCCAGCACTACAAAGGATGATAAATGGTAAAGCCCAACATAAGGAGGCAAGCTATACCCTAGAAGAAGCAAGAAACTAATCGTCTTGGCAACAAAACAAAGAGAAGAAAAGCACACAAACATAACCTCACATCCAAATATGAATATAACAGGAAGCAATAATCACTATTCCTTAATATCTCTCAACATCAATGGCCTCAACTCCCCAATAAAAAGACATAGATTAACAAACTGGATACTCAACGAGGACCCTGCATTCTGCTGCCTACAGGAAACACACCTCAGAGACAAAGACAGACACTACCTCAGAGTGAAAGGCTGGAAAACAACTTTCCAAGCAAATGGTCGAAAGAAGCAAGCTGGAGTAGCCATTCTAATATCAAATAAAATCAATTTTCAACTAAAAGTCATCAAAAAAGATAAGGAAGGACACTTCATATTCATCAAAGGAAAAATCCACCAAGATGAACTCTCAATCCTAAATATCTATGCCCCAAATACAAGGGCACCTACATATGTAAAAGAAACCTTACTAAAGCTCAAAACACACATTGCACCTCACAAAATAATAGTAGGAGATTTCAACACCCCACTCTCATCAATGGACAGATCATGGAAACAGAAATTAAACAGAGATGTAGACAGACTAGGAGAAGTCATGAGCCAAATGGACTTAACGGATATTTATACAACATTCTATCCTAAAGCAAAAGGATATACCTTCTTCTCAGCTCCTCATGGTACTTTCTCCAAAATTGACCATATAATTGGTCAAAAAACGTGCCTCAACAGGTACAGAAAGATAGAAATAATCCCATGCGTGCTATCAAACCACCACGGCCTAAAACTGGTCTTCAATAAAAATAAGGGAAGAATGCCCACATATACGTGGAAATTGAACAATGCTCTACTCAATGATAACCTGGTCAAGGAAGAAATAAAGAAAGAAATTAAAAACTTTTTAGAATTTAATGAAAATGAAGGTACAACATACCCAAACTTATGGGACACAATGAAAGCTGTGCTAAGAGGAAAACTCATAGCGCTGAGTGCCTGCAGAAAGAAACAGGAAAGAGCATATGTCAGCAGCTTGACAGCACACCTAAAAGCTCTAGAACAAAAAGAAGCAAATACACCCAGGAGGAGTAGAAGGCAGGAAATAATCAAGCTCAGAGCTGAAATCAACCAAGTAGAAACAAAAAGGACCATAGAAAGAATCAACAGAACCAAAAGTTGGTTCTTTGAGAAAATCAACAAGATAGATAAACCCTTAGCGAGACTAACAAGAGGACACAGAGAGTGTGTCCAAATTAACAAAATCATAAATGAAAAGGGAGACATAACTACAGATTCAGAGGAAATTCAAAAAATCATCAGATCTTACTATAAAAGCCTATATTCAACAAAACTTGAAAATCTGCAGAAAATCGACAATTTCCTAGACAGATACCAGGTATCAAAGTTAAATCAGGAACAGATAAACCAGTTAAACAACCCCACAACTCCTAAGGAAATAGAAGCAGTCATTAAAGGTCTCCCAACATAAAAGAGCCCAGGTCCAGACGGGTTTAGTGCAGCATTCTATCAGACCTTCATAGAAGACCTCATACCAATATTATCCAAACTATTCCACAAAATTGAAACAGATGGTGCACTACTGAATTCCTTCTATGAAGCCACAATTACTCTTATACCTAAACCACACAAAGACGCAACAAAGAAAGGGAACTTGAGACCAATTTCCCTTATGAATATCGACGCAAAAATACTCAATAAAATTCTGGCAAACCGAATCCAAGAGCACATCAAAACAATCATCCACCATGATCAAGTAGGCTTCATCCCAGGCATGCAGGGATGGTTTAATATACGGAAAACCATCAACATGATCCATTATATAAACAAACTGAAAGAACAAAACCACATGATCATTTCATTAGATGCTGAGAAAGCATTTGACAAAATTCAACACCCCTTCATGATAAAAGTCCTGGAAAGAATAGGAATTCAAGGCCCATACCTAAACATAGTAAAAGCCATATACAGCAAACCAGTTGCTAACATTAAACTAAATGGAGAGAAACTTGAAGCAATCCCACTAAAATCAGGGACTAGACAAGGCTGCCCACTCTCTCCCTACTTATTCAATATAGTTCTTGAAGTTCTAGCCAGAGCAATCAGACAACAAAAGGAGGTCAAGGGGGTACAGATCGGAAAAGAAGAAGTCAAAATATCACTATTTGCAGAGGATATGATGGTATATTTAAGTGATCCCAAAAGTTCCACCAGAGAACTACTAAAGCTGATAAACAACTTCAGCAAAGTGGCTGGGTATAAAATTGACTCAAATAAATCAGTAGCCTTCCTCCATACAAAAGAGAAACATGCCGAGAAAGAAATTAGGGAAACGACACCCTTCATAATAGACCCAAATAATATAAAGTACCTCATGTGACTTTAACCAAGCAAGTAAAAGATCTGTACAATAAGAACTTCAAGACACTGAAGAAAGAAATTGAAGAAGACCTGAGAAGATGGAAAGATCTCCCATGCTCATGGATTGGCAGGAGTAATATAGTAAAAATGGCCATTTTACCAAAAGCGATCTACAGATTCAATGCAATCCCCATCAAAATACCAATCCAATTCTTCAAAGAGTTAGACAGAACAATTTGCAAATTCATCTGGAATAACACAAAACCCAGGATAGCTAAAACTATCCTCAACAATAAAAGGACTTCAGGGGGAATCACTATCCCTGAACTCAAGCAGTATTACAGAGCAATAGTGATAAAAACTGCATGGTATTGGTACAGAGACAGACAGATAGACCAATGGAATAGAATTGAAGACCCAGAAATGAACCCACACACCTATGGTCACTTGATTTTTGACAAAGTAGCCAAAACCATCCAATGGAAAAAAGATAGCATTTTCAGCAAATGGTGCTGGTTCAACTGGAGGTCAACATGTAGAAGAATGCAGATCGATCCATCCTTATCACCCTGTACAAAGCTTAAATCCAAGTGAATCAAGGACCTCCACATCAAACCAGACACACTCAAACTAATAGAAGAAAAACTAGGGAAGCATCTGGAACACATGGGCACTGGAAAAAATTTCCTGAACAAAACACCAATGGCTTATGCTCTAAGATCAAGAATCGACAAATGGGATCAAATAAAACTGCAAAGCTTCTGTAAGGCAAAGGACACTGTGGTTAGGACAAAAACGGCAACCAACAGATTGGGAAAAGATCTTTACCAATCCTACAACAGATAGAGGCCTTATATCCAAAATATACAAAGAACTCAAGAAGTTAGACCGCAGGGAGACAAATAACCCTATTAAAAAATGGGGTTCAGAGCTAAACAAAGAATTCACAGCTGTGGAATGCCGAATGGCTGAGAAACACCTAAAGAAATGTTCAACATCTTTAGTCATAAGGGAAATGCAAATCAAAACAACCCTGAGATTTCACCTCACACCAGTGAGAATGGCTAAGATCAAAGACTCAGGTGACAGCAGATGCTGGAGAGGATGCGGAGAAAGAGGAACACTCCTCCATTGTTGGTGGGATTGCAGACTGGTGCAACCATTCTGGAAATCAGTCTGGAGGTTCCTCAGAAAATTGGACATTGAACTGCCTGAGGATCCAGCTATACCTCTCTTGGGCATTTACCCAAAAGATGCCCCAACATATAAAAGAGACACGTGCTCCACTATGTTCATCGCAGCCTTATTTATTATAGCCAGAAGCTGGAAAGAACCCAGATGCCCTTCAACAGAGGAATGGATACAGAAAATGTGGTACATCTACAGAATGGAATATTACTCAGCTATCAAAAACAACGACTTTATGAAATTCGTAGGCAAATGGTTGGAACTGGAAAATATCATCTTGAGTGAGCTAACCCAATCACAGAAAGACATACATGGTATGCACTCACTGATAAGTGGCTATTAGCCCAAATGCTTGAATTACCCTAGATGCCTAGAACAAATGAAACTGAAGACGGATGATCAACCCATTCAGAGCCTGCCCCACATGTGGCCCATACATATACAGCCACCCAATTAGACAAGATGGATGAAGCAAAGAAGTGCAGACCGACAGGAGCCGGATGTAGATCGCTCCTGAGAGACACAGCCAGAATACAGCAAATACAGAGGCGAATGCCAGCAGCAAACCACTGAACTGAGAATAGGACCCCCGTTGAAGGAATCAGAGAAAGAACTGGAAGAGCTTGAAGGGGCTCGAGACCCCTTATGTACAACAATGCCAAGCAACCAGAGCTTCCAGGGACTAAGCCACTACCTAAAGACTATACATGGACTGACCCTGGACTCTGACCTCATAGGTAGCAATGAATATCCTAGTAAGAGCACCAGTAGAAGGGGAACCCCTGGGTCCTGCTAAGACTGAACCCCCAGTGAACTAGACTGTTGGGGGGAGGGCGGCAATAGGGGGAGGGTTGGGAGGGGAACACCCATATGGAAGGGGAGGGGGGAGGGGGATGTTTGCCCGGAAACCGGGAAAGGGAATAACACTTGAAATGTATATAAGAAATACTCAAGTTAATTAAAAAAAAAAAAAAAGAAACCAAAAAAAAAAAAATGGAAAATGGCCCAACTCTTTGCTTTGAACCAGTGGTTTACCCAACTCCAAAGGGGAGCCTGGAATTACAAAGTTGCCTCAAGACAAACCCATCAGAAGTGGCATCAAATGAAAATGAAAGAAAACAGAGAGCTGGCCAGACCTTCTTCTAGATAGAACATTTTTCTTAAAGAACAAGAAGAGATTGCCTTCGCTCCAGTTGAATACATGCTTTGCCCTTTTCTGGTAAGCTCTCCTTTTAACCAGCAAGGAGGGCAATGGAGGCTCACTCAGGGAGGGTGGACTAGGAGGGTGTCCTGGTGAGAAGTGAGGATTCTCAAAACAGAGGGGTCAGTCTTTCTACAGTGCAGTTTCCAGCTTCAGATACATTTAACCCTGAGCCACAGAGTCTTTATTTCTAATCTGACAACCACATGTACAAGGATTTTTATGAGTATTCAATGATTTGATATTTATAAAGCATTTGCAAATGTACCCAGATGTAGTATCACATAAATGTTTATTGATCAAATATGTCATATTAAAATAGCACAATAAATTTAGTGAACATATTTATACAATATATAAATGTACATATTCAATATAGTATCCAGTAAAATGAAGTATAACAGAAGTTGATGATTATTGATCCTCATAAGTTTTGTTCTTTGAGTGCAAAGAACAGCCCCCAGTTTTGTGCATCTTTTCACAGCACAGTGTCTTCTATAATTATGCTGAATTGCTAATGAATATCTGAAAGTCCATACTTCCTCCTGTTCTGCCCTTGAAGACAACATGCATATCATCTGTTGCCTGTCCCTGCACGACAAATGCTACACAAAGCTTCCTTTCTCTGTGCAATGAACTGAATTGTGTGCCCCAAAATTTATACATTAAGGTATAAACACAGAAGTATTAACATACAAATACTAGCTAATTTGGTTTGGACCCTCATATTGGGATTCGTATCCATACTGAAAGAGACATCAGAAGCAGAAAGTGCATCTCTTAGCTCCACATCTATTTCCTACTTTTTATTTGCATGCAGATGTACCAAAAAGATCATGTGAATATACAAGATGGCTACAAATTTTCACTCAAAAGATCAGTGTTCGAATGAAACTTATTTTATCAGCACTCTGATTTTGGACTGTCCATCCTCTAGAAATGCAAGAAACTAGTTTCTGAAAGAGGCTGAGCTCAGCCTTAAATGGGATATCTTTTTCAACCTCATCTCACTCCTGTACCACTACCTAGGCTCAACTAACATTGCAGAAGGAGAAGTAGAAAGAATAGAGAAGTCAGCTGGTAAAACAGAGTTATGAAATGCAAATTTCAGGGCTGATGTAACCATCACATCCATGAACTAACAGAAATTGTGATTGCTTGTACAGGACCTGCAGAAGATGAGCCCACACGAAGTTTTTGGCATAAATGGGAGAGGTGTTCCCTTAGCTCCATCCTTTACAAAGAAGTTACTGGTAGTTGAGAGCTTCTGGAACAAGGAAGAGGATCGATTTCTTTAATGTTTGGCCACAACTAGACTTCCCATGCTCCAGTGGTATTTTCTATCTATAACCATAAGGGCAGCATTACTCGGTTTTAGAAGATTGCACTTAGAATTAATGGAACATGGACATATCCATAGATATGTTGGTGAAAACCTATGGGGAGCTGGAAAGGAATGAGAGGGGGACTGGATACAATCATGCATCATTGTATACATTTATGGAATTCTCAAGAATAGAAAAACTTAATGTCAATAAGCAAAAGAATTTCTGTTTTATAAGCCATTCAATATAGAATGCTCAGTCACAGTATCTCAGGGTGACAAGTGTACCCTACTTTTTTGTAAGAACAAAAATTATAGTTCCTCACTGGCTGTACCATCTGATTTTTGGAAGGTTGTTTCAGGGTGCGTGTAGGTCTTAGACTTTACATTTGAAGAAACAACACATGTTAAATTTTTTTCTTTTTAGTTTCTCTTTTACTAAAATGAATCTAATCATGCTATTTTCTTTAGTTGTAGAAAAGCTGAGTGGACCCTCACTGACTGTCTCCTGTTGAAGTCATACTCATGTGGACAACCTGATCAAGATGGACAGTCCACTAGTGTTAGGCAAAATTCTCTCACCCCTGGTGCCTTCCACACTGTGACCCTAACACACTGAGTTGCTGTGACATTCCTTCCGATTGGTCAAGCCTGGACTGGTATCTTTTACTGAAACCTTGCTGGTTGTTCCTTCTTGTTTTTGGAAAGTTGTTTCAGGGTTCTTATGCAGACGAACAGACATACACACACATACAATTTTTAAATAGTTAATTTAAAGGAAGCAGAGGTTTGTAAATCTTGGAGACCATAGGACTCTGTCTTGTAGAATTTTTCAGCACTAAAAATGATGGTTCTCCACTGATGAAGCATTTGCAGCCCATCAGCTTATACATTGTAAAGTCAAAACATTTCTAGGCAAACTTTGACTTCATATGCCTAACCCATCAATCATCCAGATTGGCATTATGGTCCACTATAGACTGTTGACTATTCTTTGCCCCACAACATGAGCAAGGACTGGGTGCATAATGCTCAGTTCAGAAAAGATCACAATTCAAGCATCCTTTCCTTCTAATTTTTTTTATTTTTCCCAATTGTATATGTGCATGTATAAACATGGGCAACACATAGCACACCTTGTGTGTGGAGTTAAAAGACTGTTCTCTTTTTTTCCCCATCTTTATCAAAGTGGGTATTTTTTTTATTTACATTTCAAATGTTATTCCCTTTCCCAGTTTCCATGCAAACATCCCCCTAATTCCTCCCCCTCCCATTCTATATGGGTGTTCCCTTTAAGGGTCAGGTTTTTCCTGCTGCCTGTTGGATCCTAGGAAAAACCTCAGGTCAGCATGGTGGTATTCAAGTGTCTTTACCCACTGCACCATGTAGGCAGTCCTCATAGATGTATGGTTTCTAATGGTGCCTAATTTCTTTTATTTAACTGGAACCAACTTTACTAAAGATACTTTTCATAAACAATCATTGTATTTCAGGCAAGACATGGCAGATGATCAACAATATACAAGAACTTCCAAATTGCCTTTTTGTATAGACTACAAAGATCAGAAATCCACTATAAACCCAATGAAATCTTCACTCAATGCTTTGAAAGGGGGAAAGTAGCTTAGAGTGAGGGTTGACATTTCACATTAAGGATGCTGTTTAATGACTTTCTCCACACCAAGCCTGACTGTCAGGAACTGAACATGGCAGAATTATCAATCAGAAGAGCCACAGTCTCTTGTAAAAGGAACCAGCGATCTTCTGAGAACACTCAATGAAGTCACTGCAAAGTCCTCATTGCTCAATAGACTAGAAAACCAATCTTGGAGGTCATTTTCCAACAGGTCTCTGGTTTTAAGGGAATTGAGTCTATGTTGATGGTACTGGGGGGAAGAGGATAAAAATGAATTTAGAGTTTTCCCAGACCACGTTTGGTTTTTTTTGTTTGTTTGTTTTTGTTTGTTTTGTTTTTGTTTGTTTTGTTTTGGTTTGGTTTTTTGTTTTGTTTTTTGGGGGTTTTTTTGTTTTTGGGGGTTTTTTTTTGGCCACCTATGCAAGACCAGGATGTCTCTCCTGGAAGCCAACAGGACCCTTTCAAGATTATCAAGGAAAGAGGTTTCCTGTCCTCAATCTAGCTTGGGTGATATTTTGTTAGTGACACATGATCCTTTCCTCCCAACAGTGAAGTGTTCTGTGTGCTAACAATATAGTTTAGAAAAAAAAGTAAATTCTGCATTTTTATAAAACTTGATAAAAATTGTATTTCAAATTGTACCGTCAGTCACCAGAAGTACACAGTTATCAGAAATGCACACGTGTCACTTGGCATCTCCAGCACTGTCAGCTTTCCGTGCCTGGTCTGTTTTGGCATCAACGTTTTCTGCAGGATTATTCGCATCCTTACCGACATCGACCTTCCCCTTCCCCTTGGGAACCTTCTCTCCCTTCTTTGCAGGGGCCTTTGTAGGAGCAGCAGGTTTAGCAGACAACCTTGCAGATCTTCTCTGTGGCTCGTCCTTCACCTTGGCTTCGTCTCCTTCAGCATCCCCTCCAGCCTTTCTTGGGTCATGGCGGCTCTGAACAGGGGTATACAGCGTGGGTTTGATCCATCCGGGGGTCGTCCTCGCTGCTTCTTCACACTACTCCAACTAATTTCTTTTATACCATCTAAAGATGGAAAATTATGTTAGGAACAATCTGCGTATGTGTTATAAAATACAATGGCAACCAGCTACATATCAACATTGAATATGCATGTGTTTTGGGAAAAGAGCACGGACACATTTGAAATGTGGGGTTCAGGAGTTGAGTTTTCCCTTTTTGTCCTTTGTACCTTAACGTATTTATTTCTTTGGCTTTGCATCTTGAAAGAGGTTCATTTATTATTATAATTGATAGTAGTTTGCAAATTAACAGAGTTCACCGAGATAATTTTTCAGGGGCATATTCCATGCAATGTGCGTGCCAATTCATTCTCCACACGTACTGCCCACTACGCTTGTATTCCTTCCTAGTTCCTAGTAATCCCTCTTTGACTCGTAGGTATGTTTACCCTTTTCCTAGTTTCCTTTTATGTGAGAGAAGTTACACTCATCTGAGTCTGGTTTATTTCACTCAACTTGATACCCTTACACTTGCCTTGAGCAGCCCTTTGGGCTCAAAGCTGCTGCGTTGGACAGTAAAAAAGAATTTGAGTGTGAGTCCACACTACCTTTCCAGCACCTTCTTGACAGTAGCCTTCGCATTCCACAGCATTTCTGTTCTGAAATTTCCCAGATATTAGTAACACTCAGACACCCTTTCAAAGAAAACTAATGTTCCTGGAGCCTATTGTCAGACGCAGGTTTGGTATGCCGTTGGTACACTGTTGTATTGTGATGACACATCTTTCCTCTGGTTTTCTTTTATTAAACAATCTCCATTCTTTATAGGCAGAATGTAAATATTTCTTTGAGCTGTCAACAGTCGTCTCTCTGAATTCAATACTGGCACCGCCGCGGGAAGACTTTTCTTGAGGAGACTCTTTGGGATCAAAAGCGAATCTTACAATATTGCTCTTCTCTTCACTTATCGCATAAACCTCGCATCAAATACTGCATTTCTTTTGGAGGTTTATGAGACCGAGTTTGACTGATGTTATCCTAATGCCAATATGAGTATATTCCATTTCATATAACTGCAGTCTTAGCAAATACCTCCAGCTGCTTCTGGAAGTGAGTAGCTTCAGCCACATGATTCTGGCACTCTGATACTTGGCCTTGGAAGGGCACAATCTAGTACAGTTGTTCCAGTCTGTGGGTAGGGATGCTTTGGAAGTCAAATGACCCTTTCACAGGGGCCACTTAAGACATCAGAAAACATGGACATTTATATTATGATTCATAGCTAGCAAAATTACAGTTATGAGGTAGCAACAAAAATAATTTTATGTTTGGGGGCCACCACAACATGAGGAATGCCATTAGAAGGTCACAACATTAGGGAGGTTGAGAACCGCTGGCCTAGTGTCTAACATGAAGGGTTTTCTTTTAACAGATCAGGAATTACCGTTCTGTAGGATATCATTGCTTCACATGAGAAGACAAGAAAAGGAAGAAGGAGGGAGGGGGAGAAGGGGGAGGGGGTTAACGGAGGGAGGGGGAGGGAAGGAGAGAAGGAGGGAGGGACAGAGGAGGGGATGGGTGAAGAAGAACAACACTTAAACAGCCCCACCTTCCAGGCTGAAGTTTCTAAGTCACTCCAATAACTTCATATCAGCCTCCAGACTGACTCACACATGAGGCACAGCACCTAGTCCTGAGAATGCTTCTAAAACGCTGATATGAATCACAAAGTGTGGTCCACATCTCTGCACTCACAAGGAGATGAAAATGTTTTTTTTCCCCTTCTGTGGATTGGCTTTTAAACCCTGCACCATCGGTTGAATCTTTTCTGTCAGGAGCTATGACACTCAACTAAACGTAAGGGGAATGATTGACTGATGGATCATACAGCCACTTGACTTCAACCCTCGTTACACTGTCAGAATTTACATAATCTTAGGTATAACAGTTAGCTTCATGTGTGTGAGTGGTTCTAATCCATCCTCACAATTTCATAAAATGTGTGTGTTGAGATTGTGGTTTAATCTCATTTTCATACCATGACTATATCAGTCATTTAGATTGGTAGATACACTGCTCAAGCTCTTAGGAGCTTCCTCAAGAAATTTATTCACTTTTTGTTGAGACATCATTTGCCCTGGGTGGGGTATAAATCTGGCATTCTTTGGCATCCAACTAAGATTCTCACTTTCTCACCTATCACTTCCAATGCATACCTGTCTTCTGTCACCATAATTCTTCCATAAGTCTTATCCACCTACCACTACACCATGGGAACTATTGCCTAGAACACCTGCCCTATATTCATTTTTTTTATAAGAATAAAATAAAATACACGCTCAGGGAACAATTTATAAAAACATATTTTAGAGGACTATTTTTCTGAGACTCTTCATATACAGTTGAAGGAAGATGGTTATTTTCTCAAGCCTCTAGTTATAGCCAAGTGTCATATCCCACTTTCATATTCAATCCTAGCCACATTAGAGCAGGCAAAATTTCTCCCAAGAGGGAAAAACTCTAAAGAGTACCCTGACTATGACATTATCCCACTCAAATGGAAATAATAGTAGCAATTTGTCTGTTACGGAATGAAGTTTAATGGCTGAACTCAGATCTGTGCGATGTGTAATAAAACAATAGAAAACATTCAGAAATGCTCAAAATCACCAGAGATGTGATATAAAGGCATGTTTATGTTTTTATTTATTTATTCATCTATTTATTTATAATACATCTTTTCACTTATAATTCACATAGTGAAAGTCATTTTTTAAACCTTGACCTATCAGATGAGCTCAATGAAAGCATCTATGTCCACACTTCTCCCAGCATCTGACCTCCTCAATCATTTTCTAAGTTTTCATTAGTATCCACATATAACTTGTTTTCTAGACAATATATCTATTTCAGTATTCAAATAAGCTTGCTGCTGAGATGTTACAGATAATCTAGGTAACAGTAGGAATATGGGTTCTACTGAAAAGGGGGACATCCAGTAATTAGCATAAGTCTTCATTTTATTTTCCTATGGCATGAAACTGTAATCGTTCATTTTTCTTGTGATTATGTGGTTAGTGATTTGAGTTATTCTGGACTTAGCTAAACTGACTCATGTGTCCAAAGCCAGTTTTGATGTAACTGGGACTGGCTCTCTTAGCAGGATCATATATCGGGACAGTTAATTTCTTTTCCACATGCACATGTCTTCTATTAGCCACATGTTCTAGAGACAGGTGTTCTGAGAGAAAGACAGAAGCAATATCTAGTTCTATGTTTCAGCTTAGAACTGACTAACATATTCAGCAAAGCAACTCAACCAGTCAATCAATCAATCAGTCAGTCAGTCAGATTGAATTCACAGTATGCAGAAGCTGTTTCCACCTCTCTGATAAGCAGCATAGATACAGAAAAGGGCATAAGTCTGGTCATTTACATAAGCAATTTATTACAAAGAAACAAAGACATTCAAAGTACTTAAAACCTACAAGCATTCATAAAAACAATTCTCACCAGAAATTCCTGAGGAAAAACAGGACTGGCCTCATCAGTAACTGTGCTCAGTGATAAGCAGCTGTGCAGATGGCTGTCTGTCTCTGGAGAGGTTCACTGCCAGCTGGGTCAGCTGTGTCTACAAGCAGCAACCATACTTGGTCATCCTTTTCTTCTTTGCTTTTCTGAAATTTGCTGCTATGGTTGATGCTTCACATGACAAGTATGTATGATGCTTGACCTAGATGAAGTTTCCATACATAGAATCAGAAATTCATAATGCCTCCAAAAAGCAACCAATCTTAAAGCTCACCATACAGTTGTCTAAGAAAATCAACTTATAATTTTCTTTAGCATATAATATTCAATAAAGCACTTGAGACTTTGAGAGGTTTATATCTATACTAGAAATCTGAATGGCAAGCACTGGACTTCTAGAAGTGTACACAGAGCTGCTAATGAACAGGAGTAGGGAACCTTACTTCTGTACATGCACCAGCATTGACCAATGGGGCCAAATGGGACCCATCTGTATACCTTTAAATACTTTAATTGTTACATTTTAAAAGTCACATAACAGGTGACAATACATCTTGTTGAACTCAGGGTGTCCCAAGTATTAGATGTTCTATACAATAGACATTTTCACGATGAAAAGTAGGCCATGGTTTTCTTGCCTGAGTTGTACTGAGCTCAGTGATTAGTATATATTATATTCCTAATCAACCTAAACTGAAGGAAGGAGCAGTGCACGAAGCAACATATAGCCACCAGATATTTATATATTAGACAATTCAGTCTTTATCATTGCTTGGAGAAATACTATTTTCCTTGTCTATTTTTCTTTAAAGTTCTTGAAACAAAATGTCAAAGCCACTGGTTTAATAATATACTCTTGGTTCTTAAATTATATGAACAGCTTCCATTGTCCCTGGATTGTATTTGGCAGCTCATTTGAAGACAGCAATTCTTTAGACGTGGAAGAAGTTTCATACCAAGATTAGTGTAAGAATAACCTACAAGAACAGCCCTTGGCTGCTTCAGGGTCCTTCATAAAAACGTATATTTATTTTTCAGTAAGTGGATTTCATGTGACTTACACTTACTTCTCCCACTTGACTCCCAGTTCTATGTCAGCTATTTTTTTTTTTGTACTATAAAAGTACTTAGTCCGTAAACTCCACTTGATGGGCATTTCTTCAAATATTCATAAAGTTTTCTGTAAATGTCTAAGTTTCCTTTGCACATCCATAAATATATCAGTAAAAGAAGAACTACAGAACACACCAAGACAGGTTCAAACCTGAGACTGAGGTCCTCTTCAAAGTTAATCATCCCTAAAAATGCACAGCACATTCTTTAAAGAGTGCTTTTTCCAGACAAATGTTTGAGTACACTGTGAGGAAACGTCTGAGCACAAAGAATTCTACTCAAAGTCTGAGGATAAACAAAAAGAAAAGCAGAAACCCACAACCTGACATGCGAAGAACATATTTCAAATGGTGTATAGCTCCACAGCTAAGAGAATCAACAAGGAGGGACGTCTCTGATATTCAGCTCATCAACTACTCTACCAACAAAACACAAACTAAACATTCTCCATTGCCAAGTTCTGGGCTGGGAGGAGTGGACAATACTAGAGAAACATAAATTAGAACCCCCTCCTTTAGGTTGCATAAATTATGTTTGAAGAAGAATCTCAAAGCCCCTTCAATACTCCTATAGCTTCTTTATAAAATCTCTTTAATGACTGTTAAATGACTGTTTAATCACCATAATAATATCCTATATCACATTTTTACTATTTTTTAAAATTACTTATATCATCATTAGCTGGAACATATGACAGACAGTCCATGTCCAGTTCTTTCTGTCTATAGTTCCATTAACACCATAGGATCCTGGCAATAAAGCAGTAGATTGCAAGTCTTTGCACGGTTTAGAGTATAGATTGCTAAGGATCCAAAGGCTTGGAGAACATGTTTTTTGTTTTTTGTTTTTTGTATGTTTGTTTGTTTTGTCCTTTCAAGTTTATGAAGAAGCTAAAAGTAAACATTTCAGAAAGGAGTTATTGATTTTCTGCGTGTTTTCACCCCCTGGCTCTGAGTAGAGAAGATCAGGAAGGATCACGTGATCTCGATTTCATGAAACCTTTTGGAGACTCCGTTTTGCTATTAGAGCCAAGCCAGGAAAAAAGCCTCACACAGAGAATTCACTTGTGATTGTTCTAGGTGCCATTACAACAGACACAGACAGTGCAGGGGTTCAGAAATAGCTCCAATTCTCACATTTCTTATAGGTTATAAAGGGCCTCTCAGGACAAATCCTCAGCATAGAATTCTCTTCAAGCCTGCAGGTTGATTACCAAAGTGGTTGTTCACGTTCTGTTCTCAATCCACGTCAGTGGAGGAGTGCTCCCCTCATCTGAACCTTAGATCTCATCTTAGCCATTCTGGCTGGTGTAAGGTAGAATCTCAGGGGTATTTTGATTTGCATCTCTGATGACTAAGGATTTAGAATTTTAAGTGCTTCTGCACCATCTGTGATTCCTCTGTTGAGAATTCTCTGTTAGCTCTGTATGCCATTTTTAAATTGTGTTATTTGGCTTGTTGGAATCTAATGTCTTGTGTTCTCCATATATTTTGGGTATTAGTTCTCAAATGTAGGGTTAGTGAAGATCTTTCCCCAATCTGTAAGCTGATGTTTTGTCCTACTGACAGTGTCCTTTACCTTACAATAGCTTTTCAGATTCCTGAGGTCCCATTTATCAGTTGTTGATCTTAGAGTCTGAGCCATTGATGTTCCTTTCAGGTATTTCATTTACATAATGGAATATTATTCAATTATTAAAAACAACAACACCATGAATTGTTTAGGCAAATGGAAAGAACTGGAAAATATCATCTTGAGTGAGGTAATCCAGACTCAAAAGGACATCTATGTTATATACTCACTGATAAGTGGATATTAGTTATAAACTCTAGAATATCTAATAGATACCCCATGGACCAAAAGTAGTGAAACAAACAAACAAAAAAAGTTTGAATCACACTAAGGAGAGGAAACAAAATATTCATAGGAAGTAGAGGGAGGAAGGAATCTGGGTGAGTGAGGGGAAGGGTAGGGAAATGGGGGGCAGGATTAGGTATAGGGATAAACAGGAGTGGGGCCCAGAAGGCTATAAGAATTAATAGATATCTGCAGCTACTGGGGATGCGGGCATAGAAGGAATTTCTAGGAAGTCCTAGAGACCTTTTATGGGAGAGGCTCCCAGGAGTCAATCTGGATGACCTTAGCTGAGATGGCTAACAGTGTGGACATGGAACCTAAGGAGACTACCTCCTGTATCCAGGCAGAACCCCCAGAGGACACAAACTGACCCACAAAACCTTGTACTCAAAAGTTATGCTGTCTAAAAGAAATGCAGAGACAAAAATGGAGCAAAGACTGAAGAAATGTCAGGCATTTGTGCTTGACATTATTAGGGATATTCTATTATGTATGCAGACAGAAGCCTATCATAACTGTCTTTTGAGAGGCTGCAGATACTCAGAGCCAAATATTGAATAAAGGTAGGGGACTCTTATGGAAGATCTAGGGGAAAGATTGAAAGCCCAAAAGCGAATGGTAACCCCACAGGAAGATCAACAGGGTCAACAAGTATGGACCTCTGGGAGCTCTTAGAGACAGAGTCACCAACAAAAGAAGAAACACTGGCTGGAATAAGGCCCCTGGCATATATGTAACACAAGTGCAACTCAGTCTGCATAGCTTCCTTGTCTGGTCGCAGTGGGAGAGGACACACCTAATCTGGCAAACTTAATGCACCTTGGCAGGAGTATATCCAGGGTCCTCACCTGCTCAGAGGAGAAGAGGAGGGGGAATGAGAGGAGGGACTCTGTGATTTTGGGACTGGGAGGGGAGCAGCATTTTGGATGGTAAGAAGAAAGAAAGAAAGAAAGAAAGAAAGAAAGAAAGAAAGAAAGAAAGAAAGAAAGAGAGAAAGGAAGGAAGAAAGAGCAGAGGGAGAGAAGGAGGGAGGGAGGGAGGAAGGAAGGAAGGAAGGAAGGAAGGAAGGAAGGAAGGAAGGAAGAAGAGAGTTATTGATGTTATATACTCAACATCAATCCCCTAGCCTCTACACATTTGTTTACAGGCAAGTACACACACAGAAACACACACACACGGGGGGAGGGGAGGGAGGGAGGGAGGAAGAGAGAGAGAGAGAGAGAGAGAGAGAGAGAGAGAGAGAGAGAGAAGAGAGACAGAGAGACTGCAAGCTCTCCTTACCTGGATGCACTCTCTCAGCTGGAAAGAGCTTAGCAATTATATGCAGAGGGAGAAATGGGGCAAGTGTTTTCCATGTAAGGCACCCCTGAGGCTTCTTTCATAGTATCTTATTAAAAAAGCCTTGTGTCTTGGCCAAGCCCAGGGCACAGCAAAGCCAACATATGGCAATAAATACCCACAAGGAAACTGGTCCTTCTTCTCTACCCAGATCTGAAAGGGTAAGAAACTGACCATCAAAGAAGGATGTAAAAGAGAATGAAGGAAGACACACAAGGTGAAAAACAGTTGTCTGTTACTGTAATTGTCCCCCAAAACAGGCTGGTAATGTAAGGGCTTCACTCAACAAGAGTCTTGATTAGTCTATGCAGATGAGACTTATATTACTGATGTGAAGCTTTTAATATTTGGGGATTATTTCATCCCAGGGATAGCAAGAGTCAATTTCCCAGAGTTTTCATAAATTACTGTGTGAAGGTAAGGAATACGCTTTGAGTCTTTCTTAAGGAGATCTCAATTTTCCAGCATATTACAGATTTTCTGATTACTTTTTATCTTCCCATACTCCCCATGGGAAAGAACTGTATGTTTCTTTTATTAATCACAGATATTTATGAACCTAGAAAAAAGAATAAGTATGTCATGAGGACTTAGAAAGTATTTGTTGAATAAGTATATAGATGATAGAAAATTCAAGACTTTTCTGTATGACTTTTTCTTGAGGAAAAGTGTTCGTTAGTACAAATGAAACGAAAAATAGAAAAAGAGTTTTTATCTAACTCCTGCAAAAGGAATGTCTGGGACTATCTCTTCCCCAGTTGTAGGCATAATTTATACTGGGTTTAGTGGAAGGAGATCAAGAGTCCTATCTTGATTCCCCTTGTCTAAAACGCCAGCTGCCTAAAAATACTCAGCCCATGTAACTAATTACTACTGCGGCAGCTTCTCCTCCTCCTTTGCATTTTCCCATCTGATACTCTTACTAATAAAACTGTCAATTTTCTTTTACTTCAATAAAAGGTCACTTGTGACAACAACCCCTTCTGCCTACTAACAGCAAGAGCCTATATTAATATTTTAAATATACACAGTGGTATTTTCCAAAAGGTCAGCTTTTTAAGACATAAAATGTCATTCCTAATATGTTTCCTTCCCACTCTCTGCTACACACACACACACACACACACACACACACACACACACCACCACCACCACCATCACTACCATCACCATCAACACCACCACCACTTTGCTAATCAGCCTCATATTTAAGGTTTATTATAAATCACGTTTGGTCAGAAAGATGTCAGATAGGATGTCAGGTGGAACGCAAGAGGCATATATTTTTATGCTCGTATATCTATGGGAGCTAAACGCTCAAACAGAACAATGATACAGAAGGTTTTCCTGAATGTTTTTTTTTTATGAGCTTAAACTGTTATGTAGGGAGTTAGCTCAAAATTTAGTGGTTTGAGACACCTAGAATTCTGTGAATGTGACTTAGTGTGTCTCTCACTGACTATAGCCATGAAGTTGTCAGGACTACTGTCATATAAGGGTTTAACAGAGGGGAGATAACCTATTAAGGTTATCTAATTGGGTCTGTGGATTGTAGCACAGGTATCCTGTACTTTATGAGTAATAGAGTTATACGTGAGTACATAATATGCATGTACTTTTGGATTTGAGTTACCTCACTCAGGATGCTATCTTTTCGTTCTATTCATTTGCCTGCAAATTCCATGATGCAAGGAGGGGCAAAGGGAGGATGCTTGAATCTCACTGATAGGGGGAAATAAAACAGCCATCAGAAAGGGAGGGAGGGAGGGAGGGAGGGAGGGAGGGAGGGAGGGAGGGAGGGAGGGAGAGAACTGAGTGGGAGAGAATATGAGGAGGGGAATGGGGGAGATTAGGTGTGGAGAGAGCCAGGGAGAGAGGGCCAGGAGAGTGAATGGAAATTGGCTGCTTGTGGGAATGAGGGGCATCTTCACAACATGCCTGAGACATGGAATAGAAGGCCAGGAAGTTTATGAGGTTACTCTAGTCGAGACTCTTAGCAGTGGCGGATATGGAGTCTAAAGTGGCCACTTCATACTGACAGCCATGACTTCAAGAAGTGCATTGTTCAAGAAAGAACAGAGACTGAGGAAATTACCCAACTAATGACCTGACCAACTTGAGACCCATTCCATGGGCAGGAACCAATCCCTGACACTATTAATGATATATGCTTATGCTTGCAGACAGGAATCTAGCATGACTGTTCTCTAAATGGCTTCACCTAGCGGCTGAATGAAACATGCAGAGAGTCATGGCCAAACATAAAATGGAGCTTGGCAAAGATTGTGGAAGAGTTGGGAAAAGGTTTGAAGGACCCAGAAGAGATATGAATGAATTCCACAGCAAGATCAATAGAGTCAACTAACCTGGACCCTTGAGGGGTTCCAAAACCTTAACCACTAACTGAAGAGCAGTGCTGGCTAGACCTAGCTGCCCCCCGCACCCCTACACATATATGAAGCAGATGTGTAGCATGGTCTGCATGCAGGTCCCCCAAGAACTGAAGGAGTAGGCTGTCTGTCCCTGACTCTGTTGCCTGCCTGTGGATCTTATTCCCTTGACTCAGTTGTTGAACTGGTTGATTTTATGTGTCAACTTGACACAAGCTGGAGTTATCACAGAGAAAGGAGCCACAGTTGAGGAAATGCCTCCATGACACCCGGTTGTAAGGCATTTTCTCAACTAGTGATCAAGGGGAAAGGGCCCAGCCCTGTCCCTGAGGTGGTAGTATTGAGTTCTATAGGAGAAAGCCAGGGGAGCAAGCCAATAAGAAACATCCCTTTGTGACCTCTGCATCAGCTCCTAATCCTGACCTGCTTGAGTTCCAGTCCTGACTTCCTTTGGTGATGAACAGCAATGTAGAAGTGTAAGCTGAATAAACCCTTTCCTCCCTAAATTGCTTTTTGGTTTTAATGTTTGTTCAGGAATAGAAACCCTAACTAAAACAGTTGCCTATTCTGGCCTCAGTGAAAAAGGATGTGCCCAGTCCTACAGTGACTTGATGCTCCAAGGTGAGTTAGTACCCAGGGATCCCCACCCCCCTTCTCAGGGGAGAGAGGGAGGTGAAATGGGGGAAGAGGGTGTATGAGGGGAGACTTGAAGGAAAGAGGGGCATGAAACAGGATGTAAAATAAATAAATGAATAAATAAATAAATAAATAAATAAATAAATAAGATCAACTACTTGGATATTATTAAGATTTAATTCTACACAGACTCTCATGATAGAAGCAGGATTTCAAGCAAAGTTTTTCCTTCAGATCCTCTTCACCTGAGAAGCCTTACTCTAAGGCAGCTCCAAGCCAGAGGATGGACTCCTCCAGCATAAGCATGTTGGAGCATAAAATGAATGACCTTAATCTACATATGTACTACTGTACTTATATCTAAAGGTGATGTTCATAATTTGTGTCATATTCTGTCTACTAGAAGTTAGGCATTAGATACAGCCTGTTTTTGAAGGGAGAAAACAGCATAAGGGATAGTTTTCAGAAGGTTGGAATCAGCCCTAAGTGCTGCCCAACATAATACTGAGCATAGATTTTTCCCAAATACTTAGAGCAGCGTTTCTTAACCTTCCTACTAGTGTGCTACTTTAATACTGTTTCTCATGTTGTGGTGACCTCCAACCATAACATTTTTTTTGCTACTTTAAAATTTTTCTACTTACATGAATCATACTGTAAATATCTGCTGTTCAATGGTCTTAAGCAAACCCTGCGAAAGGTTCATTGGACCCCACAGAGATTATGAGTCACAGGTTGAGAACCAGCAAGTTAGAGGAAGAAGATGAGAGAAGACTGCAGGAGGAGTGAGAGGAAGCAGCAGAGGAGAAGGAGGGTTCTCCAGCCAGAAAAAAAGAGAAAACCCTTTTCACTGTCCTGGGAGAAATAACAGGATTTAAGTATGAAATGGTTCACTGTTTTAGAAAAATTGCATGGAGTACATTACCTACCCTTGTTCCCCAGCCGGAGGCTTTATTTTGTGAGGAGTTGAAACCTTTATAAGGCAGGAATTGGCTGAAGGAAATAGTCACTGGGGACAATGATCCTTTCTACCACATACTTCCACAAACATTCCAAGATAATTTTCCAGCTATGGGGCAGACTAAGTCTTCATTCTTTAAGTTAGTTTGGTCAATTTAGACATTTGATCACAGTGATGATAAAACTTATATAACTAAACCAACATATGTGGTTAAGAAATTGCACCCTAACTTATAAGCAGCAATACATTTACTTGTGTTGGAAAGTAGCAATTAAGTGAGTCAGATTATGTCATTGTGTGGAGGGAGACAAGTCTATGAAAACCATGATACATGATAGATGGAATGGTGGTCACTAGGAAAGGATTTGCTTGCTCATTTTGCCTAAGAAAGAAAAAACACAATTTCTGACCATGGGCACCACATAAGGACCTATACATTTCCTAGTGTGGATGGGATAAGAAGGGTACCTCATGCTTAGGTAACCAATGCTAGGGATTGGATTACAAAAGAAAGTCCTTCAGCAATTTAAATGCTCTGTTCTAATGTTTTTAGTTAATGTGGGACCCCCACAAAAAAACCATAAGTGTCAAATAAAAGCTGAATTACTTCTCAGACAAATAGAAGATACCGAGAAGAGTATTATATCAGATATTTCTCATATCACCAGAAGTTGAGATCAGTAAGTTTTAGCTCTCAAATGCCTTTTTAAGCATTCAAAAAAAGCCAACAAATTATTTGATTTAAACATAAAAACAGAAAAAAAAGAATAGCTTGTTAATAATTGTGCCTATCCTTTCCCATGTACCTTGAAAGTTTAAAATCTATCTATGCAAAAAATCAGTGTCAGAATATTACAGAAGAAATTCCCATGAGTTCTTTCTTATATCTTACTGAATAAGGCTGGTGTGACATCAGTGGAGATTACAAAAGAAAGTGAGTCTCTGACTCAAGTCCAGAAAGAACCAGAGCTATAGACATATTTCCAAACTATACCATCTCCTCTAAATACAAAAGGGGAAATACCCCTGCTACATTTATTTCATGAAGTTAGTGTGACTCTGATAGGAAAAGAGAAAAGTAAAGGGAACACAAAGAGAAAATGATCGCCCACTATCACTTGTGAGCACAGATGCAGAAGTCTTTAAACAATATTAACAAACAAAAATAAATAATGTGTGAAGAATTCTATTTTATGAGAAACACATGTTCATTTCATGGCTACAAGCCTGATTCAAAATTCAAAACTCGATAAATATAATCTACTGTATGAACAGTCCCAAAACATTCATTTAAGAAAAGTTCGCACTTACTTGTAAAAATATGTTTGGCCATCCAAGGAGAGTTTAAGGTGACAAAAATGTACATGCAGCTCCTGGTTGCTGCCCTCACGGAGAGTTCAAAAGCAACACCCACGAGCAAACTTGAGCCCTGGGACTGCAGGTAAGACCAACTTTTCTGCTCCAAGCGACCTGACCGGTGGTCTCAGGACAAACACAGGCAAATTTCCTCTGGGACCAAACACTTCTGGTTTTTAGCTGGATTCCCAACCTTGCTGATCCCGGCCCGCAGCTCACTGCTCCCAAACCCTGTGGGAGAGAAAGCTCACTGCCTGGACAGGTGGGCACTCCTGAGACTGAAGAGCGGAAGAGACCACCAATACTGCACACCCCTGCCCACATCCCTGGCCCAAGAGGAAACTGTATACGGCCTCTGGGAACCGGAAGATAGGGGCACTGGAACTGCAGGTCCCCTGAGCCCCAGACACCGCCAGAATCTGAAGGGACTGGATCAATAGTTCTCTGCACCCAAATCCCATGGGAGGGAGAGCTAAAGCTTCAGAGAGGCAGACATGCCTGGGAAGCCAGAAGAGACTACACTCTGCCCACATTTCTGACTCCAGAGGAAAACATCAAATGCCATCTGGGACCCTGGTGCACGGAGGCTCCTGGGAAAAGGCGGCGCAGGTCCTCCTGGTTGCTGCCCTCTTGGAGAGCTCATAAGCAATACCCCACAAGCAAACTTGAGCCGCAGGACCACAGGTAAGACCAACTTTTCTGCTCCAAATGACCTGCCTGGTGAACTCAGGACACAGGTCCACAGGAACAGCTGAAAACCTGTAGACAGGAAAAACTACATGCCCGAAAGCAGAACACTCTGTTCCCATAACTGGCTGAAAGAAAACAGGAAAACAGGTCTACAGCACTCCTGACACACAGGCGTATAGAACAGGCTAGCCACTGTCAAAAATAGCAGAACAAAGTAACACCAGAGATAATCTGATGGCGAGAGGCAAGTGCAGGAACCCAAGCAACAGAAACCAAGACTACATGGCATCATCGGAGCCCAATACTCCCACCAAAGCAAACACTGAATATCCAAACACACCAGAAAAGCTACATCTAGATTTAAAATCATATTTGAACATGATGCTGGAGGACTTCAAGAAAGACATGAAGAACTCCCTTAGAGAAAAACAGGAAAACATAAATAAACAAGTAGAAGCCTATAGAGAGGAATCACAAAAATCCCTGAAGGAATTCCAGGAAAACACAATCAAACAGTTGAAGGAATTAAAAATGGAAATAGAAGCAAGGAAGAAAGAACACAGGGAAACAACTCTGGATATAGAAAACCAAAGGAAGAGACAAGGAGCCATAGATACAAACATCACCAACAGAATACAAGAGATAGAAGACAGAAACAGGAGCAGAAGATTCCATAGAAATCATCGACACAACAGTCAAAGATAATGTAAAAGGGAAAAAGCTACTGGTCCAAAACATACAGGAATTCCAGGACTCAATGAGAAGATCAAACCTAAGGATAATAGGTATAGAAGAGAGTGAAGACTCCCAGCTCAAAGGACCAGTAAATATCTTCAACAATATCATAGAAGAAAACTTCCCTAACCTAAAGAAAGAGATGCCCATAAGCATACAAGAAGCCTACAGAACTCCAAATATATTGGACCAGAGATTGGACCAGAAAAGTAACTCCTCCTGTCACATAATAGTCAAAACACCAAATACACAAAATAAAGAAAGAATATTAAAAGCAGTAAGGGAAAAAGGTCAAGTAACATATGAAAGCAGACCTATCAGAATCACTCCAGACTTCTCGCCAGAGACTATGAAAGCAAGAAGATCCTGGAAAGATGTCATACAGAACCTAAGAGAACACAAATGCCAGCCCAGGTTACTGTAACCTGCAAAACTCTCAATTAACATAGATGGAGAAACCAAGATATTCCATGACAAAACCAAATTTACACAATATCTTTCTACAAATCCAGCGCTACAAAGGATAATAAATGGTAAATCCCAACATAAGGAGACAAGCTACACCCTAGAAAAAGCAAGAAACTAATCATCTTGGCAACAAAACAGAGAAGAAAAGCACACAAACATAACCTCACATCCAAATATGAATATAACAGGAAGCAATAATTACTGTTCCTTAATATCTCTCAACATCAATGGTCTCATCTCCCCAATAAAAAGACATAGATTAACAAACTGGATTAGCAATGAGGACCCTGCATTCTGCTGCATTCAGGAAACATACCTCAGAGACAAAGACAGACACTACCTCAGAGTGAAAGGCTGGAAAACAACTTTCCAAGCAAATGGTCGGAAGAAGCAAGCTGGAGTAGCCATTCTAATATTGAATAAAATCAATTTTCAACTAAATGTCATCAAAAAAGATGAGGAAGGACACGTCATATTCATCAAAGGAAAAATCCACCAAGATGATCTCTCAATCCTCAATATCTAGACTCTAAATACAAGGGCACCTACATACATAAAAGAACCCTTACTGAAGCTAAAAACACACATTGCACCGCACACAATAATAGTAAGAGATTTCATCACCCCACTCTCATCAATAGACAGGTCATGAAAACAGAAATTAAACAGAGATGTAGAAAGACTAAGAGAAGTCATGAGCCAAATGGACTTAACAGATATTTATAGAACATTCTATCCTAAAGCAAAAGGATATACCTTCTTCTCAGCACCTCATGGTACTTTCTCCAAAATTGACCATATAATTGGTCAAAAAACAGGCCTCAACAGATAGAGAAAGACAGAAATAATCCCATGCATTCTATCAGACCACCACAGGCTAAAGCTGGTCTTCAATAACAATAAGGGAAGAACGCCCACATATACGTGGAAATTGAACAATGCTCTACTCAATGATAACCTGGTCAAGGAAGAAATAAAGTAAGAAATTAGAGATTTCTTAGAATTTAATGAAAATGAAGGTACAACATACCTAAACTTATGGGACACAATGAAAGCTGTGCTAAGAGGAAAACTCATAGCTCTGAGTGCCTGCAGAAAGAAACAGGAGAGAGCATATGTCACCAGCTTAACAGCACACCTAAAATCTCTAGAACAAAAAGAAGCAAATACACCCAGGAGGAGTAGAAGACAGGAAGTAATCAAACTCAGAGCAGAAATCAACCAAGTAGAAACAAAAAGGACCATTGAAAGAATCAACAAAACCAAAAGTTGGTTCTTTGAGAAAATCAACAAGATAGTTAAACCCTTAGCCAGACTAACAAGAGGACACAGAGAGTGTGTCCAAATTAACAAAATCAGAAATGAAAAGGGAAACATAACGACAGAATTAGAAGAAATTCAAAAAATCAACACATCCTACTACAAAAGCCAATATTCAACAAAACCTGAAAATCTGCAGGAAATGGACAATTTCCTAGACAGATACCAGGTACTGAAGTTAAATCAGGAACAGATAAACCATTGAAACAACCCCATAACTCCTAACGAAACAGAAGTAGTCATTAAAGGTCTCCCCCAGGTCCAGACAGGTTTAGTGCAGAATTCTATCAGACCTTCATAGAAGACCTCATACCAATATTATCCAAAGTATTCCACAAAATTGAAACAGATGGCGCACTACCAAATTCCTTCTATGAAGCCACAATTACTCTTATACCTAAGCCACACAAAGACTCAACAAAAAAGAGAATTTCAGACCAATTTCCCTTATGAATATCGACGCAAAAATACTCAATAAAATTCTGGCAAACCAAATCCAAGAGCACATCAAAACAATCATCCACCATGATCAAGTACGCTTTATCCCAGGCATGCAGGGATGGTTTAATATAGGGAAAACCATCAACGTGATCCATTATTTATATAAACAAACTGAAAGAACAAAACCACAATATCATTTCATTAGATGCTGAGAAAGCATTTGACAAAATTCAACACCCCTTCATGATAAAAGTCCTGGAAAGAATAGGAATTCAAGGCCCATAGCTAAAATTAGTAAAAGCCATATACAGCAAACCAGTCACTAACCTTAAACTAAATGGAGAGAAACTTGAAGCAATCCCACTAAAATCAGGGACAAAACAAGGCTGCCCACTCTCTCTCCCTACTTATTCAATATAGTTCTTGAAGTTCTAGCCAGAGCAATCAGACAACAAAAGGAGATCAAGGGAATACAGACTGGAAAAGAAGAAGTCAAAATATCACTATTTGCAGATGATATGATAGTATATTTAAGTGATCCCAAAAGTTCCACCAGAGAACTACTAAAGCTGATAAACAACTTCAGCAAAGTGGCTGGGTATAAAATTGACTCAAATAAATCAGTAGACTTCCTCTACACAAAAGAGAAACAAGCCGAGAAAGAAATTAGGGAAACGACACCCTTCATAATAGTCCCAAATAATATAACGTACCTCTGTGTGACTTTAACCAAGTAAGTAAAAGATCTGTACAATAAGAACTTCAAGCCTCTGAAGAAAGAAATTGAAGAAGACCTCAGAAGATGGAAAGATCTCCCATGCCCATGGATTGGCAGGATTAATATAGTAAAAACAGCCATTTACCAAAACTGATCTACAGATTCAATGCAATCCCCATCAAAATACCAATCCAATTCTTCAAAGAGTTAGACAGAACAATTTACAAATTCATCTGGAATAACAAAAAACCCAGGATAGCTAAAACTATCCTCAACAAAAAAAGGACTTCAGGGGGAATCACTATCCCTGAACTCAAGCAATATTACAGAGCAATAGTGATAAAAACTATATGGTGTGACTAGACCGCAGGGAGACAAATAACCCTATTAAAAAATGGGGTTTAGAACTAAACAAAGAATTCACAGCTGAGGAATGCCGAATGGCTGAGAAGCACCTAAAGAAATGTTCAACATCTTTAGTCATAAGGGAAATGCAAATCAAAACAACCCTGAGATTTCACCTCACACCAGTGAGAATGGCTAAGATCAAAAACTCAGGTGAAAGCAAATACTGGCGAGGATGTGGAGAAAGAGGAACACTCCTCCATTGTTGGTGGGATTGCAGACTGGTACAACCATTCTGGAAATCAGTCTGGAGGTTCCTCAGAAAATTGGACTTTGAACTACCTGAGGACCCAGCTATACCTCTTTTGGGCATGTACCCAAAAGATGCCCCAACATATAACAAAGACACGTGGTTCACTATGTTCATATCAGCCTTATTTATAATAGCCAGAAGCTGGAAAGAACCCAGATGCCCTTCAACAGAGGAATGGATACAGAAAATGTGGTAAATCTACACAATGGAGTATTACTCAGCTATCAAAACAATGACTTTATGAAATTCATAGGCAAATGGAGGGAACTGGAAAACATCATGCTGTGTAAGGTAACCCAATGACGGAAAAACACCACATGGTATGCACTCATTGATAAGTGGCTATTAGCCCAAATGCTTGAATTACCCTAGATGCACAGAACACACGAAACTCAAGACAGATGTTCAAAATGCGAATGCTTCACTCCTTCTTTAAATGAGGAACAAGAATACCCTTGGCAGGGAACAGGGAGGCAAAGATTAAAACAGAGGCAAAAGGAACACCCATTCAGAGCCCATACAGATACAGCCTCCCAGTTAGACAAGATGGGTGAAGCAAAGAAGTGCAGGCCAACAGGAACCGGATGTAGATCGCTCCTGAGAGACACAGCCCGAATACAGCAAATACATAGGAGAATGCCAGCAGCAAACCACTGAACTGAGAACGGGACCCCCGTTGAAGGAATCAGAGAAAGGACTGGAAGAGCTTGAAGGGGCTCGAGACCCCATATGAACAACAATGCCAAGCAACCAGAGCTTCCAGGGACTAAGCCACTACCCAAAGACTGTACATGAACTGACCCTGGGCTCCAACCTCATAGGTAGCGATGAATATCCTAGGAAGAGCACCAGTGGAAGGGGAAGCCCTTGGTCCTGCTAAGACTGAACCCCCAGTGAACGTGATTGTTCGGGGGAGGGTGGTAATTGGGGGAGGATGGGGAGGGGAACACCCATATAGAAGGGGAGGGGGGGATTAGGGTGATGTTGACCCGGAAACCAGGAAGGGGAATAACAATTGAAATGTAAATAAGAAATACTCAAGTTAATAAAGAAAAAAATGTACATGTAATATATATAATATACATATTCTATACTTAGCTTTATAATTAATAAAATATTATTTTCCCTACAAATGAGAAAAAGGCACAAATATTCTCTCTTGCCACTTCAACATAGCAATGGAAGCCCTGTGTGTCCAGATGGCACAATGTACATAGTAGAAATATACAGAAAAAAAGTAATAACATGTTATCAGAAGCACAGCGGTCTATAACCGCTAATGGTAGAATCCTCTATATAGAAAGCCCCAAGAAGTTCACAATCTCATACTCATAGAACAGATGAGTTCCCCGAGATTCTAAGATGTGAAATAACCATGCAAACTTCAATTGCATTTCAAGGTCTTATTAGTGAACATCTAGACAACAAAACTAAATATAATACTATTTGCAGATATTCAGTATTTTAAATGTTCAGATATAATTAAAACAGGACACTTACACATCTATGCGTCAATGATAAAAAGAAATAGAAATGTGAATAAGTGGAGCGAAATAACATTTGGCAGGTGCTACTTGGTAATTGTTATGCAGGCATGGTGCAATCACTATGGAAATCAAGATGGATGTCTCAGAAATCCTAATATATGTCTCAATGATAGACGCAAGAGTTTTGTAGAGTTTCTACAGCAGATGAAAGGAATTCATGGCTAAGCCTGGGTGGTTTGTATAGGGGACATCTGTAAATTCCTTATATCTACATGTGAGTCTACATTTAAATAAAACCTTCCTTTCTTTAAACTGGGATAGAGGAAGTTAATACATACAAAATTGTGGACAGAATGTTTATCAAATATGAAGTTCCAAGACTTGTGCCAAACCAAAGAAAGTCAGAACTATTCCTGGTCCTCCAAATGAAAGTCATGCAGAATCTGAGTTTGTGTATGTATGTATGTTTGTTTGTTTGTTTGCTTGCTTGCTTGTTTGTTTGCTTTGAGGGAAGAATGTTCTTTCATTTAGTTTTCGCCCCATCAAATCATTACAGATAACAGAATCTGGAATTTACCAACAGAAGTTAGACATCATTAACACTGCATCATCAACCATCACCCACCAAGAGACTCCTGTAGTGACTGTAACTAAGATCCAGTATTTACATCTATTCAGTAGCTATGGGTACATCATAGGTATATGATGGTATATTCCTCATAATTTCTCTTTATGGGTGTGTTAGTAAGTTTTTTACAAAAGAATGTTTGTTCAGTAGCCAGGGAACAACAGTTACTACCCAACCTTTAGATTTCTACCATTAGACTGCTAGTATTACTTAATTGGTATTAGATTTTTAGTTATCATCAAGTAACAGGTTACCTCGTGTCCAGGGGCAGGGAGGGGGTAGAGTTTAGAAAGGTGTGATTTGAGGCTTATGTACCCAGATAAGTAGACTTCTTTTAACATTTAATTTAATGTCCTAAATGAAAACTGATTTCAACTTAATACTTTTTTTCTAAAATAGAAATAAGAGATTTAAAAAGATATGATAAAAATAGCCAGTTATTTTACTTAACAGAGTACATTTATCTAATGCTTGACCCCATATTTAGTTTGAAAACTCTCATGCTTTTCTTATAAAATCATGCTGTTTCTGTCCAGAGGCAATAGTGAACCATTTACCACCACTGAGCCAAGTTTATTTTCATTTCTATTTATGTTTCATGTAATTTATAATTCAGCATCCTTTCGAGATAAAAAGGGAGCACATTAATTAGATCATAGTGATGAACCTCAAAATTTTGGAATATTTATTTTAAAATTAGACCACAGAATATATGTGTGTCATTCTATAGTTGACATATAGGAAACACAAATGAAAGGGGGTAGAATAAGGTCTGAAACCAAGTTTCACAGCTCTTAGAAACTTTACAACCTTTATAATTTCTACTTTTTCCAGCTTTCTTTGTGTGATGGCTAACCTTGTCATTGTGATTATACTGGTCAGGGAGCACAGGAGATTGGCAAAATACATAGATATCTGTTAGGATATATCCAGAGAAGATTAGCAAAGAGGTGAAGACCTTTGGTGATGCAGGCAGCTCCATCCTGTAGTCTTCAGGGAAAAGTAGGATGAGAAGGCAAAGAAACGAAGGCAGCAACTAGTGCAGGCATTGTTTCCTTTCCTGCCGCTTGGTTGTCAGTAAGGAACTCTGTTCCAACTAGCCTCTGAGCCATGAGGAAAACTCCCATGAGCTAAAAGAGCCAATTTCTTCCTAAAGTTGTTTGTGTCATGTATTCTATAACAGTCAAAGGAACGGACACACTCTAGATTGACTTTATTTCTTCATTTCCTGTTCTTATAGTTCTTGCTTTAAGATTCATAAAGTGGAGCTGGAGAGAACACAGCAGTATAAAACACTTCTTGCTTTTTGTAGAAGACCTAGGTTCAATTCCCTGCACCAACATGGCAGCCCACACCATTTGTAAATCCAGTCACAGGGGATCCAATCCAATGACCTCATGCATGCAGGCAGATAAATAAACATTTTTTATTTAAGAATTGTATGAAATAAAATACAGCTAATTGAAAAGTATAAAGTACATTATCATTGAAATATCAAGAACTAAAGCCTCAGAAATGGTTCTGACTAAAGATGTTTACTCCATATCATGCCTGAATTCCTGCATTTCTCTAGCTGCTGTCTAAAGACTCTTGGTTATAAATCTCAATAAAACCTTTACAAAGCAGTTTGGTAGAAAAACGTTTTAGCTAACTGCCTTCTGCACTGATATGTGGAGGATTTAATTCCTCTTGCTGGTGCTTCCTCATCTTACAAAGAGGTTGAATACCCAAATGCCTGCTTCTAGTCAGTTCTTCAAGGAGAATACAGTGGGCTTTCATGGTGTGATTAATTTAACTCCCGGGTATATTAAAAATGAATTTTTTTAAAAAACTACACCGAAATGATAAAAAAGAAAAGGAGAGGGTAGAGGAATGTTTGGGGAATGAGAATTTTGCTTTCACTCATTTCTTAAGAAAAATTTAAACTTCCTTCCTGAGCATCATTCAGTATGAGGCTGTGTAGCTTCCTGGCTGCACACTGTGTCACCCAATTGACAAAGTCAAATTCCCAGCAATTAATCCAGCAGGAATCATAGCAAGAGTCTGATACAGAGTTTGTCAGAACTAAGTGGGGAATGGTATTTAGATAAGCTATTATGTACTTACTACAAGAAATGTGTTTGCGAAAAGCAAGTTGAAAGCTTCTTGTAATAGAAATTAAGAAAGAGGAATCTACAGATTAATTTTTCTTTGTTTGGGGAACAGCCACAGACATGGCTTAGACTGTATATTTCTTGTTCTAGTTAGAGGAGTCATCAACCCAGGATTACAGAAATGACCAAATAGATACCAGAGTTTTCAGAGGAATGATAACACTGAACATTTCACAAAGATGAGTGAAAATGGAATGTGAGAAAATGACCTTACCTGAAAATACATCAGAACTGTGTGTTTCCACACTGGAGCAGCATCTTATTCTGACACATCTCTGTCCTTCATTGTGCATCCTTTTGTGAGTACTAACACTCCTCTAGAGACACAGAAAGGAGGACGTCTCTTCTAAGATAGAATTGATTCTGCTTCTCTTTACGGGTACCTTCATCCACACAAAACAAACTGTCATCTGTTCTGTTTGCTAGCCTTTCCAGAATTTGAAAAATCCATCGCATTCTTTCCATTCATTCCTCACATCTTATATAAGAATATAAGAAAATAGTCACTATAATTTTAACTACATGAAGGTATTGTTAACAGGAAAGAATGAAAAACGTATGTTAAAGCAGAATAAAGAAGCTTAAATGATTTTCCCTCTTTATTTTCTAAACAGTTTCTAAGTTTGTAAAATTGCTTTGGTAATAAGGAAATGAAGGTAAAATGACAATGGTGTTTCTTCTCTGAAAAAAAAAAACTAAGGAAAAAGAAAAGCAAAATGGCTTTCTAAATGTGAGCATCAGAGGATAGCATTTGATACCCCATTTTCTGGACAACTTCATTAATATAAGGCCAGGGAGGAGGGGTATAACAGAGCAAGGCCACTGTGCTAGGTGACAAGGTCACAGAGGTGAAAGCAAGGCTTGCAACCCAATCTGGCAATCACCTTACTGCACTGGTCATCCTGGAGTTTAAAATATAATGTGTAATAACAGCATTGCAATTCCTCTAATTCCCTGAGTCTTTCCCATTGCTATTTCTATTTAGATTGTCTCTGTGTTTTCTTTCACTGATAACAAAAAAATCTATATGTTCAATATTTTTGTTTTGATTTCATTATCAAAGTCAAATTTCGAGTTGTGGTTTGCTGGTCTGTATTTTTTATTAGCCATAAGCACATTAGAAAAGATGTCTACGAGGTTTCTTCTGTCTTCACTAGAAAAAACATTGGGAAGAATACCAAGGACAAGTGCAGAGTCGAACACCAGGAGTATGCAAGTAGAAGGAAGCTATTGAACATTTTACAAAGATTGATTCCACTCCATCTGTGTTTGACTGACAGAGAGGGTTATTATGAAGCCAAAGATCGAGAAGAACAAGTAATACCAAAACATTCCTTTAAACCTCATTTGTTCTAATTTACAGACCAATCTCACCTAGATCTTTAACTGCTACATTCCTCCTGAGGATTCAGGCGAACACAACAACCTGCGCTGGAAACAAGGAACACAAAGAGTGAAACTTCCGGTATTTTGTTTAGCAATTCTGCATGTTGAATCTCTCAGGAGGACCGAATGCCATTGGCCACTTGATAACTGCTCTGTGACATACCCTTTTCTTCCATGGTTCACTTCCTCTGGCTTCCCATCTAGAACTATCCTGCAGCTACTTCTTAAACAAGTAGCTGGCACACATGTCTTTTTTTGTTTTGGAGGGGATGCAAGGCAGATGTATAGACAAATGCATACAAATATATACCTAGGATCAGAAGACACGTTGTGATGGTTTGTATATGCTCAGCCCAGGAAGTGACACTAGTAGAAAGTGGGCCATGTTGGAGTAGGTATGTGTTGTGGGTGTGGGCTTTAAGATCTTCAGCTGCAAGTCTTCTTCTAGCAGCCTTCAGATGAAAATATGTAGAACTCTCAGCCTTTTCTGCACCCTCCCTGCCTGGATACTGCCACGCTCCACCTTCATGAAAATGTACTGAACCATTGAACCTGCAAACCAGCCCCAAATAAATGTTGTCCTTATAAAAGTTGCCTTGGTCATGGTGTCTCTTCAGAGCAGCAAAACCCTAAGGCATATGTTATCATAAATATCCAGCAGAAGGAATCCAGAAGCTAATTGGGAATTAAATATGCCATCAGTTCTTATGCAGGGCAGGGCAGCATCCAGCCATAATGAAGGGCCACTAGAATTAAACTGAATCCAGCACATCCATTCTTACCTTACAGCCTCAGATATTGCATATCTGCCTTACAGGTACGTCTTTCTACTGAATGACAAAATGGTGTTAGCAATTTAGATGAAAGGCATATTTAGATTGTCAAAAAAGACAATTAGGTGACTTGAATAAAAATGTCCCTCATAGTTTCATAGGAAGTGGCATTATCACAGGTGTGACCGTGTTGGAGAAAGTGTGCTCCTGATACCTGCTAATCTGGATATAGAACTCTCAGCTACCTCTCCAGCACCGTGTCTGCCTGTATGATGCCATGCTTCTTGCCATGATGATAATGGACTAGGCCTCTGAAGCAAAGCCAGGCCCAGTTAAATGCTTTCCTTTATAGGAGTTGTCTTGGCCATGGTGTTTTTCAAAAGTAATAAAAACCTAAGGCAGTCAGTGTAAGAAAGTCTATAGACCCCAGATGGCAAGGAGAGCTATGAGCCATGCTGTAGTAACTAGAGATTCATAAGCTTTTCTGAAAATTTTCCATTGAGCATGTAGGTTTAGAAAAAAATGAGCCCATTTGCTATTAAAAGTCACTTTACTAAATTACTACACAGACATTAATAAAATCATCCAAGCCTTCCTAAGGAAGGAAGGCAAATTAACCAATGGGTATCCCAAAATGTGCTGCCTTTGTGCTTTGGAAATTCTCTCACTGACAACAGGGTCTAGGGACTTGAATATAATTTCATTAAAGACCTGCAAGGATGGGAGTTATAGATTAATCTCCTAAAAGACACCACCCATAGATGATATCTTAAAAGCCCTTTCTCCTATATGGCAGGGCATTGAGCAATCAGATCAATAGCTGGCAGCCAAAAGGATGACAGTAAAGGGCTCAGTGGTGGGTTTGATGCAGCACAGTGCCCAGAGATCATGTAGGAACTCAGAACAATGCGTCTCCCTCATTTTTAGAAAAGTATCTGGGTATAACCACTAGTCTGAACATCCTGGTGGGCACCAACACAACATCATAGCATGAGCGACCATATCATGGCTCCAATTGTATTGGACTCCAGCAGCGTTTTCCATTCTCTTCCTAGTTGCTGTCAGATATCAAGTACTGGAAGGTGGCAATGAGTGGCAGATGTTGGGTAATAAAGGCCAGTCCTCTTACATCACAGGGCAAGTTAAGCTTCAGAGAACCCATAAAATAAGTCCTTTCACACTGTGATCTTGTTTGGCTTCTACACTTCGATTCCATTACATCCTCACCAGTTCCTCCTAAAAACACTCAGGTCCCCCTCCCAGGGTCTGGTTCAGAAAGACCTGACCAAAACAACTTTCTAAGCCACAGTGACTTGTAGTGTTGAATTTCAGAGTTTCCACTTGTTCCTCTACTGTTTTAGGAAACTCCATTGGCATCTTCCCCACACTGGTTTTACTTATGCCTTAATGTTCCCATTCCAATTCAGAGCCTGTGTATTAATTCCAGGGGAGGTTGTATCTGCAAACCTCAGAGTTCTGAAGTATTACCAAGTCTGTGTCTACAGTTTTAGCTATTTCTGTTCTGATCTACTGCTTCCAAGTTTCATGCTAATGCCAGATCATCCTGTTCCCACAAAGCAAATGGTCCTCCTATAGCCTCACAAATGGCTGAACAGTTTTCTTCATAATTGCAATAATTCTACTACCAATGGTGATAGTGGTTATGTAGAATACTTACCCAATGTGGTCTTCTGGTGAGGAGAATTTATAGTCATCTCACTTAAGTCTTTAAGGTAGGAATCATTAACCCAAATATACTTTGGAGAAAATGAGACAGAAGTCAATGAACTCCCTAAATGTCACACTCATTACCCTCTGTGGTACACTACAGCTAGTGTAGAAATCTGATCCACCGAATGTCATACCTGGTTCTAAGTCCAGTGTTAATGCTGCTTTCCACAGTGGGGTGAACTCCCTGACATTGATGGGAGGTAGATGATAGAGCTGAAGTTATTTTTCATAGGAGATAAAAGCCCCTTATGCTATGCTCACTCTCTCCTTTGATTCCCTCCAACCCATGCTGGCCCTGCTTGCCCTTGCTCTAGCAGCCTGGAACATAGACTGCTGATTTCCTATCCTGATGAGCCTGCTCTACCACCCACTTAAGCACTAAATTACTTTGCTCCCTGATGTGGTTCCAACTGCCCTTCTCCCTCTTATCCCTCCCTTTTCTGAGATTCTGAAATAGAACACACACACAAAAGCACTTATGAGCAATGTAGAACTGAAAGAAGCAAGCATTTTAGCAAGCATTTGTGCAGGAAATAATATAACAAGTTTCTTTAACTCCCAGGGTCTTCTTCCTCCTTGACCTCCATTCACACTCACTTCTCAGCTGGCCACTATTCCTTCTTCCTGCATAATTACTGGAATTCTTTTCTGTCCTTCATGTGTGTACAAAGGCCAGCCTGGAGCTAACTTGCACAACAGACATATATCAAAGGTATTTTTCAAAAGAGCTAGTCTTTCTAAGCAAATGAGCTTCCTGAATCTGCTGCTGAGATGATAAGCACTCTTTCTTATGTGAGAAATATAAAGTTAAGGAGCGCCATCAGCACTGGGTAGAAAGGGCAACCGTTTGTACCATGGTTTCAGTCCCTAGAAAATGCACATAAGGGGGTGGGGACCGTGTGTTCTCATGAAGCCAAGAAAGAAGGAACTGTCATCTTTTGCGGTGCTTCATGTATTAAAAAGAATTTTAAAATGTAAGAGTTGTGGCCATTTGGATATGTTTATGTTGGAAAAAACAACATCTTTATTACATATACTTATATATAGATCCACAAATACCCAACCATACATGGTACTGCTAGCAAACTAGCTGTAGGCTTTAATGTGGTTCAAAACATGTTTGACTGAAGGTGTTCCTCAATGTTAAAGAGTATTTCTAAAACCCTCATGAATTCAATACGCATTGTCAAATTGTAATGAATATTTTATCTTACAGTCTCATCTATACCATGAATGAATGACTTTTTTCACCTATATGTCTCTTGGGTTTCATATAGTTTCCTTTAAATAATGATATGTAAATTTAAATGTAAGATTCCCTCAAATGTGAAGATGCCTCTCCCCTATCCTAACTTCACATGCAATAGTTCCCACATTAAAAAAAATGGTAGGGGGTTGGGGATTTGGCTCAGTGGAAGAGCGCTTGCCTAGTAAGCGCAAGGCCCTGGGTTCGGTCCCCAGCTCCGAGAAAAAGAAAAGAAAAAAAATGGTAGGGGCTGGAGAGATGTCTCAGTGGTTAAGAGCACTCTCTGCTCTTCCAAAAGTCCTGATTTCAATTCCCAGTAACCACATGATGGCTCACAACCATCCTTAAAAGGATCTGATGTCTTCTTCTGGTGTGCATGAAGACAGCTACTCAGGTACAGAAAATAAATTTAAAAAAAATGGCTAGAGCAGTAGCTCTTATCCATTTTAAATGCTACGATCCTTTAACAAAATTCCTCATGTGCTAGTGACCTCCAACCATAAGTATTTTTATTGCTACTTCGGAACTGTAATTTTGTTACTGTTGTGAACCACAGTATAAATTTCTGATAATTCTGATGGTCTTAGAAGGCCCCCAAAGGGTCACAACCCACAAATTGAGAATCACTTGGCTAGACCAATCCTTATTTAAATAAATAGATCCTTAATACATGCAATGATTAACACATGGAAATATATATTTACATATGAGTACACATATGTGTAAACAGCATACATATTAAGACAGCATATGGAATGTATATATGAGTATAGGCATATGTATAGAAAGAAAGAATGACAATGAGGAAAACTAAGCAACTTGGCTGAATAAGTGGAGAGGGACATTTAAATGAATCAATTGTTTGCAAAAGTGTCCCTAAGCAATGAATCAGTCTGTCCAATTATTGCTTTTATTTAATTGTGCAAACAAAGAAACTTGAAGCTCTCCAATAAGTAGAGTGTCATGCTGTGTACTGCATATGTTTGCAGAATTAAATCAATTTTGAATTAAGAAAATATTCTACAGTGTATGACCTGGATTGGATGATATTCTATATGTGATAATATAAAATATTTTGATACCTGAAATAAAAGTACTTCAGCAAAGCAAAGCAATTGGAACTTAACACATTCCAATGTAACTTATCTTAAAAGACTAGAACACACTTTAATTTGTAGAACCAAAGGAGTCAGTACCTTCCAGTAAAAAATTTTAAGGAATTTATACATATATAACATCTCTATATCTTCTACTAGTTAGGCATAGCTTCTGAGATGTGTAATATGCTAGATGGACCTCAAACATAATGGACACTAGTTCCTTTTCTCCTGTATCCTCATTTCTAGGCCTCCAGGTTCCTGCCCTAAGTTCACTCGATGATAAAATGTGACCTGAAATTTTTAAGATGAAATAAACCTTTTGTTCTCCAAGTTGTTTTTGATCATAGTGTTTTACTACAGCAATACAAACCATGATGAATACACTGAGTTATATAGTTCAAAATAATGAAAGCAGGATTTTAAGTTTTCTTACATACATAGAGAAGCAATATTTAAAATGAAATATAAACATCAACCCCATGTTCACTTTGGAAGCACATATACTAAAACAACAACCCCACTGTGTTGGACAATTTTATGTCAACTTGACCTGAGCTAGAGTTATATGAAAAGGAAAAACCACCGTTGAGAAAATCCTTCCATAAGATCCAACTCTAGGGCATTTTCTTAATTGGTGATTGATAGGGAAAGGCCCAACTCATTGTGAATGGTGCCATTCCTGGGCTGGTAGTCCTGAATTTTATAAGAAAGCATGCTGAACAGATTGGGAAAGGATCTTCACCAACCCTACGTGTGATAGAGGGCTAATTACCAAAATTTATAAGGAACTCAAGAAGTTAAAAACCAATAATCCAAAAAAAACTATTTAAAAAGTGGGGCATGGAGCGAAACAGAGAATTCTCAATAGAGGAACCTTGAATGGCTGACAAGCACTTAAAAGGATCTTCAAAGTCCTTAGGCATCATGGAGGTTAAAATCAAAACAATTCAGAGATTCTATCTTGTACCTGTCAGAATAGCTAAGATCAAAAACTCAAGTGACAGTACCTGCTGGCGAGGATGATGGAGGGGAAGACACCTCCAGTCTAGTTAGGAGTTCAAACTTGTACAACCACATTGGAAATCTATTGGCAGTTTCTCAGGAAACTGTGAATAGTTCTACCTAAAACCCCAGCTATACCTTTTCTTGGCATATACCCAAAAGATATTCCATTCTCCCACAAGACACTTTCTCAACAATGTCCATCCATAGCAGCTTTATTTGTAATAGCCAGAAACTGGAAACAACTTAGACGTCCATCAACTGAAGAATGGATAAAGAAAATGTGGTACATCTATACAACGAAACACAATTCAGCTATTAAAAACAAAGACATCATGAATTTTGCAGGCAAATGAATAGATCTTGAGAATATCATTCTGAGTAAGATAACCCAGACATACAAGGACATGCATGATAGGTACGCACTGATCAGTAGATATTAGCCATAAAATATAGAACAATCATGCTACATTCCACAGACCCAAAGAAGCTAAACGAGAAGGAAGGCCCAAGTGAAGATGCTCAAATATCACTTAGCAAAGGGAGGAAAATAATTATAAGAGGCAGATGGAGGGAAGGAATTCGGTGGGAGAGGAGATGGGGAGGGGGGAGGTTATTCGGGGTCGGGTGTGAGGAGGGACAGGAGGGATGGCCAGATGTACATGAAAATGAGTGAAAATCTGAAACTGACAGGAGAGAGAAGTAGGTGGCATCTCTGGGAAGAGACAGAGACTTGGGATAAAGGAGGTACCCAAGAATCAATAAAGGTGTCATTAACTGTGTCTCATAGCATTGGTGAATATGAAACCTCCTGGAGCCAGGCAGGAACCCCAGGGGATCAACAGGGACACAAACCTACCCACAAAACTTTTGACCCAAAATTTGTCCTGTCTTCAAGAAGAGCAGGGACAAAGATGGAGCCGGGACTGAAGGAAAGGCCAACCAATAAGTGGCCCAATTTGAGATCCATCCCATGAGCAAGAACCCATCTCTGACACTATAAATAATACACTACTTTGCTTGCAGACATGAGCCTAGCATGGCTGTCCTCTGAGAGGCTCCACCCAGCAGCTGACTCAGACAGATGCTGATACCTACTGCCAAACAGTGGATGGAGTTTAGGGACTTCTCTGGATGACTAGGAGGAAGGATTATGGTCCCTAAGAGAATAGAAACTCCACAGGAAGACCAACAGAGTCAACTGACCTGGGCTCTTGGGACTCTCAAAGACAGAAGCACACAATCCAAGAGCATTCACAGCTGGACCTAGGCTTCCCTGAACATAGGTAGCAGATTGCAGCTTACTCTTCTTGTGGGTCCTGAAAAACTGGAATGGGGACTATCCCAAAATCTGTTGCCTGTACATGGGATATGTTCTTCTATCTGGGCTGCCTTGTCTGGCCTTTGCGGGAGAAGATTCACCTAGCCTCATAGAGACTTGATATGCCAGGATAGCGGGATACCCGGGGGTTCCCACGCACTCAGAGGAGACAGGAAGAGGGGGAAGGATTGTGGGAGGAAGTTACGGGGAGGAGGCAGAAAATGGGATGTAAAGTGAATAAGTAAAATAATAATAAATAATATAGTAATAATGAACAAAATAAATAAAATTTATAAAAAGAATATATGTCAGGCTGAACAAGATCTGGGGAGCAAGCCAGTAACAGTCCATGGTCTCTGCATCTCTCCTGCCTTCATGTTTCTTCCCTGCCCAAATTTCTGTCCTCATGGCTTTTGATATGGAACTGTGAGTAACTTAAACTCTTTTGTCTCCATGTTGCTTTGGTCATAATATTTCATCACAGCAATAGTAACCATACTTTGGACACTCACTTATTTAAGTTTAATACTTAGTAGGTTTAATTTATTTAAATTATGTGTATATATATATATATATATATATTGTGCTGATGAACAATAGTTGGATAACTCTGTATTTTAGGGTTTTCTAATCACATTATAATTAAAATGCACAGGATATATATTCTTATCATTATTTTTCTCATTGGTATCATAACTAATCATATTTGCCATGTTGACTACATTAGGATTCTACTAAAAACTGAAGTCACTAGGCATACCTTCAAGCAATTTTTTTAATAGTATTAAGATGGGAATACCCACACTAATCTGTTATAGCTTCTGTGGCAGCCCACATGAAAGGGTATAGAAAAAAAAATTTTTCTTCGTTGCCTTCTTGCCCATACTCTTGCTGGCAAGTTCATCTGTTCTACTGCTTTGGTACTACTTCATCTACTCAAGAAATAAATTTATTAGCATCCCACCAGAGACTGAATTTCAGCAGATTTCAAGGAATATTTTAAGACTGCACTGCCAAATCAGAACAGTTGAGACATTAAGCATTATGGACTGAACAACTATCAGATTCTTGGCTTTTTCATCGTGAGATAGCCACAGACACTACATCCTGACAGTCTAATACGTTCACTTTAAATATATATATATATATATGCATATACATATATATATATATAGAGAGAAATCAAACACACACACACACACACACACACACACACATACAAACACACACTATTCATTCATTTCCTCAACTCATTCTTTAAGATCTCTGACTAATATATCTGGAGTATACAGAGGAGTACAGAGGAGTCTTTGAGTTTATTTGGTTCATGGTTATAATTATGAAACCTCTAACTGGAGTAAAAAAATAAACCTTGTACATAGAATTTACAGTATTATGAAAAAATGATGGAATTTCATAAATAATAACAATCACTTTTCAAATATGACTCTGTCAGCACTTAGTTAAACACAGCTAATGAAGGTCTTCTTGGGTCTTTTAATGTCTGATTAATACCAACATTTGGGTGTCTGTGCAACACTTCCTAAACCCATTTTCTTGCCTTTAAAGTCATCACGTACAAGCGTCATTTTAAGGAGCTAGGGCTCTCTTCTGGGAGGAAGTCTTAGAAACACACTCTCATTCTCACGGAATACAATCAGGGGCCCAATGTAATTGTTGAGGATTTTCTGTGAACAACTAAAAAGGCTTAAGCATCACTTTTAAGACCAGAAAATAGTGTGTTGTCTAATATGGTTTTGCTATGAATTTTTCAAGTTCAAAATAGCTGTGAAGCCTATCTATTCAAAGAGAAGGCCTTGAGGGGCCTGCTGCTTTCTTATAGGGGATGCATGAATGCAGAGATCAGACTAAATTTGCAGCCCGTGTGCTGAGGCTGTGTGAGGCCCACTCAGTGTCACCATGGAAAATAACCTCAGAAACCAGAAAGTCGCCAAAGACAAAGTCATGATTGTCTTTCTTTTTTAAAAAGACATGGAACATTTAAAATAGAAACTAGGAAAAATGGCATGTTTCACCCTGATGTGAAATGAGTCTTGATAAAATAAGAATTACATTAATTGGGTGAGATGGAAAGTCATAGTGACAGTAGCTTTTGTTGACTGTGGCACTTCCTAGCGCCTTTGGTGGGGCTGCTGAGATATTAGGCGACCGATAGATTTTCCCCCTTTGTTTGCAGCTCTTTATTTTCTTATTCGGGTTACAGAAAAATAGAACATAAGTCTATATTACTACTTGGATATCCACTAATGATGTGGCTTTAGGAAATTCATTTAGCTTCACTGAACTTGTTAGTTCTCTGTGAAACTGAAGTGGTAAAATTAAATGATAAAATATAAGGTGCTTTTCTGCCCTGCCATTGACATAGAGGGTGATTAAAAATGATTTATTTTCTCTCTGCTTTCTTCTTTTCCTTCCCTGTTATCTAATGAACTCTCCATCCCAGGCCCGCAGAACACAGCACATTTTGAGTACCACAAAAGATCAACACTACGCTTATGAGCCATAATCTGTGAGGGTAAGCAGAAGTCACCTTGGCAACGGAGGCTGGGTTTTCTATATTTACAAGAATGGACCAAAGCTTTGTAGAGAAGATTCAAAAATGTGTGATGCCAAGGATGAGAGACTGAGTTTTGGAAGTGTTAGTCGTGAAGAGAGTGGTCTCTGCCAAGCTCCTTTCTCAGGCATGAAACTATATTTGTGAGCTACAAACCATCTCAAAGGCTCACTCCAGCATTTGAAAACCTCCTCTGTCTTTTCCTGTCACTCAAGCTTCCCTGCCAGTTTCCCCTGTTGGAAGACAGCAGCACATTTGTAGTCAAGACACTCTCCTGAGCTTGTTTTAGTAACTTTATCACACATGGTTTGAATTTACAGGGATTTTTTTTCTTACATCTCTGACTCTATAAAAGCTCAATCAAGGAAATGTAATGTACCCAAATAACTGTCAACAATGCTTCCAGAACTATGATTGCTGCATGGCTGATTGGTTTTCAGTGACCATGGTGAGAAAAACTTGCCCAGAACCCATTCCAGAAGAGACGTGGAATTGAAACAAAGCATCAGCATAGAAAGTAACACATATTTCTTTTTTTACTTGGAGGAGGTGGGTACATTTAATCTAATTCACAGCACAGGTCATACATGGTATCATATGTGAAAGAGGCACCATGTGTTATGTGATAATATGCAAATTTTTATGTTTTCTGTATTTATTTAAAACGCATTGAAAATTTAATATACCCAGATAAACTATGAAAGGAGAAACTCAGATACAATATAAATTAATGAGATAAAAAAATAAACACAAGAATGAATTATCTTTTTAAAATTGCAAAATAACATGGAGATGGAAAATATGTAGCAAAATGGCATCGTTACATGTAAGATTTCCTCTGAGATTGTAAGCCCAATTCAATGTTTTCTGGTACAAGGGTTGTCAAGATCAGGGAGTCTCTTCACAGCAATAGAACAGTAACTAAGATTGTGTGTGTGTGTGTGTGTGTGTGTGTGTGTGTGTGTGTGTGTGTGTGTGTATGTGAAGTGGTCATAAGAAGTCATGAGATGCCTGGATCTGGATTTAGATATGCCATGGCACAAAATCACCAGGCACTGGTAATCCCAAGAGATCTTGGTTGCATTTTAAAGATCACAGAATTCTAATGTTTATGTTTTTACATTTGTTTGAAGTATGGAGAAAGAAAAATTCAGTTTTTTTTCTTTCTTTGGAAATACTATAACAATGCTACAAAAACATTTAAACTGAAGACCCTGGATCAATCCTATCTTGAGACATGGTACAACACTCCCAGCAACGTTATTGGGAAGTGAAATGTAGAAATACACTAAATGCCACTCTGAGCGACAGCACAGCATTAATCAATTCCAAATATTAATAATTTTGAATTTATCAATATATCTATCATATAAACAAACCTGAAATGAATATTTGCAATTACATAAAGGTATTGATTGGCATACACTAATCAAAATTACTCCTTATTGAGAAAATCAACTATAGAGTAGGCATAAATTAGTGTGCTAAAATAAAAATGGTGATAAACCAAAGTTAATACAAATGCTATTTGAGGAAACATTAAAAAAGATTCTCATTACTGTCAGGAATATAATCATAATTCTTTTTATTACCACATTTACATAGTACTGCTCTAGAAATACCAACTAACACAATAAAACAAAATGTAAAAAAAAATACTGTGAGAATAAAATAAATAAAATGTCTACAAGAAGATGTTAATATGGAAAACGTAAAAATCATTTAGTAACTACCACAACTAATTTACAAGTTCAAAAAGTATCTAGATGTCAGTGTAACATACAAATTCTGGTAACCTCCACACACTATGTCAGAAAAGGACAGACTGTGGTCATAAGCGTTATATAAACTAGCAAATATGAAAATGTTATGCAGATAATATTGAGAAAATATACACAGTTTATTAGTGAAAGTTTGTCAAACAAAAGAAATAGAAATGAAAAAATAACTCATCACCATAAAGATACTAAGCACTCCTGAGCTAGCTATAAACTGAAACTGGTGTAAATATTTTAAAAAGTAATAGAATATTCAGAGCCACATAAATTTACTCTAGACCTAATATAGAAAAACAAGCAGGCAAAAATAACCTTGGATGTGAAGAGGGAAAGAGTGGGAGGGAGAGCTAGGCCAAGCAAACATAAAGCCTACTGTACCACCAGCCTTGGAAATTTAAACAGTGTGACTCTGGTGGACGGCGCATAGGAAAGGTCCAGAAACATGCATATACAAATAACAATTAAACATGGAGATTTTCTACTTAGAGTCCAGAAAACAGAGGCTTATTCAGAAAATATAACAGAATCATGTAGCAGACTTCTGGAAAAATTGCACATATAAAATTATATATGAAATAATATATATTATAATTTTAGTAGATATATATTAAACTATACTCAACCTTAAACTGAAAATTCATAAAGATGTATTTATTAGAGCAAATAAAAATAAATGTAACTAAAACTATCTTATGAAATCCTGAGGTAACCTAAATTACTATCTCTAAAATCAAAATTTAAAAAAAAATCTAATATCCAACAGTAGTAGACTAGAAAAACTCACGATAAAACGGAAGTGTGATTTGAAACAAAGCCGATAGCACAGTGCTGATAGGAAGCAGTTCCTGGCTGCCTCAAAGAAGAGGGATTAATCGCATGCACCTCATGTCAAATGTCAGACAGAGGAGTAAGACTGAACAATCCCCTTCCCCTTCGTAGCCAGATTCGAAGTTCAAAGCTAAGCACATAGTGGTGGTAAATGAATAAAGCAAAACAAAGATCACTGGCATGGAGAGAGCACGTGGGGTGCGGGGGGGGAGAGCAATTGTGAGAGAGAGGGAGTGCCGTGGGGCTTCCAAGGTCTGACAGCCTCATTCTAAATGATGGCTTTATTACTGTCTAGTTGACTCGTAAGCATGACATGTCACAGAAAATAGTTCAAACACTCAAAATGTCTGCATTGAACCTGTGGGTAATCCAGAGAAAGCCAATTTTCTCAGCTATAGATAGTCTCCTCAAATCAATTGAGCAAACAAAAGCAATGCATGCTTAGAACACAGAGGCAAGAGCATCTTAAATTTAAGGACAACCTGGGCTGTAGGATTTTAATTGTCTCGAATTAAAATCAAAAGGCAAGTCCAAGAGAGAGGTTGTTTCACGTACAGCAATACATGCCTGGCTTTGAACTTAGAGTCTCCTTACTGATGGAGTTGTCCAGCCTTACTTTTGTCTGTCTGACCACTGGCATTTAGCCTGAGGTACATCAGATCAGTGTCTCTTCTTTGAGGTGGTCAGGATGTGGCTGCTGTCAGCCTCCTGTTTCAAAATGCACCACAGTTTTGTTATGAATTTTTGAGATTTTTGATTGTGCTATTCTTGGATAGTAGATTTCTTTTTTTACTTTTGGTTTTAAAAATAGTAATTTTGGTCACCTCAAGATTACATTGGAAGATAAGAAGAGAACTAAGAATTTGGGGATGTATATTTGTATTTTGGATAAGTATGTTTTCTCTTATTGTCAATAAATAAGAATGGGAAAAACTTAAAAATTTATGAGAATTAGAAATAACCAGGAAATGGCAATTCACCTTTTGGGAATTTATTCTTTAGGTATGCTTGCGTGAAATAATGGGTACTGTACTGTTGATATTCTATAGGGTGTTGTTTATAACTAAATTATTATTCACAGGAACTGAGGGGATGGATGTCTCAGTGGGTATAAGCAGATAGACAGGAATTTGTTCCCTGGCACCCATGTAAGGGCAGAGCAAACAGCGCAGTCTCCCTATAATCTCAGCAACTGGGAGTTAGACACAGATCACCATAACAAGCAGGCTAGCGTGTCTTCCAATAGAGAAACTCCATATCCAAGATGAAGACTGAGGGAGGAAGACAGCCAATATCTGTACCTAAATGCATAGGTATAAATAGTGCATGTACCGATGGGCACATGTGCATACACCTCACACCAATGCAAAATATATGTCTGTTAGTAAGGATCTGTTAAATGTGTGCAATTATTAATTATATGCAAAGGCACTGGTCAACCCTCCCCGCCCACTGAATAACCCAGCAGTCAGCAGTAAACAGGTAAATAGGAAGAGCTCTAAATGGACTCTGCATGCAACCGTAATAAAGGGAGAAGAAAAGGTCTTGAATTTGCAAAGGAGTGGAGACATGGAAGAAATTGGAAGGCATAGAGATTATGTAAAGTCAGTACTCATGAAAAAAACTCAAAAAAATAAAAATATACTGTGGCCAACTATAGGTTAAATAGTGTGAGCCATTTAAAGAAATTTTAAACCTTTGTAGATCTATTTCAACTGATAGATGAAAATAGCCTTTGAAATTATTCAGACAGAGAATTATCTAGTGTATCTCATTCATATGATTATAGAGAAAGAATACTAGTTTCTGTCAGTAACTTCACAGATCATTGGCTCCTGGGAATGACAGCATTGCAACTTCAGGAAAAGCAAGAGATGATGACTTCATATCTGGATTCTGTACAGAAACTTCAACACCCTTTCTGTCATTTCCATTTCAAAATTTCTATCACCTTCCAACTGCAGGAATTCCCTTATTGGTTGTCATCTTTTTGCTTCTTGCTTTAACATGGTCCCAGGAAGAGGAACAGTACAAGAACAAATAGATTGCATCTTAAAACTAGTGATTGCCACTCTTTATTAGGTTCTGGAACTTGTTCTTACGTGGATCTCCATGTGGTGCACAGGCACTTGTATGCATATATTCACATGTGCAGCCCCAAGGCTGACCCCAAGGCTAACATTAGGAGTCTTCTGTGATAGTTCTCAGCCTCATTCACTGAGGCTGTCTACCTCAATTGAACACAGAATTCCCTTATATAACTAGTCAGAATAGCGAAGTTGCTCCAAGGGTTCCCCAATTCTGTCTTAGCAATAGAATTATAAGCAGGTTTCCATACTCACCCAGCATTTACTTGGGGTCTGGAGATCCAAATTCTGTGTGCACCCAGCCAGAGCCCCCTCCCCATCCAGGGATTTGGAACTTTTAACAAAATCTACTAAAATAAATAAACCAAATTCAAAGAAAAAGTCAAATGTTTATCTTTCGTTAATTAGCTTTCCTAAATTGCAACTAAATTCTTGGACTCAGAGACAATCATAAAAGGTAGGAACAAGTGGCAGATGGTCATTAGAGTTCATATTTTAACTAGAGTGGTTCGTGCTTCCCATACTATGAAAGTGGGCAATAATGTTTATAGGATTTACAAATAAATATCTAGCCATCATTTATGCCTATTGAGCTTAAATATAATTTAATGATTTTAAATTATTTTTCTGGTTAACAGTTTTCTATTTCAAAACCAGTTTTAACCTTTTAATTTTTTAAATAAATCTGAGCACTTGAAAAAGAACACAACCTCTAACCTGAGATAATTTGCATTAGATATGGTCTGGTTTTGTGAGTCAACTTGACACAACCTAGAGTTATCACAGAGAAAGGAAACTTCCTTGGGAAAATGCCTCCATGAGATCCAGCTGTAAGGAATTTTCTCAATTATTGATCAAGGTGGGGTGGGGGTGGGTCCATTGTGTGTGGTACCATCCCTGGGCTGGTAGTCCTGGGTTCTATAAGAAAGCAAGTTGAACAAACCAGTAACATCCCTCCATGGCCTCTGCATCAGCTCCTGCTTCCTGACCTGCTTGAGTTCCAGTCCTGACTTCCTTTGGTGTTGAACAGCAATGTGGAATTGTAAGCTGAATAAACCCTTTCCTCCCCAACTTGCTTCTTGGTCATGATGTTTTGTGCAGGAGTAGAAACCCTGACTAAAACAGAAACTTTGTTTTGTTTTCTGCCAGTTCATTTTCTCTTGGTTTGTCCCTGAACACCGACTGGGAAACTTAAAGATTGGTTTTTTTAGTGCCTAAATTTGGAGAGAAAATCCATGGTCAAATGATATATGCGATAAAAATATGTGTCAATGTCCTGGGCCCATTATTTCTTGGTATTGGGTCTTGATGCTTCGGCAAATGAATACCCATTTACTGTCTGTTTACAGAGAAAGAGATAGCATCATGTAGTTCTCTATGTACTAGGGAAACATGCCGAGGAGCCTTAAGGCAATGTAAAGCATAATTGGCAGGACTCAGATGTTTCACTGAGTAGGTAGTATGACCATAATGAGAAAGTAGAAGACCAGAGGTAGATAACGTTTGTTCTGCATCTCTAGGCTTTTCAGCTGCTACCTCTAAATCCTCCAACAGTCAGGGAGGATGAGTCCATGGTGGAGTTTGGAGAGAGCACTTCTGATTTCTCATCAAATGTTGAAGGCCCAAGATTTGGTGTGGCTAGAACAAGCTAAAGTATAGCACTTCTCTGAAATCCATGCTGCAGTCCAAACCACAGTCCACAGTTGATACATTAGACTTATGTGCTTTGTCATAAATGACCACATTCTCTTTGACTGATGAGAGAGAGAGACAGAGAGACAGAAAGAGATGGAGAGAGACAGGGGAACGCATAGTGGGGGTAAATCTTATTGGCTCAAGGAGCCTCCGAGGTATCCACATTTTAAATCATTCTTTCTCCCTGCTTTCTTCAGAAACTTCTAAGCATCACCATGTGGAACTACAGCTTGAATGTAACCAAGAGCAGATGATGGAGTATCTATGTATATCTATCTTTTAATTCATTTTCTAGTTTTCTGTAGTCTGGTGGTAAATATAGAAATCAATCAAATCCTAGTTTAATCCCTGTCATGATGATGGTACACAGGGATTATGATTGGATGGTCAGGCACTCCAAAACACCAAATACACACACTAATTTAGAAGACGGGCATACACCAAAAGACTTAGTACAAGACTAAACAACAAAGAAAAGTCAACTGTCCAGTTTGGCAGATAGACAGGGAGCATGTAAGGAAAGGCAGCAAATGATATGAGGAAAAGCAGCCAGGACGGGCTCTCTGATCAGACGGATAGCACCCCTTGAAGAACACTATGATTGGCTTTGGGGTTCCCCTTCGTTTTTTTTTCTCCCTTGCAAGACATCACAATTGGATCATTTTATAGAATTCTTTGACAGGTGTGTAACCACTAACCTGGAGTTGGACATTTAAACTCAAATTAATATCAGCATGGGAACACAGTGGGAACAGGGCATGAGGTGAAGGGGCATACATCTCTGTGGTTATAATGCCAGCTTTGGGGAGATTGAGCATTTGATGAGAATCTGCAGATTGGGAAATGTGCCTTCAAAATCAATATTGGACTCAATTTTGTTATGTGACTCTAGGCTTCACACATGTTTTGCCACTGTAAGAAAAGGACTAGAAAACCTGCAAACTCGAATTTATTCACCTGTAATTCTTTGATTTTCAGTTTATACCACAGCATTAACTTTTGATTGAAACACTTGGATTCTACAAATTATATTTTGGCAGTTCAACTCTGAAAGTGCACATTCAGCTCTACCTCCCTGGATCCATTCCATGTTAAGTATTCTCATTTCTCTAAGCTCCAAATTTAATCACGATTTTTGCAAAATAAGTAAATCCATGATTATAGATATATTCAGTTATTCATGAGCCCACATTACCTAAATGTGTTCGCATGTACGTATAAAGGCAAATGAGCAGTATTCTTCTCACCACTCTGAAAAATGATTGTTTGAAAAGAGAAGGAATGAGCCTCACAATATAACCAGTAAAGGGTGACCATACCTAGAATCAGCTATCCAAAGTCGACACCCAGATGGTATCCACTCAGGACCTGCACTGAAGAAAGAAACATTCTGGAGACATAAATCACATTCCAAATTCATAAACAAAAGTAAAGCAGACCTGCACTTTGTTATACGAAAATATGTCCTCTTAAACACCATAGCTGTGAGCCCGATTTCTAAACAAAATAGACAGCTCTTTGTGCATACAGATACCACACACGTGTGTGTGTGCGCGCGCACACACACACACACACACACACACACACGCAAAGAGAAGCTAATGATTGTATTCCATTAGTACTCTGGCCACCACTCCCAGCAAGTCAGGAAATCAGCTGACTTGCGGAAACCTGGGCAGGTGACCACTCGAGAAGTGATTAGGGATGGCTGATAACTGTCTCTCAAGAGTTCTGCTGAACTCAGCTAATGCAATTTTGCTTGGAATTTAAATCAAATTGTAGTCTATCCATTAAGCGATAAAACAAACTAATGTGTCTTCAACCTGCCTGGTCTGTCTCCCTCCTCATCTCACTCTCCTTCAACCTGGCCAAGATCTGTTTAAAGTAATGGGGAAAGTCACCATTTGCTGTATCAGGGGCCTTTTCCTTTGTGCATCCTGTGCTTTTGTGCTTTGAGAGACCTGGAATTTTAAAACCGTCTCGCCTTTCCTCTTTTCCTTTTCGCTGTAGAAAAGGCTGTGTACTTATTCAACATCTCATGCATGGTTTTATAAAATTTATACTCCTTGTATACTCATAATTAACTCCTTAATTCCTACTGAGACTCTTCCTGTTCTGTATACCAAGCCAAACTCTATTATAATAGTTCCAAGAAAAAAAATCCTAAAAATATAAAATTGATTGTTTTCTCTTAAATATTATTCTATAATGCACTATGCATTTTATTATATCTACAATGCACTGTCTTACGATATCTATAATGCAATGTACTATATCAACAATGCCCTACATACACTATTATGCAGTTACTGTGACACATCTTCAAAGAGTATTTTAATAAAAGAAATAATATTGTTCCCTATACCAAGTATGAGAATAAATGCAACAATAAGCAAATTGTCATGAACTACTGCTGAGATGTTAAAGCTTTACAAATGTTTTCACGCAAACGTTCGTTCGGGGCCCATCTGAAGAGGACTACTATATGGTTTAAAACACGAATATTAGAGCTGGGCAATGGCTCAATGGTTAAAAGGATTGATTCTTTTCCAGTAGACCTGACTTGGATTCCCAGTACCCACTTGGCATATCCCATCCATCTGTAACTCTAGTCCCAGGAGATCTGTCACCTCTTCTGAACTCTGTGATCGCCAGACATGCCCAAAGTACACAGGCATACATGAAGGCAAAACACTCATGTATATAGTTTTTTTAAAAATACATAAATTTTAAAAATAAAAGCACAAGAATCCAAAAGTTTTTACCCATAGGATAGCTTTATCCCTGATGCGAACAATTATATTTAGTTATTGGAGAATTTTGTTTACAAATACTTTTTTACATGTGGTAATGTAGAAGCAAAAGTAATAACAAAGAATTCTTTCAGAAGTAAAATCAATGGGGATATTTGCAGATGTTCAGTTATGTTTTCCTTTTTAATCTCTATAAAAAGGCACTGGAAAGACTAACACAGTGATTCAAAGTGATTGTTGCTTCTCATTTTTCCTCATTGTGTTGGCTACTGAGACATTCATTATCTATTCCACATCGAATTTAGAAAAGAAAACATGCCAGGTCACTGGGAAGTCCACCTGTTGATAGGGCTTAGAGGGAAGAGGAATGGGCAAGACAAACCTGCAGTGAGGTGGCAGAGATGGAAGTCAAGGAGCAGACATCACTACGACCACCACCAAAACCACAGCTTCCAAAGTTAGAGACAGACACACCAAGGAAGATCCTCACACAGACCTGCCTCTGCTCACAAAGGTTGATTAGACACCTAGTCCTGATTTAGTCACTTCGATTTCTTTGTATACCATTGTAAACGGACATCCATGGGTTACCACATTAAAAACAAAACTACTAAAGGATAATTTACAACTGGAAATGGAGCTGCAAAAAGAACTACTACATGCTGCGTGAAGCCTTAGTAAGGCACTTCCTACAATTGTTCCACATTCGAGTTGCTCACTTGAGACAAATAAGCAGGATTCCTCAGAAGCTCTGTTCCTTCTGAAATGCTACTCAACGTCTGGAGATTGGGATTAGCCAGAGTAGACTCTGACTGGAGGCAAGTCACTTCCTGTTAGCCTTAACATCAGAACCTGTGGAGGAAGGAGACTTCCCATTCAGTAGTTATTAGAGGAAGAAAACACGTCACTTAAATCTCTAACTAGTTGCCAGCTCGAATTTGTTATAATAATCACGCTCTTGTGTGAAAAATCAATTAAGGACAGGGTATTTGTCATTCACTGTCTATAGTCTTCATAGCAACCAAGCAAGTAGGCACTATTATTACGCCACCTTTGATAGAAACCAAGGCTCTAAGAAGTTAGATGGTCTCCAAGTATAATAGCTAATAAAGACTGGTGTTAATGCATGAAATTAAGTCTTATCGGTTCGAAAATCCGTGCTCAATTTAGTATAACAGTTTTCTATCTGTAACTCAGGAGGCATCTTAATAAAATGCAAAATATATGTGGATCTATCATAAGCGAAGCGTATGAAAGAAGGGAGCCTCTGGTTGAGAAAGCCTGAAATCACACAACTTAGATTCCCTAACCTCTCCAGGCAACAGCCCCTTGGCCTTCTGTGGAGATGCTGTATTGAATCCAGAATCATCTTACACATGTACAGACAGCCTCATACATGGTGTAGGTCACACACTTGGGTGCTTACTCGATCTGACTGTTCCGTCTAAATAAACGGGGGTTCCTTTTCCTCCAGAGCCATGAACTTTAAAGTCATGAATCTCTGTAATTTATGTGATCATTTCCTCCATTGAATTTTAATTTCTGTATCCAAGTTCCAAACTCAAAGTACAAACGGATAAGATTATTCAAAAGTGATGAAAGCTGATGGTCCCCAAGAAGAGAAAGGGGGGTTGGTTATTAAGAAGCAAACATGATACTGTGTCTAGAAAGTTAATGTCGGTTTCATTTCATATGCATTAAACCTATCCACTGCATATGTCTGCATTTAATTTGTATTTACTTCATTTTGTGTTCGCATATATGAATATAAGAAGGAAAACTAAGCTACCTATGTTTCTCTACGAATCAAATATGAAAATTTAAAAGAACAATCTGTGGGCTCAGGAATACTCTTGGCAGTGCTGGTCAGAGCACAATAATGTTATTTTAAATTCTTCTCTCATTAGAAGAGGCGCTTTGTTTCTTCAGCGTTCCTATGCATTTGTGTTAGAGCTGTACTGGCATTTTTACTGTGGTGTTTATAAATCGTGATGCAGTTCCGCTGCCGTTTCTGACACACTCATTAATTTGTTCCCAGCGGCAGTTCATTACCGACATCACAGGCAAAGCATGCTCTCTCCCTGGGCACAGAGGGCCCACCGGAAATTAAGCAGACAGGGCTGCCATGCCCTTCAGAGCAACCAGCCAGTCTTGTCTCCTGCAGCAGGCTGGAGGCAAGCACAGGAAAGTGGCTGGAATGAAAGGATTCTGCCTCCTGTTGCCTGGCACCTTCTGAGACATCCGCTGAGAGGAGCAGTACTTCTTGAGAGGCTGGGATCATGCTGTTACTATGATGTTCCTTCACAAGTTGTCTTACTCTGGAAGGGGTTGAAAAACAGCTCCGGACTTTAAATACAGAGAAAGCTTAGCTGTGTCCCTTGTCTTCCAATGTGTTTCTGCTTCCTGGGTACACAGACGCTTTCTGGACTGCAGGGAGGTTGCAACTCTGAGTTGCATCCTTCGCTGAAATTTCATTGGGAGGGCGTGGAAAGGAAGCCAGCGGACTCCTCAAGAGAAAGCCGAGCCCTGGCTAACTTAGATTTGGAGAAACTGCTGTTTTATTTTTTATCGTTAATTATTAGACAGTGAGACTACAAGGACTCAAGATCGGGAGTTATATGTGGATACACACGCCACACATAAGTATGGAGGTGAGAGAAAAACACTGTGGGGTTGGGCCTCTCTTTCCAGCCTTTTGTGAGTTCTAGGGATTGAACTCAGCTCTCTGGGCTTGCGTACCATGCTCCGTGACTCACTGAGCCATCTAGAGGGCACTCAGAAGGCCGTAGTTTTAGAGAAACCCCATGTTCTAATTGGGGGAAAGGAAATGCTTTCTGTTAACTTTTGTTGTTGTTGATTTCAGAGTCTTAGCAGTCTCTGGGCCACAACAGATCACCACACTGACCATGACTCGGTCCTAACCAGGAATAAAGCCGGTTGAACCATGAGCATCTCAGTAGGCTATGCCTAAGGTTCACTGTCCACCATCATTTCTTTTGGCTCTTCCCTTCTCGTCCATGTTCTAGACAAATGTTATGTGGATGAGATAGGGCATTGAAAACGGATGCAGTATGCTGAAGGATAGAACTTAGCAGGTTGAGGGCAAATCATGAGGGATTTCTCATTTATATAAAAAAAATGAAATCTGATTAAGAAAATTTAAAATGAAAGGGAAAGATTGTATCTTATCATTAAGTAACTGCTAAAAAAATAATGTAGTCAGGTTCATAGAAAAGAAACAAGGATAAATTATCCTTCAGATGATCTTAAGATATTCATGTAAGATATTAAGAGTGGCATCATGAAGGCTGCAAGAAGCTTTGATGGTACCATGTAATATCCAAAGAATAAGGGTGCAGCCTTTTAAGTTTTCAGTGGTAGAATAGGAGGGCCTCGTTCAACGTTGGGAGTCCAAGCCTGTGTGTTAAGTCAAGAAAGCACTGGTCAAAGCCTAGAACAACTTAAGGTCAGAGCAAGTGGGAAGAGTCTTACCAAGGTGAGGGAAACCAGTCATCTTTCTTATCTGCCCAGTCCATGAGGAGAGACTGCAAGGAAGCATCTGGCACTTGTGGGAGAGAGACTAGATAACGGGGTCTGTGAGAAGAGAGTGACTGGTTGAACAACACCAAATTGGAGCAACATACCACAGCCTGCCAACTTTTGTGGCTGACCTGAAGCTGGGTGTGAAAAATTCAAACACTTTTTGTTTAAAGGAAACTGAGAAGACAGACAAGGACACTGGGGAGACCTATAACCATTCTCCTTCTCCATCTTCTTCTTCTGGATATTTTAGTTTTTTGCATTTCAAATGTTATCTCCTTTCCTAGTTTCCCTTCCACAAACTCCCTCCTCCTCCCCCTCCTGCTTATATGAGGATATTCTGCCACCCATCCACACCTACCTCACCACCCTGACATTCCCTTACATTGCGGCATTGGACCTTCACAGGAACAAGGGCCTCTCTGCCCACTGATACCAGATAAAGCCATCCCTTGCTACATATGCAGTGGAGCCATAGGTCACTCCATGTGTACTCTTTGGTTGATAGTTTAGTCCCTGGGAGCTCTGGGGTATCTGGTTGTTGGTATTGTTGATCTCCCTATGGAGTTGCAAACCCCTTCAGCTCCTTCAGTCCTTTCTCTAACTCTTCCATTGGGGTCTCCCATGCTCAGTCCAATGGTTGGCTGTGAGCATCCACATCTGTGTTTGTTAGGCTCTGGAAGAGCCTCTCAGGAGACAGCTATATCAGGATCCTGTAGCAAGCACTTCTTTAGAGGCTCTGCTAAGCAAAAGGATCACAGATCACCCAAGACCCTTTTCTTATCTGTATTTGAGCCCTCAGCAACTGTGACCATCTCCATCTTCAGAACATCACAGGTCTGACCACTGTTCACCGTCTCCACAGCTGTCATCCTCTTACCTGTTCTGAAGCTCAAATGAACCCCATTGCACACTAAATGCCTGCTTTCATTCTTGCTACCCCGCTACTTGCAGCCTTCATGGCAACCTGACAGATCTTTCTTTAAATGGTGTGTAGGATCCTGTTCTAGACCTGTGTTCTTGCTTAAAAACAAAACAAAACAAACAACCAAACACACAAAAAACAAAACCCAAACCTCCCACTAAAAGTAGCACAGGAAAGAAAGAGTTTACCTGTCTGACACTTCCAGGTGTAATCCATCATTGAATGAAATCAGGGCAGGAACTCAAGGTAAACCCTATAAGTAGAAACAATGGAGGAATGTTGGCATACTTCCACATTCATGCTTAGCTTTCTTACGTAACGCAGTGCAGGATAACATTTCTGGGGGTTGCACTGCTCACAGTGGACCGGGACCTCCTGCTTCAATTAAGACCATCAAGACAATCTCTCACCAACATGTGCCCAGACCAACCTGATAAAGACTATTGATTACTCAGTCGAGACTCTGAAGGTAGTTCATGGCTGTGTCTGTCAAATTGCTAGTGTATAGCAATTTAACAGAGTCTTCTTGTATCCTGTTCAAAATCCTTGCACGGCTTTAAGCAGAGGAAAGTACAAAATCTCACAGTGATCAGAGGGAGCTGAGTGTTTTAGCAACTCAGTGGGATAGGAACCAGGTAGTCCCTTCTCATCTGATGCTCCCAAATTTTGGATACCTCACTCTATACTAGAATATGTCCATAGGTAAATTCCTGATTTGGCTTGAAACACTCACTCTGTCACTGCCAAAATATTCATTCACCAAAAATTTCCCCACTTTATGCTCTCTTTTACCGAGGATCTACCTGACATATTTGTCTATACTGTGCATCTATACCAGTCTGTCTTACCACCTTATTTATAGTGTAGTAAGCATACATGCATGCATACAATAGTGCACGCATTCTCCACTGCCTACATGCTTTATTTTTCCTTATAGGCTGTTCTTCTTTTATATATGCTTTTGCTTATTTCTGTGTTGTCTATTCCACATGTCTGATATTGGTTAGAATATAAACTTCCTATGAATGCTTTAACTCTTTTGGCTCATTATTTTCTTCCTAAAATATCACAGGACTCCTTTCAGGTGCTCAATAATTACTTAAAGAAATGACAGCTTGAATGAGCTGACTCAGGTACAGTAATGACTGTTTTTTGCAGTCATCGAAACACACTATGTGGAAGCCTTGTAAATAATTGACTTGTGTGACTCAGAAGACCATTATGACATCAGATTGAAAAATGACAACATGCACGCACACTAACCATAGTGTCAGAAGAACTACTCTAGGTCAGATAGCTATAAGAAGTTACTTATCTTCAAGATGAGTATCCACCTCTTGAAATTCATCAAAATGCAAACAAACTAAGAGAATTATATATCAGCAGTCTTCTCTTTGATAATACTGATGTGTTTTCCATATGAAGTCCCTCCTGTTTCCTCAATGATTTCTTTTAGAGATGTGTTTAATCTGTGTGTGTGTGTGTGTGTATGTGTGTGTTTGTGTGTGTGTGTGTTTCCTGCCTGTACATCTGTGCACTGTGTTTATACAGTATCTGTGGCGGCCAGAGACGATGTTGCATCCTCTGTGGAGTTGCAGATGATTTCATCTGTCATGTGAATGCATGTAATGAAGCCTAGGTTCTTTGGAAGAGCAGCCAGCTCTTATCCACTGAGTCACAAACCCATGCTTGACAAGTTTTTAGGCAAATATTTCCTGCTATCCAGAATGTGAACTTAATAGGTGAATTCCCATCAGATTCTAGTTATTGTACTTTAGATGTGAGGAAGACATAAAGTTCCAGTAAAACTTCTTTATGAAGCTAAGAAATGCCAGCAAAAAGCAATAGTCAGGACAACCTTCTTAGTCAAGGAATACAAAGAAAGGAACACCCATTCTTAAAGCATTTTCTTTAAAAGTTGCCTAATATTCAGCATTATGCATGGACCATAATGTATTCAATCCTTACATTGTTGATACTTTTTCGAGCTTAATTTCCATTTTCCTCCTTGAAAAACTGAAGTAAACACACTCCTGCATTTATCACATCACACCTTTTTGTGCTTTTATTTCTCTAGGCAAAATTCCCCAGGGCAGGAATGCTTGCACTAAAGTATCAACATTTATAATTTTAAACAATATTTCTAATAACTTTTTCAAATATAATAGCAACTTGCTCTCCCACTGGGAACATCTGACAGTGTCCTCTTACCCCCTCACCTTAACCATGTCATGCAAAAATAGTAGTCTTTCCACTTGGGTTGGAAAATCTGATAATTCAAAGCATAGCTTTCCTTTTTGTGTGTATTTTTCTGTGTAAGGTTAGGAATTTTTAAAAAGCACTTGCTTTTTTCTCTTCTTACCTGAATTACCTCTTCACACTTACTGAAATTCTTTGCCTTTGGATCTTTCTCTAGTCACTTGAAGAGTATAACCAGTAGTTGCCTTTAATGGCCTATCTGTTGTAATTAACAATACATGTAGCTTAAATGTTAACTCTTATCTTCAATATTTGGAATGCTTATTATACTGTTTTATATTTACACAGCTCTATTTTCTGATATTCCTTTCTAAATAAAGAATGTCCTATCAACTCAGGTTATGAAAATATTCCTTTATAATTTGTTAAAGAAATACAATTTTTATTTAGTTTTTTAGTCCATCTAGAATAACATTTGTTTATAAAGAAAGGTTCTTGTTTCTAATGTGAGTAGTAATGGTTTCATCAAACATAAACAGTAAACTCTCCCGAACCAAAATGCAATCTCAGTATGATAAACTCTCTCTGTCTCTCATACACACACCTGCTAGTAAACTCTGTTTTCTCAGCACTCTGACTGAAATATAGTCAGTAAAAGCCATTAACATCATATGAAATAATGTATAATTTACAAACAGAAGGAACTTGATCTTAACATAGCCCATATGTTTTTTTCTAATTTCTAGGAAGGAAGTTCAGATTTAGTTCAATGATGATTAAAACTCAACAATCTCATACTCACTAGATGCTTCCTATGAACCACACTCTTTTTTTTTCTTTTCTTTTCTTTTTTTTTTTTTTTTTTTCGGAGCTGGGGACCGAACCCAGGGCCTTGTGGTTGCTAGGCAATCACTCTACCGCTGAGCCAAATCCCCAACCCCTACACTCTTTTTTTAATACTTCTTTTACTTCCTATATTAAGTAATCCTAGTAAACAATATTATCTTTATCTTAAGCCAGTATGTAGATACCCGAATCCCACTGAGGGAGAAAGCTGGTGTCTCAGAAGTGCACACAATCCTGAAAGTTCAGGGGAGACCACCAGTTCTGTTTATATTCCTGGCCCAAGAGAAACCTGCTTAGTGCCCTCTGGACTCAGGAACCTAGGAGCAGTCACGGGGCAGGACCATTCCCTGTTTCTGCTTGTGCCTGAAAATGATCTGATCTTATAGCTCTCTATACCCAAATCCTGAGGGGGAAAGAGCTGGACTCTCAGAACTGCAGACAATTCTGAGAGCTCAGGGGACACCATTACTTCTGCTCACATTCCTGGCCCAAAAGGAACCTGCCTAGAGCCCTCTGGACACAGAAACCTAGGAGAAGTCAGGGAAAGGATCCTTCCTGTCTCAGCCTGTGCCCAAGGCTAAAAACCAGTCAATAGGAGCGCTGACACACCTGAGAGCAGGGGTAAGACCAACTTTTCTGCTCCAAGTGACCTGCCTGGAGCCATCAGGACACACAAACCCAGAAGTAGTCTAGGACAGGAACCTTTCAGTTCCTGCCTATGTCTAACAGATATTTATAGAACATTTCATCCTAAAAAAAAATCTCCCTTGTTCTCAGCACCTCATGAGATCAAATTGACCATGTGATCAGCCAAAAACAGACTTCAATAGATACAAGAAGATTGAAATATTCCCATGCATCCTATCAGACCACCATGGACTCAGGCTGGTCTTCAGTAACAACAAGAACAGCAGAAAGCCCATATACACATGGAAGTTGAACAACGCCTACTCAATGATAACTTGGTAAAGGAAGAAATAAAGAAATTAAAGACTTTTTAGAATTTAAAGACAATGATGGTACAACATACCCAAACTCTTGGGAAACAATGAAAGCAGTGCTAAGAGGAAAACTCATAGCTCTGAGTGACTCTAAAAAGAAACAATGGAGAACATGCATTAGCAGCTTGACAGTCCACCTAAAAACTCTAGAACAAAAAGATCCAAATACACCCAGAAGGAGTAGACTGCAGAAAATAATCAAACTGAGGGTTGAAATCAACCAAGTAGAAACAAAAAGAACTATACAACGAATCAACAAATCCAGGAGTTGGATCTTTGAGAAAATCAACAAGATAGATAAACTCAGAGCCAGACAAACCAGAGGGCACAAGCATGTATCCAAATTAACAAAATCAGAAATGAAAGGGGAGACATAACTATAGAATTTGAGGAAATTCAAAACATCACCTGATCCTACCACAAAAGCCTACATTCAACAAAACTGGAAAATCTGGATGAAATGGACAATTTTTCTAGACAGAGACCAGATACCAAAGTTAAATCAGGATCAGATAAACCATCTAAACAGTCCCATAACTCCTAAAGAAATAGAAGCAGTTATTAATACTCTCCCAACCAAAACAAGCCCTGGACAAAGATGGGTTTAGTACAGAATTCTATCAGATCTTCATATAAAACCTAATACCAATATTGTCCCTAATTATTCCACAAAATAGAAATGGAACACTACACAATTCCTTCTATGAAGCCACAATTATGCTTATACTCAAACCACACAAAGACCCAACAAAGAAAGAGAACTTCAGATCAAATTCTCTTATGAAAATTCATGCAAAATACTCAATAAAATTCTCACAAACTGAATCCAAGAACACATCAAAATGATCATCCATCATGATCAAGTAGGCTTCATCCCAGAGATTCAGTATATGGAAATCCATCAACATAATGCACTCTATTAAAAAAACTCAAAGAAAAAAACCGCATGATCATCTCATTAGGTACTGAGAAAGCATTTGACAAAATTCAACACTTCATGTTAAAAGTCTTGGAAAGATCAGGAATCCAAGGCCCATACCTAGACATAGCAATATACTGCAAACCAGTAGCCAACATCAAACTAAATGGAGAGAAACTTGAAGAAATCCCACTAAAATAAGGGACTGGACAAGTATGCCCACTCTTTCCCTACCTCTTCAATGTAGTATTTGAAATCCTAGACAGAGCAATCAGAAAACAAATGGTGGACAAAGAGATACAAATCAGAAAGAAAGAAGTCAAAATATCACTATTTGCAGATGATATGATAGTACACTTCAGTGACCCCAAAAGTTCTACTAGAGAACTACAAAGCCTGATAAACAACTTCAGCAAAGTGTCTGGGTATAAAATTAACTCAAATCAGTAGCCTTACTCTATTCAAAGGACAAACAGGCTGAGAAAGAAAGTAGGGAAATGACACCCTCACAATAGTCATAAATAACATAAACTACCTCAGTGTGACTCTCACAAAGCAAGTGAAAGATCTGAATGACAAGAACTGCAAGTCTCTGATGAAAGAAATTGAAGAAAATCTCAAAATATGGAAATACTTCCCATGCTTATGGATTGGCAAGATTAATATAGTAAAAATGGCCATTTTGCCAAAAGCAATTTATAGATTCAATGCAATCCTCATCAAAATTCCAACTCAATTCTTCATAGAGTTAGAAAGAACAGTTTGAAAATTCTTTTGGAATAACAAAAAAACTAGAATAGCAAAAACTATCATCAACAATGAAAGATCTTCTAGGGGAATCATCACCCCTGACCTCAAACTGTATTATAGAGAAATTATGGTAAAAACTGCATGATATTGGTAGAGGGACAGGAAGGTAGATGAATGGAATGAAATTGAAGACCCAGAAATGAACACACACACACACACACACACACACACACACACACACACACACACACACACACACCCCTATGGTCACTTGGTCATTGAAAAGGAGCTAAAACCATCCAGTGGAAAAAAGACAGCATTTTCAACAAACGTTGCTGGTTCAACTGGCAATCAGCATGTAGAACAATGCAAATTCGTCCATTCTTACGACCCTATACAAATCTCAAGCCCAAGTGGATCAAGGACTTCCACATAAAACCAGATACACTCTAACTAAGAGAAGAAAAAATGGGGAAGAGTCTCAAACACATGGGCACTGGGGAAATTTTCCTGAGCAGTGCACTAATGGCTTATGCTCTAAGATCAAGAATTGACATATGGGACCTCATATAATCCCAAAACTTCTGTAAGGCAAAGGACACTGTCTTTAAGCCAATGGCAACCAACAGATTAGGAAAAGATCTTTACCAATCCTACATCCAATAGAGGGCTAATATTTAATATATACAAAGAACTTAAGAAGTTAGACTCTAGAGAATCAAGTAAGCCTATTAAAATGGGGTACAGAGCTAAGCAAAGAATCTCAACTGAGGAATATCAAATGGTTGAGAAGTACTTAAAGAAATGCTCAGATCCTGCCTTAGGGTTTCTATTCCTGCACAAACATCATGACCAAGTAGCAAGTTTGGGGGGAAAGGGTTTATTCAGCTTACACTTCCACATTGCTGTTTCATCACCAAAGGAAGTCAGGACTGGAACTCAAGCAGGTCAGGAAGCAGGAGCTGATGTAGAGGCCACGGAGGGATGTTTCTTACTGGCTTGCTTCCCCCGGCTTGATTTCTTATAGAACCCAAGACCACCAGACCAGGGATGGCACCACCCACAGTAGACTGGGACCTCACACCTTGACCACTAGTTGAGAATATGCCTTACAGCTGGGTCTCATGAAGGCATTTCCACATCTGAAGCTCCTTTTCTGTGATAACTCCAGCTTTTGACACACAAACCTAGCCAGTACAGATCCTTAGTCATCAGGGAAATGCAGATCAAAGCAACCCTGAGATTCCACCTTATACCAGTCAAAATGGCTAAGATCAAAAACTCAGGTGACAGCAGATACTGGTGAGGATATGGAGAAAGAGGAAAGCTCTCCTCCATTGTTGGTGGGATTGTAAGCTGGTACAACCACTCTGGAAATCAGTGTGAAGGTTCCACAGAAAATTGGACGTAGTAGTACCTGAGGACCCAGCTATACCACTCCTGGGCATATACCCAAATGATGCTCCATTATAACAAGGACACTAGTTCCACTATGTTCACTGTGGCCTTATTTATAATAGCCAGAAGTTGGAAAGAACCCAGATGCCCTTCAACAGAGTAATGGATACAGAAAATGTGGTACATCTACACAATGGAGTACTACTCACCTATCAAAAACAATGAATTCATGAAATTCATAGGCAAATGGATGAAACTAGAAAATACCATCCTGAGTGAGGTATCCCAATCACAAAAACAAACAAACAAACAAACAAAAAACACATGGTATGCACTCACTGATAAGTGAATATGAGACCAAAAGCTCTCGAATTACCCGATACAGTCCATTGACCACATGAAGCTCAAGAAGTAGGATGACCAAAGTGTGGATGCTTCAGTCCTTCCTAATAGGGGGGACAAAAATATTTATAGGGGGAGATATGGAGACAAAGTTTGGAGCAGGGACTGAAGGAATGGCCATACAGAGCCTGCCACATCTGTGGATCCAGCCCATATACATACAGCCACCAAACTCAAACAGTATTGCTGATGCCAAGAAGTGCATGCTGACAGGAGCCTGATATATCTGTCTTCTGGGAGGCTCTGCCAGAACATGACAAACACAGAGGTGCAATGCTAGCAGCAAACCATTGAATTAAGAGTGAGACCCCATATGTACAACAATGCCAACCAACCAGAGCTTCCAGAGACTAAGCCACTACCTAAAGACTATACATGGACTGACCCTGGACTCTGACCCCATAGGTAGCAATGAATATCCTAGTAAGATCACCAGTGGAAGGGGAAGCCCTGGGTCCTGCTAAGACTGAACCCCCAGTGAACTAGACTTGGGGGGGAGGGCGGCAATTGGGGGGAGGATGGGGAGGGGAACACCCATTAAGAAGGGGAGGGGAGAGGGGGATGTTTCCCCGGAAACTGGGAAAGGGAATAACACTCGAAATGTATATAAGAAATACTCAAGTTAATAATAAAAAAAAAATAAAATAAAATAAAAGTGACCAGAAGAAAAAAAAAAACAAAAAAACCGCAGGATACAAACAGAAATAATAAAAGCAGTAGCTTGTGATCAGGCAGGTAGAGAGGTTTAGCATCAGGAGCTGGAGAAATAGATCACCCAGGAAAGGTGCCTGCTGTGCAAGTGAGAGGCCGTGTGATCTAGCAGCCATATAAAAACTGGGCACACTGATGCCTGCCTGTAATCATAACACAGAAGGGTAGAAATAGCCAGATCACTCACTAGCCAGCCAGCAACTCAGCCCCGAGCTCAACTAGAGACTCTGTCTCATAACATGAGATGGAAAATAAGTGAGAGAGAGACCCAGTGTTGGGCTCTGGCTTCCTCATTCCTGGGGACAAATGTATATATGAACACATGTCATGCATCCACAAAAATAGTCTACAAAATAGACTATTAGAATTGTGCCCTCGTGATGAATGCGGCTTTTGGAAGTTTGGAAAGGACGGCAGTGACAGTGAACAGTCTTCATTAAATGAATGATAAATTGGTGTGATTTTCCATATCTGTACTACACTACAATTAAACAGATTTAAAATAAAAAAAAAAGAGTGGGATTCCCATTTGAGGAGTTAGATAAAGGATCGAAGGAACTGAAGGGTCTTGAAACCCCATGAGAACAACAATACCAACCAACCAGAGCTCCCAGGGACTAAACCACTACCCAAAAAGTACACCTGGACAGAACCATGGCTTCAGCTGCATATGTAGCAGAGTATGGCCTTGTTGGGCACCAATGGCAGGAGAAGGCCTTAGAAATGCCAAGACTGGCTCCACCAGTATAGGAGAATAGCAGGTTGGGGAGGCAGGAAGAAGTAGGTGGTTGGAAAGGGGGAACACCAGCATAAAAAGGGGGGAAGAGGGATGGGATAGGGAATTTATGGAAAGAAAACCTGGAAAGAGGATAACATTTGAAATGCAAATAAAAATATCCAATAAAAGTCTCCATGTAAAAAATCTACACAGAGAGCTTAATTACTCAAAATTACAAAAATAGTTAGAGATGGTGCTGAGACTTTCAGCTTCCACTTGTGATCTTAACATTTCCTGATGACTCTTTTAGCTTTACTTCTTGAATAGTATGCTTATCACAATACAGAAGGTAAAGAGTCAATATTTGTTTGATTGGGCTGGATTTAAAATGTAAAACTTTTTATGTCACACATTATGAAATAATGATTTGAAATGCATTTTCTTCTTGAAAACTCAGAGTAATTTCAAAACGGCAATTTCAGTGGCTGCAAACGAACAGCTCTAATGAGTTCTGTTCAAGAATCTTCTTCTCACCAGGAAATGATTGAAGACAAGGAGATAACCTCTCATTAATTCCTTATTAGCCATCTCAATCAGGATTACATCACTGCCTCTTTGAGCATGGACAATTGTCATCAGGCGCTGTAACTTGAATACATTAAGCCTACAAGGTGGGAAGATCTAGACAGCCAGCAGGTTCATTTCCTATCCCCTAGGGTGCTACATTTGATGAAGATGTGCCTTTCTCATTTCTAATAGCAGCATATTTACCTCTATTTTGCTGCCACACATCCCTTATAATCCAGCACAATTCCTTGCCAGAAACCTCTTGAAAATGGTCAGAGCATACAGACTGAACACCCAGTCATTAAGTTCCTACAAAAGGATAAGTGTATCCCTACATACAGAACTTGCTCCTCTGGGTCAGCAGGCTAAGGGGTGGGTCCTCCTCTTTAGCTCCTCCAAGGAAACAACTGTCTGGCCACCATAGGATAGTTTCCAGGAAGTTGCTGTGCCAGTGGGTTGAAAGATGACAGGAGGGGTTCTATCTTGCTCAGGTAAAAATCTCCCGCCCAATGGCTTCCAATTTCTCTGTGATGAAAGCCAGAAGACCCAGTGTTCCTTACATTCAGTCTGTACAATGTGAATAGGGAAAAACACCCCAACTTCGAGCCTGAGCAGCTATTGGCCTTGAGACTAATTGAGGTTTGGGGTTTGGGGTTTGGGGTTTGGGGTAAGTGGATAACTCAGAACCAGTGAGATATAAAAAGACTTCCTGGAGAGTATGAAATGTTGTAGGTTATGTAGGAGACTATACTTATGTATACACATCCCAGGGAGTAGCTATCATGTTTCCAACAACCATACTGCCTCTTTCTAGATATGTGGTCTTGGATACCATATAACTTTTCCTACCTTGGATCTATTATTTACAGTACAATAGTATTCTTAAGAGCACTTCTCATATTGATGTTATGAAGGATGAAGGAGTTCATTTTGGCAAATTATATGGTATCACTTTAAAAGTGTTCTTAAATATTAGCTACTCTAAACATGCCTTAAGATTTTTATTAGAGAAATTTCCCACACTATTCCATGGTATTTGTAGTTCAAATGGATATAAAATCTGGGATTACCAGAGCCATCTGGGTCTGTGAAGGGTCTAGATGTCTTAAAATTTAAAAAAAAAGGAAAGGAAAGGAAAGAAAGTTAGTCGTGTGTGTCAACTTGACACAAGCTGGAGTTATACAAAGAAAGGAGCCTCAGTTGAGGAAATGCTTCCATGAGACCCAGCTGTAAGGCATTTTCTCAACTAGTGCTCAAGTAGGGAGGACCCAGCCCATTGTGGGTGGTGTCGTCCATTCCTGGGCTGGTGGTCTTCGGTTCTCTAAAGGAGCAAGTTGAGCAAGTCAGGCAAAGCAAGCCAGTAAGAAACACCCCTCCGTGGCCTCTGCATCAGCTCCTGCTTCCTGACCTGCTTGAGTTCCAGTCCTGACTTCCTTTGGTGATGAGCAGCAACGTGGCTGAATAAACCCTTTCCTCCCCAACTTGTTTCTTGGTCATGATGTTTGTGCAGGAATAGGAACCCTAACTAAGACAGACAGGTATGAAAATAGTTCCTGGTGATGTTATCACACATTTAGATTAAGCTGTGCCTAGGGAAAGGCCTTTTCCATAACACCTCTGTGTGTGTGTGTGTGTGTGTGTGTGTGTGTGTGTGTGTGTAAAATATATGTGTGTCTTAGTTTTTAATTATTCTTATTTTATTGAGAACTTGAGTAAAACTATCCCATGTAGTCTTTTCACTTATGATGATAAGCTTCCTGCATTATCAAAAGCAGAATGGTAAGGATGTGGGAAATGGATCTGTTGGAAGGAGAGAGCTTCTCTTGGGATGGAGGTAAGATGAAAGGGTAGGGTTGTGTGAGAAATTACAATGTCTTATATGCATGCCTAAAATTATTTAACAAAAATCTAATTTATTTTTTAAATGAAAAAACTCAAAGTGAAAAAATGTCCCCACCCTAACTTTTTAAAATAGAGTAGTATACTTGTCCCATGAATAGATATAGAACATCATTATTGGAAAAATGCTATACTTTATACTAGGGAGAAGTCATGGTATATATGCCATGGGTTTACATAAGATTGTAATGAAATTTATTCACCACTATGAATCATAGAGAAGAATTTAAACTCCTCTTTGCCCTGACTTTTTTTCCCTTCCTCCAAAATCCCTTTGTGGCAACTAATCTTATTACTCTCTTCATAGTTTGACTTTTCAGAATGTTATAGTCAAAATGATACATTATGTGACCTTTACACGTTATAGATAATCTTCTTTAACTTGGTTATTTCCATCATGGCTTTTCACAGCTTTTTATCTCATTTTCTCAAAGTAAAATTTCATGTTCTGGATATAACACATTTTATTTATCCATTCACCTATGGAGGGGTATCTTTGTTCCTTCCAAATTAGGATACATATCAATAGAGATGATATAAAAATCACTGTGGAGTTTTCTGGATAGACTTAACATTCTAGATCATCTGGACAAATAGCAGGAGTCATTTCTGCTGGATTATACTCTAAGAGAAGGCTTTATTCTGTAAGAGGCTGCCTGTCTTCCAAAGAGGGTTATGCCAGTCTTTATTCCTATCCAACCATTCCTGAATAGGCAGTGTTCCCATGACTCCAACATTTCTCCAGCATGTTTCATTCTTGGTTTTCTGAATTTGGATCATTTTAAGAGGATTTAGTGGCATCTGGCTGCTTTAGTTTGCATTTCTCTGATGCCATATAATGGGGAGAACTTTTTCATGCACTTACTTGCCACATATGCATCTTTCCTTAAGAATATACTTTCATTTTTATTAAGCTAGCTTTCTTTATATTTTATGCAAATTGAACTTCAAAGAAAATCTTCACTAGTTCTCTCTGTAAGAGGACCTCTAAAGAGTCCATGACAGTTATGCTGAGCTAAAACTGGGTATACAGTGGCCTGACTTCTTCTTTCCCTTTTCATCCTTCGGTCTCAAGTAACCTCCAGCGAATACAGGGGAAACACACACACACACACACACACACACACACACACACACACATTGAATGAAATAAAGTACAGCCTGTGGCTCCATTCTTGACATCTGGAATAACAATATATCATAATACCTAAAATTTCTGCATGAGTTGGTAGGCATTAAGAACACATCCTTGTAAGAAAGAAAAGGTGGAAACTATGAGAAATTGCTAAACACCGAGATTAGATGCTCATTAGTGGGGCATAAGACCTGCAGGAGGTATATAAACATTCCTTAGAGAATGAGGAGGAAAGGACTCAGCGAGGCTACTGTAAGCCAACTCAGGGTTCACAGTGCCAGTAGGACAGATGTAGGTCCATATGCATTCATTTGCTCAGAAACCCAGAGCTTTGCTAAAATCTCATTACTGGTCTGCAGAAATCACTCTCATCTTCCTCTGTCTTCTAAACTACAAATGGTTATGCTATCAGTCCAGGAATTCATTTTAAATGTCTCATTTCTCATGTATTTGCTTATGCAACTCCTTTGACATAAGATGTTCATATGTATGCATGCACACACACTTCATGTCTCAGATTTCCAAATCATTCCAAATCTTTTAAGATGCATGTCTGCTCCTAATTGGTGCAATGATATACTGCTAGTGAGTTAGGACTTCTGCCAATACCACATCCCACCCACCCCCAAAAGGAAGGGGAAAGGCCATGGTGTAGATTTGTTCTTTTTATTCAAATAGCTTAAGCTGTAGGAGGTTTTGTTTGAGAAAATGTATAGTTTAATGATGTAGAATTTGCTAACATTCACAGTATCCATACAGAATATGGATGCATACCGCATTCAGACTCACTATTGACAACTGGAAGTCAACAAATAAATGGCCTCCAGACTGATTAAACATGTGTTGTAGCATACCATTATGTTGAATTTCTACTTTGCAGATACATGGTATTGCTATAAATGGCCTAAAGAATGGAGCAGCAAGATATAAGAAAGCAGCAAGCAGCCAGTATGAAAGTTGAATATTACCTTTGTTTTTAGTGTAGTGCCTTTCTCGCGAGGCTGTATGAATTAAATTTTTATATCGCCTATTTTTAAATGAGCTCTCATGCTTCTTTCAAATTTATCATTTGTTTTTACCAATACAAATCTGATCTAGGACCCCACTGTGCCTTCTTCATCTGCACTATCTTTCCTTCTAGAACATACCAAAGCTGATGTAAACAAACATCACACAAGTAATAAACAAAGTTAAAACATCATATACAATGTCTAATGGCTGCCAACATGGAGAAAAACCAAAGCAAGTTAAAGAAGGTATTTTGCTGCTAGAAAGTGGGAGAATATTTTAGGTAATATAAACTAGAAAATCTCCTTGGGGGAGTGGCTATCCTTCCAAGATAAAGAGAAGCAAAAAAATGAAAAACTCTAAAGCATATTTCAACTGGCACGTGTTCAGACTTAGTTAATACAAAGTCCCTGAGGAAGTATTTAACTTTATATATCCAGGGAACATTGTGACACCCAGTATGTCTAAAGAGCTGTTTACAGTGGTGGATGCTGGGAAGGATAATTGAAGATATCATAAAAGTCTGAGTCATACAGAGTCTTGTGAGCCTGTGTGGGGACTTGTTCTTTAATTCAGGTAGGTTAAGCCTTAGATGGTTTTGTTTGAGAAATAGAATAATTTAATGCAAGTTTTAAAATATTACTTAATCCCAACTGTTGTATGAAAACACACTGTACACATGCAGTAATGGCTGAGGGAAAGGGTTTGCAAGGAGGATTGAATAAAAAAAGAAGGAAATGATTATTGCAATTTATAGCCAAGATTAAAGAATACAAAACACGTGGTGAAAATCCAGTGATACTAAAACAGCAACCATGGACAGCATGTAAATAAATGGGTGTGGTTATGTTCAAATAAAAAAATGTACTTATAAAAGTATCCTGCAGGACAGAATGAGTCCATGAGCCACAGCATACACCAACCCTTCATTATACAGCTCAATGCACAGTAGAAATGCAAAATGCAATGTGGGCCACAATTTTAATTTTAATACTTTCAACAACTGTGTTACTTAAAAAGAAAAGAAACAGACAAAACATATTTTAATTACACATAACCCATTTCTAAGATATTATATGAAGATGTTATACCTTGTATTCGAGAGAGAATGGGTTTTTAGCAATTTTGTAATACTTGTTTAGCTTCATGTTTTATGCAGATTTCAGCTTGCTAATTACTCCTCATTAGGAAGTCTTTATTGAATTCATTCAATATATTCCTGTATCCCAATTATCTTTAAAATATTATAGATGACTTAGGGCACATACTGTTTCAAAATGACAGTCTGTGGGAATAAAACTTTGTCAGTCAGAAGGAACCTCTTACTGCAGTAAGTAATGTGTAGTGAGATATCAACCTCTTTGAACTTGGTACAAAATTTTTCTCCAGGATCTCATTGGAAAATGGCTGCTACATAGGAGCTGGAATCCTGTTTTATGGTACATGAAAGTAATTTAAACAGCTACTTTACTCTCTTCCTTACAAGAACACAGATTGGGCACCCATCTTTCTATTGAATTGCTGTCAGGAAAGGCTTTGCACAAGGTCAACATAACAAGACTCTCCAGCAGGTACCGCAAAGGACTTTAATATATTCAGAGGATTTATGTCAGATTCCAAGCACTAAAGATTGAGCTGATAATCGTAGGTATTTGGCAAAGGCATTAGCATTTCTGTCTGTGGAGATTTCCATGCCCTATTAACTATTCTGAATCATTTACCCAGTGAGGAAACATACCAAGTTGAGTGACTTGAGTTAGGAATTTCTCACTGACCACCACAGGCAATATCGGAGAACTCTCTAGTGCTGTCGACAAGGGGAAATGAACCAGAAGGGCAGATTGCTTTGACTCCTAATGAATATGAATGCACAAATATGAGCATTTCAAAAAGCAACACTGGGAGTATAAAGAGAAGAAACCTGCTTTGAAGTGTGATCCCTCTGTGAAGGCAGTGTGAATGATTTTCTTAAAGACTGGATGATTTGCAACACTTCTAAAGAACATTCTCTCTGGACAATTGTAGTCAGTCTTTCAAACTTTGTGGGTTCTTCATTTTCCATCCTTTTCTACCCTTTTAACCCTTTTGTATTAGATGTAGGAGATAAAAGGATAGAAAGGAAAGGAGGTGATGCTATTATTAGGTTACTTCCTGCTGATTAGGAACATCAAGTTCCTTGGGCAAGTTTGATTTTCACCGTCTGAATAACTAAATTCTTCTTCTTCTTCTTCTTCTTCTTCTTCTTCTTCTTCTTCTTCTTCTTCTTCTTCTTCTTCTTCTTCCTCTTCCTCTTCCTCCTCCTCCTCCTCTTCTTCCTCCTCCTCCTCCTCCTCTTTCTCCTCCTCCTCCTTCTCCTCCTCCTCCTTCTTTTCCTTCATTTTTTTATGCAGGACAACTTAACAAACCGCAACCAACATCAACCAACCACATACCAACACCTCACTCCTCCTCTCAGAGGCCCTGCATTTATATACTCTCTGAAAAGTCCCCAGAATTCAACACATCACACAATAACAGAAACTGTCTGCCATTGGCAAAATCATGTCCCTACCAGACCACAAGGCACATGGTCAGCTGCCATGGACGATCTGAAGCAGCCCCATAACCTATACCTGGGATTAAAATGAAAACATATTCTAAATTATTTCTGTGCTTTTCAACAATACGAAATTCCAAAATTGTTACTACACACCTATATCCGGGATGCTTCTCAGTAACTGCAGTGTAGGTCTCATCTAGAAAGTTGACTTTCTCTTTAAAACAAAATGTTGCAAAAAGAGACCACTGTGTTGACAGTAATTCCGAAGAAAACATGGAGAAAAAAATGAGAGCATATGTGTCAATTTGTCGAGAAAGATAGCCTATTTAACTGTTTCCAACAGAAATGCAGAGCTCTTGCAAGTATCTGAGATGAAAATTGATTGTTCTTGGTATGCTGAGTCCAAATGTGCTTCATGAGTGCCAAATGATGGGACTAATACTTCATCATTCCATCTACTGATTTGTCCAGGGGAAACAAAGGCAGCTACAAAAGTACTGATTTTGCGACTGATTCATGACTTCCTAAAAAGAATCTCAGTTTTCCCTTAGTAGTGACAAAGGGTCATTAATTACACTAAGACAGAATGATGGTGTTTGAAGTCAACACTTACTAGAAGGTGACTCAAGTCTAAGTGGTCACTAGAGTGACCCCAACATAGTACCACATTGTCTCAGTGGTGAAATATCAGTGACATTTTCAGTCTTTAAGATTCTAAGTTTCCAGAAACAGGAAAATGAAAACAATTTACTGTGGTTTTATTCCAAACCATCCAGCACACTGCTGTTCACACAGCTGAGCCTCTCAAGTAAGTTGAGTACAAAATTATTGTTGTGGAAAATTCCTTGGTTTTGGTAACTCTCAAAGTTTCAAATGTGATTCTTAATGTTGAGCCTTGATCAAGGCTATTTATTTTTCTACATGTACTTATAGTCTTACCTTAAAACATATACTTCTCACATCAACTTTGACCAAGAACATTTCTACCCCTGTTATTTCTGGGAGGATTATGAACCCGATCTGACACCAACCCAGCAAGGATTCACATTTGCATGCTTTCTTTGCACAACATGAAAAGAGCAAATATGTGAATTTTAGGCATTATAGAAGAAGGATTCCAGTTAGATTGCATAGACCAGAAATCTTTATTCAACAAGATCATAGAAGAGTATTTCTGAAAACAATGAAAGACATCTGTATAGACACAAAAAACACACAAAACACTAGTTCTGGAAAAGAAACCCTTTGTGGCACATTATAAAGTACAGAACAAAGAGAGGGAACTGAAAACTGCTAGAGCAAACCACAAGTTAGAACAACAGTGGAGTTCACAGTGTCTCAACTTTAAAGACAGGGCATAATATTAAATCTGTGAAATGGAAATTAAATAACAAACTACTGAGAAATAAATAGGCCACAAATAAAATCACAAAAGAAAATTTGAAAATAACACTACAAAAGTTCTGGACACATTAAAATCAGTCCCAGCTGGAAATTTTAATGTAATTGTCTACATTTAAAAGAGTCAGAGAACAAACCCCACAAATAAATGACTTAAGGATGCAATGCAACAATATGGAGAACAAAAATAAACCAAACACAAATAACAGTTGATAAGAAGAAATAATAATAAAAGCAGAAATTACAGAAATTTTAACGATGGAATAAAAAAATAATCAAATCTAAGAGCCTTTTAAAATAATATATAAACAAATTGGCAGAATCTTTGCCCAATTTATCAAAGAAAGAACTAGACTTGACCTAACAGAATCAGCCATAAACAGGAAAACATTACTACAAAGGAACACCCAAAGTTAATGCTTTATAAGGCTTGCTGGGATAGCACTTTCCATTTACCAAGATTTGGGTAGTGAGTCTTGCTAAGAATAGAGGAAGCAACTAAGGTGTAAGGAAAGGGAACCTGAATTAATAAAGCCATAGAGGAGCCAAAGAAAGAGTGACGACATCTACAGCAAGTCTCTGGTGGGGGATAAACTAGTCTTGGAGAGTTGACAGTTAAGGAAGATGAAAAACAAGCTTATATTACAGCGTTATGGTAAGAAGAGATTTCCTGATAAATTGCTTCACATCGAAAGGAAACTAAAACAGCACATTTGCAGAGGAGAGAGTGATGAGCTAGATAAGAACAGTTTACAGATTTGCTGTATAGCACTGATAATTCAGTAGCATATCCAGTCTCATTATTCATCAGTGATGTGTGAGAAAAATAAAAAGAATTTTCCCGGGACCATAAAAAACCAAAAGGAATGACAATGTGCAGTGTTAGGAAGGTGAGGACTCAGGAAAACCTAATAGGCCATTCTCGAAAATATAATTTGTCCTAATATTCAACAGAAATCTGAGTGGCCAGACCAATTTTTTAATTTTACTGAATAATTTAAAATTTATGAGTATCTAATCAATATAGTTAAAATACAGAAGAGATATGTTTCATAAAATTCTGCTATATCAAATGTTACCTAGAAGGTTTGGGGAGTTCTTTTATTCAGTAATAAACATACTAAAACATCATTTTCAATAACGAATAAAACAAGATTTTTAAAGCAAATATAAATGAATAATTAATATGCAAAACATAGGCTTTACATTTATAACAAACCATAATATCCTCTGATACTTTCCATTATTCTCATCAACTGCTCACAAATATATGTCAGGACGAACGTGGAAAAGAGTTCATTTGAAGCACAGCAATAATGGAAAATGGAAAATAAATTGGTTACCAATAGAAAGGATCTATTACAGCTTACCATCTGTCTAGATGAGTTTCCTGTTGTTGACGAATAGAAACGCCAGCTAAAAGCCCTTGAACAATAGAATGTACTATCTTATAGTAGTGTAGGTCAGACACACACTGTTTCATCAGCCAAAACTATGATGCTGCAAGTCGTGTTTCTAGTTGAAGGGTCACCAGCGTTTCTCCTTCTGTTAGTAGGGATGTGGTTTTTACTGCTGGGTTTAAAAGCAAGATTTTCCCAGACTTAGAGGATCCCCTGTTGCCCTGTATATAGTCCGCCCCTGACTTCAAAGTCAGTCATGTAACACTGGGTTAGCTGATGCGTCCTTATACCTACTTCCATTTTGAGTGCTCATACGGTTAGTTTGAGCCCACCTTACTGAGGACAATGTTCCCCTCTTATAGTCCAAAGGCCCCTACCCTTAATCACTTCTGAACAGTCTTTATCACCATGTCATTATTCACAAATCACAGGGAATAAAATGTGGTTATCCCTGGTATCATTATTAAGTCAATTACAACTTCTCTATGGTGGAAGGGTTCTGAGGACATCATAAGCATCATTTCCTGGTGCCTGCAGGGGATGACAAAGAATGGCACCAGTAATGCTGTTAGAAAACTAATATAAACAGGGACTCTCCTGGTCACCTACTTCTAAGGAAACTCTTAGCTGCCTTCCCACTTCTAAGAGGTAGAGATGTGATCTGCTTGACGATGGCTGAGAGCTTTTACACTTGGCTATTTTGAGACTGTCTTTATCTTATTCATTTAAAGACATTTTCTAGTTTATATCAAGAAACTCTTTTGATTACTTTATATGTTATTTCTATTTATCAAAATACCCAAGTTCCTTTAAAAAATGAAAGCAGGTACTTTTTTTTCCCTTAGGCATGCCACAGCAGTCCTAACAACATTGATTTTTCCTTCTGTTTCTAATGACTGCCATTATCATATAGCAAAGCCCCGGGTGCTCATAAGACCCATTTCCAGACTTCTGTTCTTACTATTATTGGTCTCGCTTTTTTTTTTTAGCTAAAGCACCTCTTCTTGGTAATTAGGGGCTTACTTTTCATACTTTATATTTTATTTTTATATTTGTTGCAAATATGTTCCTTATTGATCTGTGATTATTATTTACTCAGTCTAGGGCATTATTTTAGAATTACCTATTTGATTTTTCAATGAACGATCTACTTGAGAAATAAAAAACCTGATTATATTATAATTTTGTCAATAAGAAAATTGGGGAGTAGATATAAAATTATGAGAATATGTAGCCAGAATATAGCCAAGAGTATCTAAAATAGTAACCATGTATAACTATTTAAATATAAAATAGATAGATACATTAGAGTTTGTTAACAATTCTGTATCTCAAACACTCTAGTTACATTTCAAGTTTTTATAACTAAATGTGACTGTTGCCAACCATATTAAATACTGCAGGTATGAAACGGTTTTATCATTGAGGGTATTTATTGAACAATACTTAGCTTAGGACTTTAAATGATGGTTCAGGGAAGGTCTAGGTCCTTTCATCTCTATTGCTACAGTGAGAAGATTCGTAGTCACATTCTTTTAAAAATGTTTTATTATTTATGTGTGTGTATGTGTCTGTCTGTCTGTCTGTCTGTCTGTCTCTCTCTCTCTCTCTGTGTGTGTGTGTGTGTGTATCTTGCTTGAATGCATAACTGTGTACTACATTCTTGCCTGATGTAGGGGCCAGAAGAAGGCATTGAATCACCTAGAACTGGAGATATAGACAGTTGTGAGCTGACATGTGAGTACTAGAAGTTGGACCCAGACCTGGAAGAGCATCCAAGTCTATTAATCACTGAGCCATCTCTCCAGCTCCCCCGCTCAATCTTTATATTATTATGTGTAAAGTTTAATCTGAAAGTAAACTCAGCAAGGAGACAGTGTAAAGCAGAAGGAGCACAGACAAAGGTGTGTTGGAGAAACGTCTGCATTAAATACAGGCAACAAAGAAAACCTAACAAGAGAGATCAACCAGAGAAATCAAAGAGAGAGAAACCCGCTCTAGGCACTGAAGTCTTATCCCAAGGCTCCGAGAAAAGGAAGAGCGTACTTAACGAGCCGGTTTCTAGGCTCTGGAGATGCTGTACGAAAGCTTGTAACACTTCGGAACTGTGTTAGTGTGAGATGAGAGAGTTTAAGCACTTGGTCTGTCAGGTTCTTCTTCACTTTGGATGAGGATTTTTTTTCCTTTGGGTTGTCAAATAATCAGCAGCGGTACCCTGTCTCTCAACACCAAGCCATCTCCTGCAGTTACAGAAGGACATCACCCAGAAACACCCAGGAGCTTGAGGTGCCAGGTACTCAGGGTACAGGAATTGTATCCCAGAGCAAAGATGACCTCTAGGGGAAAGAGACCGGAGTATGCAGAGGCATCGACAGCATCATCTGTAAGTGGAGGAAGTAAGTAAGTACTAGGAAATAACAAATGAGCTTCCTTGGTACTCACCAAAGAATATTCACAGTATAAATAAAATCTGCCAACAGTAAACACCAGCTTATAACATAGAAATTTACTGTTCTCTAATCTGCACTACCACTGAAAGAGGCTACAGGCCACCTCACTTCACCAGGGTCCACTGTCACAGGCACATCTGTTTGCAGGTCAGGGTCCTCTCTTCTCATGGAGAATTATAAGGCAATAGGTAACAACATACCATAGTCTCCAAGTCATTCTTCTTCTCAGAGAACATATTCTATTTGGAGTTTGATCCAGGTACTGAACTAGGTAGTCAGATACTTTTCTTTCCCTACCCTATCTTAGTGAGTCCATGAGTCATTGCCACATGCCATATCCTTCTCTTCACAGGATAAGAAGGCCCTCTCCCCTACAGCTGGGCTTTCCAAAAAAAACGCCTTGACACATACCTTGATTTCCAACAATGAAGCATTAAGAATTTCCCCTATTAATTTAAATGTAAATATGATTATAGATTATCCACATTACATTGTTATAGCTTACTATATATTGTCCTTTTCCTTAACTTTAACAATAAAACCAAGAAATATAAGAGGAAATCAGTATTATATGAAATTGATATTACACACCACCAGCAAAGGTGCAGCATTTCTGAAGAAGACATCATTTACCACTCAGAGGGACCAAGAATCACAACAGAGGGTAAATGGCTTCAGACTGGGACACTGAGCTGATCTTACTTTTGTCCTAATGGCCTAGTACCCTTAGGCAGTGCCCCCATGTCACTCCTCTAGTGACAATTCAAAATTATCCCTAAGATTTTATCTAATTTTATATTCTTATCTTGAAAAGTGTGAGCTTTCTGCTTATTTTGTCATGTGTCAAAATCTATTCTCCCCCCCGAATTTGATCTAGGTTTGTATCTTGATTACAACAGAATGCACTGGAAACAGTAGCCTTAACTCACTGACCATGGGGTCATGTTGGGGAAACCTGCTTAAATATTCCAGAGAACAAGCCACACCAAAAAACTCTGTCGTAGACCAGCTCACCTTTATTGACCCATCAGTTGACTGAGCATTCATACACAAACCCTGAACCCAGTTCTAAGTAGAACCAGAACCTTTCCTTTCTATCTAAAAATCATGCAAATGTACTATTTTGAGCAAATGTACCATTTAAAGTGGTTGATTAGACAGCAAATCGTAACTAACGGAATATCTGTGGGCTTTAAATTAATCGTCTGCAAAGAAAACTATTAAATAAAATCATTTCACTGAGTTTGGTTTTTCTGTGCACTATCACCCCCAGCTTCATAATTGTATAGTTTACATATAAAACATAACTTCAAAGTTTATCGACTGGTTTTCTAAACACGGGAGAGCTAAGAGTTTTAACCATGTCCTGGGCTCATAAACATCTAGGCACTAGGAAACACATGAGACTCACCTGCAAGGGCACCAAAGGCACCAGGCCTTGCAGAAATCCAGGGTAATTCTTGTCTCTGCATTGGAGGCATTCCTCCATCCAACCTCACACACAAACCCTTTCCTCACCTCCAGTTCCACATTTAGGATATTATCCAGATTGGTACTATATTCAAACTTCTTTCACCCATGGACAAGACTGTTATAAAGCCTTATTGGTTCAGATTTCAATGGTCAAATGGATTAAGCCTGTAAAGAAATAGCAACCTAGGCTAGAAGCAAAACAAGAATATCCTACTATTTGCTCACTGGAAACAAAAGGCTTCTACCTGAAAGATCCACAAAAGTCAAGATAATTCTTTCATTATAATGGTAGTTCGTTGTCTCGAGAGAATACATGTAGATATGCTGATTATCACTTCTATTTTTATAAAATAAAACATGCAAGGGGACTAAGACATTTGCTTCAAATATTGGTCACTTACTGTGAGTTTGAACATATTACTTAGATTAGTTAATTATTAGAGAGGGGTAAGATGAGAGTCCCGTGTCCATTATAATAGGGTTATTATGATAATCAAATGAGTCTTACAGGGAAACAGCACAAGTCACTCTCACTTGGCAAGTTAGAATTCATTTTCCCTACTTTGTGCATTGATTAATTTCCTACAAATCATTCAGAGTCTAGCTTAGATGAAACCCTTGTAAAGTCTTTATTCACAATGGCAGTTCATGTTAAATTCCTTTCCTCCTGTCTCTTGTTTACTCAAGCAAATTTCTGAGGTTGAACTAGGTCCATGAATTCTATAATTATCACAGTTTCCCTTGCCACATTGAGAGAGGTACAATAATCAATCTAGCATATGATTAATCAGACTCATCATGATACAAGTGACCCAGAGTTATTTTTGGAAGATTAAGAGAACATAGAACAGGGACACATCAGGCTATTTCCTAATTCTCACACTCAAATTGGGATAAAGGTTAACAGACACAAACAGCTTTTTGATAATGATGATCTGGAATGGGAAAGGCTTACTCCGGCATATTTATACTTACGACTTGACTGTTCGTGAGTGTATATGTGTGTTTAGTATCCCTTCCAACTATTGCCTCCCAAAAAAAAGAGTCATTACCCTGACAATTAAGAATATTTTATTGACATTTGCATCTAATATATACTCAATTATATCTGACTGTCTTGCATTTTGTTTGTAAGCTTCACTTATGCTGTTACATACAGTTATACTTTATTTACTCTTGTTGACACACATGATCTCATCGTGGTTATGCACTCAGTGTGATTCTCATGATCACTTAGCATGTGGCTCATATTGGTTTCCCTAGAGAGGACTATCTAGTCCTTAATTTTGGATATATGCATACTCAGAAATGGAGTTTCTGATTCATAACTTTAGAAACTACCAAAGCTTTTCAAACGAATTGAACCATATTTTACTTTTACAACAATAAGATCCAAATGACACACAGGTGGGGTTAGGAAAGAGACAAGAGAATAAAAACAAAGGATAAAAGACCATTGTTAGAGTCAAAATATCCTTTGGATCTATGAACAGTACCAAGCACAGGGGCTACTGGCACTGAATAGTTATGAAGACACTAGTGTACACATACACTAGTGTAAACATCTTTTAATGAACTTCTCAGGTCTATCAGCTGTACTAAGCCCTTTGTATTAGTTACTTTTTTAAAAAGTAATTACTTGTTTACTTTACATCCTGCTCACTGCCCCCACCCAGTCACCCCCTTCACAGTCCTTCCCCTATCCTTCCTCTACTTCTCCTCTGAGCAGGTGGAGGGCTTCTTGGCTATCCCCCAACCCTGGCACTTCAAGTCCTTGAGAGGCTAGGTGCATCCTCTCCCACTGAAGCCAGACAAGGCAACCTAGCTAAAAGAACACATCTCATGTATAGGCAACAGCTTTTGGGATAGCCCCTGACTCCAGTTGTTGGGGGCCCATATGAAGACCAAGCTACACATCTGCTACATATGTGTGGAAAAGCCTAGGTACAGCCAGTGTTTGTTCTTTGGTTGGTGGTTCAGACTCTGAAAGCCCCAATGGTCCATGTTAGTTGACTCTATTGATCTTCCTGTGGAGTTCTTATCCCCTTAGTGGCTGCATTCTTTCCTCCTAATATTCCATAACAGTCCCTAAGCTCCATCTACTATTTGACCATGGGTGCCTGTTTGAATCAGCTGCTTGGAGGAAGATGTCAGAGGACAGCCATACTAGACTCCTATCTGCAAGCATAACAGAATATCATTAATAGTATCAGGGATTGGTGCTTGCCCATGGGATAGGTCTCAAGTTGGGCCAGTTATTATTTGGCTGTTCCCTCAGTCTGCTCCATCCTCTGTGCCTGCATTCCTTGTAGACAGAAAAAAATGGAGTTGAAAGTTTTGTGGGCAAGTTGGTATCTCTATGACTCTACTGGAGTTCCTGCCTGACTATAGGAGGTGACCTCTTCAGGTTCCATATCCCCAGTGTTATGAGTTATAGCTAAGGTCACCCCCATGATTCTTCGGCACCTTCCTTATTCCAGACTTGTCTCGTCCTGGAGATGCCTCCCACTTTTATGGTACTGTGAGATAACACCTGGATTTAAAATGGCTTATGGGGAAAAAAGAATTTATTTTGGCTTATGGTTCCAAAGAGTCCATCATGGTAGACAGGCATGGTGACAGGAAAAACAGCCGAGAGAACACGCAAGCTGCAAGCATGAAGCAGAGGAAGTGAACTTGAAGTTTTATACCCAGTGACATACTTTGTCCAGAAAGGCCAAACCTCCCAAAGTTCATTAAAGGTCAACAGTGGGATTCAAAGTGCCTGATACTAAGGGGGTCTTTACTCATTCAAACCACCACAACCTTAGAAATTTGGCTAAAATATAGTCAGCAGTTTCACAGTGGTGTGTGTTTCTAAGATGAATTCTCCAGTGTGTCATGTTACAACAGGTCCCTTCTCCATGATCTCTTTCATCTATGAAGTGGAAGTATGCATTTGTAGATTGTTGAAAGATAAGAAACCAAAAAGACTAAGAAGACAGAGGCAAATCCATATGTGAAATGAACAGAACAGTTTTCTTCTAGCCCTTCCTCCATGTTAGATACTTCATCTTACTACCTTGAAACCAGGGGAAGTGTCTGCTTTAACATTCAATTCTTTTCCGTTAGCATGCTGTGGATGACCAGAATTTTGGTTCAAGATGAAATTTACTACCATTAATAACAGATTCTTTTTACCAGTGCCCATTTTGAGAAAGTTAAGAACATACCCACTTATTAACAAGATGCTAATGTTCTGTTGAGACCACTGCATGTAGACTGTGAATATTGGCTTTGGGATTAACAGGTTTTGAAGGTACCTCATGCACAGGAAGAATTCTGGAAGGATTCACTACCTTCAGGCCCTTCTCGTCAGAGCTGCATATCAATGTTTAATCAATGACTGAAGGAAGATTGCCTATGTTCCTTCATTAGGTTGTTGTCATCCCCAGGGAGGGATGCCCTCAAATAGTGCTGTGCCTGATACCAATAAAGATTCCTTAGAACACGTGTTAGACTTCCTAGCAAGAGATAAAGTCAACACTTTAATAGTCAGGAAAAATATGGGGGAAATGGTTCAAATAGTTGATTCCTAAGTAGAAACCCAACTGATGAATTGTTAAACATTCTTCTTTCACTTGAGATGTTGCATGCACTCAATCTCAGTTATAACACAACATGCTCACAGAGCCAGCTCTGTTTCTGTACAGAAGAGACCAATACAATGAAGACAATGTCTGCATCAAAGTTTCTCTTCCCAAGACCTTATAGCTGAGGGCTACCATGCCAGCTTTTTGGTAAACCAAGGAAAGAACATTTCAAATTCAAGACCCACCTGGGCAGTTTTGTGAGCCCCTGTTACTAGATACAAATAAAGAGCAGGCTACGAATGCAGCCTGCTAGTAGGACCAAGCATATGTGAACACTTAGATTATATCCCAAGTGCTGGGGGGGGGAGTGGAAAGCAAGAAAGAAATCTGCTTCTTAATGTAATATTATGATGACATATTTTTTGTGAGCAACCAATTTTTTAGACTGTCTTGTCTCTTCGAAGGAATGGATAGTTTCTCAATTACCTTCCTCTCAGTATCCAACAGAACCACATTACTCATATTCCAAAACTATATCTCAAGGGTCCTTTGGCATAATTGAAGGAGCTAGTGTGATCACATATGATTGAATAAAATTAATTCCTAAAGGATATAAAGTTAGTCCATGTTCCCCAGGCCAACTTTAAAGATCTCTTGGTTGGGTTTATGAAGAAGACAAACATGGTTCAAAGGCTGGGACATTGTACTAGCTAGCTTTTGTCATCTTGACACAAGCTAAAGTCATCTAAGAGAAGGAAACCTCAATCAAGAAAATGCCTCCAAAACATTGGACTGTAGGCAAACCTGTTAAGCATTTTCTTAAGACTAATGGGACAGACCCAGCCTATTGTGGGTAGCATCATCATTGAGCTAGTGGCCCTAGCTTCTACAAGAAACAGGGTGATCAAGCCAGAGGGAGCAAGTGCTAAACAGTATTCGTCCATAGCCTCTGCATCCAGGTTCCTGCCCTATTTGAGTTCCTGTCCTAATTTTCTTCAATGACCACCACCAATTTGGAAGTATAAGCCAAATAATCCCTTCCCTCCCCAAATTGCTTTATCACAGCAATAGAAACCCAAACAAAGACAGGCATTGTCTGAAAGAATAAAAATTAAAGCATGGCTTAATTTAGATTCTCTTGTTTCAGCATGTTCTGTAAGTGAATGGGATCAGGATTTATTTGAACGTGGCCCAAAGGCCTTTCCTTTTGCTGTGTTTCATGTTATATGTTTTTCTTTTTAGATGAGGGTAGATAGTGAGAGGGAGAACCGCATCTTCTGAAGAGCTTCAGAATGAAGGGAGTTGTGACTGCGTTGCTTTGAAAGGAACATGGAGGCTACAACCTCATTGTCTTCGCCATGATGGGTCAGTGAACCCTGTCACCTTTTATCCTAAACTTCTTTGTACTGTGATTTGTCCACATATATTTATTCAGGATATTGAGGCTTTTGCAGTGTTTTCATTGACAGTGTGCTGCAGAGAGTAACAGAAAAACAATATAATTTATTGTCCTTCATAAATATCTAAGGGAAGAAATGGAAGATAATATGCAAATCCTGAAATTCACAAATGAGATGGGATAAAAATCTCTGCAGAATTTATAAAGTCTGCATGACACTTTCGACTGTGATGTATTACTCTTCCCACCCCCACCCCCACCCCCATCTACAGCAGGATCTTCAATATTTTACTGAGCCAGGCTCACATACAGCTCACAATTTTAAACTGACAAATCTAAAAGCATAAATTTTAGATGCTTTTTGCAAACCGGCAAGGCTGAGTACAGACTGTACATTCTGAATATTATAGCCTGTCCTAATTCATGCCATTTTCACACACTTTTTCCCTTTTGGAGGCTTTGGGGGCATATTTCAAACAAATACCAGTGCTTTGTGTTTATGCCATGTAATAAAGAGTATCTGGGCCTGTCTGTAGGAAAATATCTGTTTTCCCGATCATCTCTGTTATGGGGAAGAAATGGATTCTATTCTGAGGACAAAAAATAAGAGTAGCCTCAAAAACATTTAAAATCCGCACATTTGGGATTTGCTAGGGACATTTATCTATTTATCACTAAGCAGGGTTTTATCCACACATAAATAGAATGTTAAAAAAATACAAGGAAAAGTCCACTGCTTTCAACTGTAGCTGTCTATCTGACACATATTTTGGGAGGCTCACACCTCCAAATACATGATATGCAGCCATTAGGAGACGGGGCCTTGCCATTAGCATTTTGGGAAATTATTATTAATCTTCATGGTAATGGCTTAAATTAATTAAAAGGTGGCTCTCTCTTAAAGACCACAGAAGAACGGCAGAGGGAGATGTATGGACTGACAGTCTCAGTGGTTAGACTCACTCAAGCAATGAACACATAGGAAGGGAATTTGGAGAGAAGTCTCTAAGGCTGGGCTACTTCTCTCATTCCTATCCCTACAAGGGCATTTTTTTTATATTTACTTATTATCATTCCATCCACAGACACCAAACCCCGACACTATTGCTGATGCCAAGATGTGCTTACAGACAGGAACCTGGTATGGCTGTCCTCTGAGAGGCTCTGCCAAAACTCAACTGACAGATACAAATACTCACAGCCAACCATTGGACTGAGTCGGGGGACCCTAAATGGAAGAGTTAGGAGAAGGTCTGAAAGAGATGAAGGGGATTGCAACCCCATAGGAAGAACAAAGGTATCAAATAAATAGACTCCTCAGACCTCCCAGGGACTAAACCACCAAAGAGTATGTGAGCCATCCATGGCTCCAGCTACAGGTGAGGACTGGCTCATCTGGCCTCAGTGGAATGGGGGGTGCTTGGTCCTGTGGAGACCTGATGCCCTAGAGAAGTGGGAGGCTAGAGGAGTAAGGCAGAGTGGGTGGGTAGTTGGGGGAACACCCTCTTAGAGGCAAAAGGAAGGCGGTTGGAGTGGGGGGTTCGCGGAGAAGAGACTGGGAGGGGTGATAACATTTGAAACGTAAACAAAGTGATTAATTTAAAAAAGATTTACTGGGGCTGGGGATTTAGCTCAGTGGTAGAGCGCTTACCTAAAAAAGATTTACTTATTTCTTTTATGTGACTGCACTGCCGTTCTCTTCCGACACACCATAGGGGACTATTCGATCCCTTCACAGGTGGTTGGAACCTAGCATGTGGTTGCTGGGAATTGAATTCAAGACCTCCGAAGAGCAGTCAGTGCTCTTAACCACTGAGCCATCTCTCCAACCACAAGAGAGACATTCTTAATCTGTTTCCTCTCCTCTAATGCCGAATCCTTGTTGATATCCCCAGCTGATGACATTAATAAAAGCTTGCATGTTGTTGAGATTACACGACATTTTCACTCTGCTCAAGGCATCCAAATGAGCTAGAAAGCCAGGAGGTGGACCACATCTATAACCCAGCACTCAGAGGCTGGGGCAGGAGGGAGTGTGAGTTTGAGGCTGCTGATCTACACTACACAGAGGGTTCTGGTGATGAGGAGAGAGGGGAGTACAGGGTAGGGCATGAGTAATAATAAAAACAGGTTGAGGGCCAGAGAGACAGGAAAATATTGGGAAATGGGATTAAAGAACCACACTTTCTTCTTGTTTATTAGAGAACACTAATAGAAACAGTGAGCATACTGAAAGCTATCACTCACCAAGCCCGTATCATGCAGAGATGATGGTATAGCTACATCGTCTCGCCTCCGTCTTTCACAAGAGGTTTTATTTCCTGCTGCTCTTTGGGGAACTCAGGTGAAACAGTAGAAACCCACAAGTGTTTTTCTGCTCCTCCCATGGGCCTCCTTCTTGAAAGACTTGCTTTCTCTCTCCCTTCAGGTGCACCTATTTCCCTGCTCATTTTCATTCTACCTAAGTTCCCATCCAACTGCTCTCTCCCTTTATAGAAATTCCAGGCTTATTGCCTGTCAAAAAGGAAAGACTAGTAATTCTACAGGGATTTTTACTCGGGGCAGTCCAGGATACAATTATTAAATTTGTAAGCAGTAAAGTCTGATCATTAGAGTTTGAATTTAAGCTGAATGGGGTGCTGGAGAGGTCAAGCCTCGGTGCTCGTTTGTAAAATGGGGATAATAATGGCCACAAAATAGCTTGTTGCTAGGATAAATGAGGTAATGTATTGAACCTATTGTCAACTGCCTGGTTATTAATCAGTGTTAACTGGTATAGTCAAGCACTCTATAAACATTACTACATAGCAACAGGACTTCTAAGTGATGAATTTGGGTGTCCTTTTTCTCCTCCAGTCTTCCCTATGGGTAGCTTAGCAGCAGGAATTTTCTTCTCAATCACACCAACCAGGTTCAAGCATTTCAAGACAAATTTTAACCCATATCATGTTTACCAGTCCTTGCATTCTAAGAGGCAATAAGCCTGGGATTTCTATAAAGGCAGAGATGTATTTGAAAGGGAACTTAACTCGAATGATGATGGACAGAGACATAGGTGCATCTAAGTGAGAGAGAAAACAAGTCTTGCAAGAAGAGGGTCCATGACAAGAGCAAAAAACAGAATACCCATGGCTTCCCAAAGCTTTACACTCCAAAGGAGGCAAGAAACAAAACATCTTGTGGAAGACGGAGGCAAGAAGAAATGGCCACACTTCTGCCTTTCTCTGCCTTTTCTCCTTGTGACTTGAATGAAATAGAATAAGCAGAACCTTTCTCAAGTGTGACAGGAGTGAACCCATAGTCACGACTAGGGCTATGAGTAAAACATTAGCCACATTTTGTACCAACTTTCCTGGGCTCCATTCATCACTCCCACCAAAAGAAAAGAAGGCATAAGGAAAGAAGGGGGCTAAAGGGAGGAGAAGAGGGAGAAGTAGAGGAAAAATGGAAGAATAAAAACTAAATTTAACATTTTAACACAATGTAGCCAAAGTATTATTGTTTTAATGAGTGCTAAAAATAAATCAACTCTACCGTGAATTTAAATTAAGTCTATGTGTTAAACTTACAGTCTCTTTCAATTTGGATGATGTTCCAGATGTTCAATAGCCATGAATGTCTAGTCGTTATTCATTAGTTAAGATTCTTCAAAAGCACCCAGAAATGTTAATGCATAAACTCCATTTAGCAGATTTTTTTAAATGCACAGAGAAATAACTTGGTCAAAAACTCATGTGTAAAAACTCCTAGTAGAGCCTTGTGATTCTCTGACCTCCGCTGGAATTCTCCTTAGGAAACACAAAGGCTAAAATATCAGAAGGCCAATTAGAGCACAGGAAAATACAGAAAGTAAAATTCTACTAAAGTTCTCTTCACCTTTATCGCCATCCCAATTTTATCCCAAGATAATTTTTACCCTTTAAAAAGCAGCTTATTCAGGAACAGCTAAGCGAGTAAAGGCCCTGATTTGTGAGCATGAAGGTTAGAGCGCAGATCTTCAGCGCTTACATAAAAAGCAGGTATGAAGCTATGAATTTGTAATCTAAGCACTAGAAGGTGGATACAGGCAGTTTACCAGCCAGCCATACTACCTAATGCAGTGCACTACAGATTAAGAGGCAATTTCTAAAATAATAACAATAATAATTAATAGCAATTAATAATAATTAATAATAATGTAGAGAAGTGATTGAGGAATGCATACCATCCTAACATCGACCTCTGGCTCCCTACTCATGCCCATGTGGGCTAGCACATGTGCACACAGGCATACATCATACACAGACATATACCCACATACACAATTAGCTTATTCTGAGCATGATAATCAAGGCCTGTAACCTAACACCTGGATTGTCATAAGTTCTAACCCAGTCTAAACCACAAAGTGACATTCTATTTAAAAAAAAAAGCAGAGTAGCCTGTTAAACATCAGTACTAGTGTATAGGTTTATCTTGTGTTCAGGAGGGCAATACTAATCTTTATCTAAACCATCAAAAATATACTGAATCACAGGTTTAGATGTTTACCAGGATAGGACCTCTGTGGAGCAGGACATAAAGGGTGTTACTACCCTGCATGGGAACAAAATTTCATTAGTAGACATTCCTTCAAGAGTGTACAATTTTTCACTCAGTTCTTAAATCACTGGGGATCTAGTGAAACCATTTATCACTTAGCTTTATACTACTTCAATGAAATATTTCAGATAATAAACTCACAAACTTTATTTGTTTGGATTTTAGTATGAAAATTGAATCCTGGTCCTTGCACATGCTAAGTGTAAACTACTACTGAGTGATGTCCCAGCTTCCCAAAATTCACATTTCTGTAGTTAATAGAAGTCTTCAACCTTCTGGGGTCTTATATAAAGTGAGTCCATTGTTCTCCTCCTCTGGAGGAGATAAATCTCAAACGTTAACTCCATAGTTGTGAGGAGGAAGACCACCGACCACAAATTATGTCCAAATCAACATAAGATTTATTGTACACAGCAAAACTGGTCTGGCAGCTGACACCACCTTTAGGTGGAGTTCCAGAGATCAGCCCATAGCCAACTTCCCTTGCCTTTATTATAGGGTACTACCTTAGGGTAAGGGGAATCTGCAAACAAGTGTGGTTGCACAATGTGAATTCGAACAGTTAATATTTTACAAAGTAGTTAAGGAAATCTTCCTGGAATGATTTGTTACAGATGTTTTATGGTTACAGAGTGGGACACACACCGGTTCTGAGAAACAGAAACTTAATTTGTAAACTAAACAGAAACTTAACTACAGACTCAAAATGGATCCCAGGAACAAAATGGAGTCAGACGGGTTCCTCATACTGATAAGTAAGACATGTCTTAGTCAGAATTAATATTGCAATGATAAAATACCACAACAAAAAAGTAACTTGGGAGAAAAGCATTTATTTCATCTCTCATGTCCCAACCACAGTCCATCATGAAGGAAAGTCGGGACAGGAACTTAAAGCAGGAATCTGGAGACAGGGACAGAAGCAGAAACCATGGCAGGATAGTTTGCTGCCTTGCTCCTTACAGTAGGTAAATTAGTAGACAAATTCATTTGTCTTGATAAATTCTGTATATAGTTCACAATCGACTTTTAGTGGTCCCATGTGTCTAGGAAAGATATTAGTAAGTCTTGGTATCAACAAAATAGAAAGTCTGTTCCACATATTTAAATAATTTATCCTAATCATTCTGGTACTCTAGAGCAACCTGTATTATTCTGGACTGTCAGGGCTCTCTGGGGAACAAAACTGATAAAATGAATGTGTGTGTGTGTGTGTGTGTGTGTGTGTGTGTGTGTGTGTGTGTGTGTGTGATTTATTAGAGTGGCTTACAGGTTGTGGCCTTGTTAGTCCACCAATGGCTGTTTACCAATAAATAGCAAAAAAAAAGTCTGGTAGTTTATTAATCTAGGAGTCTACATGCCTCAGCTACACTCTAACTTGTAGTTTAAAAAAGGACAAACAACAAAACCAAAAATCATAAACCAGGTCCTGGTCCTAGTGAATGACTTCAGCAGTAGATAGATACATTTGCCAGCAATAATGAGAGCAAGCAGGCAAAATGCAAATGCTTCCCTTTTCCATTATCTTAATCAATAGGAAGCATGTCACATGTTAGAGTCAGTCTTCTGATCTGACAGTCAGTCTTCTGAAATGATCCAAGGGTAGGGTGAGTCTTCTTGCCTTCAATGACCCAGACCTAGGCTGGGTCTTCTTCAAGAAATCCAATCAAGAAAATACCACAGAAGGGTGTTAGGCTTCTTGGGTTTTAGTTTATTCCAGATATAATCAAGTTGACAAATATGATTAGCACTACAAACACCACAGACGTAAATTCCTGTTTTATGATCAAGATGGCAAGACGGAGGCAGAAGATCCTGGGGTTCCATAATTTATTTTGAGGGCACATATTCAATATTCGAATGGCCTATCCTATACCTCCCAAAGCTTCCACCATGTGTTAATGTTTCCTACAAAGAGATTAACTTTATAGCTTATGAACCTTTGGGAAAGATGTATTTGAACCATAAGAAGGTGAAAATAATAGAGTATAGGTGACCTATTACTGTCACCCATGCACAGAGACACCAGTGCTCCTTTGCCTCCTAAACTTCCACTCTGAGATAGCTGATAAGAAACTCAATTTTTGTTTAGATTTAGAACTTTACTCAATCTTTGTCAAAGAATGTATATAATGCAATCTCAGGAAACTCAAATGGAAAGAACACATATCTCATTTTACTGGCGATAAAGCTCCAATTTAGTGAGAATGGAATAATACTTCAAGATCACATAACCTGTAAATAAGAGGGGAATATTAGAAAATTTTCAGTTCCAGAAGAAAGGGATGGGTAATTTGAAAAATATATTTACAACCTGAGTCTTGTCCACAGTGTATAACAACTACTAGCCACTGTGAAAAATATCTGTAATCTGATAAAATAAGATATACTCAAAGACTATTCTGTGAGGGAAAAATCTACGGATAGACTAGGAAACACTGTGATGAGGTGTATATAACAAATCCATGCATACATTTTTATCGGAGCATTCTTGGTAATTTCTAAAAACTGGAAACCCTGCAAATGTCCATCAGTGACAGAACAGATTACAAATAATTGTAGTACCTTCATAGAATGAAAATGAGATGCAATGAGAGTGAATGAACTCAGCGTAAGCAACAAACGCGTCTCATAAACAAAGTGCGAAAGAAAAAACAGAGACAGTAAATAATGGAATAATTCTACGTATATAAAGTTTGAAAAGAAAAGATATTCTGTGGTATTTGAGGTCAGGACATGGTAGGATGAGTACATAGGAAATAGAAGAGAATGTGACAGGTGGAGCCATCTAGATGCTGACAGGTACTGCTTCTTGGTCCCGTACCGAATTTGTCCTTCATTTCTGAAAATGTACAGGGCTGTACACACAGTCCAAACTCGTCTTCCTCAGTGTCTGTTATACTCCTGTGAAGTATTTTACAGGAAGAAAAAGGAATCTAGATTTCCCCATGAACTAGATGCTTTTGTTGGGTATTGGAGTTGGAGACTTTGAACCCTCCTTTGCATAGTTCACCTCCACAGCATTTCTTGAACTTCTTGATGGTTCCAAGCAGTCTAATGCCTCTGTTGGTATGACAATAGTTTTGGAAAGTATCTTTTGGTGATGAGAAGTTTGATTTAATAAAACAGCTTCTTGGACATTTTAGGGCAGCAATTACACTGAGATGGGTCAATTCCAAACTCTTGAAAAATTAGCGACAGGGTGGTACAATTTACAATACTGAGAATCATTTTCTTCCTTTCTTCCTCTACATACATAGTAGGGGATGATTGTGCCCACTGGGGTTTCCATCATCAGTAATGGAATCATAAACCAGGGGTCACCAGCTTCATTTCACCAGCTATCGGAGACAGTGGTACTGAGACAGACTGATCTCCAGTCAGAAAGTGCCTGGGTCCGAAGCTAGCCTAGGATCTGGAAAGCTGGTAGAAAACAATAAATAGTTTATTGACACAGATAGATAACCATTAAACCTTCCAAGATACTGTCTCAATCCAGAGGAATAGTCTCCAGGAAAAGAGGGCTACATGCACTGGTGTGATGGTTATCAAGAGATCTCTTATCACTGAACGTAAGACCCAAACTGTAAGTGTAAACCACAGCACTCTTTGTATTTTCTTCTCACTCTATACAAATCTTAGTAAAAATTTAATATTTCCACCATGGAATCCATTAAAATTGGACTAGAGTTAAAGATGTAGAAGTCAAGTGCCATGGCTTCAACCGCTTCAGTTAGTTCTTATAATAATATAACTGTTCCGAAAGCCTATTTTTAAAGCACTTCATTTTAACAGGTTTATTGAATTTTAACTAACATATGCACACTGAATATATCTAAATATATGTTTTTGCATATGAGGACAAATGCAAGACTACTATACTTTACCCCAAAAAATCTTCATGACTTCGGCAAATTATTCTTTTTGCCTTATTTATGGACCGATCTTCTATCTGTTCTGGGAATTAATTTGTTTTGCCTTGAATTTTATGTATCAAAAAGTATGTTTACACAGTGCATGATCTGAGATTTATCTATACTGCACCATTGAGCATTGTTTATTACATTCACTAGTATTGTTACATTGACCAATGTTACATGAGAGAGAAAGAGTGTCTTGGAGAGAAAAGAGTCTAAGGATTAGGACAGTCAATCCTGGTAGAACATACTTCAAGTTATCATTTGACAAAGGAGAAGGCATAAAGAAAGAGACAGCATTTTCTTCTTTTCCTCTCAGCATTTACAGCCATGAAACACGAGAAAATTCGATTGTCAGCTGTTTTCTTCCCAGGAACACTTAGGATGGGATGGGACAGACAGGATAGGCTTTGCAGAGGTTGGGAACCTATAAAACCAGGAACAAATGTTTAAATCCAGAAGCAACTCATCTATGTCTGACATAGTTTAGCAAGGACAATCTGGTGCTCACATGCTAATACCAGCCCCTAAGTAAAGAGAGGTAGTGTGAAATATTCACCATGAAAAAAAGCAGAAATTCTTCAACTGAACTTTTAAAAATCCCATCTGACAAAGCATCCCATGATTAAATGTATGAGGCAATAAGTAAGTCTAATGGCATTCTAACTAGAACTTATAAACTTTGACAAAAGAGTAAATCATACCTTTTATACCTGAGCACCAATCTTAAGGCATACCTATTACATCATCATATATTTGCTACATCAGTATATCTAAGTGGTTGTGCTCTGCATATTAATACCTTGTAATAAAGTTTGTAAGAGCCTGTGAGATAAAGTTTTCTAAATTCAACGTTTTTAAAGTGGTATTTACTCGTCTAATGTGCATATCATTTCTGCTTTGAAATAGCGCCTAAACTAGTTCTCCTGTCTCTACACAATAGCCAGGCAGGCCATGTTAAATTCTTGAATTTTATAACTACTATGTTCATATTTCTCAAGAAAAAGTCAGTGTCTGTTGGTGTGCTAGCATGTAGGTGGTAATCAGAGCACTAGGGGAGCAGCCCTTGAGTTAGCAGGGGTGCCTGTTGGGGTTGGAGTGGGGATTTAGGATGAAGCAACATGTTGGGGAAGGGAGGTTAGAAGGGGAAGATCTGAGAGATCCACAGGAGTAGGGAGAGCAGAGAAGGTTGCCACAGATGTTCTGCTGCAGAGTGCTGATGAGGCTGGAGGACTGCATCTCAGGGGCCATAGAGAGAGGAGAATGTCTGTGGGCCGTCTACCTAGCTTTCTGGCAGGTGTGACCTGTGGTTTATGAGGGTTGCTTACTATAGTATGTATCTGAAAGAAAAGGCGATGAGTGGGAAGGAGTTAAGAGAGGAGGATCTGTGGAGATGTGGGTACGAGTAGGGAAATTCTGCTCCCATGTTTTGCTGCAGTGATAAGGACATGACTGAGGGACTGGGTCTGGGAAAACAGAAAAAGAGAAGAGAAGGTCTACCTTGAGACATTTCAGAGCAAATTATTTTTATTGGCATACATAGTAAATATTTCATAAAACTCACTTATAAAGTTGTAGTTCACCAGAAATAAATAAATGATTTCATTTTTTGCCTTAAGTCAATGTATATAATTGGTAAATATTTATGTGCTTTAGTTTTATAATTTGATGCATGTATTAATTTGATAATCAAATCAGGGTGACTAGATTCCCTGTACTTACACATAGAAATCTCTTTATTTCTATGTGTTGTGAGCCAGGTTATATTGAAATGTAGCATTGCTTGTTACAAACTACGACTGTTCTACTATGCCATACAACTTCCCCACTGTGTTTCTGTACCCATTACTCACTTGTCACCGTATCCTTTCTCTCTATCCTTCTTCACTCTTAATGGCCTCTAAAGAATAAATATTCTCTCTATTTAATTCTAAATTATTTCCTTAGACCCACATTTTCCTCCTCTAATCTAATCTATTTTACTCTTGCTATCTCAATATTGATTTATCTTCAGCTCAGAGTAAGAGCATCAGACGTCTTCTTGTTGTCCTTCATTAACAATTCACTTTAAACATTTTAAAGAGCACATGTCCTGCCCTGTGCCAGGCTTGGTGCCCAGTCAAGAAAGAATGGGGAGTAATCCTGGTAGCTCATAGCACCATGGAGATTAAATTTTAGCAGTAATAAATAAAATGTGTCTTTTTCTTGACAAGGGCCCCAAAGAACAAACATACCACTGAAGGGTAAAATTTGCAGAAGAGTTAGGAAATTACTATTTGGGAAGCTGTTGGCAGGTTAGAAATTCTGGCCTTATTCAGTGAGCAATGTAAACAGAATGGCAAGTTCCCAACATCTGAGCAGCGTGATAAGATTTGTATTTTAATAACAAAATAAAACAAGTCTCTGGAGCAGCAAATGGATTCAAAGAGAGCAGTCTAGACCAATCACATGCAGTTTCCCAATATTCACAGGATTAAAAAGTAATAAAACACAATCAACATCAATACTCAACTGGAAATGAAGAAAGCCTTGATAATTCAGAAATGATGAGAAAGGTAGAGTTCTTGTCCGTAGAGAGCCAGCTCCCAGAGTCTACCAAGGAAGTTTAACATGGATTCCAAGCAGTTTACAACACTCTGAGATTTCCCTTTCTAACCAAAAGATCACTCAAACGGGAGTAAGGATTCCATTTTAGCCTTTCTTTATTACTCTTAGGGACATGCCTAATTGCTGACCTGAGATGCAAGACTTCCAACTCATCTTCTACTTTTACCTCTTCCCAGGACAGAATGTTGCCTGTTTTTCACATTTTCCAAAACACTTTGATACTCTGGACAGAGACCATTATCAGTAGACTCTTACCATGTTTTTCTAAAAATAGTTATGATTACCTTTCAAAAATATATAAATATAGGGGGATGGGTATGTGTAGAGGTTTAAGGCAGAGGCCAGAGCTATAGGATTCACCTGGAGCTGGAGGTACAGGCAGTTGCAAGCCTCCTAGTGTGGATGCTAGAACTGAAACCGGGTCCTTTGCAAGAGCCTTAAGCATTCTCGACCACTGAGTCATCTCTTCAGATATGCTCCCCATATGTTTTGGGGTTTGTGAGTCTTAACATTAACTATCTCAGGGCTAGAGATATAGACAGGCTTTTAAAATGCTTGTCTACCATGCAGGAACCCCTGGTTTGATTCTCAATATCTCATAAAACTTGCTGTTATACTCCTATAACCCCAGTACCAAGAAGCTAGAGGCAGAAAGATCAAAACTGAAGGTAATCATCTGCCACCAAAGAACCTGTATCAAAATCCAAATGCAATGAAAACATTTACTCCTTTTTTTCTAATGCAGAAACTGAACCAGTTGCAGAATTATCCCCCTATTATATTCTGATGAGAAATTTCAGGAGATACAAAATGTAGGATAGCAAAATTTACACATCAGCCTTCTGATAAAGGAGTGTTAGGCTGACAAGGAAAAAGAATAGCATTCTTAAAAATCTAGCATATAAAATATTATAATTATCTCAAAATAAACATTATACTTAAATCAGAGTCAGTTTTGGCTCTTAGGGCCAATAAGTTCTCTTCATTTATCTAAACACAAATATTCAACTCGAATAAGGATGTCTATCAAGAGCTTCAGTCTCATTAAATCAGCTACAACTTAAACACCAGAGGAAAAATATTGGATGTGTTCATTTTGTGTGTATTCCCATTTTCAAGTTGCTATACAAGGTTCGGAAGTATTAAAAACAGCATAAATAAACCGAACAACCACTGAGGACACACAAATCTCCACTGTATTTATTTTTTTAAATGTACATTTCAGGCTTATTCCATGGACTGCACAGTATTGTAGCCACAGTGGCACGAGGAGGCGGTCGTCCTGGAGACAGGCGATCAACAGGTATCCAAAGGTCATGGCCAAGATAAAAAAGAAAGGGTTACAGAAACAAAGCTGATGTCATATTCTAAGCCCTGGTGATTGACACCAGGAATTCCTGGTCAAAAACATTTAAGAGGAAAACAGTAGGACTCAAGCAAAGCATGAGATGCTAAATATAGAATTTTATGGAATAATCCAGTCATGCTTGGAAGTCTGGGTTGAAGCAACAAGCAGCATGGTCCTGGTAAACTCTCCATAAGCCTATAGGAGGTGGCTGACACTTATCCAGTGGAAGATAATGTTTACATTGGTCTATGTTAAACAGTCTGGTCAACCACAAAGTCTGTTATTTTTCTTTGTATGTCTCTGTATGAACAGGAGAGGCAAGAAGTGGAAATATATTCAAATTTAAACATGCTTATTTTTGGAAGGCATTTATTTTTTCTATAAAAATCAGAGAAAATCTGCCAAATAGCTAACACAAATCCATCTGGGGAAAGGGGGTGGGAAGAGATTGTAAACTGTAGGTTTGCTATTGAATTTCTAGCACCAGTTGGTTGCCATGGAGAAATGATAAAGGGAGATTTCCTTCAGCATTGTCATCTGATTTGGAAAAGCAAAACTGAGAGTGAACCCAAAGTCTGGATTTCAAGGGAAGTAGCTGAGCTGGGGCATTATGGGTAACACCAAGACTGTATGCAGAAAGCTCTACAAGAATAATGAGATGTCGGGGCTGAGAGAGGGGAAGGAGCAGACTGAGAGGCTCTGAGCAGCTCCCAAATGGGATTGTATTCTAGTCATTGTTTATTGAACCTGGGACCTGTGCCCAGACTTGTGACAGTCACCTTCTAGATATGCAGTTATTTAATGTGTACATATTTACAAATAGTCAATATAACAGAAACGATTACCTTTATTCTGTACAGGAAGAAACCGAGATCACACAGGTCACATAATTTGGACAATTTATATTGCTGTAAGACACCAGACTCCAGCCACCATCTTTAACCAGATATGGCCTCCTAAAAACTGAGCAGTTGAAACAAGAAAAGGAATGTATTATGAACACTGTGGAATTGGAATCAATAAGAAGGCAATGCAACAAACTAGGAACAGATCCAAACTCTAATTGTGGATGATGGTAGGACATTATTGCTTAAGGCTTAAATATTTTTAGATTGGTATTTGTGTTTTCTTTTATCTATTAAAAGTGAATTTCATTAGATCTTTACTAAACGCTTATATAACAATTTTTCAATCAGGAAAGAAACTATCTAGTATTTTTATTTAAAAAATGTTTACTACTTCTTTGAGCAATTCATAGAATGTGTTATGATCATATGCAGTCCCCCTTTTCCAGATCAATCCCCATTTCAATGCACTCAATGCTGCATATGTCTCATTTTTAACCCATCAAGTCCAATTTGTACTACCCACGTGTTCTTGGATATGTGACCTACACTCTAAACTAAAGCAGACCCTCCTTCTTCGAGCAACTATCACTTATCAATGGCTTGTTGGCTGGGAGTAGAATTATGTAGTCACCTTCATTTCCATTATCGGAATTGGCCCGGCATGAGCTTACATGGACCTTGGGCATGAATCTATGGGTATAGCATCTATTTACTATGAGCTGGTTTCATACTATGTCTATTTAGCAGAATAACAGTTAAACTTCTATCCTAGGGCTTATGATCTATCTAGCCACAGGTTCTTGGCTCAGGGAGGGTGAATCAGGAGATGAATCAAATCATAAATTGGGAAGTAACTCCCATGAGATTCATGCTACCATTACAATAGTGGGCATGTCTTGTCAGGTGACTTATTATTGTATCTTGAAAGGCTGGGAGCTGGATAAGACTGATGATCCCTTTCTCCTCTACTAGCTGGTACAGCACTGTCTAGCCAGTAGAGATGAAGCTTCCATGTCAGTACCAGCTTACTATCTCTATGTTCGGTAGTGTTTTCAGAAATAGGGTATTACAATCAAGTTCTGGGGTAGCAAAGAGCATTAGAAATATTTGTAGTGTTTGGAGGCCTATGGGAACTCATTCTCCAGTGCGTACAAAAGGAGAAAGGCATAAAAGCATTAGGATTATTGATTCATTAGCCTGTACTCTTAGAGGGGCACGCCGTCCTGCTTTACAATAATTCCATTTTAAGTGGCAGGGTACGTGTGTACACACGCATTAGGGAGCTTCTAAAGTAGTGGGTTATCATATAGCATTCTCAAAGGATTTACTGTTCTGTTCATACACCCTCTTTCCCTTATCTGGCCTGTTTTCCGGTTTAATCCTGCCCATTCTGTTCATTTCCTTAAAACATCTCTACCACTCATCTCTACCTTTCTTCTCTTAAATGCTCCTGCATTATTTGACTTTATCCTAGCTCCTTGATACCGATCTAAAAAAGAAAGATAGTAGTGATAAAATGACTCCTAATGACTGCTATATTCATAACTCAGTGCCTTATTCCACTAGGTCCTCTTGTAAGAATTTTAACATCTGTTGGTTTGTCTTATCCAACATTGATGTGATAGGGTTTTGTTTTATTTTATCTTTTTTTATTATTATTATTAACTTGAGTATTTCTTATATACATTTCGAGTGTTATTCCCTTTCCCAGTTTCCGGGCAAACATCCCCCTCCCCCCTCCCCTTTCTTATCAGTGTTCCCCTCCCCACCCTCCCCCCATTGTCCCCCTCCCCCCAACAGTCTAGTTCACTGGGGGTTCAGTCTTAGCAGGACCCAGGGCTTCCCCTTCCACTGGTGCTCTTACTAGGATATTCATTGCTACCTATGAGGTCAGAGTCCAGGGTCAGTCCATGTATAGTCTTTAGGTAGTGGCTTAGTCCCTGGAAGCTCTGGTTGCTTGGCATTGTTGTACATATGGGGTCTCGAGCCCCTTCAAGCTCTTCCAGTTCTTTCTCTGATTCCTTCAATGGGGGTCCTATTCTCAGTTCAGTAGTTTGCTGCTGGTATTCGCCTCTGTATTTGCTGTATTCTGGCTGTGTCTCTCAGGAGCGATCTACATCCGGCTCCTGTCGGTCTGCACTTCTTTGCTTCATCCATTTTGTCTAATTGGATGGCTGTATATGCATGGGCCACATGTGGGGCAGAATCTGAATGGGTGTTCCTTCAGTCTCTGTTTTAATCTTTGCCTCTCTCTTCCCAGCCAAGGGTATTCTTGTTCCCCTTTTAAAGAAGGAGTGAACCATTCACATTTTGATCATCTGTCTTGAGTTTCATTTGTTCTAGGCATTTAGGGTAATTCAAGCATTTGGGCTAATAGCCACTTATCAGTGAGTGCATACCATGTATGTCTTTCTGTGTTTGGGTTAGCTCACTCAGGATGATATTTTCCAGTTCCAGCCATTTGCCTACGAATTTCAGAAAGTCGTTGTTTTTGATAGCTGAGTAATATTCCATTGTGTAGATGTACCACATTTTCAGTATCCCTTCCTCTGTTGAAGGGCATCTGGGTTCTTTCCAGCTTCTGGCTATTATAAATAAGGCTGCAATGAACATAGTGGAGCACGTGTCTTTTTTATATGTTGGGGCATCTTTTGGGTATATGCCCAAGAGAGGTATAGCTGGATCCTCAGGCAGTTCAATGTCCAATTTTCTGAGGAACCTCCAGACTGATTTCCAGAATGGTTGTACCAGTTTGCAATCCCACCAACAATGGAGGAGTGTTCCTCTTTCTCCACATCCTCGCCAGCATCTGTTGTCCCCTGAGTTTTTGATCTTAGCCATTCTCACTGGTGTGAGGTGAAATCTCAGGGTTGTTTTGATTTGCATTTCCCTTATGACTAAAGATGTTGAACATTTTTTTAGGTGTTTCTCCGCCATTCGGCATTCCTCAGCTGTGAATTCTTTGTTTAGCTCTGAGCCCCATTTTTTAATAGGGTTATTTGTTTCCCTGTGGTCTAACTTCTTGAGTTCTTTGTATATTTTGGATATAAGGCCTCTATCTGTTGTAGGATTGGTAAAGATCTTTTCCCAATCTGTTGGTTGCCGTTTTGTCCTAACCACAGTGTCCTTTGCCTTACAGAAGCTTTGCAGTTTTATGAGATCCCATTTGTCAATTCTTGATCTTAGAGTGTAAGCCATTGGTGTTTTGTTCAGGAAATTTTTTCCAGTGCCCATGTGTTCCAGATGCTTCCCTAGTTTTTCTTCTATTAGTTTGAGTGTGTCTGCTTTGATGTGGAGGTCCTTGATCCACTTGGACTTAAGCTTTGTACAGGGTGATAAGCATGGATCGATCTGCATTCTTCTACATGTTGACCTCCAGTTGAACCAGCACCATTTGCTGAAAATGCTATCTTTTTTCCATTGGATGGTTTTGGCTCCTTTGTCAAAAATCAAGTGACCATATGTGTGTGGGTTCCTTTCTGGGTCTTCAATTCTATTCCATTGGTCTATCTGTCTGTCTCTGTACCAATACCATGCAGTTTTTATCACTATTGCTCTGTAATACTGCTTGAGTTCAGGGATAGTGATTCCCCCTGAAGTCCTTTCATTGTTGAGGATACCTTTAGCTATCCTGGGTTTTTTGTTATTCCAGATGAATTTGCAAATTGTTCTGTCTAACTCTTTGAAGAATTGGATTAGTATTTTGATGGGGATTGCATTGAATCTGTAGATTGCTTTTGGTAAAATGGCCATTTTTACTATATTAATCCTGCCAATCCATGAGCATGGGAGATCTTTCCATCTTCTGAGGTCTTCTTCAATTTCCTTCTTCAGTATCTTGAAGTTCTTATTGTACAGATCTTTTACTTGCTTTGTTAAAGTCACTCCGAGGTACTTTATATTATTTGGGTCTATTATGAAGGGTGTCGTTTCCCTAATTTCTTTCTCAGCTTGTTTCTCTTTTGTATAGAGGAAGGCAACTGATTTATTTGAGTTAATTTTATACCCAGCCACTTTTCTGAAGTTGTTTATCAGCTTTAGTAGTTCTCTGGTGGAACTTTTGGGATCACTTAAATATACTATCATATCATCTGCAAATAGTGATATTTTGACTTCTTCTTTTCCGATCTGTATCCCCTTGACATCCTTTTGTTGTCTGATTGCTCTGGCTAGAACTTCAAGAACTATATTGAATAAGTAGGGAGAGAGTGGGCAGCCTTGTCTAGTCCCTGATTTTAGTGGGATTGCTTCAAGTTTCTCTCCATTTAGTTTAATGTTAGCAACTGGTTTGCTGTATATGGCTTTTACCATGTTCAGGTATGGGCCTTGAATTCCTATTCTTTCCAGGAATTTTATCATGAAGGGGTGTTGAATTTTGTCAAATGCTTTCTCAGCATCTAATGAAATGATCATGTGGTTTTGTTCTTTCAGTTTGTTTATATAATGGATCACGTTGATGGTTTTCCGTATATCAAATCATCCCTGCATGCCTGGGATGAAGCCTATTTGATAATGGTGGATGATTGTTTTGATGTGCTCTTGGATTCGGTTTGCCAGAATTTTGTTGAGTATTTTTGCGTCGATATTCATAAGGGAAATTGGTCTGAAGTTCTCTTTCTTTGTTGTGTCTTTATGTGGTTTAGGTATAAGAGTAATTGTGGCTTCGTAGAAGGTATTCGGTAGTGATCCATCTGTTTCAATTTTGTGGAATAGTTTGGATAATATTGGTATGAGGTCTTCTATGAAGGTTTGATAGAATTCTGCACTAAACCCGTCTGGACCTGGGCTCTTTTTGGTTGGGAGACCTTTAATGACTGCTTCTATTTCCTTAGGAGTTATGGGGTTGTTTAACTGGTTTATCTGTTCCTGATTTAACTTCGGTACCTGGTATCTTTCTAGGAAATTGTCCATTTCCTGAAGATTTTCAAGTTTTGTTGAATATAGGTTTGTGTAGTAAGATCTGATGATTTTTTGAATTTCCTCTGAATCTGTAGTTATGTCTCCCTTTTCATTTCTGATTTGTTAATTTGGACACACTCTCTGTGTCCTCTCGTTAGTCTGGCTAAGGGTTTATCTATCTTGTTGATTTTCTCAAAGAACCAACTTTTGGTTCTGTTAATTCTTTCTATGGTCCTTTTTGTTTCTACTTGGTTGATTTCAGCTCTGAGTTTGATTATTTCCTGCCTTCTACTCCTCCTGGGTGTATTTGCTTCTTTTTGTTCTAGAGCTTTTAGGTGTGCTGTCAAGCTGCTGACATATGCTCTTTCCTGTTTCTTTCTGCAGGCACTCAGCGCTATGAGTTTTCCTCTTAGCACAGCTTTCATTGTGTCCCATAAGTTTGGGTATGTTGTACCTTCATTTTCATTAAATTCTAAAAAGTTTTTAATTTCTTTCTTTATTTCTTCCTTGACCAGGTTATCATTGAGTAGAGCATTGTTCAATTTCCAAGTATATGTGGACAATCTTCCTTGATTGTTATTGAAGATCACTCTTAGGCCGTGGTGGTCCGATAGCACGCATGGGATTATTTCTATCTTTCTGTACCTGTTGAGGCCCGTTTTTTGACCAATTATATGGTCAATTTTGGAGAAAGTACCATGAGGAGCTGAGAAGAAGGTATATCCTTTTGCTTTAGGATAGAATTTTCTATAAATATCCGTTAGGTCCATTTGGCTCATGACTTCTCTTAGTCTGTCGAAATCACTGTTTAATTTCTGTTTCCATGATCTGTCCATTGATGAGAGTGGGGTGTTGAAATCTCCCACTATTATTGTGTGAGGTCCAATGTGTGTTTTGAGCTTTAGTAAGGTTTCTTTTACGTATGTAGGTGCCCTTGTATTTGGGGCATAGATATTTAGGATTGAGAGTTCATCTTGGTGGATTTTTCCTTTGATGAATATGAAGTGTCCTTCCTTATCTTTTTTGATGACTTTTAGTTGAAAATTGATTTTATTTGATATTAGAATGGCTACTCCAGCTTGCTTCTTCTGACCATTTGCTTGGAAAGTTGTTTTCCAGCCTTTCACTCTGAGGTAGTGTCTGTCTTTGTCTCTGAGGTGTGTTTCTTGTAGGCAGCAGAATGCAGGGTCCTCGTTGCGTATCCAGTTTGTTAATCTATTTCTTTTTATTGGGGAGTTGAGGCCATTGATGTTGAGAGATATTAAGGAATAGTGGTTATTGCTTCCCGTTATATTCATATTTGGATGTGAGGTTATGTTTGTGTGCTTTCATTCTCTTTGTTTTGTTGCCAAGACGATTAGTTTTTTGCTTCTTCTAGGGTATAGCTTGCCTCCTTATGTTGGGCTTTACCATTTATTATCCTTTGTAGTGCTGGATTTGTAGAAAGATATTGTGTAAATTTGGTTTTGTCATGGAATATCTTGGTTTCTCCATCTATGTTAATTGAGAGTTTTGCAGGATACAGTAACCTGGGCTGGCATTTGTGTTCTCTTAGGGTCTGTATAACATCAGTCCAGGATCTTCTGGCCTTCATAGTTTCTGGCGAAAAGTCTGGTGTGATTCTGATAGGTCTGCCTTTATATGTTACTTGACCTTTTTCCCTTACTGCTTTTAATATTCTTTCTTTATTTTGTGCGTTTGGTGTTTTGACAATTATGTGACGGGAGGTGTTTCTTTTCTGGTCCAATCTATTTGGAGTTCTGTAGGCTTCTTGTATGCCTATGGGTATCTCTTTTTTTAGGTTAGGGAAGTTTTCTTCTATGATTTTGTTGAAGATATTTACTGGTCCTTTGAGCTGGGAGTCTTCACTCTCTTCTATACCTATTATCCTTAGGTTTGATCTTCTCATTGAGTCCTGGATTTCCTGTATGTTTTGGACCAGTAGCTTTTTCCGCTTTACATTATCTTTGACAGTTGAGTCAATGATTTCTATGGAATCTTCTGCTCCTGAGATTCTCTCTTCCATCTCTTGAATTCTGTTGGTGAGGCTTGTATCTACAGCTCCTTGTCTCTTCTTTTGGTTTTCTATATCCAGGGTTGTTTCCATGTGTTCTTTCTTGATTGCTTCTATTTCCATTTTTAATTCCTTCAACTGTTTGATTGTGTTTTCCTGGAATTCTTTCAGGGATTTTTGCGATTCCTCTCTGTAGGCTTCTACTTGTTTATTAATGTTTTCCTGTGTTTCCCTGAGTGTGTTCATGTCTTTCTTGAAGTCCTCCAGCATCATGATCAAATATGATTTTGAAACTAGATCTTGCTTTTCTGGTGTGTTTGGATATTCCATGTTTGTTTTGGTGGGAGAATTGGACTCTGATGATGGCATGTAGTCTTGGTTTCTGTTGCTTGGGTTCCTGCGCTTGCCTCTCGCCATCAGATTATCTCTAGTGTTACTTTGTTCTGCTATTTCTGACAGTGGCTAGACTGTCCTATAAGCCTGTGTGTCAGGAGTGCTGTAGACCTGTTTTCCTCTCTTTCAGTCAGTTATGGGGACAGAGTGTTCTGCTTTCGGGCGTGTAGTTTTTCCTCTCTACAGGTCTTCAGCTGTTCTTGTGGGCCTGTGTCTTGAGTTCACCAGGCAGCTTTCTTGCAGCAGAAAATTTGGTCTTACCTGTGGTCCCGAGGCTCAAGTTCGCTCGTGGGTTGCTGCCCACGGGCTCTCTGCAGCGGCAGCAACCAGGAAGACCTGTGCCGCCCCTTCCGGGAGCTTCAGTGCACCAGGGTTCCAGATGGTCTTTGGCTTTTTCCTCTGGCGTCCGAGATGTGTGTGCAGAGAGCAGTCTCTTCTGGTTTCCCAGGCTTGTCTGCCTCTCTGAAGGTTCAGCTCTCCCTCCCACGGGATTTGGGTGCAGAGAACTGTTTATCAGGTCTGTTTCTTTCAGGTTCTGGCGGTGTCTCAGGCAGGGGTCCTGCTGCTCCTGGGCCCTCCCCCACGGGAGCCCAGAGGCCTTATACAGTTTCCTCTTGGGCCAGGGATGTGGGCAGGGTTGGGTAGTGTTGGTGGTCTCTTCCGCTCTGCAGCCTCAGGAGTGCCCACCTGATCAGACGGTGAGGTCTCTTTCCCACAGGGTCTGGGAGCAGAGAGCTGCTGCGGGCCCGGGATCCGCGGGCATGGGACCTCCGGCAAACACAGGACGTGCCCGGTCCTAGATGAACTCTGCCTCTGTGTGTCCCGATCTCACCAGGCAACTCTCTTGCAGCAGACAAGTTGGTCTTACCTGTGGTCCTGAGGCTCAAGTTTGCCTGCAGGGTGCTGCCCAAGGGCTCTCTGCGGGGGCAGCAACCAGGAAGACCTGTGCCGCCCCTTCCGGGAGCTTCAGTGCACCAGGGTTCCAGGTGGCCTTTGGTGTTTTCCTCTGGCGTCCGAGATGTATGTACAGAGAGCAGTCTCTTCTGGTTTCCCAGGCTTGTCTGCCTCTCTGAAGGTTCAGCTCTCCCTCCCCTGTTTTATTTTATCTTAGATTTCATTTTGTCATTTTTAACAAAATTAATGAGTGAATGAATGAATGTAAAACTAGGCAAAAGATAAAGGTAAATAACTGAACTGTCACTTACATGTGCTGGAAAGGGAAAATGAGTTTTCTCCAAAGCAGTAACACTGTTTATATACAACTACTCCAGGACAGTCATTGTGTTCAGGCACCTTTGACCAAAATATGCTGGACAGCACAATTCTTTGTGCTTTTATTTGGTTAGTTTTGTATCTTTTTTTTGTTTTCTCATTTTGGGTGGCGTGTTATCTTGTTCTCTAGGTTTATGGGTGGCGATTTATTGGTATATTAGGTTTTGCTTTCATTTGAAAAGAGAATTTCAGGTTGAGTGGATAGGGATAGGGGGAGTCTGGGAGGACTTGGGGAGGGGACATAGAATATATTTATATTTAAAAATTGTTTTAAATAATAAAAATAATAAAAGAAAAAAAGATACCTCCCTTCAATGACTCCTTACTCCTGACAAATTAGAGATTAGGAGAATAAACACACATGTCTACATACATGTTCTATCATTATACATGATGAGGAGTAAATCTGAAAAATGTAGAGGTCCCTACAACTCAGCAGAAGTCTTATTATTCTATCTAACAGTAAAGAACGTGTGTAAATAGCTTTGTTTTCAAAACGTGAAAGGTGCTCAGCACCATTTATTATCATATGACCCTAAAAATAACACCATAAGGAAATAATATCCTGTACATGTTAGGCTAGCTGTTATCAGAAGCAGTGGTAAAGGGCTGGAAATATGTGGTAGAAGGAATGAAAGAGGGCACAGCCATTACAAAAAATTACATGGAAGTTTCTCAAAGAGAATTCAACAGATGACCTATCAATTTTGCTTCTGGTTATATTCAGTGGAAATGAAGTCAGCATCACAAATTTACAGTTATCATCAGTGCTTATTATAGAATAATCACAAAAGTAAAAGTGTGGAAACAAACCTAAGCGGCCATCAATGGGTAACTTGATATGAAAATACGATATAACTCAGGCATAAGAAAGAAAAAGCCACTTGTTCTAATAGCTAAAATCAAGGTCCTAGTGGTTATACGGACTTAGGCCATTCCCTAGCATAGGAAAACAATACCAAACAGAAACAGAAACATGTCATTATGTCAGGTGGAATAACTCAGAATGAGATGGAAATATTGCATATTCATATTACTCATTAGTGTAGGATATTCAAAAATACTCATATGAACACAAAACAGAAATGTGGTATCCATGATGTAAAGGTTAGAGAAAATGGAAAAATGTTGATCGTGGTGTGTAAACATTCAGTTCCAAGATGTTCTGGGGATCTGGTACACGACATGATAGCTTCAGACCATCTTACTATATTCTTTCCTCAATGTTTGCTAAAACTTTCACTGCTAAGTGTTGTCACCTATAAATACAGAGAGATGTACAGACGTGCACACACTTATAAGTACACACATATACATGTATTCACACACACACACACACACACACACACACACAGGATAACTAACTACTCCAGGCAATTAGTTTAATGTCATTATAATCATTTATTTTATAATGTATAGAAAATCACCTCTAATATAAACAATTGGCTTTATATGTTATTTTTCTGTAAAGCTAGAAAAGTCAAAACTTCTCTGTCCTATGTCTGAATGGAATTTCCTCCAGTAAAATTTAATGTAAATATTTTCCCTCGTAGCTCCATGGAAAATATGAAAACTATATGGTTTTCCTTCACATAATGTTTTCATGCATCTGATAATTATCTCTGAAGGGAAGAAAAGACTGACTTATTAACCAAAAGAAATATTTCTAAACGCATATTTTCCTTCAGAGTATATTGAGTCATGTAAATAAATAAAGCTATTATGGTTCACACCTAAACCATATATTTAATTGTTTATGCCTTTTTACTAATTAGTTGGCAACAATTACACACAAAAACTGGCATTCCAGTCTTCATTACCAAATATATTTCCAGGACCTTTCTGAAGGTAGGGGTTGTAGCAACACAGTGGGCTTGACGCCAACATTGCAATTGAAGGACAGAAAAAGGAAATGTGGGCATATGCATTTACTTCGGGGGTTTTAAATTTTGTTTAATTCTAATGAGTTTTTAATTAAGCAAGGTATCGCAAAAATCACACAGTTCTTAATTCCCAAGGGGCTTTTATGTTTTTTATGGTTTTATGTTTCAGAGTATCTTAACTGTATGACCTTGGTTGGTGAAGTTAACATCTGTGTGCTTCAGTCGTTTTTTGGTAGGATAAGATTTAAACCTGTTTACATGATACAGGGACTCTGGGCCAGGGACTGGGTAGACTGATCTGTCAAAATGAGTTTGATAAATTTTCATGCACCTGCAGTGCACAGTACCATGATTAGAATTACTATACAGATAAGGAAAGCAGGGAACAGAAATGTTAAATTATATGCCCCAAATCAGGCAGCTCATAAGTAAAGGGTCTCAAGCCCAGGAAATTTGCTTCTGGCGCCGGGAGTCTTAACCATTGCACACCTGGCCTCCTCTTGCAAATTGAAATCTTAGATAGTGGAAATAGGAAGCAGTGGAGGTCTCCAGCAAATGCTTACATTGCATAGGGAAGTGAACTTCCTCTTCAGTGACTGCCCTACACAATGTACCTGCGACCCTCAAAACTAATAAATGAGATAAAATATGATTTATTTAAGAGGTGATTAAATAAAACTCTAGGAGAGCAGGGTAGCATGAAAATGAGATGGGAAAGCGATGAAAATTAAATCAGGTTACATTAATGAAAAAGTTATGCCTTTTAACCAAAGCTGGATCCTACAACTTCTGACCTTTGGAAAATGAGTAAGACTGGCCCTAGTCAGGGGGCTGGAAATCTGGGATGTTTCCCACCAGCTTCCATTCTTCATCCTATGGAGATGTCCCTGGGTTCTCTTCAGGGCATTAACTACCTGGTACCTTCAATGGTGACTATACACTACGCTCACACCTACTTCAGTGAGCAGAGAAAGCTTTTAGAAAAACAGTTCTCAGCCTTCCTAATGCTCTGAACATAACCACTGTTCCTCAGGTTGTGTTGGCCCCCAGCCAGCAAATTATTATCGTTGCTTTTTTATAACTGTAATTTTTCTACTGTTATAAACTGTAATGTAAATATCTGTGTTTTCCAATTGGCTTCGGTGACTCCCCCAAGGGGTCACAACCCACAACTTGAGAACTGATTTAGATTTTAGAGGAAGGACCAAAAAAGCTAAGGCACAGGGGAAAGATTTTTGACAGCATGTGTGAAAAAATGCAAGTTGCAAATACCAAATTATTCATAATCCATCTTCTTAGGAATATTTATGAAGTGTTCCTAGTGCAGAAATGCTGGAGTAATTGCCGAGTTAAGGCAGGCTTTCTTCCTGCACTTTTGCTTTTGGGGGTTATTAAGTTACTAGCATCACTCACAACTATACACATGAAAGGATTGAAGAGATTCGAGTGTGCATTCATTCATTCAGCAAGTTTGTATGGATATCTCTGTGTAACTAAGAGAGCAACTTAGTTGCATGAGTGAGAAATAAAATAAAAATTAGTCAAAAGTCTTCACCTACATTCTGGTAGGAAGTAACAAAAAAAAGAGAACTACATATAATTAGTATGTGAATTATACTGTACAGTAGAAAGTCGGTGATGTACAAAACAAGAGCAGAATAAATGGCCTGAAAGGTATCACGGAGTCAATTCCTTTTTAAATATGACTGCTAAGGAGGTTTCCATGGTGAGGTGACATTAAACAGAGATTTGAAGGAGGTGAGGGAGTCAACTATGCAGTTATCTGGGGAGGAGAAGCCTAAAAACAAGACCAGGAAGAACATTGATACAGGATATAGGAGCCTGGAGCACAGGGGCTGTGATGACAGTGATAATGGAGGTGGATGGAAATTATCATATACTAGAAGAAACCAAATGAGTTCTGAGATACCTCTGGTCAGATGCCCAGGCTCTGCTAGATGTTATGTGTGCAGAGAAATAATGGAAGTTCCGAATGATGATTTTTTTAAAGGCAATATTTCACTCTTCCGTTTTGAGGTCAAACTGGGAGTAGGAGGAGGAGTAGAAAAGAGAAGAAACACTAAATTCAGAGAATGCTATTTTTTTATTACTTTTGTTTGTTTACAGGCCACTCATTATCCCCCTCCCAGTCTTCCCTCCCACAGTTCCTCATCTCATTCCTCCTCCCCACCATCTTCAAAAGGATCTCCCTACCCCACCCCCTGCCAGGCCTTCCCATTCCCTCAGGCCTCAAGTCTCTTGAGGGTTAGGTGCATCTTCTCTCACTGAGGCCAGACCAGCCAGTCCTCTGCTGTATATGTGTCAGGGGCCTCAGACCAGTTGGAGTGTGCTACCTGGTTGGTGGCTCAGTATCTGAGAGATCTCAGGGGTCAAGGTTAGTTGAGAATACTGGTTTTCCTCACCACCTCACCCCCACCTCAGCTTCTTCCAGCCTTTCCCTAATTCAACCACAGGGATTTCCAACTTCAGTCCATTGATTGAGTGTAAGTATCTGCCTCTGTCTCTGTCAGCTGCTTGTTGGGTCTCTCAAGAGGACAGACATGCTAGGTTCCTGTCTGTAAGTACACCACAGCACCAATGATAGTGCCAGCCCTTGGAGCCTCTACTTGAGATGGATCCCAAGTTGGGCCGATCACTGGAATTCCTTTCCCTCAGTCTCTTCTCCGTTTTTGTTCTTTCAGTTCTTTTAGACAGGGACAATTCTGGGTCAGAGTTTTTAACTGTGGGATGGCAACCCCATTTGTCCACTTGTCTTTCTACTGGAACTGGACTCTACACAAAGAATGCTATTTTAACACCAGTAAGTGCTTAGGAAGATAGACAAGGAAGTAGCAGGAAGATGATAAATAGAACTTCTGTCTTGATTATGCAAAGGATTTCCAAAAGCCTAGTTATTTAGAGTGTTACAGAGCATAAGCCTTAGGGATGATACTCCAGTAACAAACTCTCATGACACAACTAGAGAACCAGAGCCCCTAACTTCAGAGTCAGAATAAAGTGCCCAAGCATACGCTGTTAAGGTGAGAGTGGATGTCAAAACCCCTAGTCTCAGTAAACCCTAATACAACTAATATAGCAGTGGAGGCCAGGACTTCAGGCCAACTAGTCTCTGTGGGACTAACCAGGTGAAGACACACAGACAGAAAGTAAGACCTAGCAAATATACAGGCCTTTGACATCGTTCTTGCTACAATGACTTCTTCTGTGGATAACGGTAACGTTTTCCTTGAGAGCAGCACGGAGTCATACATACTATCTGTGTTTATATGGCAGCCACGAATAGTAGGTTTCTCCTTTAAACCATTGATAAATAGTAAACCTTCAGGAAAGCCTTTTCCAGGACAGGAATGGTACATGTACTGATGAGGACAACTCCGCCACAATGAGTAACATTCTGTTCGCCCCTCTGCAGTTATCACTTTGACATTTCCCACAAATGTTCTTTCCACTGCCCTAATAATTCCTACAGAACTATTTGGCTGCCAGCAGCAAATCCCCCTTGGGTAATCTCAAAACTCTAAAGGAAAAATGCCTTTCTTTTTCAGGAAATATTGTCTTTTCACAATCTATTAATCCCAGGCTATACTCTTGGCCAAAAAAGCCTCTATTTACGTATTATAAAAGGGAGTCCTTAACAAATGTTGAAAGACTGATAAAGTGATTTTTCTTATCTAGGGAAAAATTAAAGGCCTTGGATCTGGAATAAAGCCAAAATAATTTTGAGGAAAGTCCATTTCTCTCTCCCTTCCTGGCATATCCAGGGCTCGTTCTCCCTTCTTATATATTTACTTAACAAGAGAGCTAGCAAATCAAGTCTAACATATTTTCATTCAAGATGCGATGCCTATAGTGGTATTATAAAATATTTTAGCTACTGGTTGAAAATTTCTTAATTTAGCTAAATACTGTGAGCATTCCCTGATCACCCACCTATCAGCCAGCAGGAGAAGCCTCCAGAAGCCTGCTGAGACACAAGAACAGGTCTGTCTTGACACAACGCCATCTTTGTTCCTGACACATGGCTGCTTATTCAGCTTTCACAGTAACTTAAAAATAGGACCCCACTATGCCAAGTATTGTAAATGTCACTCTTTATTCTGAAGACTAAGTTCAAGCCATCGTTCCTTCTCAGTACTAATAAAACATTTCGGCAGGAAGCTAGCAAATTTCTAGATATTTGATTATTTTATTGACTTATTTATTCAAGTTGTTGGCATTAGCTCTGCCAAGTTTGTCATCATGTTCTTATCCTGAGGCTGTAAAGAAATTTAAAAAATATGAAGTAGCTTTTGCCTTTTGAAACAGAAGTAGCAAACTTCCTTCTTCTTCTTCAAGACTGGTTCTCAAACTTCCTGCTGTGACCTTTTATTCCTCATCTTGTGGTGACCCTCATCCATAAAATTATTTCGCTGCTAATTCATAACTGTAACTTTGTCACTGATATAAATTGTTATGTAAATAACAGATGTGCAGAATATCTGATAAGCTACCCCTGTGAAATGGTCATCTGACCCCTGTGGCTTCATGCCCCACAGGTTAAAATCCTCTGGTGTAGAGACAGGCTGGAGATAAGATTCTCCACATTTAACATTTCTGAGGAAAAATACTCCTGAGATCAAGTAATGCCACTCTGCTTGATGAATTCTTGATGAGTACAAAGAAAGCTAGATTCAATGAACTAGAACATCAGAGGCATGCATTGTTTCTATATAAAAAGTGATTTTTGACAAGAGGAGTCCATGAATACATTAGGAGAGGAATATGGATTTGAAAGGAATACTCTTACAGAGAGATGAGATACTCGTGCCTGTTTCAGTACTTCTGTGTGGTTATTAATAATCCCCTAACACAGAATGCAGGGGGCATATGTTCCTCTTACAGAGAAACCAGCTCCCTGAAGCACCAGGCAGGGAAACAGGCGGAGCTCATCCGGAACCACACAGTGCAGTCTGCACACAGCCAGCTTTGGATACGGCAAAGCAATGGTGCTGCTTCTGTTCCTGGCACTCGCTACCAGAAACCTGGAACTGAGGAAAGGAAATAAATTAGATCACAGCCCAGGTGGGATAGTCATTCTGTTGGACAGCAGGGTGGGCCCTGAAGGAAGCGTGGGCAGCCATTCTCCCAGGTCCCAAGCAGAGACAGGCTATGTTGCACAAAATGCTTCCAATAAGACAAATCTGTGCTTCAAGAGTTGGGGAAGGAAGGATGAACCTTCTGGAGCCTAAGATTCCTACTGAGTTATTTTATTGGCTGTCAATCTGGCCTTCACATACTGCTCACTTGTCCCTTCTTTGTGACCCTTTTTAGAAAAATCTACTCAAAAGTAGAGCAGTTGGGGATGGGGAGATGGCTCGGGGAGTGAACACTTGCTGTATGAGCATGAGGTCTTTGAGATCATATTCCCCAGCAACCACATGAACAGCCATGTGCACCCAAAACCCCAGCACTGTTAAAATGGAGAAGGGCTATGTCCAGGTTAAGGGAGGGACCTTGTCTCAGGAGAGTAAAGCAGAGAGCATCAGAATGAGTTGCCCAACAACATGCTCTGGCTTTCAGATGTGCACACAGGTACATGCAAATGTACAGCCTAAATGCACAAAGATGTTGCCTACAAAAAGAGTGCCATCTATAATGGCTACCACTTTAAACAAGCAGTAGCATGCCAAAGGGTAATTTTTATTATGCAAAAGGGTGTAGATACTTATGATGCCCCTTGACAGTGAAGGACCCTGATACATCAAATAACATCATCCATGAGCTTTATCCCATGGCCTGATGACAAATCATGATCTACCCTAAATGTCCTGAGTAAAAATCAACACAGCAAAGAGATCCCTGGGAAATGTATATGGATATTGAAGGGAAAAATAAAATGTTTCAAGGAAAAGCAAGAACACATTCTGCTATATGCTGAAAGATGCCTAAGTTTCTAACTCAGATGTGTCATTTGGAATCTGGCTCACCTTTTCTTTTGGTTCTCTCTTCTGAATAAGCATCATTTGGGAAGCAAACTCCCTCAGTGAGTAGCTGTGAATGTGTCCATCGGCATGGCCAGGTTTGTGCCCAAGTTGTTCTGCTCACTGTAGCAAAGGAACAAACTTATTGCTCATAATTCAAGCAAAGGTACTTGACATTCACTTTGGTAAATTCGACTAGACCAAATATTCAGTTCTAGAGTGATTATTGGTCAGATTGCCTAGGTCTGATTACATGATATAGGAATCACAAAAATGTGACTGCCACTCAAAAATAAAACAACCAGCCAACAAAACCAACCAGATGTTCTTAATTAAATGAGAAATGCAACTGCAGGAGAGGGCCAGCACTTTGCTGTTTCCAGCACCTATGATTCCTTGAGATCTGACTTCAGGGCAGTGCTAGAATCTAGGCATTATTTCATGATGGATGGTGCTACTCCTTGCTATGAGTGTTAAAACAGAAAACAAGCAAGTCACATAGTATAGACTCCGTAGTAAGGTGCCATGGCTGCCTTAAACATCTAGATTTGTACTAGGAACTTCAAGAGTATCTAGGCTTCCAATGTGGGGATCCCAAATGGAAGTAAGAGCTATGATTCGGATATGTGTCCCGTTTTAGGGTGTAGAAAGTGAAATACTGGAGGATTGAAACCACATTGCAAAGGGTACCTGTGATTGTAAACTTGTGTAAGTGAGTTTTAAGAACATAAGTTTTGCTCCCCCAAATGCTGAGGGTTTACCATACTGCACGGGAGATAAACATCATGTTTTTATTACAGTTTAGATGAAAAAAATTAACAGCTAAATTTTTGCATCTAAACTACCATTAGCCAAGTATCAGAGGACTTCTAAAATAAAAACATAATTATTAGATAAAATAGGGAGGTACTAGAGGCGCTGGATAAAAGTCAGTTTGCAGGTCCCTGCACTTCCTTAAATATCTAACAGTTTGAAATATGATTCGGCATTAAACTAGACAGCCAATTGATATGAGTTGTACCTAATTATATTCTCTCCAAATACTGTGCGTGTATGTGTGTATGTGTGTGTGTGTGTGTGTGTGTGTGTGTGTTGTTGTTGTTGTTGTTGTTTTAATATTAAAAGTTACAAGGGGACTTGTAAGATGACTCAGTGAGTAAAAGCTTTGCAGTACAATCCTGACCACGTGAGTTTGATTCTCATAAACTACATAAGAAGCCAAATACAGGGTAGGCAGCTGAAACCCCAACACTCACATAGTGAGATGAAAAATGGTCACAAAGAATCATCCAAAAGCTACTAGGTCAGCTATCCTCACATGCAACACATTAAAAACAAGAAAGACCCTTCCTCAACAAGGTAGAGGGTGAGAACAAGCAACAAAAAGAAATATGTCCTCTGGCCTACACACACACACACCACACACACACACACACACACACACATATACACACACATAAACATACACACACATACACACACCACACACACACACCACACACACACATATACACACACACATACACATACACACACACCACACACACACTACACACACATATACACACACATACACATACACACACATACACATACACACACATACACACACACACACACACATACCACCATCATCACCATCATTATCACCATCATCATCCCCACCATTATTATTATTTAAAGATGAAAATAACTAAGGACATCATGGAGAGAAAAGAAAGAAACAAAGAAAAAGAGACAGACTTGGGAAAGGAAGGACAGCAAGGAAGGATGGGAGAAAAGAACAAGGGATTAGACCAGTAAGGGACCCATGAGGAGGCAGGGACAGAGAGAGTGGAAACATTATTTTAAAAGTCAAATGGGGTTCAAAACCTTTCCTTGAATCAATTTCCCACCAAGGCCACCTGCAGACAGTCCTTACACTTGTGAAGTAGGATGTCACTCTGAGTTTAAGCACAGCGCTCACAGTTCTGACAGCAATCTACAGCACATTTAGAACCATTCCTAAAGGTGACAGTGGGAAAATACGTTTCAAACCATAATGTGAGAGTGGGTAGTGTTGTGGATCCATGGGATGCCTGGCCTGCTGTGCAAGGATGCTCTCACAGTGTCAACACTGCTTTCAGCTCTCATACCGACTGAGCTGGCTATTGTCCTATCAAAAGGAACTATCCACCTGTCTCAGGATATAGACCCATCTGCTCCAGAAGGCATTGGACAGCAGCCGGTTTCTTTCTTAGCAATGAGGGAAAGCTATTTCCTAGGAACATCTCTTTCTTTCAAAATAGCACATTCCCAAAATATTTATTTCATAATGGATGGTGCCTTCTTCCATCACTCAATGGATATGTGTGTGTGTGTCTGTGTCTGTGTCTATGTATCTGTATATGTGTGTATATGTGTCTGTATGCATGCATGCACATACTTGTGTATATGGGTAAGCTAAATAAATACACTCGTTCCATTTTGATCCTCTGGTCTTGCCCTTTCATTTCATTTGAAAAAGATTAGGTCTATTTGTTTACCAATAGAACAAGACAACAAAGGAGAGTTACTACATAAAATGTTTACACCTAGAAAATTAATAAAATTTCTCTGTCTTAAAAATCTTTGTTAAACTGGATTCCTTAGAGGAATAGAAGTGATAGGTTAATATTTATTAGATCAGCTTCTACAACAAGATCTGAAGAATTCAACAATGTCCACCTGCATGCAGGAGAAGCAGAGAATCCCATAACTGTGCAGTCTGTAAAGCTAGATGTCCCAGCAGTCCCAATCCAGTACCCAAAGCCAAGAGAAGCGGTTGTGTTGAGCATACGGTGGGAGGCTGAAAGAGCTGTGGCATGATTTCATGGTGTGACAGATGCATCCATTCAGAAAGAAGCTGCAAAAGTAAGAAAGATGATGAAACATCTTCTCTTCTTCAGATCTCTTTTCAGTTGGACTGCACTTAGGGTTCACTCTGAGTTTTCCTTTCTCAGCTAATCCTATCTGGAAACAGCCTCATAAACACAGCCAGAGGTATATTTCCTACGTGATTCTAAATCCACTGAGCTGCCAATCGATACTGATGTTCACTAAATCAGTACTAAAATATGCCCCATTATAACTTCTTGGATGTGATCTTATGAATGTGTGTTTAAATACAGATGTTGCTTCTGCCATTCTTGGTAGGTTAATATTTTAATCCATCCATAGGCTAGTGATGTAGAAAGAGGCAGTTTGGGTGAAAACACTAAATATTTTTGTCATGTTCACAACCAGTAAAAAGATGGTTAACCAATTTAAGAAGACATTTTTCTTCTCCAAAAAAAAAAAAAACAGTATTTGTTTTCATACACAAAGCAATTATAACCAAAGGTAGCCATCTTGGACTCATGGGGAAGTGTCCAAAATAATACTCCCTAAAAGCTGTTTAACATTCTAACAGACATTCCATTTTTAGGTATCCAAAGGGATGACAGAAGATAGTTAGTGGTACATTATTTTACAGAGAGGAAAAGCTATCAAAATGTTCCTGACGGTAGCAACAATAAAACCCTAATGAAGCGGAGGAGCAGATGGAAATTGAAAAGCCTGTGCAGTGTCAAAGCCCAAAACATGGGGATTTGTTAAATTACAGGGTTCCTTCCCCTGAGACAAGAGCTGCAGTTTGCTGATAACTCAACAACTGGGATTATTACTGTAACACAGCAACACCATTTTCCTCCCAAAACCCGCATGAACTAATTAATTACATAGCTTTGGTTATTAAGTTAGAACCAAGCTTTGCTGTCCAATTTCCAAACACTGAACTTCATAAACTGTCAGAAGAACATATTTTTCCTAACTGTGTACAGACTATTTTGAATAGCTACAAAGACTACTATCAATAGCCATAAGACAAATTTCTTAAGGAAAACCTGCATTCTATTTTGACCATTTCAAAGAATTCTTTTTTTTTCCCCGAGGCCTTTTTTTTTTTTAAATCCTGGATCTAGTGACTTACTTAGTGAATGACAATCTATCATGTTGCATGGCCACTCTAAACATGATGTAAGCATCAGGAGGCAGAGTGACGCCTGAAAAGGGTTTTTTATAATGGTGCCAGTTGGGCATACCAGGCTAGATGGGTAAAATATAATTTCTTTCATCAACCATATTGTTCTTTCTGCTCTAAACAGAAGTCCCCATATTTTTTGTCAATAAATAAGTAAAATGTCAGAACCCTCTTGAGTGCAAGCAAATGGGAAATAAAGCTCTGTCCATTATAAGAGAAAAGAATTGCCTTTGTTTTGGTGGTTTTCCCCTAGAAGCAGTTAAGTATTAGAAACAAGATTGACCCCTGGAGGCCCAGTGAAAATTGGGAAGGAAACATGGACCCTTAGTCTCCTGCAGTTCTGGAGGCCTTTCCTCTTTCATCATGCCTTGGCATCTTCACCCAACCTCTTCTGCTGCCACAGAAGCAACCCCCTTTCTTACCAGTGGAAGAATGCTCCATGAAGAGGAGCAGGGTTCGAAAGCATGCACATGCTATGGAACATCGAGCAGACAAAGGGCATATCCATGTGCTTTGGGGTGGTTGTACCAGGGTAACCAATGCAACATTGCTAATATGCAAACTGTATGGGACCATTGGAGTCAACAACTGTGGAAGAGCTAAACAATGTACACACATATTTAGATTATTAAATTATTTGTAAAAGGTTATTCAAGACGCAATTATACTAATGGTACTAGAAGAGTTCTAAACCACAGAATTGAATTAAAACAAACAACTAAATAAAATATAGCTATACAATAGCAGTTTGGAGGGTAAAAACTTTCCTAAAAGTAATATTTTTATAAATACAAGCACAGACAAGTAATCTTGAATTGCTTATATTAGATGGCAAGACACCATTATTCTCTAAGACGGAGTGGATGTGTAGGAACTGGGCAGGACAGGGAGATTTAGATAAACCTCATTAGCTAGCAACGTAACTTGAGAAGAGCCACTCTTCCTTGGATGCCTCTATAATCCAGAGACTAGAAACTTGCCTGGCCGGTGGAGATGCTGTGTGGATTAAATGAGTTAGCAAAAAAAAAAAGCAGTTACCTCACAGCCCCACATGAGATGTTCTAGATGCTCTGTGTTACATCATTGAGTATGCAGGTGCTAGGACGAGTATAGCCAATGATTCATTGACGGTAAGGTGACTTACCAATATCTTAGAGAAGGAAAGCCTAGAGATTCTGGGACAAGGATGGTCTTCATGGACAAGTATTTAAAGTAGAATGAGAACCATTTTAAATCTAAAACTATTCCCTGAAGTTGGTGTATCCTCTTATATTGGAAGGAAATAAACATGAATCCTATGAGGGTTATATATCAGTACAAACTTGACCAATTTGGAATCTCCTAGGAGATTGGTGGCATACTCCTGTGGTTGCTGTGAAAGTGTTCCCAAAAATGATTAACTAAAGGGCAGAAGACACACCCTGAGTATGGAAGAATGAATCCTGGGACCTGGATAGAATAAGGTGGCAGGAGTCAGGGCATTAAGCAGTCTCCTGAGTGCTGCCATTCACCTGTTCCTGTTTTCTCTCCATCATGATGTGATCTCTATGATGAACCCTCTGAAACTAAATACATTTTCACTCCATCAAGTGCTTTTACTCAGATGTTAGGTCCACTAAAAGAGATCCACTGTCTGGTAACTCCGGATCTCTGGTACTTAAGAACACATTGTCCCAGGAGCTAATTAAACCAGGTGGGTAGTATTCGTGTCTGTCAAGTTCAAAATCTGAGAATGAGTTTAAATCTCCCCCTTTGTCAAAAGTAATATGATAGATTAAAAAACCGAACCTAATACTTTGCCACGTGTGACTTTATGGTGGAAAGATGTACTCTGTCACCCTTTAGCTTTGGGTTTGTCTATGTGACTTGTTTGACATCCTGGAATGTGGACCATTGCGATTTGCTCAGAGGTTTCAACGGTACTCATTTCATGCAGTTGGGTTTATTTCCTTTCACATATGTTAATCTGGAAGGAAAACATCCCAGATGCTCACTGCCCCTGCAGAACCAGACAAGTGGAATAGACGTGAACTGGACTTACAGACTCAAGCCAATCCCAACTTAAATCTGCTTAACACCAAATACAAAATTGTCATGAGTGGAAAAACGATGCAGAGGCTCTAACCTACTGGACCATTGCTAGGTTGTGGTCCTCATGATTGTTACACAACACTGCAATGTCTTTGTAGACAGATACATTGGTCATGTATAATCCTTTTTTCCTTCTACACTTCTGAAAGGACAGCTCTTTCCCCACCAGGACTAGAAGCTTTACCTCTACATTTAAACAATATGCAAAGAGTGTCTCCTGCTGTGCTTTCCACAGGCAGCATCACCTCTCACATCAGTCCTGGGGACTGAAGTCTTTCCACAGCCGGCCTTTGCCACCCTCGTCCTCTTACTCCAAAGTCTTCAATGGCTTCTTAGTCTGGAGTGCTTTCACCCTGCTCCAGGTTTAAGCAGTGTCTTCTTTCTCCCTTAAACATCTGTTAAAGTTTGTACTCACTGTGCTGTACCTGGACCATTCTCCTAGCAGACTATTGTTTCTCTAGCCTCTCATTCATGCGTCGAATTTTACTACAACATAAATTCCTCCTCCGTCCTTTCTCTTCTTACAGTACCATCTGCTTAGCACGTACCTCTCCCCTTCCATTGCTGATTGACCGAACACAGCAGATTCTATACTAAGGTCTTGAAAGTCCACCTTCCATTTTCCTAATTTTATAACTACCGTGGTCGTTGCTCCCAGGTAAAGTCTCAAACAGTATGGGCTCTGAGTATTTAACAGTGTTGTCTTGACTATACAAAGAAAGTTAATTAATTCCTGAATCTGTTCCGTGGTACACTACTGCCACCACACAGTTAGGCTTTGAGATTCTCAGAGTACAGTATGGTTTTGTGTCACTCCCATGTCACAGAATGTGTCAGTTAGGGTTCTGCTCCACGCGGTGGCTACCGAGGGACTCATGCTCGACGAAGCTTCAGCACAGCTCTGTATTTACAATTTCACACTGAAAAAAAAATGTAGAAACAGGCAAATGACTCCCAGAACCACACTTTTAACCCTGTATTTTATATGAATCCTATCAAAATATCTACCAATCTAGATAGACAAAATCAATTATCACCTAATAAGTAGCAGGTGAGCATTTTTAATTATAATTCATGAAGTGTTGCTAAAAGGAAAGTGATAAAGGATTGTGATATAGTTATCTAAGGAAACAAAATTTCCTTGAAGTTTGATAGTTTGCCAAAGATGGCGCATATATATATATATTCATATGAATATATATATGAATTTAAAACTAAGACTTCTTAACATATTCCAAATCTTTTATTTATATGGGATGATTTGCGGGAAAGGAATGTTGTCCTTTTACTGTAATCTTAAACAGTAAAACAAATATATGTTATACAACATTGTAGGAGAGGAGACAAACCAACACAGGGAGACCTGGGAAGAAAGATATCTTCTGAAACCAATTAGTTTTCCAAAGAAAATTTCCTTTGGGTGTGTGAAGAGTACTCAAAACAAGTTCTTTTGAATGACCGAGATCTCACACACTGAGAACCAAGTAACACAAATATACACTAGAGCCTTGTTTTTCATAGTATCTGTGTTCAAAACTCACTGAAACCAATCAATGATCTGAAACTCACAGAACCTTCACAGCCATTCACAGGGATATAAGCAGTAATGGAATTCTGGAATTTCAGAAAGTACAGATTTCTAGCTGATATTAACAAGGGAGTGAGTGTCTGTCTTCCTGTCTCGTATGCCACACTGTAACTGGGTGGCTTCCTCTCCATTAACCTGGAGCCACCTCTTCCTCATTTTTGCACTTTGGTGTGTTCTTTTGCTTTGCAGTGGCCTTCTGCATAGTGCCAAGCAGCTCCAGGAACACTAACTGTGTCTCATGAGAAAAATGCATGTGTTGGACGGGCTTCATTCACTCACAGGTTACAATGCTGTGAGTTTAATTGCCGTAACTCAACAGCACAGCATGCCCAAAAAGAGAGAAATTTCCACTCCTGATGTGAAGCTGGGGAGAAATACCTGTTTTAAAAGCTATGAGAAGATAATAAGGAAGGCACATTTTTTTCATTTCTAAGATGGCCACTAATTAGAAAATTTTTCTAAAATTGAAAGCCAGGGAAATGTGTTGTCTTCTTATCCAGAACCAGAAAAAAAATGTCAAATAATTCTCACCTAGTTCCGGCTGATTTGCATGTTTCAAAAAGTGATGTGGCATGAAAAAAATAAATTTTCAGTTTCTGCAGGTTCAAGACATTGCATAAAAATTGTTTTTAAGAATTTGACAAATGCTGTACAGTAAAGGTTTATATGAAAGAGCAGGTTTTCATCTGTGACAAGACAGCTTATTTCATAAGCATAATGCTAAAAGAACTCAATTAACACAAACAGAGCATGGGCCAAGTGTTGCAGAGGGACAAACAAGAACCGCTCCCTGTATTCCCTGAAGGAGCCATGATTCACTATTTGCTAACTCTCTGTTATGAGTGATCTTACAAAACAAATATCTGCTTGGAATAATGAGAATTGTCTTAGTTTGAAGTAGAATGGCCACCATAAGCTCGTGTATGTGAATGTTTGGTCCCTCGATATGGGCACTGTTTGGAAAGATTTAGGAGATGTGACTTTGTTGGAGGAGGATGTTACTGGAGGTGGACTTGAGAGTTTAAAGACTCAGGGCATTTCCAGATGCTTTCTCTACTTTGTTTTTGTTCAAGATATGAGCTCACAGCATTCTGTTCCCGGTAGCATAGGACCACTATGGGAATCTCTCCTCCAGAACCTCAAGCCCACATAAACACTGTCTTCTTTAAGTCGCCTTGGTCGTGGTATATTACCAACAGGAAAATAACTCTTTCTTTCTCTGTGTGTGTGTTTGTGCATGCTCTATTTGTATGTGTGTGATTATGTGGGTGTGTGTGTGTACATGAGCATTTGTGCACACATGTGTGTGCCTTTATTATATGTGTGTATCTAGTACTTAAAGAATTCTACAATTTCTAGGTAGGAATCTAGGATATCTGCCATGGTACATATTAGCCAAGTAGCATTTTAATAAAATTTCTTTTTCATCAGTATTAATAGCTCATCATTTTCAAATGAATTTTTAAAATTCCCATCTTTTTATTGTTTACTTCACTTTTTAATGTTTTGTGTGTCTGGTTTTTACCATAGCTTATTTAAAATGTAAAGTGACTTGGCCCTCATTGTACCCCTCAATTAACTATTATAATTGAGGAAGAAATTATTCAGTGTTCAGAAATAGTTACAAAAAATGTATTCCTTAAAAAGAAATTGGTTTTTTCCATATTTTCCGATCAAATTTCTTTTCATATCATGTGTTATGTGTGTTTGCATAAACACATTAAGTCCATCTCCTAGTCTTACAAACCTATTCTCGTTTAAAATGTAAGAATTGGTGCTGCAGAGATGGCTCAGTGGTTTAAACACCTGTTCTTCCAGGTATTTTATGATTTGATTCCCAGTACCCACATGTCTGCTTAAAACCATCTATAAATTCAGGTATATGCATCCAGCACCCTCATCTGCCGTCTATGGACACTAGGCACGTGGTACACAGACAAACATGAGAGCAATACACAAAACATATGAAATAAAATAATCTAAAACCAAACAACTGAAAAGTGTTATTTTTTAATTGCCTTTTGATTTAAATTGAAGATTGAAAAGCAATGGAAAAGAAAATGTCTCCTTCACCTACGTACAGATTTCTTATCTCCAGGCAACTGTTACTGCAATTTAATTGTCCTACTTGATTGCAAATCATGAGACACGAAGGAAGATGAATCTGTCATGGAGAATTACCATTAAAATTCTTTAAGTATGCTTTCACAAACAAGTCAGGGATGTTATATTCTTGGATAAAAAGGAAACAAGCAGAGAAGGCATCTTTGTGCTGGGAGTCTGAGTGATGCAATCAGAGAGAAATTGCTATAAATGTATAGCTATCCTGACATTTTTAGTAGTGGGAGAATGTCAACCTGCCTTCTGAAATTAGAGCAGGAATTTCATATACATAAATGACTAGCAATACATTCCAGCTTTGTGCTGAGGCTGTAGAGAACAAAGTTCATGATGTAAGATTCTAGAGGACAGGTATCTTGGTGTGAGTGCAGAATGTAGCCACAGAGCAGAATTCAGAGTGCTTCATTTGCATTACTTCAGTACTTTTCCAGTGCTTACCTTCCAACTGTGGGCATTTGCTTCTAAGATTTGCAGAGCTCACTGTATATACTTCTGACCAGGTATACTGCACAATGGACATCACCCTCTTCCAACTTATCTCCATAAATGAATGTGCTCTGTGCCCACTGGCTTTTGTAGCCAGTCCCTGGGATGTACTCCATTCTGGTCCCAACGTCTCTCAGTGTCACTGGGATATACATCCTCAGGTTTAATTCTTCCACACTTCATTGGCCACTTTCTTCATTTATATTCTTTCCTTTCCCTCTTCCCAGTACTTCCAGACATGGCCTGCCAAATATTGCCCTCATTTTTCTATCCTTGACTCTACTTCTGAATAAATCCAAATTAGGAAGACAGGTTTTCTACGCTCTAAATGATTTATACTATTATTATACTAAAGTCAGGCATCCCAGTAGTTACAAATAAAGAAATGAAAACATCACACTGTTTAGTTTACACCTGGCAGTGTAGTGTCCTCTTACAGGAAATATGTGTGTGTAGGGTGGTATGCTATATGTGGTAAGCATGCACATGTGTTCTCGTGTGTGTTCATACATGGAAACTCACAGTTGATTTCCTTTAACAGTCTCCAAATTTATTATTGAAGCAGCATCTCTCACTCAAACTAGGAGCTCACCAATAGGTGAATTTTCTAGCCAGATTGGTGTGAGAATTCTTTGACTGCTCCTTCACAAGATAGCCAGGTGAGCCACCATGATTACTGACATTTACATAGATTTGTGAATACAAACTCTGCCCATTCTCTTCTGGAAAGTGCTTGATAGCAAAGATCTCATTGGCTTCAAAATGGTGATTTTTTTTTTAATATTGAGGATTAAGTCAACATCTTAACTGAACACAATTTTTCATATAGTATACATTCTGATCAAAACTTCCCCTTTCCCCAATGCCTCCTCAACCACATCTTTCTATCCTTTATTTTTCTCTATCTTAAGAAAACAAACAAGCAAGCAAACATGAACTATAAAATAATGCAATAAGGTTGAAAACCATTAAGTAGAGAACAACTACCTACCCTCTTATTAAGCAGTTTCAATCTTGTGTGGATACTCAATAGAATTACATACTTGGAATGCTAAACATGTCTAGGAGGCCACAAAAACTCCATTAATTAATATCACCAAAGGAGAAGGCTCAAGTGCTTATAATGAGAGAGATAAATTTACAGGTTGTCCAAGGAAATTGAGTCACTCCTACTTGCCACAGCAGAGTATTTAAATACTACATTAAATAAAAGAATATAGTACCAACTCTATTCCCTGTAGTACTTCATTGACAAAGACATCATAAGCAGTAAAAATTAATATACATTTAAGTCAAAGAATAATTATATTTTTCTTTTTTTATTTTATTTTCTTGGATATTTTATGTATTTACATGTCAAATGTTATCTCCTTTCACCCCTCTCCCACACTCACTCCCACACTCCCCTGCCTCTCTGCGGATGCTCCCACTCCCACCCACCCACTCCAAACTCAATGCCCTGGCAGTCCCCTACATTGGGGAAACAAGCCTTCATGGGACCAAGGGCTTTGCCTCCTATTGATGCTGCACAATGCCATCCTCTGCTATATATGTGGCTGGCATGATGGGTCCCTCCATGTGTAATGATTGGTTGGTGCTTTAGTCTCTGGGAGCTCTGGTGAGGTCTGATTGGTTGATATTGTTGTTCTTCCTTTGGTGTTGCAAATCACTTCAGCCCCTTCAGTCTTTTCTCTACATCCTCTAGTGGATTCCCCTTGTTCAGTCCAACGGTAGCTGCAACAATTCTCATCTGTATCAGTAAGGCTCTGGCAAACACTCTCAGGAAATACTCACATCAGTCTCCTGTCAGCAAACACTTCTTGGCATCAGCAATAGTGACTGGGTTTGGTGACTGCATATGGGATGGATCCCAAGGTGGGGAAGTTTCTGAATGACCTTTTCTTCAGTCCCTGCTCTACGTTTTGTCCCTATATTTCCTCCCATGAGTATTTTGTTCTCCCTTCTAAAGAGGACTGAAGTTATCCACATTTTGGTCTTCCTTCTTCTTGGGCTTCATATAATCTGTGAATTTTTCTTAGGTATTAAAAGCTTTTGGCCTAATATCCATTTATCAGTGAGTGCAGACCACATGAGTTCTTTTGTGACTCACTCAGAATGATATTTCCTACCTAGTTTTATCGATTTGCCTAAGAATTTCATGTAGTCTTTGATTTTAATAGCTGAGTAGTAAGTAGTCTATTGTGTAAATGAACCACATTTTCTGTATCCATCCCTCTGCTGAAGGGCATATGTCTTCTGGCTATTATAAATAAGACTGCTACAAACATAGTGGAACATGTACCCTTGTTACAGGTTGGAGCATCTTTTGGGTATATGCCCAGGAGTGGTATAGCTGGGTCCTCAGGTAGTACTATGTCCAATTTTCTAAGAAACCACCAGATTTCCAGAGTGGTTGTACAGCTTGCAATTCCACAACCAATGGAGCAGTGTTATTTTTTCTCCAATATCCTCTCCAGCATTTACTGTCACCTGCATTGTGATCTTAGCCATCTGACTGGTATAAGGGGCGATCTCAGGGTTGTTTTGGTTTGCATTTCCCTGATGACTAAGGATGTTAAGTATTTCTTTAGGTGCTTCTCAGCCATTGCTGTTCCTCACTTAATAAAGCTTTGTTTAGCTATGTATATTTTAATAGCATTATTTGATTCTCTAGAGTCTAACTTCTTGGGTTCTTTGTATATATTAGATTTTAGCCCTCTATCAGATGTAGGATTGTTTAAGAACTTTTCCCAATCTGTTGGTTGCCATTATGTCATATTGACAGTCAATTTTTGATCTTAGAGCATAAATCATCGTTATATAGTTCAGGAAAATTTTTCCTGTCCCCACCTGTTTGGGGCTCATCCCCATTTTCTCTTCTAGTAGTTTCAGTGTATCTAGTTTTATGTAGAGATTTGATCCACTTGTACTTGAGCTTTGTACAAGAAAATAAGAATGGGTCAACTTGCATTCTTCTACATGCTAACCTCCAGTTGAACCAGCATCATTTGCTGAAAATACTGTCTTTATTTCCACTGGATGGTTTTACTCCTTTGTCAAAGATCAAGTGACAATAGGTGTGTGGGTTCATTTCTGGGTCTTCAATTTTATTCCATTGATCTACCTGCCTGTCTCTGTACCAATACCATGCAGTTTTTATCACAATTGCTCTGTAATACATCTTGAGGTCAGGGATAGTGATTCCCCCAGAAGTACTTTTATTGTTGAGTATATTTTTCACTATTCTAGTTGTTTTGCTTTTCCAGATGATTTTTTTAAATTGCTATTTCTAATTCTCTGAAGAATTGACTTGGAATTTTGATGGGAATTGCATTGAATCTGTAGATTGCTTTTGGCAAAAATGGCCATTTTTACTATATTAATCCTGTCAATCCATGAGCTTGGGAAATCGTTCCATTTTCTGAGATCTTCTTCAATTTCTTCCTTCAGACACCTGAAATTATTGGTATACAGATCTTTTATTTGCTTGGTTAGAGTCACACCAAGGTATTTTTTATTATTTGTGGCTATTGTGAAGGGTGTCATTTCCCTAATTTCTTTCTCAACCTATCTATCCTTGGAGTAGAGGAAGGCTATTGATTTGTTTGAGTTAATTTTATATTCAACCACATTGCTGAAGTTGTTTATCAGCTATAGGAGTTCTCTGGTGGAATTTTTGGGGTCACTTAAGTATACTATCATATAATCTACAAATAGTGATATTTTGACTTCTTTCTTTCCAATTTGTATCCATTTGACCTTTTTTTATTTACTAATTGCTCTGGCTAGGACTTCAATAACTATATTGAATAGGTAGGGAGAGAATGGGCAGACTTTTCTAGTCCCCTATTTTAGAGGGATTGCTTCAAGCTTTTCTCCATTTAGTTTGATGTTGGCTACTATTTTGCCATATATTGCTTTTACTACATTTAGGTATGGGCCTTGATTTCCTGATTTTTCCAAGACTTTTATCATGAAGTGGTGTTGAATTTTGCCAAATGCTTTCTCAGAATCTAATGAAATGATCATGTGGTTTATTTCCTTAAGCTTATTTGTATAGTGGATTACATTGATGGATTTCCATATATTGAACCATCCCTGCATCCCTGGGATGACACCTACTTGATCATGGTGAATGATCATTTTGTTATGTTCTTGGATTTGGTTTGTGAGAATTTTATTGAGTTTTTTTTTTGCATCATAAATATAATGGGAAATGGGTCTGAAGCTCTCTTTCTTTTAGGGTCTTTGTGTGCTTTAGGTATAAGCATAATTGTGGCTTCAAAGAAGATATTGGGCACTGTTCCCTCTGCTTCTATTTTGTGGAACAGTTTGAAGAGTGTTGATATTAGGTCTTCTTTGAAGGTCTGATGGAATTCTGCACTAAACCCATCTGGTCCTGGGCTCTTTTTGGTTGGGAGACTTTCAATGACTGTTTCTATTTCTTTAGAAGTTACAAGACTGTTTAGATGATTTATCTGATCCTGATTTAACTTTGTTACCTGGTATCTGTCTAGAAAATTATCCATTTCCTCCAAATGTTCTAGTTTTGTTGAGTATAGGCATTTGTAGTAGGATCTGGTTGTTTTTGTTTTGTTTTTTTTAATTTCTTCAGTTTCTGTTGTTACATCCCCCTTTTCATTACTGATTCTGTTAATTTGGACACACTCTCTGTGCCCTCTGGTTAGTCTGGCTAAGGGTTTATCTATCTCGTTGATTTTCTCAAAGAACCAGCTCCGGTTTTGTTGATTCTTTGTATAGTTCTTTTTGTTTCTACTTGGTTGAATTCAGCTCTGAGTTTGATTATTTCCTACCGTCTACTCCTCTTGGGTGAATTTGCTTCTTTTTGTTCTAGAGCTTTCAGATGTGCTGTCAAACTATTAGTGTCAAACTATAGCACTCAGAACTATAGGTTTTCCTCTTAGCACTGCTTTCATTGTATCCCATAAGTTTAGGTGTGTTTCACCTTCATATTCATTCAATTCTAAAAAGTCTTTTTCTTTTTTTATTCCTTCCTTGACCAAGTTGTCACTGAGTAGAGCCTTGTTCAGCTTCCGTGTGTTTGTGGCCTTTCTCTTGTCGTTGTTATTGACGACCAGCCTTAGTCTGTGGTGATCTGATAGGATGCTGGGATTATTTCAATCTCCTTGTATCTATTGAGGCCTGTTTTGTGACCAATTATATGGTCAATTTCTGACAAGGTACCTTGAGGTGCTGAGAAGAAGGTATATTCTTTTGTTTTAGAATGAAATGTTCTACAGTTGTCTGTTGAATCCATTTTGTTCATAACTTCTGCTAGTTTCACTGTGTCTCTGTTTAGTTTCTTTTTCTATGATCTGTCCATTGTTGAGAGTGGGGTATTGAAGTCTTATTCTGTCATGTTCTCTATTCTGTAGCCAGTGCACTGCGTACACTCATTTTAACCTCTGTTGAGAGGAGTGGTAACATTGGTGTTTAAGCCAATATTACTTTAGTATAAGCTAGATCTCTGAGAGAGACTGTATTTGAAGACCTTCCCTCTGTTAGGACTACAAACATGGGCACATGCTCTGTGTGCATATGTGCTTATCTGTTCTGTTATTTTGTACTTGGGATAATTGTACATTGCATCTCACCCTAGCCCTTATATATAGTCTCTACAGGTTTCTCATTCTTTCTTTATATACTTTTAGTTTTAGTTTTTTGAGATTATGCTACAGTTGCATACAAGTTCCTTCCCTTTCCTCCATACAAACCCTCCCATATACAAACTTCCTGCTATCCTTCAAACCCATGCCCTTTTATTCACTAATTGTTATTGCATGCATATATGTATTTGATAATCAATATGAAATAGGAAAATCAGAGCTATTTCTATGGATGGTGTTTGTTTCCATGGAAGCATGAATCTTTAGGCAGACAGTGGTATGTTCAAAGCTTGGTTCGCCTTAGACTACTGAGATTATAGCCCAATGTCTGGAACTATTCAAATCTAAGGTTCCGTGTATAAACAGGAACTTCTATCACCTTATGTGAGACTCAAGTATAAAATATTGTTACCTAGGAATTCAGGTACTTACCAAAGTCCCTTTTTTGCGATAAAACTAACTCTTCACACTCTTTCTAGTATAAAGAATATTCCAAGGTCTATTTTCTCCTTTCATTTCTTCTCAGCTCTTCTCTTTCTCTCTGTTTCTGTCTCTGTCTCTGTATCTGTCTCTGTCTCTCTCTCTCGCTCTCTCTCTCTCTCTGTCTCTCTCTCTCTCTCCTTGTTTGCACAAGTTTTTGAAAAATCTTCATGAGACTGGTTTACAGAATGCTAGCAGAGATAACTACTGGCAGAAGCATGCTTTATTAGAAAGAGAGAACTCCCTAGGTTCCCATCTTTGTCACTTACATTGGTCTAAGCCATTGTTCACTTTTGTGCCCATCAGTCCACTCATCATGTGACAGACTCCATTGTACAATCTGCCATTCTTGCTGCCTCGAATGATGATTTTTTTACTTTCCTTCTGCCCTGTCAACTCACCCTTTCCTCTTAGTGTGGATGGAAAACTTATCCTTCCCTCCTTTTGCTTCCATGGCTTATGCATTTCCAACTTAATCTCCTCCTGTTGTGATTCTTTTTGGTATCTTGATTGTTTAACCTACTGTGCCCCTTGGGGAGTACAGGTGTGCAGCAGATGCTAGACTAAATGGAATTAATTTGTGAATGATGGAATATATTTTCATCAAAATCTATCTACAATTGAATGATTTTTTTCTAAAGAATTCTGGCCCTGGCTCTTTGATCAAAGTTACAACTTGTTGACTACCTTATTGGCATGTAATTTACAACTAAAAACATGATAAATAGGTCATAAATGTATGATATGATGAATTTTCACAGACTGAGCTTAATTATGGAGCTGATATCTATATTGTACAGGAAAATCAACCACTTTTTCGTGTCTCCTTCCTTCTCATCCCTATAAATAGCAAACACTACTTTGATTTCTAACATAATAAATTTGTCTCTACATTTTGTATGAATGAATTCATATGTATTTTATTCTTTTGTCTGGAGCCATTCATTGAAAATAATGTTTTGATATATAAAAATACGTCTGCTTGTTGTACTGGCTAAAGTTTACATAGATAGATAGATAGATAGATAGATAGATAGATAGATAGATAGATAGATAGATAGACAGAATTCATTATCATCTTTTTTGGGAATAAAAGAGTCTTCACATATCCCCAAAGAGGGGCTCTTAAGAAATCATGATATAAAAAAACAAACAAAAAAAAAGAAATCATGATATAAAAAAACAAACAAAAAAAAGAAATCATGATATGAATTTCTATAGATGTCTTTTTGCATATATGTGTTTGACTAGATATTCACTAGATCATAAAGTATCCATATACCCTTAACTTTTATAAACTGTCAGTTTCCAAAGTGGTCAGATCATTTTGCATCTCAGTAATATAGTATAAGAATTACCATTGACCTAAATCCACTGCAGTATTATCGTGAAGTTTGCTTAGCATTTTGTCATTCTGCTCTTATTCTCTGTACTTATTTATTTATGTATTACATTTGGACGAGTGCAGTGCTATGTCTCATTGTGTTGTTAAATTGAATTTTCCAGGTAACTAATGCAGTTGCTTTCCTCCTTCACATGCTTGTCAGACATTTGAGTATTGTGTCACATAAAGTCCCAATTAACTCCTTTGGGAATTGTACAGTCATTTACAGTTAACATTTTATGCAAAACTGTGCAGTATAGGAGAATTGGTTGCATTTTTTACAACTATAGCCAGTGGCCATTAATGCTATCTTGGATTGCCTGTAATATCTCTGAGTAACTTAATTTTGTTCATTAAGTGCATTCCCTATCATTTTTCAATAGACAGAGATTCAGAAAGTTAGTTTTGGTTAACTAAAATTCTCTGATTAGAGCAAATGCCTCTCTCTTTTTCCTCACCTGAAAATGTGAAAATGCTAAAGCTAAGATTGTCCAATTGTAATATTTCATAAAACACTAGCATGCATATCTCTAGATAGGTGAAGAGCAATTTTCCACTGGATTCTTCCAATTCAGACACCAGGAACACTGTGAAAGAAGAGGAAGAAAGACTATAGGACCCAGAAGAGATGGAAAATAGCAGAAGAACGTGACCCACTGAATCAATTACGTAGGGCTCATATGCAGCAAGCCCAGGGCCTGCATGGGTCAGTACCAGGTGCTCTGCATATCTGTTGTTTTAGCTTGGTATTCTTGTGAGACTCCTAACCATGTTAGCAGGTCTAACTCTGACTCTTGCCTGTTCTTCAGACTCTTTTTCTCCTCTTGGGTTGACTTGTCCAGCCTCAGTAAGATTTGATTGTCCTCTGTCTTTTTTTTTTTTTTTTTTGGTCAGGTTATTGTTTCTTAGAGAGATGACCTTTTCTGAAGAGGAAACTGCAGGGCAGTGGTTCTTAGGAAGAGGGGAAGTGGAGGGAGGTAGGAGTGAAGGAATTGGAAACTATAATTGGAATGTATTATTTTTGAGGAGACACTAATTTTAATTTAAAAGTTTAAAGGAATAAGAAGAAAAAGGGAATACTATGCAATTGAAATAACTCTCACACACTCTTAAGTTTAGAAAAACAAGATACTTTAACTCCAATGTTATTTTGGTGCAAAGTTTAACAACAGACAAACTCGACCACATCATGTAATGGTTACTCAAATATAATAAAAATGGTTTCATGTATAACTACCTCATCTCAATCCAAAAATGCTATTATTACTATCCCACAGATGAACAATAAGTACGTTTGGTTTTTCCAACACAAATAACCAGGAAGGAGACACCTAGAAACTCTGAAATTTAATTTAAAATCCCACCTGCTTTCTAGGTTCCTATTTCCCTCATAGAAAATAAGTAAGCAATGAACCAAATGTCCCGAAACCACCAGTGTTATGTGACTTCAGTCAGACTTTGTAATGTTTTGTGTGCCTTGCTTTCCCCACATATCAAAGATGAAAACCTGAGATTGCAAGCGTGAGCACATTCTCATATACACAAACTGCAAAACATAGTCAATGGCCTCTAGTCTGATGGAATAAGGCTAATACATCTAGTCTGAGCTAATTATTGTAGTCATTGTTCTATGAGAAGTGATACCGATTGTCTCTCATGCTTTCACACACTGTTCCCGGCCAGCCAGCCACCAAAAGAAATAAGAGGACATAATCTAATTTAAAAACTTGGACACTGGGGTCAAATATAGCAAGCTGTAGAGGGCCAGTATAGCCAAGTGTAATCGGAAGCAGGATAAAGCACACTTCTTTTCTGCATTAAAAGTGAATATATTTTTTTCTTATTGCATTAACCAGAGAGAGGTTAAGGTGCACAGACTGGGAAATTAAGCTCATTCTCAGCCAATTCTAACTGAAAACAATCTTTGGGACTATCTCATATGTCTTCTGACAGAGGGGCATCCAATGGGGAGATTACGTCTGTTATCAAGAAAAGCAATGAACTTTCCATTTACATTGGACACTTATAATCTGATGAGAGAAAAGATACATTTATCTAGTCTTTTAAAAAGGAAAAGGAAACCCTACAAATCTGTCCATTATACCTGCTGAGAATCTAAAGTGAGGTCAAGACAAAAACAGATTATATTTGATAGTGTTAATAAGAGTTTATTGCAAGCCTGCTTGCCAGCTCTCCCTCTGTAGATTTCTGAACGGCTTTGGAAGCTGGGCTATTCTTAGAGTAATGAGAAAGAGCCTTATCTCACACCATAGGAAATTTAAAGATCCCCATGCCTTTCAAAGTCTTATTGGTGCACTCTAGTATGAAAAAAGCCACGGTGATTATTGTCACAAATATCTGGGCAATGTGTGGATATATGAGGGACTCTGAGATGCAAGGACATGTTTTTTCCAGTATAGCATTTGTAACAGCACGCCAAAGAACTGCTGTGTGATTGTGTCTGTTTCCATAATTAAATCGATATTGCAGACATTATTGGAGTTAGTGACCTAGCACTATGTAATACAAGTATTCTATCTATTGTAAATAAGAAGGAATCTAACAGAAAGATATTAAGGGCTCAAAGCATATTAGTGGATTGTTAGAATTTAGTTGGTAAAAGACAAGAGAATGACAGAGTAGGAAGCAAGAGGAATAGCGATAGTCTCCTGCCTGTAAAACTCCAAAACAGGACACTGCCTTTATCATGTACACAGATGTAATATTCCACTGGGTTCATGCTGTACTCATTGTAACATCCTTGGATCCTGGAAGAGATCAGCTAATTGGATAAGTTTGGATCATAGGTAACCTCCTTTCTCCAATAATTAAAACGGTATGGAAGAAAGGGGTGAAATGTGATACTAATCTGCTTTAACAGTGAACATCTGAAATTACTCTTTCAGTAAAACTAAACATGATATTTCACTCAATATTCTACCAAACCTCTATTTTATGCCTAATTCAAATCCTTATATGTTGTTTCTAAAGAAAACTGAAATTTGTAGGAAAATGGATGGAGTTGCAAATAATCCAAACTCAAAAACACCAAACACATATTCTTTGCCAAAAGCAGTTCCTGGCTCCATTACATAAATACGTGGATTATAACAGATGTGTGTATGTTAAATATATGTATTAATAAATGTAATATGAGTAAAATACTATACTGTGAGTTAAATACATGTAAATGTGGGTAAAATTCTATAAAGGAGGTAAAGAGAAGAAAAACATAGATGATACAGTTGGATCAAGCAAAGACAATACATAAGAGAAGAGGGTGGTGATTTAGGTATATGCTGGAGTAGAGGGGAAAGAGAATCTATCAAAACACACTGCTAAGAGAAATGTTATACACAAAGACTTACCAAAGAAAAGAATTACACACCAATTTCCCTTTTGAAAATTGATGCAAAAATACTAAATTAAAAAAAAATTCTCACAAGACAAATCTAAGAACTCATCAAAAACATTACCCACCGTAATCAAGCAGGCTTCATCCCAGGGACTCAGGGATGGGTCTGTCAATGTGATCCACCATAAAAGCAGACTGAAAGAAAAAAACCCAATGATCATCTCATTAGATGCTGAAAAGGCCTTTGACAAAATCTGACACCCCTTCCAGTTAAAATCTTAAGGAAATCATCGACACAAGGCCCTTACCTGAGCACAATAAAGGTAATAAACAGCAAACTAATAATAAACATCATGTTAAATAGTGACAAACTTAAAACAATCCTACTAAATCCAGGGATAAGACAAGGCTGCTCGTTCTCTGTATTTATTCAATATAGTACGTTAAGTTTTAGCTAACAATAAGACAACTAAAGGAGATCAAGAGAATACAAATTGGTGAAAAAAGTCAGAGTATTGCTATTTGCAGATATGGTAGTATACATAAGTGATACACAGACTCTACCAGAGAACTCCTACAGCTGACAAACCCCTCAGCAAAGTGACTGCACACAAAATTAACTCAAATAAAATTGGTAGCCCTCCTTCATACAATTGATAAATGGGCTTAGAAAGAAATTGGAGAGACAACACCCTTCACAATAGCCACAGAAAATATAAAATATCTTGATGTAACTCTAACCAAGCAAGTGAAAGACCCATATGACAATAACCTCAAGTCTTTGGACAAAGAAATTGAAGAATATATCAGAAGATGTAAAGATCTCCCATGTTTATGGATAGGTAGGATTAACATAACAAAAATGGACATCTCAACAAAAGCAATCAATAGATTCAATGCAGTTCCCATGAAAAATCCAACACAGTTCTGTACAGACCTTGAAAGAACAATATTAAACTTCAAATGAAAAAAATTTAAAAAAAAAACAGGATAACTAAAGCAATCCTGTACAATAAAAGAACTTTTACAGGTATCATCATCCCTGACTTCAAGCTATACTGCAGAGCAATCATAATGAAACCACATAGTACTGGCATAAAAGCAGACAAGTTGATCAGTAGATCTAATCAAAGACCTAGAAATAAATCCACACACTGACAGATACTGGATTTTTGACAAAGAAGCCCAAACTATATAATGGAAAAAGAAAGTCAACAAATCATGCTGGTCTAACTGGATGTCTGCATGTAAAAGGATTGAAAGAGATCCATATTTATCACCCTGCATAAAATTCAACTCCAAGTAGATCAAAGACATCCACATAAAACTGGATGGACTATATCTGATAGAAGAGAAAATGGGAAACAACCTTGAACCCACTGACACAGGGGACAATTTCCTGAACAGAGCACTAACAGCTCAGGCACTAAGATTAACAATAAATGGGACCTCACGAAACTGAAAAGCCTCCGTAAGGCAAATGGAACAAAACAATACCCTACAGAATGAGAAAGAATCTTCACCAACCCTAAACCTAAAGAAATGCTAATGTTGAAAATTACAAGAACTCAAGAAATTGGACACCATCAAATTAAATGACCCAATTTTTTTAAAAAAAAAATGAGGTACAGAGTTAAACAGATTTGTCAACAAGAATGTCAAATGGCCAAGAAGCACTTTAAGAAAGTAAGTTTCTTAACTTTTCTGTGCCTAAAGTTTCTCCTTTGTAAGTGAAGACAATAACACTAATATATTGTAACAATTTTGAGAGTATGGAATTGGGGAAAGGCCCCATAACTATACCTGAAATGTAACATTTAGGAAATATTCTTCCATCTGATTAACCCCTCACCTCATGGCCCTGTCTCCTTTTTCCTGGGAAAACCCACCCACTCTGTGACAGAACATATTTCTGACCTCTGGAGAGCTAGCCTCATTTTCACCCTGACCCAAAAGAAAAAGGAAATCCCTGAAGCTCTCCTATGTATTTCCCTTCACATTACAGTGTGTTTCATTATTCCTCCTCCTCACTCTAGAGAATACCTATCTTATAGTTATGGAATTTATTCCTTAAGCCAGTTTGTCTTTATTTTTATTTGATTGTTTATAATATTTTTTCTTAATTTCTGACAATTATAAGTTATTTTCTTAGTGAGAAAATTTAGGAATTATAGTGTTAATGTCATAGTAAGTAATATTAAAATAAATGATGAGCTATGAACTGGTGAATTAAAACAACTAATAATTGGATTGGAGAAATATAAAAATTCTGGATTCAGTGAACCAGCACCAGTCTAATTTAAATGTCTAATTAAAAGTTATTTGGAGGAGCAGCATATACAAAATGCACTGCAGTCATCTATGACTGGGAAGAAGCTTCATAACCAGAAGGAAAATCGGAATCGCATGAAGTAATGGGAATGGACTATAATCTTTAATCAGAGCACTCTGTTTTAATCAAGACCTGTCTGACTCTCCATTCCATTGCCACTTCATTAAAAATGCGCTGTCCCTGGTGCTGAAACCGCTGTAAGGTGCTTAATGGAAGAGTAGCCAAGCTTCAAGACAGAAAGGGGGGTAGCAATTCAGGATAGAAACGGGAGCCTCCAAAGTTGGCAGAGGGCTATAGAAGAAGAAAAATGTCAAGATTAGAACTGATTTAACCAGAACGAGTCTTCCAGTATGCAAGCTGATTCATTCAGAAGGCTATTCAGAGCAGAGGGCTATTTAGCACATTGTCAAATATGTCATTCTAACGAAGTGTGATCGTTAGTATGAATAGCTCATGAGTAGTGACATATTTGGATTCCCTACATAGAGGTGACAGGGTATGTGCAGTTATGCGCAAAGAACTTCATCTACATATGGAAAAAGAAAGATGTCTAAAAGTTCTGTAATTTGGTTGGTTTCTGGGACTTACCAGTCTCTGGCACTACCAGTTTGTCACTGTTACTTTTGCCTCTTTGTTTTCTCAACTGTAAATGTAAGCAAGCAATGACAGGTTCTGTGCAGTCTTGTTATTAAAGTTAATTAGAGATTTGATGAGTTAATATAAGTGCAGATATATCTATCTACACATATATGGTGCAATGAAAACTGTAGTAAGGAAAACAATAATCCATTGTCATCATTATTAACATTATCAGTGAGAAAAACTTTTCCCAGCACAATACTTTGAATAATAAATATTATTGAACCAAATCCAACACTGTGCTGAACTTCACCCATATTAGTAACTGAAGAGTCCTTCTATTATGGAGAATGGAGTCCTTTTGAAAATGTTTCTTGTGATTAAGAAGTCAAAAGAAACAACTAAATTGTTTCCAAAACCTCTCACCTTTTCTTTTCCTCCCATTTTCTTAAAACGGCATTAGTTCAGCTCATTTCTTCACTCAGATTAACTTTGGAAAGCTCCTATGCTGGCTGAACACTATATTATATTATGTTACCACTTCACTTAATGCTGAGGATAGCAAGCAAGGAGCTAAACAAGCTTCTCTATGAATGAAAAGAACTACCTACAATAGACACAGCACCCTGAAATGTGCATACAAATTAAGCTGTTCTGTTACCACACATGTCATAAGTAGGGACACTTTGTGTTAATAGAGAATATGGCTTCCTTATGAGATCAACATAAATGTCATACTATCTAGTCTCAATTCACATCTCACTGCTGAGTCAACCTTCAGGAACCCAATGCTGCATTCTTGTCCTCCCATCTCCCTTTGTTCATGTCTCTACAAATAACAGTCCAGGGATCGAGTATAACTTAAGAACTGAATTGAATAGTGTAGAACAAAAATCTTTCTTCTTCCTTCAGACATTCAGTCAATAATGCCAGCTAAAAAAAAATCTCTGCAGTCTAAAAAGGGAGAAACAGCAGATAAATTACCTTCCTACTGAATAACAGATCAATAGATCCCTAGGTCATATGTACTGCTTTTTTGGTCCAATCATATGTTTTTATTTTAGTTTGATTTTTAAAAAAATAAAAATAAAAAAATCTAAGAAATGTAAACAACCAGGGGCCATTTTCACAGTTTACCACCTAACAAAACACACAAGCAGTAATTAAAACAATCTCGGGCTATAGGAAGACAGACAGAAAATCTGTCACCACTGAGACTATCAAGAAGGGAGAAGGAGTCCTGGAGGATGAAGCAGAAGCAGTGACAGTTTGTTCCATCTCACCCCAGAGTGATGAGCAGAGAAAGAACATGGTAGAGCCCGGGGAAATGTCAGCTCATGTGAGAAGCTCATGGAAAAACACTAGAAAGCTGATGATAATCCTGCTCTTTTGCCATGTTCAGAAAGGGACTGGATTTCCTTTGTACACAGGAATTATCCTTGTAGTTATTTTCCTAGGCTACATTTGGAAAGGGGCAACCACACTGGCTTTCTCATCCTGTATCAGCTTGAAGTCTAGAGTTTAAACAGCAATGTCAACTCATATCCTGAAAGTATCAATACTTGCTACTATTTGACCTTTAAATGCCATAGTTCTTTCAGGATAATGGACTCCTTTTGTTGTTCTAATGTTAACAAACACTCCCTGAACCCCAAGTCATTAGCTCCAAAAATTTAGCTGTCTATTGATTGTGAAATTTCTCAAATATTTTAGAGCTTCTCATCTGCACATTTTAAAGTGAATTCATTAGGAACACACTGCAAGACATCTGACCCCAATTTGCTTCCCATTATCCACTTTGAATCAAATGGTTTCTTCATTGGGAACAAATGAAATCTAGTCAAGATTTCTCTGAACCTAGTTTTACTTTTATGTCCAAGCATTAACTACAATGATACATATAAGGCTGTTAATATTATATAAAATAGATTTTTGGAACAAAACAATTACTAGAAATAGAATAAAGATTATATAATAATCTTCTCTAATAATAGAGATAAATTAATATTCCAATGAAACGTAGTTATATTAAATGTTTATGTGCCAGAAAACAGAATTGCAAAGCCTAAGAAAGCAGCCAATAATGGGATGCTTGCCTAGCAGATACTGGATTCTGTGTGGACTCATCAGCAATGAAAAAAATAAATAAAAATTCAATACAGAGACAAAGTTCAGAGCAAAGACTGAAGGAAAGACCATCCAGAGACTGTCCCCCACCCCCCAGGGGTCCAGCATATATGTGTGTGTGTGACACACACACACAGAGTCACCAAACCAAGACAATATTGCTGATGCCAAGAAGTGCATGCTGATAGGAGCCTGATATAGCTGTCTCCTGAGAGACTGTGCCAGAGCATGACAAATACAGAGGCAAATGCTCACAACCGATCTTTGAACTGAGAACACGGTTCCCATTGGAGGAGCTATAGACAGGATTGAAGGAGCTGAAGGGGTTTGCTACCTCATAAGAACAATAATGCCAACCTACCAGATCTCCCAGGGACTAAACCACCATTCAAAGAGTACACATGGACACCCATGGCTCCAGCTTCCTATGTAGCAGAGGATGACCTTATTGGGCACCAATGGGAGGAGAAGCACTTGGTCCTGCCAAGACTGGAGGCCCCAGTATAAGGGAATGTCAGGATGAGGAGGCAGGAAGGGGTGGGCAGATGGATGGGGGAACACCCTCATAGAAGAAGTGGGAGGGGAGAGGGGAATGGGTGTTTACAGATGGGAAACTGGGAAAGGGGATAACATTTGAAATGTAAATAAAATATCCAATAAAAAAAGAGATATAGTGAATAGGAGAATAAGGGGGTTATGAAATATTGTGAATAAACTTGTGAATCAACAATTATTCAAAAATAAATAAAGCAATTTAATCCTACAAAATATCTAGAGCAAAAACCCAGGATTAAAGGGAAAAGTAAATCACCATGGTTAATGTTGGAGACCTCAATGCTTATTTTTCAGCAACTGTAAAAACTAAACACAAGATATAAAATACCTCATTTTAGACCTCATAAAATACAATTAAACATCAGGGTCTAGGTAATATTTGTCAGATTACATTGGTCACTTTGCCCAATTTAATCATACTCTAGACAACAGAACAAATGTGTAAACACACTTAAAAGAATTGAAATCATGTAGAAAGAATTCTTTTCCTAACTAAAATAAAAATATCAATAACACAATTGAAATAAGAACATTGCAAAATATCTACAAAATGAACAGCATACTTTTAAATGAAGAAAATTTTAAATTGTATTTAATTGGATGAATGAATATACTGTGTATTACAATTGGCAGGACACCAAGACAGTACAAAGAAAAAAATATAATTCTTAAAAAAAAAAGTCCTCAAATTACTAACCTCAAGCATACCTTAAAGAACCTAGAAAAAGTAGTACAAAATAAATTTAAAACAAGCAGAATAATGGAAACAATAAATACTAAGGAAAACAATAAAATTACAAACAAGAGGATGATAACAGAAAACCAATGACATAGAGAATAGGTTATTGAAAAGTACAATAAAACTGATGAACCTATGGCAACACCATCAAAGAAGAAAGAATGAACAAATTATTACTAATAGATATAATACAGAAAGGAATACAATTGGGTTGTTTAAAACTATACATGACTAAATCTGAAGTAGATCACTTGAATATCTTCATCACTGACAAGCTAACTGACTGTATAACTTAGTTTTATAATTATTTGTGTATTTCTTTAATGTGTTTGTGTGTCTTAGTGTATGTGTCTGTGTATACCATGGTGTGTGGAGGGCAAAGACTAACTTGTGTGAATTGATTCATTCACTGGGTGTCTTCTGTGTATCAGACTCAAGTCCTCAAGCTTGGGAACAAGCACCCATATCTGCAAACTTATTTGCATATTGTAAACTCATAAAATTCACAAAAAAAATAAAATGTCTGGGCTCACATTTTCCCACTGGAGAATTCTGCTAACTAGGTAAAGATGTATCATCAAGTTTTAAATAAATTCATCTAGAAATATTTCCAACTGATTCATCAAAGTCACAGAATAAAAGAGGCCCAGAAAAATTATTTTTCTATGCTGCCAATAGATATATCAACACTGAGAGGAAAGAAGCTTGAAAACAGACATTTAGGCATATACTTAAGAAAATGCATTTTGAGTCATTTGATGAAAGTAGCAAAACATTATGAAATAAATCAGGAGAGTTAAAAAGATATGGTATGTACTGTGTTGCAGTATTTAGATGACTCAGTTCAGCAAAGATGTCAATCTCCCTAAATTGATGGGGTTTGCATCTTTACTATAAGAGTCAAAGAAACATTTTTGTAGATGCAAACGTGATAGACTTAATATTATACATAAAAGCAAAATAACCAGAAGTAATTAAAGTAAATTTGAAAACATTAAGATCGAAGAAATCTATTTTACTGGTTCTAAAAATAATGTATAGGCATTAACCAATTAATGACAAGGATAAACATATAGATTAATTTTTAAAGACACACATTCTGAAATAGAGCCTTGCTAATAAATCTAGCTTATCTTTCAAAATGATGCGGCAGCATTTCAATGGAGAGAAGAAATTTTCTTAAATAAATAGTGATGCAATAAAAGAGTTCCCATAGAGACTTGACTTGCATGTTGGATCATGTGTAACTCAAATGTGTGGGTAGTTCAATGAAAAACAGAAGAGTATAATATGTTTGGTAAAAGAATAAAATCTTCTGACTCTAGCACTAGGGAAGGAATTCTTAAACATGATGGATCATTGCACACACTGGAACTCACAGTGGCTCTGGAAGAATGTACAAGATCCATGCAAGTTCAAGTTAATTCAACATGGGTAGGGGTGAGGCTCATGAAGTCCCACTTCTATTTGAGACGCTATTGGCTGTGAGGGGAGTCCATTTTCTTCAGAGTTACAAATCTTAAAGGACTGCACATACTCCAGGCGATGGTTCTATTCCAACTCTCATATGCAGCACTAAGTGAAATCAGTTGGTTGAGAGAGAAATAATAAGAAGAGAAAGGTATCAGGAGAAAAGAAATGGTGAGAGGATTGAGAAACAGAGAGGAGGGAATGGGACAGGTGTAATCAAGACACATTATAATGCATGCATAGTAAAAGAGAAAAGCGCAATAAATAAACAGAAAAGAGGCTAAAATGATACTCATCAAAATTAGACTTTCCCTTTCACATGTAAATTTAGAAGGCAAAAAGGCAAGCCATAAACTGAGAAAATTATTTAAATTCATTTATCTGGCAAAAGACTTTAATTGATAACATATAAAGAACTCCCAACCTCCCAACACGCTATAGAGTAAAGCAAACAATTCCTTTAAATAATGGAAAATGCACAAGGAGCCATTTTATTGTAGAAAGTATGCTGTTGGCAAATAAACTTGTGAAAAGAGTTTCAATATTAATAGCAATGAGGGAAATACAAATTAAAGACAAATAAGATATCAATACATATATCAGGATATTTTAAAAGTGACATCACATATTAGATGTAGATAAATTAGGACATTAATGCATATTTGAAATACAGATTAGAATAGACAAAATGGAAAACAGAATTAGATGTCTCTAAAAGCTAAATATGATGTACTATACAATTTAGCAATTACACTCCTGGGCATTTATCCCAGTGACATGAAAATGTTTACCCAAAAATGCCTAATTAAGGTTTAGAATGGATTTATTCATAGTAACCAAAACATGGATACAAACCAAATGCTCCATAATGGGTAAATGGTTAAACAAAAATATATACATCTACACAATTATTAGTCCTAGATTTGTTTAAAGAGCAAACTATTGAATCTTACAATACCTAAAGGAATCTCCAGAAAATTAGACTGAGAAGAATGTGAAATGGCTGAGAAACACCTAAAGAAATGTTCAACATTTTTAGTTATAAGGGAAATGCAAATCAAAACAACCCTGAGATTTCACCTCACACCAGTGAGAATGGCTAAGATCAAAAACTCAGGTGACAGAAAATGCTGGCGAGGATGTGGAGAAAGAGGAACACTCTTCCAATGTTGGTGGGATTGCAGACTGGTACAACCATTCTGGAAATCAGTCTGGAGGTTCCTCAGAAAATTGGACATTGAACCCAGCTATAGCTCTCTTGGGCATATACCCAAAAGATGCCCCAACATATAACAAAGACACATGCTCCACTATGTTTATAGCAGCCTTATTTATAATACCCAGAAGCTGGAAAGAACCCAGATGCCCTTCAACAGAGGAATGGATACAGAAAATGTGGTACATCTACACAATGGAATATTACTCAGCTATCAAAAACAATGACTTTATGAAATTCATAGGCAAACGGATGGAACTGGAAAATATCATCCTGAGTGAGGTAACCCAATCACAGAAAAACACACATAGTATGCACTCATTGATAAGTGGCTATTAGCCCAAATGCTTGAATTACCCTAGATGCACAGAACACATGAAACTCAAGAGGGATGACCAAAATGTGAATGCTTCACGCCTTCTTTAAAAGGGGAACAAGAATACCCTTGGAAGGGAATAGGGAGGCAAAGTTTAAAACAGAGGCAAAAGGAACACCCATTCAGAGCCTGCCCCACATGTGGCCCATACATATACAGCCACCCAATTAGACAAGATGGATGAAGCAAAGAAGTGCAGGCTGACAGGAACCAGATGTAGTTCTCTCCTGAGAGACACACCCAGAATACAGCAAATACATAGGCGAATGCCAGCAGCAAACCACTGAACTGAGAACGGGACCCCCGTTGAAGGAATCAGAGAAAGAACTGGAAGAGCATGAAGGGGCTTGAGACCCCATATGAACAACAATGCCAAGCAACCAGAGCTCCCAGGGACTAAGCTACTACCCAAAGACTATATATGGACTGACCCTGGACTCCAACTGCACCCATAGCAATGAATATCCTAGTAAGAGCACCAGTGGAAGGGGAAGCCCTTGGTCCTGCCAAGACTGAACCCCCCAGTGAATATGATTGTTGGGGGGAGGGCAGTAATGGGGGGAATGGGGGGAGGGGCTAGGGGGATGTTGGCCCGGAAACTGGGAAGGGGAATAATAATCGAAATGTAAATATGAAATACTCAAGTTAATAAAGATAAAAAAGAATTGAATAATGTATAATTCCGCTCTTAGAATATACTTAAAATAAAAATTATAAAAACTAGTAACAAATTGATAAGTGTTGCATATTAAAAATTTCTACTAAAGTAGGAAAGTTGCAGTGATAAAAAGGAAAAAGGTTATTTTAAATATTAAATGATTTATTTCACATTGATTTAGTGACTATAGAAATCAATATGGAGAATTCTCAAAAAGCTTAAACTAAATCAACCATGTGACCCAGCTACTTATAACTTCTTTTTCTGTTCCCAAAGTATTCAAACACCTATACCACAGATATTTGTTCAGCCATTTTAGTATATGATGTAATCATAACACCTAGGAAATGGAAACAACCTAAATGACCTTCAACCTATGAATGGATAATGAAAGTGTAATATATATATATATATATATATATATATATATATATTAGAATAATCTTCAACTGTAAAGAAAATACAAGGGATGGAAGAAAGAATCTCAGAGACATTTGAAGAAACTATAGGAGAAATGAATACATTGGCCAAAGAAAATGTTAAATCTAAAAAACCCCTAACACGAAACACCTAGGAAATCTGGGATCATGTGAAAATACAAAACCTAAGGATAGTAGGATTAAAGGAAAAAACAGAATCCCAACTCAAAGGCCCAGAAAATGTTTTCAACAAAAATCATAGAAAAATTTTTCTAATGTAAAGAAGAAGATGCCTATAAAGGTACAAATTGCATAAAGAACACCAAAGAGATTGGACCAGAAGAGAAAGTCACCTTGGTACATAATCAAAACACTAAATGTACAGAACAAAGAAAGCATATTAAAAGCTGCAAGGGGAAAAGACCAAAGCCTGACCTATTAGAGTTATATCTGACTTTTCAGTGGAGACTCTAAAAGCCAGAAGGGCCTGGACAGATTTCTGAACAATTGAGGAGACTATAGATGTCAGCCCAGATTTATTATACCCAGGTTAATATAGATGGAGAAAATAAGATATTCCATCATAAAGTTGAATTTAAACCATATCTAACTGTGTATTCACCACCACAGAAGATGGATAAAAAGAAGATTCCAACCTAAAAAGGTTAACTACATCCAAGAAAATGCTAAGAATAAATAACCTCAGACAAGCAAAATCAGAAGAAACACACACACACATTCACACACACACACACACACACACACACACACACACACACGCACGCACGCACGCACACATACACACACACATCACCATAACCAACAACAAAATAATAGAAAAGAACATTTATTGGTCATTGATATGTCTCGATACTAATGGTCTGTATCCTCCAATCAAAATATACAGGCTAAAACAACAGATACAAAAACATGTTTAATCCTTCTGCTAAATCCAAGATACACACCTCAATACTAATGATAAATATTCCCTTAGGGTAAATGGTTGGAAAAAGATATTCCAAGCAATGGACCTAAGAAGCAAGCAGGTGTAGCCATTTTAATATCTAATAAAATATACTTCAAACTAAAACTAATGAAAAGGTATAAGAAACTACATACTCATCAAAGGACAGAAACCTACCAAAAAGACATTGCAATTTGACTCTTTTTTATTTTTACTTTTTCACTTTATATCCCACTCACTGTCTCCTTCTCTGTCCCCCAGTCTTCCCCTATTTACCCTCCTCTTGTCCTCTGAGTAGGTGGAAATCCTCCAGGATATCCTCCTTCCCAGGCACATCAAGTCTCCATGAGACTACAAGCATCCTCTTTCACTAAAGCCAGACAAAGCAGCCTAGCTAGAAAAATATATCCCACATACAGACAATACCTTTTGGATAGTACCCACTCCAGTTGTTTGGGACCCGCATGAAGACCAAGCTGAATATCTATTACTTATATGCAGGGAGACAGACATTTATGTTCAGCCCATGTATGTTCTTTGGTTGGTGGTTCAGTCTCTGAGAGCCCAAAAGGTCCAGGTTAGTTGATTCTGTTGGTTTTCCTGTGGAGTTCTTAGCCCATTAGGGGCTGAAATCCTTCCTTCTATTTTTCCGTAAGAGTCATCAAGCTTCATCCATTGTTTGGCTGTGGATGTCTGCATCTGAGTCAGCTGCCAGGGGGAGCCTCTCAGACAACAGCCATGCTGGACTCCTATCTACAAGCATAGCAGAGTATTATTAAAAGTGTCAGGGATTGTGCTTGCCCATAGGATGGATCTCAACTTGGACCTGTTATTGGTTAGCTATTCCCTCGGTTTCTGAAACATTGCAATTCTTAACATCTATGCTGCAAACAACAGGGCACCCAAGTTTGCAAAAAAAAATTACTACAGCTTAAAACACATATTGATTCTCATACATTGATATTTGGGGATTTCGAGCCTCCAATACCAAACTTTACCAATGAACAGGTCATCCGGAAAAGCACTAAACAGAAAAATGCTGGAGCTAACAAATGTTATAAACTAAATGGACCTAATAGATATTTAAAGAACAAACAAACAGAAACAAATATACCTTCTCCGCGCTTAATGGAACAGTCTCAAAAATTGACCACATACTTTAACACAAAGCAAGATTCAACAAATAAAAGAATGAATGAAAATCGAGTCAAGACAGAAATAAAAAAAGAAATTAAAGACTTTCTAGAATGCAATGAAAATGAATACACAGCATACTCAAACTTATGGGATACAATGAAAGAGGTTCTTATAAGCAAATGCAAAATATTAAGTACCTGCATACAAAGACTGGAGCGATATCATACTAGCAACTTAACAGTACACCTGAAATATCTAGAACAAGAATAAGTAATCACAATGATGAGGAGTACACAGCAAGAACTAAGCAATAAAATAGAAACGAAGACAACAATAATGAAGTGTCATTAAAACGGAGAGTTGGTTCTTTGTGAAAATCCATGAGATAAATAAACCCTTATTCAAACTAATTAAAAGTCAAAGATAAAATCTCCAATTTAACAAAATCAGAAACCAAACAGGGACATAACAGAAGATACCAAGGAAGTTCAGAGAATCAGAAAGACATACTGAAATACCTGCACTTCACCAAACAGAAAAATCTAAAAGGAAAGGATATTTTTGAAAGGTACCACTTACCAATGTTAATGCAATATCAGATAACAATTTAAATAGACCTATAACCCCTAGTGAAATAGCAGTCATTATATAGAAGGGGAGAGGGAGGGTTTAGGGGCATGTTGGCCTGGAAACCGGGAAAGGTAATAACAATTGAAATGTAAGTAAGAAATACCCAATTTAATAAAGATGGAGAAAAAAAAAGTCTTCCAACACAAAAAGCCCAGAGCCAAATACCTTCAGCATGTTGAAGCCTGAAACTCTACTAGACTTTCAAAGAACAGTTAACACTAATCCTTCTCAAATTATTCCACTAAATAGAAACAGAAGAAACATTGCCTACTTCCTTTCATGAGGCCACAATTACCTTGATACCTAAAACACACAAATATTCAACAAAAAAAAAATTACTGACAAATTTTAATAAAATACTGCAAACCACATCCAAGAATATATCAAAAAATTACCAGCCATGATCAAGTAAGCCTCATCTCAGAGATGTAAGGATGGTTCAATATATGAAAATCAATCAATACATGTAATCTGCCTCATTAACAAACCGGAATACAAAACACATAATCATCTAGTTAGATGCAGAAAAGGCCTTCGGCAAAATCCAACACCCCTTCATGACCAAAGTCCTAGGGAGTTTGTGAAGATTCTGGATAGAGGGGCATACCTAAACATAAGAAAGGCAGTCTACAGCAAGGCAATAGCCTACATCAACTTAAAATGATCAAAAATCAAAGCAACACTAAAATAAGTAACAAAATAAGGTTGTCTACTCTCCCCATATATATTCAATATATTACTTAAAGTATTAGCTAGAGGAATAGGACAACTAAAGGAGATCTAGGGGATACAATTGGAAAAGGAGAAGCCATAGTATCACTATTTGCAGATGATATGATAGTATACGTAACCATCCCCAAAACTTCTACCAGGGAACTTCTCCAGCTGATAAACACTTTCAACAAAGTATCTAAATAGAAAATTAACTCACAAAACTCAGTATCCCTCCTATATATAAATTATAAGTGAATTGAAAAAGAAACACCCTTCACAACAACCAAAAAATAATGTAGAACATTTTGAGATAACTCTAACCAAGCAAGTAAAAACTTCAAGTTTTTGAAGAAAGAAATTGAAGAAGATATCAGAAAATGGAATGATTTCCCATGCTCATGAATAATTAGAATTAAAATAATAGCCATCCTACCAAAAGCAATCTACAGATTTAATGCCATTCCCATCATAATTCTAACAATTATGTACACACCTTGCAATGACAATTCTGAACTTCATATGGAAAAACGAAAACCCAGGATAGCTAGAAAAATGCTAAACAATAAAAGCACTGTTGGAGGTGTAACTGTTCCTGGTTTCAAGTTGTGCTTGAAACTACAGAGCTCCTACAATAAAAGGTACATGGGATTGGCATAAAAACAGACATAGTGGTCAATGAATCCAAACTGAAGACCCAGACATAAACCCAAACATATATGGACATCTGATTTTCAATAAAGTAGCCAAAATGCACAGTGGAAAAAATAAAGCATATCGACAAGTGGTGCTAGTCAAACTGGATGTCTGCATGTAGAAGAATGAAAAATGACTCATGCTTATCACTCTGCCTGAAACTCAAGACCGTATGGATCAAAGGCCTTGACATAAATCCAGATGTAGCAAACCTGGTAAAATATAAAGAAGTAATGGCCTTGAATTTATTGGCATAGGAGATCCTGTAAGTAACAATGGTAGCACAGGAACTAAGACCAACCATTAATAAATAGAGCCTCATGAAAGTGAAGTTTCTGTAAGACAGAGGACACCATCATTTGGACAAAGCAGCAGCATACCAAATGGAAAAATTTTTTTACCAACACTACATCCAATAGAGGACTAATACCAAAATATATTTTTAAAAGACTGAAAAAACTATATATTCAAAAACAGATAACCAAATTAAAATGTGGACAACAAAGAACTCTCAATAAAGGAATCTCAAATGACTTAGAAACAAAGATATTCAACCTATTTCTTTCTGGTTGAAAAGGTCTTAAGTCCAGCTAGAGAACTGTTGGTTACTGCCAACGTATGTATGGTAGTATTGAACCCTTAAGGTTGTTGTGGTTCATATGCACCATAGCTAGGTAAGACTGTTTTTGTTCCCTTTCTCAGAATTTCTCATCAAACACTCTGGTAATGTAAAAGCTAGTCTTCAAGGAGGAGTCTTTTAGTCAGACCCATCTTGGGGTCTCTGGGTTCTGTATCCAAAGTACATGAGGCCTTCAACAATGGGTACTTTCTTTCCAAGTTTAGGGCAACCAAAAGCAAGAGCAATAGCTGTTCTAGGAGTCTTTTGTACAACACTGACCAACAACTCAAAAGGAGTCTTTTCGTGCCTAACGCTGGGATTTTATGAGATATTCTCCAACTCTTGGAGGGAATGTTGTCAGCCTAGACAGGATATATTCATTTAAACAGGATACATATATACTGTATACAGAGATGTATATGTGATATGAAATTTCATATTGATACATAATATGGCATCTTATGACTTTTTCATACATACTGTTCTTTTACCTGAAAAGGGATCCTTTGGTGATGAAAATGCTCTGTTTGACAGCATCAATATTAACACATTGGTTGTACTAAAACTTTATAAAACATCATGACTGGGGAAATTTGGGTTAAGGATACAGTAGCTCTCTCTCTCTCTCTCTCTCTCTCTCTCTCTCTCTCCCCCCCCCCTCTGGTTTATTACAAGCATGTGTGTCTCTATATTTATCTCTGGGTAAAACGATTATTTTACAGTGTCAACACTGGCTTTTTGCTCATAATTTTGCATCTAATGTCAGAAATGCACTGGCTCAGCTCTACCACCAGCTGTCAGCAAAGCTGCCCCTCTGTGAGCTCACATGGCACATGAAGCAGATATTCTGCCATCTGTGCAAGGCCCTTCTCTAGGCCAGTCTTCCCTCAGACACAGCAGGTTCTCACTAACTACTTTATTTTGATCTTTTTTCTAACCCTCAGAACATAAGCCACGGATACGTGAATACAAATGATACAAATGCTAAGTCAGCACAATTTCTTTATTCCACTCAAGTCTTTACATCGTAATTATGACACTGCCAAGCAGCGAGTAACTAACTAGCACATATGGCTCACAACAGATGGCTCACATGTCATGGTTTCTACCCCCAAAGTTGCTCTGCTTAGTAAACCTATCAATAAACACAATACAAATAAGCATCGTAGAAAGGGAAAAGAAAGATGCACTGGGTGATGGGATCACAGATAATAAATGAGTAGATTCACAGGAAATTTCACCAGAGAATAAACACTGGAGAATACAGACCCAAGGATGAAAGATTCTTATTGGGTGTTCTTATGTTATGATATTGGTTTTGCTTGATTTTTCTTTGTTTCATTTTGTCTGATGAGAACAGTAAAGAAGCCACTAAACATAAACACTAGAGAATGTAAGGAAACTCTTTTTCCAAGTATGTGTGTCAGTAACTGGTACTAATTAATTGCCTTTACAAAGATTTGCATCTGTCATCCCATGTGCAGGTCTGCAGGTCACAAGTCTGCATGTATGCTGACCTCAGCTGGACTCAGTGACAGCTCTGCTTTGGGTTGCTCATCAGATAGACAAGGCTTGACCTTGGTTTGGATGTGATTCAAATGCATCTCTTGCACTTAGTCAAAGTTCTAATGGCAAAGAACAGCAGAGTCAAAGACAAACCAAACCATATAGGCCCAGATAAGAATTTGTCTTATGACTGCTCACAAACACCTTGGGAGAGAGAGCTCACCGCCTGGACAGGTGGGCATGCCTGAGACTGCAGAGCGGGAGAGACCACCAACACTGCTTACCAATGCCCACATCCCTGACCCAAGAGGAAACTGTATACAGCCTCTGGGAACCGGATTTTAGGGGCACTCGAACGGCAGATCCCCCGCAGTCCAGACACTGCGGGAACCTGAAGGGAACCGGTCAACAGATTTCTGCACCCAAATCCCGTGGGAGGGAGAGCTAAACCTTCAGAGGGGCAGACATGCCTGGGAAGCTAGAAGAGACTACACTCTGCACACATCTCTGACTCCAGAGGAAAACACCTAATGCCATCTGGGACCCCGGTGCACGGGGGCCAAAGGAAAAGGCGGCACAGGCACCCCTAGTTGCTGCCCTCACAGAGACCTCAAAAGCAGCCCCCACAAGCAACTTGAGCCATGGGACCACAGGTAGGACCAACTTTTCTGCTCCAAGATACCTGCCTGGTGGACTCAGGACACAGGCCCACAGGAACAGCTGAACATGTAGAGAGGAAAGACTACACGCCCGAAAGCAGGACACTCTGTTCCACTAACTAGCTGAAAGAAAACAGTGAAACAGGTCTACAGCACTCCTGACACACAGGCCTATAGGACAGTCTAGCCACTGTCAGAAATAGCAGACCAAGGTAACACCAGAGAAGTCCCGATGGCGAGAGGTAAGCACAGGAACCCAAGCAACAGAAACCAAGACTACATGGCATCATCGGAGCCCAATTCTCCCACCAAAGCAAACACTGAATGTCCAAACACACCAGAAAAGCAAGTTCTACTTTAAAATCACATTTGATCATGATGCTGGAGAACTTCAAGAAAGACATGAGGAACTCCCTTAGAGAAACGCAGGAAAACATAAATAAACAAGTAGAAGCCTATAGAGAGGAATCACAAAAATCCCTGAAAGAACTCCAGGAAAACACAATCAAACAGGTGAAGGAATTAAAAATGAAAGTAGAAGCAATAAAGAAAGAACACATGGAAACAACCCTGGATATAGAAAACCAAAGAAAGAGACAAGGAGGCAAAGATACAAGCATCACCAACAGAATACAGGAGATAGAAGAGAGAGTCTCAGGGGCAAAAGATTCAATAGAAATCATCGACATAATGGTCAAAGATAATGTAAAATGGAAAAAGCTACTGGTCCAAAACAAACTGGAAATCCAGGACTCAATGAGAAGGTCAAACCTAAGGATAATAGGTATAGAAGAGAGTGAAGACTCCCAGCTCAAAGGACCAGTAAATGTCTTCAACAAAATCATAGAAGGAAATTTCCCTAACCCAAAGAAAGAGATGCCCATAAACATTCAAGAAAGCCTGCAGAACTCAAAATAGATTGGACCAGAAAAGAAACTCCGCCTGTCACATGATCATCAAAACACCAAATGCACAAAATAAAAAAAGAATATTAAAAGCAGTAAGGGAAAAATGTCAAGTAACATATAAAGACAGACCTATCAGAATCACACTAGACTTCTCAACAGAGACTATGAAAGACAGAAGATCCTGGAAAGATGTCATGCAGACCCTAAGAGAACACAGATGCCAGCCCAGGTTACTATATCCTGCAAAACTCTCAATTAACATAGATGGAGAAACCAAGATATTCCATGACAAAACCAATTTACTCAATATCTTTCTACAAATCCAGTGCTACAAAGGATAATAAATGGTAAAGCCCAACATAAGGAGGCAAGCTACACCCTAGAAAAAGCAAGAAACTAATCGCCTTGGCAATAAAACAAAGAGAAGAAAAGCACACAAACATAACCTCACATTCAAATATGAATAAAACAGGAAGCAATAATCACTATTCTTTAATATCTCTTAACATCAATGGTCTCAAATCTCCAATAAAAAGACATAGATTAATAAACTGGATACGCAATTCTGCTGCCTACAGGAAACAAACCTCAGAGACGAAGACAGACACTACCTCAGAGTGAAAGGCTGGAAAACAACTTGTGAAGCAAATGGTCGGAAGAAGCAAGCTGGAGTAGCCATTCTAATATCGAATAAAATCGATTTTCAACTAAAAGTCATCAAAAAAGATAAGGAAGGACATTTCATATTCATCAAAGGAAAAATCCACCAAGATGAACTCTCAATCCTAAATATCTATGCTCCAAATACAAGGGCACCTACATACAGAAAAGAAACCTTACTAAAGCTCAAAGCACACATTGCACCTCACACAATAATAGTAGGAGATTTCAACACCCCACTCTAAACAATGGACAGATCATGGAAACAGAAATTAAACAGAGACATAGACAGACTAAAAAAAATCATGAACCGAATGGACTTAAGAGATACTTATAGAACATTCTATCCTAAAACAAAAGGATATACCTTCTTCTCACCACCTCATGGTACTTTCTCCGAAATTGACCATATAATTGGTCATAAAACAGGCCTCAACAGATACAGAAAGATAGAAATAATCCCATGTGCCCCATCAGATCACCATGGGCTAAAGCTGGTCTTCAATAACAATAAGGGAAGAAAACCCACATATACATGGAAGTTGAACAATGCTCTACTCAATGATAACCTGGTCAAGGAAGAAATAAAGAAAGAAATTAAAGACTTCTTAGAATTTAATGAAAATGAAGGTGTAACATACCCAAACTTATGGGACATAATGAAAGCTGTGCTAAGAGGAAAACTCGTAGCTCTGAGTGCCTGCAGAAAGAAACAGGAGAGAGCATATATCAGCAGCTTGACAGCACACCTAAAACCTCTAGAACAAAAAGAAGCAAATACAACCAAGAGGAGTAGAAGGCAGGAAATAATCAAACTCAGAGCTGCAATCAACCAAGGAGAAATAAAAATGACCATAGAAAGAATCAACAGAACCAAAAGTTGGTAATTTGGGGAAATCAACAAGATAGATAAACCCTTAGCCAGACTAATGAGAGGACACAGAGAGTATGTCCAAATTAACAAAGTCAGAAATGAAAAGGAAGCCATAACTGCACAATCAGAGGAAATTCAAAAAATCATCACATCCTACTACAAAAGCCTATATTCAACAAAACTTGAAAAATCTACAAGATATGGACAATTTCCTAGACAGATACCAGGTACCAAAGTTAAATCAAGAACAGATAAACCATTTAAACAACCCCATAACTCCTAACGAAATAGAAGCAGTCATTAAAGGTCTCCAAATCAAAAAGAGCGTCCAGATGGGTTCAGTGCAAAATTCTATCAGACCTTCATAGAAGACTTCATACCAATACTATCCAAACTATTCCACAAAATTTAAACAGATGGAGCACTACCGAATTCCTTCTATGAAGGCACAATTTCTCTTTTACCTAAACCACACAAAGACCGAACAAAGAAAGAAAACTACAGACCAATTTCCCTTATAAATATCGACACAAAAATACTCAATAAAATTCTGGCAAACCGAATCCAAGAGCACATCAAAACAATCATCCACCATGATCAAGTAGGTTTTATCCCAGGCATGCAGGGATAGTTTAATATACGGAAAACCATCAATGTGATCCATTATATAAACAAATTGAAAGAACAAAACCACATGATCATTTCATTAGATGTTGAGAAAGCATTTGACTAAATTCAACACCCCTTCATGTTAAAAGTCCTGGAAAGAATAGGAATTCAAGGTCCATACCTAAACATAGTAAAAGCAATATACAGCAAACCAGTCACTAACATTAAACTAAATGGAGAGAAACTTGAAGCAATCCCACTAAAATCAGGGACTAGACAAGGCTGCCCACTCTCTCCCTACTTATTCAATATAGTTCTTGAAGTTCTAGCCAGAGCAATCAGACAACAAAAGGAGATCAAGGGGATACAGATTGGAAAAGAAGAAGTCAAAATATCACTATTTGCAGATGATATGATAGTATATTTAAGTGATGCCAAAATTCCACCAGAGAACTACTAAACCTGATAAACACCTTCAGCAAAATGGCTGGATGTAAAATTAACTCAAATTAATCAGTAGCCTCCCTCTACACAAAAGAGAAACAAGCCAAGAAAGAAATTAGGAAAACTACACCCTTCATAATAGTCCCAAATAATAACTTTGTGTGACTTTAACCAAGCAAGTAAAAGATCTGTATGATAAGAACTTCAAGCCTCTGCAGAAAGAAATTGAAGAAGACCTCAGAAGATGGAAAGATCTCCCATGCTCATGGATTGGCAGGATTAACATAGCAAAAAAGGCCATTTTACCAAAAGCGATCTACAGATTCAATGCAATCCCCATCAAAATACCAATCCAATTCTTCAAACAGTTAGACAGAACAATTTGCCAATTCATCTGGAATAACAAAAAACCCAGGATAGCTAATACAATCCTCAACAATAAAAGGACTTCTGGGGGAATCACTATCCCTGAACTCAAGCAGTATTACAGAGCAATAGTGATAAAAACTGCATGGCATTGGTACAGAGACAGACAGATAGACAACTGGAATAGAATTGAAGACCCAGAAATGAACCCACACACCTATGGTCACTTGATTTTTGAGAAAGTAGCCAAAACCAACCAATGGAAAAAAGATAGCATTTTCAGTAAATGGTGCTGGTTCAACTGGAGGTCAGCATGTAGAAGAATGCAGATTGACCCATGCTTATCACCCTGTACAAAGCTTAAGTCCAAGTGGATCAAGGACCTCCATATCAAACCAGATACACTCAACTAATAGAAGAAAAAGTGGGGAAGCATCTCAAACACATGGGCACTGGAGAAAATTTCCTGAAAAAAACACCAATGGATTATGCTCTAAGATCAAGAATCGACAAATGGGATCTCATAAAACTACAAAGCATCTGTAAGGCAAAGGACACTGTTGTTAGGACAAAACGACAACCAACAGATTGGGAAAAGATCTTTACCAATCCTACAACAGATAGACGGGCTTATATCCAAAATATATGAAGAACTCAAGAAGTTAGATTGCAGGGAGACAAATAACCCTATTAAAAATGGGGTTCTGAGCTAAACAAAGAATTCACAGCTGAAGATTGCCGGATGGCTGAGAAACACCTAAAGGAATGTTCAACATCTTTAGTCATAAGGGAAATGCAAATCAAAACAACCCTGAGATTTCACCTCACACCAGTGAGAATGGCTAAGATCAAAAACTCAGGTGACAGCAAATGCTGGCGAGGATGTGGAGAAAGAGGAACCCTCCTCCACTGTTGGTGGGATTGCAGACTGGTACAACCATTCTGGAAATCAGTCTGGAGGTTCCTCAGAAAATTGGACATTGAACTACCTGAGGACCCAGCTATACATCTCTTGGGCATATAACCAAAAGATGCCCCAACATATAACAAAGACACGTGTTCCACTATGTTCATAGCAGCCTTATTTTTAATAGCCAGAAGCTGGAAAGAACCCAGATGCCCTTCAACAGAGGAATGGATACAGAAAATGTGGTACATCTACACAATGGAATATTACTCAGCTATCAAAAACAATGACTTTATGAAATTCATAGGCAAATGGATGGAAATGGAAAATATCATCCTGAGTGAGGTAATCCAATCACAGAAATGCACACATGGTATGCACTCATTGATAAGTGGCTATTGGCCCAAATGCTTGAATTACCCTGGATGCACAGAACACATGAAACTCAAGAGGGATGACCAAAATGTGAATGCTTCACTCCTTCTTTACAAGGGGAACAAGAATACCCTTGGCAGGGAATAGGGAGGCAAAGTTTAAAACAGAGGCAGAAGGAACACCCATTCAGAGCCTGCCCCACATGTGGCCCATACATATACAGCCACCAAACTAGATAAGATGGATGAAGCAAAGAAGTCCAGGCCAACAGGAACTGGATGTAGATCTCTCCTGAGAGACACAGCCAGAATACAGCAAATACATAGGCGAATGCCAGCAGCAAACCACTGAACTGAGAATGGGACCCCTGTTGATGGAATCAAAGAAAGGGACTGGAAGAGCTTGAAGGGGCTTGAGACCCCATATGAACAACAATGCCAACCAACCAGAGCTTCTAGGGACTAAGCCACTACCCAAAGACTATACATGACTGACCCTGGGCTCCAATCTCATAAGTAGCAATAAATAGCTTAGTAAGAGCACCAGTGGAAGGGGAAGCCCTTGGTCCTGCCAAGACTGAATCCCCAGTAAACGAGATTGTTGGGGGGAGGGTGGTAATGGGGGGAGTATGGGGAGGGGAAGCCCGTATAGAAGGGGTAAGGGCTAGGGTGATGTTTGCCCGGAAACCGGGAAGGGGAATAATAATCGAAATGTAAATATGAAATACTCAAGTTAATAAAGTTAAAAAAAAGAATTTGTCTTACATCACATCTAATACTCTGTTAGTAACTATGAGCCTGTTCCTGAGACCAGTATCAATGCAATAGCCCAAATTGATCACATCAGGAGGGAACAAGAATATTTGTCCAAACTCTTCTGTTATTTCACAAACTACAAACTTCTTTCTAGCGTTCTCAATAAGGAGGCTATAGTGGTATTTCACAATATTCAAATGAGAAATCATGTAATTGAAACGGAAAGCTTTAGCTGAGTCTGCACTTTTCAGCTCAACTGTGTTTGAGGACAAGTTTCTCAACCCTAGCAATACTAGCAATTTGGACTAATCATTGTTAGGGGTGAGAAGAAGACTATCCTGTCGAAATATGCTTAGTAACATGTCCAGCCTTCCCCACTAGACGCCCAGAATAACTTCAAGTCATGATGACCAAAACTGTCTTTATCATTGCCAATTGATCCACACAAATCAAATTTATCAATGTTTTAGAATAAGTATCTTAGAGAAATATTCAGCATTCAAGGTTTGCTATGAATGGTCAACAAAAAAATTCTAATAACGAAATATTTTGTGTCTATATAAACTATGAATACTCTAGTAAACCTGTGTTCTTCTCTATAGACTTGACATATCACCCTTAGAGACTTACAATGATCTTATCAGGAGAGTTTTACCTCCCACTATAAATACTGGAATTAAGCAACATTAATAAACAAAGAAGAGAATCTTAAATTTAAACACGAATTTTTCTGTTTAAAATGATTTTTTAATAGGAGTACATACAATTACCACCCCTACAATAATTTCTGAGTGTTATAATCATGTCCATTCTGCTTGTCAAGCATCCTTTTGATATACAAATGATACAAATGTATGGCAAACTACAAGCTGCTAGAAAATAAGCCAGTTCTTAAAATGAATTACTGAGGATTCTTGATCAATCACATCACAAACAGTAAGTGATTAAAAATATTTTAATGGTCTCCAATTGCTATGGATGGTATAGCTGCAACATATGCATGCCATCAAAAATACTTGTGTTCTTACCAGCTTACACCCAACAAAATCATGATCCAAAGTACAGTTTTTGAGTGAAGACTGTGTAAATTCATCTCACTTAACAAATTGGTAGAAAATTCAAAGCGGAAAATATTCCTCACACTTAGATCCTTCTAAAGTGTGCCCATCACCTTCAGAAAACAATGGAAAATTATTTGTTAAGTGTGTAAGAGCCTAAAATGTTAGCAACATCCCATCTGTATCTTCACCCATAGCTTACCCTACTGATTCAGTACAACTTAACCCTCCCCAACACCACGTTCTTACTGATGCTTGGACACAAGAAACAGCATCTCCAGATATCGGTTCTCCATCTCATGGACCACATACTTAGCAGCCACACTCCTTTACAGACTTTTTCACTTTTGTTCAAATACTCCTCCCTCTACAAAACCTTTGTAGACCAGTATAAATGAGAATTCCCTTTCTTTGACTGCCAACTTCTCTTGCTTTGCTTTTATCGAAAAATATATTTGCTGTCTTCACCAACAGAATAGAATGTGAGCACAGACAGGAACTCTTTGCTCATTACTCTTATTCCAGAAATGAGGGTACATTGTAGGTCTTCTATAAACATTTAGAAAGCAAGGAAATAATTAAAAAATAAATAGAGGTTGACTTCTAAGTCTTCTTAATATTTATGGTATTCTTGTGCAATCAATTAGACTACTCTATCATAACTACCAAACACACTATAAATTCAAGAATTGTCCTCTCTAATAGTGACTGCATTTGCAGTGACTAAAATCATTATGTTACCCAGCACATGCCATCTGTAAGTTTACCTGTGTATTTGGTGAATCTCACTGAAGATTGGTAGCAAGAGGAAGTATGTGACACATAGTGCTTCAAAGTTAATAGTTCTTCATTCTGAAAAAAAATGATGAACTTCAGTCTCCACTTCTCCCTGTGGATCCTCTTTGGGCATACCAAGTTCCCAGCCCCGTCTTTTCTCATCTGCCCTCTTTGTGTTGTCCACATAAATAAGAGAACAAGTTTCTGTCTTCATCTCACTCAATTCAGTCATCTCCTTTAGGGAGTTTAGTCTTTCTAGCTTCATCCTGTTTAGTCTCTCCCTCCATTCCAAGAAACTCTTCCAGGCATCTATCTAAACACGATTCATCTCTACGTTTTGAGGACACATTAAGGCAGGATGGACAACTAGAAACTGCCTCTGTGTAGCCTTGTGAAGGAGTAGAACCTTGAAAAAAGTAAAACAGGCTCTATTTACATAAAATAAGAAGCAGAAGTACACCAGTTTATGGTGGAAAGGTGTGAAAAGTGTATATAATAGAGAGAAGATGACAGAGCTGCATTGAAAGCTATTAAATCCTTTGAGAAGCAACCATGAACAGATATGACCTGCTGCCCTGCTGAGAAACACTGCTTGGGCCAGGATGGGGTTAATGATGGTGGTAATGGCCTCTCTGGACATTGATACTACAAGAAAAACAAACTGGAAAGAGAATGAGCACCCTACAACCAAGAGCTGTGTATACTTAAAGCAGATCAGTGGAGACTGCAGCAAAAGTGTAGCGTGGGAACCTGGAGAGAAGCCTAAGCTTCTCCCTGAGCACTGCAGAGTGACTCACTTAATGAATTTGTAAGTGGGATCACCTTCAGCACCAACTCAGTGAGCTACAACAGGGGAATGTAAGAATTATGAGTTTGGCACAGTCTTGCCAAAGGATGTAAATAGAGCAGGAAAGAACAGTAAACTATCAAGAGCACTGAAAAGAAACAAATGAACAAAAACAAAACCAAGACCCACACAGCTGAGATATAACCAGAAAACGAACAGCTAGCAGCAAAAGTAAGCACAAACACCTAGGTATTTTCACAGCCCCTCACAACCTCACAAGAAGCCATGTAGAGAAAGTCTAGTCCCCAGCGCAGCAATAGTGTAGATGCAGGATGCTCCTCCAGACTAAACCACCATCCCAAGAGTACACATGGACTGACCCCATGGCTCCAGCTGCGCATGTAGCAGAGGATGCCCTTGGTGGGCACCAATGGGAGGAGAAGCCCTTGCTCTTGCCAATGCTGAGCCCCCCACCAGTGTAGAGGAATGTCAGGACTGGGAGGTGAGAAGGGTTGGGTGGATGGGTGAGGGAACACCCTCATAGAAGAAGGGGGAGGGGAAATGGGATAGGGAGTTGCTGGAGGGGAAACCAGGAAAGTGTATATATATAATTAAAAAAAGATAAATGAAAGAAATGTAGTTGCAGGTGGTAAGCATCAAGATTCTCCCAATCTACAGAACCAGCTGCAAAAACCAAGTCAGGGACAAGAGCTGCCATATTGTTCTGCACTAGGGAGCAATATTGAATGGTGTTATAATACTTTCTATTGAATTTATTTTCATTTTTATCATCTTATAGTCACTTACACTCCTTATAATTTGTGTAGTAGCTTTTGTTTTAGCTTACAGCTTAACTAAGTAGACTCTATATTATTTCTTTTCTGTATCTATTCTAGATTTATATTTCTTGTAGGTCTAGCTTATATACTTTTTCTTTTATTGATTCCTTTCCTCCTTTTCACATTCCCTTCTTTGTAAGTCTTAATCCTCATAGCATGCTTATTTCTAAGATACTATGAATTATATATTTTTCCTAACCAGTACTGGAATGGCACTGTATCTGGACCTTAATGGGAACACACCAGAAGCACGGGGGCATCTTTTACTGCAGGTTACTGCAGAGACTGCTGTCAAAACATTGTATATCTTACTGACATTGTCACCGCACATACTAAATAGTACTATGAAGCATAAACTCAAGTGGAGACCCAGGAAGAGTCACCCAAAACATAGCAAACCCACAGAAGTAATGAGAAAAGAAAAAAATGAAACTGAAAGATATATCCTTCATACAGATATGAAAAACACAGTAAATTAAAAAAAAAGATTACTACCTTCTACAATACAGAGAAAGTCATTGTGAAAGGGAGTTCTTGCATCTGAGAACATTATACAGATAGAACATGCTGTAATTAGGGATATATATGAATTGACACATAAGTATATGCCTGTAACAACAATGAATGTAAAAAACAAGCCAAGAATTTGAAGACAGATGGCAATATAATATAACAAGTTTTATAGGGAGAAAAGGGACAGGATACATTATTTAATTATTTTATAATATCAAAATGGAAAAAAAAGTGTATTCCCCCTTCTCTGCTCTCTGTCCTTTTCACTCTCTTGCCCTTTACAATGGAGAGGCACATTCAGAATACCCTCTCTAGATTCCAAACCTCCAAATTAAAAGTCAAATGAAGTTATTTTCTTTGCAGATTATCCAGCACTTACTAATTCTGTTACAGCAGCACACAGTGAACTAAGACAACTTTCTAGATCCCTACTACACCGAGATAGTGATTAATAACAATACCCTCATGCTTGCTGACTTCTTGTGTCTCTGTAGGTTTCTATCCCAATAAGTGCTCTTCCAAATGACTTCTCATGTATACTGTCTAGCTATTCACCTTTGTACTCTACACAGGTTCACTCTGTGTATATAGAAATCATGGAGAGTCATGTACGAAATCATAAAAGCAAGAAGCCAAGATAGAAGAGAGGGGTACTCGGGAAATGTAGACGGATAAAGATGTTCTAAAATATTTTATATTATTTTTGAGCAAGAGAACTATGTTATCTAATATTTTTAAGTATAAAGAAGAAAAGTTAAGTCAATAGCCACTAGAAAATAATGTTTTTAAAAGAGGAAATAATTCAAATCAGTATGGGACAGCTTCCTGTTCTACTTCATATTCCTTGACCTGGCCTAGAGAATGGCATCAATGGCCTTGGAAGTGAAGTCACATCAGGTGCAAGAGAGAAGTCAGGTCATAGTTAGTCAGCATTATGTTTACAAAGATGTTGAATGTTGCCGAGGAGGCCACTTTTAGCTAATCTAAAATTGGAAATTTTTTAAACCAAAGAGGAAAATCGACTAAATTTTCTACTGTTTGTGAGTGGAAGAAACTTAACCATTATATATATTATTCTCTTAGGAAATAAATTGACATTAAAATATAATTCTCCATCCTACCTCTTTATACCCGCATAGAGAAGACAGATGACTAAAAGGATAATTAAAATACAGCTATTATCCATATACTACAATAATAATTCCAAAAAGATAGCTAACCTAAATATAGAAGGGAAATTAAAATATATTTTGAAAAAAATCCAAAACTATAAGGAAATTTTTCTTAAACATTGGGGCAATAATCTCACCACCCAGAAGACAAAACCAAGCAAATCTCAAAAATCAAGCAAAGACAGCCAGGTCTACCTAGAGAGTTCAAAGCAAACAAGGATTACATAGTGAGAACCTGTCTCAAAAAATGGGAGGAATACGGAAAAATGAAAGAAAAATACTAATAAGTTTGATGGTATTAAAAATAAGGACTTCTAGTCATCAAAAGAAATGAAGCTTTAACATGTAAGACATGTGATGGGAAAAGACACGTATACTACATGCACCTGGCATATTACTTCTATGAGTCAGAAAGAGTAAAATATTCCATAAAGAAGCATGAAACTTTAACTGGCATTCAAAAAAGAAAGCATCTGCATGAGTGATAGAATCTGATAATAACAAAACAAAAATTATAGCCACCATAAGACACACCACACAGTCATAAGAACAGTGAATCTCTGACAGTGGCCATTGCTACTGGGAATGATTATGTACTGGAATGTACAAGCATGGCAAGGAGATCAAGTTGGGAAGAACATTTTGTCAGTATCCTTTAAAACTAAATATTTACATACTCTCTGATTCCTGCCTATGTAGTATGAGGGGTGCTTATTTCTAACAAACATTAAGGACAAAGTTGTTCACAATAACATTATTTGAAAAAATGAAGACCAAAGATATAAGTGCCCATGAATATTACTATGTATATAATTCATGTCATGCTTAGTGGGACATTATATACAGATAAATGTAAAAGAAGTATAGCCATATAGTACAACCCAAAGTAAGTTTTCTACAACATAACTGAATGAAGTAAGTCAGATTTAGGATTATACATGCTGCATGACTCAATTTACATGAAGTTCTAAAATGTTCATGAATCACTGCAATATTAAAAGCAAGGCAAGTTCACCCTGAGAATGCAGAGGTGTTCATTAAGAATGGTTGTATGAAGAGGTTACTGTCGATTCCTTGGCCTAAATAGTGGTTACCTGGGCAAATAAGTAAGTTGAATGTTACAGTTGTGAAATTATCTGCATGAACGGAATCACACACATACACACAAAGGCAAAACGTGGGCCTAAAGAGTTGGTTCACAAGTGAAAAATACTTCATGCTCTTGCAGAGGATTCAGGTTCAAGTAATTCTCCATAATCATATCACAAACGCAGTTCCAGGAAATCCAATGTCCTGAAATCCTACAGGCATGTGTACACACAGGGTGCACATATATACATTTGGGAGCAAATATAAAATAAATTAAATGAAATCTTTAAAAGTAATGTCAAAGTTCTCACACCCCTATTAGAAAAAAATCCATAAAGACTTGATTTTTAAACATCACACTGAAAGAAAAAATAGCTTAATGTTTTCATTTATTTATAAAATTAACCATAATATTTTCTGCAAGTAATAAGAAAGCAGCATGTAGAATAGGAAACAGTATTATTGATCTAGTGATGGTATCAGAGAGAATGACATTATAAGTCACTTTAGCTAAAAATAACTTTAAAATAAAGATGGCTTAAAGAACTCAGGTGGGAGATTAAGTATCACCTTTCGTTTGAACATGCCTGAGCACAGAACTTATTTTTGTATCTTCGTAGAGCTGAAAGGACTCCAGTGTTTTCAAGCTTTGCCATATCATAAAGAGAACATTTGAGAATGAAAGCTTGAGAAACTGAACCAAAGTCACACAGACAGTTAGATGCTAAGGAAGGAGCTTTGGGCCATACTTTAACCCACATACTTTCTACTGCCTGCACTTCTATGTACTATAGCCATGGAGCCCATACTTACAGAACATCATGTGTAACTAAGCTACTTTTCTACATGCCATGAGAGTGAATTAACACTATCCAACTTTATTTGTACCAAATAAATGAGCTGGTCTCTACCAAGCAGAGTGCTATCCATTAGAAGTTTAGCATTTAATTACTGAGCTTCATTTGTTTTATTCCTCTCCAAAAACTAGATTCTTCTAAGCCTACAAGAGTTATTCAATGAGTATGTGTGCCATACGTCTGTGGGAGCTGTTGTTGGCAAACTTTATCTGCATTGCTATTTCCTCTTCCCAAAAGGCAGCAAGTCAGCCCCCGTTTCCTCTATGAAGGGGAGCTCCTTCTCAATACGTTTTATAAGGTGATATTTTCAGATTAATATTAACAAGGAAATGTTCCTGCCCTCACTGCTCATGATTGCCCACATTTCTGCAATTCCTTCAGCACCTGAAAGACAGTGCCTTCTCTAACTTATCACAGAAGTAAAAATGAATGGAATGAGAACTGAGAATGAGTAAGCCTGACCCTCCCAATGTACCTTAGTATGTCTTACTAATGCATCGATAGATATCTGAGGAATCCTGTGGTGTAGGTGTGAAATAGGTCCTCCTTTTTGTTCAGCTTTATCCCCCTTTTCTAAATGCAAATATGTCTGAATTAATATACCAAAGTCTTAATTTAGATTATCAGTTCTTGTTCCTCCAAAATAGACCCAAGAAAGAACTCAAGACCTTGGGCATTGACCACAGCGGACAATCGCCATGATGACCTCAGATGAGTCCACCTGCATGAAACGGGGAGACAGACCTGAAGGAGCAGCAATTGTGTGCTGTTAAATTGTCTCTGTGAAGCTTTCTATGGGTGGTAATAACCATAATTGTCATCATAATCATTAGAGAAGCTGATATTTATTGGAGGCTTATGTTCCAGTCACTTAGCTGAGAGCATGCCTTTGTGTTGAGGCCATAGATGGGTTTCTTTGTGAATTTTAAATTTCCATTTATGACCTGTGATGGCCAACCAAAGGATTATGACCAGATTGTGGTACATAACTCTTGCTTTCACCTCTAAATTAAGTGGATGATTGCCTCCTTTGTAGTATTGCCAAGATAAAATACCTTCATTCCAATAATAAATCCGAGATCCATTGGCTACATCGGAAAAGGATCTCTTGCTTTGGCTATCGCTACACCAGCGTTAATCTTAGAGTTAAACTAACTACAGCTTGCTGTTTGTCTTCAACTCCTTCATCCCTAATTTTGTGTATGAAATGACAAGTCACAGAGCTCTCGTGATCATTAAGCATTTTGTAAAATTCTTAAAATAGTAACGGCTTTAAGATTCCTAGAATGGCTTACATGGAACACCAGAATCCTCACAATCACACGGTGATAAGTCCTTTTGTTATCACTTCATGTTAGTGGAATAAATCTGTGCCGGGTCCTGAAATGTGAGGGGTCAGAAGTAAAGTGTGCACAAACCATTTACACAACAGTCTTTTATTTGGTCACCAAGGCTATTTAATCCAATAGCCTCAGTTATCTTGAGTCAAAACCTTCCTGCAAGGCTATACATGGACTAGTTTCTTATATACATCTGGTTATTTTTTGTTCCAGGCTCTGTTTCCTTTCAGAAACACGGCGGAGGCTAACTGCAGGCATATCCTTCCCTTACTACTTCAATCTCTGAGGCCTGGACAAATAAAAAATGCATTTGGAATGTAAAGATGGGACTGTAGCTATCTTTCTTTTACCTGAAAATATTCAGTTCCCTTGAGAATGCCAAAGCCTGGCAGAGATTCAGGATAGTCTGTTTTCCCAACCCTGGCTTAGACTTCCTCCTCAGAAGCAAGTACCAGATGCACGACTGAGTAGAAGAAGAAAGGATGGCAAACATCTCCATACATTATTACATCCTGCTTGAACAAGATGTTCTTTAAGTATGTGATTGGGAACACCTGCAGCTCAGCAGACAGGCAGGCTCCCACTGCTTGCTCATTCCTGAGAAACCAAACTGACCCCCCTTCTTATTGCTATGCTATCAGTTGAACATCAAGCATTAGATGCTTGGAAGAGGTCCAGGAAAGGAAAGCACAGGTTGGAATGTAGCTCATGCTGAGGAAACAAACCTACCTACTTCCTAGTGAACACTAGTGTTGGCTTTCTGCAGACCAGAAGGCTCTCACCTCTTAAAGTGGCCCTGCTGCTCGGCTACATATGACCCCACTTCTCACCCCTAGTGATTGATGTAGGACAAAACATCTCCTGGTGGCTGTATTCCAAGTAGTTTTGATTGCAGCTGCTTCCAGTGTTCTATTCCTGGCTTTTACCAAGAAACAGAATCCAAGCAAATGTAAACTTTTAGTTCTTACTGAGATACCCCCTCCCTCTCTCTCTCACTCTCGTGCTCTCTCTCTCTCTCTCTCTCTCTCTCTCTCTCTCTCTCTCTCTCTCTCTCTCCCTCCCTCCTCCATCCCTCCCTCCATCCCACCCTGGTAGGGTGTGTGTCTGTGTGTGTGTCTGTGTGTGTGTCTGTGTGTGTGTCTGTGTGTGTGTCTGTGTGTGTGTCTGCCTGCCTGCCTGCCTGCCTGCGTGCCTACCTGTGAATTTCAAATATGATGCCGGAAGCTAAAACTCATAGGATTTCTGGCAACTGAAGAAGGAAGAAGTTTACAAGGTAAGGGACAAAAGATATAAACTGAAACACCCAAGAAGAGGGAAAAAGATTGCGAGTTGGAGGCCCTCCCAAATTAAATAGTGAAAGCCTTCTTTCAAAAACAAAACAAAACAAACGAAAAATAGATATCCCAAATATGAGTTCCATAAAGACCATGGAAATGGACTAAAATGTATTTTGGATCTTATATCTTACTTTAATACATGGTACCTATAAAGTCTAAGGCCAATTATCATGAAAGTACACACATACATCTGGACTCAGTCAGAGAGTAGCAGAATGGTTCTGGGATAACAGGCTAGATGCAGCACTGGGGTTAATTCACACAATAGGGAAGTCAGCTAATGAGTGGCCAATGTGTACACTATGAAATGGGCCTATCTCTTATGACATATTGAGATTAGATATGAAAGAAAATTTTGAGATATGTAGTTCTATCTAGAACAAGTTTGACACATTTCATATCACTTCAATTTCCCAATAGACTGCATCCCCTGATACAAGTTCTCTGACCAAAGTTGAGTAACTCACTAAATATATGTGTGCATGTAGCCCTGACACTGATAGGATTGTGGAAGAGAATAGAGTGTAGTACTTTATAGTCGTTATCTGTGCTTAAGAGATCATTTATAAGAGGTAAATTGAGAAGATTACCTCCAAAGAAGACTAACATGTTTTAGCAAAGTTGTGACTTACATTTATACCTCTCTGATTCTGTGCACAAGATAACTATGATGCTTCCCACCATCTGATTCTCTCTTCTGGCTCAGTAATTCCCCAGGGAGTTAGTATGTATATATTGTATGTATTTGCCACTAAACCCACCAGAACCCAGATTTAAATAATAGGATTATAGAAATCTGTAGTTTATTTTGGATCTTGCTGCCACAAGAAAACTACACTTTAGCCAATTCCCAAGGGGGTGATGATGACTGCATCACTTTGAGTTCTGGCAGGATAGAGGTGGCTTTTCTACATAGTCATTTTAATAAAAGAAATTTATACAGAGGTACACATAGGTTAATAGGAGCCAGTTGGGGTCAGTGAAACAAGCGCAGATGAGCAGTTGTTGGAAGCCAGGATTCCTGGAGGCTGGGGGCAGAAGTACCATTGCAGAATGCTGGTGAGGTATGCAACTACAGGAGCAGTCATGCTGCCTGCTATGGCTGAAATGGTAGACATAGCTTCTTTGTTCCTACCCGAAGATATCATTCTAGCCTATTCAACAGGAAAGCAGAGTGCATGAGTGCCCAGAGAGTGGCACATCTGTCAAGAGAAACTTCTAGAGCAAAGACATGGGAGAGAACAGATTTGGAGAGAAAATGGGTACTTAGTTATCCTCTCAGGCCAGTTAATTCTCTTTTCTAATTATTTTATTTTATCTTTGAGATTATAACTACAATATCTCTAACTTTCCATTCATCCTTCCAAATCCTATTGGGATTGGGCTCTCTTTCATTTTTTTTCTTTTTCTTTTTTATTATTAACTTGAGTATTTCTTATATACATTTCGAGTGTTATTCCCTTTCCCGGTTTCCGGGCAAACATCCCCCTCCCCCCTCCCCTTCCTTATGGGTGTTCCCCTCCCAACCCTCCCCCCATTGCCGCCCTCCCCCCACCAGTCTAGTTCACTGGGGGTTCAGTCTTAGCAGGACCCAGGGCTTCCCCTTCCACTGGTGCTCTTACTAGGATATTCATTGCTACCTATGAGGTCAGAGTCCAGGGTCAGTCCATGTATAGTCTTTAGTTAGTGGCTTAGTCCCTGGAAGCTCTGGTTTCTTGGCATTGTTGTACATATGGGGTCTTGAGCCCCTTCAAGCTCTTCCAGTTCTTTCTCTGATTCCTTCAACGGGGGTTCTATTCTCAGTTCAGTGGTTTGCTGCTGGCATTCGCCTCTGTATTTGCTGTATTCTGGCTGTGTCTCTCAGGAGCGATCTACATCCGGCTCCTGTCGGTCTGCACTTCTTTGCTTCATCCATCTTGTCTAATTGGGTGGCTGTATATGTATGGGCCACATGTGGGGCAGGCTCTGAATGGGTGTTCCTTCAGTCTCTGTTTTAATCTTTGCCTCTCTCTTCCCTGCCAAGGGGATTCTTGTTCCCCTTTTAAAGAAGGAGTGAAGCATTCACGTTTTGATCATCCGTCTTGAGTTTCATTTGTTCTAGGCATCTAGGGTAATTCAAGCATTTGGGCTAATAGCCACTTATCAATGAGTGCATACCATGTATGTCTTTCTGTGATTGGGTTAGCTCACTCAGGATGATGTTTTCCAGTTCCAACCATTTGCCTACGAATTTCATAAAGTCGTTGTTTTTGATAGCTGAGTAATATTCCATTGTGTAGATGTACCACATTTTCTGTATCCATTCCTCTGTTGAAGGGCATCTGGGTTCTTTCCAGCTTCTGGCTATTATAAATAAGGCTGCAATGAACATAGTGGAGCACGTGTCTTTTTTATATGTTGGGGCATCTTTTGGGTATATGCCCAAGAGAGGTATAGCTGGATCCTCAGGCAGTTCAATGTCCAATTTTCTGAGGATCCTCCAGACTGATTTCCAGAATGGTTGTACCAGTTTGCAACCCCACCAACAATGGAGGAGTGTTCCTCTTTCTCCGCATCCTTGCCAGCATCTGCTGTCCCCTGAGTTTTTGATCTTAGCCATTCTCACTGGTGTGAGGTGAAATCTCAGGGTTGTTTTGATTTGCATTTCCCTTATGACTAAAGATGTTGAACATTTCTTTAGGTGTTTCTCAGCCATTCGGCATTCCTCAGCTGTGAATTCTTTGTTTAGCTCTGAGCCCCATTTTTTAATAGGGTTATTTGTTTCCCTGTGGTCTAACTTCTTGAGTTCTTTGTATATTTTGGATATAAGGCCTCTATCTGTTGTAGGATTGGTAAAGATCTTTTCCCAATCTGTTGGTTGCCGTTTTGTCCTAACCACAGTGTCCTTTGCCTTACAGAAGCTTTGCAGTTTTATGAGATCCCATTTGTCGATTCTTGATCTTAGAGCGTAAGCCATTGGTGTTTTGTTCAGGAAATTTGATGAGAATGACACAACTAGAAGCCACATAGGGTTCCATACAACGAAACTGTAGAGTTGCATGAGGTTATAACAGCAGCAAAGAGGACCAACCGTTTGATGGAACCCACTCCCTTGCTCAATAGCACAAGGTCCTTTATAATGCTAAAACCAGACATGAGCTTTTGATTTCATTTAAATAGCAATTCAAGATAAAGTCTCCCTGCACACTAATATAAACTTTATTCCTTTTTATTCTAATGCTACAGCAACCCTTAATGAATTTTAAAAATAACAGAAATTTGGGAATCTAGAGTGACTTGCAAATATCCCAGCAGACGTGTCTACTTCTCAGAGCCAACACAGTGTAGAAGTGTTATTTTTATGCACACAGAGAAGGACAAAATGAAAATTAACTGAAAGCTGTCAGGTACCAAACTGACAGAGTGAGGAATTCCCATGTGGAAATCGCTAGGAAGAGGTGTCCTCTGAAAAGACAACTAGAAATGTGACTCTACACTAAGAGCATTCGATGACGGTAACCTAAGATAAAGGCCCATGTCTGTGAGAGCTTTGTCACACTACCATGATCCCTTCTCTTCCTGGGAGAATATGACCATCTCTCTGATTGCAATCTAAAACATCGATCATGCTGAGCTTCTGAAATTCAAGTTGTTCAGGGTTCTGTGGCACTTTCCTTCTTTTTTTCCCCCTTTCTGCCTCCTGTGAAAACCTCTTTTCACCCTGTTGAAATCAAACATGGACTTGGAGAAAAAGAATCACTGTGTATGTATCTTTTGTTACAGTTTCCTTTTGTACTTTTTTTCTGTACTGTGTGACTTTGTCAACTTAAAAATAATATATATATATATATATATATATATATATATATATATATATATATATATATATATATATATAAATGAGGAGCAAAACTCTGAACATGTTGCCTTCAGCCATTCTTCTTAGCATTTTTAGCAAGAACTAGACCCACAAGAGACTTGTGCTGGGCAGGGAAGTTCTGCTTTAATTTCTGCCTCTGACTCAGTCTCATTTCTGCTCCAAACTAGGGCAGTAATGTGCAGCAGTAGCAGCACTGATCTCTATTGTTCCTTTGATTCCGGGGCTACAGGAGCTGAGCTCTTTTAACTCCAGATGGGCCAATGCACAGCCCAAGTTCTGTGCGTCCTCCCTGCTGTGCTATTCTCTGACCTCTGCTCAGAAGTTGGATAAGAAGAATAGAAGCAAAAGTCTTACACTGCAGATCTGTCTAAGCTTAGACAATCTGTGTAGCGATGTACTGGGTAAAAGGAAAAATAATGATGCCAGAAGTCAATTACGTATGATGGCCTCAGCTCCAGATGTTTCACATCTCACTCACATAGCACAGTCTCTCCTTAGTTCCTGCTCTTGGGTTTGCTGAGTAACTGTGCACCTTGCTGTTTCCTCCCTTTTCTTGAGTATGTCATCCCTTCTGCCCATTCACACATGACCTCTCTGCTCAATTGAACCTTCTTTCTCTCCCCACCCTTTGCACGGGTGTGCAGCCAGCACTGCTGCACTGGTGCACTGTGAAAAACCATGCAGCAGAAAACAGCAAGAACAACTGGAAACTGGTTACATGAACTCAAAGGAAAGAAAGAAAGAAAGAAAGAAAGAAAGAAAGAAAGAAAGAAAGAAAGAGGGAGGGAAGGAGGGAGGGAGGGAAGGAAGGAAGGAAGGAAGGAAAGAGAGAAAGAGAGAAAGAGAGAAAGAAAGAAAGAAAGAAAGAAAGAAAGAAAGAAAGAAAGAAAGAAAGAAAGAAAGAAAGAGAAGAAAGAAAGAGAAGAAAGATGAAGGAAGTACTCTCTCCAGCTAGCAAATATATTTAGGGAAATTGGCCTTGAATTTAGACTGTACAAAGGCAACTCTTGCCTTTGCCTACAAACCTAAGGCCATCTTCCAAGAGTCAATCCAATCAAAGTCAGTCCCTCTTGAAAAACACATTGTGAAGGCTCATTTTATATAAATATTTTAATTAATAGATACCCTCATCACACATGAGAAGCATTGCGCATTAACACTCACCAGAGACCCTGAAATTAGATTGATTATCTGCATCTTAATTTGCTTTTCTCGACACCGCTAATTTATTTTTAATAGGTCTGTAATTTAGCCTTCTCGATTTCTTATTCTGCTTGGCAAAGTTGCTCGCCTCTAGCTCACCAACCTGTCTCTGTAACCTTTAGGCACTGATGTCTGCACAGTGTATTAATTTTTGAATTATCAAGCTTAGTGTGAGAAAAAAGCTTCAATTAATTTCCATAGGCAAAGCAAACTAACACCTCTTTGCTTTCCAAGTGAAGGCGAAATGTAAATGAGGGTAAAGGCAAGGTCTAAGGAGAATCCTGATAGAGCCAGGAAGTTCTTGTCCTACCTTACAGAATCTGCTACCCTTAAAGTGCCTTCCAGTTGAACCAGTAGTTTTCACATCATCCTGCAGTAAAGGTAAGTGCTTTCTATGACTCCACCCAGCAACTCACAGAATAATGGTAAAGGGAAGGCTTTTTACTATTGCATTTACAAATGTGTCCCAGGTACCTAGAGCAATGACTAAGAGAGCAGGCACTCAGTGGAGACTTCGGAAATGCAGTCATTATAATTACATGATTATGTATATGCGAAATGCTTATCTACCCTAAAACTGAACCGATTTTTATTGAAGACATGAAAAATAGAGATAGTAGAGAAAAGATGGTCTGGAGGAAAAAAAAGAAACAGGAAAAGTTAGTCAGTAAAAGAAAGTGTAAGTTTTCATGACAGATACATGATTAGCTGAGATCCTTACATCATCATTAGAAGCAATGAGAAGCGTCCCTGACTTGGCAGGAATGTTGTTTCTATATAGACAGGTGTACCCCACATCCAGATTGGACTGTGGTAAATGGAGTCATGGCTTCTGTGCTTCTCTTCTGCTGACTTACCCTGTTTACTGACCTTCCTCCTGGGCTTCCCAGAATAAACCATGCCAGTCCCTACAGGAATCTTCTCACTGGTAAATAACATTTTAGAAATGGTCACTTTAAGACTATATTGAACAAATGTTCTGGATAGTTATATGTCTACCTGATACAAGCTAAAGTCATCTAAGAAGAAGAAACTTCAATTAAGAAATTGTCTCTGTAAGAGTGGACTGTGGACAAGCCTGGCAGTAGGATATTTTCCTAACCAATGATTGATGGGAAATGCCCAACCCATTGTCAGTAGTGCCATCCCTGGCAGTGGTCTCGGGTTCAATAAAAAAGCAGACTGGGTAAGCTGTAGAAAGCAAGCCAGTAAGCAGCACCCCTCCATGGCCTCTGCATCGACTCCTTCTTCCAGGTTCCTGCCCTGTTTGATTTCGTGTCTTCACTTCCATTGATGAACTGTGATGTGGAACTGTAAGTGGAATAAACATTTTCCTTCCCAAGTTGCTTTTGTCATGGTATTTTATCACGCAATGGGAATTCTGAGTAAGACAACTGAATAATGAGTTCAATTCTGAGCCCCATGGTTTTTGGAAAACACTAATAAACAGATGGCTTCCAAAGAAGGAGATGAAAAGGGAGGATTGTATGAATAGAATGTACAATTAGGAGATGTTTGATCTAAAGCAAGTGTCTAAAGAGCCTGTGGATTCTGCATTACCATATTGGAAGAAATAGGACCAATACAGACATATATTTGGTGAATTATGAATTATCGAAGTAAATGAAATGATTAAAAGATGGCAGTTATAGTTTAGTTCTCTGTGCTTTGTACCTGCTCCTGGATTGCCCTGTTTACTGACCTCTTCTTTGACTTTCCCAATCACAAACCATCCCAAACCACCCCTGAAATTTTTATTAGTGTTTTTATCATAAAGGAAGCTCTTTTTGTTCTGAGAAACCCTTTAACAACTCTGAGATATAGAAGTAAGATAAAAATGCCTAATCCTTAAAAAAATGAAAAATAGTTAAGACTCAGAGGTAAGCAGCAGGGATTTTTCTGTCTTTGATGATTAGTATGAAAGTGTAGATCTGTGGGAATGAGTGATGTTCAGAAATGTAGAAATGATAAAATAGAATCATGAGGAGTCTCAGCAGGAGGCAGTTCCATTGACCAGGTGCACATCATCAAGGACATAGCAAAGACTATGCTGATGAGGATGGGGGAAATAGGCAGGCTTGAAATATTTATTAGACAGATTAAAGATCTCTGAAGATCAGATGAAGCTTATTTGAACACCTCAACTTCTAGCAAGAGCGAGTAACTGGGTAGTAGGTATCCAGACTCACTTTTGGAATCATGAGCAACAGAAATGGAAAAGATAGAAGTCAAACATTGGATGATGATATCCAAAGTCTCCGAAGAAATCAAAATGGAATCATCCAATACGCTGGTTTATGTTCCTTATGTAAAAGCTAAAATTCAATGAAATGATCTAACATAGGAAAATGGGTTTGTCATTATAAGATAATGTTGAAAAATATGAAAATGGATCATATTTTCTAAGAAAGTGGAGAATGGGGAGTGAGATGACAACAGCCTAATTCTTACTCTTTAGAAATATCAGAATTAGAAGAGAGCAACAGTGTACTCACAGACATAAAATAAATAAATAAATCTTAAAAAAATAAACAAAGATAAATATGGTAATTATAGGACTCTCTAGAGGTTGGGGATTTAGCTCAGTGGTAGAGTGCTTGCCTAGCAAGTGCAAGGCCCTGGGCACGGTCCCCAGCTCTGAAAAAAAAAATAAATATAAAAAAATTTAAAGCAAAAGAAGTAATCCCTCTGGATAAAAATACATATTTTTTACATAATCATTTAATAACACTTTATAAATAAATTATACCTTGATAATACTTTATGACATTATGTATAAGTTAATAAGAATATTTGTGTGGCTATGTGCGTGACTTTGTTTAATGATTAAATAAAAGCCTATGTTTTGAAAAATATTTTCAAACAATAGATTCATGCGTTAAAATCTCAGAATTAAAATAAAGAGGAAGCAAAGGAGGAAGGAAGGAAGGAAGGAAGGAAGGAAGGAAGGAAGGAAGGAAGGAAGGAAGGAAGGGAGAGAGGGAAGGAGGGAAGGGAGAGAGGGAAGGAGGGAAGGAGAGGCAGGGTGGGAAGGAGAGGTAGGGTGGGAATGGGTAGAGAAGAGGGGTAGTAGGTTGTCTCAGGGGAAAAGGACACATGAAAGAGGGTTATATCTGCAGACAAGTTAACAGCAAAGCTACCCCAGGAGAACAAAGTGCTAACTGAATCAAGTGTTATTGGTGGGGATAGGAGGTGGCAGCAGAAAGAATGAGAGAAAGAAAGAAAGAAAGAAAGAAAGAAAGAAAGAAAGAAAGAAAGAAAGAAAGAAAGGAAGGAAGGAAGGAAGGAAGGAAGGAAGGAAGGAAGGAAGGAAGGAAGGAAGGAAAGAAAGAAAGAAAGAAAGGAAGGAAGGAAGGAAGAAAGGAAGAAAGAAAGAAAATTTTACCCCAATTAAGCTGTTTGGTTTTTTAAAAAGCCTTTTGAAGTCATGTGAAGAGGTTGGGATTTCTAGCCTTTGACAGGACAATAGCCTCTTCTTCCACGATAACGAGAGTATTACTCATATGGATCCACTTTGGTAGCTCAGTCTTCCCAGTGCACAGTGTCTTCTTGGGCATAGTTCTCTGAGACAGAAGCACCAGTGATCTCATGTCATACACCTCCAACACCTATAGCCCTAGGTCACTGAGCCCCAGCAGCACGACATCAGTGTGCATTCTATAACAGGTGTAGATGTATTTGTCTACAAGTATGTAAACATTCTGAGGAATAAATGATGATTTACTAAACTCTACATTCTACAGTAATGAACACATTATCTGGAACATCTATTTATGCTATTCAATTTAAATGAAGAAGTTTTTTTTTGAAACATTACTTAAAATTTTCTAATGACTAATAAGTTACTAAAGAAAGAAATTCAAGTTCATAAATTAGTAAAATCACAAATGAATTAATCGATGCTTACTTTATTTCTCTTATTCAATATAAATACTTTTACACATGCTAAAGAAAAACAAGAGATTGTTTACACACAGAAAAAGCTACTTAATATTGTATTGATGGTTAGGATGATGGCTACTTTTTATGTCAACTTGACACAGGACAGAATCATTTGGGGAAAAGAGACCATCAAATGAGAAATCTCCCCACCAGATAGGCCTGAGAAGGCCATGGGAGCATGTTCTTGATTAATGATTGATGTGAGAGAACCTAGCCCATGACGGGTGGTACCACCCCAGGGTAGATGGTCATGGGAGAGGATAGGAAAACAGCGGATCCATCCATGGAGAGCAGGGTAGCAAGCAGCACTCCATCATCAGTTCTTGCCTCTAAGTTCCTGCTTTGAGTTCCTGCCCTGGCTTTCCTGGATAGCGAACTCTAAGCCTTAATAAAATAAACCTGTTCTTCCCCAAGTTGCTTTTTGTGACATGATGTTTGATGAAGCTCTGTGGGACATGAAGAATTATCTGTCTTGGGGCTGATGCCTCACAGAGGCTACAGAAAATATTTGGGATGTTAGGATCCAAATCCTCTTTAAAGAAATACAAGAAGGAACAGGCAGGACTTTAATCCCAACCCTTGTGATGGAAAGCAGTTCTCTATGAGTTAAATGCCAGTCTGGTTTAAAGGGATATCCAAGCAAGCCAAGGCTACAGACAAATAAAAAATTAAATTTAAGAAGAATGCAGCAGATCCCTAGTCTGACTGACTCATTTTTTAAAAAAGAAGCATGAAATACAGAAATTCTATCTCAGCTGGAGCAGGAGACTCAGGCAGTCACTTACAAAACCATTCAAGAACCACTAGCCCAGCTGACAAGTTTCTCTCTGTGTGCATGTTTATTTTGTCTATAAATACAAAGGATAATAATGGCTTTTCAGAATAGAGTAGGAGACAAAGTATGAACCTTAGAAGAGCAATGAATTGCGTTGACATGGAGCAGATGGTCTGCGATTTGTTCCTTTGTATTCATCCTGTGCTCTGGACATGATTCTATCTGAAACAGCCTCAACCTTTCCCAGTGCTGAGACATAGAAAGGGGAATTCTTGAACTCCATTTTATATTTTAAATAAAGTGTATTGTCCTGCGTTTCATCTATAGAGTATCAAATGTCTTGAAAGCCTGTTGTGTGGTATCATAAATACTCTTTTAAAAAAATAGCGATCCCTGAATCTTGTCCTATGCCAGTGAATCGTAAAAGGTACAGAAAACAGGCGATAACATTCAATGACTATCAAGACCTCTAGGTGTGGTCTATTTTCCCTCTATAAAAAGGAGGAATCGTCACCTGGAAGAGCCCAAGGTACAAGGTGGCTACCCAGGAAGAGCTCTGACCACTTTGACTGCCATCCAGGTCCAGATCCAGCACTTAGTTTGTCAACTCCAATACCTACTTTATCTATGAGCTATTGGACCATAAATAGGAACCAGTGCTGAAGAACCAGATGCAGGGGCATGTCACTGTCACCAAGGATGAAAACATAAAGCATAACTGTGATTGAAGAAGTCATCATACTAGCCCAGTATTTCTGTTGCTTCAGACACCAGAGGCCTTGAGTCAGACCAATGATTTATAACAGTGAGTATTCGCATGTAGAACTGTATGAGATACACACACACTCACACACACACACACACACACACACACACACACACACACACACACCGAGTGACACACTGCAGCTTTCAGTAACATTGCAATGGAAGAGTGGGAAGAATGGAAGAACAGAGATGGCTGCCTACACCGTGAAGAGAAACTGAATCATGTCGAGGTCTGAAGCCTGAACTACTGCTAGAAGCCATGTTGATATGAATGGCCTTAGGCCACATTGATACCTGTGGCCTATGCTGCTGCCAGGGTCCATGTCTGGGTCCATGGTCTTGGTGCAGCCAGGGGCAGTGTTGGTGTCTTTCATCCGTGTTGCTACCAAAGGCCATTCAGATGCCTGTGCTGACACCTGAAGTCATGTTGATGTCTGTGGGCCAGGCTGCTGCTGGGGACAGTGTTGGCATCAGTGGCCTGTACTGCCACCAGAGACTATGCTGAGGTCTGTGACACATACTGACCCTAGAGACCAGGTAGATATCCCATGGTCTTTGTTGTTACCAGATAACATATGGAAATCCATGATCTATGTGTCCACTGACTGTAAAGGACGAAGAAGACTCTTTTGCAGTGGTATCAATGAATGAAGACTCACAGTTGAAAAGAGAGATATAGAAGGCTTCAGTGACAACCCCCACCGCACCACCCCACAAAAGAAACAACCTAGATAGAAGCCGTGGAAGAAAACTCTTAAAAATTGTGATAAGGATGCTAACATATTTCTCTCTACAATAAATGGCTTCTGGTGGGGGGGGGGGCTCACTTTTCTTTAAGGATCTGGCTGCTGAGTTTGATGATACTCCAGTGACTATATGGACAAGACAAATTGAACTTGATTTCTTCTTCTTCTTCTTCTTCTTCTTCTTCTTCTTCTTCTTCTTCTTCTTCTTCTTCTTCTTCCCCTTTCTTTCTTTCTTTCTTTCTTTTTCTTCTATCTGTTTTTGAGGGGGGAGGTCACAAGTGGGGCTGTGTCCTGAGAGGACTGGGAAGTAAGGATGATCAAGGTGTATTATGTATAACTATAAATAATAAATTAAAATATTATGTTTTTTAAAGAATTGTGCCTGTTCAGATGGCAATTTAATTCACTCTTCACTCTGGGATTCAGAGGAATGAATGTCACATAAAACTCGGGACTTACTAGAAGCTTGGAACATTCCAGTGTGGTCAGCCCAGTATCACTGAACTGAGAAGTGTATTTTTTTTATAGCTATAAGGTCCAGCAGATATAAAATGAAGAAAGGGGGTAAGCAAGGACAGAACAAGTCAGGGTGTTGAAGTTCATATAAGATGAGGAAAGCTAAGTCTTAGCACTTGATGCCTGGTTATTCCTCACATATGTGAGAGTGTGTTTCCCAAAACCCATTAGTCATTACACAGATTCATTCAAAATCTTCTCAGCACCTACCTGCTTCCTTTTTGAGTCCTGACAAATATAAAGACTAATAACACCAAGGAAAATTATTGGTACAGGCTTCTATAGCTTAATCTACTTTGAGGCTGTTTTCTGGGAGAAATCTCTAGAGTTTGATCTCAAGGACCCAAGGATTAGAAAATATCTCAAAGATAAAAATTAAAGTAATTCATTCTGGCTTAGATGCAAATAAAGAGATATAGACAGAAAAGAAAGTGACAAATAAGAAAATTTTGCCAAGGTTATTTGGGTTTTGTGGAAGATGGCCTCAGGTAGGACTGGTTTTCATCTAACTTGAAAAAAGCCTTAGATTTCAAAAATGAAGCCAAGCAAATGATTAGTCAGTCATTTTGTGTAAATGCTCTAGCTTGGGATATTACTGTGAAAAGTAAAGTAGAATAAAACAGATTTAGTACTGCCCCAGTAAGCACAGTCTGTGGCCCACACATTAAATCCTGAATTACAAGCTCCCCCAAAGCCTTCCTAATGAGCCATCCAAGTCTCTGATGTATATAATATACCTTTTTTTAAAATGCATGAATACATATTCCACTCAGAGGTTTAGATGGCTCCTTTGGGTTATTTAAGTTTCAAAGGAGTCCATCAGTCTCCTGTGTATGACGTTCTGTGAATGCCTTAAAAATGAAAATTCAGAAATTAGAAGCTCAAAATACCTTAAAGGGGAACAATGTATCAGGAAATGCGTGCACACACAGACAGGCACACGTTCAAAGGAAAGTTGATGAGGCATCTGCCTCCCTGAATTTCCTGTCTTTTTTCAGTTTGGGTCACAACCTTTAAAATAGCTGTAACTCTCTTCCTTCCTTTCTAATTATACAACTCTGGCTTGCTTTGTTTATAATTAGAATCCTGTAACCTCCTCTGACTCGTGTCTGTGCTGCTGCTGCACGGCTGTTGTGGATGCTGCATGAGATTTGAGGCTAAGCAGGAAGGGACAAGATGTTCAAAGCAGCAGGATGGAACTCCCCTGGGCTGTGTTGCAAAGAATGTAGAGGTTGGCACATCCTAGCCTAAGGAAATACATGCATCCAGAAAAGGAACACTCGGGAGTGCCGGGGAGTGAACAAATCACAAAATGTAATGCCTACGAAAAGCAAACACCACCTTTCTTCTATGTAGACACAGAAATAAATACTGTATGGCAACACATAAAATGAGGTGGGAAAAGAATGGGAGAGAGGGAGCAAATGAAGAGACAATAGCAGTCGTTGGTGATACAGTTTCAAAGTGACATGATCCCCACAGGTTGTATTTTCAACCCTGCTTTCCACTTACTGATGCTATTTGTGGGCTTTGTAGAAACTCTGGGGTCAGACCTGGTGGGAGGAAGTAGATCACCGGAGCAAGGTGTTGGGGACTTGTTATTCCTGGCAGCTTCCTGTCTCTCCACTCCCTGGCCATCCATGAAATGAAAGGATGTCCTCTGGCACATGCTTTTGCCACCAGGAGATTCTGCCCAAATGCATGGCCAAGTGAGCACAGGCTGGCCATTCTGGAGGCATGAGCCAGGGTAAATCCCTCCACCCTAATGTTCCCCACCAAGGATTTCAGCACAGCAACAAGAAGAGTGCCCAATGCAATTGACAAGCTTCATTCCATCCATCAGAGAGTTCTCACTGTAATCCTGACAGGTAGACAGAATTGTGCCGTCCCACAGAGAACTGTGATGAGATTCAAGGAGAACTTATAGACAGAAATAAATCCTGAATCACACAACTGAGGAAAAAATAGACCAGGACTCACACCAAGACTAGGTAGTTGTGTGGTACATAGGCTCTGTCATCTTACTGACTGATGACAAGTTATAACAGACTTGAGTCCAGGAATGAGGCACAGAGGAAACCCAGGACCATTCCCAAATCTGCCTAGCACCTTCTGCCTACCTCATGTTCCCTGAGCTGCCAAAGAATAAAAGCATTTTGAGGGCTGCCGAGAGCATTAAAGAGTTAACATTTGTAAAGAACATGGCACCTGTGCCAGGGACTCTTAAAATGTGGTTTTAGCTGCAACTGTTTATTTTCAAGTCACTTGCCTGATGATTCATTTCACCACATCTGTGCAGAAGTTTATGCTGTGAACCCACAGCCGTGCTTACCTCAGAGCAAATCTTTGATTGGTATTTCAAGATTCTATGCACCTTCCTTAGAATTTTTCCAGAAGTGGAGAAGTAATAAGCTAAGATGAATTAAACTTGATTTTCTCAGATCAAGTTGGAAAGAAAATTGCAGATCATGACCCACATTTGATAAAGTAAGACTACAAAGCTACTTAATTCCAAAGGTTGAGGTCTAACATAAAAACACATTTATTATCCCAATGTAATTTAGATCTATAAAGAATTGACATAAAGTAAATCTCAGCTTTGCTAGAAGAGAGAAGTTATAATGAGCTCATCTAGTTAGCCAATGCCTGTGTTTGGCAAGAGTAGACTTAATAGCAGAAAAGACAGAGCTGATTCAAAGGCCTATAAGTCACAGTCAAGCTTGACGCCTGTCTTTGGGATCTAAATGCTGTTCATTTCACTAGACTAGGGTACCATTGGTCTTTAGGGTCATGCTAAAAATATATTTAAGCATGACACATTCTCCTTGTCACACTGAGACTGAAGATTATTCCTAGCTTGAAGAACTAGATAGCGAGTCCATGGGAATCACCTTTCCCAAGAGAATCAGTGATTCTCAGAAATAATCAACAAAGGAGCAAGATATTGTATCACAGCATCACAGAACTTCCATACATGTGGTAGGAAAGCCGGAGGGCAATTCTCTTCCTCCACATGCTAAAAGGATATTGAAAGGATATTTTCCACCAGAGAACCCTGCATAGATGGATTCTAGGGATTCTAAGGATAATGATTTCTAAGATATCATAGTCCATTTTGTGCGACTGTAACAGATTGCATGAGAGTAGGCGATATATAGAAAGTGTGAATCTCTTAGCTGATGTTCTTCATGGTAGGAAGTTCAATAGCATAATGTCGTCATTTGAGGAGGGTCTTTGTACTATGCAATGTTATGATAGACGTCAGGTCAGGGTGGAGCATGTGGGGAGGAAAGTAAAAAGCCCGGGTGGGAAGAGATGGCTAGAGAGAAAGCAAAGTTAAAAAAATAATGAAGGCTCATTTTAAAGCAAGTACACTCTTGTAATAGCTAGCCTGCTTAATGATACAATGCCAATCTCTTCATGAAGACTCTCCCTATTCAAGTCAAATTCCCAACACTATTGCATTGGAGATTAAGTTTTAAACATACGGAATTTGGGGAATAAATTCTGACTGTGCCAGGATGTGTGCCTTCTATCATAAGCAATGCTGCTCGTTGTTGGGCTTCGAATCCTGTACTGTCCTGCTAAACCTCTGCAGAGCAGTCCTCTGTGATCTAGTCACACCCCTGTGCCTTCCTCTGAATTGCTTTTCACTGTTTTCCTCTATTCCTTTTCCTAAAGAAGACATTAAATCAAATTTTCAAAGTGGAAGGAAAAGCAAGAAAAAACATCTTGGTTTGTTTGTTTTTTAAAACCACAAGAATTGAACCCAAGATAAATGTCATTTTCTCAGTTAACCAATGCATTTCATCCAACCAAAGGAAAACAGAAACCTGTCAATGCATCCTAGAGATGTGCATTCATCAAGGTCCCATAAGCACTGCCTTTACCTTCGGCATTCTGAGTAATCAGAAAATCCTGTGATTAAAGTCACAGCTAGCTGAAGAGATAAGAAAGAAAGCAACTGTGATTCTTTTTGCAGGGGTGAATTCAAACACAAAGAAGCCCACAATATAAGTAGATATAATACAAAGCTAGGGTGGGTGACTACCTTGAAATGAGTCCTCCAGTATCCATGAGATTAACTAAGATTCATAAAACTGCGGGCAACAGTTGCTGTCATCGTCATGTGGGCTTCTCATCATTGATAAAGTATCCTTGGCATTCTGGGATACATGGTCTTTAGAGTGATCCTGATGACAGCCCACCTGCTATCATCTCCTAGGAGCTGATAAATTCATTGACACCCAGTCTTCATTGACACTATGTCTACAATGTTCTCTGGTTAGAGAAGAGAGGAGACATTCACAGTCAGATGGTCCTGAGGGCAGGCAGCAAATTAGTAACACACTCAGGGAGGTAAATTAACAGCGAAAAGATATCTGCCACTCCAAAGAGGATCACAAAAAAAATTAGATGACAAAAAGACACAGAGGGCAGAGACACATGTACCTCCTGAGCTCATATGATGCCAGCTTTCCCTGGGACACTGACTAGATTCTCTACGAAGTTTGACTAGCTTATCTGTGACTCAGGCTAGATGACCCTGGGACAAGTCCACACTTTGGTAGCAAGTAGGTCTTAGAAAAAAGGATGAAACTGGCTAAGCTGTTTGTCTTAAGTTTTGTTTGTTCTCCGAGTTTGGATTGAGCCTTCCTTCTTTCCTCTTCAAGCGTAAGGCTTCCTGCCCAAAATGAGCTGCCATGAAGCACAGCCAGGCCTGTTCTGAATTATAAGAGATTGAGTTAATTAACCTTTCACCAGCTGATTACTTCCAACCTTTCTGTTGGCGCAGTGGGAAAACATACTAGTGGTTACTAATTAAAGGCACTGGGTATATCCTCACAAGTCTTACATTGTTAGACTCCTGAAGTAAGCTGATTAGGAAGAAATGGGGAAATATTCATTAAAGCCACTGTTGAAAATGTGTATGAAAATCTACACTGAACTAGAGTAGCAGAGTTGCACTATACTCTATTTTTGTGTCTGATGTCTTGGTCAGTTTTACAAGCACAAGATAGTTTAAATGCAACCAAATTCAAAAAAAAACTATAATAAAGGCAATGCATGTACTATCTAACATGGCTATTAATTCTCTAGAATATATAGGAATTCCCATCACACATTACAGATGAGGAACATTTACCAAGTTGGGTAAGCGTTCAAAGACCCTGAACTTGGTATGTTATAGAGGCAGAACTCAATGTGACTGCTAGCTTGTAGCCTCATCTCAGGGATGTTAATCTAAATGACGATGAAGTCATAGTTCTGATAGCTGAAAGGATGTTCTAAAAAAGTACTTGCAGTTCCAGTCTGCAACCATGTATTTTTGTGTGTTAATTATTATTTCTGCATCACAAATTATCCTTAAAATTTATTATTTCACAGAGCACCTGAGGCTCAGGAATCTAGGAGCAGCTCAGTCAGATGAATGTGCCTCAGGGACCCACCTGAGGCTGATGTCAATCTGGGTGGACAGATGGGTGGGCATCTTAAGGTTCTATGTGTGGGAGGATCTTCCAAGTTCATTTGTGAGGTTGTTGGCAGGCCTCATTTTCACAGTGACTACCCAAGCTCCAATTTGAGCAGTAACATCAGAGCACCCCTTACCCTCCAGACCTCACTACAGACAGCAGCAACGAGCCCATGATATGCATGGAAGTTGATTTCCTCAGTGGCTAATAAGCCATGAGGAAAAAGCCAACGATGACAGCCCAAGTCTTTTGGACTCTTGGCAGCCTCAGAACCAGAAGACAGCAATTCCGTCCTGTTCTATCAGTCACACAGATAGATCCAGTATACTTGGGATGGGAAAGGGATTAAATATGTACCAAAGCTTGGGGCCTTTGCTTTCCTATACTTTCTTCTCAGCATAGAGTGTCTGCATTCATCTTGTCGGTCTACCTTCCTTCTATTTATCCTTAAAGACAATTTCAGATGTAGTGTTACTATTGTTAAGACCACCTCAGTGTTTATTCCTTCAGTGGTCTTCATGGTGGATAATCAAATTGTACCTTGGTTGCTTGTATTATTGTAGCACTATATTTTTAACACCTACAATTAACTAGCCATCTCTCACTAAGTTATAACTTTTTAAAGTATTTTTATTTTTATTAGATATTTTATTTATTTACATTTCAAACGTTATCCCTTTTCCTGATTTCCCCTCCAGGACCTCCCTATCCCATTTCCCCTCCCTCTGCTTCTATGAGGGTGCTCCCTCAAACACCTACCCATTCCCTCCCACCCGGGCATTCCCCTACAGTGGGGTATCGAGCCTTCACAAGAGGAAAAGCCTCTCCTCCCACTGAGGCCTGAAAAGTCCACCCTCTACTACACATGCTACACATGTAGCTGGAGCCATGGGTCACTCCATGTGTACTCTTTGGTTGGTGGTTTAGTCACTGGAAGCTCTGGGGTGTCTGGTTGGTTGATATTATTGTTCTTCCTACGGGGTTGCAAACCCCTTTAGCTATTTCTTCAGTTCTTCAGCTCTTTCTAACTCCCCCATTGGGGCCCCATTCTCAGTCTAATGGTTGGCTCTGAGCATCCACATCTGTATTTGTCAGACTCTGGTAAAGCCTATCGGGAAACAGGTATATCAGTCTCCCGTCAGCATGCTCTTCTCGGCATCAACAATAGTATCTGAGTTTGGGAACTGCAGTGGGATGTATCCCCAGTGTGAGGCCGTCTCTAGATGGCCTTTCCTTCAGTCTCTGCTCTACATTTTTGTCTCCCTATTTCCTTCTGTGAGTATTTTGTTCCCCCTTATAAGGGGGACTGAAGCATCCACACTTTGGTCTTCCTTCTTCTTGAGCTTCATGTGGTCTGTAAATTGTATCTTGGGTAATCCGAGCTTTGGGGGTAATATCCACTTATCAGTGAGTGCATAACATGTGTGTTCTTTTGTGATTGAGTTACCTCATTCAGGATGGTATTTTCTAGTTATATCCATTTGCCTAGGAATTTCATGAAGTTATTGTTTTTAATAGCTGAGTAGTACTCCATTGTGTAAATGTACCACATTTTCTGTATCCATTCTTCTTTTGAAGGACATCTTGGTTCTTCATAGCTTCTGGCTATTATAAGTAAGGCTGCTGTCAACACAGTGGAGCTTGTGTCCTTGTTATATGTGGGGGCATCTTTTGGGTATGTACCCAGGAGTGGTATAGCTGAATCCTCAGGTAATACTATGTCCAATTTTCTGAGGAACAGCCAAACTGATTTCCGCAGTGGTTGTACCAGCTTGCAATCCCATCAACAATGAAGAAGTGTTCCTCTTTATCCATATCTTGCCAGCATCACCTGAGTTTTGATGTTAGCCATTCTGACTGATATGAGGTAGACTCTCAGGGTTGTTTTGATTTGCATTTCCCTGATGACTACGGATATTAAACATTTCTTTAGGGTGTTTCTCAACCACTGGATATTCCTCAGTTGAGATTCTTTGTTTAGTTTTGTACTGCATTTTTAATAGGGTTATTTGATTCTCTTGAATCTAACTTCTTTGTGTGTGTGTGTGTGTGTGTGTGTGTGTGTGATATTAGCCCTCTATCAGATGTAGGATTGGTAAAGATCTTTTCCCAATCTGTTGGTTGCCATTTTGCCCTATTGACAGTGTCCTTTGCCTTACAGAAGCTTTGCAATTTTATGAGGTCCCATTTGTCAATCCTTGATCTTAGAGCACAATCCATTGGTGTTATCTCCAGGAAAATTTCCCCTGTGCCCATGTGTTTGAGGCTCTTTCCCACTTTCTCTTCTATTAGTTTCAGTGTATCTGTTTTTATGTGGAGCTCTTTAATCCACTTGAACTTGAGCTTTGTACAAGTTAATAAGAACGGATCTATTTGCATTTTTCTATATGCTGACCTCCAGTTGAACCAGCACCATTTGTCGAAAATGCTGTCTTTTTTCCACTGGATGGTTTTAGATCCTTTTTAAAAAATCAAGTCAAGTGTGGGGATTTTTTTCTGGGTCTTCAGTTCTATTTCGCTGATCTACCTGCCTGTCTCTGTACCAATACCATACAGTTTTTATCACTATTGTTCTGTAATATAGCTTGAGATCAGGGATGGTGATTCCCCTAGAAGTTCTGTTGTTGAGGATAGTTTTCACTATCATGGGTTTTTCTGTTTTCCAAATGAATTTTCAAATTGCTCTCTCTAACCCTATGAAGAATCGAATTGGAATTTTGATTGGGATTGCATTGAATCTATAGATTGCTTTCTGAAAAATGGCCATTTTTACTATATTAATCCTGCCAGTCCTTTAAAAGAGAGTAATAACATTCACTCAGAACATGTGATTTCAAAAGTGTCCAAGGGAACAGAATGAGAGACTGAAAAGAAGAAAAAAGAAGAAAAAGAAGAGGGGAGTAAGAGGAGGAGGAGGAGGAAGAGGAGGAGGAAGAAGATGAGGAGGAGGAGAAGGAGGAGAAACAGCAAAAGTAGCAGCAGCAGCAACCTGAGGGATATTCATTGACCTTTCAACACAGTAGACAATCAGGCTCCATATCCTAAAGGAGCAGGCTTCTGAGAGACTGTGTAAAATATGCCTAGAATCATTTGTCTGAAGGAACAGATGGTATTTTAGCCACCAGAGATGAGAGGCACCTTAGAGAAGATTGACTAGAAACTAAAGACAGGAAAGAAGAGAAAAGAGTAAGTATACATGGGGGCACATATAAACACAGCCATGGCCAGAACAAACATGAAGGAAACAGAAACATCAATGTTTCATCTTTGTGCCTCAGTCAATGCAAGAGAAAATAGCAGCTGTACAATCCATGGCATTCTTGCACCTAGACTAAAATTCTTCATTTATTCACCAATCTTACTGAGCACATAGTGCAAAGTAGACACCACGTAATATTCTCATGGTTCTGTTGGCATAATTTGCAAATATTTTAATATCCAGTATTGTATCCAGACTGACCAAAATTAACATCATTCCTTCATGGGAAGTATAGTTATTCTAGAATACTCTTTCTAAAATCTAACTGAGGAACAGTTGAATAATAAGACATAAAGATCTTTTCATTGTGTATACAAGGGATGTATGTCTCTATTAGAATGTTGGTATGGAGGATTTAGGAAGCTGATGGTTTGGGATGCCTGGAAGAAGTAAGGGAGACAATTTCAGGAGAAAAGGAAGACTCCAAAAGAAATAGAGAACTATCACACAGAGATCAATACTGTAAACATGAGTAGATCCTCCCTTTATGAAACTGAGGCTTCTGAAGGTAGAATTAATTAAATCATTCTCAGAATTAACAAGCATCAAGTGAGAAACACAAAGTTAGAAAATAGCATTTTTCCCCTGAGAACTCACTGAGAGAACTTTCTGACGTTTCTCTACACTTTAGATGCTGAATTTCTGGAAAGAACTATCAGAAATTTTTATTTTCAAAGAAATGAATACAATCTAAACTGTTCACCTTAAGAGAGAAATCACAGATTCCGGTTTTCTATGAAGAAATTCACCAGCTATTGTTTCTGCTACTATAACAAGAAAATCTCTAAGGTTACTTTGAAATTTGTAAGACACTTGAGAACACTAAAAAATCCAGAAGAAATAAAATATAGAAGTAATAAAGTTTGTCCCTGAACACTGAAGATTTGAGTTGACCCCACCAGACAGAGAGGAAGAGTAGGACCCTCTTTAGACAAGAATATCAACTGTGAGAAATGATACAAGACCTTTCAGAGAGTGAAAGAAGACATAGGACTCTAGTTCCAGGGATCCAACACTCTCTTCTAGCCCCTGTCGGCATCTACATACACATGGTACTAATGATGAATACGTTCAAACATTCATATGTACATGCAAGTTAATAAAAATTTATAATCTAAAAATTTTTAAAAACTGTTAAATTTCTACATAAACCTGACCTGCCAAATTTAAACAAGAAGGATGCAAACATACAAACATGAGGAGAGTGAGGCAGCAATAGTCTCTCAATAACAAAAACTTCAGGTGTAAGTGGATTCACTCCTGCATCCCACCAAGCACTAAAACAAAGGAAACCAAGAAGAAGAGCTAATAGTAGTGTCTCAAACTGTTCCTGATAAGCATGCACACAAAAGTTCTCAAAAGTATTTATAAACACCGTTTGACTTTATATTAATAAACACATGCACTGACTAGTACATTCCAAAGAAAGTTGGTTCAAAGTCCATAGACCCATAAACGTAATACCAATGTAATATCAATAGGCGTAATAACAGAAATAACATGATCATCTCAATAAGTATAGGAAAAAGTCTAACAAATTCCAACACCATTTCATGATAAAAGTCCCAAAATAAGCTAGAAATAGAAAGAACATACTTCAATAATGGTTATGTGTGACAAACCTCTAGCCAACATTATACTATATAGGAAAGAACTGAAGAAACTCCAAAAACAAGAGATAGGCAAGAATAAATACTTCTGTGTTCCTTTTTCTTTCTTTCTTTTTTATTTAATCTTTTTTTTTACAGAATTTAGCCCCCTCCTGGCCCACCCTCTGACTGTTCTACATCCCATACCCTCAACTCCATCTTCATGAGGCCCTATCCCACCAGACCTCCCCACTCCTGGGGGACTCTGGTCTCTTGAGGGTTAGGTGCATTTTCTCTGACTGAGTCCAGACCTGGCAATCCACTGCGGTATATGTGTTGGGGGCCTCGTATCAACTGGTATCACAGTCTTAGCTAGAGGAATAAAAAAGCAAATAAAAAGGATAGAAATAGGGATGGGAGAAATAAATTTATCTCTGTTTGTAGATAACATTAACCTGCACTTAAAATAGCCATCAGAAAATTCTCGAATATGATAAACACATTCAACAATGTTACAGGACACAGGAAACAATCTCAACAACTGACGAGGGCGAACACCTGAACTTAAAAAGCTTTTGCCCAGCCAAGAAAGCTATCAGCTGAGTAAAGACAGCTTTCAAGATAGGGAAGAATAGTCTTCAACTAGATATCTGACAGGAAGTTAATATCTAGAATCTGCAAATGGCTCAAATAAATAAATGTCCAAAAATCAAAAATCATCCATGTAAACTGGCTGATGAACTGAACCGAGTGCTCTTCCATAAAGAGGTAAACATACGTGAAAATATGTCGCCATCCTCAGCAATCCAGGCGATACATTTTAAAACTCCTTCCTTATTTTTCCACTTAGGCTAGAGTGCCTGTCACTGATCAAGCAAATGACAGCAAATGTTGATGAGGAAATTGGAAAAGAGGGACCACTGTAAGCTGTAGCGGCCACTATGGAATAAGAATAGGGGTTCCTCAAAACACTGAAAACAGAACTCCCAAAGGACCTAGGTCTGTCGCTCCTGGAACTGAACCCAAAAGAGTCTAAGTCAGCAAACCACAGAGCTCCTTGAACTTCCAAGTGTAGTGCAACTCTGTTCAAAATGATCAACACAAGGAAACCAGTTGAGACAGCCATCAAAATACTTAATAAAAAAAATTTAGTTCACAATAGAATTTTACCCACCTGAAAAGAAATATGTAAACTATAGCAGTGCAAGAAAATTCATAAATCTAGAAATCATTATGTTAACTAAAATAAGCCAGATTCCAAAAGATCAAATTTTGCATGGTTCTCTCATATATAAAATACACGATGTATATTATATATATATAATATTATATATATGATATATCATAATTTATTTGTTTATGTATAGATTATATCATTATTTGTTTATTTATAAAATCAATCGTATAACCTGTACTAGTAAAATAAACATATAATAATATTAAATATAAGAAGGACTGGAAGAGCGGAGGGAGATCGCAAACCCATAGAAAGAACAACATTGGCTGGCAGGAGCACCCAGTGCTCCCAGGGACTAGACCACCAACCAAGAAGTGTGCAAGGAGGGATCCATGGCTCCAGGTACATGTGTAGCAGAGGATGGTCTTGTCTGACATCAGTGAGAGAAGAAACCCTTGGTCCTGTGGAGCTTTGATTCCCCAACATAGGGAATGCCGGAACAGGGGGCTGGGGGAGCATTCTCACAGAGGCAAATGGGGAGAGAATGGATGGGGGGTGGGGGATTTGTGGAGGGGTAACTGGGAAGTGGGATATCATTTGAGATGTAAATGACTGAAACGATTAATAAGGAAAATGGAAAAAGATGAAGTATTCATAATTTATACCCTATGTGGTAAAATAAGTGGCAAGAACATAAAGGGCAACATGAATAAGTATACTATTGAAAACTATTATACAATGTTTGAAGGAATATTATGACTTGAAAGCAAATTGTCATAATTTAAACTTTTTATCATAATCCAGATCAACATCTAAAAATTCATATAAAAGTATGCAGCTAAGATAAATCAAGGGAGGAAATGAAAACTAGTAGAAACAAGTAATACTAGTATGAGCACTTGCGTCATTGAAAAAAATGGTGAGGGGAACCTGGAAAGATGGAGCAGCATTTAAGTGTTCTTGGACTCTTCTAGAAGGTAGTTTACAGCAGCCACGTCAGGCACCACCTCCAACTCTAAGGATTTCTCTTCTAGCTCTCATAGGCACACACATACTCACACAAAGACGCACATAAATAAAAATAAATCCTGTTTTAAAATTGCAAATAATCATAGGGATGAACCTTGGAGACATTGAGTTATTAAGCATCACAGAAAGAACAAACAGTATTATTCTTCTCAGATAAGATACTCACAGTGGTCAATCTCATGCTGTCTATATGCATAAACACAATAATATGCTTGTATGTTACATACATGTATTATATATACATATGTATCCACAGTAATAGAGATAAATGGCTTCTTCTTTAAAGAAAAGGATAAATAAAGAGGGCAAGGAGATGAAAAAGGAAACGGAATAGATAGGACAAAAGAAAATGAATCAGTAATTAACAAGATGATAGGCATAAACCTAATTAAAAGAATTATCATATTAGTTTAAAATTGGAGGAAAAGACAACTGAAAAGCAGAGAGGACCTGCAGGGACAAAATGAGGACCCATTTATTTACTACCTAAATCTAAACATAAATAGGCTGAAAGAGGGAAAGGAATCGACATGCAATAGTAGATGGCTCCATCAATATCAATGTAAATATTAAGATGAAGTAAACTTAAAAGCTACAAATTAATATTTATAGTGCCAAAAGAACTAAAAATTTAGAAGGGAATAAAAATCTCTGATTTACTGGTATAACAAATGACAGGTCTCCCTAACACATGACTCCCTAACAGGGACTGGCGCAACCAATTGGAGAAACGGTACCTTTTACAATTCTAATCATAGAGGGGAATTGATGTGCTAATCTAATAAATGCTTGAATCCAGAAAAAAATATGAAGAATTCTATTATCACAATTAGAAGACAAAATATTCTTTAAAATCTAGCAGATAAAAATTTAAATAGATATATCATAACAGAAGATATGGTGATGGCATGTAAGCATCTGATAAAGTCTCACCTCTACTATTTATTAACTAAATAAACTTTAAAACCTCTAAATGCACTTACCAAATGGGTTAAAAGTAAAAGGCATTTACATGAAGGGACTCCAACACATTATGATCTGAAGTAATATAATAAAATCAATGTGGAAAAGAGTTGTCCCTATGACACAGCCATTCCATTGCTAAGTATTCACTAAGAAGTGAAAGCAAGTGTTGAAAAGGGATAGCTTCATTAATGAGAGCTAAGCTCCAGAAATCACTGATTAATGATTTCATTATCATTTATGTGAACAATACTAGGCCCAGACCTAGTCAACAATACACAGAGTAAATGAAGAACACACCGTGTCTGAAGCTCAGAGAAAATAATATTGAGCAGCTACAGGGTTTGGGTAGACAGTAAGAGGGACATCTAATGTTCCAATAACGAGGTAGGATAGCTGTACTCGACAACTAATTGAGCATTTCAAAGTAACAATAAAGAGGATGTTGAATGTCAACACAAAGTAATGATTAACATCAGAGGACGAACATGCCAACTATCCTGATCTCATCATTATACGCTCTACACATGTATTGACATTCTGTTCCATAAATACACACCAATTTATGTGATCATTTAGAATAAATACAAGTTTTTAGAAGAATTAGGAAAAATGTCGAGGCAAAGAAACACACACAATGAGATTTTCCTGTAAGGTTCCAGTTCTATAAATCTAAGTAAAGTAAGCATACAAGAAATCAGGTGGTTGCCTCTGCAGTGGGGGAGCTGGCAACTCTGGAAGGAGGAAGCAGGATATAGGAATGCTGGGAGATAAATTGTCCTGATCTGGCAGTTGACTAGATTCAAATTCAGGAGACTCGCACCTCTGGGCATGTCTGTAAGGGTGTATGCAGATATCACTAGATAGCAAGGACTCTTATGTAATGCATACATTAATCCCTTAATTAATAAATAAGGAATTTGCTGGTAAGCGGTGAAAGGTATATGCTAGTCTGAAGGAAGGTGGCACAGGAAAGCCTGTCTTTGGCTCCTGGATCCTGCCTTGACCCTTTCCTGTAGTCTCACCTCTGTTTCCGGTCTACAGTGATGTGAATGGCTCTACTTTGTCAACCCCTCCACACTAGACCTGACACCTCCGAAATAAAAAGCTAAGAAAAATGCTGTCTTTCCTCAAGCTGTTTCTGTCAGGCAATTGGTCAAGCAAGGAAGAAACATAACCAAAGGAAAATCCCTATCAAGCACAGTTATTAGAGTGAACAATACAGTTACTACTCATCATATAAAATACAGACCATAAAATGTGTTCCTTTTTATATTTCATTTACCCCACTGCATATATCATGCCTAGGATACTCGCCTCAAAAATCCAAATAAATTAAACAAATATGAAGTGTTTACATTGATCAAATATTATTCCTATAATATTTAGTACCAAACAGCTCCCAAGACTCGGTGACTTACAGAAGCATCATCAATATCTTTCCCACAAGTATACAGCTTGGTCAGAAGTCCTGCAGGACTTGTCTTATCTAGAAACTACAAGAGTCATTCTGACCATGCTTTCATGGTGTTGACTAAAGCCAAAGAGCCATGAGCAGTATGTAGCCTTAGCTTAAAAGTAAAACCATTCTATTTTCCCTTTCTATTGGCTAAAGTAAATCAGTGGAGCAGGCCCAAAGCCAATAAAGTAGGATAGATGCTTACTTTGATGATTGTTCACACGCCCGAGAGACTGACTCTGAGATGCAGAAAGCCTGAGAAGAAATGTCAGTTAACACAAAGCAATACAGCACAGCCATCTAATGAAGCCTGGGTACCATAAGCCTGCCTGCTGCCTCACTGGGACCACGCTGGAGGAAGATCAAAGCACAAGCATGAGGTTCCCCTGCACTGAGGCTTTGAGTTTAGTTAGGTAGCAGCAGCACAGACTCTTGGGAAAGTGGTGGGCAGAAGTGTGTGAGCTCTATCACTGGATGTGCTTGTGGTTTGCAGTTTTGCTTCTCAGCATCTCTGGGAGTCATACTTCTGGGTAACAAATTGCCCTTACTCGAGTTAATAACCTCTCACGTATGTTCCTGATGGCAATCCTACTTAACTGCAGTGGCCACAAACAAACAAAAACCATGAAAATAGTGAAAATAGGAGATATGATATCAAAGTACACTTTGGTGTGTGTGTGTGTGTGTGTGTGTGTGTGTGTGTGTGTGTGTGTGTGTGTGTGGTATGTCCATGTGAAAGGAAATCATGAATGAAAGAATAAAGTTTTAAAAGAGAAATTAAGAAGGCAAAGATGAAGACGGACTTTTTAGATGGTTGGTTGGTTGGTTGGTTGGTTTGTTGGTTGGTCGGTCGGTTAGTTGGTTGGTTAGTTGGTTTGTTGGTTGGTTGGTTGGTTGGTTGGTCGGTTATTTGGTCGGTTAGTTGGTTGGTTGGTTGGTTGGTTGGTTGGTTGGTTGGTTGGCTGGCTGGCTGGCTGGCTGGCTGGCTGGCTGGTTGGTTGGTTGGTTGGTTGGTCAGTTAGTTGGTTGGTTGGTTGGTTGGTTGGTTGGCTGGTTTTAGAAATTATAACATAGAGTATATGTGTCTAGTTTTAAACATATTTCATGGTGGTCACTTCAGTCTCTGCTCCTATAAGCCTTGGTTAGTTGGGAACCTAAGTTATAGTTGTATAGCTTGGTGTTCTTGTAAGATTTCTAACAAAGGGAGCAGGGGTAGGAGTCTCTGACTCTTTAGCCTGCTTTCTAGGTACTTTTTCTGCTACTGAATTGCCTCTTCCAGTCTTATTATGAAGGAAGATGCCTAGCCTTACTGCAACTTGATATACCATTTGGTTGATATCGCTGGGAGGCCTGCTCATTTCTAAAGGGAAACTGAAGAAGAGTGGATCTGGGAGATGGGAGAGGTAAGGGGTGAACTGAGAGGAGAGGAAGGAGGAGAAACTGTGGTTTGGGTATAATATAGGAGAGAAAAATAAGGGACGGGGGAAAAAAGAAAAATAAATTTTAAAAACTATCAAAAGTAAAGCCATTTAATTTGTAAAAATAAATAAATAAATAAATCTGGAACCAGTATTACCTACTCCTAGCTCAAAAGAAATGGATATAATATTTTTTTTTGTAATGGAAGAAACCAAGGTCATATTTTACCTGCCTATACATAGTGGAGATCAGACTAAAGACAGGTGGTAGTAATTTCTCCTTTGTGTTTTTATGAAAATAATAGAAAACACAGACTTATTCATGGACATAATAAGCCGTTCTCTACCCTACACAACAGATGGAATATGAAGAAAGCCATTTTCTACAAAGTTACCACTAACTTAGGCACGCAAACCTGACCCTCTCTAAGTCCATCCAACTATGGCTATCTTAATCCCATTCCATCAACTGTAGGAATCAACCACGGCACTCGTTAGTCCAACAACTGATCTTTCAACATCCATGGATCAGGCATGACAAGATGAAGATGGGCTAAGCACTCTTAGTGTAACATTCATTAGTTATGAACCAGAATTGCACAGCTCTTCAGAGCCTCTTCAGTGTGGTAAAGACACTTGTTGACTACATCCTAAATGAGAGACTAACAAACAGCCAATCCTAAATTTGTAAATCTCCTAATGCCAAGATCCTTAATTTCTATAAACCTGCAACTTAATATATTGGAAGGGGATCTTATAAAATCACAGTCCTGGAAAATTAATATCACAAATCCTAACATTGTGAAAGTCAAGCCCCCCCCCCCAAAAAAAAAACATTACTCAGAGTGGAGAAAGGGCTAAGGAACAGAAAGCAAGTTGTAAGGAAAAGGATTTGTGAGTTTTCTGTATACTTCTGCCTCTTCACACATAGTGCCCTTCAATTCATTATATTACATTCAAAAATGTCCTTCATCAGATAATGAAAAATTCTGCAAGCTCAATGGCCTATGAACCAGAGACACCACCTAACAGAGAGGTTCCCTTGGTGTTAGGAACACATTTAATGGTGAGATATTCTTAAAGCTTCAAGTAAGGAAGAGCATAGTTCTTACATTTGCCAACTTAATCCAAAGGGCAAGAAGTATGTGTCTGACTATGGCTAAGGATTCACACTTTCCTTCAGGGTTCTGAGGAGCCATCTCTTGGGCAGGACCTTGCAGCCACTGACTTTGGGTGCAATGCTTTCCTGAGAACTGCCTCAGATTTAACAAGATAATGTTCTACCTCCTTCTAGCTCTGTGATTTCAAGCCTGAAACATTAAATAGCTCGAATGTTTCACAAACTCAGTGAGAGGTAAAGCTGAAGGTGGATGCATAATTTCCAGTCCCCATGGAGCCTGAAAACATCTTAAAGGACTCTTGTCATCATCCTACTGAGGCCTGACACACAACCCCTTCCAGAACCCTCACTGCTATCTGCCTGTACTTTTCCAGGATTAAGAATTAAACACATCCTCAGATGAGACTTAGCAATTTCCCTGCCAGGCCACCTGTCCAGTACAGATCTGAAAATTAGTAGAGGGACAATGAGGATTTTTTGGCTAATACTCTAATGCCATACTGATGTTGTGGCTTAGAGAAAAGACCTGAATCCCCATCTCCTTTTTAGTTTTCTATTAGTTTTGACAAATGGTGAAAATCCTGAACGTCTACATGTGACCTCCCTGACATTTCTAAGGTGCCATGGGAACCACGCAATCAGAAAAATAAACTTTGCATGTAATTCCAACAGAAAATCCATCTGGAAAAATGCTTCCTAGATGCACAGGTTTATTCCTCACGCTTTACCCTGCAACAGCATGTACCTATGACTGCAAAAACACATAGCAGCATTGGAATTTTGTTTGGCTTATTTTGAAGAGAGGAAAAAAATTGCATTTCCCCTACCTGTCAGGAATGTTACATTTGATGAAACTATCATCGGCCACAGTGTGGCGTTTGCATATCGAAAACATGATGCTGGTGTGTGTGTGTGTGTGTGTGTGTGTGTAAAAAAAAAGAAAAGAAAAGATGATGCCTGGGTGCACTTTATTGTGCTAAGAAGGGAAAGGATGCCAAGGTCAGGTTTCAGAAGAACTTACCCTGATCTGGGAGGATGTGGGAAAGAGTGATGTAGAAGCCTGAGAGGGCTTGTGGGCTTGATCCCATATCTACGGAAGTCATGAAGATTTCATGTGTTCTGACTGTGGGAACTATATTCAGTAAGGGAATTTGAGGAAAAGTTTTTTATAACTTGTTCCCAGGTGTCTTAGGGTTTTACTGCTGTGAACAGACACCATGACCAATACAAGTCTTATAAAAGACAATATTAATTGAGACTGGCTTGCAGGTTCAGAGGTTCAGTCCACTATCCTCAAGACAGGAACATGGCGGCATCCAAGCAAGCATGGTGCAGGCAGAGCTGAGAGTGCAACATCTTCATCTGAAGGCTGCTAGTGGGAGACTCACTTCCAGGCAGCTAGGGTGAGGGTCTTAAGCCCACCATCACAGGAACACACCTACTCCAACAAGGCCACACCCTCTAATAGTGCCACTCCCTGGGTCGAGTATATACAAACTATAACACCATGGTTACAATTTTGCTTTGCAGCTGAAACTCTGCCCTTTAGGAAACTCTAGCAGACTAGAAAGAACCATTTCAGTAACCAACATAATGTCAGCATTTTCCTACAAGCCTCTTTCCCTACTGCCTCAGGCTGAGTGCTGGGAATACACCAAAGTTCAGGACCTGTCAGGACTCAAACTCTCTTTCTGTCCCTCTCCCAACTGCCCTCTGAGCTCTGCACATCAGCAGTGTTGGAGAAGGACCACAGTTAATTCATCATGTTAGCCTCTGGTTGGCCCCAAAGAAATTAGAGTGCCGTGCATTTCTACTTAAAACAGTGGTTCTCAACCTTGGGTCTCAACCCTCATAGATGAGTCACATACCAGATGTCCTGCATATCAGATATTTATATTATGATTCAGAACAATAGCAAGTAAAAGTTATGAAGTAGCAAAGAGATAATTTTATGGCTGTGGGTCACCATAACATGAGGAACTATACTAAAGGGTTACAGCAGTAGGAAGGTGACAGCCACTGGCTTAAAGATTACAGACCAGCCTCGCTTTCAGATAAATTGGCCAGATCTCAGTCTGATGTAAGAGGAGCTGAATCAAATTCATATATACTAACAGGCATGTTAATAAAGAAATCCAGTACCTGTGTCCCCATCTATCTTTCTTCTCCTACTATACATTTAGAAGCAGACTTCCATTTTCCCAACACTTGATATGAGGGTCAAGCCATTGGGTTGGAGATGGTATTTAACTCTCAGTGGCATATACGACCTGGGCAAGGAGAATGTAAGAACATTGAAACCACCCTCAGCCACATGGGAATCTATGTGAGAATCCCGGTGGCATTCAATCAGACTTCCACAGGCACCAAGACTGGCTCATTAATCATTTCAAAGGCTGGATCAGAGACCATGAGCCTTTTACTTTTCCTAGTTTGAAAGATTTTAACAAAAGAGTTGGAAAAATGAGGTATTCTGATTGAAGGAAAAAATATTTATTATTCTTAGCTCCTCAGTGTCTAGGGTCCCCCTTACTTCGACTCAGTACAAGGGCTACACAGCCTCAGAACTCACCCATGGAAGGCTGGATGAAGTCCCTCAAGGGTGTCTGTATCCTATTCCTCAGAACCTGAGACTATATGTCTCTATCCATAGGAACTTTGAAAACCAGATAAAATGAAGGATTTTGACACAATGCTCCTGTGTTGCCTGACTAGGCCAGTGTCATCAAATAGGCCTGTCTGTATAAAATGGAGGCAGAGGAGCCTAAGAGTCAGGAGTAGAAAAGGTCATGTGCTGACATAAATGGAGAGGAAAATGCAGAGGAAAAAGTGCTACTGGCTGGCCTTGAGGATGGCCCAAAGGACCATAAACCAAAGGAATTTATGACTTCCAGAACTGTAGCTCTTCACCGTCTCCAACTCAAACTTTCACACTCTAGCCTGAAGTGGATTTCTGTGTTAGGACATTGAGTTTGTAATAACAACCATTCATAGGAAACTTTGTTCCGTGTCTTTTATTGGAACTACTCCTTCCTGTGGTGTGAAGGAAGTTCTGGAAGAATGATTATTGACCCAACCTTTTCCTAACAGTTCTAAAGCCCTGATTGGTGACAGGCAGTAGATAGTCCAACTTTCTTGCCCCTGGATGAAACCCAACGTGTCATGAATTCTGCATAGGTTCTCCAGGTTCTGTCAGAGGATTAAGCACCAAGTGCTCAGGGTAGCACCTGGATTGGTGAGAGACATGTTCCTGCCTGGATTAACTCCTCTCTTATCTTTCCAGCCTTTTTCTGGGTATTTTCTGGTATTACTTCTCAAATGTTTTGCTTCTATGTGAATTCTTTTCATTATGCACTCTTCAGGGAGGATATAATTGAAGTATTGCTTTGCAGCTCTATGGCCACTTGCCTAAATCAAGCGATTCAGCCAGACTTAGCAGGCAATCCCAGGCTATATCCTGAACCTTGTCTTAGACAGGGTTTCTATTCCTGCACAAACATCACAACCAAGAAACAAGTTGGGGAGGAAAGGGTTTATTCAGCTTACACATCCATGTTGCTGTTCATCACCAAAAGAAGTCAGGACTGGTACTCAAGCAGGTCAGGAAGCAGGAGCTGATGCAGAGGCCATGGAGTGAAGGGATGCTCCTTGCTGGTTTACTTCTTCTACCTTGCTCAGTTTGCTCTCTTATAGAGCCCAGGACTACCAGCCCAGGGATGGCACCACCCATAATGGGCTGGGTCCTCCCACCTTAATCTCTAGTTAAGAAAATGCCTTATACCTGGGTCTCATGGAGACATTTCCTCAACTGAGGCTCCTTTCTCTGTGATAACTTCAGCTTGGGTCAAGTTGACACACAAAACCTTAATGAGAGAGACCATTGAACTGAGAAGTGTGAGGTTCTGACTCTGTTAAGTTTCCCTGTCTCCCCTACCCTGAATCTCAGAGTTCCTGTGAACCTTCCAATGAATCACATGCTCTCAAATTAGCAAATTTCTTCCTGTAACCAAGAGACCAGGAAGGAGTGGTAGGAAAAGACACACTTTTTGAGAAGCAGAAAGAAAACTGTGCACTGAACGTAGAATGGAAGAAAATCAGACTTGACACCTGAGTGAAGTGGCTAAGTATCACCAGGGAGTCGGTTCAGATAGGAGGCGCTAGGGCACCCCTCCCTCCCGCCGTTTCCCTGACGGGATCCCTGTCTCAATACAAAGGTAGTACCATGTGATGTTTCTGTGAAAAATGACTCAGCTACGGATTTGGAACTTAGGAGAATTACTTAAAGAAAGGCAGAGGCCCAGGAGACCTTCATTACCTGGAAATCAATGCATGGGAGCAAAGGGTTAAGGTGTCCAGATAAAGTGTGTCCCAGTGATTAGTGTATTAAAAGTCTGGTTGCCTGCTGATGAAGCTCCCGGGAAGCAATTGAATCAAGAGTGCTCTGACTTTATCAGTGGTTCACAATTTGAAATCACTGTTAGAAAGTAATGCAAACTAAGTGGTAGGCTTTCATTGGAGGATGAAAATTACTGAGTTCTGCCCTTGGAAATTCTTCCCCCCTCCCCTACTACCTTCCTCTCTCCCTCCCTCTCCCCCTCTCCTTCTCTATTCTTCCTCTCTCTCCATCCCTCTCTCCTGCCTTCCTTCATTCTTGGCTTCCATGAAATGAACAGTATGACCTAGCTATTGCCTGCTGTTCTGATGCTGTGTCTCATCATAGCCAAGAAACAACAGAACGAAAACGAGAACTAAAAAAGCGCTCCCTGAACCTACTGTTTCCAGTATTTAATCACAGCAAGAACAGGCTAACTAGGGTAGATGAGAACCTCAGAACAAGCTAAGCTCAGAACTTGTAGAGATTGAGCTGTAGTGAGGAAAATGACAGAGGAAACAGCCTCTTTATCATCTCAAGAAGTCTGAAGATCACTTGATGGCTTGTGAATATGACATGTGTTGAAATAGTAAGAGTAACTCTTATGTTCTAAAGACCTACTTTCTAGTTCTTCCCTTACCGTAACTGACAATGGACTAATATGTCACCTTCCTTAGTATCTAATCCCTTCAGATGTAAAATGGCTTGACGATGCAATCATTCCTCAGCTTTATGACTGTAGAGTAACATTATTTTTGGATGATCAGGTGCCAGCTGTCATGCCAATGCAGTTAAATAAACTCACCCCCTGCCTGATGGGTGCCACCTCACACACTTGGTCTCAGCAACCTAGGAATTTGAAAACAGAAATCTAAATTCTCTCTTCTATGTATGAAATAGAGGCTAGAGGAACCAGTCTGGCTTAATTGCCAGTGACTGTAAACCAGAACGCCAGTGGAGGAACTGGCTTTGAAAAAAGAAAAAAGTCAAAAGAACAACTTATTCCACATTTGGCATGAAGTGAAAATATCTGTTCCCTCCAGAATGCAAAGGCATTTGGATTCTTAAAGTTGCTTTAAAAGAAATATGTTCATTTGGGGGATACTTAAGCTTACTGGTTTTCATAAAAGTGCTACTTCTGAAGAGTATCTAAACCCCCTAATCTGCTGAGTGAATTCATTTTGCTAACATTTGGGGCCCTTGCTACATGCCAGACACATGAAGCAGAGGGAATATAAGCCATCAAATGCACAATCCATTTTATTTAAACACTCACAATTAGTCTCTTAATTTACAACCTTACACATTCTGGAAGCCTATTGTGTGCTAGACACGGAGCTAGTCATTGGAGAAACAAAAGTAAACCAGGACCAGTCTCTGACTTCCAGACTAGGGGCAAGGTGTCCCCTGGCCTGAAGGACTGTGACCACAGACCAGCAAGCCTGGCAGTATGCCTTGCTGAATATAAATATGTCCTATTCTCTAGGAAAAGCAGGTGTGGCCCTTCTTCACTCTAATGGGGACTTAAGCTGGAAATGGCAGCTATGGGTATGATTTCCATTTGAGAGTGCCTTCAGATACCTATGGCCAAACTGCGGGTGGTAGGGGGATGAGATCTTTGGGTTGATATCTCGGGGACCTAACAACTTACCTAGAAGAGTTCCTAGCACAGAGAATTCCCTCAATAAATATTTGTTAGATGAATAAGTGAACTTTTAAGATCTCTAATCATTGGTTTTTAAAAATGCCTTCCCTATTCCCTATACTAGCCATTAAAAAAAAGCTTACCTTCACAGCCTAAACTAATGATGAGAACTATTTAAAAACTGCCCGTGTGTGTGTGTGTGTGTGTGTGTGTGTGTGTGTGTGTGTGTGTGTGTGTGTGTATGACTTTTCCAGGGTTCAGATGGCGGACTGTCCTTCAAGACATGACGATCAAGCTGAGCTGCTCAAAGTGGCTGCAGAGAGCCTTCCTTCTCTCTGGAAAAGCAAGGGCCTAGAAAAAGCAACAGGCTAATTGAATGCCTGGCCTAGCCTTAATTGCAGTGTTTGGTTTCTCTCAACCATGGAGCAGAACTCTGAAGGCCAATTTGCAGGCTGCTGCTTAGGGTCAGGTGTGAGGTTTTTCTGCCAAAAGCAGGGCTCAGAAATAATTTGGGACCTGACTCAGTTCTAATTCTACCGTGTCTGACTGTCTGCCAAGACGCTAGCCCTGCGTAGAGGGCTCTGGGGGGAACTGCTAACAAGCCCCTCTGACTTCAGCAGTTCTGTCCCCTGTAGGCCTCTGTTACTCTGTGCTTTCTGAGGATGTCTTGGGATCCTGGCAGTAGCATCATGATAGAAACAAGAGAAAGGCTAAAGGTTTCTGTGAACATGTGAAGCGACTAGAGTGTTCAAGTTTGAGAGGATATTAAATGGATCCAGCAATCAGCAGGAGTCCAGCCCGGCTGGATGCCTGCGGCTCACTCAGGCCAAGAATATAAAGTGAAATCCTGCCAGTTCTTTTTTTATATGTATACATTTTTATTTTATTTTTAATTCATTTTAGTTATCCAGTATGTGCTTATGCCTCTATTTAATAATTGATTTTGATAGCGTTATTCTTCAAAAGAGACAAAAACAGAACAGATGAGTCAGATACTTTCAGCAGAAAGTAGAAAGCTCTACTTTCCGTAGAAAGCTCTATAATCCAGCATCCGTTCAGAATATGTAGAAATGGTTGCTGCAAGTCTGCTGATTGTTCATAGCCAATGACCAAGACTAACAGTCATTGTGGTTTTCAGAGTTTGCAAGGGACTGTCCCATACATGGTCTCATTTTATCCTCATAGCTGTCCTTTGAAGTAAGACTCAACATCACCATCATCTCTTCTTGAAGACACTAAGATCAACAATTAATAAATGGAACCTCATGAAACTGAAAAACTTTTATAAGGCAAAGGACACTGTCATTCAAACAAAAAAAGGAGTCTACAGAATAGAAAAATATTTTCGCCAACCCCACATCTTATACAGGGCTAATATCTAAAATATATAAAGAACTCAAGAAACTAGTCGTCAAGAAATCAAATGATTCCAACTTTTAAAATGGGATACAGATCTAAACAGAGAATTCTTATTAGAGGAATCTCAAATAGCTGAGAAACACTTAAAGAAATGTTCGACATCTTTAGCCATTAGGAGAGTGTAGACCAGGACTACTCTGAGACTCCATCCTATGCCTGGAAGAACAGCTAAAAGCAATAGCAAAAGTAGCAGCTCATGTTTATGAGGATCTGGAACAAGGGGGGCCATTCCCTCATTGCTGGTGGGAGTACAAACTTATACAACCACTATGGAAAGAAATATGGTGATTCCTCAGAAAACTGGAAGTCAATATACTTCAAGATCCAGCTAAATACTCCAAGAGACACTCCATCTTACCACAAGAACACTTACTCAACTAGGTTGATATGGTTTATTCATAATAACCAGAAACTGAAAACAACCTAAATGTCCCTCAACTAAAGAATAAATGAATAAAATGTTATATATTTACAAAATGGAGTACTATTCAACTGTTGGGGGGCGGAAATGATATCATGAAATTTGCAGGCAAATGGATGGAAATAGAAAAAATCATCCTGAGCAAGGCAACCCAGACCCAGAAAGACAAACATGATATGTACTCACTTATGAGTAGATATTAGCTGTTAAATATGGGATAATCATACTACAATCCACAGATCCAGAGAGGTAAGAAACAAAGAGGGCTTGGGAGGGGGTGCATGGGCCTCCCTGGGAAGGGGAAATAGAATAATTTTGTAAGTGGACAGGGAGCTTGTGGGGATGGGGACAGAAGGGATCAAATGGGACAGCAGGGGTGGAGGGAGACAGAATGGGGAGAGACGACTAGAATGAGTGGTCATTTATGGGTGATGTGGAAACCTAGTGCAGTAGATACTTCCTGGAACCTATGAAGGTGACCCTAGTGAAGACACCTCTACTGGAGGATAACAAAGTCTCAACTGTCCATCTTCTGTAACCAGGCAAGGCTTTCCATGGTGGGGCTGGGACATCAACCCAGCTACAAAACCTTCTTCGACCCACAACCCGTACTGCCAGGCAATGACTGGCCAAACTTGAGGCCCAAGCCACAAGAGCAAACCAATCCCTGACACTGGTGACACTGCCTAGATGGCCAGAAACTGGAAGCTGATGGCTCAGAGACCTAGAGAAGAACCAAAAACAACTGACAAAATTGGAGAAAAAAATTAGTGAATCAAGTCATTCCTAATGATATTTGGGTTTGTTTGTTTGTTTGCTTTGGTTTTTTTTTCATTTTGTTTTGTTTTGTTTTGTTTTTTTGTTTTTTTGTTTTGTTTTGTTTTGTTTTTGTGGCACTCATAACAGTGGGAGTGGTGGTGTTCCTGACTCTTTTGCCTGCTCTTCTGACCCTTTTTCACCTACTGGGTCACCTTGTTCAGCCTTGATACAAGATGAGAAAAGAATAAATAAATACATACATACATACATACATACATACATACATACATACATACATACATACACACATAGGTAAGTACATACAGATGGACATACATACAGATGTATGCACATACAGACAGGCAGACAGGCAGACAAACATTTAAAAAAAAACTAAAATTCTCGAATGGATGGCAATCCGCTTCTTCAGGCAAGCTGTGTTAGGAGTATGATTTTCAAACTGTGTTGCATGGAGTTTCTGAGGCATGGGTGAGATGCTCCTAGGAAGGTACAGGGTGGATAGAGGCACCCCAGGCTTACAAAACCCTGAGCCCACAGGACCAATTCTTTGAAATTGACTTTTCAATTGGTAGTTGGTAAACAAAACATTAAAGGAAAGCAAATTTGAAGACTGGGGAGATGATAATGAGAAAAGCAACAACAATTGATTCAAAAGGCACCCAGTTTGCAACCAGAAGCTTATGTCAAATGACAGGATCGCCTAGTGACTATGGGCACCTTGCTGAGGTGCTCTTAGCTTCTGTGTACTGCCAGTTCTTGGGTAAGACAAAGCTTAAAGCCAGATGCCAGAGACCAGTGGGGAAAGAGGTGCTGTCTGCGAAGTGGAAGACATTTGTGACAGCTCTGAGCAAGGCTGTCAACAGTGGCCAGGAATGGAAGTGAAGAATATGCAAGGCCCCCCTCTTTATAAAGAGAATGGAAGACTTAGCTACTTAGCTACAGGCAAAGACAAGTAAAAAGGAGGGAATCCATGCCATAGTTTTAGATACATGAAAATTCTAATTTTTAAAATGTTAAATTAGAAACTTACATTAAAAATAAGAAATGAAGACACGAGAAAGGGGACATTTGTTCATTTCCTTCACTTGCTTTGTATTTTACCTTTGCTTTTAGTTTTTATGTCCTAAGTTTAGAATCCAGGACTTTACACATGTGAATTGCTACTAAGTTACATCACAAACCTCCTTTCCCTTTTTAAATTTTTAGACAATGTCATTGGTTTATGTGATGTCCTGCCTTGAATTCAAGATGTGGCCCAGGCTGACCTCAGAACTGTGTTCCACCTTCCTCGGCTTCTACATAACTAGTATCATAGGCCTGTGCCCCACACCTAAAATCTGTTACTCTTAGTGGACAAAATCATTTAGAGTAATATAACATAGCAGATGTGTTCAAGGAATAAACAGTTGGACTTTGAGATCCAGAGTCGAATATCTTGGAATGGAAAAATGCTAGGAAAAAAATGTGCCTGCCCGGAAGGTCTGTGCAGACCTTGTTTCTTGTCACTATTGACTTACATCTCTTCACACAGAGTTCACACTGCCTCGTATGTTATGAGTAACCAAGGGATGATTCAACAGACATGGGAAGATATTCGTGGTTTTCCTGTGCACTTTGATATCTGCTGGGAATCCCCAGAAACAACCCCATGTTGATGGTGAGAGAAGAGTGGTTTAAGCACATTACTTGCTTGATGAATGAATATGGATACATTGAAGGTAGGGGTTCATATTTAAAGAAAAAAAAATAAAAAGCCCAGGGCCAGCGTTTTAGCCTAACCTACGCATCAATTTACTTGTGACAAGAAGAAGATGTACTCTCAGTCCTTCACTGGTACCATCTTTAGCAGAATCCTTCTATCAAAGAATTTGTCCTGGGGGCTCAGGGTTTTGTGAGCCTGGGGTGCCTCTACTCACCCGCTATCTTCCCCAAGAGCACCTAACCCATTCCCCAGATATTTCTTGCAACACAATTTGAAAATTTTCACAAATATACAAAGTAGGTTCTATGCTGGGTGCAAAAACCCATTTCAAAGTTAGTTTTATACTTCTTTTCTTTTTAAATCTTACATTTAAATAATATTATATGTCTCAAGATAAAAATCATTATTAGCCACTTAGGAGCTAGAAGTCTTTGCATTTTAGAAATGTATAGGAACATATAGATGGTCACATTTAGTAGATATTCTCAAGAAGCAACATCTCTCATAAGAGAAAGTATAAATCCTAGCAATAAGTAAACATACAATACCACACATTGGGCTGTGAGGCAAATGGTGATTGGTATACGTGTTCAGTAGTTTGAAGTCTACTTGGTGCAAACTACAGTTGTTTAGAAAGAAGAACAACAATTGAGAAAATACCTCCAAACACTGCTCTGCGGGGCATCTGCTTAATCAGTGATTGATGTGGGAGGGGCCAAGCCACTGTGAGTCTTACCACCCCTGGGCAGGTGGTCCTGCACTCTATAGAAAAGCAAACTGAGCAAGGCATGGAGGAAGCCAGTAAATAGTATTCCTCCATGGATTCAAAAGATTCCTAACCTCATTCAGCTTGGTCTCTGGCAGTCTTATAATTTGCAGAAAACCAAGAAACCAAAGACCAACATCGGTGTGGATTTAGCTGTTAGTCAGCTCAGCAGTCCTTTGCTAAGGATGGGGCAACACCACCCAAGTCTATCCCTGGCTTTCTTTGGTCTTCACTTTACATACAGCAGATCATGGAATTTATTAGCCCCCATAATCACATGAGCCAATATCTTATCAAGGTAAAAAAAAAACAGAGAATACAAAATATATTATTCTAGAACTCAGGAAACAGAAAAAAAATCTTAGTCAGTAAAGTGTTTGCTGTTCAAGCATTAATTCCTGAGTTATGGTCCCTATAATCCCAGTTCTAGCAAGGCAGAGAAAGGAGGATCTCTGGGGCTTTGGTGAGGAAATCTAAACAAATTTGCAAACTCTTTGTTCAGTGAGAGTAGCTATCTCAAAAAATAAAATGGACAGCAACTGAGAGATACACCCTACAATTACTTCTGTCTCCCTACCTCTCTCTCATTGGCCTTTTGAGAGCTGCCTGTTCAGATCATTAGCCCACTTATAGACTGGCAAATATGTCTTGTTTTGTTTCTTCTCTCATAGGAAACCATATACGGCTGTCACTCTGTTCATATTTTAAAATCTCTCCTAAGCTAAAAGAATTCAAATCACTTTCTTCACTCCATCAGCAGAAGGAGATGTGAATCTGGTAGACTAAGAGCAATTAGGTAGCACAGAGGAACACTCGCAGCCTGTTGACCAATGGTGTATGAACTTAAGATTAAAATGTTACTTAAGATCAAAATGTTATATTCTAGGCAAGAGGTGTACAGAGCTGTTAGTGAATTCTGGTGGCATGGGTTCAAAATCTAATGCCCACTTAATCTATCTCCCACCACAGAGACCAGCAATGCATCTTAAATATCCATAAGCTTGGTCTCTGTCTCCTTGCCTATAAAACTAAAGTCTGGGTGAATAATATCTTATAGATGTATTGATTTATATGTTGATGAAGAATGCATGTTGGAGGATTGGGAACTCAGTGGCAGAGCACTAAGTTAGCAAGTGTGGAAGTCCTATTTTATGCCCAAAGTAAACACACACACACACACACACACACACACACACACACACACACGGGGGTGGGATGAGGGAGGGGAAGAGAGAGAAAGGTGGGGGAGAGGAAGAGGAGGAGGGAGAGGGAGAGAGACAGACATGCATGTACAGAGAGAGGGAGAGGGGGAAGGAGAGGGAGAGCCTAGCACGTATCAGAAACTCTAAAATGATAACTGTTGTTGTAAAAATATAAAAATAAAAAGTACGGTTGTCTTTTACCCCGCTAGGTCCTGCACCATGGCGCCCAAGATATCTGCTAGATATCTGGGCGGAAACACATCCCAGCCGCACACTTTTCCTACACTCAAACCCTCACATAAAAGAACACACAACACAATAATCTTAGATCCAATTGATAAGATATAATTGCCCACTTAAACATACAAAGCCCGGTACCATCCATCCCTAGGAACATTAATAACAACCTGTAAATACATAAAGCAGAATATTAACATCACCTGCCATGGCTTCTCACCCTCTCTCTCCTCCCCTTCCTTCAAACTTCTCTCCCACCCATCCTTCCTTCTCCTCCAATGACAGGCCTCCTTCTATCCTGTACCTGCCCCTCACCTGTACTTTACAAATTCAATGGCAAGGTTCTGGTGAAGTCACCTGATTCCTGAGTATGTGACTAGGCAGCTGTCCTTGGGGCAGTGGAATTAGCATCAAAATTCAGATAACTTCAGGACAAACCACAACAGATAACGAATGGTATTATTACATAAAATATTAAGATTTTTCCTTTACAAGTAATAGGAAGAAATACCTACTGAGACAAGACCAAGCAAAACAAGGAGTCAGGTTAAGATATTTCAGGACAAAATCCTTCTTGTGCAAAACATCCTCAGCCTATGCTATACGACTCTGTGTCTGTGGAGGCCAATGATTACCTATGTGGCAACCTAGCATGGGGTGAGAGCGCCTCTGTGTTAGAATGATTTCTTGTACTACAAGCCTGTCTACCTCAGGTAGAAGACAGAATTCACCCACTAACTTTTCCAGATTTCCTTGTACCTAAGATAAGAACCTCATCTTCCCCAATTGCATACATCCAAGTTGGATTTGCAGGAGAAAGGAGTTGCCAAGTGAAATCTGTTCTCTGCTATTGCATGGAGAGTGCCTTGCAGAGGTGGGGCTGTGCAAAGAGCATCTCACATAGAGCAGCCTGGTAAAGCTGTGAGGTTGATGCCCAATAGTGGCAGCTGGAGGGACTTCAGTCTTCCCCAGAGTTGCCAGGGTAACATTTGGGCACCCATTCTGGTTGCATGAACTCCGTGCTAATTCTTGCCCTCTATCATGCTATGAATTACCTAATACATTGGCATGTTTATTCTGTTATTTAGCTAGTGTGGTGGAGTCTGTTATTTGTAGCTGAAACCACTGCCAGGTCCCTATACACCAGATCCTCACTGCTTTAGTGCTCAGAAGTCTGGAGTCAGTAAATACATGTGGGGTAAATAAACGTTCATCAGAAGGTTCAAAAGAAACAAAAACTGAAACCTGTTCAAAGAATCAGAATTGTAAAGATATGATGCATTATTTAAAAGTGCTCCATTTTGGAAACTGGCTAATACAAAATTTAGAAAGGACAATTTTTCTTTTTTTGTTGCTCAGGACAAGTTTTGTTCTTTAGTTTATATTACATGGTTTCATTAAACTGATTTCAATTTTCCAGAATTTCATTAATCCAATGTCACATATTTGTTCCTCTTATTCATAATGCCTGCATTTAAATGTAACCATGATAGGCTAGAGGACATTAGCAACTACCAACAGCTTATACTGTAAGTCACAGAATAAAGACATAACATGGAGTAGAAAAGTGTTACTTCTTCTTTACAAGCACAATAAAATAAAATAATTGACTTTTAGCCATTAGCCATTGTTGCTTAAGATGGTAGTGATTAAGATATTCATTATTTTAATTCAACACATAGTGGTTTATTCAGAGACTATATACTTGATACAATGTTTGCTGTCAATATTTATTAATAGTTAATAATGTATTGGCAGATAGACCAGTGGAATAGAATTGACGACCCAGAAATGAACCCACACACCTATGGCAACTTGATTTTTGACAAAGGAGCCAAAACCATCCAATGGAAAAAAGATAGCATTTTCAACAAATGGTGCTGGTTCAACTGGAGGTCAACATGTAGAAGAATGCAGATCGATCCATTCTTATCACCCTGTACAAAGCTTAAGTCCAAGTGTGTCAAGGACCTCCACATCAAACCAGATACACTCAAACTAATAGAAGAAAAGGTGGGGAAGAATCTTGAACATATGGGCACTGGAGAAAACTTCCTGAACAAAACACTAATGGCTTATGCTCTAAGATCAAGAACGGGCAAATGGATTCTCATAAAACTACAAAGCTTATGTAAGGCAAAGGACACTGTTGTTAGGACAAAACAGCAACCAACAGATTGGGAAAAGATCTTTACCAATCCTACAAGTGATAGAGGGCTTATATCCAAAATATTACAAAGAACTCATGAAGTTAGACTACAGGGAGACAAATAACCCTAATAAAAAATGGGGTTCAGAGCTGAACAAAGAATTCACAGTTGAGGAATGCCGAATGGCTGAGAAACACCTAAAGAAATGTTCAACATCTTTAGTCATAAGGGAAATGCAAATCAAAACAACCCTGAGATTTCACCTCACACCAGTGAGAATGGCTAAGATCAAAAACTCAGGTGACAGCAGATGCTGGCGAGGATGTGGAGAAAGAGGAAAACTCCTCCATTGTTGGTGGGATTGCAGACTGGTACAACCATTCTGGAAATCAGTCTGGAGGTTCCTCAGATAATTGGACATTGAACTACCTGAGGACCCAGCTATACCTCTCTTGGGCATATACCCAAAAGATGCCCCAACATATAACAAAGACACGTGCTCCACTCTGTTCATAGTAGCCTTATTTATAATAGCCAGAAGCTGTAAAGAACCCAGATGCCCTTCAACAGAGGAATGGATACAGAAATGTGGTGCATCTACACAATGGAATATTACTGAGCTATCAAAAACAATGACTTTATGAAATTCATAGGCAAATGGATGGAACTGAAAAATATCATCCCGAGTGAGATAACCCAATCACAGAAAAACACACATGGTATGCACTCATTGGTAAGTGGATATTAGCCCAAATGCTTGAATTACCCTAGATGCACAGAACACATGAAACTCAAGAAGGATGACCAAAATGCAGATGCTACTCTCCTTCTTTAAAAGGGGAACAAGAATACTCTTGGGAGGGGATAAGGAAGCAAAGTTTAGAACAGAGACTGAAGGAACGCCAATTCAGAGCCTGCCCCACATGCGGCCCATACATATACAGCCACCCAATTAGACAAGATGGATGAAGCAAAAAAGTGTAGGCTGACAGGAGCCGGATGTAGATCTCTCCTGAGAGACACAACCAGAATACAGCAGATACATAGGCGAATGCCAGCAGCAAACTACTGAACTGAGAACGGGACCCCCGTTGAAGGAATCAGAGAAAGGACTGAAAGAGTTTGAAGGGGCTTGAGACCCCATATGAACAACAATGCCAACCAACCAGGGCTTCCAGGGACTAAGCCACTACCCAAAGACTATACATGGACTGTCCCTGGGCTCCAACCTCATAGGTAGCAATGAATAGCCTAGTAAGGGCACCAGTGGAAGGGGAAGCCCTTGGTCCTGCCAAGACTGAACCCCGAGTGAACGTGATTGTTGGGGGGAAGGGTGGTGATGGGGGGAGGATGGGGAGGGGAACACCCATAGAAAAGGGGAGTGGGAGGGATTAAGGGGATGTTGGCCCTGAAACTGGGAAAAGGAATAATAATCGAAATGTAAATAAGAAATACCCAAGTTAATAAAGATGGAGAAAAAAATTTAAAAAAAATTAAAACTGGAAATAGGTCTAATCAAAAAAATAAGTAAATAAATAAATAACGCATTGTCTGCTAGTAGTTTTAGTAAGTTCAAATCTCCGGATGTTATTTCTGAATCTGGTTATCAGCCACTATCAAATACAGTCACCTAGCTCCTTAGAACCTCGATAAAATCAGATCAAAATTCCTTTGCATGTTCTGTAAAGTTCCAAAGCCTCACCATAGGAAAAGAAGTGAAATTATGTTATTCTATTTACTACCACTTTCTATTGCCAGACTTTTTTGTTTATACTCCTTCCATATGTACCTTATGACTTTTTTAAACCAAATATGAAATTCGTATTCTTTTCCTGATCTACAACACACTACCAAAATAAATTTTATTTACACAAGGCATTCATGTGTGTAGCAGAGTGGAGAATAGAGAGATGTTTATGTCACAGCAACTTGAATAGCTCTAAAATGATGTCACCTGAGCTTAAAAGCCCTGTCATTCCCTTGCAGTGGAGCTCAGACATCCTATCACCTCCATTTCTACATCATCTCCAATACTAACCACTTCTCTATACCTTACTTCCTTTATTCACAGTCCCCTCTCTATTTCTAACCCCCTTCTACTTATTCCTAGCTCCCTCTCCATGTATAACCCCATTATTCTTTACCCTTCTCTATCCTATTCCCTCCTTCCTCATTGCCTCTCTTTTCCTAACTACATTCATTCCTAACCCCCTCTCTATTCTCATCCCCTTCTCTATGCATACCTTAACCCATTTGTGGTGTTTGTGTCCCTTATTTTTTTGTATATTTCTATTTTGTACAACAAAGTAAGCAACAACAAAAACACAAATCAGAACTCTGGAGTATAAATCTCAGATCCAAACTTACAATGCATATCACACTGCACACTAGTGGATCATATTTTATTCTTCTACAAAATAGAGATCAGCCCTGTGCACAGAATGCTTGTGAGTTATGTAAATTTATACATGTATGTAGCCGTCAATAGGTGAGGGGCATAACTAAACATTGGGGTTTGGATGAATAGTTAAATCTTCCTTCTGGGGCTGGGGATTTAGCTCAGTGGTAGAGCGCTTACCTAGGAAGCGCAAGGCCCTGGGTTCGGTCCCCAGCTCCGAAAAAAAGAACCAAAAAAAAAAAAATCTTCCTTCTGTGACAGCACACAGACTAGGCTGTCTCACATCCTCACTTAAATGCTAGTAACTTATATTTCTTCCATGAAAACAGTTCTAATTCCATTTGACAGTATAATATTTGTCATTGGCCTTAATATGAGAACTCACTTAGCAGCTTAGGTTTGGTTTAGAAAACTAATGATTTGATTTGGAGATTGTAATCTCTACATGAGCTTTCTCTCCTCTCTGAGGCAACTTTCTACTTCTGATACTTCAGCTTCTTAAGGGCAGGTGGTTTTTGTTTTGGTTTTTAATTTTTAGATTATATGAGTATTTGAGTCATTTGCATGCCTGGTTTTGGTAAAGACCAGTAGAGGGAACTGGGTCCGCTGAAACTGGAGATATGAGCCAGCATGTGGGTGCTGGAAATTGAACTCAGATCCTCCAAAAGAATAGCCAATACCCTTAACCACTTAGATATCTCTTCAGCCCCTTGGGACTTGACTATGACCTGTTTCACAGAATTGCAATAGGAATTAAATGGTAATACCTCACAAAAGTTAGATTAGCTTTAAGCGATTTGTTAAAAATCTGCCAGGTCATTCAATGACAAAGAAATAAAGCCACCTGCAAAGTTAATAGCAAACAACATTGTTCAGGGATGCCCTCTTTGTTGAATGACAGCTGCTTTCTTACTAAGATACCTTGATCTCCAACACTGTAGGCAGGTGAAGGAGCTAGAGAGATGGCTCAGCTGTAAAGAACAGTTTGCTGTAGAGGATTGTAGATCTGGTCCCACATGCAGATCAGCGAAGGTCACAACTGATACCTTCTTCTGGCCTCCTTTCACACCTGGCCCCTACATAGTTAAACTACATATAATTAAAACAATAGACTTTATCTTCAAACTGATAGGCCACTGGAAATGCGGCTGGCTGAAATCAAAATGCTATGAATGAAACATTCTTGACTGTTGTAGGACTTAGGCTTGATTGTAATAGGGTTAATGTTTTAGTTCACAGTTTTTACAGGTCAGGATTTGGGGATCTTAAAGATGTAACAATGCAATGCTAAGAACAATTGTTGACACTCTATCCCAGAAGGCCTGGGGAGCAGTGTTTATGAAGGCATTTCGGGTTGACTATTGAATTTACTTTTTTTAAAAAACATGAACAGAGGTCCTTGTTCCCTTGTTAACTGAGATATGGCTGATGTCTGTCCTTAGAAGATACCATACTCTTACCCAGAGTATTGGATTTGCTGTCACAAAGAAAAGCATCCAGGACTTAGAATTTACCTACTGGCGTTCTAATAAAATACTGTGGCTGCAGTATTTTACTCTACAGTGTTTTAGTAATAGGACCAAACTTGGGTTCACTTTCCACTCAGATCTGATGTTAACCTTTATACAGAATCCCACTATGCTAGGAGACATCAGAACCGACTTCAATGGAACATTCTAGTAACTCCACCTTTCTCCAATATATGAGAATATCCACATTGCTTCCTGTTTGATACAATACCTCATACTCCCTCTAGTGCATATTCCCCCTCATTGCAAGCAGTCAAACAACTACTGACTTCAGAGCTTGCTGTCCACCAAACCTCTTTTAAATCAGGACTTTTCAACCCAATGACAGACCCTGGTCTCAAAAGAAAAGGAAAAAGACAGACTACACTTACAACATCAGAAAGAGGTGGCTCAGTACGACCTGACCTCTAACATCACATCCTCCCACATTCAGGCCATACTTCTCATTTGGAAAATTAACTCTCAGTGTTTATCTTTCACTCAATTGATTTAAGTCAGTGTGTGGAAGAGCAGCCTGTGGTGTGTCGGGGGCTTCAGGAAACTGCCTATGAAATAAATCAGTAGGCTCTGATATGTACTTCAAACAAACACCACTCTCTAGAAACATAAACTTCAAGGAACATGTTAACATGGGCATGATAACAGAACAAAAATAGCTCCAGACAAATAGACAGGGCCTGGAAATTCAAGATGAGGACACCAGCATCCATGTGACTTTGAGTGAAGGCCTCATGATGACCTTCACTCGTCCTGTTTCAAACCCATTTCCACAAAACAAACATCAGGACAATGGATTCTTCAAGTCATCAAATGCCTCTTAAAGTCATCGCCACCTGTCAGAAATTGAGGACCAAGCCTTAAATATGAGTTTTGATCGTTACAAATCATATGCAAATGGAGGGTACTAACTGTTAAAGCAACTTCTACTTGTTTTATAGTTATTGACTCATTTAATCCTAAGATTTCTGGAAAGTAGAAAATTAGACCCATTTTACATGCAAGAAAACATTGAAACTGAGTTATTGAGTTATAGAATAAATATTATCTACTTTATGAAACCTTCCAAAAATTTCCCAGGATGCTTATAAAATTTAGTATTCACATGAATGATATATTAAAAGTTCTCATTACTCCACATTTCTCCCCAAGATGCATTGCCAGACAAAATTTTCAGTCTGTACAAAGATAGATGATGTGAAGAGATATAACCATTGACTAAAATGGCAGTCCCATAAACAGAAAGATCAAAAACACTAAGACGAATAGGAAGAGAAGATAACAAAGTCAAAGCAAGAGGAAGGAGGTCAAAAAGCTGGGAGATGAAAAGTCAGCAGAAACATCCCCAAAAGGCTTTAAGAATAATTAATTGATAGGGGGCTTGGAGAAATGGTTTGTGGGTTAAGAGTACTGAGTGCTCTTTGAGAGGTTTGATTACCAACACCAATGTTAACTCTTCACAATCATCTGTAACTGAAGTTTCAGTTGCTCTAACTGCCTCTTCTGGCCTCTTGTCAGCTCCAAGCACACATGTTGGGTACAGACATACATGCATGCAAAATACATATACACATTTTTATTATAAATAAAAAAAAACTAACTAGTAACCTTGCATGTACATCTGCCTCTTCTGTCAAAGACTCCAAGGGACAGCTGAACTAAAGAAGAGTGAGTAGGAAATTCCTCTGTCTCTACCTCTCGAATCTTCCCTCCTCTTAACATTGTAACTTTTCAATAACCTGATGTCCCTAAGCACTTCTGCTTTCTCTTACGTTATGAATAATTCAAATCAATAGCATTATTTTTAACCCGAAGTCATCATTTACACCAGTATTCATTCATTTTCTTTTTTCCCTTCTAGAAAGTATTTACTATGTATAATTTTTATTAACAGGAGAATGCCCAGAGCATAAATGACAGAAGATTAGAAAACCTTTAGTACAAATCAACACAAGTCCCAAAACAAAAACAAAACAAAACAAACAACAACAACAAAACCTGCTTTTTTTTTCTTTTTAAAAATTAATATTTAGTTAGTTACATCCTAAGTGATGGCATCTCACGGTCCCCCCTCACAGAACACCTCGCCCCATCTTCCTCCCCTTCTCTTCTGAGAGGTGCCCCTCCAAATCCCCGCACAGTAGCATATCAAGTCTCTGTCAGATTAGGCGCTTCCTCTCCCACTGAAGCCAGGCAAAGCAGCCCTTTGAGGAACTCATACCACAGTCAGACTATAGCTTCAGGGAGAGGCTCCATTGCAGTTGTTGGAGACCCACATAGAGACTGAGCTGCATATCTGAAGAATTATACTCTTAATCTAAAAATCTGCAACCAAAGGAACTGAGCTGAAGTTCTTCTGTCCATACCAACCATCAGTGGGCATTTCACTCATACTTCTGGAACAGTATTAAATTCTTATCAACCTCATCCCTACCAGCCTTCTCTGCTGATGGGAGCTGGAGTTTAGCTCAATCACCCTCCCACTGAGGCTGCTCATTTGGGATTTCAGTGCACTCCAGCTAGTATATGCCACCTGGTTGGTGGCTCAGTGTTTGAGAGATCTTGAGAGTCCAGGTTAGTTGAGACTGCTGGTCTTCCTATAGAGTTGCCCTTGTCCTCAACTTCTACCAGCCTTTCCCTTATTCAACCATAGGGGTTCCCAACTTCAGTCCACTGGTTAGGTGTAAGTATCTGCCTCTCTTTCAGTCAGCTGCTTGTTGGGCCCCTCAGAGGGCCAAAACAAGCCTCAACAAATACAAGAAGATTGAAATAATCTCATGTGTCCTATCAGATCACCAAAGACTAAGCTAGACTTTAACAACAACAAAAACAACAGAAAACCCACATACCCATGGAAACTAAACAACTCTTTACTCAAATGATAACTTGGTCAGGGAAGAAATAAAGAAATTAAAGACTTCCTGAAATTCAATAAAAATGATGACACAGTACACCCAAACTTACAGGGCACAGTGAAAGCAGTGCTAAGAGGAAAATTCATAGCATTAAGTGCTCTCTGAAGAAATTGGAGAGAACCTACACTAGCAACGTAACAGCACACCTGAAAGCCCTGGAACAAAAAGAAGCTAACACACCCAAGAAAATGAGACTGCAGGAAACTCGGGACTGAAATCAACCAAATAGAAACAAAGAGAACAATAAAAAGAATCCACAGAGCCGAAAGCAAGCTAGATAAATCCCCAGCCAAACTAACTAAAGGACACAGTACCCAAGTAAACAAAATCAGACATGAAAAGGGAGACATAACAACCTGCTAATTTATAAACAAGAAGAGTTGGGATTCATAAATTAACTCTACAGAAAAGAATTTCAGCTTGTGTCAGTATGAAGCAATGTCAAGCTCATCAACGACATATTTTAATATGAATTTAGGCAAGATAACAAAGGCATAAAGAGACTAATAAATGATAAATAATAAGTGATAAATAACATATAATAATAAGTGATAAAATGATAGTTATATATACCCAAGAATGGTGGTCATATGTTCTTCTCCAGAGATTTAACATTTAAATGTCAATAACAGTGTATGATCTTGATAACTTTTGAAGTTATGTTGTTAAGAGAGATTAAGTGAAAATGTTTTGATAGACTTGTTTTATCTAAAGAACTTTAATGAGATTATATTTGTGAGGTACATTATACAGATTTTCAGGCTGATAAAACTTAGATTAAAGAAAGTCAACAGAATTCTTACTGTACATAGGTCACAAGTAAATTAAGAAATAGGCCTGACTATAAACATAGTTAATAATACTGTTAGATGTTTTTTTTTTTAAATTCTCACCTATCAGGGGTGAGAGGTGTTTTCCTCCCACATCTGTTTATCCTCACTCAGGTACAGCACCATTCAGGATATCAGTGTGTACAGAGATGGGGATACAGCACCATTCAGGATATCAGTGTGTATAGAGATGGGGATGGGCAAAGCACTGGCGCTGTCTGCTTAGAGTTCTGCAGAAACAGCATGAACAAGCAGAAAAAAAATGTTGCCCAGACCCTCAGGTTTCACGGAGACATGCCCACTACTGAGACATTGTGTGGATCCATTCTTTTGAAGACAGACTATTCAACTCCAGTTGGCAGAGGACAGTTGAACATTCTGGGGAAAGCTTTTGCCTACTCTGATGATGTAGCCTCATTCAGGTTGCAGGCTTATCTTTCTCATTTCTCATTATAAACCTAAAATCGTGTAAAGCATTTCTTCATGTTGTAGATTCTTCACACCGCCATTAGATAGGCAAACAGCCTATTGCTCATAAAAACGTGTCTGCTCTTTGCTCTGAAGAGAATGGTTAAAAAAAACAATCTGGAATTTCTTAAAACATAGATCTGGGGGGTTATGACACAGTACCAAGTAAATCTCTTGGAAGGGGAGAATGTGTGGAGTTCAAGCTCAATTGTAAGTAATGGTCAGTCAATGAATTATGCCTACATAGTGAAGCCCCAGTTAAAAACTAACTGAGCTCAGCTGAGGATTCTTAGATGATGAGAACATATCGATGAGATGAGGATTATTGTCCTGAGGAATTTTAAGTGGCCTACTTGGTTTGCTTACAGACATAGCTCTGAGCATCTTGCTATTTAACTGTTCCTCCTCTGTGCCCTTTATAACTATACTACAGTAGTGAACAGAATGTTTTACTAAATCCTGGGAAGTATTCTAATAAATTGTCAAACCTTAGGTAAATAAATGGAACCTCCAAAGTTAAAGCCAACTGCCCAACAATACAGGTTCCCTGGGATCACTGAAGCACGCAGCTTTTATCGGAAGTGACTGAAGTCTTGTGTAGGGCTTGCCCTGAACCTCCAAAGTCTGACTTTCCTGGGGAGTCAGAGCCAGTTTTTCCTGCCATGGTCCAAAGAGTTGTACAATTTTCCTAGGTTTCTTTAAACATTAAGAGAAAACAGTCTCTAACCTGCATCCTCCTTGCTCTAATTAAGTGTGCTTTCCACAATACCTTGATGAAATACCTTAGGATCTTTCAGGAAAAGTTAAACCTAGGATTAGGGACTACTCAAGTTAAAGATGGCTGAAGATCTCTCAGAATATTACAAAATATGTGATGTTATCAAAAATAACTTGTCTGGAAAAATAGCTTCTCAGGAAAAGCAGAATGCATGTACAATGATTTCTCAATGTGTTCCTAAGTGCTTACTGCTCACTATGTAATCTAGAGACATTATGTAACGTGGTTCTAAAGTTAGAGGATACGCCCCAGATCTCCTTCTGGCATCACTGTCTTTGCGCACTTGAGCTCTAAGATTACTTTTATTACTCATATTTTTTATGAAATCACATGAAGCAAGTCTACAATTTTAGTAACAATCTTCTTAAATGTGCTGAGAAAATGATAACTTTTTTATTTTTCTATAACTGTCTTTTGATTTCTCACAACCACCCACCTGCTGTGTGTGTGTGTGTGTGTGTGTGTGTGTGTGTGTGTGTGTGTGTATGTGTGTGTGTTGTGTGATTTCATTTGTGGGGTAGAGATGATTTGTGTAGATTTTTTTAAGTATAATACACATGCACAAGTATGTATGCATCATGAACGTACAGTTATGTGAACTTTCACAAAGATAAACATATTTATCCAAGAAACAAAATGTGTCAATCATTGTAGTGGATTCCGTGGTGTCCCATCTAGAAAGATGTTGAAATGTGACACTTTCAAACCAGCATTCAGAGTGTTTGATGGCAATCTGTGAAACACCTATTTGCTTTAAGAAGCCACTGACATCTGTACCCAACATTATAAGCAGAGCCCATTAGTTATCTTTTCCAATTGTAGCCCGTACCATTTCTAGATGCTACTATAAATCTTTCTTTACGGTGGAATCCTTTCATGACTGTTATGAGGTTCTGGCTCATGTGGTCACTCTTGCTGTGGTCCAAAATTAAACTTCTTTACCACAGCATAGTAACAACCTTTGGAAGGATCCTCTATCAGACTCTCAGTGATTTTTTTCTTTATTCAAGAGCAGGATAGAGTTGCACAAGAACCACCTCCATACTCCTGTCAACACACCTTATCACACCTTATCACAAAATTTGCTTTCATAAGAAATCTTAAGACCAGAGCAATGGCATTCTGATAATAAGGTCCACCTCTCTACCATTTTCTAATCCTCTGACCTTGCAGCAACACTACTCCCTAACTAATGTCATTGTGACAAGGGTCATAGGCAGAAAAAAAGAGTGTCGTACTTAGTTAGGGTTTCATTGCTGTGAAAAGGAAAACATTTAACTGGGGCTGGCTTACAGTTTCAGAGGTCTTGTCCATTAGCATCATGGCAGGAAGCACGGAAGCAGCTTGCAGGCAGACATGGTGAGGGAGGAGCCAAGAGTTCTACATATTGATCTAAAAGCAGCAGAAGAGGACTGTCCTATACACTAGACACAGCTTGAGCACAGCAGATCTCAAAGTCCACCTCCACAGTGACACACCTCCTCCAACAAGGCCACACCTACTAATAGTGCCAGATACCATGGACCAAGCAATCAAACACTTAAATCTATTAGTGCCATACCTATTCAAACCACCACAGAAAGGCTTCCAAAGTTATTCAAGCCTATTCAATTCCAATGTACATAGGCCATAACATACCCACCTAATGGTCTTAAAGAAACACTGGCCCCATTTTGACCTTCAGCTTTAACTGAAAACTGATAGATAACAAACAACTACAGAAGACAGGAGGTCCACATGCTCACAGATAAACATTAGAGAAACCAGAATTGTTAAACACGCAGGTGTCTCTTCATATGAAGACATACGCATGTCTGTTTCTATCCAAGAAGGCTGTGAGTGGGTGTTGTTTAATAGCCTGGTTATCTTTTGCTGTTCTGTAAAGCCAGGCCTCACTTGAATCCTCCTTATTCTGAACATTGTTTCTCACCCCATAGAACCCATCCTTACGAAAGAGGCATCTTGTACTTTGCAAAAGAGGTTTACTATTATGCTTATTATAAGTGATTTTCCTCTAGACCCTTCATACTGATTATTGTTTCCCAGTCAGTTGTTTCTCAGTCCTTTCTTGCAGAAGAGGTCTCAGGTACCTTACCAAAGACATGTCCTTTACAAAGGAGTTGTGGTATAACAGTGCCTCAAGCTTTGTTGTGATAGTTGTCATGTGGAAACCTGTTTTTCCAAGCTTGTACTGTTTTTCAGTGTGTGAACAATGAATGGCTCGCAGTCAGACTCTAACAGTTTGATCCAGCATTGTCAAGTAAGTCATGCCGAGAGGGGTTTCTGTCTTGCTGCTCACAGTTTTTATCTCTGATGGTAGAGGTGCTTGCAGGAACCCCACATTCTACCTCTACTGTCTTTCCTTCTTTTTCCACAATCCTGAGGGCCCAGAAGACAGAATATTCCATCAACTCCTTGTACTTTGGGCCAAAAGAATCATCTTTACTACCCTGGATGAAAATCAACAGTGAGAGTCCTCCAGTGTTAGAAAAAAATTTCTGGTCCTCAAAAGCCTGGTTCTCAAGTCCCAGCTTTGTTCAAGAGATAGCAAGCTTGCTAAGGTTCATGTCAAGAGCTGAATGTTATTTGTCACTACAAGTGTCTTCCGTAACAAGCCTAATTTTAATCCTTATTTTCCTCCAGTCTCCATCACTCTCTGTCTCTTTTATGCCTATAAATAAAAGCTGCTTTGTGAAGAAAAGGAAAACGTCATGTGCATAGAAACGTGCATTGCAAAGTATAATTGTCGTGTTTTAAAATAGGTACCCAGAGACACAAATCCATTAGGGTAAAGCATTCAGAGTGATTTTCATTTCCATTTATCCCGATATCTACAGTTAAACAGAACAACACTTGGTGGGGAGTGAGTAAAGTCACAGAAAACAAACGACACAAAGCACTTGGCAGACAAGTTTTGAATCATCACCCACACATTCTTTGACTTCCTCACATCCTTGCAGGACGCAGTTTGCTGTTGCCTTTTGTTGATTAAAACTGTTCAATAATTGGCCAACACAGCACTGTAATGTTAAAATCAAAAGCACTGCGTTCTAAACATATTTCTTTTGTGGTTCTAACAGTAGAAATGTGTATTTGAGGCACACGTCTGTGCTTTTCCTGCAAAACCCTATTTTTAGCAAGTCTTCTCTGTTCCTTGGGTGAAGATAGCATGGAAGTGACCTGGAGAGACATACCACGGGTAAACTAAAGGGAATGGACATGCTAAAAGGATGAGAGGGTCAAGGCCATCCCTAGAGAATTCTCCACAAGAGGTTCCCCGTGGCCTGCACCCTGTTTTGTTGTTTTGTTTTGTTTTCTCATGGGCATGAACCAGAGGTCACAACTGTAGCTCTTACATTCTGGAAGACATGAAAATCTTGGGAGTGGGGCTGAAAGGCCAGGAGATTTCCAGACAAGGAGTAGATATTGAACTCTAGAAAACAGTCATAACATTTTTTTCTATATTTTATTACTTTGTTATCTCTAATTAGGAGTGAGATCTCTGGCATACAACCATGTGCTAATCTTGGCTCACATTCTTTGGTAAAACTTACCAGAAAAGATAACTGTGGCAAAAAAAAAATAAGTAAGCAAATTTAAAAAAATAAGGTCATAAATTCACCAGAAGGGTAGGAAGAAGAGGCTGAAACTCATGCTGGAGCAGAAGAATAAAGGATCCCTATGAAACATACTAGCATTGCCTCCAGGGTTTCCAGACACCTACTGGCATCTACAGAGGGCTCACTGTAGCACCAAGACCACTGGGAAGTAGAAAAGAGGGGACCTCATAATCGGAGCAAGGAAGGAGGGCATTTCTGAAAATAATGCACTCAGAGACAGTACTTCCTTTTATCATATGCAATGAATTCCCTCTTGTGGATACAGCAAGAGCTTAAGACTAGAGTTAAACCTGCTTACAGCCAAGTTGTACCTTTTGCCATCTGTATAGCCTGGGGCAGGTCACGAAACCCAAGCTAATTATCTGTGTGTAAAGTGGAGTCGAAAAGCTCCCTCCTAGATTGCTCTGTGAGAATTAAACAAGATACTTTAGAAAATCTACCTAGTTTCCTGGTCTTTAATAAGTATTTCATGGGTATTAATTTGTACAGAATCCACGGTATTTTATTGACCTTCACGTTTATTTGGAGAGATTGTAAACTTCAAGTTTATTGGAATTAAAATGTTCTAGTTCCTGTTGGAATTATGAAGATATTGGTTTTTTTCAAAATGATAAGGGCAGGAGGATGGCCCTCTGTTTGTCTTAGGATCAGCTTCCAACTCCTCTCAGGTGGCATTTGCATTTGCTCTGGTCCTAAATCCACGCAGGAAGCTGGGCAAACAACTGATTGCCTTCAGTTGGATTTTCAATTACACTGGCTATGCAGTCAGATGTCCAGATAGCCTAGGCTGCCAGGCAGCACTGCCTTTGTTAGGTTATTTAAAGAAATACTAGTTTACCTGCCTTTATATGTCCTCCTCCTTTATATCTCTTTGCTGTCTGTCATAGCCTTTAAATCCCAATGGCTTCCCGTGTTCCTGGGTTATTTTCCATCGTGGTGCAAATGAGCCTGAGAGGGGAAAATAAGCTGCACCAACTCATTTTACAGAGAATACTATTTTAAAGAGAACCATAGCAACAAACATGAGAATTTCTACGGAATCCAGCTGTAGGAGAGGGAAGTGTAAGAGAGGGAGGAAAAAACCAGGCCAGTAAAGGAAAATTCTAGATGAGCATCTCTACTGTTAGAGGCAAAAAGAAAAGGATGGGTTTTCAAAGTAGGAGTCAAACCCCATGATCTTTGTTTTGTCTCCTTGAGCATAAAAGCACCTTCCTGCGGTGGTTTAAGGATCAAATGAGATGATGCAAAGATCTTGCCCCTTTGTTGAATGGCTTATCAATATTAATCAGAAACAACATTATTCACTAATGATTTTTAGGAGCCAGAAATGAATTATCGACAACCATTAAGGTATTATCACTCTGATAACTATACCTTAAAAAATTAAAGAACTTCAGCATCAAATAAACAAAAATAGAATGTGGACCGAGTAGAGAAAAAATTTAACCAGGCTCCTGTAGGCAGCTCCCCATTCCTGCAGCGCCTTTCTCAGACAGAGCCACAAGGTGGCAACATAAGATTGGCCATGTCTGCCAATGTCTGTCCCATGGTAGAGCTTGAATTTTTCTCCCTTCTCATTTTCCTATTTTGGCTCTGCACTGATGTACTGTTGGGATTGCCAGCAGTAAATAAATTGCAATGATTTCATTGAGTTCTAGTAGTTTCCAAAGGGTCTGTTCTCACAGACGTTTATGAAGTCTCCAAAGGAACCACGCTTACTTCCTGTTTCGTTCCAAAGCCAGTGGAGACGCTATCGTCTGTCAGCATCCACAGGTGCTTCTAGATCCAGGGCCAAAATACAGCAACAGAGATCCACGGGAAAACACGGCAAACCTGAACCCCTTAGAGATGTATTAAGGGGATTCCAGCTAAGAACCTTCTAGGTTAAAAACTGATTTCTCACTAGCAACCTTTGTGCCACAAGAAGCTCCCTCCCCTCCTGGATAAACCAGGCCTATGGTGGCTCATACGTTCACCACAGAGTAAAAGGCAGCTTGTCTTCCAGGAGGAGTTTTGTAGAGATCAAAACATATCTTACCTGGTTATCCCTCTGCAATCCCAGGGAACATGTGCTTAGAACTCAACAGCCAGCATACAGTTTGCTGCCTGTCCCTAAACAACAAGCAAAGCAGGGATGTAGTAACCAGTTTAGACGGAGGTGGTCTAGTCTCTGGACCTGGTAAAAGACATCTTCTTGGAGCACACTGCTCTTGCCAGCAATCAACAATCCTGGACCGGAGTTCTAGGCCTGTTTTGGGAAAAAGCCTAGGGCACTGCTATCTCCCTAGAACTGAGTGATCAGAAGCCCGGCTGTGGCTGTTGAAACAGCAGTACTGTGGTAGAGCTTCTACTAAGCAAAGGCCAGGAAACCACCCACTAACTGCCGCTCCCTTGCTGCAGGAGGAGGGAAGATAAAATAACACTTTAGAACCTGTGCTAGCTCTGACAACCGAAGTCAATACTGGAGCCCTATGCTCTGAGACCTTCCCAGACTAACAACTTGACAAAGAGCCTCTTCGGTCTGGGCCTGTTGATTTCAAAGAGGTTTTGTTTGTTTCAAGCTAAGCAGCATCAAACAGCATCAGCCTGACCCAGGCAGGCTCAGGTTCCCGCTTGTCTATTTCAAACTGAGCCCTTGGACCAGGAGCCATGGAGATCCGACAACACAGGCATCTACGTTCATTTTGTATGCTCTTTCATAAAGTTTGCCTCTGGGGGGAAAACACCTATGTACAAGACTGGGATCTCTTGAGGAAACTGAATTAAGAGGGATGTTAGTTGTGAGACCATTCATGTCCTGTTTACACCATTAGAGATGAGTCAATAAATCATGCATTGGACAAGACTGTGTATGCAAAGGAGACAAGGTTTAAGAATGCTGCATGAATGTATACACCAACTCGGGAAGGAAGAGAAAGGAAAGGGGAGTAGCTCTTCGTTGTAGCCATAATGCTTTTTCTCTTTAATTCTTTTTATGCTGGGTATGGAGGTATCTTAATGATTTTTCTATTGCTGGGTCAAGACACTATGACCAAGGCAACTTACTGAAGACATGATTGGGACTTAGAGTTTCAGAGGCCCAGGCTCAGTACATGGCCATCGTAGTCGGGAGCATGGCATCAAGCAGGCATGTCTCTGGAGCAAGTAAGTGTGAGCATACTTACTTCCATGCAAGCATGCGGCAGAGAGGGAATGCTAACTGGCAATAGTATGACTCAGAGTCAACTCCTGAGTACACCCCTCCTCCAATAAGGCCACACTTCCCAATCCTTCCCAAGCAACTCCACTATATAAGGACTAGATATTCAAATGTATGATCCTGCAGTGGCCATTCACATTCAGACTACTACAAGGTGCAAACCAGCTGTCAAGATACTGGAGCTGTAAGATCTTTAGTTCAAGGATAGTCTGAACCACATAGCAAAATTGTCTCCAAATAAATGCCCCCTTTTACAGAAGGATACATGTTGTGATGCTGATGCCATATGGCAGTCAAAAGTTCCTTCACATGCATCTGTAGTCCAATCCCAGATCTCCACAAACACCAATCTTCTTCCTGAGTTTGTTTTTGCTAGAAGCTGCATATAATGCAGCTATAATATATCATAGTAGATTATATGAAGTACATATCTTTAACAGCATCCTTCACTTACAATGAAATGTTTGTGATCCAAACAGGCTTTTATCATTCATCAGGACAACTCCCCTCTTTGTTTCTGTATAGAATGCCGTTGAGTAGGTATATATTTCTTTAACCATTCACCAGTTGGTAGACATTTGAATCACTTCTAGTTTTGAGATATAAATAATAGTGATAAGTTATTAACTGTCCTGTGTAATTATCTGCCTCTGCAAGTGTGTTACATATGTGTGTGGTCTGTTCCCATGTTGGGGATGTATGCATATGTGTGTGCATACATGTGGAAGTCAGAGGTTAACCTCAGGAGTCATCTTCAGAAGCTGCCCGTGTTTGAATTTTTGACACAGGCCCTTCATTAGCTTCAACCAGTGTAGTCACCCCAGGAATCCACCTGTGTTGCCCTCACCTGCACCTGTATTACAAGCACATACCCTTGGGCCCAGCACATTTTAAAATAGGTTTCAGGGTCCAAACAGAGGGCCTTGTGGTGGTATAGCAAGCACTGTTCCGGGCTATCTCCTCAGTTCTATGTGTTAATGACCATGTGGTATAGCTTCAACTACTCTAAAGACTGATAATGTCAGTATATTTTAATAATAATAATAGTCATCATTCATGAGCACATTAGATACATTTCTATTTTCTTTGGTAAAGTGTCATGCAATTCTAACTTTCTTCTGAGTATTTTCTTAGTTTTGAGTTTTAGGAATATATATTTTAATTCATTTTATTGTGAAAGCTTTCACCACATCTGTGGCTTGTGTTGTGGTTTATTTAATGAAATATTTTGAAGTTTAAGCCTTTCTAAAGTTTATGAAATCCATGTATCTTTTTTTTATTTACATGCTTCTAATAACATCTAAGAACACCTTTTCCAATGCCAAGTAATGAAGTTAACCTCCCCCCTTTGTTTCTTATTGAAAAGTTAAAGTTTGATTTTATGATCCACTTTAAGTTGGTGGTTTTGTTGTTTTTTTATTATTATTAATCATTCCATTCGTTTACATCTCAAATGCTATCCACTTCCCAGTTACCCCTTCACAAACCCCCCATCCCACATTCATCCTCTCTGCTCTCTACCCCTTCCCCTTTGCCTCTGTGAGTGTGCTCCCCCACCCATTTACCCTCTCCGACTCTACCACTCCAGCATCCCCCCTACACTGGGGCTTCAAACCTCCATAGGACCAAGGATCTCCCCTCCCACTGATGTCAGACAAGGCTGTCCTCTGCTACATATGTATCTGGATCCATGGATCCCTCCTTGTACACTTCTTGGTTGGTGGCCTAGTCCCTGGGAGCACTGGGTGGTCTGGCCAGCCAATGTTGTTTTTCCTATGGAGGTGCAATCCCCCTCTGTTCCTCCAGTCCTTCTGCCAGCTCTCCCACCAGGGTCCCTAAGGTCAGTCTGAGGGTTGGCTCCAAGCATCCACATCTACATTGGTTAGTTGCTGACTGAACTTCCCAAGGAACAGTTACACCATGCTCCTGTCAGCAAGACCTTTTTGCAAAGGCAACAGTGTCAAGGTCTGGTGTTTGCAGATAGGATGGATCTCCAGGTGGGGCAGTGCCCAGATGGCTCTTCCTTCAGGCTCCGCTTCATTTTGTTCCTTTTTTGAGGGGGTGGACAGGAACATTTCTGGGTTAAAATCTTTGAGATGGTTGGATGGCCCCATCCCTCAACCAGGGGCCATGCCTATCTACTGGAGGTGATCTCTCAAGTTTCTATCTCCCCTTCTCTGCTCATTTTGACTAAAGTCATTCCTGTTATCCTGGGAGCCTCCCGTTTCCCTGGCATCTGGGACCCTCCAGGAGCTATCCCCAGTTCTTCATCCCATACTGCTGTATTTTTATTTAATTTCCTGACTTTCTATACCTCTCTCTTGTCCCTTCCAGTACCTGATATTGCCTCCCTTATTTCCTATCCCTCCTCTCTCCCTCCCAAGTGTCTCCTCCTTCTACCTCCCACATTCATTTTGTTTCCCCCTCAATTCAGGACTGAAGCATCCACAGCCTGATCTTTCTTCCTCCTAAGCTCTATGTTGTCTGTGGCCTGTATCATAGGCATTGTGAGCTTTGGGCTAATATCCACTTATCAGTAAGAACATATTGTGTGTTTTATTTTGTGACTGTGTTACCTCACTCAGGATGATATTTTCTAGTTCCATTTTCCTGAGAATTTCATGAAGTCATTGATTTAATCACTATATAATACTCCATTGTGAATGTATGTACCACATTCTCTGTATCCATTCTTCAGTTGAGGGACATCTGGGTTGTTTAGAGTTTTTGGCTATTATAAATAAGGCTGCTATATACATAGTGGAACATGTGTCTTTGTTATATGTTGGAGTTTCTTTTGGGTATATGCCCAGTAGTGGTATAGCTGGATCTTCAGGTAGAACTATTTCCAATTAGTGATAAAAAAACTGCATGGTATTGGTTCAGAGATAGGCAGGTAGATCAGTGAAATAGAACTGAAGACTCAGAAATGAACCCACACACCTATGGTCACTTGAACCTTGACAAAGAAGCTAAAACCATCCAATGGAAAAAAGAAAGCACTGGTTCAACTGGCAGTCAGCATGTAAGAGAATGCAAATTGATCCATTCATATCTCTTTATATAAAGCTCAAGTTGAAGTGGATCAAGGACCTCCACATAAAACCATATATGCTGAATCAAATAGAAGAGAAAGTGGGGGAGAGCCTTGAACATATGGACACAGGGGGAAATTTCCTGAACAGAACACCAATGGCTTATGCTCTAAGATAAAGAATCAACAAATGGGATCTCATAAAATTGCAAAGGCAAAGGACACTGTAATAGGACAAAATGGCAAACCAAAGATTGGGAAAAGATCTTTACCAACCCTACATCTGATAGGGGGCTACTATCCAAAATATACAAAGAACTCAAGAAGCTAGACTCCAAATCACCCTATTTAAAAATGGGGTACAGAGCTAAACAGAGAATTCTCAACTGAGGAATACAGAATGGCTGAGAAGCACTTAAAGAAATGTTCAACATCTTTAATCATCAGGAAAATGCAAATCAAAACAACCCTGAGATTCTACCTCACGCCAATCAGAATGGCTAAAATTAAAATCTCAGGTGACAGCAGATGGACAGCAGTATTTTCGTTGTTTGATATTTTTATTTCTTCAATTTTTATTATCAAGAGTGACTGAAATAAAAAAAATATATATAATTTTTCCATTATTGTCACTATGGAAATGGCTTTAAAAGAAAACTGGACAGATAAATATTATTGCTCCCCACTTTTCAACTGGTAAATAGTTGCTAGTGATAAAACAGACAAGTCCAGAGAATCTGTTCAGAATGTTCAAGACATGGAATATTATACAATGTGACTGTTCTCAGGGAGAACCAGGACATAATTATGTGTACTTCTTGATCTCCTCACACAATAAAAGTCCAAAGGCACCATCTATGCCTCTGAAAATGTTGGACCATGGACCACTGCAAAAATTCTCACTTTCTTCATCAGGAGTAAGCCAACTCAGTCAGTCTACAGAGTCTCAAGGGAGGGAGTGAGGATTGAAAAGAAAAACAAAAACTAGACAACGTAATAACATGGCTCCAGCCATGGTTGAGGCTGAAGCAGCTTTATTTTCCTAGTCTGCTTTTATATCACTCTAGGTACATCCAAAAATCATGGTCAGTTCTTAGATCTAAGACAAAGTAGTCAAGCAAAGTAGTAAACAAAGAGATCACAGAAGACAGTAATCAAGCAAAGGAGTAAGCAAAGAGATCATACAAGGTAGTAATCAAGCAAACAGTAAACAAAGCCCCATGGTCACTGTTTCTAATATTCTTATCTGAGCCTACTTCCTTGTCTGAGCCCAGTGACAAATGGCCAAATTTCTAGAAGCAGCCCTAAAAGCTCTCAACACATATCACTTCCTTTGCATCCTGACTACATTATCATAGGACTGTGAACAGTATCAAAAGGACAGGAAGTCAGGCCTGCAACAGCGGTGACAAACTGCAATCATCCAGCGGTAAAGATGTGAGTATACCTGGGATCTGAGAGCATTCCCTTTGCGGTGTGATAGATACCAAAATAGTCAGTTCAGAGGATGATAGTGCCCTCTACTGACACATTAAAGTCTTGGCCCTTAGTCCCATCAGATATTTAGATCTTAACCAGCATTCACCAAGGCCTTTGAATTCCCTTTCAGCTCCAGCTTTTCCCACATCAATTGCTAGATGGGTACGGGCAAAACCAAGAGGGTACAGAAAGCACAAGGATGTGGCCCCAGCAACACCACCTGACACCAGGTTCCCTGCAAAGTAACACCAAAACTGGGTCTCCTTGTCTACCCTACCCAGAAAGATATGGTTGTATTTATCTTTGAAGGCAAAGTTGAGAGCCTGCGTAAGGAAGTGTCTGATGACATTGGCCAGGTTACAACACCAGAACAGGACTCCCTGTTCCTTGCAGATATGAACCACACAGTGTATAGTGCTCTTATATTACTTATCTGCCATGATTTGCTTCCTGGCATGCTGCATCTGCAGTAGCAGCTTGACCAGCTCAATGGCTGCTATCTCCATCTTGGAGATGGCCATAGCCACTCCACCAGCCAGGAAGTCCCTGGTGAAGGACACAGTGGCATCTGCCATGTTGAAAGAAAAAAAGAAGAGGCAAGTGAGTGCTGGACAGGACTTGGCCAACTACCAGCCTTAACTACTGGACTCTTGGCTTGAAGTTGTATTTTCTATTTGTCTATATGTTTATGCCACAAGTCCACGATGCCCTAATCACTGAAGCTTTATAGTAATGTTAAAATGTAAATTTTATAGTACTTTTACTTTATAGTATTTATACTTTATAGTAAGTACTTATTAGTATAGTAAAACATATAGTACTTTATAATAAGTATTATAAAGTAACTAAAAAGTATATAAAATATAGTACTTTATAGTAAGTATTTTTACTTATAATAAATAAAAATGTAAATTCCTCCAATGAATTATTTTTGAAAAATAATTTGCTTCTGGATGTGGAGAGATTACTCAGAGTTTAATAATACTGGCTGCTCTTTAGAGGTCCCAGGTTCAAGTTCCAGTCCATGGGTAAACACACACACAGAGAGGGGGAGAGGGAGAGAAGGGGAGAGGGGGAGAGAGGGAGAGGGGGAAGAGGGGAGAGCGAGCGAGCTAACATACAATTATTCCAGTCCCAGGGGGATCCAATACCATCTTCTGGCCTCTGAAGGCACTGGGTGTTCATGGTGCAGAAATCACAATGGGACCTAGTAGTAGTCATCTTAATTTCAGCACACAGGGGAAGCAGAGGCAGATGGATCTCTGTGAATTGAGGCCAGCCTGGTCCAGGCCATCCAGGGCTACATAGTGAAACCCTGTGTCCAAAATACCAATCAAAATAAAAAAAATTCAAATCACCTTGTCCATGCCATGCCATTCAAAATAATTTGAGATAAAGATATACAAATAAATATATAATATATTATTATCTATATGTGTATAAATATATTACATATAATTTATAATATAATATAATTATATATAAATATATACTGTACATTATTTATTAACTACTGTGGGGTCATACATACACCATTCACATATGTGTAATAGCACCATGTGGGAGAACAATTTGCAAGAATAAGATCTTGTCCTCTACCATGCAGATCCTAAGGATTGAACTCATTGTCTAACCTAGGACCAGATGCTTTAACATGCGGAGCCAGCAGATTGACACCATTATTTTAAGGACTAATTTAAAGTTATAGGTTTGAGAAGACATACGATCTAAACGTTTGAGTCTTCCAAATACTGGAGAGCAAATATCACAGGGATTGGAGGAAGTCCCGGGTGAATGAAATTCCGAGTGAATGTGTATTGTTGACATGGCCATGACCATGTCAAAGACCCATAATCTCAGATGATGGCAAAATAGCAAAGCACCCCACCACCACCACCACCATGAGACTCATAGGGAAGCAAAGCCTTCCTCCGGTCCAAGTGTGAATAATAATAATATATGCAGAAAATGTCGACCATAGCTTTCTGACCCCCAGGTATTTGCAGGCTGAAGAGTACTTCCGTACAGAGACTGCACCTCCTGAGATTAGTTAAGCCTATCTTCTTGATTCAGCTGTACACCATAACTCTGCCTCTCTATTCAGCTGCATATGGTAAACACACTGAGCTTCTGTGTGTGCTGCAGCTTCTCCTTCAAAGAGCCCAGTACACCTGTGTTGTGGTAAATATTAATTGGGGGTTTCTATGCTACCTTAGATCATTTATCCCAAATCAAAGACATGCAACCTTTGTATTTATAGTAAGCCTTAAAGCACTAGAGCAGGGGAGGTACCAACTCTCTATGCAATTTTGTCTACTTCCCTGTCAACAACCCTAAGATATAACTTGCCATGTTCTGTCAGGGCCACTCCTACTTCAACTGGCTGACCCTCAAGGCCATTTTCTCATGATCCACCTACTCCCATGGCATCTTCCTCCTCTTCCTTCTCCCTCTATTTGTGGTCTATCAGACTCCAAGCGTGAGAGCCAAAGCCCTGCCTACCTCTCTTTTGCCCAGGTACAGTCTATAGGCATACTTATTAACCAATAGAGTTTTAAGTTAAAGACCAAAGTTGGCACAACAATAGCTTGCATCCATGAGTAGTCACTTACCTTGAGACAACTAGACTTTGTGATGCAGAATTTAACATTATAATACACAACAACAGGCCAAACCTCAACAAACCTCAAACTGATTCCAGTTTTTTCTGTGTTCATGTGCCTGTCCTGTTTCTATTCCCTTGCCACCTGAGTCAGGTCAAATCTCCTAAAGCCTTGCTGGGATTCAACAAATCAACTGTCTTCTTAGGGGCTTATGAGAATTTGTTGCACTTTCAAAGGGTTTGGTTCAGTTCCCAACACCCATATTAGGCAGTCACAGCTGAACTCCGTTCCAGGAGACCAAATATGCTCCTCTGGTTTACATGGGTACCTGCATGCATGTGGTAAACATGCATGCACAACCACATACACACACACACACACACACACACACACACACACACGCACACACAAACACACACACACACACACAGAGAGAGAGAGAGAGAGAGAGAGAGAGAAATGGACAGAAATATTTTAAGAAATGTATTCCTTTTATTTATAACTAATATTTATTTATATCTTTAACAATTTAAAACTTTCTCAGCAATGTCTTTTTAAGTGTACAAATTTTCAGATTTTTGACTAAATTTAGCTTTATTTTATTCTTGTCCATATTATTTGTTTTTTGTTCATGTTATTAAATGTTATTCTTGTTTATGTTATTAGAATGCTTATTGATCATACGTTGGAACACAATTCTCTTGTTTTCCTTTTGTTTTGTGTTCTAATAACTTGCTTGACTGATTTAAAACTTCTAAAACTTTATACATAAAGGAACTTGACACAAGTAAAAAATTATCTACTTCCTTTGAGTAATCAGATCCTTTTATTTTCTCATCTATATTTTGTTTTTCTTCATGTCACTACAGTATAGCTTAAAATGCTACTATAGTGCCACATCAAAAAGACAAACAAGGACATCTGTGCCTAAAGAGATGTCCATCTAAAATTTAGGGGCAAGTGTTGCCTTTATCAATTTCATATATCAAAAAATCATGTTAGTGGGTGTACATAACTATAAATTGTTACATAAACTTTTTTCATTTATTTTACTTTGTATTTGGAGATAAAATCTTAGTATATAGCCCAGACTGCCTCATAAATTACAATGCCACTCCAACTAGCTTCAAACTCACAGTCTGTGGGCCTGTCTTTTAAACTGCTACAATTATAGCTATGTGTTACCACACTCAGCACAATATCATTATATATTATTGATATGATAAACATTTTTCAACATGTCGTTTTTTATTTCTTATAATACCTGTTACCTTAAAGTGAGCTTCTCTGATATTTTCAATGTGACTCTCTCTATAAGGGGTGTGTCCTATAGATAACATACCATATAATCATGCTTTCTATTCTGTCTTGCAATCTTCGCCATATGATTAGAATTTTTAGAGCATTTATATTTATATTGAATGGCTGTATATCTGTCACTTGCTTATAGTGCCCCTTGCAGCCTTGTTCATTTGACTGCCTTGTTTAGCATGTGTTAAATGTTTTTATTTATCATTTTAATCCTATAGTTTTTGGTATTATTCTTTTGGTATTTAATGGATTCTCTAAAGCATTAAAATGTGGCTCATACTCCAATCTACTTCTAATTAAGACTGCTTTAATCCTAATTGAGCTATTTAAGCTTCATTTTGTCCTTTATCTGCACCAATTACTGCTGACATTGCCATAATACCAACCGACCTGTACTACAATTGCAGTACAGTCTGTTACTTTTAAATGTTTTATAATCAAAAATGATTTTTATGTAACTGTGACTTAACTATTCCTGGTGTTTTTCTTTACTCCCTTTATACTTATAACATCAATTGTTTTAAACCTGAAAGAATTCTTTCAGTAGTTCTTTTAAAGTATATGATATTAATAAATTTTCTCAATTCTTATCTGAGAATGTTCTGTTTGCCTTTTTTTTTAATACTAGTTTTGCTTTGAATCAAATTATTGACCACTGGGCCTTTTGTTTGGTTGAATTATGTTAGGAATTCTGTTTAATTCTCTTGCTTTTACTTTGTTGAGCATTCCAAATGCACTATTTCATTGTCTTTGTACTTGGATAATTTCTCAGCAATAGTTAAGGAATTGATCCTCCCTGTATATGGTAAGTTGTTTTTTTCTCGCTACTTAAAGAATGTCTTTGTGTTTTCAGCTATTGACAGTTATGTTATAAAATGTCCAGGTGCTATTGCTTTTTATTTTCCATCTTGAAGCTTATTGACATTGTTGAATATATACATTAATGTTTCTGATGATATCTGGGACATTTCCAACCATTAATCCAATAAAGATTCTGCTTTCTCACTCCTCGCCCAGCACCCATATTTAAGTTGGTATAGTGTTATTCCATAGGTGTCTAAGGATCCATTCATTTACTGTGCTAACTTACATAAACCTGTTTTCCAAAGAAATTTCTTCTCATAGACAACAACAAGACAAACAAACAAAGGGATCATGGAAGCAGGTGTTGAATCAGAAACCAAATTAGCAAAGGAAAAGTGAAATCGGACCAAATAATTGTCAGTGTCAGGGAACCTTAGAATAGAAAATAAACTGGACACAGAGGGCTTCAGTAGAACATCAGAGCTCCGCTCGGCTGTGCATCGACTCTCCATATCCAACAGGAAAACTCAGAAGAGGCTTGCACATTCTCAGTAGTCTGAGATTTCACTTAAAGCAATAAAGGTCTCAGCTTGTTTCAGTGGTATCATGGCTAGGATCCATTTCTGCGAATGCCTTGTAAGTAGAGGCCCTAAGGTGTATAACTGATAAAGTCTGTATTATCAATTTATGAAAACAAAGGGCACATACTGTGTAGAGCTATAGGCAATCCCAGTAAGGAAGTATTCTAGTTTGGTTTTCTGTAGCTGTGATAAAAAAAAAAGTAACCAGAAGCGATTTTTAGGAGGAAGATTTCTTTGGCTTGCATTTCAAGATCACAATTCGTTGAGGAAATTCAGGGCAGGGACTTAAGTAAGAGCAGAAACAGAAAACATGGAGAAATTATATTTATTGACTCACATTACTGGCTGGTGCTTGGCTATATTTCTTATACAGCCATAATAATGGTACCACCGAGGGAGGACGGGACTCCCCTGCATCAATCCTCAATCTAGACAAACTTTCACAGATGTAGCCCTGGGCAAGTCTAATCATGGAAACTCTTCAGTTGAGGTCTCTTCTTCCCAAGTGATTCTAGGTTGCATATTGTTCACAATAAAACCAACCCGGTTGGAAATCATTTTTAAAATATTTAAGGATTTGGGCTTGCATAGATTACAAATTGGAGTCCACAGAAGTAGGACTTTGCCATCACTGAATGCAGTCAAGGTCCAAAAAAAAATTCATGTCTTGGTATTTTTAATAGATCGCCTCCTGACTGCACTAGGAAGATGAAGCTAAAGCCATAGTTGGAAGTAATTCACATTCTCTCTGGTTGAAGATTTTTTCCATGCAGCGCATGCTCAGTGAAAGGAGGGGGCTTTCTTATGGACACTGATGGTATAGAATTTGTTGTGTAGTTCATTGTTCAATTACATATATATATATATATATATATATATATATATATTTGTGTTTTTACTTTTTTCTTATGCCTTCCTTACCTTTCTCCTTCCCTGTGCTGAACTCAACTCTCCTCTTTGCTACTCCTTTTCAGGATGCAGTTTCTGGCTTTTCACCATCCCATGACATTATTTTCTCCTAGCATTTAAAGAGTGGCAAGCAAGATACTTTCCTTTGAAGACTGTTTATATACCACCCTGGTGCCTGGGTCATCGCCAAGATAAGCTAAGCAAAAACCACAATCTCCATTTTCAGCTTTCTTTGCCAAAAAAAAAAAATCTCTACAATCTCTATGCAGTAATGCATAGCCTACCGTGTCTATATAGTCCCCTCATAAGCTGCTGATCATAGGAGACTAATGTTTTTCTCATTGTAAAAAAAATTACCTTGTTAAAAGATTTATCTGGTAGCTCTCCTAAAACATATTTTTAATTGGCATAGTGACCCAGGGAACACAGTGGTCATGCCCATTACAGGATCTTGACCTTTAGTTAGAGAGGATGTACAGAGAAGGATCAGAAAATTGCAAAGACACAAGAGGAAAGTCACGACATCTGGAGAAATTTCTAGAAAAGCAAATGGAGAATGGAACTGCTTGGAAGTGAGAAGAGAAGTTGGTGGGGAGAGACCCTTGATAAAGGAGAACATGCTTAGTATGAGCCTACAGCCCTGGGGAGGATAAGAGAGAATCTTTAGTTTGCTATTGTTCTTCCCTAAGGCCTCATAGGCTTTCCCTTTCCAGTTAGCATGTCCTTGTTTAGCTCATGCTAAAGCAGCCATGTTAGTGAGTTTCATGGGTAGAGTTTCTGACATTTCTAGAAGACATGTTCTCAAAGCAAACTTCCTGTGTCCCTGGCTCTTAGAATCTTTCCATTTCCCCCTTTTCTGCAGTGATCCCTAAGCCTTAGATGCAGAAGTTGTGTTACAGATATACCCACTGGGACAGGGCTCTACAACTGCATTGGGATGGGTTGTGTTTCTCTGTAATGGTCTCATTTTATTTCAAAGAGTTTATTATCAAAGTTTCCTTTGATAAGTGAGGAGGACTACACTTACCTGTGGGTATAAGGAGAAAGATTTAGAATATAGTTAGTGATCATCCTGGTTTAGTACAATGGCAGTTGTAGTTTTCCCCCAAGGAATGCTGAGAACAAGAGAAAAAGTCTTTCCTGAGGAAGAGCACACCAGTTGGCTATTATAATATCTTACAGTCCTAAAAACACATACAAGTGACATTTTATGAATTGTGCAGGTTGTACTCATAATTCAGCATTGTGAGAAGGTGCAGAAAAGGATTATTGAGGCTGGTGGCTTCCTAAAGTCACTGAGTGGCAAAGGTTTGCAGGGCTTGGACTCCTAGTGGATCTAACTTCACTTCTAGCTTTTAACCGAACTCTTTGAAGCTCTTTTCCATATTCCCCATCCCAGAGTTTTCCATGGTAACAATAAACAAAAATGAGCCATCTTGGTCACTCCTGCTGCTTCTACCCAGTTGTATCTGTGTAAAAGCTGACAGCGTAGATGTGTAGCTATAATAAAGAAGAGTCACATGATACAGCCTTTAAACGAGTACCCTAATTTAGTGGAGGAATATCCTGAGGCTTGCGAGTCTGAATTGAAAAGCCGAGGATCAAAGCAAGGCAAGGTAAAGAAATAACAACGGAGGTCTATGGAACTGAGACTTGGGGTGGCACAAGGAAGCTTGGCTCTCCATTTCTGTGTCTACCAGAGTCACCAGGAACTCATGGGAAAGACCAAGATGACCCATTTCTTTCTAATAGATGAAAGAGAGTGTTGTTGAGTGTGGAATGAAGCAAACCCTGAAAGAGCGGCTATTGTCTAGAATTAGGTCGATGAGTGCAGTCCTGAGCCTCTGCCAGGAATACCACCTGTAATTTTAGCATTAGTCATCATCAAGAAAGAGGCTATTTATTAAAGTTCCCTTCCATAAAGTTATATACTCATGTAGACTAAACAATTTCTTTTAGACTTCCTTTCCAAATATGACTCTCTCTTTCTGATAATACAGGGGTGGAAAACTCTAATTCAGTTTTTCTTACCATAAGTTTGCAATGAGATGACTTTTGGGATTCCCAAAAGAACTAGGATTTTCTTTCCCATGAGCCAATAATTCTGCTGTAGACCCTAGATGAGCATCTCTCATTCAGTTCATTCTACTTTATCAAGCAGGAGACAGCATTAATGCCACAGATAAGGGCTCTGTCTCACAATCGTCCATCACTTTAGACACCACATGCAAGTCCAAGCAAGGCTCTAGAATTTCCAAATGACAGGCTATGTATTACAGTTCTTAGGATCCCTTCCTTGCCGCATATTAATATGCTTGAGCAGCTCACTGAGGCCAGGAGAACATTTATTTACACCTGTCAGCTAATTAGGCAGAATGTTTTAAGGGGCAAATATAAACAACATATGAAAGTACATAAAATAAAATCTGGAACCTGCTTCGTGCAAGCAACCTATGTCTGGAGAGTTAAGGTGCAGTGCTCTGACAGCTCTGGGATCAGACTGTCTTCAACAGTCTGTGAGCCTCTACATGTTAACCGACACAGAAATTCTCAAATCCCTCTCCTTTGAGGTTTTTCCATAGAAACCTCATTGCTTAGGCATGATTGGCATAGACAACCGTGCAGAAAAGTAATTGGACACAAAGGATGCAATCCAGTGCTCAGAGTTTAGGTGAGAAACCCAGCAAAGCCTGCTTAGAGACTTTGTTGTTGCTCTGTGCTGCATAACTTCCTCCAAGGCAAGAGGCAAAAGCTTTTCTGAAAATGAAGGGCTTATGAACAACTAAAGACAAATATAAGAATTTATGTATGGCTGTTCCAGGGCAGAAAGCCAGAGAAAATTGGTTTCGGGGCTTAGCCTTGAGAGAGAAATTTTTGTTCCAGTGGTCTGTCTTCTAAAGAAGGGGGAGCAGATACAAGGAAGGTAGACAGGCAGAGAAAGACTGCGGTGCGAAGATACTTCTGAGTTCTAAAGCTTCCTGACAACACAATAGAGTACTAGCCACTGGTTAACAGGATATGGGTTCTTTTTTGTCCACATGCTTTCTCCTATGTTATCTGTATTGCTTTGATAAGTGATTCTGATTCTGCTAATTACCTGTAGTTTTGATTTGCATCCCTCTGGTGGCTAATAAAATTGAGTCCTTTTCATAAAGTTCTTAGCTTGCACTTATTTTGTAGACTGAATATTTACATCCTTTGTTCATTATAATTGAACTACTTAGGGGGTTGTTATTGGCTTTTAGGATCATTATAGGTTCTGGACATTAACTCCTTGCCACATAATACCTGGCAGACATTTTCCCAGTCTCTAGGCTGCCTCTTCACACTGTGCACACTGTGTACTGTGTCCTACATGGAGCAGAAGTTTCTCAACTTGCTGTCATCTCCTGTGCTATTTAGAAGTCTTATCCTAAAACCACTGGCTACATAAATAATTGAAAATACTACTTCCGTGCTTTCTTCTAGTCTTCTTACAGTCTTGTGTTTATATCTTTTTTTTTTCATTTTAAGTTTATTTTGTTTCATGTGAGAAAAAATTTTCAAAAACCAAAAAAACCTAACATATAATCCAGCTAGCCTGCTTCTGGGTGTATATACAAGGGAAATAGATGCTATCAACAGATCGATGAAATGTCTATACATCTACGTTTGTTGCTCTGTGATTCATAACAACTAAGATATAGACCAATGTAGATACCCCTAATGGATAAACAAATAGAGAAAATGAGAACATATACACAGTGTGATATTATTTAACTACAAAAAATTTGCTGTAAAAATAGATGGATCAGGAGGGCATCATGCTAAGTGAAATAAGTCAAATACGAAAACACAAATATCCCATATTCTCTGTTGTATGTGGATGCTTAAAAAATGCTCAGTGGGTTACATAAATGATTACTTGTAGCTGGAATGGTTTGGAGGAAAGGAATCTTGATAAAGGTTGGATAATAAATCTTGAAGCTCAACTATACATAAAGTCTATAGAACAGAAGGGTGACTATAACTTGTAATATTGTGTCTTGGTATTTTATAACTAGAAGAAAGAAATTCAGTAGAGTCAGAAATACTAGATACCGCGATTCAATTGGCATTTTTTTGTGAATATGTACTGAAATATCACACTATATTCCTATAAATATACACAATCATTATATTAACAAAAAGAAAAAAATGTTTAATATGGAAACATTAACCACTGCCATGATTTGATCACTGAATACTCAGACAGGAATTGAATTGTCATGACCTACCCATAAATTTTTATGAAAGTCATAATCTTTGTTAAGGTTTCACCCTCATCGGTGTGAAACTACTCTGAAGCTGTCTTAAGGATCAAGAAAAAAAATAACAAAGATTCCAGCTTTACTCTTCTACTCACTTGGAGAATAAGCGCTTCATATTGTAAGTGAGAACTGTGAGCAAAAAATAAGGTAATATCGTCATAGTCACTCTCTGCTGCTCACCCTTTGAAATCCCGCTATCTACCCAGAGTTGTTGAACATTGATCTACTTCCTGTTCCTCATTCCCAAGCCCTGCCAACTCTCATTCAAACAGCTGGCTACACTCTCTTTTTCTTGAGAGCCCAGATCTCTGCATCTAGGCTGTGGACACAGTTGCAGCCTCTAGGGTCACAGTTGTCTTCTTTGTCCACAGGTTATGTAATATGCTCCTACAGGATGCCTTCAATGAATCCCGCTTCATCTTTTCTCTTCCATTATTATTAACACTTTTGTTGAGTCCTTGTATCATTCTCTGAGAATTATCTTTGAATAGTGATTAATTTATTCCTGTATCCATTTTCAGTTGGAAATTTGAATAGGAAAGAGGCAAGTATTATTTTCTATGCTTAAGATTCATCAGTATAACTCAAAGTAACTTTGACCTAAGAGCCTGTGTATACTGTCATTCTCAGTCACCTTTTGATTCTACTTGCCTGAATTTTATGGTTTTCAATTTTCAAGTTTTGAGGTCCTTTTTTTATACATTGACAATTTTTCCTCCTTTTTAGTGGTACTAGAGATTAAGCAGAGGTTCTCGCACATTACAAACAGTTTTCCCAACAAGGCTATACTCTAGCTGAACTATATCTTGATCCTTGCTTTCCTTTTTGCTTGAAAGAGAGTCTCATTGAATTGCTCAGGATAAACTTGAAATCACTCTGTAACTCAGGCGCATCTTGAACTTGTCTTGGCCTCTTTAATAGCTAAAAATGTAGATCTGCATCACCTGACCCAGCACTTGACTTCAATTATCACAAGTTTTAAAAAAGTAAGTATTTTTTCATGTCTGTAAAGCTTTAAAAGTATTTCTACAATGACTCTTCTGGATATTCTTTTTAGGAAGCTGTGTCTTTTCCCACTATTTCCTCAATATCTCTAAAATTTTACCTACATCTTTTTTCTCTATTCCTTCCACTGAGGTATAAACTATGATATGACTTCTCAGTTATCTAACCAGCTACCTAATGGTCTGAGAAATGGTGTATGTTGAAGACAAATGTAAGGATTCTGACTCTCTCTCAAGAAATCTGCTCATGTCAGACGACAAAACATTGGAACACCCCCATTTTAACTAACAATGTATGCTTACAATTCAGTGTTCATTTTATAAGCTTCTTCCCACTATTTTCCAATGTATATCAAGCCTAACACACACACACACACACACACACACACACACACACACACACATCTTTTTTTATATTGGAATATTAAAGGTTATACATGTCCTATGGATTTAAAATCTAAAACTATCTCCTTTCCAGTAAGCTATGTAGCCATTTAAAGGAAGTTATTAACTTCCAAAGTGAAACAAACACAGGCTACTTAGAAGAGGTCCTAAGATGTGGACCTGTTGCCTCCTGGTACATAGTTGGTAAATAAGAGGTCGAAGGAACCCTGAGGAAGTGCTGTCCTTTCTTGCAAAAATGCTAGTGTTTAAACATTTGAGTCAGACAACTTTTTGGAGCTTGGTGATCTCTGCTTTATGCTCTGTCAAGAGCACTAAGGTTGGTGCCTTTCCAAGTGTCACCAAAGTCCATTTGCCCAATTTCTTATGCCTCTGTGAGTTAGAATTTGTACTTACTCTCTCACTACCACTCTTACTTCCTGTTCTTTAGTTCAAGTTATTCTGACTGATGCTGTGCAAGCTACCTGTTAAGAAAAAAAATCAGTTTTTCTTTTCCATGTATAGTCTTTAGGTAGTGGCTTAGTCCCTGGAAGCTCTGGTTGCTTGGCATTGTTGTTCATAAGGGGTCTCGAGCCCCTTCAAGCTCTTCCAGTTCTTTCTCTGATTCCTTCAACGGGGGTCCTATTCTCAGTTCAGTAGTTTGATGCTGGCATTAGCCTCTGTGTTTGCTGTATTCTGGCTGTGTCTCTCAGGAGCCATCTACATCTGGCTCCTGTCGGCCTGCACTTCTTTGGGCAAGCGCTTTCTTTTTTTTTTTTTTTTTTTTTTTTTTTTTTTTTTTACATTCTAATTTTTTTTTTTATTAACTTGAGTATTTCTTATATACATTTCGAGTGTTATTCCCTTTCCCGGTTTCCGGGCAAACATCCCCCTCCCCCCTCCCCTTCCTTATGGGTGTTCCCCTCCCAACCCTCCCCCCATTGCCGCCCTCCCCCCATAGACTAGTTCACTGTGGGTTCAGTCTTAGCAGGACCCAGGGCTTCCCCTTCCACTGGTGCTCTTACTAGGATATTCATTGCTACCTATGGGGTCAGAGTCCAGGGTCAGTCCATGTATAGTCTTTAGGTAGTGGCTTAGTCCCTGGAAGCTCTGGTTGCTTGGCATTGTTGTACTTTTGGGGTCTCGAGCCCCTTCAAGCTCTTCCAGTTCTTTCTCTGATTCCTTCAATAGGGGACCTATTCTCAGTTCAGTGGTTTGCTGCTGGCATTCGCCTCTATATTTGCTGTATTCTGGCTGTGTCTCTCAGGAGCGATCTACATCCGGCTCCTGTCGGTCTGCACTTCTTTGCTTCATCCATCTTGTCTAATTGGGTGGCTGTATATGTATGGGCCACATGTGGGGCAGGCTCTGAATGGGTGTTCCTTCAGTCTCTGTTTTAATCTTTGCCTCTCCCTTCCCTGCCAAGGGTATTCTTTTTCCTCATTTAAAGAAGGAGTGAAGCATTCACATTTTGATCATCCGTCTTGAGTTTCGTTTGTTCTAGGGATCTAGGGTAATTCAAGCATTTGGGCTAATAGCCACTTATCAATGAGTGCATACCATGTATGTCTTTCTGTGATTGGGTTAGCTCACTCAGGATGATATTTTCCAGTTCCAACCATTTGCCTACGAATTTCATAAACTCGTTGTTTTTGATAGCTGAGTAATATTCCATTGTGTAGATGTACCACATTTTCTGTATCCATTCCTCTGTTGAAGGGCATCTGGGTTCTTTCCAGCTTCTGGCTATTATAAATAAGGCTGCGATGAACATAGTGGAGCACGTGTCTCTTTTATATGTTGAGGCATCTTTTGGGTATATGCCCAAGAGAGGTATAGCTGGATCATCAGGCAGTTCAATGTCCAATTTTCTGAGGAACCTCCAGACTGATTTCCAGAATGGTTTTACCAGTCTGCAATCCCACCAACAATGGAGGAGTGTTCCTCTTTCTCCACATCCTCGCCAGCATCTGCTGTCACCTGAGTTTTTGATCTTAGCCAATCGCACTGGTGTGAGGTGAAATCTCAGGGTTGTTTTGATTTGCATTTCCCTTATGACTAAAGATGTTGAACATTTCTTTAGGTGTTTCTCAGCCATTCGGCATTCCTCAGCTGTGAATTCTTTGTTTAGCTCTGAACCCCATTTTTTAATAGGGTTATTTGTTTCCCTGCGGTCTAACTTCTTGAGTTCTTTGTATATTTTGGAAATAAGGCCTCTATCTGTTGTAGGATTGGTAAAGATCTTTTCCCAATCTGTTGGTTGCCGTTTTGTCCTAACCACAGTGTCCTTTGCCTTACAGAAGCTTTGCAGTTTTATGAGATCCCATTTGTCGATTCTTGATCTTAGAGCATAAGCCATTGGTGTTTTGTTCGGGAAATTTTTTCCAGTGCCCATGTGTTCCAGATGCTTCCCTAGTTTTTCTTCTATTAGTTTGAGTGTGTCTGGTTTGATGTGGAGGTCCTTGATCCACTTGGACTTAAGCTTTGTACAGGGTGATAAGGATGGATCGATCTGCATTCTTCTACATGTTGCCCTCCAGTTGAACCAGCACCATTTGCTGAAAATACTATCTTTTTTCCATTGGATGGTTTTGGCTCCTTTGTCAAAAATCAAGTGACCATAGGTGTGTGGGTTCATTTCTGGGTCTTCAATTCTATTCCATTGGTCTATCTGTCTGTCTCTGTACCAATACCATGCAGTTTTTATCACTATTGCTCTGTAATACTGCTTGAGTTCAGGGATAGTGATTCCCCCTGAAGTCCTTTTATTGTTGAGGATAGCTTTAGCTATCCTGGGTTTTTTGTTATTCCAGATGAATTTGCAAATTGTTCTGTCTAACTCTTTGAAGAATTGGATTGGTATTTTGATGGGGATTGCATTGAATCTGTAGATTGCTTTTGGTAAAATGGCCATTTTTACCATATTAATCCTGCCAATCCATGAGCATGGGAGATCTTTCCATCTTCTGAGGTCTTCTTCAATTTCTTTCCTCAGTGTCTTGAAGTTCTTATTGTACAGATCTTTTACTTGCTTGGTTAAAGTCACACCGAGGTACTTTATATTATTTGGGTCTATTATGAAGGGTGTCGTTTCCCTAATTTCTTTCTCGGCTTGTTTCTCTTTTGTATAGAGGAAGGCAACTGATTTATTTGAGTTAATTTTATACCCAGCCACTTTGCTGAAGTTGTTTATCAGCTTTAGTAGTTCTCTGGTGGAACTTTTGGGATCACTTAAATATACTATCATGTCATCTGCAAATAGTGATATTTTGACCTCTTCTTTTCCGATCTGTATCCCTTTGATCTCCTTTTGTTGTCTGATTGCTCTGGCTAGAACTTCAAGAACTATATTGAATAAGTAGGGAGAGAGTGGGCAGCCTTGTCTAGTCCCTGATTTTAGTGGGATTGCTTCAAGTTTCTCTCCATTTAGTTTAATGTTAGCAACTGGTTTGCTGTATATGGCTTTTACTATGTTTAGGTATGGGCCTTGAATTCCTATTCTTTCCAGGACTTTTATCATGAAGGGGTGTTGAATTTTGTCAAATGCTTTCTCAGCATCTAATGAAATGATCATGTGGTTCTGTTCTTTCAGTTTGTTTATATAATGGATCACGTTGATGGTTTTCCGTATATTAAACCATCCCTGCATGCCTGGGATGAAGCCTACTTGATCATGGTGGATGATTGTTTTGATGTGCTCTTGAATTCGGTTTGCCAGAATTTTATTGAGTATTTTTGCGTCGATATTCATAAGGGAAATTGGTCTGAAGTTCTCTTTCTTTGTTGTGTCTTTGTGTGGTTTAGGTATAAGAGTAATTGTGGCTTCGTAGAAGGAATTCGGTAGGGCTCCATCTGTTTCAATTTTGTGGAATAGTTTGGATAATATTGGTATGAGGTCTTCTATGAAGGTTTGATAGAATTCTGCACTAAACCCGTCTGGACCTGGGCTCTTTTTGGTTGGGAGACCTTTAATGACTGCTTCTATTTCCTTAGGAGTTATGGGGTTGTTTAACTGGTTTATCTGTTCCTGATTTAACTTCGATACCTGGTATCTGTCTAGGAAATTGTCCATTTCCTGAAGATTTTCAAATTTTGTTGAATATAGGTTTTTATAGTAAGATCTGATGATTTTTTGAATTTCCTCCGAATCTGTAGTTATGTCTCCCTTTTCATTTCTGATTTTGTTAATTTGGACACACTCTCTGTGTCCTCTCGTTAGTCTGGCTAAGGGTTTATCTATCTTGTTGATTTTCTCAAAGAACCAACTTTTGGTTCTGTTGATTCTTTCTATGGTCCTTTTTGTTTCTACTTGGTTGATTTCAGCTCTGAGTTTGATTATTTCCTGCCTTCTACTCCTCCTGGGTGTATTTGCTTCTTTTTGTTCTAGAGCTTTTAGGTGTGCTGTCAAGCTGCTGACATATGCTCTTTCCTGTTTCTTTCTGCAGGCACTCAGCGCTATGAGTTTTCCTCTTAGCACAGCTTTCATTGTGTCCCATAAGTTTGAGTATGTTGTATCTTCATTTTCATTAAATTCTAAAAAGTTTTTAATTTCTTTCTTTATTTCTTCCTTGACCAGGTTATCATTGAGTAGAGCATTGTTCAATTTCCACGTATATGTGGGCATTCTTCCCTTATTGTTATTGAAGACCAGTTTTAGGCCGTGGTGGTCCGATAGCACGCATGGGATTATTTCTATCTTTCTGTACCTGTTGAGGCCCGTTTTTTGACCAATTATATGGTCAATTTTGGAGAAAGTACCATGAGGAGCTGAGAAGAAGGTATATCCTTTTGCTTTAGGATAGAATGTTCTATAAATATCCGTTAAGTCCATTTGGCTCATGACTTCTCTTAGTCTGTCTACATCACTGTTTAATTTCTGTTTCCATGATCTGTCCATTGATGAGAGTGGGGTGTTGAAATCTCCCACTATTATTGTGTGAGGTGCAATGTGTGTTTTGAGCTTTAGTAAGGTTTCTTTTACATATGTAGGTGCCCTTGTATTTGGGGCATAGATATTTAGGATTGAGAGTTCATCTTGGTTGATTTTTCCTTTGATGAATATGAAGTGTCCTTCCTTATCTTTTTTGATGACTTTTAGTTGGAAATTGATTTTATTTGATATTAGAATGGCTACTCCAGCTTGCTTCTTCTGACCATTTGCTTGGAAAGTTGTTTTCCAGCCTTTCACTCTGAGGTAGTGTCTGTCTTTGTCTCTGAGGTGTGTTTCCTGTAGGCAGCAGAATGCAGGGTCCTCGTTGCGTATCCAGTTTGTTAATCTATGTCTTTTTATTGGGGAGTTGAGGCCATTGATATTGAGAGATATTAAGGAATAGTGATTATTGCTTCCCGTTATATTCATATTTGATGTGAGGTTATGTTTGTGTGCTTTCATTCTCTTTGTTTTGTTGCCAAGACGATTAGTTTCTTGCTTCTTCTAGGGTATAGCTTGCCTCCTTATGTTGGGCTTTACCATTTATTATCCTTTGTAGTGCTGGATTTGTAGAAAGATATTGTGTAAATTTGGTTTTGTCATGGAATATCTTGGTTTCTCCATCAATGTTAATTGAGAGTTTTGCTGGATACAGTAATCTGGGCTGGCATTTGTGTTCTCTTAGGGTCTGTATAACATCAGTCCAGGATCTTCTGGCCTTCATAGTTTCTGGCGAGAAGTCTGGTGTGATTCTGATAGGTCTCCCTTTATATGTTACTTGACCTTTTTCCCTTACTGCTTTTAATATTCTTTCTTTATTTTGTGCGTTTGGTGTTTTGACAATTATGTGACGGGAGGTGTTTCTTTTCTGGTCCAATCTATTTGGAGTTCTGTAGGCTTCCTGTATGTCTATGGGTATCTCTTTTTTTAGGTTAGGGAAGTTTTCTTCTATGATTTTGTTGAAGATATTTACTGGTCCTTTGAGCTGGGAGTCTTCACTCTCTTCTATACCTATTATCCTTAGGTTTGATCTTCTCATTGAGTCCTGGATTTCCTGTATGTTTTGGACCAGTAGCTTTTTCCGCTTTACATTATCTTTGACAGTTGAGTCAATGATTTCTATGGAATCTTCTGCTCCTGAGATTCTCTCTTCCATCTCTTGTATTCTGTTGGTGAAGCTTGTATCTACAGCTCCTTGTCTCTTCTTTTGGTTTTCTATATCCAGGGTTGTTTCCATGTGTTCTTTCTTGATTGCTTCTATTTCCATTTTTAATTCCTTCAACTGTTTGATTGTGTTTTCCTGGAATTCTTTCAGGGATTTTTGCGATTCCTCTCTGTAGGCTTTTACTTGTTTATTAATGTTTTCCTGTGCTTCCCTAAGTGTGTTCAGGTCTTTCCTGAAGTCCTCCAGCATCATGATCAAATATGATTTTGAAACTAGATCTTGCTTTTCTGGTGTGTTTGGATATTCCATGTTTGTTTTGGTGGGAGAATTGGGCTCCGATGATGTCATGTAGTCTTGGTTTCTGTTGCTTGGGTTCCTGCGCTTGCCTCTCGCCATCAGATTATCTCTAGTGTTACTTTGTTCTGCTATTTCTGACAGTGGCTAGACTGTCCTATAAGCCTGTGTGTCAGGAGTGCTGTATACCTGTTTTCCTCTCTTTCAGTCAGTTATAGGGACAGAGTGTTCTGCTTTCGGGCGTGTAGTTTTTCCTCTCTACAGGTCTTCAGCTGTTCCTGTGGGCCTGTGTCTTGAGTTCACCAGGCAGCTTTCTTGCAGCAGAAAATTTGGTCTTACCTGTGGTCCCGAGGCTCAGGTTTGCTCGTGGGGTGCTGTCCAGGGGCTCTCTGCAGCGGCAGCAACCAGGAAGACCTGTGCCGCCCCTTCCGGGAGCTTCAGTGCACCAGGGTTCCAGATGGTCTTTGGCTTTTTCCTCTGGCGTCCGAGATGTGTGTGCAGGGAGCAGTCTCTTCTGGTTTCCCAGGCCTGTCTGCCTCTCTGAAGGTTTAGCTCTCCCTCCCACGGGATTTGGGTGCAGAGAACTGTTTATCCGGTCTGTTTCCTTCAGGGTCCGGCGGTGTCTGTGGCAGGGGTCCTGCCGCTCCTGGGCCCTCCCCCACGGGAGCCCAGAGGCCTTATACAGTTTCCTCTTGGGCCAGGGATGTGGGCAGGGGTGAGCAGTGTTGGTGGTCTCTTCCGCTCTGCAGCCTCAGGAGTGCCCACCTGACCAGGCGGTTGGGTCTCTCTCTCACCAGGTCTGGGAGCAGAGAGCTGCTGCGGGCCGGGATCCGCGGGTGTGGGACTTCCGGTAAACACAGAACGTGCCCGGTTCTAGAGAAATTCTGCTTCCGTGTGTCCCAAGCTCACCAGGCAGCTTTCTTGCAGCAGAAAATTTGGTCTTACCTGTGGTCCCGAGGCTCAAGTTCGCTCGTGGGGTGCTGCCCAGGGGCTCTCTGCAAGGGCAGCAACCAGGAAGACCTGTGCCGCCCCTTCCGGGAGCTTCAGTGCACCAGGGTTCCAGATGGTCTTTGGCTTTTTCCTCTGGCGTCCGAGATGTGTGTGCAGGGAGCAGTCTCTTCTGGTTTCCCAGGCCTGTCTGCCTCTCTGAAGGTTTAGCTCTCCCTCCCACGGGATTTGGGTGCAGAGAACTGTTTATCCGGTCTGTTTCCTTCAGGGTCCGGCGGTGTCTGTGGCAGGGGTCCTGCCGCTCCTGGGCCCTCCCCCACGGGAGCCCAGAGGCCTTATACAGTTTCCTCTTGGGCCAGGGATGTGGGCAGGGGTGAGCAGTGTTGGTGGTCTCTTCCGCTCTGCAGCCTCAGGAGTGCCCACCTGACCAGGCGGTTGGGTCTCTCTCTCACCGGGTCTGGGACGGGCAAGCGCTTTCTAATACCTTAACTGTCTTTTCTTTTGTGAGTTTGTAGAAAATATATGCTGTTGCATGTTTTGCACATATTGTAATTTTAGTAAGTGCCATTTATTTTGTATTTTTTCGGAGCTTAGAAAAGACAATAAAATCATTATCAAAAATTCTAAAAAAAAAAAAAAAGAAAAAGAAAAGAAAGCGCTTGCCTAGCAAGCACAAGGCCCTGGGTTCGGGCCCCAGCTCCCGGGGGCTAGGGAGATGACTCAGTGCATAAAGTGTTGTTGTCCAAGTATGAGGACCTAAGATAGATCCCCAGAACACTTGTAAATAGCTACATATGGTAGCACATACTGTAACTCTAACACTGAGACAGTGGAGACAGGGGCTTGATGGCTCATGAGGCTAGCCAATTAATGAACTACAGGTTTAGTGAGAGATTATTTTTAAAAGGTGGAGAGAAATAAAGACACCTGACATGGACCTCTGTGGCCACTACATGCACACCTAGACTCACTGTACACTTGCACATACATACATATACAAACTACACACTTGTGTATGCACACACTCGCAATCAAAGGATCCATCTTTATGAGTGTTCAAGTATAACAGCTGATCGTGTTTGACACTGTGTGTGTGTGTGTGTGTGTGTGTGTGTGTGTGTGTGTCTTGTTTTTAATGAAAAGAAACATTATGGAACAAGACCATGTCCTTTAGTTTGTGCTTGCCAATAGTTTCACCCTACTGCTACCATGGAAACCACACAGTCTATAGAGTTGATTATGTCTACTGTCAGACCCTCCAGAGAAAGGTCACCATGCCTGGAACAGGGTGATCCAGCACAGCCTCTGTACATTGCTTGTTCAAAATCTGTTTCTCCAGCCATTCTTGCAGACTGATGAAGAGAAGCACACAAACATTTGCCATGACTGCAGAGATTTTCCCAAGGCAACTTTCCACTTCAGACACCCGACTCTGTGGTCATGTGACATGGCCACAGAGCTGGCACACCCAGTCATTCCGTAGAAATGCTCCCTCCATGGGCTCTGCATTAACTTCCCTGGATTTTTATGGGCTTGGACAATTAAGACACGGTGTGCAAACTCTAAGACTGCATTTTAAAATAAGCCCGTAACTAATGCTCAGTTGGAGAAAAAAAAAGCCAAACACAGTTGGAACTGGTTCCCATTTTTCTTACTAACAATATCCTCTTTTGTTTTTAATATTAATTATGGATGACAATAGTTTCCCATGCTATAGATTACCATGAAGGAATCCAGACTTGGGGGATAACATTTAGAAATACAGCAGGCACAACCACTTTGTGATTAAAGTAAGTCTGGTACAAACAGGAGACTAAGGTCCTGGCATCAGACAAAGGCCACGATCTTTCAAAACATGGTCATTCTGTGCCTTTGTCTAGGCGGCATCTCCGGTCATGCTTTCTTCAAAACTCAGTGTGCAGTCAAGCTAATGTCTTGTGAGGTATGAGACACAGAATAAGTATCACTCGGACATTGGGCTTTGGTAGATAATTTTAATTGAATCCAAGCAGTCTAGAAATTTGAACATAACAACCATATCCTGACGCGGGCAGTTATGCTCAGGGAGATCACATCATGAGAAGAGAATAGCTATAAACAGACAATAAGTCACTCTACCCAAAGTCCTGCAAAAGGACCATGGGTTGAGAGGGCACCTGGGGCACAGAAAAATGGATGATCAGTCAGTGGTGTTTTATTGATATGCAATGAATGCAATTAGCTCTGTGCAAACCACCTTGCCTTCATTAACCTTATGAGCTGTAATAACCATTTGCTTCATGAGTTTTTATTGCTTTGATTACTCTTGTTTTCGGCTTCTAGCAAGGATATAATTTAAACAGAAATATCATTATCTAAGGCTTCTTACATTGAAGGGAGTCTGTCTAAGTTGACACCTATTTTCCCCAATGCATGGGTAAATATAAGCTAATCCATGGATAATGCTGTCTTTTATCTAATTGTTATAAATTACTTCTTGAATTTGCTGTGCAATATTTAATGTGCACGAAACGAACAATATACTTATTCATACACTACTCAACTTAGGAAATATTTTTGAGCCACATAAAGCCTAAATCAGTATGATCTCTCATCGTTGAACCCTTTCTGCATAGTAAGCACAACAATTCTCTTTATGTTGAAGACCATTGCTACTATACTTCTCTCCATACATTCTTAGCATGTATTCATCCCTGTAATATGGAATGTTGTATATGGCAGCACATAGCTGCTATCCTAATGTGCTTCTCTTGCAGAATATTTTAACAAGAATTGTTCCGAGGCTTATCAATATTACTACAGGTGGCAATTATATAGTATCCCATTGTATAAATTTCAACTATGCCATTTTGATGTTTGTATGTGTGTGTGTGAGTGTGCGTGTACGTGTGTGTGTGTGTGTGTGTGTGTGTGTGTGTGTGTGTGTGTTCTTTCCAACTTTTTCTTCTTACAAAAGTATTTTAGGACATTTATTCATATATTTCCTTTTGGACATTGAAACAGGTACTTTAATTTGGGAATCAAATACTAATGACATTATACTACCACCACCACCACCTGAAAGCTAAAAATGTAAAATGAGTTTTATAAATAATAAATAATTTTATCTTCACAATAAACTCTGATGTCAATAAAATTATTATCACTGTCTTACACACATAGGAAATATGTGGATGACTATTGTGTGATACATAAATCTTTAGTCTATATTTTTGCACTACTCTGAAATAGTAATGTTTGAAAAGTTGGATTTCAAACTCTTAATTGATATTTGTTTATCATTTCTATAACCACTAAGGTGAAAGGGAAAGAGTTTAATTAAGGTTGCTGGCTTAAAAGTGGACAGGAAGTCATTTACCGATGCATGTCAACTTCTCAGTGGCTCTTCCATTGTTTGCACCTCTCATCTGTGAGGTTTGCACCTTTCTTGAAGTTCTCCGCACCTTGAAGGTCGTGCCATTGATGCCCTATTTAGGACTGAACACTGAACCAACACTCATTCTTTGCACTTTTAACAATACCAAATCCCTTCATGAACCATTGCCCATAGCAATAAGGAGCTTCTATGTGGAGGGCAGAAAAGCACTAATGTACAGATATAAACATTAGTATTTAGGAGATAGTTTCCCATTTAGGGAAAAAGACCAGGTTTACAGTACCAGGCATGGGTGAGATTAAAGATCTTATAACTGTGGCCAGATCAAACAAAAATAAAATATTCCAGCTCATGGAGATTGTAGGAAGTACCATTTTTCCAGTAACACATTGGTATTAACACTTGAAACACAGATACTAAAATCTTACTAAATGGAAAATTCTAAGTGTGAGAAGTGGGCTTCTTACCCAGGGATGGCTGATTCCTCCTCTTAAATGGCTCCTCTGTGTTCATCAAAGTTCAGAAACTCTGACATCGTTATAAGGATGCTGTGCAAATATGTTTGACTAAGAAAAAGGGTAAGACTTGTTTTGCGAAGAAATAAAATCCAGGCCATAAAATGTTAAGATCTGCACAGAGCAGCAGAACTGCATACTAATCACACAGTCTATTTTTATGGAAAATGCCTTTGCCCACAAAAAGTGCAGACTACTCTTACCACTACAATTCTCTTCTCCCTTGCGCTCCAAGGAAGCTCTTTGAGGATCTGATCACTCATGAACTTCAGAGAAGTTTCTGTGCAGGACATCAGCCAGTGCTTTGCTTCTACAGCTCCAAAGAAATATCAATCACACCAAGGAAAATTTTCTCTCTGGTTTCTTATTCCCACTCATGTAACAAATATCTTCAAGATCTTCCCACAATAACCTAGTTAATTAACTAAATTAAAAAAGTAAACTATTTTTGAGACTGTGGTTATAGAGATGGATCTAGCAGGTCCTTGAGATTGGTCAAAATCCACCCCCACCACCCCCCAGAACAAGGATGGAAAGTTCCTTTGTCTAAAACAAAACTAATTCTTGCTGAATATTCAGTGAGGGGAAGAGGGGAGCTTTAAGTGGTGTTAGTGATTAAGGGTCAGTCTTCGCTGGCACGTGAAACTGCCCCAAAAGCTTAAAGTCTGTCATAATATTTAAAACGAATAAAGAAAAGAAATTGAAAAATACCAAAACTCCTTTTCTGCATCCTTTTTGACCTGGAGAGTTTGTTGCCCAAGAGAATGTGTGTCTGACTATAGTGCATAATAATAGACGAACCTACCCATTAAAGGCTATTCCAATAAGCAGCCTTTCTGTCCAGGAAGTACTCGGAAGTCTTTGCTACAACTTAGTAACAAGGAAAGAAACCCTGAGAGGTGTGCCGTTACCCAAGAGTGTTTTCTTCCTGCAGTGGATTCTACTGGAGTCCTCTGATACTGGCAACCTTTGAAAATGAGCTGAGAGCCTAGGATCCTGATGGTGACAAAAGAATGGGGGATGTGCAAAACAACCTGAGATTCCACCTCACACCAGTGAGAATGGATACGATCAAAAACTCAGGTGACAGCAGATACTGGCAAGGATGTGGAGAAAGAGGAACACTCCTCCATTGTTCATGGGATTACTGACTGGTACAACCGTTCTGGAAATCAGTCTGGAGGTTCCTCAGAAAATTGGACATTGCACTACCTGAGGACCCAGCTATACCTCTCCTGGGCATATACCCAAAAGATGCCCCAACATATAACAAAGACACATGCTCCACTATGTTCATAGCAGCCTTATTTATAATAGCCAGAAGCTGGAAAGAACCCAGATGCCCTTCAAAAGATGAATGGATATAGAAAATGTGGTACATCTACACAATGGAGTACTACTCAGCTATCAAAAACAATGACTTCATGAAATTCATAGGCAAATGCGTAGAACTAGAAAATATCATCCTGAGTGAGATAACCCAATCACAGAAAAACACATGTGGTATGCATTCTTTGATACGTGGATATTAGCCCAAATGCTCAAATTACCAGAGATGCACAGAACACATGAAACTCAAGAAGGTTGACCAAATTGTGGATGCTTTACTCCTTCTTTAAAAGAGGAACAAAAATATCCATAGGAGGGGATAGGGAAGCAAAGTTTAGAGCAGAGAATGAAGGAATGGCCATTCAGAGCCTGCCCCACATGTGGCCCATATATATACTGCCACCAAAACTAGATAAGATGGATGAAGCTAAAAAGTGCATGCTGACAGGAACCAGATATAGATCTCTCCTTAGAAACACAGCCAGAACATGTCAAATACAGAGGCGAATGCTAGCAGCAAACCACTGAACTGAGAATGGGACCCCCATTGGAGGAATTAGAGAAAGGATTGAAAGAGTTAAGGGGCTTGCAACCCCATAAGAACAACAATGCCAACCAACCAGAGCATCCAGGGACTAAACCACTACCCAAGGACTATACATGGACTGACCCAGGGCTCCAACTGCATATGTAGTAGAAAATAGCCTTGTTGGGGCACCAGTGTAAGGGGATGCCCTTGGTCCTTACCATGGTTGGACCCCCATGTAGGGGATTGTTGGGGAGGTCAGTAAGGGAGGGTGGATGGGGAGGAGAGCACCCTTATAGAAGGGGAGGGGAAGAGTTTAGGGGGCTGATGGACAGGAAATTGGGAAAGGGAATAACATTTGAAATGTAAATAAGAAATACTCAATTTAAGAAAAAAGGAAGAAAAAAACACACAAAAAGAAACAAAAACAAAAACAACAAAGACAACAAGAATGGGGGATATGGAAAAATAAAAACGTTGGAGCTGGGGGTGGGGGGAACCAAGGCCAGAGGATATTGCACAGGTGGAGTGACTCTCAATTAAAATGTCTTATTCCTCTCTGACAATTATCATATATGAAATCTCACCATTTCCTCAAGGAAACAAAAGATCTTTGTTATCTTTAAAGCAGTCTGTAGTGATTTGTTTGCAATTATACCAAATTCCAAAGTTGAGTACTGGGGTGGAGAAGCACCCCAGACAATGTTAGATGATAGTTAATTTCACACACAAAAATCATTGAAGATATATATATATATATATATATATATATATATATATATATATATGTGTGTGTGTGTGTGTGTGTGTGTGTGTGTGTGTGTGTGTGTGTATCACCCTCCTAAATAAACCAATGTTCCTATTCCTATTCCAGGTTCACATTATGACTTTAATCAGAGAGCTGTGGTAGTGAAAGTGAAATAAAAAGCAGTAGAACTATGGAAACTCCACACATAAAACGAGATTCAACTTCAAGAGCTACTGGAGCCAATATTTCCGTGTTTGTGTTAGGAATCCCACAGAGTGTGACCCTCAGCGGGAGCATGGTTTCAGTTAGTGTGTTCATGAAGTCCAGGAAACACCTGTAAGACGCTGAAGGAGTGAGGAAAGGGAGTCACCCATAATAGTTTAAGTTAGACAAGTCAATTATCTCCAGAAAGCTTTGAGAACCTACAGGACTCATGCACTTGAGATGCAAGGGAGTTTAAATTCTATTTGCATTTGCCTTCTGGCAGTGTTAATTCTCGATACTTCCCACACCTTCCATGAGTGGGCAACAGCATCCTCAGTCAGCACTAGAGTACCCCAGGATACAATAACATGGGCACATTATCCAAGAGTTGAAAAGGAAAATATCAGTGGGGATTACCAATGCCAGAGACTGTTGTACAGGTCTGAGTATGAAGGATTAGTATATTATCACTCCATGACATAACCCATCAGAGGATAACTTCCATGCAACACGAACTACATTGTAGGAATACTTGGCGGCGGATTCTTAAGGAACCATTAATCAAGAGCCAATTTTTTTTAAAAAAAGATATGATCTGTGATAATTAGTCTTCATTGTCAACTTGATGGAATTTAGAGTCCCCCAGGAGATAAACCTTTGAGCATAGCTGTGAAGATGTTTCCAGAGAGGAGTAGTGGAGGTGGAAAGACCCACTCCAATTGTGAATGATACCATTCGATAGCCCAGGGTCAAGGACTGAATGAAAAAGAGGAAACTGAATCTCCATCATGCCTTTCTCCCTAGTTCCTGACTGTGCCCACAATGTGATGTGCGCAGCTGCCCCATGTTACTGCTGTCACAGCCAGAGCCACCTTGCCTGCTTCCCTATGCCCTCCCACTGGGAGCCAAGGTAAGCCTCTCCTTGCTTAAGTTAATTTTGTCAGGTATTTTGTCAGGGCAATGTGACAAAGATATCACACTTGTCTCAAACTCATTACCTTCCTGCCTTAGTCTCCCACACACAATGTTACAGCTGCACAGCTGTAGATTTATAAACTGTAGGTTTACCACAACTCTCCTGTCAGAGGGGTGTGTGTGTGTGTGTGTGTGTGTGTGTGTTATTCAACATTTGACCTGTGGCCTTACACAGGTTAGAGGAGCAATTTCCCATTACTCTTCATGCAACCAATAGAATTTTAGCATTGTCATTTCTTCTTCCTTTAGCATCTCATGGAGTATTCAAGTCCTAGAAACGTGAATCCACACTTCCATTTTCCTACAGCATGAATGTCAAGATGGGGAGGCGGGAAGGGGGTGATTGGGGAGGGGGAACACCCTTATAGAAGAAGGGGAAGGGGATAGGGGGCTTATGGGCAGGAAACCGAGAAAGGGACTAACGTTTGAAATGTAAATAAAAAATATCCAATAAAAAAAAGATACTGTCTTTTATTTCTCTTTGCACAATTCCAATAACAAAAGGGAGGCTAAGGAGATGACTCGGTTGGTAAGTTGCATGCTCTCTAAACATGAGGTCCCATGTCAGATCTCACATATCTACAGAAAGTCAGGTGTGGCAGTGTGCACCAGTAATCCTGAGGACCTAAAGATTGGTCAATCTCAGGACCTCACTAGGCAGCCTAGCCAATCAGTGAGCTCCAGGTTCAGTGAGAGACACTGTCTCAAATTAAACGGTGGAGAGCAACTGAAGAAGACACCCAATCTTGATATCTGACCTCCACACGCTCCTGTACCACATGCATCTGGGCGCGCGCGCGCGCGCACACACACACACACACACACACACACACACACACACACACACATACACACACACATCTAAAAGAAAGAAAAAGACTGAAAATGAATCTCAGGGGAGAATGTACTGTGAGAGTAAAGTGCTTCTTATCATAAGCAAAACCATGGGATCTTGTTTTTCAAAGGATGAAGGCAAGCGATGTCCTTTTTTTCTCACTGCAAGGTTGTACTGAACCAAGAATTATTCCACTGGCGAGGAAGCGAAAAGCAGCCTAGCATCATGTGGCATCTGAAAAGTAAGGGCTGGATTTGCTTTTGTCTCACTGTCCCTTATGCTTTTTGATATTATTAAACTTCCGATAGTTCAGGGGACATTTTAGCTGAACTTAAGACTTTCAAAAATATTGGAAAGTACACACTTGAAGTGTTTCCAAAAATACATCAAATTATAAAAAATACTATTTTTAATGTTTCAGCTGCAATGACATCTCTAATGATAGCACATAGATAGTGACAGCATCTCTGACTTAGTATCCTCCCCGTGAAAGCCATGCCAGAACAGTGACTACTGCAGAGAATAGTAAATACAGAATCCCTGAACTCTTCCACATGATGTCATTGCCACTGCATTCATAACGCCTTCCAGGCTGTGCAAATTTTTTCAAAAAGCATTCTTGAACAAAAACACATTTACTCACATTGCACTCACCTGTGTGAAGAAAAGGGAACCTCCTTCTCCCCATAACAGACCTTTTGTTTCTCAAAAGCACCATCTGCTGGTTTGCACAAATGGATCTGCAGATGTATTAGGTTCTGAAGATCAGAATGTGAAGCCAACTCTTTGCTGAAGAAGCGTATGTCCTCACGGGCTTTCACATGGTCAACACATCCCAAGTGTCTGTACTCGGAACAAGGGCTGGGATGTTAGCAGCACAGAGAAGCAGATCTAATGCTGCCTTCCATATATCTGTCTACATTTGGAATGGAGGCATATAACCCAGTCAGTACTGCACTTGATTCAGAAGACCTCAAATATTTTAGGCAAAATGCTTTTTAAAAAAGTAATATTTGAGATTTGTAATTTTCTACTTTGAGAGTGTCTAGACCTATTACAAGAGTACTTCCAAAATACATACATTTACATGCATATTATACTATATATACATATATACTTTCATATTAATCATATATTATATATCACATATCATATATTATCACATATTATATATTGTATTTTGTTATGTATTATATATACACACATTATATATATATATATGCAGATAGCTTAAGAATGATTTAAATGCAATTTTCATTATGCTTTATATACATTCATACATAGCCTGAAGATAGTGTTACATTATATCTGTATAGGCCAACACTCTGCCTGTATCCTGTTACATAAAGAATTCTACTTTGTCGGATTCTGAAAAACTGAGTTATGAAACTTGAAGAAACTGACTGAGCAGACATATTTGTTTACTGGATTCTTTCTAGCTTAAAGATACTGTCACATCAATTATCTGATTGTGTCCCCACTAACTGAAATTATGAGCTATTGTCCTTCTTGAAGACATAGAGAGGTTGACTTATTTGCCAAGAGTACATCGGAGCACAAAGAAATCAATAAGAAAAAAACAACTTTCATTTTAAAAAATGCATCTTTTATATAACTCGAGGGATAAAAGCTAAATTTGGTGTTTAGGTCAGACCAATTTTTGAAAGCTGTCTTTGTGAACTACTTTTGTCAAACATAAATCAAACAGGAGCCCACTATTCTTTGAAAAGCTAGATAATAGAAAGCAATCTAAATTCAAATGACTCCAAATAAGCTGTTAAGTGTCCTGTTTGAAAAATGATCACATGGGTGTGGTAGACTTGTTTTCCATGGTTTAATAATGTTGAGTGCAGTTTACATCTTACTGCGGGACTTGGAAAGGGGGTGGCCATAGATACTAACAGGCATGGACTATTTGGAGGAATAAACTTGGAGTCTAGCAACTTGGAAGCATGTTAGTATCTATGGCCAGTGGTGAAAGCTATTAGAAAAGGTGCTTGATGAACTCTAAGAAAGCTTCCCTCCTGCGTGTTGTCATTGCATCTTATCCTCAAGAATTAATAAAGTCTCATTAACAGCCTTTCAGAAATACTCTTGGCGGCATGATCCTTGTCTAAGGGGAAAATATGGTGTGGCAAGGAGCCACAGACACACTGCCCATAGTAATAGAGGTGCTGCAATGGCTTTAAACCTCTTGTCTCGTGCCAGAGAATGAATTCTACCTCTGGATAGAGATGTGCCATTTTCTGGTCCCTTAAGAGTTAATCCAGTTAGGCTGGCCAATTATCTGCCCAAGGGACCATCCCTGAGGAATATGAGTTTCCTTAGACCATGCTAAAGAGACAAGAGAGACAATTAGTCTTTTACTAATGCACTTTTCTTTTGTCTTGTTTTCAGAGCTGGGGACCGAACCCAGGGCCTTGCATTTGCTAGGCAAGTGCTCTACCACTGAGCTAAATCCCCAACCCCGCCACTTTTCCTTCTCAAAACCAACCCCACTCCCCCCCACACACTCACACACATCAGTGCAGGAGCATACAGAGCCACAGCACGCAGCTTTGTGAATACCCTCACTTTCCTGAATAACTCAGAAATGCACATTTGCTCTTCTTTTGAATCCCCTCCTCTTTAAGCATGTTTTCCCTGATAGTTTACACTTGACTCTTTCTCTATACCTTCCTTCCTTAACTTTCCCCCTCCCTGTATCTGCTTGTCTGCAATGTGGATGACCTCTAGGCCTCAAACAGTGGGCTTCTTCTTCTCCAGCTTAAGCTTCCACATTCTTCTTATGGTGTCTTTGACACCTCGGGTTCCCTCAATCCTTCCCCCAACCCACCTACAAGACTCCCTGAGCTCTGCCAATGTTTGGCTGTGGGTCTCTGCATCTGTTTCCATCAGCTGGATGAAGCCTCTTTAAAAAAACACTTGTGCAGGCTCCTGTTTGCAAGCATAGCAGAGTATCATTAATAGTGTCAGGGGCTAGCTCTCTCCTGTGGAATGGGTCTCAAGTTGGGCCAGTCATTTTTGACAATTTCCTCAATCTCTGCTCCACCTTTATCCCTGAACAACTTGTAGGCAGGACAAGTTTTGAGTCGCAAGTTTTTGGGTAGATTTATATCTACCTCCCTCTACTGGGAGCCCACCTAGGTGCTAATATTTTTAAAGCAAGCTCTTGCTATGTTCCCCATGCTCACCTTGAACTCACGACCTCCCTTCCATCATCTCCCAATTACAAGCATGTAATAACTTGTAATAACTGTCACTTGTATTAACTGTCTATACCATTCTATTAGCCAAAATTAAGTCTCAAGCAAGCCATGATTCCTGTAATTAAATATTATATTTCTTATATATTTAACATACAAGTAAATAATTTCCCCCAAGTATATTAATACATCCATTTTATTTATTTGTGTGTTGTATTTTTAGGCTGCAACTTTGTCCACCCATCATCCATATGAAGAACGTTTTAGTGAGATACCTATTTCATGCCAGACCACAAGATGTCAGCCTGCTCTCAGTTTTCTCTGAGGTTTTTTTGGCTGTTGGAACAGGTTTTGTTTAGTTTCATTGGCTTGGTTGGTTTGGTTTGTTTCATTTTGTTATTGTTGTTGTTGTTGTTGCTTACTTGCTTTTTCATTTTATTTATTTTTACACAAGAAAAATTATGAAGGCCTAAAGACCATTGTGATCATACACAGATCATAAACAGAGCCTGTAGAAACTGCATCTCCATATGTTTGCAGAACTGGTGACAGCTATCTCCAGGGGATAATCAATACAGTAAGATGACCTAGCTCTTCCCTTGCATGTGCTGTGCCACCATAAGAGACTCTGCTTACAAATATAGTTTGCAAATGCCTTACCATCATCCTTGCACTTGCTCTCTCCTCTTGCCTTTTCTGGTCCTCTGGGCAACTCTCCATCTTGGGGATGTGTATCTGAGAATGAACTTCTGACTTCCCTTTTAGCAGCAACCCCACCTGTCATGAGCAGTTCTCTTAGACATTGGCATTAGTTGGCATTACATGTAAGAAGACATGTTTTAAATGATCACTTACTTCACCACACTCCTATAAACATCCCATTTATGGTCTTCTTTTGTAATCATGTCTTGTTTTATAGCCAGGGAAGGGGGAAGAACGTAGGGATGGTTTACGCTTCCTCCTGGCAATGCCAAAGTAGAGCCTGTCACCTGGAGCTTGCAGACCTCTTTAGCAGATGGGCCTTTAACTTTAAAACTATTTAATATCTCTTTAATTTTACATTGTCAGCTACTAAAGAGAATGTAACTTGTGAGTTATGTGTGATAGAAAAAACACAAAATACAAACACTGTAGAAAATTTTATTTCCTCTAACTTTTATAAGACAGTGAAGAGGTAATACCATTGCTTGATAAAGGAGGAAACACTGAACTCAAAAAGAACTCCAGTAACTTTCTTCTATATTAACATGCTTATGATTAGTAAGTGAAACAGAACTAGATCCCTGTGCTTGTCAGGTCCCAATTCCTAGTCTTAAATAATCTCTGTAAATGTATATGAACACAAGCAACTTTAGGAACTATAAATCTCTTTTCATAGGAATCTACTGATGGCTGTCCTGTCAGTCTCTCTCTACCATTTGGAACTTCCATGTACCTATGGCCTGGTGACTAGAACTGAAGAACCAGAATTAGAAATCGAGACAGGAAAAAGGAGACGCACTCAGAGAGCAGGAGTGGAGAGGGTTGAGCTGTATTTCTAGGTGTAGGATTGAACCAGTAGTAAAAGTACAGGATAAATAGTCCCCTCTCACACCTGTCCTTTTGTGCTGATTATTCTAATAGAGGTCAGTAAATAACTACTAGTTATTTTTCATGTCTTCTCTCTTAACCCCAGTAAAGACCTCAGCATTCTCTCTAACCAAGTTTGCCACATCTTTCTTTTTTTTTATACCAAACATTTTGTAATATCCCCTATAACCTTGCAATGAAATCCACAGATCCTAACTAAAATATCCAATATTTAAAATAAACAGTAGCTAGAGATGTGGTTTTCATTGGATAAAAACCACAGTGTTTTGTACTGTGCATGCCCTGGTATTTTCCCAGCTTGTGTCTACATGTGTGTTTGATTGTTTTTCTTTATCTCCTTTTTAGTCTATCTTTAGCCCAGACTACCACATGTTCTCCCTTTGTTTCCACCATTCCCCTTCAATTTACACACCTCTTCTCCATTTCTTACAAATGCAAAGCTAACCACTCCAATTTCCCTGATCTTTTTTTTTTTCCTTTCCACTCATCCCACAGTAACTAACATATGATTACATGAAGTACTATCAGGGCACCTATAGTTATTAAAATGATTGTTGCTTAAGAGTGATAATGTAATTATTATTGTTTCTTCATAGTGTGCTTAGGACATAATAGTGATCGTTTTTAAAGATAGTAATCTAGTTATGCAGGAATACTGGGTGTGGTGGTTTGAATATATGTAGACAGATGTGTTTGTAAGCTTGGCCCATAGGGAGTGGCACTATTAAGAGGTGTGGCCTTGGTGGTGTAAGTGTGGCCTTGTTGAAGGAAGTGTGTCACTGTGGAGGTAGGCTTTGATGTGATAATATGATCAAGCTATGGCTAGTGTTGTACACAGTCTTCTGTTCCCTGTGGATCAAGACATAGAACTCTTAGCTCCTTTAGCACTATGTCTGGCTGCACACTGATGATGTTGGACTAAACTTATGAAACAGTAAGCCAGTCCCAAGTAAATGTTTTCCTTTATAAAAGTTGCTGTGTATATGGTATCTCTTCACAGCATGAAACCCTAACTAAGACACTGGGGAATCAAGGACAGTGCCCTGAGCATTAATTAAGGAAAATGTCACCTGGACCCTACTGCATCATAGTCCCTTTCGAACACTGAGAACAGTTCCACCAAGAAGAAAGAAACTGACTTCAATGAAGATTGAACCAACAATCTACAAGTCTTAATGCAAAAACAAGAAAAACAATGACAAGATGTCTCGACAAATTACAAGTTCCAAAATAATGGTCCTAGTGAGAATGAATCAGATGAAATCCCAAAAATAAAGCATAGTAACAAATGTTCAAAAGTCTTCAAAGGAAAAAAGGACATGAATAAACTCATAAATTGGAAGAAAATGGTTAATAACAAAGTGAGCTGAGGTAAGTAAGAAAGTCAAAGTAGGGTACGAAAATGGAATTCAATAAAGATAGAAATGTTTAAGGAAATATCAAGCTTGGGATAAAGATTTCAATGTCAAATTAAAAGTACAGTGGGAATTTTCACCAAAAGAGGACAGTGGGAGGACAGAATATTAGGGCCTTAAGACATAGTAGAGAAATGGTAAAAGGAAGAGTGTCCAAGTGGTATGAAAAGAACAATTGTGTGGATTGTGAGCATAGAAGAATTTCATGCAGAAAGAACGGAAGACATTTTCAATAAAATTGCAGGAAAAATTCCAAACCTAAAGAGAGAAATACTTTAAGTAGAAGAGTACCAAGAAGGCAAGAGAAAAAAAATCACTGTGATCTAGTATAGGTAAAATAATAAATGTGCTGAAATAAAGTGCAGAAGTGCAAGAGAGTGTCACTTACAAAAGAGAGAGCCACCATAATAACAGAAATGTTAAAAGCTAAAACCTCTTAAAATTGTACATCTTAAGTTCTAAAAGACACCGGCTACCAACCGTTATTACTACACTCAGCAAAATAATTCTTCATCATTAAGGAAAGAAACCATATCTGATTAAAAAAAAAGAGTAAACAGATTCATAACTACTAAACAATCTGTAAAGAAGACACATCTTAGAAAGATCCCAGAGACATGGAAATGAATGAAGTTAAAGGGGAAAACCCATATAGAATAGCAGTTAAGAAAATGTAGAATGTGAAAACACTAAACACTGAATCAACAAAATAACAATAATTAATATGTACTTAAGTATGTTTTTGTATTAATGGCCTTAATTCCCAAACCCAAAGTCACTGGCTATCAGATTGCACTAAAAGACAAAATGCACATATTTATTGTCTCCAAGAAACATGTCTTGCTATCACTAACAGATTTTATATAAGGTCTTCAGCAATCTAAGGAACACTTGACTTTGCAATTCTGTGAAATCACCTGGCTGGCTCATCCTGTGTGCTTCTGTCAACAGATAAAGAACGTCCACAGTGAAATCTACAAAGAAACATACCAAGACATCTAATTCCTCTAGTCCACACTAAACACTGTCTATATTCTTCCAATAAGTTCTAGCTCCTGACACCAGAACTCCACTCCCAAGAAGGTATGGCATTGTCAAAGAAACCTGTCAAAACCATCTAGCCATCAAATTTCACTGCTGTAATAGTGTAGATCTCACTAGCAGGAAGCACAATGTCTTCTGCTTACATCCCACAGATTTGCAGAAAAGTCACTGGATTCTGAACAGAGAAGTCTATATCTTTATACTAAAGTATATAAAATACCATTATTGAATTATGATGAGGTCTCATGATGAGGTCTCAAAGGTCATCCAGTTGCTTCATTCTCAAAATAAGTTTCACAGAAACCTTCTACTATATCTGAGTTATTTTCTGATTTATGTGATGCGATCTCAGGATCAAGAAACTCGTAGAAAAGTTACAGTTTCAGAGGGTGAGTTCGTGACTATCATGGTGGGGAATGTGACAGCAAGCAGGTAGGTGATTGTTCTAGCCTATGCCTACCTGCTTGCTGTCACATTCCCCACCATGATAGTCACGAACTCACCCTCTGAAACAATCACTGAGAGTTTACATCCTAACCCACAAGTAGGAGACAGAGAACCACATATCACTGTTGCCAAATTTGGCTGCTTGCTTATGAGGAGGCAGAGAGAAGGATGAGGAAGACTGGGGAAAGGCATGGGCTTTTAAAACCTCAAAGCCTGCTCCCAGTGACAAACTTCTTCCAACAAGGACACAGATCCTAGTCTTTTGCAAACAGTCCTACCAACTGGTGACCAAGTATTCAAGTATATATACTTATGGAAGTTATTCTCATTACAGCCATCATATTCTACTCTCTGTCCCCCAAAGGCTTCATCATAATGCAAGATACATGTAGTTCAACGTCAATAATCCCTATAGTCTTTCAATGTCTTAACACAATTTAAAGGTTTAAACTCTCTTCTGAGGCTCAATCTCTTAATTGTAATCCCCTATAAAGTCAAAAAAGCAAATTACATCCTTCCAACATACAATGGCACAGTATATATATATATATATATATATATATATATATATATATATATATATATATATATATATATATATATATATATATATTACCATTCACAAAGGGTAGACTATGGCTATAGTGAGGAAATACTATACCAAAGTCAGATGAGAACTCAGCAGGTCAAACTCCAAATGTACCTTCATGTCTGATGTCAAAGGACTTCACTGGCTCTGCTCTTCCAGTTTTGCTAACTGCCATACATTTCCCTGTCGTTCTTAGACTGGTCCCACACCCTATGTGTTGCACTCTTTGGGAGATATCCCATGGCTCTATCATCTCCACCATCTTTGATCTCCAATGCAATTGAAGCTTCACTTTCACAGCCTCACACATGCCCTCTCTAGGCTCCTATGCAGGAACTAACTCCCCTACCACACTCCTGCCCATGGGAACAATCCTTAAACATGGGGGAAGGTTTCACAACCCTCCTCTTGCATTCTTCTTAACTCCAAACCCAGAACCCCATGCTCTGCTGCTGCCAAGCTTGGCTGCTTGCTTGGGAAATAACCTGTCCTGTCCTGGAATTATATTTGCATAAGCCTTAACTTGTTGAGGCTTTTCTTTCCACAACTTTCAGGATTAGCTGGGTGGCGCCTTCTCCTTAGGGCTCCCTTTATTGCATCCTTCCTTGCCTCTTTCAGCACAAGGCTTTGCTCCAAAATTAAGTTTTCTGGTGCCCCCTTTCTCTTCAAATGGTACATTTTATATTTCTTTTGCCCTTTATGCTCTTTTTCACTGTAGATCAGCATAAAAGCAATTACTAATAACCAAGTACCAGACTCAATATTAGGCTATCTTAAAATCTCCTTTGCCGAGGAGCATAGTCAATAACTTTTCAATTAAGCCTTAGGCATACACAGTATTAAGACATTGACAAAGGCAGCAATTTTTGTTTTGGCCTAATTAGCACAAGAATGTTTTCTAGCCAGTTACTAATACTGTTTCACTCTAAAACCTTTTGAGTTGAGCCTGTGCAGTTTATACTACTCTCAGCATCATTATTTCCTAAGCTCCTATTATGAAGGCTTATTACTCCCTACTTATAACATTAAAGTACTTTTCTAATCTATAGTCCCAAGGTTTTTCACATTCCTTCAAAAATAACATGGTCAGGCCTATGACAGCAATAGCCAACTTCCTGTCACCAACTTCTGTCTTAATTAAATTTAAATTGCCGTGATGAGTCGCCATGAACAAGACAACTTAGAGAAGCAAGAGTTTATTGGGGAATACAACTTCAGAGGCTTAGATTCCATGCTCATCAGAATGGGGAAGGCAGGCATGGTCCTGGGGCAGCAGCTGAGAGCTTAGAATTCCTATGCACAAGCATAAGGCAGAGATTGCATTTCCAAATGTCATAGACTTTTAAACCCTCAAAACCAGTTTCCAGTGACCCACCTACTCTAACAAGGCCACACCTCCTAACCCTTCTGAACCAATTCCACCAACTGGGGACCAAGTATTCAAATGTATGAGCCTCTAGGAACTATTGGCATTCAAACCACACACAATACAAAGCATCCTGAATAGAATCATCTATCAGTCAGCTCAAATCTTTACATATTCTGACACACTCCCAAACAGGCATGTATTACCTTATTTAATGCTTGGAAGCAAAGCATAAAATGAGTAAAGTTTTCTTTAACAAACAATAAATGGAGCTCTAGAGGAAGAAGTTAGATGAGATTTCATTTGGAGAGAGTCTGGAAGTTATTGGAGATATAAGCCTCAGAAGGCCTGCCCCATGCAGACAAACTGGAAGATTTGGAGTTTCATTATCTGGTAGATCTGGTAAAGAAAGAAATTTAAACACTATGTTGATCTCTGTCTTAAAAGACGTTCTCCCCATAAGTTTAGAGACCTGTTTACCTGACTGAATACCTTGGGACCCAGGGTCTGGGTTTATACTGACGGAACTGCTCGGTCAGATGGAGGGCTACCAAGAAAAGTCAAAATAGCCCCAGTCAATGGGGAATCATTGAACCTTTTCCTAACAGCTTCAAGGCAAAAGGGTGGAGGAATTTAGAGACAAAACTTGGGTTCTATAAGCCAGTTTAGGAAATGGAAATCCTAATCTATGTCTTGCCTTTGACTTAAAAATGTAAGTTGGAAAGTAGACTGGTCAGAGAAAAAAAGACTAAAGCAAACTGATATCACTGTCTTACTGGAGCTTTCAAAAGATCCTTCCAGGACAAGAAAAAGATGCTTAAACAAAAGATTCGTTTTGACTCCTAATCACTTTGGAAATGACAAAGGCTAAAATCTTTAACTTCTGTACTAAATACTCACTGAAGGGCTCTAGCAGATCCAGGCATGGCAGATATGACTCTGACAGGTTTTTCCTTTTATGCCTCCCCACTATCCTCCCCCCTTGATAAACTATTAGGTTGCATCCTTGAAGCTAGTCACCATAGTCCATTCCCTTATTTGGCCACTCCCTCTTTCTAAGGCTGACCACCAAGTTCTAACTATCAAAGTATTGAACTCCAGCAACCAAAAGCTACCCTAATTATGATGCTCAATCAAAATTAATCAACTCATCCTAACATGGGGCTTCCCTTTTCCCTTCATAAATTGCCATTCCCATGGGCCATGTCTGTCTCCTTTCTGTCTAAAGGCTGTCCTTTGTCCCTCTAGCGCAAATACCCTTTCTCTGTCTCCCTTGCTCCATTTCCCTTTTCCTTGGTCCTCTATTTCCTATCTCTGTGTTTTATTTCCTGCCCTTTGTCTCTCTGGGGAAAATCTCCTTTGTGTTGAGAACTTAGTCTTGGAGTGTCTTAACCAACTTCTGGGTCCCTTTCAAAATCGTGTGTGTGTGTGTGTGTGTGTGTGTGTGTGTGTGTGTGTGTGTGGTCGGGATGCTTTGTATATTTACCTAAGAAAAGAGAAACATATTTTTGAAAACCATTTTCACATAAAAACATGCTATTTGTACTAACCGAAAGATGAAAACAGTCCATGTCCGTACGCTTGTAAATGGATAAAGTATGTTCTATCTATATGATGTATTATTATTCAGCTGAAGAAAGGAATAAAATGTCGATGCATGCTAAAATGTAGATGAGCATCAAAATATCCAGCTAAGTGAGAGAGTGAGAAATGCCTTTCACACATACACATACAAAAATTACTCTGATTCTGTTTATATAAAATGTTGAGAATAAAGTAAAACTCTGTAGGAACAATAGATGAAAGGGTGAGGGTAGAGAGTAGAGGTTGAGAAAAATGAGAGCTACTGCTAATAGGTGTGATGTTTCCTTTTGGCAGTGAGAAAAAAATGGTCTAAAAATGAGCTCTGACTATCATGAGGGTGCTGCAGCAGAAACAAAGCTGAGCGTGTTTGTGCCTTCAACGTGTGAAAATTTCCTGAATAGCAGTAAGTTCACAAGTTATGTTGGTTTCCATGGCAGCCATTTGCCAAGTAGTTCCAGTTCTCTTGATAGCTGGCTGAGACCAATTCAGGCTTTTTTATTTCAATATTAAAATTAATGTTAATTCTCAGATCACATACTATACATCATGGAATTCACCTAGGTATAGATAGATAAGTAGGAAGGTAAATGCAGATAGACAGACAGACAGACAGACAGACAGACAGACAGACAGATAATAGTTAGATAATAGAGATAGATGATAGATAGATAGATAGATAGATAGATAGATAGATAGATAGATAGATAGATAGAAGATAGAGAAATGATACTTCATTTAGGTTACAGAACTATAAAGTGTTAAAAGGAGACCAGAAGATGAACCAATCTATTCTCCTTCATCTAGAAGGAAAAATTACACAGCGGAATGCAACAGTAATAAAGAAATAATGGCCCTTTGGGATTTATATGTGTATTATAAAAGTGAATACTTTAGGACAGTGGTTCTAAACTTGTGGATTGTGACCCACTTTGGCAAAAAAGAAATATGGAAATTACAATTCATAACAGTAACAAAATTAAAGTTGTAAAGTAGTAGCAAAAATAATTTTAGGGTTAGGGGCCACAATGGCACAAGAAAATGTTAAAAGGTCACAGCATTAGGAAGGTTGATAGCTACTGCTTTAGAGGAACACAGAGTGGGTCTCAAGGAAAAGGAATATTGTCAGGGGACTTGAAAGAACATCCGTCCGGGTTTGGGAGGGAACCAAAATAGAAAACTTAACTTTTATATTAATGAAAAGCAATGTACTCAGTGCAGAAGTAGCAGATAGCAGAAGCAGAAAGGCTTACACTCTCTCCCAAGTACTATATCAAAGAGGAGGGGCCCTGAGTGGAGAATAGCTGTGGAGGGCTTCTAGGTTACACAGTCCATCCTTTTAAAGGCTGACTTTTTTGTGGGTTTGTTTTTGTTTTCATTTTTCCTGTCTTCCTTCACTTGCTGCCAACTTACAACTCCCTGTCATATTCCTGTGATGAAGCGAAGTGCAACACTTCAGAACCTGTGTGGGACGGAGCCATAGAGAACGAGATTTACACGCTCATTCCTAATATATTTGAGGGATGACACCACCAGCAAGAGTTTGGAGAACATCAGACCCATGATGCCACACTCCCATGGAATGTTGTAAAACTCTGTCTCTGTTGTAACAAGTGGCTCTCTAATCACTAGGTAGATGGACTCCAAAACAAGGGACGTATACCAAGTTCATGAGTCCCATGATCCATCCTGGCTTATTTTCTGGCCTGTGCCTGCCTATCTCACCTGTCACTTCCAGGGGCTGTTCTGAGCACAAAATAAATGGTTTTCTCTCTTCATCACAAAACGTTTAATTCACCCTAACTCTTCTTATTTTTATTTTTTAAAGTATTCAGTTACATTGATACACTTCAGAATTATAACATACCGTGAAAAAGCAAGTTTCCCAGTGTTTTAAATTCCTGGCATTGCTATTCTATGAGACTCAGGAACAATAAATCAGTATTCTTAGAAATTACAAGATTATAATTTTTTAAACACATATCGAATGCTCTTTATGCTCTGATCTCTGTCAACTGCTAAAGAAGCTTCTTTGATGAGGGGTGAGAGCTACACTCATCTGTGGGTGTCAGAATAAGTATTGAGAATGTAGTTAAGAATTGTACTGTTTTGGGTGATGATACCACCACTCTTCACAAGTGTTTTGGCTATGTTTATAGCACCAAGCGTGATTTTCCTCCTACCAAGTTGGCCTTAAGTACAGTTGGACAATTCTTGATTATCTACAGAATATAAGTGCTACCTTTAGGTCGTGGATGTCTTGTCATGTTAGTCGTTGCTGTAGTTTGTAGCATTGTTATCTGCGTAGAGCACTTGATTACTTTCCTTCCTTGGCAGCTTGCACCAAGCTAGAACTATGAAAACTAGTCCTCAGGGAGGAGGCTTTTAAGTCAGTGCTAGCTCAACTCCTCTTTGTCCTGTGTCTAACATGCATGGCATCATCAGTAATGGGGACTTACCTGCAGCTTCTGGAAGGCAACCAAGGACAACTGCAATAGATTCTTTTGGTTTGGAGAGTTTCTTGTAGTCCTCTAGCCACAACTTAAAAAGAGGTTCCTCATATTTTCCAGGAGGGATTTTGTTAGATGGTGTATGGATCCTTAGAGGTGCATTTTCACTGAGTGGCATAATCTCATTTAATCTATATACATATACACACATACCTGCATAGTTATACATTTGTATATAATTTAAATGAATATGAAGTAATATGATTCCCTGTGGCTTTTCTAAATATCCTTAGTGTTATTTATTATCCTTTCTCTCCCCTGCCCCATTAAAGTACCCCCCACATCCCCCTTTCCTATTCGCTTGTACCCTGCCATTTCCCTCCCTATCAACCACTCCCATGTTTGTTGTTCGTTTTGTTTTGTGTATTTGTTAATTTGCATGACTGGTTTCTACAATTATTTTGTGCTATCAGATCTTGAGATTTGGAGCTACAAACCACAGATGAGAGAGAACATGTAGTGTTTGTCTTTCTGTGTCAGGGCCACCTCACTTGATATAATATTCTAGTTCTAAAGTCTTATATTCATTTTGAAATTATTTCTATTTTTTAACAGTGTAAAAGATATAAATCTCCAGAGGTGGATTCTTTCTCAGATATTCCAGCTGTTTGTATTGCTTTGGGGTCTCCTTTAGGGAAATTCCGTGTATGGGGTGGATCATGTCAGACCATTATGTGGTATCCTTTGTATTTCTTTTTGAGTATTATATCTTTCATTTTGATTTCCTCTTCCTGTGAGCCTCTTTGGATGTTTTATTTTCTGTGACTTTTTCCTTAGGGATCTCTTCATAAAATTCAGCTATGGGGACTGATGAAATTTTCTGTCAAATGGAGTCAGTGAGGTAAACTCATCTCAACTATGTACCAATAGGGTCAAAGGTGAAACCACACAAACTCTAAGGAAACCAAATAGAGTCAAAATCTCAGTCACCTCTTGGAATCTGTGAACTATCTAGGAGAAGAATACCAAACATCAGATGTATAGTTTTCTATGTAGTATCTGGGTACTGTGATCAGAGCCAAAGCTCCATAACACCCTTGAGATCACAGTAATACAGACTCCACACTCTGGAACCTCAGAAGTCAGAACTGCACACTCACTGATCTCATCAACCACAAGAGCAAAGTTCCAGTCTTTTATATGATCCTGGGCACACTAGAGCTGAAGCTCTGATCCTACACTGATCTCTGAAGCTACTGAGATTGGATACCTGGTAGCAAGGTGCGCCTAGACTCTACTGGAGATGGGAATCTAGTCCTGAAGCATTCTCTGGTCCCCCCTGGATCAAAAAACCTGGGGACACTTATTAACCTCTAGCCAAAAACAATTTTTATAGTTAAACAATCTGGAATCTTAAATTTCAAACAAGTTTATGGCTTAAAAATAAAAGTATTGAATTGAACCTTGAGATTGTTCTATTTAACTACTGTCAAGTCTACATTAATAATAGAAAAAATCATAACGAGACAAGATACTTAAAATTCTAATAATGGAATGTATATAGGATGTGGTACAACGGGTATGCTCACTGATAGACATTTGAAAAACTATGTACTGATATCATACATTGTTGAAAAAACACACAGTATAAGCCCCAGTGAGCTTACATCTAGAGAGACATTCAATAGAAAGACATTATATGGTTCTCAGTACTGATAATATTAATTCCTACAATTTGAAAACAGCTCAAATGCCAACTATACATTAAGTAATACATTGTACTGTGTACATAAAATATAGTATTATATCATAATAAAAATAAGTAATTAATATTACATTTTTTCAGTTATAAACTGAAAATTTCTTTCAAGCAAATTAGGTGAAAACAACCAAGCAATGAGCACACTATATAGTGTGTAATTATGACTGAAAAGATAGCTTCATTGCTACAGTGCTTGCTATAAGCACAGGGATCAAGGGTCCTTTTCCAACTCACCATGGAAAAAAGTGGTGCATAGCAACCTGTCCTTATAATCTTAGTGCTGGGGAGGTGGCAATAGGAAGATTACTGAAGCTCATTGGCCACCCAGCCCAGCCCAAACAGTAAGTCCTGGGTACAAAACATAAGGAGGAAAGTAAATAAGGAATTCAACGTCAACCAGCCTCCACAAGTGCACACACACACACACACACACACAGACTTACACACACACATACACACACATGTGCACTACAAAAGCAATATATACAACCAAATGCACACATATAGAATAAAAATAATAAATGCTATGTAATTCTGTTTATATAGCATCATGCAGAAATCATCTATGGTGCTGAGTTAAGACAGTGGTTTCTTTAGGGTTATAGAATTTATTAGTGGGGTAAGGAATGAAGATATCTAAAATGATGAAAATGTCCTCTACATTGGTAAGAGTAGGAGTTCCCACATGCATTTACTTCGTTTTTAAAAGTTGATTTACAGATTAAAATGCATGGTTCGTTTATGTAAATTCAATTGTAGCAAACAGTGCTGAAATGTGTTTGGGATGCTCAATTTGGCAATACAAATTTAACTTATTCAATCATTAATACTGTATACATTCAGGCTGAAGAGATGGCTCGCCATCTAAGAGCACTTGCGGCTCTCACAGGTGATCTAAATTCAGTTCCCAGTGCCTCTACTGCAATTCCTGCTTCATGAAATCCAATACCTTCCCACTTCCATGGGTATTTGCATATGTATAGTACTCACTCACATAGACATACATATGAAAAACTAATTTTAAAAGTCTTATTTTTAATAAAAAAATAAAATATGTGGAAAATTGATAAGCTTAAAATAACTCTCCTCAAATTTATATATATCCAAAGAAGTAAGAGACATCTACAATGAAAATTTCAAAATGTTGAAAAGGATATTACAGAAGATACTAAGCAATCATAAAATATTCTGTTTTCCTGGACAGACACAATTAATATTGTGAAAATGTCTACACTAACAATACTAATTTGAAGAATTAATGCAGTACCTATAAAATCCCCCATGTCATATTTCACAGGTTTTAAAAAATACACGATTCATATGGGATCACAAAGAGCACAAGCAACTGAAACAACCCTAAGTAATAAGAACAATATTAGAGGTGCTACAGTGCTTGGCCTCAAATTACACTCTAGAGCTGTAATGATAAAGACAACCTGTCCTTTGCATTAACACAAAACCAGGTAAGTCAATGGAACAGAATGAAGGACAGAGAAATAAAATAGTAAAGCTATGTCCACTTGATTTTTGCCAAAGGAGATAAAGATAGCATAGTCCACAAATAGTATTGGCAAAAGTGAATTTCTACTTGCAGAATAATAAAATCCAATACACATCCTTCATCTTGTACAAAAGTCAAAATGGATCAAATGCCCTAATTTAAAATCCGTTGGAGGAATTAGAGAAAGGATTGAAAGAGCTGAAGGAACTTGCAACCCCATAAGAAAAACAATCCCAACCAACCAGAACTCCCAGGGCCTAAACCACTACCCAAAGAGTACAGGTGGACTGACCCATGGCTCCAGCTGCATATGTAGCAGAGGATGGCCTTGTTGGGCACCAAAGGAAGGAGAAGCCCTTGGTCCTGCCAAGGTTGGACCTCCAGTGTAAGAGAATGTCAGGGGTGTGGTGGGAAGGGGATGGGGTAGGGAGGGGAACACCCTTATATAAGCAGGGAAGGGGGAGGGGATAGGGACTTGTGGACAGGAAACCAGGAAAGGGAATAACATTTGAAATGTAAATAAAGAAATAACCAATAAAAAGTAATATTAAGGTCTAAAAAAATACAAAAAAACAAAAACAAAACACTAACAGTTTTTGAAGAGAACACAAGGGACACCCTTCAAGGTATTGGAATAGACAAGAAACTTTTAAAGAGAACACCAATCTCACAGCACCTACACCCAAGAATCAACAGATGAGACTACAAGAAAATAAAGTTTCTATACGGCCAAATAAAATAAGCATCGTTAGCAGCCCACAGAATGGAAGAAAATCTTTGCCAGCTATACTTCAGACAGAAGGAAGGACAGACAGAAAGGAAGAAATTACATTTTTTTTCTAGCAATGAAAACACATACACAGCATACACAATCTTATGGGACACAATGAGATGTTCTAAGAGCAACATTTATATCACTAAGTGCCTACATTTGAAAAAATAGAGAGATTCATAATATCACACTGGAAAGTTCTAGAACAAAAAGAAATTAAGCACAACCAAGACAAGTAGAGGTCATGAAATAAACAACTGAAATCAATAAAAATAGAAACAAAAATAACAATTCAAAGGATCAGTGAAACAAATATCAACAAGATATACAAACCCTTATTGAAACTAACTAAAAGACAAAAAATGAATATACAAATTAACAAAATCAGGAAAGAAAATGGGACAGAAAAGTAGACACCAAGGAAATCATAAAGGCACACGTTAAAAACCTATACTCCAACAAAATTGGAAAATCTAAAAGAAATGATAATTTTCTCAACAACTACCATTTACCAAAGTTAAATCCAAATCAAATGAGCAATTTAAACAGACCTATAACCCTTAGGAAATAGAAGCAGTCATTAAAAGTCTCTCAATCAAAAAATAATTTTTAAAAATTTCAGGGCCAGATGGTTTTAGTGAAAAGTTCTACAAGGTTTTCAGAGAAGAGTTAATGCCAATTCTCCTCAAACTATTCCATAAAATAGAAACAGAAGGAACATTGTCCACTTCATTTTAGGAAGCCACAGATACTCTGATATCCAAACCACATAAAGACTCAAAAGGAATGAGAATTACAAATTTTTCTAACATAGATGCAAAAATACTCAATAAATACTTACAAACTGAATCCAAGAATACATTAAAGAGAGAAGAGACCATGGTAAAGTCAGATTTATCTCAGACATTCAGGAATGGTTCAATATATGAAAACCAATAAGTTTAACCTACCATATAAATAAACTAAAAGAAAAAAAACCCACATGATCATCTTATTAGATGCAGAAAAGGCCTTTGATACAATCATGGAGAGATTAAGGATACAAGGAACATACCTTAACATAATAATGGCCATTTACAACAAGCCTAACTAAACAACATCCACCTAAATGGAAAGAAACTCAAAGCAATTCCACTAAAATCAGGAACAAGATAAGGTTGTCCATGCTCTACGAATATGGTCTATATAGTACTTGAAGTTTAAGCTAAAGCAATAAGACAACTGAAGGAGATCCAGAAGATACAAATTGGAAAGGAAGAAGTCAAAGTATGGCTATTCACAAATAATGCAATCATATGCATAAGTGACCCTAAAATACCACCATGGAATTCCCACAGCTGATAAACACTTTCAGAAAGTGTCAGGTTTCAAGATTAACCCACAAAATTAGTAGTTCTTCTATTTAAAAATGACAAATATACTGAGAAAGAAATCAGGAGTAAAAAAACCTTTCACAAGAACGTCAAATAAAATATCTTAGGGTACATCTACCCAAGAAAGTGAAAGACTTTATGATAATAACTTTAAATCTTTGAAGAAAGAAATTGAAGAAGCTATAGAGAAGCTGGAACAATCCCCTATGCTCATGGATTGGTAGTATCAAAATAATAAAAATGATCATCTTACCAAAAGTAACCTACAGATTTAATGCATCAAGATTCCCACATCAAGATACAAATATAATACTTTACAGATCTAGAAAAAGGACAATACTCAAGTTCATATGGAAAAAAACAGGATATCTAAAAACAATCCTGGCAATAAAAAAACAATAAAAGTGCTAGAGGTCCCACCATACTACAAAGCTAGAGTAATAAAAACCACATGGTGTTGGCAGAAAAACAGACACAATGGTCAATGGACTTGAACTGAAGACCAAGACATAAATCCACACACATATGGGCACCTGATTTTTTATAAAGAAGCTAAGATCGCACTGAGAAAAAGTCATCTTCAAAAAATGGTGCTGGTGTAACTGAATGTCAGCATGTAGAAGAATGCAAATAGATTCATGTTTATCACCCTGCATGCAATTCAAGTCCAAGTGAATAAAGACTTCAACATAAAACCAGGCACACTGAACCTAATAAAGAGAAAGCAGGAAATAGCCTTGAACACATTAGCGCCCAAGGCAACTTCCTGAACACAACTCTGATAACAGAGGCACTAAGATCAACAATCAATAAATGGGACCTTATGAAACCAAAAAGCTTCTGTAAGGCAAAGGACACCATCAATCAGACAAAGCAGGATTGTGCAGAATAGGAAAATATTTTTAACCAACTACATCTGATGGAGGACTACTATCTAAATACATACATACATACATACATACATACATACATACATACATATATATGACAATTTTAGGAAACTAGATATCAAAAAAGCAAATAATCGAATTTAAAAATAAGATACAGATCTAACAGATCTAAACAGAAAATTCTCAATAGAGTAATCTCAAATGGCTAAGAAACACTTAAAGAAATACTCAACAACAACTTTAGCCATCAGGGACATGCAAATCAAAACTACTTTCAAATTTCATTGTACACCTGTCAGAATGCCTAAGTTCTCACGAGTGATAACTAATGCTGAAGAGGACTAGAGCACAGAGACACACTCTTCCACTGCTAGTGGGAGTAAAAACATGTGCAGCCACTCTGAAAACTGATAAGACAGAAAAATGAGAGCCAATCTTCTTCAAGATTCAGCTAAACCACTCTTGATCACACACCCAAAGGAAACTTCATTTTACCACTTGCTCAAACATGTTCATTGTAGCTTTATTCATAATAGCCAGAAACTGGAAACAACCTAGATATTCCTCAACAGAAGAGTGGATGTTAAAAAATGTGACACATTTACACAGTTGAGTATTACTCAAATGTTAAAATGACATCATGAAATTTTCAGGCAAATGTGGAACTAGAAAAAAAAATCATTCTGACTGAGGTAAACCAGATCCAGAAAGACAAATACGGTATTCATTCACTTGTAAGTGAATATTACCCATTAAGAAAATGATAATCCACAGCCCATAGACTCAGAGAGGTTAAGTAAAGAGAAGGGGTTATAGTGGGGAATGCATGGATCCCCCTGGGAAGGGGAAATAGAATATATTTTGTGGATGAACTGGGAGCTGATGGAGATGGGGAAGGGAAGGATTGGGTATGTGTGAGGGGATGGGATGGAGGGAGAAAGTGCAAGGACAAATGACTAAATTTGGGGAGTATTTGGGTGGTGGTGTAGAAACTTAGTGCAGTGGAAACTTCCTGGAATCTATAATGGGAACCCTAATGAAGATTCCTAGTAATGGGGAGTACAGAACCTCAACTAGCCTAATCTTACAGCAAGTCTTGGCTTCAAGTGGAGAGACTAGATTGCATCCAATTGAATTATTGGACACAGGGATTCCATGGGGAGGTGGGGGGAACAGGCTTATGCTAAGACAAAGAGTTGCTCTCCTCAAACTGACAGTAGGCCCAGTTGCCAAGGATAATAATAACACAACTCATTGAACATAGAGAAAACAAGCTGGTCTACATAGTGCCTTCACCCCTATCTTCTAGTCTCTAGTGAAGAAAGTTATTCTTCAGGCTACCAAAAGAGAAATGTGAACGCTCACCTAGCCACAAAACCTTTGACATACAATCTGTCCAGCCTGCCATATACACTATCGCAATGGTGGCACAGAACTTTTGGAAGTAACCAACTACTATCTGGTTTTACTTAAGGTACATTGCATGAGAAGGAACCCATATCTGACACTACTTGAGAAACCAAGATCCAGAGACTAGATAATCCAATAATCTAGAGACCTAGGGAAAAAGCACAATTTGTCCAGTAAGTAGTGGTGGTGGTGGTGGTGGTGGTGGTGGTGGTGGTGGTGGTGGTGGTGGTGGTGGTGGTGGTAGTGGTGGTAGTAGTAGTAGTAGTAGTAGTAGTAGTAGTAGTAGTAATTCCGAATAACATTTTGCTACACTCATAGGTCAGTGCTTTATTAAGTCATCATCAGAGAGGTTTCCTCCAGCATTATGCAAATAGATGCAGAAACCCACAGCCAAATGCTATGCAAACAGACACTAAATAGTTGGTCTCTATCAAATCCCCCCTCTCAGATTTCAGGGAATCCTGCAGAAAAGGAGGCAGGAAGTCTTTAAGAGTCAGAGGGAATAGAAGAAACCAGAAGAACATGGCCCTCTGAATCAACTAAGCAAAGCTCATATGAGCTCACAGAGACTGAAGCAGCAAGCACCAGGTCCTCTGCATATAAAGTACAGATATTAGTTTAGTATTTTTATGGGACTCCTCACCATGAGGAAAAATGGGTCTATGACTCTTTCACCTGCTCTTGGGACTTCTTTTCTCCTCTTGGGTTGCCATGTCCAATTTTGATATAAAAAGTTTTTGCTTTACCAATTTAATTTTATTTTGTCGTGTTTGGTTGTTACCTCTTAGAAACACTCACAAAGACTAGATCCTGTGAGTAGGGAGAGTAAATGGCTTGGGTAAAGGGAGTGGAGACTATAATCTAGATATATTGCAGAGTAAAGAATCTATCGTCAATAAAAAAGGAGAGACAGAATGCAAGTAAAGGACACAAGTCATACACACACACACACACACACACACACACACACACACACACACACACATATATATCATATATAGAAATTGTTCTTCTAATTCTGATTCTGTCATGGAATTTTGGTTTTGGCAGTGGATAAATGTATGAAATATTTAATAATGAAGTGTAAAATTTGAAGCTCCACAGCTTTCAATATGAATACCTATTCTAACTTTATAGACATTTGTTTAGTTGTATAGATTCTGGCCTACTTACTTTTGGTGTATGCTGTTTTTATTTATCTTCATTATTTTTATAATAAATTTTATTTGAAAATAAAATTTAATAAGTAAATGCAAAAATATGCATTTTCAAACATCCCTAATAAAGATGATAGAATGACCCTTTGTTACTCTTTACTTATATTTAATTGAAATAATAATGTGGTCAGCAGTGTAACTCTTCTCTCAATTTTCCATATCACAATAACTGGATCTTGTGAGTATATTAACTTAAGTGATAAAAATGGATTTTAAAAAGTGTTAAAAGACACAAAAAAATTCAGTTAGATTGGAATGTTTGATAGATCTAATTTAATACAATGCTATAGTTAGAAGCAATGTACAACATACTTGCAAATTACTCAAAAATTAGCTGTTAAGTGTTAGCCCACACACAATAAAGATAAGTGTGGTGAGATAATATATGTCAATTATCTTGTCAAAGCCATTCTATAGTATATGAGTATGTTACAAGACCCATCATGATGCACAATATAAATAGTATTTAATTTATATTTTATTTTATGAAAAGGGTCCTTGGTTGATCATAATAGATTATCCATATAATTATACACTTCAGGCTTTCTCAAAGCACTCAACATTTTGTGGGACCATCAATCATAGGTTTGTCACAGAACAAAAATAAAAACCATGTGACATTCCTAGATTGAAGATGAGAGGAAGGCACAATGGCTGAGTGATTTGAATGACCCATTAATGGTAGAAAACTGAGGAAACCAGATTCTCCCTGTTGCTCTTAGGCTAGTGAGCTCCATCTACATTCAGATCAAACACATCTGTTTCTGATGAAAGTGATGGACATTTCACTTCTATTTATCATGCCTTGCTAAGTAGGAACTGAAATGAATCTTTTTGCTAGGAAAGAATTAGGAAAAACCATTAATTTGTTTGATTTCTTTTCTACACACAAAACTTGCTCTAGAAGATGTTTCGGGACCTCTGCCTCCTTCCAATTGTAGGTTTTTATGTGATGATTCAAAGTCAATAGTGTTCCTCTTTGATTCAGATTGTGGACACTTTCTATATATTCTAGTTAAGAGTTCTTTCTTATTGGAGACATAATAGAACTTTCTGTTTCCAAATTCTTGGAGACTTTATTCAAACAGTGTGTAGAATTTCCCACTCATACCTCTATTAATCTTCAGGATAACCTAGTATTGCTCACTCAAAAAAACACAGTTGGATTTTGGATCATCACATCTGATGGACTAGGTGGCGTACATTTGTTCTAATTTAGATTCATGCACATAGCCTCTGGGACAAAGATTTGGGCTCAAGGACCTACTTGGGATGTGTTCAAGAAAAATGGGTAAGTAAAACAAGGAAAAAAAGCAAGCTGATAACAGTTTCGCAAATATTGTTATTGCTGAGGACAAGTGACTGCCATACCACTGGCCACTAAATGAACACACGTCAGAATAAAGAAGAAAAGAACAGGCAGGGGTTCTTTGCTCATGACTCCTGTGCTCTTTTGGCACAAATCTGATGCCCTGGATGTGAAATCCTTAGTACACATGGGCCCACATTACAGAGCAGAGGGCATCTATGGTCACATAACCTATCCAGATACAGAGAGAGACAGCTGACACATAATAAACTGTCTTACAAGGACAAACATTTAAGTCAAAGCCTGGTGATGCCAGGGAATCTGTGGTTGTAGCTCTAGTGAGGATGTATTTTGGAGCAAAGCCATGAGGTAGATTTGTATTGCAGATAATCTTTATAATCTCAGTAGCCCACAAAATCTTGAGATATAAAAACCAAATCTATCTTGATCTTGATTAAAAGCTCTAAACCTAAGCAGATTAAAAGCTATAGTTTCCACAAGCTAACAGACAAGTTGATGTGGTTACCTTCTTATTTCTCAATCAATTTCAATGACTTCTGGTTCAGTCCACACTTAATAATTGGTCACATAGAGTTTGCATTTTTATGCCACTGTGCCTAAATCTTGGTATTGAGGCAGTTTTTGAAGAGGCTACACTAATGAGAGTTTCTCCAGACTAAATCTTTTAGGTAAATTAAGTTCTATGTAGATTTATGAGTCAACACTGATATGGCATTAATTCTCCATAACTACTTAATGAATTGCAAAATTTTACTGTATTGGAAAGGCAAAATAAAATATTTACTTACTGCTTGGTCAGAAGTGAAAATTTTTTAGTCCTAATAGTCATGGTTATTTCTTTCCTTGGTGGCTAATGCTTGTCAGGTCTATATCAAAAGGGAAGTCATCCATAGTAGGCACACTGTTATCTCTCACCCTAGACCCACATGTTTTGAGTTCATGAACTTTTTTCATTGCATATTATTCCCAGGGCTTTGAGAAGTCACTTAACCTATTGAAATGTTAATTTCCACATCAACTCTATTCAATCAAACAGATAAAAATGAAATGATGGATACGTAATAGATTTGCATTGACTTAATTCTGTACAATGCTAACCATTCATTCTGTTCACTTTACGACAACTCTCATTTAGCTACAGCTTTTTCCAAATGTCCTGAGAAGCCTCTGAGCATCTCGTTATTGTCTGCTTGTATTCTGTTGTCTTCCCTTGTGTCTGCTCCATTAACGGAGTGTCTTAGAAGCAGATGTCTGGGCAAAACAAAAAACCATCAGAAAACATAAAATTATCATTGATTAGACTCATTTGTGCTGTTCATTATGCAGGGATATGCTAACTTTTATCTTCAACAACTATCTTAAATAGTGGCTATGAGGGCACTCCTAAATCTTAGTTCTTAGAGAGAGGGAGACTGAGGGTGCTTTGTTGATTTACTGTATCTGAAGACACAGCAAAAATGAAATAAGCAGTAATTATTCAAACTATTATCAAGTTTACTGATTAAAATTCATTTAGTTAATTAAAAACACTAAAATATTGCTAAATATTTATTGTTTTTACTGTTGAACCTAAAGCCTCCATTCATTGGAACAGAACTTCACATTTATTTAGATAGATGACGCAAAGCAATGACCCACCGCTGAACTCTGTACTCCTAGAAGTAATCCAATGCAAAGTACAGGTAAACTAAGGAGATTTCCAGCAGGCAGCAGTACATATGCATTGCAATGTGACAGAAAAGGTTCAAGAGTGAAAATGGGGAAAGGCCCAGTCAGCAAAGTGCTTGCTATATTTAAATGCTGGTTACTTACATACACAGTCAACATTGTTAGAGACAGGGGATCATGTACAATGAGAGACTGTCTCAGAAACTAAGGGACACCAGCAACAGACATATCAAAGTAGACAGGGCAAAGCTCACAGGGCCTTAACCTTGAAAAAGAGCTATGGACTACTAAGGAGCACAGAGGACAGGAGAATTAGACTTCTTCAGGGAAAAGCACAGTAATTGATTTTTCCAATACAAAATGGTCAGCCCTGAATATATATGCATGCACATATACGCATGTGGCAACAATTAGTGAGTAAAGAGGACATGAATTTGAAAGAGAGCAAGGGGAAGTATGTGAGAGGATGTGGGAAAGAAAGAGAATAGAGAAATGATATAACTAGAATCTCAAAGGAAACCAAAAACTCAAGTTGGAAAGAGATTGAAGACACCTAATATTGAACTCTTCTCCACAAGCACCTGCTAACATGTTAACATATATAAACCTGTACATACACCCTCCACATGCAAACATGCAGGTTCAAGACCTTGTAATAGGTCTCACTAAAGGCCTATGTGTGGTTACAAAACTTGATAGATAGGAAGAGAGGGAAACATAAGGTGCTTTTGAGATGAGATGTTTTCTTTACATGTGACTTTTGTCTCCGTGTAGAGAGAAAATGAAGAAAAATATGAAGATGAAGAGAAGCATAAAATGGGAAACATGCAAAAAAGGAGAGGAAGAAAGATCTTCTGCTCTCTAAATTGTTAGTTTGATCTTAAAATCCCCATTCAAATCATAGTTTTAGAAGTTGTGGATAAGGCTTCATGATATTCACACCGTGAGCACATACCAGTTCAAGGTTCAAGATTAGGTCTCCAGCATCAAGATTAAAATATCCTTATCAATTCTATAGAGAAAAATAGAACTCAGTCAAGAATAACATAATGTCTTCACATTATCATTCTGGGTAACATGAGGCTGTCAGTCAGGCCAACAACAATCAGTACTTTCTCCCACATCTTTATCTCTCTGTTGTGCAAAATTTAGAAGGAAATAAGCCAGCAAAGATTTAATGCCCACCACCCACTGTAACAGCCTCAGAAGAAAAAACACAGTCAAAAGTTCATTCTGCTCTGATAACAGGAGTTGGGTCAAATGCAATAAGATTTCTGAGTTGGAAACAAATTGGGCTTCATATAGACAGCATTAATTTAATATCATTGTGCTCCAGACTTCGTCTTACTCATCCAGGCATAAGGGAGATGGGGATACTTGCATGAAAATTATAGTCATATCATCATTACCATGACCTCTTCTGGAAGTCACTTTATTCTGGAGATAAATAAGACAATTCAAATAAGGATACAAGGCTCTGGCAACAGATACCATTTTCTATTATTTTAGGGGGTTTTTTTTGTTTGTTTGTTTACTGTCTGTTCATTCATTTGTATCATTGGCCCAATAATTGAACTTTATTTCTAGATACCTGGTATTTAAAAGTCTTGATTCTGTACTAAGACAGGAAAATGGGTAATCTCCTCCCTGTTCATCAAGATTCGTGACTGACACCCCTATACTAAAAGATAGTAAGATAGTAAATTAACAGGAAAATAATATGGCCAATGTATTAAATTATAGATTTATATGACAGTGTCATTCAAGTGGATGATTCAAAGACTCAAGGCGGATTAGTCAGGGTTTTGCTATTCATTTTACACTCAGTTAAGAAAGTCAACAAGACCTATATATTCAGTGTCTTCTTAGTCTCTCTTAGCATCTCTCCTCCCAAGAATGAGACAAGGCACCTGAAAGAGAATCATGTGGTCTACTGCAAGATGGAGTATGTCAGAGAACTTTATAGTGAGCCCCAAAACACCAAACATTTGAAGAAAGATTAATTGCTAAGACTCATCTCAAAAGCAGGAAGTTTGGTTTCATACATTGAGGAGAGGAATCAGATTGTGATGGGATGAGGAGACAGAAATATTAAAAAGTGAAGAGAGGGTCTCAATTTGTAGTGTGGTCTAGCCTGGAAGTCACTATGTATTCCAAACTGCAAAACTGGCCTAGAATTAGCAATTGCCGTGCCTCCAGCTCCCCAATAATGGGATTACAGGAGTGTCCCACCATACCTTAAGAACATTACTTCCAAGGCCTTCCGTTTCAGATATGATTGTCTGATCTCAACAGAGGAAAAGCACAAAGGTAAGCTCAGAAACATCAACTGTAAATGGTTGCTAAAACTCAACACGCCATAGTGCCTTTTGATGGAAAGTGGAAGAAGCAGGCCTCTGGTGATTGTTATATTGAAAGAATAGGGCTAGTGAGTACATCAGAGGTACTTGTGGAGCATGATTTTATGGTCACCATATGCCTCACAACAATAGAGTCAGTGGCACACTTAAGTGTCATTTTCTACTGTGCTGCAGATATAGTGTCTCATTTTCAATGCAGAAAACTAAAATAAAGAAAAGATACCTGGCTCCTTTAAGGTCATATGATTAAAAAAATAATTGAGAAATGGGGTGTTCTAATAGAGATGGTAATAGCTCCTCTAAGGTTATATCATAACACCTAATGCATTCCTGGTAAGAAATAGAATATTCTGTCTCACGGACTTCTGTCTGTCTGTCCTAAATTTTAAATGGCCTGGGACCCTTCCACATTTCATCCTTTTGAATGTTGTATGGTGCATATGTTTCTATGTGGATTATGAATATTGCTATTGTGATTTAATATGTACCATGCCCAGTGATAGGTGTTGACCATTTGCATGTTACTTACACAATTTAGTCACTCCCATGTACACTCAACCATTTTCAGGGACCAATAACCACAAGCTTCTCTCCCACCTCACCTCCAAAACTCTGCACCCACTGAACAATTCACTAGTCCTTTGCCCTGTAGTCCCTAGAAGTCACTTATGAATGTTATTTTCTGGCACAAAGAATATTTTTTTAAAAGTTTAACTTACAAAGAAAATAATTGTAACTATATGCAAAGGGGAGAGGATACAAGAAAAAAAAACTTTGTAAGTAGCTCTTCAGTACTTTGAACTCTGTGAATGTGCTGTGTATATCTTTAAAAGTCACTCCACCTCTCAGCCCGCCTCCTCAGTATTTGTCGCTAATTTTTTTTTTGGTTCCCCAGTGTCCTCAGCCTCAAAAGGCAGCTAGCAAGGCAAATTCTCTTTGTAGTTTCAGAACAGGTTTGTTGCCATGGATCCCACAACGCGACTGGAGTAAACTAGTAAAAGGTAACAACTAAAGATCTAGTCAATAGATAGGCTGTGGTTCTTCTTCTGGAAAATCCTGACTGGTAGGATTCCTTTAAAGGCTCTGCCGCAAAGTGCTTTATGTTATTACTTCAGCTGCTTGAAAAGTGAAGTTCCAGGAGACCGCAGAAAGAGAACCTGCCTTGGCCAAAGCACTTCCCACTAATGGCCAACCCGAGGGACAGTGCTGTTACTAATGGGACTCTACGCAATCCCAAGACCCAGCCGGGAAAAAGACAGAGCACTGATTGTGTGAAAAATGGAATCTCGAAAGAAGCCCAGGTAAGAAGCTACCTTTTACATCTTTAACCAGCACAGCCAAAATATTTCTGTGTTTCTCTTTGCAACACTGTTTAAGCCAGTCTTTACTAAAAGTAAAAAGAAAGAAAAAAACAGTTTCTTTCATGAGATGTTTTCTTGGGTTGTCTCTGTGTTTTGACTAATCATTTCTGTGTGGCTGTTATGAAGCTTTGATGTGACAAGGGAATTTCTTCTCCAGATAAGAAATCTGCATACAGAGTCACAAGATCCTAGATTCTTTAAAGTACAGACTTTGTAAACTTTTTTTTTACCCCGAAGCATTCTGGGGACATGATAGTGAAAGATTAAACTCTTTGGCTCATCAAACAACCTTCTATACTCAGGATGCTTCCAAAGTAAAAGGGAAGTGAGGATAAATCTTTCTGAGATTGTAACCCTTCTCCCTGGTGGAGATGAAATGTGTCTCTGGTTGGAAGGATCTTTTGGATGTTTAATAGAGCATTGTCACAGCCCACTACATAATGACAGGCTAAAATCTATCTTTGAAATTTGACCCCCAGTATTCTTTTCTAAAAAACACTTCAGGAAGTATAGCTTAGGGTATTCTGCACTCTAAGAGCAAAAAAGCATCTTTAAAACAGAAGTTTTATTTCCATTTCATACTTTTCTCCCTCATTTTCGGAACGAGGCTGAGGTTCAGCAAAATATTTGAGAGGTTGTGCTAGGCAAGACAAATTTAAGAAAGTACTCAAAATAATGTCCCAAACCTCTGAGGTTCTTGAGTAAAACCAATGTCCATGTTGCATATCATGCCCAGACTCTGGTCTAATTCACATGGTGAGCTAATCTGCTTGAGGACAAATGTGAGTAGACAGATGAGCACACTAACTGGGGTGAGTTGGGAAAGCTGTATGCGGAACCCCATGCAACCCTTTCCTTGTTCAATCACTCTAAGGATACAGCTTCTACTGGGGAAAAGTTCAGATTGTGTCAAGCACACAGAACAGACAAGGCTGGCTAGGTATCAAACTTGTAGGTCCAGTTGAGAGGGGAAGAAAATGCATTCTCAAGAGCCTGGCTTATATAGTGAAATGATATGGTCCCCCAAACATAGCCCTCTCTTACCAAAAGACATTAGGAAGCATCTACCGGAATCCTCAGTCTGGAGCAGGATGAAGAGAAAGGGCAGAAGAGAAAGCATAGCACTGAACACCATCCACTCAGATCATTGCTAAAATGCCCCTTATCTCTGACCTACCTGTCTTGCTTGCCACTGTTTACCTTCTAGGTTATTCTGATTCTTGGCTATTTTATTTGAACAGGGATGCCTTCAAACAAGTTTTCTTTATTTATCTTGGTTTCAAAAGTACATTTTAGTGCTTGAAAATGAAAGGGTAAATGGATAGCACAATCATTCCTATGTAAAGTCAGGACCCCAGAGGTACCTAAGTATAAGTGTACAAGACCACCCCATCCTTAGTCATGGAAGCTTCTTCAGGAGCAACTGACAATGTCGCTCCTGTGGCCTTTCTTGACAGCTCTTTCTCACCAGTCATCCCGATCCTGTTTGCTAAGATATATTTAGATGATTCTAAGTTGAATTTGGCTTCCACTGAGAGCCTCAGTTGTGATTAATATTTTCCTGAAACAATAAGCTCTCCTGAGATCCTGACAGGGTGAAGCTAACAAGGGCCTATTTTCTCCCTCCAAAGCATGAAAAAAGTTCTTTAGTATCATGATCCTCAGGCAAAATTTTTAACCCACGGGCCCCTTAACAAGCTAGCCTGGACCAACAAACTTGCCTTTTGGCAAAAACAATCCAAGTATGTGGTGCCTGAGATCAGTGGTCTTCCAAATGCTCTGCTGGGACTTCAGTCCTATGGGACAGTGCTCAAATCCTACCAGTTTCAAGAAAGATCCCTTTCCATTTTCTTTTCTGCTTCTTGTGCTCACACCAAAACAGTTCCCTCTTTCATCCACAGTTCCTCTGTAAGGTTTCGTTGGCAAAAATCCCCAGCATAGTAAACTAAAGGTAAACACTGTTAGGCAGTTTCTTGGGAATGTCCTTCATTTTCTTCCAGGGTAGCTTGGTGTGAGTTCTGTGGCTCCAGCATATGGGCTCAGAGGCCAAACCTCACAACTGACCAGAAGCCTGAACTATTCCATTTTGGAAATCATCTAGAGTTTCTTTCTGGAGCTTTTCTGATCCTTAATCCTATTCCCCATCTCCCCTTAGTAAAGCCCCAGATGCCCCAGGGATGAACTGAAACAGGCTTTTTATCACTGATTAAGTCCATTTGTTTGAAAGGCATTGGAGGGATCAAAGTGACTGCTACCACTCTCTTAGGAAAACGTGAATAACCACTGAGCTATGTAGACTATGCTTGAGATGTAGTCATAAGCTCATCACACAGGATGATGTTATTAAGCAATGGTAAAAAAAAAATTACTCTCTGAGTTTAACGAAGAAGAAAACAAAAGTATCAAATTCAAATCATTTTCCTTGATTTTTCACCTTTGCACTCAAGCAGAAGGAATAGATGAGAGTATGAAAAGATCAGCGATGTTTACAATATTATAACTTTACAGAACATTATAAAAGATACTGAAATTTTCCAATGTAAAATATAAATGAAAGGATGGACTGTAGACCTGGCTCAGTCAATAACAGCACTTGCGTTTCTTTCAGAGGACCAGGGTTCAAGCCTCAGCACCTATATGGTGGCTCACAATCCCTCTTAACTCCATTTCTAGGAGATCTGGCACCATCTTCTGGGCTCCACCAGCACCAGGCTCATATAAAAAATAAATCTTTAAAATATATCATTGAAGTGAGAAATTCCTTTACAGTAGCACGAAAATAAAAGGACATATGAGTAGATTTTAAATTAAAGTAAAAAATAATGTAGAGAAAGTGACACTTCTGAGATGCATAAAATAAAGCTAGAATAAAATGAAATCCATACATTAACGATAAAAACAATAAAATAAAAAGTTTGCAGTTCTGTCTATGGTGGTTTATAAACCACATGTGAGTAGAACATTTCTTAAAGCAGACAAACAACTTTAAAATTATGTAGAAAATTAATAAGGAAAAATAAACAGAAAATTGCTCTAAAAAGTAATAATGAGGGAAAATAAGCACTATGTTATATAAGAAATAACTGAAGACTTTTATAATGACAAGCATACCATAAATATTAGAGGTGATTATAAATCCATACATAATAATGGGAAATATAGACTAAAATCGTATTCACATAGAGAAAGTCATCATCACTATAGCATAAAACTCAAGATCCACAGAAGAAGAGGTTTAAAACTTACCTTGATAAAAATAAAACATTTCTTTCTGGATGACAAAAGCAAAATTTAAAAAATAAAACACATAAAATCATGAATGGGCACATTATAGGCCAGAAAAGTGTTTACAGTTCACAGCATAAAATGAAAAAAAAATTCATTTATGAAGACATTTTAGAACCCAGCATCCCAAATGTCTAAATCCAGAGACAACAATGGAAAAATATATGAAAGAATATAGAATGTGAGAGGATGCTAGAGGATGGACCATCACAGAATCACAAAGAAATAAAGACCCACTTTCTCAGTGGTGTCTATGAAGTGCAAAAATCAAGATGGGATGTAGTTTAAAGAACCTAGTTATTTAGATCAGTATGACCCCAATGCTAAAGCTAATAAATAAAATTGTCAGCCACTGCTTGATGTCACAAGCAAGTTTAATATAATGTGCCTCACTTGATTTTCATAATAATATTTCTAAACCCCTATTTATTTCCATTATTTTGTATAGATAAGGAAATTGGGGTGTTAAGAACATAAATAACTTCTCAAGGTTATAAATGCTAGAAAGAAACCCTGCCAGGAGACCATTCCCCTGGGAAGCCTTGGACCATAATTGTAAGCACAGAATCCAAGAATACTCTTCCGTTCTTCCTACTCCACATCACTCTGTAGTTGAAAGTGTTGCAGGTAACCAAAAATAATAATAATTATAATACTCTCCAACATGTATTTATCTCTTTCAAAGCACAGGGCATTCTAAATGGCTTTCATCCACCATCTCATTACATTTTGGCTTGACTTGCTTCAGCAGTTAAGGAAACAGAATGTTTAATTAAGGTCATCAGCTCATAATAATCAAAACAAAGCTTGGGAATTAGGTTTGCCCAATCCCTAATCTCAAGGCTTTGTTCCCTAATTCACACTGTCTCTCTAAACACAAAACAGTATTAAGAATAAGACTTATTGGGGCTGGGGATTTAGCTCAGTGGTAGAGCGCTTACCTAGGAAGCGCAAGGCCCTGGGTTCGGTCCCCAGCTCCGAAAAAAAAAGAACCAAAAAAAAAAAAAAGAATAAGATTTATTACCGCCATTACAAAGAGGCCGACAGCACTAGGGCACAATGTTTGTATAGACTATGGGTATTATGGGTCACTTTATCCTTTCTATTTGGTTCTTCATAAAAATGTGAGATCATTTTCGCAAATAACTCCAAACTCACATGTTGGAGCTTTGTATATACAGCACTGCCCAACCACAGAGACACCACAGCAATGAACGATTTGCCTCTGTGGTTCACTTTAAACTTTCTAGGCTAAAGAACATAGTTACCCTTGTAACTTAAGTCATGTCGACTCAGAGATAAGCACATAGGACTCGCCGGAATTAAGTTGCCTGGTACTATAGAATGCCTACCACTTTTAGAAGCTTGCTGCAGGGTACATAGCTTCCATGAATATGTGGCTTGGTGTATGCAACTTTTTCTGAAAAGATTGATATCAGTAAATGATAGGTGACAAAAATAAATGAACAGTGAGTATAAATTATTTATGACATTTCTCATTGAGAGGTAGACTCTCATGCTGTTCCCATTGAACCTAGGTGTGACCTAATGTTTTACATAGATAGTACTAAGTATGGCTAAGCAGCACCCTAGGACTTCTGAGGCTCAGTTCAAGAAGACTTATAGCTTGAACCCAGTCTTAATAGAATAGTTACTCTTGAACCTTAGATGGCATTCTTGGCAGGAACAAAGTAGGTAAGAACCCAAGTAAGAGTCAGAAAGTATGCTGTGTTCTTAGCTCAGATGTATTAACAGCTTGCAAACCATGAAGTAAGCTAGTTTCATGGTGGCTCCACTTTCGTTGGAACCTGTCTGTTTCAATTGATTCTTGGGTCCCATCTGAGCTCTGACAAATGACAGATTTGCAAGTGTTGGTTCTCTTAAGTGTGGTGATGCCTATGACTCAGCAGGAGGAACTGGACATTGGAGTATTCTATTTGTTTAAAATACATAGGGAAGTCATCTTTCATAGACATTTTCCATACTTGCACATACTTCGAGTAGTTTATTTCAATTACCCATTGCTCTCAAGTTTTGGTCATGATTCCTTCCCCTGTAAATAAACATCTAGCCTATTTTGTTCGGTTTTGTCTTGTTTAGAATAAAGGATTGTGTGTTTAAACTAGATATGTATCTAAAATCCAAATACATCAACTCAAGTATATTCCACACAAAATCAAAATTATTTGCATAATTGTTTCATCCTGGGAAGACAATAAATGATTTGTCCATCTCACTGTTTTGGGATGTTGTACTAACATCTGATTCCAGAATAAACAAGCTGAAAGAACTCTCGTGATTATTTCCTAACAAAATGTCATTAGGAAATTCATTTCTTTTTCACTGTCTACCAGAGATGTTCAATAGTATCTATTAAACTTAGTTATCAAACGTTTCCCCTCTACTGCTATTGTAGGAGAGTACTCAATAATGTCTGAAATATAGTAAAAGCTTAGTAAATCTAGACATAAATTCTGAATTCCTTCATCCAATGGAAACATCAATCTTCATATTGTTTGGTTTCTTAGTAGTATTTGTCACACATATGTACTCTCCTTTACCATGGTCTAAAGGTGGAATGAGTGATTTCCCAGAAGTCCACAGTTAAAGCTTTGATACTCAGTATTGTGGTACACATGTGATGGAACTTTCAAGAGCAAAGCCTGATGGAGTCATTAGATGACTAGAGCCTGCCCTTGGGAATAGTAAAGGTAGTTCTTTTGGTACCTTGAGTTGGTTCTCATCAGAGGGAGCTACAAGAGTGAATACAATCTCAGAATCATTCTGCCTCTTTTTCTATATGTGATCTCTTGGGTTTTGTCATGAGGTAATAGAGACAAGAGAGCCATTGTCAGGGCCAGCACTCTTTTTTGAAGACTCAGTCTCCAAGACTGTCCAAGAAATTAACCTCTTTTTAAAATACTTAACTTCAGGCCTGCAGTAAGCAATAAAAACCAACTGATACACTTTTTCCTTAAAGCTTTTCTTCCTTTGGTTTTTAGGATGTACTGCTCTTGGTTTTTCTCCTTTATCAATAACTACTATTTTCTAGTTCCAGTTATTTCCTGCTGAGGTCTTTGACCACAAAGAATGGCGACCCAGGAGTCAACACTTTCATCTTTCTTCTTTTCCAATTGCATTGATTCTCATAAGCTGTTTTTCATGATGATCTGACCTTGTCTCCTCACTGCACTAGGTCTTTTACAAACAACTATTACACACACACACACACACACACACACACACACACACACACACACACACGATTCCCTATTTAATCTCTGGCCTTGGATATTCAAAAAGTTCTTAAACATAACTTATGTACAACTGAGTGCCTCTTTCCATTGCATTAACCTACTCTGGTTAAGGTACTTCACTTCTCAGTAAACAACTCCAGTCTTCTTGTGGCTCATACCAAAAACCTAGGCATTAGTACTAAGTTTTCTTCTTCCATTTTATCCTTTTTGCATTTCTTAGGTTTTTTTTTTTTTTGCTTTTTGGTGTGTGTGTGTGTGTGTGTGTGTGTGTGTGTGTGTGTGTGTGTGTGTGTGTATACATATGTGTGGGTACAAAAGAGGACATTAGATCCTCTGGAACCTGTGAGCTGCCTGATATGTTGGAAATCAAATTCTTTGCAAGAACAGTAAGCACTTTGACTTCTCTAGGACTAAATTAAAAAAAAAAAACTCTGCTGTGTGATATGCAGGATTCATGTAACTATCAAAGTTTTACACTCTGCTCTTATGCATGCCATTGCACTTACAAACTTCCAAGAACATGATGACTAATAACTGTCTTCTTCAATTGGAAGTGGTAGCCCACACCTATATCCCAGCACAAAAGAGAGAGATATGAGGGTCAAAAGGTCAAGGCCAGCCAAGCCTATAGGCTGAGAATCTATCAGAAAAAGGAAAAGACTTGAGAAAAGGAGAAAAGGAGAGAGGAAGAGGGGAGGGAAGGTGGGAGGGAGGGACAGAATATACCATCTTTGTAAAAATCACTAGGCACAAGTTCAGTTTTGACAGCCAGGTACCAGAAACTTTTGGATGACATGCAGACACTACTTTGTGTTGTATTCCAAGCCCAGTACGTTCAAGCTTTTAAAAGTAGGACGTTTTCAAGAAAATAAAGATAGAAATAAAATGTAATTCATGATGTCAGTATGATTCTTACTGCTTCTTAGAAGAAGAAAAAATGCCTAGATTAGAAAAGAAGCTGGCTAATCCCTCAGAATCGTGAGCTTGTCAGCAGATGCTAATAAGTTCTGCATTCCTCAGAATCTGACATCTACAAAAAGTCAGTTTAATCTATTTTCCCATCAATGACTCCATACACAAAATAATTTTATAAAAACTTAACTAATAAACTTTGACATTGCTTTACAGTTAAGAACTTTACAAATAATAATTTGTTCCATCCTCAAATAACCACATAGGCTTAAGATGTTTGTTGTGCCCATTTTCTAGATGAAGAAATAGAATATTAGCAAAGTTTTGTGACTAAACATCTAGTGATATATACAGATTTGTCCTTTTGTCTAATTTTGTCACCAGACAAAAAGTCATTTATTATAGCATTTTATTATAAACACTTGCAAACTTACAGAATTTTTTTAAAATTCTACAAAAAAATGACTCAGGTATCTATCACTTACATTCTATAGCTGGTATTTTGCTACATTCTGTTCTATATCTATTCATTATCTCTCCTTCTACTTATCCATCAAACCACATATTTTATGTATTTTAAAAAAGTTGCAGAGCAATTATACTATGTTCCTAAACCACTCAGCATTTATACCACTAACTAGACTTCAATACTGGCCCATAGTTCTTTTTATTTGAGGTAAAATGTACAAATATATAATGTATGTCTTTCAGTGAGTTTTGACCCAGACTGTCTTCTGATTAATTTTACTAGATAGATTTTTCTAAGAACATTTGATTGGAGGTTTTTAACTTCTTTGGTATCTTCTGCCCCTGAGATTCTCTCTTCTATCGCCTGCATTTTTTTGGTGAGGCTTGCATCTGTAACTCCGGAACTCTTTCCTAGGTTCTCTATCTCCAGTGTTGTCTCCCTCTATGATTTTGTTATTGTTTCTATTTCCATTTTTATATCCTAGATGGTTTTGTTCTATTCCTTCACCTGTTTGGTTGTGTTTTCCTATAACTCTTCAAGGGATTTTTGTGTTTTCTCTTTAAGGGCTTCTACTTGTTTACCTGTGCTGTTCTGTATTTCTTTAAGGGAGTTATTTATGTCCTTCTTAAAGTCCTCCATCATCATGATTAGATGTTATTTTAAATCCAAATCTTGCTTTTTCTGATGTGTTGGACTATCCAGAACTTGCTGAGGTGGGAGAACTAGGTTCTGATGATACCAAGTAGTCTTGGTTTCTGTTGCTTAGGTTCTTACACTTGTTGCTCATCATCTGATGTTAGTTGGTCTTGCTGTCTCTGACTAGAGCCTGTCCCTCCTGCGGGCCTGTGAACCTGTGAGTCTGTGAAGAATGAGAGCACCCCTGAGAGACCAGCTCTCTCCAGGCAGGATTTCAGTCTGTAAACTTGAAGGACAGCCTTAGCTCTGGGCACAGATAGAGACAAACATCCTGTCCCAGGCTGCTCAGCAGTTCCTGTTCCCTGTGCTTTACTGGTGGATTCCTCTCTGGACAATTAGTAGAGCAAAAGTAGGGTCTTGCCTGTGGGATTAGAGTGAAAGCACTCCTAAGAGACCACCTCTCTCTGGGCAGGTTTTGGGGCTTTCAACTTCTTCTTTTTTTTTTTTTTATTAACTTGAGTATTTCTTATATACATTTCAAGTGTTATTCCCTTTCCCGGTTTCCGGGCAAACATCCCCCTCCCCCCTCCCCTTCCTGATGGGTGTTCCCCTCCCAACCCTCCCCCCATTGCCGCCCTCCCCCCGTAGTCTACTTCACTGGGGGTTCAGTCTTAGCAGGACCCAGGGCTTCCCCTTCCACTGGTGCTCTTACTAGGATATTGATTGCTACCTATGGGGTCAGAGTCCAGGGTCAGTCCATGTATAGTCTTTAGGTAGTGGCTTAGTCCCTGGAAGCTCTGGTTGCTTGGCATTGTTGTACTTTTGGGGTCTCGAGCCCCTTCAAGCTCTTCCAGTTCTTTCTCTGATTCCTTCAACGGGGGACCTATTCTCAGTTCAGTGGTTTGCTGCTGGCATTCGCCTCTGTATTTGCTGTATTCTGGCTGTGTCTCTCAGGAGCGATCTACATCCGGCTCCTGTCGGTCTGCACTTCTTTGCTTCATCCATCTTGTCTAATTGGGTGGCTGTATATGTATGGGCCACATGTGGGGCAGGCTCTGAATGGGTGTTCCTTCAGTCTCTGTTTTAATCTTTGTCTCTCCCTTCCCTGCCAAGGGTATTCTTTTTCCTCATTTAAAGAAGGAGTGAAGCATTCACATTTTGATCATCCGTCTTGAGTTTCGTTTGTTCTAGGGATCTAGGGTAATTCAAGCATTTGGGCTAATAGCCACTTATCAATGAGTGCATACCATGTATGTCTTTCTGTGATTGGGTTAGCTCACTCAGGATGATATTTTCCAGTTCCAACCATTTGCCTACGAATTTCATAAACTCGTTGTTTTTGATAGCTGAGTAATATTCCATTGTGTAGATGTACCACATTTTCTGTATCCATTCCTCTGTTGAAGGGCATCTGGGTTCTTTCCATTTTCTGGCTTTTATAAATAAGGCTGCGATGAACAGAGTGGAGCATGTGTCTCTTTTATATGTTGAGGCATCTTTTGGGTATATGCCCAAGAGAGGTATAGCTGGATCCTCAGGCAGTTCAATGTCCAATTTTCTGAGGAACCTCCAGACTGATTTGCAGAATGGTTTTACCAGTCTGCAATCCCACCAACAATGGAGGAGTGTTCCTCTTTCTCCACATCCTCGCCAGCATCTGCTGTCACCTGAGTTTTTGATCTTAGCCATTCTCATTGGTGTGAGGTGAAATCTCAGGGTTGTTTTGATTTGCATTTCCCTTATGACTAAAGATGTTGAACATTTCTTTAGGTGTTTCTCAGCCATTCGGCATTCCTCAGCTGTGAATTCTTTGTTTAGCTCTGAACCCCATTTTTAATAGGGTTATTTGTTTCCCTGCGGTCTAACTTCTTGAGTTCTTTGTATATTTTAGATATAAGGCCTCTATCTGTTGTAGGATTGGTAAAGACCTTTTCCCAATCTGTTGGTTGCAGTTTTGTCCTAACACAGTATCCTTTGCCTTACAGAAGCTTTGCAGTTTTATGAGATCCCATTTGTCGATTCTTGATCTTAGAGCATAAGCCATTGGTGTTTTGTTCAGGAAATTTTTTCCAGTGCCCATGTGTTCCAGATGCTTCCCTAGTTTTTCTTCTATTAGTTTGAGTGTGTCTGGTTTGATGTGGAGGTCCTTGATCCACTTGGACTTAAGCTTTGTACAGGGTGATAAGCATGGATCGATCTGCATTCTTCTACATGTTGACCTCCAGTTGAACCAGCACCATTTGCTGAAAATGCTATCTTTTTTCCATTGGATGGTTTTGGCTCCTTTGTCAAAAATCAAGTGACCATAGGTGTGTGGGTTCATTTCTGGGTCTTCAATTCTGTTCCATTGGTCTATCTGTCTGTCTCTGTACCAATACCATGCAGTTTTTATCACTATTGCTCTGTAATACTGCTTGAGTTCAGGGATAGTGATTCCCCCTGAAGTCCTTTTATTGTTGAGGATAGCTTTAGCTATCCTGGGTTTTTTGTTATTCCAGATGAATTTGCAAATTGTTCTGTCTAACTCTTTGAAGAATTGGATTGGTATTTTGATGGGGATTGCATTGAATCTGTAGATTGCTTTTGGTAAAATGGCCATTTTTACTATATTAATCCTGCCAATCCATGAGCATGGGAGATCTTTCCATCTTCTGAGGTCTTCTTCAATTTCTTTCCTCAGTGTCTTGAAGTTCTTGTACAGATCTTTTACTTGCTTGGTTAAAGTCACACCAAGGTACTTTATATTATTTGGGTCTATTATGAAGGGTGTCGTTTCCCTAATTTCTTTCTCGGCTTGTTTCTCTTTTGTATAGAGGAAGCCAACTGATTTATTTGAGTTAATTTTATACCCAGCCACTTTGCTGAAGTGGTTTATCAGCTTTAGTAGTTCTCTGGTGGAACTTTTGGGATCACTTAAATATACTGTCATCTGCAAATAGTGATATTTTGACCTCTTCTTTTCCGATCTGTATCCCCTTGATCTCCTTTTGTTGTCTGATTGCTCTGGCTAGAACTTCAAGAACTATATTGAATAAGTAGGGAGAGAGTGGGCAGCCTTGTCTAGTCCCTGATTTTAGTGGGATTGCTTCAAGTTTCTCTCCATTTAGTTTAATGTTAGCAACTGGTTTGCTGTATATGGTTTTTACTATGTTTAGGTATGGGCCTTGAATTCCTATTCTTTCCAGGACTTTTATCATGAAGGGGTGTTGAATTTTGTCAAATGCTTTCTCAGCATCTAATGAAATGATCATGTGGTTCTGTTCTTTCAGTTTGTTTATATAATGGATCATGTTGATGGTTTTCCGTATATTAAACCATCCCTGCATGCCTGGGATGAAGCCTACTTGATCATGGTGGATGATTGTTTTGATGTGCTCTTGAATTCGGTTTGCCAGAATTTTATTGAGTATTTTTGCATCGATATTCATAAGGGAAATTGGTCTGAAGTTCTTTTTCTTTGTTGTGTCTTTGTGTGGTTTAGGTATAAGAGTAATTGTGGCTTCGTAGAAGGAATTCGGTAGTGCTCCATCTGTTTCAATTTTGTGGAATAGTTTGGATAATATTGGTATGAGGTCTTCTATGAAGGTTTGATAGAATTCTGCACTAAACCCGTCTGGACCTGGGCTCTTTTTGGTTGGGAGACCTTTAATGACTGCTTCTATTTCCTTAGGAGTTATGGGGTTGTTTAACTGGTTTATCTGTTCCTGATTTAACTTCGATACCTGGTATCTGTCTAGGAAATTGTCCATTTCCTGAAGATTTTCAAGTTTTGTTGAATATAGGTTTTTATAGTAAGATCTGATGATTTTTTGAATTTCCTCTGAATCTGTAGTTATGTCTCCCTTTTCATTTCTGATTTTGTTAATTTGGACGCACTCTCTGTGTCCTCTCGTTAGTCTGGCTAAGGGTTTATCTATCTTGTTGATTTTCTCAAAGAACCAACTTTTGGTTCTGTTGATTCTTTCTATGGTCCTTTTTGTTTCTACTTGGTTGATTTCAGCTCTGAGTTTGATTATTTCCTGCCTTCTACTCCTCCTGGGTGTATTTGCTTCTTTTTGTTCTAGAGCTTTTAGGTGTGCTGTCAAGCTGCTGACATATGCTCTTTCCTGTTTCTTTCTGCAGGCACTCAGCGCTATGAGTTTTCCTCTTAGCACAGCTTTCATTGTGTCCCATAAGTTTGGGTATGTTGTATCTCCATTTTCATTAAATTCTAAAAAGTTTTTAATTTCTTTCTTTATTTCTTCCTTGACCAGGTTATCATTGAGTAGAGCATTGTTCAATTTCCACGTATATGTGGGCATTCTTCCCTTATTGTTATTGAAGACCAGTTTTAGGCCGTGGTGGTCCGATAGCACGCATGGGATTATTTCTATCTTTCTGTACCTGTTGAGGCCCGTTTTTTGACCAATTATATGGTCAATTTTGGAGAAAGTACCATGAGGAGCTGAGAAGAAGGTATATCCTTTTGCTTTAGGATAGAATGTTCTATAAATATCCGTTAAGTCCATTTGGCTCATGACTTCTCTTAGTCTGTCAACATCACTGTTTAATTTCTGTTTCCATGATCTGTCCATTGATGAGAGTGGGGTGTTGAAATCTCCCACTATTATTGTGTGAGGTGCAATGTGTGTTTTGAGCTTTAGTAAGGTTTCTTTTACGTATGTAGGTGCCCTTGTATTTGGGGCATAGATATTTAGGATTGAGAGTTCATCTTGGTGGATTTTTCCTTTGATGAATATGAAGTGTCCTTCCTTATCTTTTTTGATGACTTTTAGTTGGAAATTGATTTTATTTGATATTAGAATGGCGACTCCAGCTTGCTTCTTCTGACCATTTGCTTGGAAAGTTGTTTTCCAGCCTTTCACTCTGAGGTAGTGTCTGTCTTTGTCTCTGAGGTGTGTTTCCTGTAGGCAGCAGAATGCAGGGTCCTTGTTGCATATCCAGTTTGTTAATCTATGTCTTTTTATTGGGGAGTTGAGGCCATTGATATTGAGAGATATTAAGGAATAGTGATTATTGCTTCCCGTTATATTCATATTTGGATGTGAGGTTATGTTTGTGTGCTTTCATTCTCTTTGTTTTGTTGCCAAGACGATTAGTTTCTTGCTTCTTCTAGGGTATAGCTTGCCTCCTTATGTTGGGCTTTACCATTTATTATCCTTTGTAGTGCTGGATTTGTGGAAAGATATTGTGTAAATTTGGTTTTGTCATGGAATGTCTTGGTTTCTCCATCAATGTTAATTGAGAGTTTTGCTGGATACAGTAACCTGGGCTGGCAGTTGTGTTCTCTTAGGGTCTGTATGACATCAGTCCAGGATCTTCTGGCCTTCATAGTTTCTGGCGAGAAGTCTGGTGTGATTCTGATAGGTCTCCCTTTATATGTTACTTGACCTTTTTCCCTTACTGCTTTTAATATTCTTTCTTTATTTTGTGCGTTTGGTGTTTTGACAATTATGTGACGGGAGGTGTTTCTTTTCTGGTCCAATCTATTTGGAGTTCTGTAGGCTTCTTGTATGTCTATGGGTATCTCTTTTTTTAGGTTAGGGAAGTTTTTTCTATGATTTTGTTGAAGATATTTACTGGTCCTTTGAGCTGGGAGTCTTCACTCTCTTCTATACCTATTATCCTTAGGTTTGATCTTCTCATTGAGTCCTGGATTTCCTGTATGTTTTGGACCAGTAGCTTTTTCCGCTTTACATTATCTTTGACAGTTGAGTCAATGATTTCTATGGAATCTTCTGCTCCTGAGATTCTCTCTTCCATCTCTTGTATTCTGTTGGTGAATCTTGTATCTACAGCTCCTTGTCTCTTCTTTTGGTTTTCTATATCCAGGGTTGTTTCCATGTGTTCTTTCTTGATTGCTTCTATTTCCATTTTTAATTCCTTCAACTGTTTGATTGTGTTTTCCTGGAATTCTTTCAGGGATTTTTGTGTCTCCTCTCTATGGGCTTCTACTTGTTTATTTATGTTTTCCTGGAATTCTTTCAGGGATTTTTGTGATTCTTTCAGGCATTTTTGCGATTCCTCTCTGTAGGCTTCTACTTGTTCTCTAAGGGAGTTCTTCATGTCTTTCTTGAAGTCCTCCAGCATGATGATCAAATATGATTTTGAAAATAGATCTTGCTTTTCTGGTGTGTTTGGATATTCCATGTTTGTTTTGGTGGGAGAATTGGGCTCCGATGATGGCATGTAGTCTTGGTTTCTGTTGCTTGGGTTCCTGCGCTTGCCTCTCGCCATCAGATTATCTCTAGTGTTACTTTGTTCTGCTATTTCTGACAGTGGCTAGACTGTCCTATAAGCCTGTGTGTCAGGAGTGCTGTAGACCTGTTTTCCTCTCTTTCAGTCAGTTATGAGGACAGAGTGTTCTGCTTTCGGGCGTGTAGTTTTTCCTCTCTACAGGTCTTCAGCTGTTCCTGTGGGCCTGTGTCTTGAGTTCACCAGGCAGCTTTCTTGCAGCAGAAAAGTTGGTCTTACCTGTGGTCCCGAGGCTCAAGTTCGCTCGTGGGGTGCTGCCCACGGGCTCTCTGCAGCGGCAGCAACCAGGAAGACTTGTGCTGCCGTTTCCGGGACCTTCAGTGCACCAGGGTTCCAGATGGTCTTTGGCTTTTTCCTCTGGTGTCCGAGATGTGTGTGCAGAGTGCAGTCTCTTCTGGTTTCCCAGGCTTGTCTGCCTCTCTGAAGGTTTAGCTCTCCCTCCCACGGGATTTGGGTGCAGAGAACTGTTTATCTGGTCTGTTTCCTTCAGGGTCCTGCGGTGTCTCTGGCAGGGGTCCTGCCGCTCCTGGGCCCTCCCCCACGGGAGCCCAGAGGCCTTATACAGTTTCCTCTTGGGCCAGGGATGTGGGCAGGGGTGAGCAGTGTTGGTGGTCTCTTCCGCTCTGCAGCCTCAGGAGTGCCCACCTGACCAGGCGGTTGGGTCTCTCTCTCTCTCACAGGGTCTGAGGGCAGAGAGCTGCTGCGGGCCGGGATCCGCGGGTTGGCTTTCAACTTCTTAACATGGGAACCAATCTGTAACATGAGAACCAATATACCAATATACAGATTTTCATCTGGTTGGGTAAAGGAGGGGCTCACCTGTTGATTTTCAACTAGTGAAATGTTGATTTTGTAGATCCACAATCCCAGTAGGATCAACAGCTACTTTTATTGTTGTTTTTAGAACATACCAGCTAGTGAAAGGTATTCTGAAATTAGAAATCCTCACAACTCCATCCATATTTTATCCTCTAAAACGGAGGAAGAGCCATGCAACCAGGCTGCCACTGCCTTTCAATTCACCCTGAGTCCTGGTCTCTTGATATTCAATGGAAGCTCCTTCCTGGGAAGTCCCAGGAATTTTCTCTTTTAAAACAAACAAATAAACAAACAAAAACCGCTCAGTTTCACAACTGATCTCATAAAACTAGAAGGGGCAGCATGAAAGAGTAAAGAGAGATCCTAAGATAGGAGAAAGAGTTATCAAACACAGGAGATACTTCTAAGAAAGGGGAAGGGAGCTCCAAGGAAGGGAACAGGGTAGAACAGAGAAGGGACACAAAGAAGAATAAACGATTGTAATATGTATATATGAAAATGCTGTAGCAAAATTCATTATTTTGTATAGCCACGTTTAAAAAACATTAAAAATCAATATCATAAAATTGTATCCATCAGAAGTAAATACATTTCTTTTTCCTTCTTAAAATAAAAACTACACATAAAGCCTTCCACTTCTGCCTTAAAATATCAGATAAGAGAAATTAATTACAATTTGAGTTAAGGATTATTAGAGGCATAAATGTTTACTTTTAAAGTAAACTTCTACTTTAAGAATTACATTTAAAGTAAGTTTGTCCCTTTAAAAATATCATTAATCCTCATGATAAACATTCAAGTTTCACGTAGAAGTAACCAATGCTTGGAAAGATTTGATAGCCATACCTAGCAAACTATAGAAACTGGATCTTCTAACTTTTTTAATTGGTTATTATGTTTATATACTTTTCAAATGTTATCCCCCCTCATGGTTTCCCAAAACCCTCCCCACTTCTCCCTCCTCCCCTTGCCTCCACAAGAGTGCCCCCCCTCCCACACATCTGCTCTGCCCTATCATTCCCCTAAGCTGGGGCATCAAACCATCACAGGACCCAGGGCTTCCCCTCTCCTCGATGCCAAAAATGGGCATCCTCAACCACATATACAACTGAAACCATGGTTCTCTCCATGTGTACTCTTTGGTTGGTAGTTTAGTCCATGGAAGCTCTTGTGGTCTGGTTAGTTGATATTGTTGTTCTTCCCATTGGGTTGCAAACCCCTTCTAACTCTATTATTATTATTATTATTATTATTATTATTATTATTATTATTATTATTATTGATTTTATTGGATATTTTTAATTACTTTTCAAGTGTTATCTCCTTCCAAATCTTTTATGAGGGTATCCGCCCCATCCATCCACCCCTACCCGCCTCCCCACCCTGACGTTTCCCTACACTGAGGGGTCCAACATTAGCAGGACCAAAGGTTTCTCCTCCCATTGGTGCCCAAGAAGGCCATCCTCTGCTACATATGCAGCTGATGCCATGGGTCTTTGGATTTTGGTTTAGTCCCTGGGAGCTCTGGTTGGTTGGTATTGTTCTTATGGGGCTCCATACCCCTTCAGCTCCTTCAATCTTTTCCCTAACTCCTCCAATAGGGACCCCTCTCTTAGTTCAATGGTTGGCTGCAAGCATCACCTCTGTATTTGCTCTGACAAAGCCTCTCAGGAGACAGCTATAAGGCTCCTGTCAGTATGCACTTCTTGGCATCAGCAATGTTATCCATCACCAAATCCTTTAGCCTGAATGCCCTATTGATGTCACTCACACAATCACACTTGAATCCAGTTTCACATTGATAGGTCTATGACCTCAAGCAAATAACTTGACATTTTTGCTTCTTCAGGTTCCTCATCTGGAGCATGGAGATAATAACAGTGCCTGGAATGAGGGCGTTCTAAGAAATAAATACATTAACATATACAAGTTCCCAGATAGTACCAGGCCCTAAGGGAAAAATACTCAATAAGTATGCACATGTTTACACATGCAAAACACTCTGCAGTTTATCATTCCACCCCTTTTTGAAATATTATCAGAATATGATAAGAAGATGCATATTGAAGATGCTTTAACACAGTTATAAACACTTGAATAAATATCTAGTCCTCAAATGAAATTAAACTGAATGTTAGCACACCCTATTATGAGCAGATGCAGGTCTCAGGTTGGCTGTAAAAGCAATGCAGTGAATTCAAGATTCCACAGTAGATATTTTCATTGTCATGTTGAATTCTTCTCTTGGTTCTTATCATGCTCATACACATAGCCATACCCGACTCCCCACCCTGACACACACATACATATATATGTTCGTGTACGTGCACGCACATACACACACACACACACACACACACACACACATACACACATACAAAATATCCTATTGCTTATTATACTTGCTCAAAAAAATACTTTGACAATTAGTGAAATGGCAAAAGTCTATGTGATCACAAAAGAATAATGTTTGAATTCTATCTTGGAATTACATAACATAGAATTAAAGATTTTATACAGCATATCAGAGAACAAGACATCCTCTATGTCTCTCTTAAAAATAATTTACCTTTGCCTCACAGTATTACATTATGTAGAATGTCCATTCTATTCTACATTATTTTCTTATAAATCTTAACCCAGGCTTACTTCTAGATGCACTATAGGGACATGAGTTAATTCAATCTCTGGTCCCTTTCCCAAGCCATTGGCATCAATGATTCAGCAGGGAATCTGGCTTATGCAATATGGTATGTTGTTCAGCTGCCTACTTTGATATTATACCAAAAGAAATTTAACTCAACATCTTTTCAACTATTAGAATAATAATGGCGAAAGAGACCCATGTCCTCATAAAGCCATATTATTGACATCAAAAATATAGCTTAGTGTTAAGTTATCCATAGACCCAAGATTTCTGTTCTTAGAGTATAAAACTTCAGAGGGCTAATGCCTATTGGTTCAACCCAGAGAACTTAGACTTCAGAATATCATAAATCTGTAGAAATCAGTTTTTCAAAAAGCTAATCATATTAGTAAAACTTTCTTTTGTCATGATCTAAAAGATTATAATAACTCATTATCCACCACCAATATCACCATAAACCCAAAACAGAAATGAAGCCAACATCTAAGGGATATAATGTCTGATTAAAAGTAGTCACTAAGATATATGCACATGCACGTATGTGCTTATAGATGTATGCATGTTGTATGGATAAGAATTTATGCACAATTATCACTTTAAATTGTACCATATATTATATCAGTAAAATGTTTAGCAAATGTCTTGCAAGAGCTATAGACCAGCACTTAGGAAAAGTTAGAATCACTAAAGAGACGCAGAACAATGTGAAAGGGTTGTTTTTATATTTTCCAAACTCCAATACCACAGTTACTCACTCCTACATCTTTTAAAACAGAACCATTTTGCTCCTTTTCAAGAAAACGCCACCTTGGTACACTCCTCCTTTTACTGCTGACGTGGCTTTTGTTTGAGTAAACAACTGCGGCCAGTTGCCCAAGATCTCAAAATGACCTGTGGGAAAATATATTTGTCCCACTAGCAATTTCAGGTGCCTGTAAACAACACATCCCATGACATCACTAAAGATCCCAAACCAAACCTTCAAGAAGCCTTGGATTTAACATGTTTGTCAGGCAATGGCAATGACGTAGGACAAGTAGAAGAATCCCACAAATGATGGAGTTCAGGCTTAGAGTTAACTAGGGCAGCTAAACATTCTGTCCATGGGATCGTGCTTCCTATTAATATTCTTATTAGGCCAACCCAACCAAATATTCATAAATCCAGTCTCATATTCAGAAACAAAAGTGTTCCATACCAGCCTGAGAAAGTGATTTAGTAGCTAAAATAACAATTTGCATGTACCAGTTTTGGGTCCATTTATTCCTCTCTCATACCTATAGAGTATTTTGTGATTAGAAACAATGATGACTAAAAGTTACCTGTGTTTCCTACACTGGTTGATCTATGGGTGCAGGTAAATAAATATTTGTAAAAGTTAGATTTGCTCTGAATTTTGTTCTGCATTATATGACACACTGTAAGGAAAAAATATAATGAGATAATTATAGTCGGGAGTCAAAAAATAAATGATACTGTGAAGGTTATTTGAAGACAGTACATATACTTTCTGTATAAGCAGAAGGTTTTCACAGAAAATGAGGTAGTTGGACACATTCAATGTTAAAAACGTGATGCAGGTTTTGTGAGGTGTCAGTAGAGGAAGAGGACAAGGAGGAAGAGGAAGAGGAAGAGGAAGAGGAAGAGGAAGAGGAAGAAAAGCTGCAAGGGAATAGATGCCTGAAACAAAGGACCAATTCTTAATAAACACAGGACAGAAGGATGGCAGTCGAACCCAAAGAAAATTAGCAATTTCTTTTCCAGACTCAGATGGATATTTGCTTCTGCCAAATACCACTCTCCAGTCAGTCTACTGTGGGGACTAGGATGTTTGGGGTAAGCCCCAAATACAACATCTTAACATCAAGGATGAAGCAAAAGAAATCAAATCATCTGAATTCAGAGCAAAATATTACTTGAAAACTATACGCGATTTACATATCCTCCCGCATCCCGTAGCCCTACTCACATTATAATTCACCCATAAATCATTATCTTCTCAGCATTGCAAAAGACTACCTCAAGGCACACCACATTTTGATATTCAAAACTTGTATCTATTGTTGCTTCATTGCTGTGCAATTTAAGAGAACAGCCTTGTGACTAGGAGTCAAGCTGTCAACATGTCAGAATCAACTGTATTCAAAGGTAATAGCTAATCAGTTGTATTAACAAAAGTAAAACAGAAATAAGAGATTTAGTCATGGGGCTGGGGATTTAGCTCAGTGGTAGAGCGCTTACCTAGGAAGCGTAAGGCCCTGGGTTCGGTCCCCAGCTCCGAAAAAAAAAGAACCAAAAAAAAAAAAAAAGAGAGAGAGAGATTTAGTCATTAATCATATCTATCTTTTCTCATGTATTTGACTGCAGGTATGTAGTGAATGTGTATTTCATGCTAGCCCTTATGCTAGAGCCAGCTACACACAAATAAGTCATAGGAACATATCCCAAAATTTCATCTTCTTGATCTGAATACATCTTTCCTCTATTCTTAAAATATGGTTACTTTGTATGCTAATTTTATCTCACTACTAAATACAAAATTACTTTAGAATAGAAATTTTAAAACAAACTTCCTATGTTGTTTCCATGTGACTTGCAGATATATGCATTTAGTAAAGTCTTTTTAACTATTAGTAAGCATTAGAAGAGGAAGAATGACACCACAGTGGCTATTTTATTTATGAATTATGTTCTAGTGTAACATGACTCACAGTCTAGCTTCATATTTCATTTTGGCTTAAACTCCGGTACGTGGAGTTGAGTGATTCAATTCAGATATGTATTTTCTTGCTTTATTGTCTGGGCCAAGTTACTTAATGCCCTGTTTCCCCACACACACTCCCTCTCTCCTCTCTCCTCTCCTCTTTCTCCTCTCTCTTCTCTCTCCTCTCCTCTTTCTACTCTCTCCTCTCCCCTCTCCCCTCTCCACTCTCTCCTCTCCCTCTCCCCTTTCTACTCTCCTCTCCTCCTTTCTCTTCTCTCTCTCTCTCTCTCTCTCTCTCTCTCTCTCTCTCTCTCTCTGTTATTTTATTTATTTACATTTCAAATGTTTTCCCCTTCCCAGTTTCACCTCTACAAAATGGGATACATTGGCCCTATCCCTGTTTCTATAAGGGTGCTCCACAATCCTGCCTCACCACCCTAGCATTCCCCTACACTGAGGCATCAAGCTTTCACAGGACCAAGGTCTTCCCCTCACATTGATGTCAGATAAGGAAATCCTCTGCTACATATGCAGCTGGAGTCATGGGTCCCTCAATGTGTACTCTTTGGTTGGTAGTTTAATCCTTGGGAGCTCTCGGGGATCTGCTTGGTTGATATTGTTCTTCCTTTGGGGTTGCAAACCCCATCAGCTCCTTCAATCCTTCCCTTAACTCCTCCATTGGAGTCTCCATGCTCAGTCTGACAGTTGGTTGAAAGCATCTACATCTGTATTGGTCAGGCTCGGGAGAACCTCTCAGGAGACAGCTATATCAGGTTCCTGTCAGCAAGCACTTCTTGGCATCAGCAATATTGTCTGAGTTTGGTGTCTGCATACGGGATGGATCTCCAGGTGGGACAGTCTGTGGATGTCCTTTCCTTCAGTCTCTACTTCACTCTTTGTTCCTGTATTTCCTTTAGACAGGAGCAATTCTGGTTAATATTTTTGAGATGGGTGGGTGAAATATCCTATAAATATCTATGAAATCCATTTGATTCATAACTTCTATTAGTTTTATTGTGTCTCTGTTTAGTTTCTGTTTCCATGATCTGTACATTGGCGAGAGTGGACTGTTGGAGCCACCCACGATTATTGTGTCAGTTTCAATGTGTACTTTGAGCTTTAGTAATGTATCTTTTACAAATGTGGGTGCCATTGCATTTGGGGCAAAAATGTTGAGAATTGAGAGTTCATCTTGGTAGATTTTTTTCCTTTCATGAATATCAAGTGTCCTTCCTCATCTTTTTTGATAAGTTTGGCTGAAAGTTGATTTTATTAGATATTAGAATGGTTACTCCAGCTTGTTTCTTGGAACGATTTGTTTTGAAATTTTTTTTCCAGCCTTTTACTATGAGGTGGTGTCTGTCTTTGTCTCTGAGGTGTGTTTCCTGTATGTAGCAAAATGCTGTGTCCTCTTTATGTATCCAGTGTGTTAGTTTATGTCTTTTTATGAGAGAATTGAGTCCATTGATGTTACGAGCTATTAGGGACCAGTGCTTATTGCTTCCTGTTATTTTGTTGCTAGAGGTGGAATTATGTTTGTGTAGCTATCTTCCTTTGAGTTTGTTATAAGATTAATTTCTTGCTTTTTCTTGGGTGTATTTTTCTTCCTTGTGTTGGAGTTTTCCATCTGTTATCCTATGTAGGGCTGGACTTGTGGGAAGATATTGTTTATATTTGGTTTTATCATGGACTATCTTGGTTTTTCCATATATGTTAATTGAGAATTTTGCTAGATATAATAGTCTGGGCTGGCATTTGTGATCTATTAGGGTCTGTATGACATCTCCCCAAGATCTGGCTTTTAGCATCTCCAATCTCTGTTGAGAAGTCTGGTGTAATTCTGATAGGTCTGACTTCATATATTACTTGACATTTTCCCCTTACTGCTTTTAAAATTCTTTTTTGTTCTGTGCATTTGGTGTTTTGATTATTATGTGACAGGAGGAGATTTTTCTGGTCCATTTATTTGGGGTTCTGTGGGCTTCTTGTATGTTTATGGGCATCTTTTTTTAGGTTAGAAAAGTTTTCTTACATAATTTTGTTGAAGAGGTTTTGGCCCTTTGAGTTGGGAATCTTCACTCTCTTCTATACCTGTTATTTTTGGGTTTGTCCTTTTTATTGTGTCTTGGATTTCTTGGGTATTTTGAGTTAGGAGCTTTTTGAATTTTCTTTGACTGTTGTGACAATGTTTTCTATGGTATCTTCTATACCTGTGATTCTCTTTTTTTTTCTCTTGTATTCTGTTAGTGATGCTTGCATTTATGACTCCTGATCTCTTTCTTAGATTTTTCTATCTCCAAGGTTGTCTCCCTTTGTAATATTTTTATTGTTTCTATTTTCATTTTTAGATCCTGGATGGTTTTGTTCAATTCTTTCACCTGTTTGCCTATGTTCTCCTGTATTTCTTTAAGTGATTTATTTATGTCCTTCTTTTTTTTTTATTAACTTGAGTATTTATTATATACATTTCAAGTGTTATTCCCTTTCCCGGTTTCCGGACAAACATCCCCCTCCCCCCTCCCCTTCCTGATGGGTGTTCCCCTCCCAACCCTCCCCCCATTGCCGCCCTCCCCCCATAGTCTACTTCACTGGGGGTTCAGTCTTAGCAGGACCCAGGGCTTCCCCTTCCACTGGTGCTCTTACTAGGATATTGATTGCTACCTATGGGGTCAGAGTCCAGGGTCAGTCCATGTATAGTCTTTAGGTAGAGGCTTAGTCCCTGGAAGCTCTAGTTGCTTGACATTGTTGTACTTTTGGGGTCTCGAGCCCCTTCAAGCTCTTCCAGTTCTTTCTCTGATTCCTTCAACGGGGGACCTATTCTCAGTTCAGTGGTTTGCTGCTGGCATTCGCCTCTGTATTTGCTGTATTCTGGCTGTGTCTCTCAGGAGCGATCTACATCCGGCTCCTGTCGGTCTGCACTTCTTTGCTTCATCCATCTTGTCTAATTGGGTGGCTGTATATGTATGGGCCACATGTGGGGCAGGCTCTGAATGGGTGTTCCTTCAGTCTCTGTTTTAATCTTTGCCTCTCCCTTCCCTGCCAAGGGTATTCTTTTTCCTCATTTAAAGAAGGAGTGAAGCATTCACATTTTGATCATCCGTCTTGAGTTTCGTTTGTTCTAGCGATCTAGGGTAATTCAAGCATTTGGGCTAATAGCCACTTATCAATGAGTGCATACCATGTATGTCTTTCTGTGATTGGGTTAGCTCACTCAGGATGATGTTTTCCAGTTCCAACCATTTGCCTACGAATTTCATAAAGTCGTTGTTTTTGATAGCTGAGTAATATTCCATTGTGTAGATGTACCACATTTTCTGTATCCATTCCTCTGTTGAAGGGCATCTGGGTTCTTTCCAGCTTCTGGCTATTATAAATAAGGCTGCGATGAACATAGTGGAGCACGTGTCTCTTTTATATGTTGAGGCATCTTTTGGGTATATGCCCAAGAAAGGTATAGCTGGATCCTCAGGCAGTTCAATGTCCAATTTTCTGAGGAACCTCCAGACTGATTTGCAGAATGGTTTTACCAGTCTGCAATCCCACCAACAATGGAGGAGTGTTCCTCTTTCTCCACATCCTCGCCAGCATCTGCTGTCACCTGAGTTTTTGATCTTAGCCATTCTCACTGGTGTGAGGTGAAATCTCAGGATTGTTTTGATTTGCATTTCCCTTATGACTAAAGATGTTGAACATTTCTTTAGGTGTTTCTCAGCCATTCGGCATTCCTCAGCTGTGAATTCTTTGTTTAGCTCTGAAGCCCATTTTTTAATAGGGTTATTTGTTTCCCTGCGGTCTAACTTCTTGAGTTCTTTGTATATTTTGGATATAAGGCCTCTATCTGTTGTAGGATTGGTAAAGATCTTTTCCCAATCTGTTGGTTGCCGTTTTGTCCTAACCACAGTGTCCTTTGCCTTACAAAAGCTTTGCAGTTTTATGAGATCCCATTTGTCGATTCTTGATCTTAGAGCATAAGCCATTGGTGTTTTGTTCAGGAAATTTTTTCCAGTGCCCATGTGTTCTAGATGCTTCCATAGTTTTTCTTCTATTAGTTTGAGTGTGTCTGGTTTGATGTGGAGGTCCTTGATCCACTTGGACTTAAGCTTTGTACAGGGTGATAAGCATGGATCGATCTGCATTCTTCTACATGTTGCCCTCCAGTTGAACCAGCACCATTTGCTGAAAATGCTATCTTTTTTCCATTGGATGGTTTTGGCTCCTTCAAAGTAACACTAGAGATAATCTGATGGCGAGAGGCAAGCGCAGGAACCCAAGCAACAGAAACCAAGACTACATGGCACCATCGGAGCCCAATTCTCCCATCAAAACAAACATGGAATATCCAAACACACCAGAAAAGCAAGATCTAGTACCAAAATCATTTTTGATCATGATGCTGGAGGACTTCAAGAAAGACGTGAAGAACTCCCTTAGAGAACAAGTAGAAGCCTACAGAGAGGAATCGCAAAAATGCCTGAAAGAATCGCAAAAATCCCTGAAAGAATTCCAGGAAAACATAAATAAACAAGTAGAAGCCCATAGAGAGGAGACACAAAAATCCCTGAAAGAATTCCAGGAAAACACAATCAAACAGTTGAAGGAATTAAAAATGGAAATAGAAGCAATCAAGAAAGAACACATGGAAACAACCCTGGATATAGAAAACCAAAAGAAGAGACAAGGAGCTGTAGATACAAGCTTCACCAACAGAATACACGAGATGGAAGAGAGAATCTCAGGAGCAGAAGATTCCATAGAAATCATTGACTCAACTGTCAAAGATAATGTAAAGCGGAAAAAGCTACTGGTCCAAAACATACAGGAAATCCAGGACTCAATGAGAAGATCAAACCTAAGGATAATAGGTATAGAAGAGAGTGAAGACTCCCAGCTCAAAGGACCAGGAAATATCTTCAACAAAATCATAGAAGAAAACTTCCCTAACCTAAAAAAAGAGATACTCATAAACATGCAAGAAGCCAACAGAACTCCAAATAGATTGGACCAGAAAAGAAACACCTCCCGTCACATAATTGTCAAAACACCAAACGCACAAAATAAAGAAAGAATATTAAAAGCAGTAAGGGAAAAAGGTCAAGTAACATATAAAGGGAGACCTATCAGAATCACACCAGACTTCTCGCCAGAAACTATGAAGGCCAGAAGATCCTGGACTGATGTTATACAGACCCTAAGAGAACACATCTGCCAGCCCAGGTTACTGTATCCAGCAAAACTCTCAATTAACATTGATGGAGAAACCAAGACATTCCATGACAAAACCAAATTTACACAATATCTTTCCACAAATCCAGCACTACAAAGGATAATAAATGGTAAAGCCCAACATAAGGAGGCAAGCTATACCCTAGAAGAAGCAAGAAACTAATCGTCTTGGCAACAAAACAAAGAGAATGAAAACACACAAACATAACCTCACATCCAAATATGAATATAACGGGAAGCAATAATCACTATTCCTTAATATCTCTCAATATCAATGGCCTCAACTCCCCATTAAAAAGACATAGATTAACAAACTGGATACACAATGAGGACCCTGCATTCTGCTGCCTACAGGAAACACACCTCAGAGACAAAGACAGACACTACCTCAGAGTGAAAGGCTGGAAAACAACTTTCCAAGCAAATGGTCAGAAGAAGCAAGCTGGAGTAGCCATTCTAATATCAAATAAAATCAATTTCCTACTAAAAGTCATCAAAAAAGATAAGGAAGGACACTTCATATTCATCAAAGGAAAAATCCACCAAGATGAACTCTCAATCCTAAATATCTATGCCCCAAATACAAGGGCACCTACATACGTAAAAGAAACCTTACTAAAGCTCAAAACACACAGTGCACCTCACACAATAATAGTCGGAGGTTTCAACACCCCACTCTCATCAATGGACAGATCATGGAAACAGAAATTAAACAGTGATGTTGACAGACTAAGAGAAGTCATGAGCCAAATGGACTTAACGGATATTTATAGAACATTCTATCCTAAAGCAAAAGGATATACCTTCTTCTCAGCTCCTCATGGTACTTTCTCCAAAATTGACCATATAATTGGTCAAAAAATGGGCCTCAACAGGTACAGAAAGATAGAAATAATCCCATGCGTGCTATCAGACCACCACGGCCTAAAACTGGTCTTCAATAACAATAAGGGAAGAATGCCCACATATACGTGGAAATTGAACAATGCTCTACTCAATGATAACCTGGTCAAGGAAGAAATAAAGAAAGAAATTAAAAACTTTTTAGAATTTAATGAAAATGAAGATACAACATACCCAAACTTATGGGACACAATGAAAGCTGTGCTAAGAGGAAAACTCATAGCGCTGAGTGCCTGCAGAAAGAAACAGGAAAGAGCATATGTCAGCAGCTTGACAGCACACCTAAAAGCTCTAGAACAAAAAGAAGCAAATACACCCAGGAGGAGTAGAAGGCAGGAAATAATCAAACTCAGAGCTGAAATCAACCAAGTAGAAACAAAAAGGACCATAGAAAGAATCAACAGAACCAAAAGTTGGTTCTTTGAGAAAATCAACAAGATAGATAAACCCTTAGCCAGACTAACGAGAGGACACAGAGAGTGCGTCCAAATTAACAAAATCAGAAATGAAAAGGGAGACATAACTACAGATTCAGAGGAAATTCAAAAAATCATCAGATCTTACTATAAAAACCTATATTCAACAAAACTTGAAAATCTTCAGGAAATGGACAATTTCCTAGACAGATACCAGGTATCGAAGTTAAATCAGGAACAGATAAACCAGTTAAACAACCCCATAACTCCTAAGGAAATAGAAGCAGTCATTAAAGGTCTCCCAACCAAAAAGAGCCCAGGTCCAGACGGGTTTAGTGCAGAATTCTATCAAACCTTCATAGAAGACCTCATACCAATATTATCCAAACTATTCCACAAAATTGAAACAGATGGAGCACTACCGAATTCCTTCTACGAAGCCACAATTACTCTTATACCTAAACCACACAAAGACACAACAAAGAAAGAGAACTTCAGACCAATTTCCCTTATGAATATCGATGCAAAAATACTCAATAAAATTCTGGCAAACCGAATTCAAGAGCACATCAAAACAATCATCCACCATGATCAAGTAGGCTTCATCCCAGGCATGCAGGGATGGTTTAATATACGGAAAACCATCAACATGATCCATTATATAAACAAACTGAAAGAACAGAACCACATGATCATTTCATTAGATGCTGAGAAAGCATTTGACAAAATTCAACACCCCTTCATGATAAAAGTCCTGGAAAGAATAGGAATTCAAGGCCCATACCTAAACATAGTAAAAGCCATATACAGCAAACCAGTTGCTAACATTAAACTAAATGGAGAGAAACTTGAAGCAATCCCACTAAAATCAGGGACTAGACAAGGCTGCCCACTCTCTCCCTACTTATTCAATATAGTTCTTGAAGTTCTAGCCAGAGCAATCAGACAACAAAAGGAGATCAAGGGGATACAGACCGGAAAAGAAGAGGTCAAAATATCACTATTTGCAGATGACATGATAGTATATTTAAGTGATCCCAAAAGTTCCACCAGAGAACTACTAAAGCTGATAAACAACTTCAGCAAAGTGGCTGGGTATAAAATTAACTCAAATAAATCAGTTGCCTTCCTCTATTTATGTCCTTCTTAAAGTCCTTTATCATCATCGTGAGGTGTGATTTTAAGCCAGAATCTTGCTTTTCATGTATGTTGGAGTATCCAGGTCTTGCTGTGGTGTGAGAACTGGGTTCTGATGATGTCTTGCCATCTGGTTATCTCTGGTGTGAGCCAGCTCTGCTGTCTCTGACTAGAGTTTGTCCCTCGGGTGAGCCTGTGAGCCTGTAAGCCTGTGAACGTAGAGCACAGATGAAAACCAGAAGCCCTCAACTTCTCTTATTAGGTAAAAATAAACTTTATATTTCAATTATAGTTGATGATATAGGTATTTCTCTGAGAGGGTAACTTCATTCTCAAAGTTCTGAAACTTTCTTTTCCTTTTTTTCCTCCATTTTTTATTTTTTTGAGACAAGGTTTCTTGACAAAACCTTGGATGTCTGATAACTTACTCTGTAGACAAAGTTCACCTGGCACTCCCAGAGATCTGCATGGCTCTGCCTCCTCAGTGCTAGGATTAAAAACGTTACAGGCATAGGCGAGTGCTGCCCTATGGTGTTTCTAACCATAAACCCAAGCAAAGTTTAGTTGATTAAGAAATTGAATTTTACCCATGCTTCAGGAGAGGAAAGCAAGGAGAAGGAATGAATTACAGTTGGCAACATTTCAGTGTTTTAAACTTTTGTATTTAATTTTTAAAAACCAAAATGAAATTTTTGAGGAATTTACATGAGCTAGCCATGCTCTGTATCTGAGCTTTTATCTTAACCATGAAAAAAAAAACAGAATTCCAATGACATTTTTCATGTTTTTACATTTACAAAGATACTGATTTCTTACTGTATAAGCCACCAAACTTCATTGATGCCACTCAATGAAAACTTTTTCCACACTCATAAAAGACTCAACTACTCCACCCAGTTTCTTAAGAATTGCAATGTTCTGCAATTTTGAAATATGTCTTCAGAAGTGACCTCGGCTAGTAACATTAAAATAAGGATAAACTAAGGAATATTGGATAGGCTAAGTAAAGAAATAGCACTTCGTTTTACTACGTACTTTATGTTAACTAGAACTTAGCCATATTTGTCTGCAAGAGATATGAAAATGTAAAATTGCCATGGGGAGCTGGAAAAGAAAGTGAATAGTCTTTACCACACTGACAATAATAGTAAAATATTTCTAAATCATTTATCAAATTTAATAAAAGTTAGTCTTTATTTTAATTAAAAGATTTATTTATTTTATGTATGTGAGTACACTGTAGCTGTCTTCAGACACACCAGAAGAGGGCATCAGATCTCATTACAGATGTTTGTGAGCCACATGTGGGTTTTAAGTAAACTTTATTTTAAAAACATAACTTGAATATAAAGTAAACATCACACACCAAAATTAACCTAACCCAAAGTCTGTACATTTCAATGAACTTTTATCTAAAGAGTGAATAGCTAGATTTCGCTTTGCTTTTATGCAGCTCGACACTTTGTCACTTGATGGGAGTGCTTCCTCCATTCATGTTTGCTATGTGAAAAGAATCATGGGTTGACAGCTGCCAGGTTTTCTGTTTTCTTTGTCTTGGCTTTGCTTTCTGGGTATCTTTTATCTGGTCTAACTTTCACACTTTCTTTGGATTCAGTGAATGCTCTAGTATAATATTTTTATAACTTTAATGATTTTTTTTATTCTTGGATTCTCTTCATAGTTTCTTTGGTACATAACATAAATATACAGAGCTGGTTATGCTGCTCTGTGGTAGAGCACTTGTCTGCTGTGCATAAGCTGCTAGATTCAAGACACAATACTCATATATATATATATATATATATATATATATATATGGGTGTATAACTATATGTATGCAATATATGTCATAAATATACATTGTTGATATATACTTTATTTTTATACATAGAAAAACCCATTGAGCTACAGAAATATCTTCTCAATACATTATTCCTTCTTTTTGTGCTTTTATTGTTCTAATGTTGTATCCATATATCTTACAAATTTATAAGTATCATACTTATTTACATTAAATAACTATGTCTTTTTAAGGAGGCTAAAGGAAAGTATGCAAACTAAATGATTCATATGTACCATTAATATATGCACGCATGTATATGTCCAGATAAATGGACAGAGCAAGAGGGCCAGAGAAGTGTTAATTTTGTTGAAACTCATTTATCATTTCTTGTTCTATTCATCAGTTTCTGTGGGATCTCACTGCTATCTCAATTCCTTTCCTTACTCTAATGTAGATTCATTCATATCTAAGTATTTTATGCCATTATTTAGTATGTGTCCATCAACACCATCAATAATAAACCTTCACATATTATATTATACAATATCTTTTAAACTTATTTGCTAGAAAAAAGAAACATACACATTATATTCTGATGATTGTATAATAAAGTCTTCCTTTCTTCTTGGGAGGGGAGATGATCGTATTTGAACTGCTGTTTGAGACTTTTAGACTGAAGAATTTTCTTTGGATTATTTTCCTAAGAGCTTTCTTCCGTTCATAAATTCTCCAAGTTATCATTACTTTCACAGTACCTTTATTTTGCATTCATTTTCTTTTACTCATAAATTCTCTCAGTTATTGTTTTTCTTGTAACATCATTATTTTACAGTAACTTTTCAATCCTGATTTTTTTCCCAATCCACAATTACTGATCTCTCTACATTTAGAATATGTGTCCTTCTGGACACCATCATGTGTGCTAAGGGAGAGCCACCCACATCACCGCCGTCACTAGGGTAGGATGAGTTGCTTTTTCCTGCTCTTTGTCTTTATCATCCACAGTTTTACTATCACATTGATGGCAGTGGATCTATTTGCCTTATATCGTATTTTAGATAAAAATAAGCATCTAAATATGTAATCACTTCACATCAGAAACATTGCAAGAGCTTCCAGCAAATATTCCTATAATGTTTTACTAGAATTTTTCTATCTCCTTTCTTTCCTCTCAGCTTAAGTAACTGTTTCTGTTTTAAGTGCTATCTCACACTTTTTCCAAGTGACCCTAGTCATTTTCTTTTCTTTTTCTTTATGTCTGCATTTGGGAGCTTTGGATTGTATAAATCCTAACATTTTCTGACCCTTTTGACTTCCAATTTAAATAAACTTCAGAGTCTCCAAGCCAATTTTCTAGTTCAATTATTTCACACCCCTCTGAAAGAATATCCCTTTGTTACTCACAGTAGCCTTGAATTCATGGTCCTTCTGCCTCCATTTCCCATTTTCTGGGTTTCAGGTATGTGTCAGCATGCCCAAAATTTCCACTATCTTATCCTGCATTTCTCTTCGAGTCTTTTATTTGGTAAAATACTGCTACCATGACTATCTATCTCTTTCAAAAATGTCTTTTTGGCATTTTGTAATTTATTTATTTTTATTTTATGTGCACTGGTGCTTTGACTACATGTATGTCTGTGTGATGCTGTCAGATCCTCCAGAACAGGAGTTACAGACAGTTGTGAGCTGCCATGGGTGTGCTGGGAATTGAACCTGGGTCCTCTGGAAGAGCAGCCAATGCTCTTAACCACTAAGCCATCTCTCCAAGCCACCTTTACTTTTTGCATTTTGAACCTATTTGTAATATGTACATATGTTCATAATCGTATACTGACATTTGCCTTTGCTCTCTGTTTTTTTTTCTTTTTGGAGTTGGTTTTAAATTACTGTCCAAAGTCATTTGCTTTTATCTGAAAGAGCTTTATTTTTCTTCTAACGTTCATGTGTCTTTGCTAAGGCCAAGTTTTGGGTCATTCCCAAGGGCAGTTTCTCTTGCCAGCTCTCTCTTACTCTTTGAATAGGTTATGTTTTCCTATTTGTTTAGATAGCTCCTGGGTTTATTTTTTTACTAACATTTAAAACAACAACAACAACAACAGTAATAATAATAATAATAATAATAATAATATATTGCTGTATCCTCTGACCAAGAATTTATGTAGATGTATCTCTATGTATGTGTCTTTGTGTGTACATCTGTGTGACTACACGTGTATCTTTGTGCGTATGTGTCTGTGTGAGTCTTTGTGTATGTTTATCTATGTCTGTGAGTTTGTTTGCTCTGGTGGCTTCCCTGAACTACTTCCATAAGATCTGTGGTATCAGAACACAAAGCTATAAAACTGCTCATGTTTGCTCATATCAGCATTGGAATGACAGTAGTTACAGCAGGACTCTCCTATATGTCATCTTTCCTAGTCACTCTGGTAAGCTACCAGCCTTGATATTCATCACTCTTAGCTGCTCGTCCCATACTTACAAGGCAGTTATTTTATTGCCTGTTACCCCAACAAGGCACAAGCTGTCCCATAACCCAACTCAATCAAAATCACTTTCATGGATGTATTTTTGAAGCCAGTCTTTGAGGTTTGGTCCGACCCCAAAAGGGCTCTTGTTAGTTGTGTACTTCTTTGCTTCTCTGGAAAACTGACCCTGACTACAGTTTAACCTGAAATTTGTAGAGCCACTGCTGTCGTCTATGCTTCAAATCACAGAAGCATTCCTTATTTTTCTTTTAGGACATATACATACATACACATACACATACACTTACACATACACATTCATTTACATAAGTCCCGAATTCCCCTGCTTTCAAATAACGTCAAGGATTTAAAGTATTGAATGCTTTGACATTTTGCATTTTTATGATCAAACTCTCCTCCTCAGTAGGTCATTGTTTCATAGCCAGCTGCAGAATAGTTCCTGTGTGTCTGTGTTTCATAAACTGGACTCTGGGTGGCACGGTAACCTTTAGAGATCTTGGCTTTTCTCTTCTACCGTGCAAATTAGGGTAAGGAGAACTGGGGCTGAGGTACTCCCTGCCAAGCTGAGTGCAGTCTCCTTCCTGATGGTGAATAGTCAGTGGAGAAAAACATCTCCCTATCTCTTAGTCACAGTTGCATGAAAGTTAGCCTTTACACAGCAGCACTGGAGCTTGATGTGAAAGCTCACATCTCCTCAGGCCACCTTCAACCTGAAGTAAGGAGAAGCCCCATCTTTATAGCCACACCCACTCCTGAGGAAACTTTCTTGTGTTTCTGAGTGAAGAAGCTGGAAGAAGTAGGTTATGGCTTATTACCAGAGACTTTCATTGCTCTTTGAGGGTATGTAGTATTGAACAAATACTACATCATATTACTGTTCATAAAATTTCCAAACACTGTAAATTTGTAAATTTGTATTTCTTTGTTTATTTTTACCATGGAGTTCCCATGATATTATTAGGAAGATGGAGACACACCACACACACACACACACACACACACACACACACACACACGCACGCACGCACGCACGCACGCACAAACCAGCTCCTATAATGAATGCAGAACACTTTGACAGAGTTTTGTCCTCCGTGTCATTCACAGTGATTTGTTTTTCTGCTCAGAAATCATTTAACTGCTGCAATATACACAGAGATAATCTCTCTGTCATCACTTAGGAAAGTTCATAAGCTCATCAGTGACAGTTCTTGATGATAATATGCAAAGCCTGCTTGCATTCCACTCCAGGACAGTGAGCATCATTTTACCTCTAGCCTTCTGAATTCCATTGGCATTTTACCACCCCAGAATGGATTTCATAGCTAAGCTTCCTACCAGTAGAGTGAATAAGGCCTGAACCTTTCCTTTGCTATTCATCGTCAAATGCATTCTCCTTCTTAAGGCCTGATATAGCAACATAATTGAATGTGTGCCATGTTCCATCCATGGGCTACCTCATCTTAAAAGCAACTTTTCATTGATTTTAGATCTTTCTCTCTCTCCCCCCCCTCTCTCTTTCTCTCTTCCTCCCTTCCTCCCTTCCCCCATGTTTCTCTGCATGTGTGTATGTGTGTGTGTGTGAGTGCGCGTGCGCGCGTGTGTGTGTGTGTGTGTGTGTGTGTGTGTGTGTGTATACATGAACACCGAGGGCCTTTATTCCACGGCCTTGTGCACACTACACACAAGATAACTATGCTCTCTCCATACTCACTAAGGAAAAAGAAAACCCTTCCTAAGTGGTTTTACTGAGTTTAATTTAATATAGGAATATTCCATCTGTTAAGAAATCATTTGTATATTTCCAGTGAAATAACATAATATTAAAACTATATGAAATATTTTTTCTATTAATCTATAAAGCAAATATTAATGGAGCTAGTGTGAGCAAGTCAATGTGACAAGAATTAGTACAGTTTGTTGCTAAATGTCTATCCACTGTGACATTAATTTCTAAAAGAGAAAGATTTTTTTGTTTGGTTCACAGACACATTTAAACTTAGCTTTCCTAATAAACTGTACAACATACAAAGATAAAATAAGAGCATGTTTCTTTTCAACCTGAAATAGCAGGAGATGATTTTACTAGAATGATCTTGCTGCCTGTTTGTTGAACTTTCTATGGAAAAATACAAATTGATAGCAGGGTTCAGAGTTAGTGTTTCAAGGGAGACACTGATCATGCATCCCTACGTCACAAAAGTGCAAAGTGCTGATTGTTCCTGTCATGTACTTAAAAGATTTGGGTTAGGCAATGAGCCTGAGCTCACAATCTTGAAAGAATTCATGGAGCTCCATTTTGGAATCTTAAAAGCATCCATTCTTCAATAACTTTTCACCAAGTTATTGTAAAGTAAATATGTGTTGCTGTTTTTCCTTCTCAATGATCAGATTTCAATATCTTTCAAACAGCTTTAATACACTTTAATGAGTTCTTTAGATTTTAAAGCCAAAAGTTTAAGAATACAAGTATACGTTCAATGAGAAACTGCTGATCTTAGATTTTCTTTGTGTTTTCAGCAAAATAGGAAGGCAGAGGAGGACGATAAACTTGTCTTTAAGCCCTACCCAGAGCCACCACTTTATGTCTTCGTTTTCACATACATGGGATATGGAATTGGCATGCTGTTCGGCTATCTCAGAGACTTCATGAGAAACTGGGGAATAGAAAAATGCAACGCAGCTGTAGAGCGAGAAGAACAAAAAGTAAGTATGCTTGCATCCCCAGGTCTGTGTCAGTGTCTACCCCTCTCAAATAGTGATTCAGGCACAGACCCTAGAAACAAGGATATGTCCAGAAACCATTCACCAGAAAGTCCATTCATCTCCACTTACTACGTGGTCTCTGATGTATTTGTGGCCTTTTTGTTTGTTTGTTACAAACATTTATTGAAATACTATTAATTATCAGGTACAGAGTTTAAGTTTTCTTGTTCATTATCACATTTAACTTAGACAATATTTCCATAACCTGTATGATAAAAGATCATTTTAATCCTGAACCAATGAGAAAGACAGCAGTGGAAGCAAGAACACCGGGGAGGAATTCTGCTCTGCTTTTCTAGATTCAATATCTTTGTGGTCTATTCCAAAATAAAAATGTGTACCTTGGTGAAATGTGACATTTTAATTTCATGTAGAACAGGATTTCTCAACATTTTCACTACTGGTACGACTCATTAGATGATTCCTCTGGAAAGCCCTGTACATTGAAGGAATTCAAGCAGCATCCCTGACCTCCACACACTAAATTTCCCATTAGCACTGGCTGACACACATAGTAATGATCAAGTCACCGCATTTAGAACCAGTTACACGGCTATTTTTAAAGTATCCATATTGCCTTTTTTCTTTACTGAGCTAGAAAATAAATGTAAAGGTAATCAAAGATCTACCCTGTATGTATATATAATTAGTTCTTTGGGAAATTGATACACGTCTTGATCATATTCACAGCCTCCAACATTTCTTTTCACTTCCACAACCCTCCCTTACCCACACAATGTTTGTGTGCCACCCCCTGTCCCCACTTAACCCCTCAAGTGCAATTTGTGATGCCCAAATAATCTTGGATGTGTGGCCTTTTACACATGGAAATTTATCATGGTCAACTTACCAGAAGATGTGTGCTCTTAAAATCATCTGACTTTCCACCTTCCACAAACTATAAATAACCAGTAGTTCCTCAGCACTAGTGTGACTTCATCCCCACATTCCCTCTCAGTGCTGGAATTTGGTCTGTCTTGATGTTGTATGGGCCTTGTGCATGGTGTGACATCATACATGTCACTCCCTACTGTGTGTGGAAGGCACTGTCTTCTTGTAGTTATACACTTCCCTTGTTTTTGTTTGTTTATTTAGGATTCTTCCTCCCCAGTGATCCCTAAGTCTTGAGAGGAGAGGGTCCCTATATCAGTGCTCCATTTAGTGTTGAGCATTCTTCAGCCTCTCTTCCTCTGCATCTTGACTAGCTGAAGGTCTTTCTTGTGTTGATCATCATATACTACAAGGAGAGACATCTCTGATTTATGTCGAGAGATATATTACTCTTTGGGTACAATCTAAGAATAGAAAACTATTAGGACAGACATAACCCTCCCCTTCAAAGAGCTAACCATAAAATAGGATGCTGATAAGAAGCCAGATAAATAAGTAGAGGGCACTAGGAGAGATTTTAAGACTGCCTGACTTAAACGTGTTGCTGAGAAAAGGATCCTGGGATGAACAAAATTAAATTATGAACATAGACCAGTAAGAGGTAAGGCAAAGGGTAGATATTCTTTAAAAAAAGGGATAGTGATACAAGATGACCCAGGGATAAGAGGATAATCAAAAAATCAAGGAACTCCAGTGCTTGAGTATGAAGACAAAGTCCATGTGAAAGTCAAGTAGAGTCAGACTCTAATTATTTTATAATCCATGAATGTTTATTATAAGAAAAATGAGAAAATATTGATAGATGCAGAAGAATGTAGATTTGTAGATTTAGAAAGATTATTCTCTCTGCACTATGAAGAATGGAATGCAGAAAGAGGACAGAGGTACAAAAATATCTCTAGGTGAGACAGTGAGGCTAGGACCCAGGTAATGAAAACAGGGCAGTGATAAAAGATAAAGCTAAGAAATGTTGAAAAAGTGCCACAACAGTTGGCCTCTTGGAGAAACAGGGAGATAAAGACTGCACCCCTGGTTTTGGTGTGGGCGGCTGTGCATGTGTCATCATTTACTCAGATGGGAGATAGAGAAGAAAGATTATTAGAAGTGCAAAGTGGCTGAGTCTTTGTTTCCAAGTTTTATTTAAAGAATTGGCTGCTAAATATATAAAGATAGACGTCAGGAGAAAACTCTCAAGGTAAATCTGTGGCATCCTCTATGAGTCTTCATCCTAGCCATCTGTACCAAAGCCAAAGAAGTAAATAGGATCTCCAGGGCATGTCTAGAATGGGCAAACAGACAAAAGAAAGATGAGATGAACTTTAGAGAATTGAATAGCTATCAGAGATGGACATTCAATTTAATTTATTTTGAATTCAAGAAACAGAAGCAAAGTTACACTGAAGAAGGCCTACAGTTCACTTCTTTATGAGTTGTGGAAGAGATAATGTAAAAGGAAAATGGAGTTGCAAGCCCCTTCAGCTCCTTCAATGCTTACTCTAATTCAACCCCATAAGAACAACAATACCAACCAACCAGAACTTCCAGGGACTAAACCACTACCCAAAGACTACATATGGACAGACCCATGGCTCCAGCTGGCATATGTAGCAGAGGATGGACTTGTTGGGCACCGATGGGAGGAGAAGCCCTTGGTCCTGCCAAGGCTTGTTCCCCCCATTGTAAGGGAATGGTAGGGTGGGGAGGCAGAAGGGCAGGTGGTTGGGGGGGGACAGCCTCATAGAAGAAGGGGGAAGGTGAATAGAATGGGGGCTTATGGATGGGAAGCCAGGAAAGGAAATAACATTTGAAATGTAAATAAAAAATATCCAATCAAAAAAAGGAAAATGGAACTGCTTTTGAAGATATTTACACAGAAATCAACTCTTGCTTGCAAGTAGGAAAATATAATAAGAGGGATGCCAAATGATCTCAAGTTTCCCACTTGAGCAGAGACACCAGTGACAATGTCACAGTCATTGCAGTGAAATAGTCCTATATTAGCAATCGTGATGGTCCAGACCCAGCAGAAACCTAAGCCTGTCTTGGAGCTCAGTGAATGGGAAGACCCTTTGGAATCATTCCGAACTGAAATAAGAGCACTGGGCCTTGAGGCTTTTGCAATGATAGGGATTTTTATCAGAGACCCTAGTGGAGGAAAATTCCCTTCAGGCCCAGGAAATATTCACAAAGCTATAAAGCCCCAATGTGCCCAGGAAAGAGAGGAATGGGTAACTCATTCAGTCTTGAATATGTTATGGGCAGCACACAGTAGCCTGTACTTTAACTTTTGTCTCCAGTGTTACAATAATTGACCACAGAAAGAAGGTGTGGCGATAAATACCTCAGTAGTTTATAATTCTTTATAAAACATTTTAGTCTGTCCTGTGAAGCAGATTGAAGCAATATAGTCTCCTTCGTAAGCATGCTTTTTATATTTGTTACTTGTCTCATTTGAGCTCCTTTAGAAATTTAGAGATTCTAGAGTAGAGGACTATAATTATTAATAACTATATTCTTTGGATGTGACTCAGTCCTCCCAATCCTATCTTCAGTTTGAGCCTTTATTTAATGCCCTACACTTCTGTCAGTATCCTTGCCTTGTGTTAACAAACTTTATAAACCATATCTTGAAGACTATTTATCAAAGCTTATAATAAACTAATTCCCAATGGCCAATGGTTCATCCTAGTGAGAATGAGCATTATTGTATTGAAAACAACATCACTAGTGGTACAAAATACATAGCACCATTAGAAGAAACCAGCTATGAGAAATAGCTTCAGAAAAGGATCATAAATTAACAAGGCAGACAATGTTTTTCTCAAAGACCATAAATGGATGCTTTTATTTCCCCTTTCCCTTTTTTATAACCAAATATAAGAACCCACTAACTCAATTTTCCTAAGATTTCTCACTTTTTTCCTCAAAAAAATATTACCATAAATTAGTATTTGTTAACTCTTATGTAGTTTTGATTTCTTACACAAATGCCTTCAAATTGATTCCAAAACATAATGGCTCTTTTATTTGCTTGAATAAGAATATCCTTTCCCATAGACTCAGATTTGGACACTTGGTCCAGAGTTCGTGGCATTGTTTCTGGAAGTTCACAAGTAGTGTAGTCCTACTGAAGGAGAGATGTCACTTGAGGACAGGCTTTGGGAGCCTAAAGCCTCACTCTACTTCCTGTTTGCTATCTCTGATCTGCTTTTTGTGGATTGCAGCTTCCTGTTTTTTGGGTGGTTCCTGCCACTTGCTGCCAGGCCACTCTGCTTTGATGGAAGTTTGTCCCTCTGGACCCATAAACCAAAATAAACGTTCTTTCGTACCTTTCCCAAATCCTGGTGTTTTATCACAGTACCAGAAAAGCAACTAATTCAGCTTTGATGAACTCTTTTTCTTTTACTAAGAAGGAAAAGAATACAAAATTCTAAAACACATTCCATGATTATAATACAGGCTCAGAACTCTTGATGAAATTTTCAGTAAACTCTAGAACAGAAAAGAACAACATAGACAGGCACAGACTCAATATTTTTTCTTTTGCTTTTTTTTTTTCATTGCTTATTTTCTCCACTTTCCTCTTCATTTTTGAGTACTCTATGTGAGTTTCTCTTGCTGATCTCTGTTTGTCTTTTTAATTCAAAACAGGCTTTAGAATTGAAACATAAAGTCCTCTGCTAAATGATTATCATGATAAGATACTTAATAATCCAACTTGATAAAATCTAGGAACTATCAGCAGGTATATTTATTGAAGACTTCTAAAATACCAAGCACAAATTCTGCCACTCCACATTTCTCAAGTGCAAATGGTCATGATGTCCAAGAGCCCCTGTAAGATCTGACATTTAACAAGATTCCAGCTTGGTATAAAACTCTGAAGTTGAAACATTGTCTCCATGTACATCTAACTAGTGTTGATTCCTCATCAAGTATATCACAGACACCTCTGGCTGCACCCACCTGAAACATAGAAGATGCAACAAATGGCAACTATATAAAAATCTAGATGAATATTCACATTTGCAGTAGTTATAATTTGTCCTGTGTCATCCATGTTATGGATCCTGAGAAACTATCAAAATGGTCTCAAAGAAGATTTCTCCTAAACATTGTGAAGGACAGAATCCATTAATGTAACCAAGTGATATAACAGACAGATGGTTCAGGCACTGATCTTGCTATTTAAGCCTATACAGTCTACAGAGTTTTGAGGGGTACCCCTAATAAGTGATTATATTAAGTATAAGTTTTTGAGATAGTGATATTAGACTAGTGCTTTTGTAGCCTTAGTTATTCATTGAAATCAATGGGTTTTAATTAAAAAAAATGCCTCGGTCTTACACAACAATCCCCTGATCTAACTACTTGAGGTAAAGCCTGGATAAAGGGGTACATACACGTGTGCTCAGTATACAAGCATAATCTGTAAGCTAAGCTCTGAGCTAGTACTTCAGAATGATGCTTCTCAAGTTTGTCACGTATACAAATGAAGGGATGATATTCATCATCTAATGATGATTCCATAGGACCAAGATCCTTCATTTCTAAACATGATCAGAGGAGAAGCCAATGCCTGTTATTCCAGAAGCCCTGCCTTGGAAGTTCAGCCATCACCCATATTCAGGTGGTGGCAGTACTATTGCTGAGCCTGGGTTTTCATCTCCTTCCACATGTCAACCTAGGTGCCATCAGTTCCATGATCATATATACTTTATTGAAGAGGCAGGTTTTTGAAGTTTGTTCTCCATAACTAGCAACTGATGATAAGATTGAGGCAAATTTGAGCACACATCCTAGACAGTTGGTCTGTCCAAAGGGTTTTTCATTACCAGCTTTTTCCCTCCAGTACTACTGCTAGTAACTACTCCATCTCTCAAAGTCTCATTCACAAGATTTTAAGCTCTCTTTATTCCCTGTATTATTCACTTTTTGCTGCCTCTGTTCGGTTTAAATTCTGTGACCTGCGATATACACTCTTACTTGATATACATTCTTGCCTAAGGGGAGGGGGCTGCTTCCCCTTTAAACTGAGGATTACTAAGTTCCAGGTGGTTGAGCAGTGTCAATCAATCACATAGTACATTTAGCCACTGACTCTTGTCTACATTCTCTTCCCTTTCCAAGCCCCCAGTACCTCTTGACTCTCTTGATGTTCAATAATAATCTATTGCTTTCTACTTTATTGAAAAAATGACAGGGGTGAGACCGTGCATTTTTACTTCTTCCTTTACTCTCCCAGTTATGCATCTGAGCTTCTACTCCAGGCCAATGCCTTCCACACTTTTTCCCAGATCAGCAAATGGTGATTCTGACAGTCCAGGACTCTGTACAAAAGCCTCCAAGTCACCCTTGATGTTGCCCTTTCTCTTGTGCCCCAAGTCAAATCTTTCAGCAATTATTGGTTGTCCTGTGTTCAAAATATGTTTATCACCAGATAGTTATTCTTTACCACCCATCATGCTGCAGGTCTGTCGAAACTACTACTTTGTCTTACCCAATGAACTTGATGTCCATCCTCTAGCCCTATGAGCTCTTCTCAACAGACAGCCAATATGATTCTTTTAAAACCCAAGTCAAGCCACATCCCATCTTTGTCCAGAACTCTTTAATGTCTGTCCAAGTCACTAACTAAAATCATATCGAGAGGAAGCACTACAAAATGTGGTCCCCTCTTTTGTCTCTAATTTGTCACCTCTACCACTCTCCCCTGGTTCGCTCTACTTCAAACGCCACAATCTCCTGGATCTTTCTCAAACTCCTCTTGCTCCCCCCATCTAATGCACGGGTTTTAATTTCCATTTCATTCTTCTTGGAATGGTCTTCCCATAGGTATTTACACAGCTCACTCCTGCTTCAACTCTCCTTGTAAAACAAATAGCCAGTCATCAAGATGGCACATCAGGTAAAGGTCCCCAATACCCACTGATCAATATAGTACCATACAGTTATTAATATAGCTCTGCAGTGTAACTTAAAATCATAAACACTAAAACCTCCAGCAATTCTTTCATCATTCAGAATTGTTTTGGTTATTCTGGAATTTTTGCATTTCCATATGAAATTTAAGATATTTTTCTAGTTATACAAGAAGTGCATTGGAATTTTGACAGGGAATTGTGTTCAATATGTAAATTGCTTTTGGTAACATCCCCATTTTCACAACAATAATCCTAATTCATAGGCGTGGGAGAGCTTTCCCTCTTCTCATATTTTCTCTAATTACCTTCCATGTTCTAAAGTTTCTATTATTCTAGTCTTTCAATTACTTAATTGGATTTATTCCAAGATTTCTTCTAGGTTAATATTGATAGGATTAGTTCCTGATTTGATCACAGTGTATATGAGATCTCCTGATTTTTTTTTATTAATCATATATTCTGTTTCTTTTCTGAATGCATTTGGCAGTTATAGAAATTATCTAGTAGAGTCTTTAGGGACTTTTATGTATATAATCATTGGCTAACAAGTATGGTTTTGTATCTTTCCTATTATATCCACTTTATCTCTTTTCTTTTGTAGTGAGAACATTTCAGATCTTTTGTTTTATCAAACTCAAAATACAGAGTGCATTCTTATAAATATGACCACCCATCCTGTCCATTTATTCTCTAGCACTTACTCATCCTGCAAAACCCAAATTCTGGACTAGTCAGAATTTCTAATTTTTGCAGTAATGCTTTCTGACATTCTGTTACTTTTTCTGTTGAGGCTTTACCTTTGACACTTGGGAAGTATTAGTTTAACTAACCATATCAGCTTAGAGAAAATATAAAAATTTCCATAATGCAAAAAGGATCAATACTATTTAGTGTCTATTGTTTTAGGTGAAATCCACTCATTTATGCATATCATCCCCTAATCACTGGGTCCTTATTGTCTCTATTACACCAAGCTTTTTGTGTCAGAAATATAAGAAAAAATTAGTGAGCCGAGCAACAAATCAAATCTACAGATAGATAGCAATAAGTCAAATAACAATAGTTCTTTTTCTCTGAAACACTATGAACACTCTCTGAAATATTATGACGTCAAAGAAGAAACAAACTGTATCTTTTTTCCTGTGAGAGCATGCAAAGATGTTAAAAACTCATCTAATAAACTCATAGACTTTTTAATAACAAAACCTATATTATAGCTATTAGAGAAATTGAGTGACTTGAAATTGTCATATGTAACCAGTGGAGTAGCAAATAGGAAATTCTTTGCATGAGTGTTTATGATCATTCTTCCTCCTAAGAAATCATGAAACTATCAATGAGTACCATAGAGAGAAATAACAGAAAGTAGTGTGACTGGAGTATAGCCACTTGCCATCAAATGTTGCATGTTCTCTTTATTTCTCTCTCAAGTCAACCAACTCAAGGAGCTGGTTGCCAACCAGTATCACAAAGAGATCTTCCTCAATGGCTTTCTCATATCCTTCTCAAGAAACCATCTCCATGCCATAAAGAAGAGCAAAAATAACAACCACAAGAGTGAGAAAACTCATTCCCAATTACTCAGCACATCCTCCTTGACTGTAGAACAGAGTTTAATCTCAGACAGTTGTATAAGTCTCCTTCACTCTATGCCTAGTCAGCACAGTATATCCACACTGTGGGAGAAGTTAGAGGGTAAGATGAGAAAGGTGGCCAGAGGCCACATGAATCACAAACTGACTTTGACTTTGAAGAAAGTGGGTTCTGAACAAAGGACAACCTGATATACCAGTTGGTTAATTCTTACTCATTCATCTCAAATACTTTCTGTATTTCTAGCAAACAAGTCTACTTACAGATTAGAGCCTCCAGATTTATTCTTGCCCATCATAACCTCATCTCATCTGCCTTAAGACTACCTCCAAGGTTCTGTTTCCATAAAGTCTTCCCAATTCTTCCAACAAGTTATGCTTCTCTGTCCTGCTCTAATTCTGTGACTACCCAAAGCACTTGGCTCAGGCCATAGTTATGGCTTTTGTACTTTCTGCCTACCATCAACTATTATGAGCCAAATGATAAAATCACAGATTCTCTGTGTGGTGGTTTGAATATGCTTGGCCCATGGAGTAGCACTATTAGGAAGTATAAGCTTTGTTGGAAGAAATGTGTCACTTTGAGTGTGGGCTTTGAGACCCTTCTCCTAGCTGCCTAGAAGCCAGTCTTCTCCTGTTTGCCTTCAGAACAAGAACTCTCAGATCTTCCAGCACCAAGCCTGCCTGAACTCTACCATGCTTCCCACCATGATGATAATGGACTGAACTGCTGAACCCATAAGCCAGCCCCAATTAAATGTTATCCATTGTAAGAGTTCCAAGAAGGATGACAAAAGCACAGATCCACCAGGAATGAAAGTATGGGTCACACCTCCAGGAAAAGAGCCAAGACCTGCTGAGGTGCTTGCAAAGGGTAGAGGAAATACAGAATGGATAGTAGAGGAAGTTTGTTATAAATACCATCTAAGACCACATGGCCAGATGCAGAAATGAGAGTTGTAAATGATGTGAGTGCTTCTGTTTTATTTTGTTACTAAAAGATAATTTCTAGGGGACAATGACCTATTCTAAATTTACAATGCATGTGCGATTATATGAGGCATAGTTTATATCACATTAGTCATATTCATGACCTGGTTCCTGTTTTCATTTGGACTTGAGATAGGATTTGTGTCAAGTTGTCAAGAGGTAGATTGTGACAGCTATTCCCAGTTGCCAACTTGACTGTATCTGGAATGAACTACAATTTAGAAGTGAAGGGCACACCTGTGACCTGGATCTTGAAGCTGGAAGACACAGACTTTGAATCCAGAACTTGAATCATAGTGGCCATAGTAAGCTTAGGCCCAGGCAAGGTGATTCATGCCTTTAATCCCAGGAGACAGAGGCAAGCAGATCTGTGAGTTCAAGGCTAGCCTGGTATAGAGCAAGTTCCAAGAACAGCTTAGGTCCAGGTGTGGTGGTACACACCATTATTCTGGGTCATGCCTTCTGCTGGAGGCCTACACAAGGACAATGGAAGAAGGAAGACTTCCTTCTTCTCTGCCTATTTGCACTTACTTGCCAGCATTTCTGTTGGAACCTACCTCTTCAGGATTCCAGCTTATACAGAAGACTGGCTGAAACACCTAGCCTCATGGGACTGAACAACTACTAGATTCTTGGACTTTCCATTCATAAATGTCCATTTTTGGGCTAGTTAGAATGCAGACTATAAGTCATTCCAATAATTTCCTTTAATATATAAAGATATTCCATAAGTTCTGTGACTCTAGATATTAAGATTCTCTGCTTTGAACCTCAGGTCATCTGCAGATCTTACATTCATGGGTGACATTTTGTACAAGGACATAAGCTGGTATCTCTGCTACAAGAGAGATCTGGTCCCTCCACAACCTTGTCATTTCAGTTCCTGGACCTCAGCACATCACAGCTAGCTACCTGCCAACAACAGTTTTGCCAACGGTCTTCAAATTGTTTCCTCAAATCAATATCAAGTTTCTCATGATTAGTGAGAACTCCTGCCATAGTTCACATTCACCCATACTTCTGAAAATATAGCACATGAATCTATTTAGACTAATAATACCAATAATTCAACTACTTTTCCAACTTAACTGCTTGAGCATCCCAACCCTATAGCTGAAATAACCACTTCTTAAAGCAAACAAACAAGCAAGCTTCCTTGTCTCTGCCACCTTCTCTTTAATTCAACTAGCATCTTTGTTTATCTTTTTTTACTTCCCAGCACTGAGGACTGAATTTAGGACCTTATATATAAAGTTTATCACAGGGATACCTTGCCAGCCATTTGATTCTACTTTTCTTTCTCTCTCTCTCTCTCTCTCTCTCTCTCTCTCTCTCTCTCTCTCTCTCTCTCTCTCTCTCTCTCATTAAATTGCTAAGGCTAGTCTTAAATTTACTCTGTGGCATAGGCCAGCTTTGATTGTGTAATCTTCCTAACTCAGCCACCTAAATACCTATGATTACAGACATGTGCCACAGAGGCCACATTTTTCTTTCATGTTAAGAGACAGGTTCTTCAGGCATGGAGGCCCCACAGTTTTATGAGCTCCATTTGTTCCCCCATCCATCTGTCCTTGCTCAACAAAAGCCCTCTTCATTGATTAACTAGGTTCTTCCTCTTCTCTCAGATATCAATTGCAAATAAGATCTTTTTAAAAATGAAAATAAAAAAGGCTAAAACTAACCTTCTACCTCCACTTCTGTCATAACAGGATTTTGTGCCGCTGTATCAGGACTTTGAGAACTTTTATACAAGAAACCTTTACATGAGAATCAGAGACAGCTGGAGTCACACCGTCTGCAGTGTCCCAGTACCTAACTTTGACATAATGGAAAAAGTGACAGATGACTATAACTGGACATTCAGGTGAAGCATCCGGCTGCAAGGGTTTAATGGGTAGAGTTTCAGTGAAACTCCAGCATGGATACAAGGTTACGGATCTGAAAAACCCAAGGTGTGAATGAGGTTGATCTTGCACTACTTATGAGCCCTTTGCAGTTTCTCATGATATGGTGAAAGAAAGGAACTTAAGCTGACAAAGTGGTTCCTTCACAGTCTATAATAATTAAGGTTAGACACAAATAGAGCCAACCTTGAAAAGTCTTTGTCAACTTTCTTGTCAAATTGTACCTTCCTGATTTCTCAATGATAGACTCAGTGACTGCTGTGGTCTTTTTTTTTTCTTTAGAAGGATTTGTAGCACTTTCAACCAGAACTTGAATGTCATAAAATCAATCACTGCCTAGTAATATGCAGAGACCAGGAACTTTCACTAATGCTGTGTCTCACTACCAGGTTATATTTGCCTAATAAAAAAGAACACATTATCCCATAGACAATACAGGTTAAAACGGAAAGGACAATGTGAGGCTTGTACCAAACTGAAGTCTTTGAGACAGTAGAATATTAAGTGAGATAGACCCATGTGTTCACTTCCTCATTTCCCTACAGGCATACTGGAAAAGTTATCAAAAATGTTATCAACATGGCCTCCTACAACTACCTTGGCCTTGCATCAAAATACAATGAGTCAATGGAGAAAGTTAAAGACACTATAGAAAAGTATGGCGTAGGTGTGGCCAGCACCAGAAATGAAATGGGTAAGTAAATTGATTAGTTTGGAATTTTGTCCTTTTGATTCTCAGATTCATGGTACTACATATCAAATCAGGATTGTGTCAAGGCTGTGTGGCTCAAATAAATGTGATAAAATTGAATATGAAAAAGAGGAGGAGGAGGAGGGGGCAAGAGGGGAAAAGGAAAGAAGAGGAGGAGGAGGAGAAAAAAGTAAAAGAAGAAAAACCGCTAGTGCTAGCCAGTATCCCAGTCATTACCAACTTAATTTCTCTATTTTCTTTGATCAATGGTGTGTTGTCTTCATCAATAGGATCTTACCATCAAATTCTGGTGAGCAATCAAGAACACTGACAATGGTTTCCTTTGTCTTGGGGTCTCTGGGACACCTATGACCAATAACTCATGGGGAGGTGGCCAAAACATCTGGCATTTGGGATTCTTTTTAATTGATATCCTATAGCTTCTGGGATGAACACAATTCTCTAAGTGGAATAACACCAACTAAACTTGTTCGTGTTTGTGTGTGTGTGTGTGTGTGTGTGTGTGTGTGATGCTTATAAAATAGTAGCTAAACAATGAATATCCTAGTAAGAGCACCAGTGGAAGGGGAAGCCCTGGGTCCTGCTAAGACTGAACCCCCAGTGAAGTAGATTGTTGGGGGGGAGGGCGACAAGGGGGGGGAGGATGGGGAGGGGAACACCCATAAAGAAGGGGAGGGGGGAGGGGGATGTTTGCCCGGAAACCGGGAAAGGGAATAACACTCGAAATGTATATAAGAAATACTCAAGTTAATAAAAAAAAATAGTAGCTAAAACTCCAGAGCCAATCATAACTGCTCATATTTTTTAGTTAAGGATATCTTTCTAATTTCCATTTGGCCTTTGAACTAGGAGGGTAAATGAGGTAGCACTAGGTCCCTGGGAAGCAGCAGTTCTACCCCACTTAGACAGGAGACATCCATAATGTTTCGTTGGATGTTTAAGCAAACACCAGAGGAATAAACTGAGCTATAAAAATCACAGAGTTAGTGACTTCTTGGGATGTTACTTCAAGAGCTAGTGATACCAGTACTAGTGCTAGGAATAATCAAATCAGAAGACAGTCTCAAAGATAATAATGCTTCAACTCAGTGAAAGAGAACATCTTTTATCATAGTAGACAGAAGCCAAATTAAAAGGGCAGCTGGACACAGACAATGATTTGCCACCAGAAAAGGCCACATACAGACATAATCCTATTTGTACATGTCAGCAAACCCAGAGATATTAAGCAGGAGTAAGTTTTCATTCTTATACTATCTGTTCATAACCTGAATCTCTCTCATTCATTTTCCTGAGCCAAATTCTAAGACATGGATGTTAATATGTGTCGTGCAAATAATGAAAGACCCAAAGATAAGCTACCTATGCTAATCATAAAAAACCAGGATGAAATATGAAGACCATAGGTGATGGAATAAATAAACAAAAAGAGTTTACTTGAAAGCATCCTGAAACATAAAAGTAATATTGACATGAAAAAAATATGAAAATCATTATTCCGGAAGCCATTCATCTGAAATAATTTCAAGTAACTGTTAGAAAGCATGCTTCAGGGGTTGGGGATTTAGCTCAGTGGTAGAGCGCTTGCCTAGCAAGCGCAAGGCCCTGGTTTCGGTCCCCAGCTCCGGAAAAAGAAAAAGAAAAAAAAAGAAAAAAAAAGAAAACATGCTTCATAGTCTTAAGAAAATGTCAAATGTTGCAAATTGAACAGCAACAGGTTTGCCTCCTAAAAAGAATTCCTCATAGTCTGAGAACTACCAGAAACTAGATAGCATGGCTGACTTTCCCAACGTCCAGTAGTCTTTTACTTTGTTTAGCATAAACACATATGACTGGCAGATAATATCTGTAAGTGGAAAATGGCAAGTAGCTAAGAAACACCCCCCCAAAAAATCAATGAAGTGAGTTAGTTGAAATCTTTGAACATATTCTGACACATGCTCTTGCCCATGTCTTCAAACCCAGGAAAGGTTAATTTTGGAGAAACCACAGAGAAACATTTCTTTTGTTTCTCTTCCTTTCTCACATTTAGTTCTACCAAAATGTATGGGGGTTTTTCATCCTTCTTCCTCTGCACACAGCAAGGTTATGACTAGATGACAGAAGAAGTACATCATTTGCACATAATCCCAATGCCGTATGTGATGCTGTAGTATCACCTGGCACTCTTAATCAAATCACAAGTTCAAATCTCAGAAAATACATGGAATTTTACAAAAGCAATACTTAGTGTCAATAAGAGCTCATGTCAACTTGGTGAATTGTCAGCACTTGGAGGTGGGAGGGGAGCCAGCCTGGACTACAAAGTTAGTTCTAGGACAGCCAAGGCCACACAGAGAAACCCTGTCTCAAAAGAAAAAAGAGGAGGAGGAGGAGGAGGAGGAGGAGGAGGAGGAGGAGGAGGAGGAGGAGGAGGAGGAGGAAGAGGAAGAGAAAGAGGAAGAGGAAGAGGAAGAGGAGGAAGGGGAGGAAGAGGAGGAAGAGGAAGAAGAGGAGGAAGAGGAAGGAAGGAAGGAAGGAAGGAAGGAAGGAAGGAAGGAAGGAAGGAAGGAAGGAAGGGGAAGGGAAGGGAAGAGAAGGAAGGGAATGGAAGGGAAGGGAAGGGAGGGGAAGGAAGGGAATGGAAGGGAAGAGAAGGAAGGGAATGGAAGGGAAGGGAAGGGAGGGGACGGAAGGGAATGGAAGGGAAGAGAAGGGAAGGGAGGGGAAGGGAGGGGAGGGGAGAGGAGGGGAGGGAAAGGTAAGGAAAGGAAAAAGAAATCCTGCTTACTTTAAACACATGTCCATTTGGGCACATTCCTTCAACTATAATTATAGTTTTGGGGTGCAGCCATTGATACTTTTATTTTTCAAATCATCAAAATGAAAAGATCACATTGACTTAGGACCCAATAAAAACACAAAAGGATGTGCTTAGGACACATTTCCATCTGAGTTCCAGCAGCAATGCTTGTGTTATTAGTGATATGCTACTTTTCTGAAATCTCTTTCTGTTCAGTTTAAGAACTCTGCCCTTTACCACTAGTATGTAATTCCTCTGTCCTTCCGCTGCAGCATAACTTCACGACTAGTCCTGTACTCTCACTCACTTCAATTACCAAGTCATCTCTTTCTGGTTTTTGTCACGTGATTTGAAGCTAAATAGGAAATATATAGTATCACTAATTCAAACTTCTGAAGAAAAGGCCAGCTTGGAGCTGCAAATCAGTAAAAATCAGAAGACACTTTAAATAAATATTGACTTAAGATGTTCAAGTTTCTTTGGAATGAGTAGTTTTAAGAAATTGCTATAAGGTAGAGATCCTTTTTGTTAAGTGACTCCTGGATAAGTATGCTAGGGAGATAGCTCAGGGGTAGAGCACTTTCCTAGCATGCACAAGGCAAACTACTACAAGAGATTTTTAAATGAAAATAATTTTATGCAAATCAATGCCACAAAGATGTTTATAACAATTAATTTCATTATAGAAGTTACAAAGATTCTCCATTCCAGTTATTTTACTTATATAGCAAACCCCTTTTTCAAAAATGGTGTCAGACCAAATTATTGTAAGTTCTGATTAATGAAATGGCCTTGGCTTCTGCTCAAGTCTCTTTATTTTTCTCTAAGGGTCCTTGTAAGGAATAGGGTACTCTCAGAGGAATTGTTTCAGAGTAGAAACCTGAAAATATGTCTTGGTTTCTGAAAGCCTTTTGTCAATTTCCTGAGACCTAATAGAGTTCTGGCAATGCAATTGCCCTTCCCCTGACAACATTAGGTATTATACACAAGCCAGATTTCAAAAGGCACAGATATCTCCAAAAGTATTAAAACTAACCATGTAGGTTAGCAAAGCAAGTATTATATGTCAATGTGACGTGCCAATAATTTTACCTCAGTACATACATGCCTAAAAAGGCACACCTGGAGTGACATAAGTAGAGATTCTCAGAAGTTGATAATTTGCAGATAAACTTCTACCTTCTGACTCAAGAAGGTAAAAAACACAGTCCAGGCACAATTTTTAATGACTTGCCATTACTAGGGTCCATATGCTGAGATCTCAAACCTAAGACTAATTCTCCTGGATATCACTAAAGAGTACATTGCATTATACCAAAGTGCTCATAGGTAAAACCAAAGGCCTACTCATTCAAGATTCAGTAAGTAATTGAGGAACTCTTTGCTCTGTACTTTTGCAAGATAAGACTGAGGTTTCCAGTTTTACTAATTTGACAAAAAGAATAAGGATAAAAAATTGTGATACAGAAGAGTACATGAAATTATAATTCTGGTATACATAAAGTATTACCCAATACTACCTCCCTTTAACTCCTTCTGGTGCCCTCAACTCACCTCCTCTCCCTGCTAGATTTGTGTACTTGACTCACGACAACCTTCATTAGGAATACAAATGCTAACAAATATTAGCAAGGATGTACTTAAGGTGAAACATTTATACACTGCTGGCCAGAGTGTAAACTAGTGTGGCCATTTTAGATATCAGTCTGGAGGTTTCTTGGAAAACTGGAACTCAAAGTCTAGTTTGCCACTCCTGGGCATATACCAAAGGATATTGTATCTTACTACAAAGACACTTGGAGATCCATAATTCGCTGTTGCTATATTTACAATGGTGCAATCAATTTATGTCCACTAACTGACAAATAGATGATAAGATGTAGAATGTGTAGATAACAGAATTTTACTTGGATGTAAAGAAAAATGAAATCATAAAATGTTCAGGTAAGTGGATGGAACTGGAAAAGAAATTATACTCAGTGCAGTAACCTGGTCTCAAAAAGATAAGCATTTCATGTTATCTCTCCTGTGGAATCCAGATTTAAATCTCACACACACACATACACACACACACACACACACACACACACACACACACACACACACACAGAGAGAGAGAGAGAGAGAGAGAGAGAGAGAGAGAGAGAGACATGCTCACATACAAAGGTGTTACTATGTGAGCCAGTGAGCAAGTTAATTTGCTTGATATTTTCACTGAAAATAGAGAGAATTCCAGAGGCAGAAAGATTCAAACATGGAAAGGAATGGAAGTGAGAAAACAAGGGAGTGAGGAAGACAACAGAAATGAAAAAGCTGAACAGAGATTTACATCATTTACATCATCACTGTAGAACACAGGTGACACAGAAGAACAGAGGAAAATACTCTAAAGTTAAAGGTTTAAGTGCATGAGAGTTGGGAGACAGCAGAGAAAAAGGGCTAGGGCATGAACTAACCAAAACTATGCAGAAGCTTAATAGAAACCCATGACTTGATGAGATTATTTTCAAACATAATATGTTTTAAAGGGAATTTGAATAGATCTATCCTCCATGGGTAGACTATGCTACTCCCACAAGACTTGAATTCTTAAGTTAAAAATCTCTATTCCAGGCAGGGGGATCTCCCTGGGAGTTATTAGTCAGAAAGTCCTCAAAGGGACTCCCAACAACACAGGATGCTGTTATTGTTTTTAGTTGCCCATGAAAACTAAATGGTAAGACCATATTGCTGAAGACACCACTTAGTTTGGGACTCAGGGCATTGAGAAATCAACATTGATTGTCAAGAAAATTCTCTCCCTGCTTGCTAGATTTCATAGAGCTTGGTGAGTCTCAGCATATTTCTGGGAGAGAAAGACAACAGTGCTCTCACCAAGTCGTAGGCCCTGAATACTACAGTCTTGTTTTTAATTTTGTCAGTACTGAGGACTAAATTCAGTATGCAACATAAGTATTTTACCAACTGAAATATATCCATAACCCCCGAATCAGAATCTATTGCTTAAATGTTCTAGAGGCCTTACACACACACACACACACACACACACACACACTCACACACACTCACATACACACACACTCACATACACACACTCACATACACACACACTCACACACACACACACTCACATACACACATACACACACACACACTCATGGGTTACTATATGAACTACTGAGCATGTTGATTTGCTTGATATTTTACTGTCTAAATATATAGCAAATACCATGTTTATATAAAAAAATCAAAAAGTAATCTGCTGCAAGATAATGTCATCTATATATGACTAGCAACTGAATCCATGAAATCTCAACAATGTGGTGCCTAAATAAAACCTGAAAAATTAGACAACACCAGTGGCATGCCAACACGGATGGAAAAATCTCTCAAAGCACATACCAAGATAGAGATCTGAGGACAATTAATGGTTACTGAGAATGGGAGATCAGTCTTCCCCAGGTTATGCAGTCCCAAAGTACATATACATATGAGCAACATTAAATCAACTCAACAAGTTGTATATATAATGTGTGTGTGTATAACAATAGTAATTAAAGAATAAGAGGCCATGATGTTGAGAAGAAGTGAGAGAGAAAGAGCTGGAGGGAAGAAAGAGGAGAGAAAATTATTTTGATACAGTACTCATGCATGCAGTTCTCAAGAAATGAAAATTAAAAGAAAAAAACAGAAATAAAAGAAAAAGCATGGGTTGGAGAGATGGCTCAGAGGTTGATCGTACTGGCTACTCTTCCAGAGGTCCTGAGTTCAATTCCTAGCAACCACAAGGTGACTCACAACCATCTGTAATGTGATCTTGATGCCCTTCTCTGGCATGCAAAAGAACATGCAGATAGAACACACATACATTAAACAAACAAATCTTTTAAAAATGAAAACACGAAGTGGAGACATCATTTTGTCAGCTTAACACTTCTTCTGTCACCAGCATTACCATGAAAATGTGTTGCAATCACCCAACTATGCCTCCCTTAGACACTTGACCTGCATTCTGATTCTAATTATCTAATGGTTAATCTAACAAGAGGTAGTGAGTGTTCTGTTTAAAGTGAAGTGCTACGTAGGCATGCCAATGCAAGTGCCTTCCGCTGTTTGTCTCTGAAGACAGCAACCAGACAAGGTATCTAGTCTCACATCTCTCTCTGAATGCTTACCTACAAACTGCAAGTAACAGAACCAGGTACACAAAGACTTCCGTGTGATTCCTTTAGACACAAGGACTGATGCTGGCTTGGATATAGGAAGCCTCAGTGCACGCAAAGTGGCACAGATGTGAACTGATCTGCAGCACCATTAGAACAGGCAGACGGGAAGAGCTGGCAGGTGTTCATGTTAAATGGCAACCTGTGCTGAGGCTAAGAAAGAGTCTGAAAACAGGCTCTTATGGACCAGATGTGACTAGTCAGTTAGGGAAATCGCTTCACACATGACACAGAGGACGAATTGGTAGCTTCGAAATGGACTTCTCAATTATACCCTTCCCCAACCGATATCAATCAGTGTTAGTATGCCAGTGTTAAAGCCAGAGATCTGTACATTTTGACTGAGGGTGAACCAGTCAGCATCATTAACAATCCAACAGAAGCATGTAGTCCCTGCCCAGAATATTGGTCATTTATCCTGAATCTACTTTTTATTCACTTGACTCATGCCAATGTACTCGATGTTGGACATCAGAAAATATCACTTAGTGAGCTGCCAAGAGCATAGACCCAGTTCATATTTATTCTTTTATTCACGGAGCAGATTTTAATAGCCTTCTGGATAAGGAAAACATCAAAGCACAGGAGTCAATATATACATAGCACAGCAATTCGTACACCCACTGACACTAGCCAAATCAAAATGATTGTGCATCTGTTTGTTCCTTCAGCTGGGATGATAGTTGTGCTTTCTTGGGATTTACAAAGGGCAGTATTTATATAACAAAGGCAGACTGTTCAATGTTATTTTTAAAACTACCCAACTATTTGAACTACCAGCTGTAACTTATCATTTCTACTAAGTGGAGACACCCCAAAGTCTATAGAAAGGAAGCTCCTTAACTTTCTAACAATTGCTTGCTCTCTTGAATCATCCTTTATTTTTTAGCCTAGAGTTATAAGAAAGTGTCATGTGCTTAATTTTAAAAGCCACGTTTTTATTAATTTGTAAGGAATTCCTTGTTTTGGAAAACCTCCCAAGAAAGTCTTTGGCACATGCACATCCCATAGCTGCTTGGCTGTCTGTTTGCCTAACAGCACATCCCACACCATCCTGAGGACTTTTGGTGATTGAATTAGCTAAATATGTGGAACAGCATGTTTAGAAAGAACAAAGGTGGAGATCTGTCTTAATTATCTGTCCACATCTGTCTAGGTGATTCAGTTGTGACATAGATACTCAGTTGATCCCCTAAGCCGGAAAGATTTATGAGGAAAGTTACTGAGTTGACTCATTTGGCCTCCTTCTATCTTTAAGTGGCTTCTCTGGATATTGATATTTACTGCCCAGTTACTTTGTTGCTTTGGTTCCTTTCTTTTTTTTTTCAGTAACTTTTTTTTTGGATTTCAAAATATATAATTATTTTATTGACTAGAAATACAAGTTCAAGTACTTAAATAATTATTATTTATATAATTTTGTTATTATACCGCTATTTAACTTTTTATACCTTTTCTACTTTAAAATTAATACTTACATTCTCATAGTCATTATGCAATATAATTTAAAATTAATGTTGATTTGAACACCTATTATATAATAAGGTAAAAAATTCATGTTATAAATTTATTACTTGAGTCTGGCTATTTTTTTAAATTTATTTAATACTTAATAATAATTCTTTGGTTTCCGGGCAAACATCCCCCTCCCCCCTCCCCTTCCTTATGGGTGTTCCCCTCCCAACCCTCCCCCCAACAGTCTAGTTCACTGGGGGTTCAGTCTTAGCAGGACTCAGGGCTTCCCCTTCCACTGGTGCTCTTACTAGGATATTCATTGCTACCTATGAGGTCAGAGTCCAGGGTCAGTCCATGTATAGTCTTTAGGTAGTGGCTTAGTCCCTGGAAGCTCTGGTTGCTTGGCATTGTTGTACATATGGGGTCTCGAGCCCCTTCAAGCTCTTCCAGTTCTTTCTCTGATTCCTTCAACGGGGGTCCTATTCTCAGTTCAGTGGTTTGCTGCTGGCATTCGCCTCTGTATTTGCTGTATTCTGGCTGTGTCTCTCAGGAGCGATCTACATCCGGCTCCTGTCGGTCTGCACTTCTTTGCTTCATCCATCTTGTCTAATTGGGTGGCTGTATATGTATGGGCCACATGTGGGGCAGGCTCTGAATGGGTGTTCCTTCAGTCTCTGTTTTAATCTTTGCCTCTCTCTTCCCTGCCAAGGGTATTCTTGTTCCCCTTTTAGAGAAGGAGTGAAGCATTCACATTTTGATCATTCGTCTTGAGTTTCATTTGTTCTAGGCATCTAGGGTAATTCAAGCATTTGGGCTAATAGCCACTTATCAATGAGTGCATACCATGTATGTTTTTCTGTGATTGGGTTAGCTCACTCAGGATGATATTTTCCAGTTCCAACCATTTGCCTACGAATTTCATAAAGCCGTTGTTTTTGATAGCTGAGTAATATTCCATTGTGTAGATGTACCACATTTTCTGTATCCATTCCTCTGTTGAAGGGCATCTGGGTTCTTTCCAGGTTCTGGCTATTATAAATAAGGCTGCGATGAACATAGTGGAGCATGTGTCTTTTTTATATGTTGGGGCATCTTTTGGGTATATGCCCAAGAGAGGTATAGCTGGATCCTCAGGACTTCAGGGGGAATCACTATCCCTGAACTCAAGCAGTATTACAGAGCAATAGTGATAAAAACTGCATGGTATTGGTACAGAGACAGACAGATAGACCAATGGAATAGAATTGAAGACCCAGAAATGAACCCACACACCTATGGTCACTTGATTTTTGACAAAGGAGCCAAAACCATCCAATGGAAAAAAGATAGCATTTTCAGCAAATGGTGCTGGTTCAACTGGAGGTCAACATGTAGAAGAATGCAGATCGATCCATGCTTATCACCCTGTACAAAGCTTAAGTCCAAGTGGATCAAGGACCTCCACATCAAACCAGACACACTCAAACTAATAGAAGAAAAACTAGGGAAGCATCTGGAACACATGGGCACTGGAAAAAATTTCCTGAACAAAACACCAATGGCTTACGCTCTAAGATCAAGAATCGACAAATGGGATCTCATAAAACTGCAAAGCTTCTGTAAGGCAAAGGACACTGTGGTTAGGACAAAACGGCAACCAACAGATTGGGAAAAGATCTTTACCAATCCTACAACAGATAGAGGCCTTATATCCAAAATATACAAAGAACTCAAGAAGTTAGACCGCAGGGAAACAAATAACCCTATTAAAAAATGGGGCTCAGAGCTAAACAAAGAATTCACAGCTGAGGAATGCCGAATGGCTGAGAAACACCTAAAGAAATGTTCAACATCTTTAGTCATAAGGGAAATGCAAATCAAAACAACCCTGAGATTTCACCTCACACCAGTGAGAATGGCTAAGATCAAAAACTCAGGTGACAGCAGATGCTGGCAAGGATGCGGAGAAAGAGGAACACTCCTCCATTGTTGGTGGGATTGCAGACTGGTACAACCATTCTGGAAATCAGTCTGGAGGTTCCTCAGAAAATTGGACTTTGGTTCCTTTCTAATTGTATCCCCTACTCTTAGCTCTTCGTTCTCCACAAAAAGCCTCCATATAACTCCCTAGGTTCATATTGAATGTTAGTGCAAAAGAAGGCATGGTGCTCATCAGGACAAAAACTCTACTACAGTATCACAGTGTTTGTTCCCATGAGCATTCTGATGTCCTTAGTATCTGTGGAAGTCAGGGAATCTTGTGTGCCTGTCTGCACACTATGTGCTCCTTTCGTAATGGAGATTTTCCAATTTCTGGAATCAACTTAGTAGTATTAATCATTGTGAGATAGTGATGATATAATTAATCTGAGTAGTTTTGCCTTGGGCAGCTAGAAGGAGGCGGAGAATGACTCACACGTTGGGTGGATATGAGAAATCGAGTGGGAGAAGCCACTATGACAGGAAACGACTCTATATGGAAGAAAGAGCATGTGTAATGTCAAGAGATCCTAAACCCTATCTTCCGATCTCTTTACCAACTTTCAGGGACAATAGCCAAAGACCACTCAGCTGTTAATAGCAGATCTATGGAGAGAGCCCAGTCTCCTACCTTTTGGTTGCCTACTCCTTGAACCATTCCCTTTAGAAGGCAATGTCTTCTGAATAAATAAAAGTGAATCCCAGTACATGATCATGTGTTCACGTTTTCATCTTCAAAGTTCATTTATTCTTTCCGTGGTGTGTGTATAACATATTTATTTGACATAAATATTGATGGATCTATATCAAATATATCAATTTGACCTATATCAAATATATATCAAACATATTTTTTGTTTGATGATACAAATATTATATCAAAACTCCAACCTTTTGTACATTTTGTTATCGTTTGTGTGTATGTGTGACATATGTGTAGAAATCAGGGAATTATTCCATGGAGTTAGTTCTCTCCTTCCACTGAGTTCTGGGAAAAGAACTCAGATCATTAGGTTTGCATGATAAATTCTTTTCTCATCCAATCCATGTCTCCAATGTGACAATTTAACTGCTCCACTGAACCTCGAGTAAGAATGACTGTACCGTATGTTGTTCTGACAGCTGTATGAATTCAGGTTTGAGATGGCCACCAACCAGCTTCTGTATAATACTGTGGTTTTTTAAAAAGGATAATGGTTAGTCTTCAAAAATCCTACTTAATATTGAATACAAAAATATTAACTCTTTGAACTGACCACTTAATACTTCCTAAAATTGGGGTTGGGGATTTAACTCAGTGGTAGAGCGTTTGCCTAGCAAGCGCAAGGCCCTGGGTTCAGTCCCCAGCTCTGAAAATAAATAAATAAATAAATAAATAAATAAATAAATAAATAAATAAACAAATAAATAAATACTTCCTAAAATTTATCTTCAACCATTTTAGCATAATGGTGCTAACAAACCAGTGAGAATAGAATTCTGTTATTTCATCCTGAATAGCAATATATATTGAAGGGAACATGTTTATAATGGGCCTTAACATGGCAACAATATTACTCTTTCTTAAATCTCAACAGCAGCTTCTAAATCCTGTAGGTACAAGTTACATCTCTTCACTTGTGTTTTTTTTCTATTATTAAACCTGAATTTATTTATCCAAAGTGTCAGAAGCAGTCCACCATATGGTCATTCTTACTCAAGGATTGCCAGGATAGTTAAAAGTTTAAGTCGTCACTTTGGACAGAAGGCTAAATGGATATCGTCATTTACCATGCAAACCTAACCAAATCTATCTTTCAGGGAAAATGTCAAGTAAAATTATAATGCAAGATCTGTCATTTAAAATTTACTATTTAAATGCATATAATCAATACAAAATCTCCTGGTGTTTTTTATATCCATATTACATCTCAATGCACACACTAAATTTTCCATGAATGGAGTCAAATGAAGTCATATTCAAATACTAATAAGGTGCTTAGTAGGAAATATTTTTGAAGGACATTAATTTTAAAGTTGAAACCAAGTTAATAACATTCAAATATAGTTTAGAGCTCAGATCTGCAATTTCACTAACTACAGGTAGCTAGTAGTTATGATATGAGCTGCTGTAACTATAAAAGGTAAAACGATTACATACAAAATTTAGAAAGCATTAGTGTTTGCTACCAGCAGGAAGTAATATGGTTATAATATTTAAGAAGAGATCAGTAAACAAGGATATAAAAGGTTATGGTCTCGGTATGGTGATACACACCTGTAACTGAGAACTCAGAGAGTTGAGATAAGAGGCTCACTAATTTGAAGGCAGTCAGGACAACTGTAATAAGAGAAGGTGTCAACGAAAAGAGAGAAGAGAAAAAGAGTAGGTGGTGAGAAGATGAGGAAGCAAAGTAAGAGAGGGAAGAGGAGAGAGGATGAGAGGTCATGAGAAGTAAAACAAGCATTCAAAGTAAGGTTGAATGATCTGTTGGGTTTTCTCTGAAACAATTTTAAACTTCTTTAAACAATTTTAAACTTTTTTCTTCTCTGTAAAGTAAGAGTAACTGCTCTAGTGGAAGTCGAAGATTAAATGAAATCATTCTGATGGCAGACTTGTCAGAGTATCTAATATATTCCAAAGATTTGATAAACACTATTGTTTATTGATAAACACTATTGCCCTTAGTAGCTATAGAAGTTGCTGAATCTGTGTGCATTGAAGTAAATGAACTCTCTAAGAGAATTGCAACAATTATCTGTGAGATGTAGGAATTGTGGTGTGTTTTGTAAGTTCTATTTCACTGCAAAAATGCATATGGGAGAAGCCATAAGTATATAGTTCAAAGCAGCCATAAGTATATATCTCAATGGACTTTTACAAAGCAGATATACATGTATATTCAACAACATCCAATTACAGAGCATTCAGAGAATCCCAAAATTCTTGTCACAAAAATAAATAAATAAATAAATAAATAAATAAATAAATAAACAAACCAAAAAATCCCACTGCCCTGACATATTTGCAAACTTTATCCCCACCACTGTTTGAGGCAGTATTTTTGTTTTTCATTAGGCTACATTGAACTGTGTTTGCAAAACTAACACATACATTTTCTAGCAAGTGGACTTTGAGTTGTCGTTAAATTGGAGCTATGACAAAGTTTCTTGCTATGCTACAGGTCTGTGTTGATGTACATATAGTAGGATTTAAGGTTTTAAACTTGGGCTTGCTCAAAAGCGAGGGTCATTCCTCCTGTAACTTCGGCTTAGGTTCCTTGGATATACACAACGAGCTGGAGGATCTCATGGCTAAGTTCTTGAATGTGGAAGCAGTGATGGTTTTTGGGATGGGATTCGCAACCAACTCGACGAATATCCCTATATTTGTTGGAAAGGTAAGAATTTCTTGCCATGTGTCTTCTGCTGTACTATTCCCAAGAATTACACCTCTGAATAAGTCCTTTATCAAAAGTGTTGCCCAAAAAGTCCTTTTCCTAACATCAAAATCTTTGGTTAAATGTATCAGTGTAGTCTAGAAATTCTCTTGATTGTGATACTCCTGGTTATTGAATTGCTAGATTAAATGTGGCTCAAATGTCATAGTAGCTCAAATTTAATAGTAGCTTAGAAAAGCCTGTGTTATGGACTTCATATTTGTCATGTAGCAAGTGCTTACTAAACACTACTTTAGACCAAAAAAATTCCTATTTCATCCATTCATTCATTTAGTTGACTAATTATTGAGATTCTGCATGTCGTGGTATGAAGTCATATATGTGATATAAGAGGATGAATAAGCCCTGTGCCTTGTAAATTCAAGTGTTTGAAGTCTGGCGGAGAAACAAGATACTAAATGAAATCGGATAGGTACTCCAGGACTAGAGCATACATACATGAAGAATGATAAGAGCCACCTGCTCTTCTTGAGATAGTCTGCGATGCTTGCACTAGAATCAGGAGAACAGAACACTGATAGGTGAGCACATTGTTTCTTGGAACAATGAAGAAGGGACTGCAATTGCAAAGCATAAAAGCGGGACTAGAACGCAGGTTCATGAAGCGAGAAGAGATCCACAATGAAGACACACACCAAATCACACAGAACCTCATATCATAAATCATGCCAGCGTGTGTGAGAATGCTCCCGACGAAAAACAATGGGAAGTTAGCTACCTCATTTTAAATAAACAAGTGTGAATAATCAGATTTATGTTTTTCTTAAATGTAGTGACAGCTAAGTGTGATATGTTATCTTAAATTGGATTCTGTGAAAGTTCATTGAAAAAATTAAGATAACACCATTAAAAATAGAGTAGTTGTGGAAATGTTAATTTTAATGATATATTAGCTTCTGATATAATATATATTAACATTTAACATAAAAAATATGGGACTTCTTGAAAGTAACAGCTGCCTTATTTATAGTAGTTACATGGCTAAAGAACAAAGAAGTGAGGTATCATGAGGTTTACAATAATTCTCAAATGTATCCAAAGAAAATTATACATATATTCTTCACTAATGAAAATAAGACCATTTTTCTAGCTTTAACCTCAAAACCCTAAAACATATTGCATGTGAATAACCAAAATATAAGGAAGAAGTCAATTACAAATGGTCACAGAAAGCAAAAGTGAACCATCGTAGTTCTGAATTCTGGGTATTCGTGAACACCTCCCTAATGTATGCATTTTAAAAGAAAAACAAATATATGAGCATAATTTATAAGCAGTAACAGTTTCTGCTCACCTCACACTGACTTTCCGTGCACAGTTTTACAAATTCAAAGTTTTTAACTGTAAAACACAAATGCTTCTGTGTTGACACAGAAGGGATGTTGGCACAGGAAGAAAGAGAATACAAGGTGAGACTTTGCGATGCCTTATTATAAAAAGCCCTGGGCTACCAGGAGAACTAATGGGACCATCCAAATAATGTAGCACAGAATTGGGTACCAAGCAAGTGGATAGCCCTCCACAAAATATCAGCCTTCCAGTCAAAGCTCAGTCCTTTAGATTCTTGTTAGTGCTTAAGACAACCTTGCTGTTGAAAACTATTTGTGAATGTTCCAGTAAGGATACAATGGTTTACAAACAGCTGTCATCTTGAGCTAGCAGAAAGATTAGCTTGCATCCAAATGAATCCCTGGTGAAATTCAACCTTTTCAAATTAAGTAGAGTTCTGATTTAACATGAATTTTTGTATTTTCTAGTTCCCATACGTTGTCTTTCTTTTCATTATCTTGTGGTCTATGTTTGTTTTCTGCACAGGGATGCCTCATTTTAAGTGACGAGTTCAACCACACTTCAGTCATCCTGGGGTCTCGACTCTCAGGCGCAGTCATAAGACCCTTCAAACACAATAGTGAGTATCTCTGCATTTACTCAACATGCACTGCCTTGGTCCTAGACAAAGGTCAAGATTATTAGTAGGGATTTTGTCCTTGCTTTTCAAACTGGCAACTTAGCCTAATGAAAGACAATTACGTTTATAGTCACTGCTGCCTTGTTAACCTCTGGTGACCTGGAACAAATGGCTGAAGTGTATTAAACATCCAGATTGCTAAGTGTTACCAAAACACATTAATGTCACTGTTAGCGGTCTTGTGATGTGGCCTCTAAAGATGTGATTGATATCTTCAGATGCCATTTAATGACCAGTTGTGTTATAATTCTCCCCTTTGTGTAACCTTGTCTTGAGAAAGTCCTAATACTTTAAATTTTGCACTTAAGGAAAAAGTTAGCTTTTATTTTCTTGACACAATGCCTCATTTCCCTGTTCCTACATATAAAATACTCATATCATCAAATACTCTTAGATGCCTTTTAAATGTCTTGTCAGAGGCTAGACAGATGGCTTAAGAATTTAGAGCACTCATTTCTTTTGTAGAGAACCAAGGTCCAATTTCCAGCACACACATGATAGCTTGCAACCATCTGTAACTCCAGTAATGGGATCGGATACTCTGTTCTGACTCTTGTAGGCACCAGGCACACACACATTATGCACATACAAAATACATACATACATACATACATACATACATACATACATACATACATACATACAAACAGGGAAAGCATTCATAGACATGAAATGAAATAAAAATAAATCTAAAAAATTTTCAATGTCCTTGCAGGCTCTGTGCTGCATGGTTGAAAGGTGAGGATAAGGCAGAAAGCTACCCCTTCACTCTTTAGAGATCAGATCAGACACCATCAAGAGTCTTAGGAAAACACCTTAAAAGAAGTAGGTCATGGTTGGTGACAACTATGTCCTCTGATTCCAACTGCATTCCCAATTTGTGCCACTTTCTCTAAACCCTTTGATCTTTCTTGCATTCAATGTCCTCATCTGTAAAGCTAAGGAAGACATTGACACATGTGATCTGTTAAAGTTTTGCTTCTGGTACATTGACATCAGAGCTGCCCCTGCTCCATTCCTGTGCATGCTGCATGCTCATGTAAGTACCCACACACATGTGTGCATACACACACACACACACACACAATGCTTGCACGCATGCACACACACACACACACACACACACACACTTTGTAAAAAATTTCTTACCAGCTTTCCCTCTTTCCATTCCCCTCAACTTTTTTTGTTCCTATTCCTTACTACGCCCTTCATTCCAGAAGTTCACGAAGAGTAACTAAAACAAAGACTGGTAACAATCAGGAAGGATTGTCTTGGTTCTTTTATGCATACCTCAGAGCAATCTCAATCCATAGAACAAATGTCTCAAGTAAGAGGAAAGAAAATGCATGAGAGTGTTTGTAGTGAGAATTTTGGAGTTTTGGTTTCTTTAAAACCACAGCTATGTTATAAGAACGTGTTTTTATTTTAAACCAAGGTTTGGAGTGAGAGGCTGCTTCAGACTATTCATAGCAGCTGACTATTATGTGCCTTGTGCTCCAGCACAGGCATGGTTTTGCCAGCTGCAGACAGTTTCTGCAAATGTGCTACCTTTGGAATTCTGGGAACTTTTCCAGAGGGTATATAAATGCTAGTGACCCAAGAGGCAGGGTTGGTCATTGTTGGTCATTTGGAAGAGACGGTTGCCATTTGATAGTGGTTATGGTCAAAGAAGAAACAAAGGGAAATAAATTATATTCAGGGGTATGTTTCTCCCTTCTAGTCTTCTCTCTCCTACCTAGTGTTAGGGGATTGAAAGGATACAATAAAGTGGGAGAAGGACAAAAGAAAGAAGAACCCACAAACTAAAAAAAGAACAGTATGAACTTTCTCAAGTAAACATAGTGAACTCCTTTCCTAACAAGTGGAGTGTCCATTGAAAACCTGCTCTCACTGAAAAAGGACATGGGAATGAGGGGTTGGGGAATCACCATGCATTAGAGAACTATTTCCAGCATCTGTGAATAGATGGCTATGATGAATGAGGTCCAGGCCCAGGCACTCTAGAAGAATAAGGTTGTAGACATGTGGTTCAGCTCTGATATGTAGTTCAGGGTGATTTAAAATATGGTGTCTTCCTGTATTGTGTTTGCAACAAATATTCAGCTTTTCGGTTCATTATTAGATAAATTTTAGTTATGTTTATTTGCCATCTATTATCACAACCAGTGTCAAATTACTTTGCTAGTACCAAGAATTCATGTTTGAAGTACACATCTTTTAGGAATTTAAAGAAGTATGTTAGTGCTGGTTATAATGGTGCCTTTCAGTAAGCTTCTCACTCAGGAGGGGCTCAGTTAAGAGGATCACAAGTTCAAAGTCAGGCTGGTATGCATAGTGGAGCTCCACGACACAAGGATGAAGTCAAAGAAGACACGGTAACTTTTTGATTATGTAGTCAGAGAAAGTATCATTGTTATTAACACAAATATGCTAAATGCCTTTAACTCTCTTGCATGACAGGTGACTGGTGATAAAAACTTATATCTGGAAATGAATAAACCACGTATATGTTTAGCACAATAGTCTCGTCTTCAGAATAGATATGCTGGGTGGGTTTCATTTATTTGGAACAAGTGAGCTGAGTCATTATCAATATTGATTTCTTATTTCTTCAATTCATTCTACATAACAGTAGTTTGTGACTATAACTTTATAATCTAGGCACCTAGGGAATATCTGTGGCAGATTAATGATTGTTCCCACCTCCACACCAACTTATACAATTATTTGGGTTAAGACTAATATATGTCTAAAGATAGAAGACCTAAATCTTATTTTAATTTTTTGTATTAGTTAATTTTTTACCATTTAATATCTGCATAATGTACTCTGGTTACACTCACCCCCCCAATCCCTTTTCCTCCCTCCAGTTTCTGTCATTTCCCCCTTGTCCTTAAGAGTCCCTTTACAACATTCATGTCTTTTTGTCTCGTTTTGCAACCCAAGTATTGGAAGACATTTCTAAGAAAAAAAAGATATAAAATAACCTTATGTTAAATACTGAAATAGATTGGCCCAGCCACAGCCTGTGACTTATTACCAGTTCCAACTGGTTATTGATTCTTTATGGACCTGCAGTAGTATAATCTAAAACAAGCAACACAAAGCACACCACACAAGCAACCATTTAGTATCTTCCTTCGGTTTCTACTCCCAGGATAAGAATCCCAGTGAAACTACAGAGAGAGAATAGTAGAATAGTAACTACATCAGGAAGAAGTCACATAATGCTTGGAGAGCTAAGGGAAAAACCAACACTAAGTGATGGACACATGAACATTTTTTATTTAAATGGGATATCTGAGGATTCTCCATCATTTACACAGGATGCAAAGCAGAAAATGCCAAATTAAATGTGTGATAAAAGCCACGGACTTGCCTTGGCAATATTATAAAGGACAAAAGCAAGCAGAGAAAATAGTTCACTATAAAAGATACTGAAGACAGTGACACTATATTTGGTCTTAGATCACGAATGACAAGAGATAATGTTACTCCTAAGCCAATTTGCAAATTTGGATGATAGACAGATAAACTTAATGGTGCTAAATAAGAGTAATGCATCATGGTAGGTAGCTATAGTATCTATCAGCTATAAGCTTACGTTTGTAAAGGCTTGTATAGAAAACAAAGAGGAGTGTGTAATAAAGAGTGTCTGTAGTTCATGAAGCCGAAACTACTATTTGGATCCTTATAGGATAAGTCAACTGGCCCTGCCATGGCCATATAAGAGTGTACATCTGTTCTTAGGGAATATGTAGTGAACAATTTAGAGACACAGAACACTGAATATTTAACTTAGTCTCAATTAAAAGAAATAATTAGATAGATTATGGATGGATAGATAGATAGATAGATAGATAGATAGATAGATAGATAGATAGATAGATAGATAGATAGATAGATAGACAGATATAGCTGGTAGGTAATTGATGATAGATACATAGATACATAAATACCTAGATATATAAAGCAAGGGAAATAATGCATTGAAAAATGAATCTAGGTCAGGTGAATGAGTGTTTTGGATTATTCCTATTCTATTCTTAAAGTTTTCTGAAGATGAAAAATATGTTCAAATATGCTTCTGTTTCTAAGTCTTCAACTCTACTGATACTATAATTAGTATTCATTTTTAATCATCTAAGTTTTTACAAAGCTTTTCAAATACTTGACCTATTCAACAACTTTCACTTCATGCTGCCTTCTTTTCCCAGAAAATAGATGACACTTTGTATTTATAATAAATGCCAGCTGCGGTGATTTTTGTACCAGAAACTAGCACTTATTAAGAATTTATTGTATACCAGATGTCTGGCTATTGACATTGCCTTTGCATTTATTTGCTCGTTTAATTAGTCCTGCAGAAAACATAATGAGATAGGACCTAATTAATAAATGAAGAGTTAAAGTTTGGAGGTATTTAGGAAACTCTCCAAAATAATCTGGGGAAGGGAATGAATTCAAAGGAAGTGCGTGGGAAAATGCCATAGGGAGACCTGTTGCTTTGTATGCTAATTCAAGTTTTTAAATGATCCTACAAGTACAACAGTGTACCTAGAACTCTTTGGGAAAATGTTGGCCTTCCCAGTTCATTAGAACTATGCCATTTAGTCATCATTTACCACCTCCTAGTCCACAGACATGCGGTATGAATGAGTCGCTATTGTTTAGTTTTCTGTGGAAACAGTAAATGAATGAATGAATGAATGAATAAATAAATAAATAAATAAATAAATAAATAAATAAATAAATAAATCTCTGAAACATGGCAGTGCTCTAATCCCCAGAACCTGTGGATGCCTTGTTATCTGAAAATGGAGTTAAAGTTACAGAGAGAATTCTGTGTGCCAATCAATTAACTTTAAATTTAAGCCTCTACATGGGTCTAGCGTGATAATTGGGTCCCTACAAATGAAGCAAAATGAAGGGTTGTCAGAGTAATGTAAAATGTGAAAAACTTCAACTTTCGTTTTTAGTTTTGAAGATGGAAGAACACATTCTAAGGGAAAGCAGGACTTAGAAGCAGAAAAATGTGAGGAAGCAGAGTCTCAGCTAAAACTCTGAGAAAGGTGCCAGTCCTGCCAAAGCTGTAAAATCACTCAGGCAGACCTATTGCAGACTTCTGATCTCCAGATTTGTTAAGACCTTAAGTCTGTGTTGTTTTAGTCAATAATTTGGTCAATTTTCTGGAAGCATCAGTAAGAAACAAATACAAGTCCTTTGCTCCGTCTCACCAGTGTGCATCGTGCAGCTTTGTGTCCCATTCACTTCGTGAAAGCACCACATTTGGTGTCAGAGCTAGATCCAAGGTCCTCTGAATAACTACTTTCTTGAGAAGTGATGGACGTGAGAATGTGTATGGAGTGGGAAAGAATTAGATGGGGCAACAATACAAATGATTCTCATGTCTGCTGGCTCGACTTGCAGCTTTGTGACTCCTGAACACTCATCCAGAGATTAGAATGGCATGGCTATTCAAGGTTCTGTAGAAAGTGCCAAACTGCATGCATGACACATGGAACCAGGCCAAATAAAAAGCTAACGACATGAAAAACACCAGATTCCTTTTTTATTAGCTCTGAAGACTTTTTATTCTTTTTAACTAATTAAGTAATTAATTTTAATTTTACATCCCAATGGTGGCTTTCTCTCCCGTCTCTCCTCCCAGTCCTCCTCTCTCACCTCTTCTCCTGAACAATCTCCAGTTCTTCCTTTCTACTCAGAAAAGGAGAGGCCTCCCATTTATCAATCTGCCTTGGTCTATCAAGTTGCAGTAGGTCTAGGAACATCTTCTCCTATTGAGGCTAGACAAATGTGGGGAAAGGATCCAAGGGCAGGCAACAGAATCAGAGACAGCCCCTGCTCCTGCTGTTAGGAATCCTACATTAAGACTGAGATGCACTCGGTCCCCAGCTCCGAAAAAAAAGAACCAAAAAAAAAAAAAAAAGACTGAGATGCACGAATGTTACATATGTGAAGAGGGCCTAGGTTCATCCCATGCAAACTACCATGATGTTTCAGTCTCCACGGGCCTTTACAGGCCCAGGTTAGTTGATTCTGTAGTGGTGGTGTCCTTGACCTCTCTGACTCCTTCAGTCTTTCCTCTCCCAATTCCAGAGGATATTCCAAGCTCTACCTAATGTTTGGCTGTGGGTCTCTACAGCTATTTCCATCAGTTGCTGGATCAAATCTCTCAGATAACCGATATGCTAGGTCCTGTCTACAAGTATAGGAAATATCATTAATTGAATCAGAGGTAGGCACTCTCTCATGGCATGGATTTCAAGATGGGCCAGTCCTTGGTTAACCTTTCACTCAATTTCTGATCCATCTTTATCCTGGTACCTCTTGTAGGCAGGACAAATTATAGGTCTAGTGTTTTCTGGCTGGGTTGGTGTCCCAGTCCCTACATTGGAAGTCTTGCCTGGTTACAGGAGATGACCATTTCAGGCTCCATATCCCCGATTGCTAAGAGTTTGAGCTAGAATCAGCCTCTTAGATTCCTGGGAAATTCCATTGTCCTAAGTTCTAGCTCTTTCCAGAGATGCTCCACACCCTATGGATTTCAGTTCTCTCTCCCTCCACTTCCCCCCAACTTTGATCCCTGCTGATCACCCCCAATCTCTCCCCTACCCAGTTCCCTCCATCCACTCACCCTGATGTCTATTCTATTTCCCACACTCAGTGAGATTTAAGTATCCTCGAGGGCTCTCTTGTTACTTAGCTTCTCTGGGTCTGTGGATTATAGCATTGGTATCCTGTAGTTTATGGCTAAAATTCACTTATAAGTAAGGTTGTCTTTCAGGGCCTGGCTTAACTCACTCAAAATTATATTGTCTAGTTCAATCCATTTGCCTGCAAATTTCATGATGTCATTGTTTTTTTTATTTTAATTTTTTGACAAGGTATCATTTATCCCAAGCTAGCTTACTCACCGTGTAGCCAAAAGTGACTTTGAAATTCCAAGTACTGACTTGAAAGCCATGTTGGCACGTGCCTGGTTTATGTAGTGCTGGGGATAAAACCCAGGATGCTCTGCATTCTAGACAAGTACTTTACTAACTGAAGGCTGCCCCCAGCCCCCTCTCCTTTTTAGTAGAAAAAGTCCTATTTTTATCCACACATTATGGCTATGTAGATGTCATTGTTTTTAATAGCTGAGTAATATTCCATTGTGTAAGTGTACTACACATGTTCTTTATCCATTCTTCAGTTAAGAATGGAGAGGTTGTTTCCAGTTTCTGTCTATTACAAACGAAGCTGGTATAAGCATAGTTGAGCAAGTGTCCCAGTGTTGTGTTAGAGCATCTTTTGGATATATGCCCAGAAGTGGTATAGCTGGGTCCTTGGGTAGAACTATTCCCAATTTTCTGAGAGCTGCCAAGTTGATTGCCAAAGTGGTTACACAAGTTTGCACTCCCACAAACAATGGAGGAGTTTTTCACTTGCTCCACATCCTCATCAGCATCTACTGTCACTGGAGGTTCTGATCTTAGTCATTCTGACAGGTGTAAGGGTCATTTTGTTTTGCATTTCCCTGGTGACTAAGGATGTTGAATATTTTAGTGCTTCTCAGCCATTAGATATTCCTCTGTTGGGAATTAGCTGTTTATATCTGTACCCCATTTTTAAACTGTTATTCGGTTTGTTGATATCTAGTTTCATGAGTCCTTTATAATTTTGAATATCAGGCCTTTGTCAGAAGCAGGGTGGGTGAAGATCTTTTCCATTTTGTAGGCTTCCATTTTGTCCTTTTAATGGTGTCCTTGGTCTTATAGAAGCTTTTCAGTTTCATGAGGTCCCATTTATTAGCTGTTAATCTTATTGCCTGAGCTGTTAGTGCTCTGCTCAGGAAGTTGTCTCCTGTATCAACGTGTTCAAAGCTATCCCCCACTTTCTCGTCTGTCAAACTTAGTGTATCTAACTTTGTGTTGATGCCTTTGATCCACTTGGACTTGAGTTTTGTGCAGGGTAATTAATATGGATCTATTTGAATCCTTCTACATGTAGTCATCCAGCTAGACCAGCACTCTTTGGAAGATAACCAAAACAATGACAGAAGCCTACAATATTTGAGGCTCTATGGGGCCTCACTTGCCAACAACTCTATTAGAGGTCATCTCGTGATGACACTGGAGTTTCTACTTGCTATCTGTGGTGTCTAGCGCAGGCATTGTTTCCCCCATTAGAGTTAACTCCATTTAAACTCTTTGTATATATGCTCTACGTATCTATTTATATTTTAGAATGCCTATACATAGAGGTCTTCGTGACTTTTTCAGAAGTTCGTTGGTGTTAATTGTCCCTCCGTGTACTTCAATCTCTTATTGTCTTATCTCCCAACCCCATTTAAAGTTTGCTTCATTATTCTCCTTTATACGGAAACAACTATTAAAATGAGCGTTCTCTTATGTCACTGCATGAAAATAATATCTAGTTTATCTCAATTGGACTTACTTTTATTAGGATGTCATTAAAGCCACCCTCATCACATCTCACTTCGATATAAAAAAAAAAATAGAAAAGGCAGTTTTCTCAAACATAAATTCTTGTTCATCATCTTTGTTCATTCACAGGCTAACAACCGGCAGTAGACTATAGAACAAAGAGCTATCTCCTTTGCTCCCAGACAGTCAATCTAAAAGCAAAGTGCAAACAAGCTAGCAATACCTGTGGGGATTTATAAGCCCTGAAATATCAAACAGAAAAGTTGCCTCTTTTTTTGTCTCCTTGGCTGCCATCTAGTGGTGACTCATGAGTTGAGAGACATCTTCAAAAAAAAATAATAATAATAATACAGTTTGCTAAGAAAACCTTAGCTCCAAACAAAATGCAATTGTTCTTTCTAGAAACTCTTATCTATCTAGATCCTTTCCTCCTTATGGCCCATGATCTTCATAAATAAATGTGAGTCAATCATCCAAAAGTGATGCAATACCATACAATACCAAGATATATTCCATGGAGTAGAGATAAGAAGAGTAATAACAAGTTACATAATAAGTGTTTCAAAGAAGGATAGATTCGTTATGACAGGAAAGGGGGTGAGAGAGACTCCTGCTCGGGTATGCATCACATCTAACGGGAGGCTCGGGTGATGAGTGGGTGCGTTTCAGACAGACAAGAGCAGGAGACTGTGCTGGAGACCACAAGAAGCTATCTCAGGGGAGCATTCAAAAACGAGTTCAGAAAGGGCTTTCTGAGACTTTATTAGTTTACTATTGTAATAAAAAAAGAGTTCACCATTTCAGTACCATGCACCAATCAGCATTTAATTGTCATTCAGCATCATAATAACTGATAATAACCAGATAACTTCCCTGTCATCTTCCCCTAGGTCTATCCAAGGGCCAGTGGATTTTCTTGAGCAAAAATATAGAGTAGAAATATATTAATCTAAGTAAACATGCACATTAGTCTCTATAATCTTTCACTCGCTTTGACTTTAAATGGCAAATTTTTTAAAATCCATAAAACACCCAGTAGCTGAGTTGATTCCTAAATCTTTCCAGGTGGCCTCTCAGCTCAAGCCCAGCCATCTTCCTCCTACTGAAAATACATGACATGTCTTTGCTCTTGCTAGTCTTGATTTTTGCAATAAAAGTGAACAAGGATGCTCTAACAGGTTTCTTGCTCTCCATCATTTTGGAGTTCAAGAGGGCGGTTCCAGGGCTCTCACAAAAGGCAGGTAAAGGTTGTGGTTACAAATATGGAACATAGTATAGATTCAAAGTCCAACTCAGATATTTACAATCATGGACCTTAGACCAGCACTTCTCAACCTGTAGGTCACAACCCCTTTGGGAGGTTGAATAATTATTTCAGATATTTACATTACAATTTGTAACACTAGCAAAATTACAGTTATGAAGTAGCATTGAAAGTCATTTTATGGTTGGGGATGACCACAACATGAGGAACTGTATTAAAGGGTTACAGGCTAGGAAGATTGGAAACCAGTGCCTTACCAAATCCTCTATAACCCAGTTGCCTGACCCAACAAATGAAGAACCATGTAGGGTCTTTTCCACAGGTGCCCTGAGAGAATTAAAATGACCTATCACAAAGAATACAGTTAGAAATTATCAGGCGCACACACACACACACACACACACACACACACACACACACACAAATAACTAGGGCTCAGTAATTGTCAACTACTGGTAATGTGTCCAGAGCTCTCAAATATTTCGCAAAAGACTGCCAATTATGTCACAACCTGAACAGTACTGAAATATCTGACAATTCCAAATTCAAGGCCCCAAGGATAATGAGATCTCTAGCACCATGCAGGTGCTCCACACAAATCTCTAACATACCCAGGTCTAAACACCTGAGGAGTGCCTGGCAATCACATCTCTCAGAGTTCATTTTTTTGCCTAGCAACAAAGCTTCATCTTCAGTAGGTAATTCTCTATCATCCAGACCTCCAAGTTCTCTCAGACATCAAAGAGAAGTTACCAGAGCTTTAAACTGACTCAGCCTGCTTGTAATGATGAACCTCCTCATCCTCCCAGAGTTACATTTGAATAGAAAATGAACCTCTATATCTCACAGGCATTCTCTGATTCCAACGTCACCTCCTCAAAGTCCAGATCTGAGTATGAGCCTGAAAATGAATAAGCAAATAGTTCTGATACCCTCTCAAGAAACAAAAGGAGAAAAGCAAACAAAAGCTCTCTTGTAATTCAATTTCTATTTTTCACCTTATTTAAAGATATACAAAACCTAGAGAAGCTCCTGAGAGAAGCTATCATCCGTGGCCAGCCTCGCACGGGAAGAGCTTGGAAAAAGATTCTCATCCTGGTAGAGGGAGTCTACAGGTATGTAAATAAATGAAGGCATTTGACATTCAGAGGCTCACAGCAAGCTGTCCAGTGGAGATGAGATTACCTTTCTGGCTAAAGAAAGAAGTTGTTTATAGATGCTGTGGAGGAAGGTCAGATAGAGCTACTGATGGGAGTGGCCAGGACTAGGGTCTTCTGTCTTATCTACAGTTCTGTGCATTTGCTGAAACACTCTGGAGGTTGACATGCTGGTAAAACATTCCTTGGAAATGTCCTCATTGCTGATTTGTGTTGTACTTTCCAGTGCCCTACGTTTCAAAGAAATTGTGTCTGGGCTATTCGGCATTGGGATGTCCCAAGATATGTATGTCATAGACGTTTCAGTGGATGTCCCCAAGCCCCCCTATGTGGACAGTGAACTCAAGCCCTTCCCCAGTCAACACCAGTTAGGTTAATGACTGCCATAAGAATACAAGGGACTAATTCTTCTTCTGAGTGAGGGCAGAAATGTGTTGATCTCAACATTTGGCGATATTCTCAGGATCATTTTCCTGCCTTCTTCAAGCTGAGCAGGCAAAATACCCACTAAGTCATTCAGAGCAGTACTTTTATATTGCTGGCTGTGATTGAATTTGTTTCATTCTGTGTCTAAATCAATTACCATGGCTCAAATGAAAATTGCACCCAAGCACTTCTGTTTACACCCTATTCTGTAAGCCAAGGAAATATTATCTCAGGGCGCCCTTTTAAAATCAATTCTCAAGCAATCCTTACAGCAGAGAAACCTGGGGCTGTATTCCCTATGAACTGCTTATAGAGAAATGAAATACAAAGAGAGGAAGTGGGGAGTTGGGTAACTCCCAGTGGAGAGTATGGCTGCAAAGGAGACAAGGGAATGATGGTGAATGCTCCCTCTGCAGCCCATCCTCTGGCCTGAAGAGCAAAAAACTTTGCTATATAAACAATTTATTGTTTTCCAACTTGAAGCCTCTTCGACTAAAATCAAATAAGGTTATGAAGATATTATTTCTATTATAATTAAACACTGTCTGTCATGAGTCAATACTGAGTAACAAAATAAATGTACCCCAATCCCTTCTGGGGTGCAGGAGAGTGAATGCCCCCCAGTTGAAGATAATATAAAAACTGGAGTCACTTTTTTAAACTTCAAATGATTATAGTTCTGTACATTCTGAGTACTACTGTGGGGTTGCAATGATGGCAGGTCATAGTAGATTGCTTTCTTCAAAATTATCTCCTAAGATCAGCCCAGGGGTGTGCCATGCTTATGAAGTCTCTAAAGCAGTGGTATTTATAAAGCTGGGGTAATCCCAAACCAGGGAGCATTTGGCAGGTTTTAGTGGCCACACATGAAGTAGAATACTATTGACATCTAGTGGGGAGAGGCTGGGAATGCTCCTGAACATCCTGCAAAGCATGCAGTGTTCAGAATTCTGTAGTTCAAAACAGCAACAATGCCAGGGCTTACAAAGCCCTGTTCTAGGGTCCCTATCGACTCACTGGCCCAAAACTTGATACTTTTAGAGAGTAATCTCACACTGAGCCTGTGCTGCTGTCATAACCTTACATGGAAAGCGTTCTCCCTGTGTGGTTTGTAGCAACTGCCAGCCTGGGAGGGATTCAAGTACCCCTTGTCTAAACACCTGTCATTCAGGTTTGGGCCTATGATAGGATGAATTGGCTGAGGGAAGGCAGACTGTCCATCTCCATTAACCGGAGCCAAAAGAACACAACTTCAAACAAATGGAACTTATTTCCACTGAAGGAAGGTTACACCACTGAAGTTAGAAGTCCATCACTAGTCTCAAGACAAATATTCTCATCTGAAACTACTCCAGCAGCAGGACTTATAAGGGGCTACGATAGGCTTTGTCTTATCCTAACAGGAGGAGAGGAATTTCAGGTGTGGTGTTCTAGCCCCAAGCTAACGAGACACTATACCACAATTTAGCAATGGTGACCCCTCAGTTAAATACTGCTGTATAACAAACCACTCCAAAGAATAAAGATTTGCAGGGATCATTTATTTTCCTTGATCGTGTGAGTCAGATCTGCTGCCCCACACAGTTTTCATTGAGCTCGTTCACATGGCTGCCATCAAGTATGAATGGAATATCCAGCATTACCTCATTCACACATTTAGCACTGTCTTTTAAGAGGTGACTAAGGTGCCTTTTTCTCATTCAGACAAATCTGCTTTTATTCAGTCATCTATTCAGAGCTTCCTTACAACACAGTCCTTGGCTTCCAAGACAGAAAACTCAGAAGTTGCCATTGTTAAGAGAGTGGCCCAGAACTGCTGCTGTGCCCCATTGGCCAAACACATGAGAGAGCTAACCTTGACTCCAGAAAAGGTGAATTACACTTTAAGTTTTGATAGCAAGATCAGATTATGGACAAAGTAATGGAAGGCTTGCAGGCTTCTATCTTTATATCAGTCCATTTCAGATCAATCAATCTAGGATGTACAAATAGGTTCTATGTCCATGAACTTGATACCACTGAAAGCTTCCTCGTATCTTCTCTGTGTAATAACTATGTTATCCCAACAACCTCTATCCTTCAGAATGGCTCAAGTTCTTGCTTTGTAAACTAAGACCAGCCTAACATGAATTCTAGAACAAAACTCTAGTTGAAAAGCCTTCACACAAGCATGTTAATTTAGAACTAACACTAGAAAATTACTTTCCATAGAATTTTCCAAAGAGACAGAGTTGGGAATATGAGACCAATAGTTGCCAAGGCCACTTTCATTCTTGAGAAGGGTGTTGTAGATACATGCCTGGTTAGTAGCTACCCAAAGCCTCTTTTGAATTTTACCTCCTAAGGTTGTTTTGGTGGTGGTGATGGTTGTTATGTTGTTGTTGTTGCTGTTGTTGTTGTTGTTTTGTCTCTTACTTATGTGCCCTCATCACACATTGCTCTCCTGCAACAATTTTTTCATAACTTCATGATAACTTGAAAGTTAATCAAGTCATAAGGTTTCAAGTAGGCTTCAGAATAGGTGTCTAGACTAAGAATCCAGAACACAACATAAATAACAACCAATAATATTTTTATTGTCTTACCTGGGATTGTTACTTTTTTCAGAGAATATATAGGAGTCAAGATTTGGGGCTATACCTAAGACCTGGATTCAAATCCTAGTATTGGAACCCATAGTTGTGTGCCCTCTATAAAACATATATGCATGTATTAAGAAAGATAATATAAGCCAGTCTCTGATCATATAAGCATATCATGTAAGTAGAGTCCCCCCACAACAAAGAATTACTATCTTCATAATCTTGTTTGTTTTTAGTTGAAGAAGTTTCAAGTTGGAAAACAATAAACTGTCTATGCAGCAAAATTGCTCTTCAGACAGAAAAGGGCGGGCTCCAGAGAGAGGATTCATATAGCCTATGTGCCTGCTCCTTGCTAAACATTTCAGGTGTACAAATTGCACAAACTTGCTGAGATCATTAAAAGATGAAACAGGGCTCTGAGGCCAAGATAAATTGTCCTGGAGCAGACTAATAAAATGAAGCAGAGTTGAGATTACAAACCAGATGGCCCTGGTGGAGCAAGGCTTGATGTAGATAGAACAGGCAATCTATCTGTAGACACCCAATTCATAAACACTGAAAGTGCAAAATCACTCTGACTTATAGTATACTATAAGTATAGTATAGTATACTATCTAGACTTCAGTTTCTGTAAATTGTGGGGATTGAAAATTCAAGTCTAAAATTCCATGAATCCTCAATTTGGGGTCTAAAAGTCAAATATTATTTTAGTGTTCCCATCTGATTTCCTAATACCGTGTTAAACATGCATTGTTGTCAGTTGGAGAACATTGCTCTAATCCTGACACTGGCAACAGTCTAGGATCTTCCCAAAGGAGAAAAATTTACACCAGGACACAGATAGTAAAAACAAATTATCAAAATTTATTGTAGTCAGTGAGAAAGCAAAAGGGAAATGCACCTTGGCTCAAGACAGAGGTGAACTAAAAGGTAGTCACAAAAGACTGTCTCTAGTATCTGGACTCATAAGTCTTGGTCTACTACCCAAGAGGCAGTCTTGAATGGTTTCCTACCAGGAACAGTGAAGACTTTCTTAGAAGTCATTCTTACCTATAATTTAGTCTATTACCACTAGATATATTAGATGAAAGAGTATGTTTATAAACCTAAGTATCTATAAAGCTGAGGTTACTAGAATATGGGAACTTCCTGTTACTGGAGCTGACTGGCTAGAGTCTGGCAAGACTCTATTTTTTTCACTGTTTTTCTCTGAGACCTGTTCTTCCTCTCAGCTGGTCAAGGTGGCTGTTTTATACCCAGCTAAAAATCCTCTTACTTCCCCAAATTTGTTGTTTTAACCCTAAAAATCATTTTGTCCCTAACATTTGAGTTTTAACTGTATCATTTTTGGAGAATCTGAGGAGAACAAATTCCTTTTCAATTTGTAATGGCTAAAAAAGTATCTCAAAAGGATTCAAAATCATGCTGCTGGCATAGTTGGAGCCTACATTTTCAAAATCAAAAGAATTAGCCATCCCTTCCCAAGTTACACATACAAGTCATTGGTGAAATACTAGAATAGACCAAGAGGCCTTCTCCCTCGAAACATAAAAATTTGAGAATAATGTCAGTGGTGAACTTTCTCCAGTTCTCTATGATTTCAGCGTGTACATTATCAAACGAATTATCAAGATTTATTGTAGTCAGTGAGAAAGTCAACGGGAAATGAACCTTGACTCAAGACAGAGACAAGAAAGATATGACATATCAACAAAGAATAAGATGAATTTATCTTAACCCCCTTCCCCTCTGTCTCCCTGTTTTCTCTCTATCTCAGTCTCTCTCTTCTCCCCTTCCTTTTCCTCTTATCTGCATTCCCCCCTTCCCTTTTACCCTCTTAACCTCTCTGTCTCTATCTCCCTTACTTCTTTTATCCTTTCTCTTGGCTTAAACCCTGGGCCTGATGTGGAGAGTTTTATACCATACAGGTTATCTGAACTGTGGTTTAACTTTTAGTTTCCATGTGGAGGGAAGGGTGATGAGAGGACTATTTCAAAATAATATATAAAGAAGTAATTCGCTGACTTGTGGGTTAAAGAATTATTCAGGTCCCTAGACAGAGCCCCAAATTAACTGATGACATTATCTTTTTTAAAAATAGCTATATTTTATTTCTTTTTATTCTATTAAAGTCAAAAGAAAATCAAAACCTTCTAGCCAGGAAAAAGATGACAACATGCCATGTGTTTTTCCTTACTGCTTTTGGTCTTGATTGTTTTGACAGAAACTAGTGGTAATAACCCAGATAACCATTTTCTACATGTACTGAGATTCATTCTCCCACTACAACAAAATATTTAGTGGGAATTCAATAATACTGAGGAGGAAAAAATTATACCTTAGTGTGAATGAATATAGCTGTATAGAAGCCGAGTTCTTGTTAGGTCTCCATGTGTGCCTGGCATGACCTCTAAAAATCAGCAGTATTGTAGTCATCAATCTTGGAGAATGAAATACAAACCAGGTGGGCAGTTTCCTTACATCAGCTAGAGCAGCCCATGGAAAGATGGCTAATTAGCTGTGGAGACTGTCTATAAACACTGTTCAGTGTTAACTTTGCCTCCTGCCAGATTCAGTCCGGGGGCTGGGGAGGAATGAATGGCTGTTTGTGTCATATCAGGTTTCTAGCATATTTGTGTTACCAAATTACAGCACTTTATAGACAAGAAGAAGGTATAAGGATCCTTAGGGTTTGAAGCCATTTATCAAGTTTGACCCCTGCAATGGCACCATATGCCTCATTTTAGAAGATTCAACATAGAACATAAGGGCTACCATTTTCTCATGTCAGGCCTCAGTGAAACTCTCCCTCTGAGCACCCTGAGTGCCTAGGATGGCAGATGGCAAGCATGGTGAATGTCAGCGATCCTGTGAGGATCCTGTGAGGTCAGCTTCACCATCATGCTTATAACATATAAGACTGAAGCCTAAGATAACAGAAGACATCATATATGCTGCCCGAGTTCCCACTTAGAAAGCGCTGTGGCTATAATCTAAGCCTAAGGTAGGCAGACAGCCATATTCCTCTTCCTCAGTAGAGACAACTTTAATAAGGAATTTAAAGTAGTGTTGGAAGTAACTCACAGACATGCATAAGAGAAGAGGACCATTTGGTCTTGCATTAAAATCAGACCTTGGCCATCCAAAATGACCTTGTAAAGTACCCATGTGCTGCATCTGTCAATGGTTAAACTCAGCTACTTTGGTCAGGGTAGCTGTGAGACTCAATGGACTGTTTTGACTGAATCAACCTAACACATAAACTTATTTTTTAATGGATTATATACAATCTGATACCTAACAGGGGAAGGGGGAGAAGTTCGGTGCTCTTCAAATGATTAGCCTTGAACTAAACTGAAAGGTCGCTTGAACTGTTTGACAAGCTACACTGTGTTGTAAACATATGAGTCTGTTTTCATAGAACCAGCCTGTCTGTACAGTCCAGACTGAGCAGTGCAGACAGCTGGCAGCATTTTGAAGGCCAAGTAGGGACACCGTTCTTTAAAACACATGGAGATCATGAGGTGCCATGAAAATATAAAATTTACTTCTACCTAGTAGTTGGCTTTATGTTACCCTTCTCTACGGACTTGAAACATTTTACAATTTGCAATAGCATGGGAAATAAAACACCTAGACACTCTTGATCAGTGCATACACTAAAAATGGGATGACAGAGATTAGCATGACCCTGGGCAAGAAGAACATGCCAATCTGTAAAGCCACTCATATCCTTTAAAAACACACAGAGTGTACAACACACAAAAAAATAAACTTTAAACTGTAGGTTTCAGTTAACGTATCAATATTGGCTCATTAAATTGTAAAAAGAAAATTAAGAAAATGTCCCACGCCCGTGGGTGACATTAATGTCAAGAGAAACCTGGTAAGACTGAGGATACAATGATCCTCTGAATCTTGCACTCAGTTATTCTATAAATCTAAAACTGTTATTACAAGAAATTGCATCAATTCAATTTTTAAAAAAAACTGAAATCTAAAACTTAGAAAACTAAAATAAATAATAAAATAGGTCTAAAGCAAAGGATTGGTTAGTGGCAATAAATGTTGTTCCCCAAGTGCTGTTCCCAGACACTGGTGTGAGCTCATCCTGGAAGTTTGTATACCCTCCCCCTCCCACCCCCAGGCACCTCGGGAATCTCTGTAGGAGGAACCTAGAAAGCTGTGCCTTAAAACTATCAAATGATTTTAAGGCCTCATAAACTTCTGTTCCATCACTCTGAAGAAATATGAACAAAGGGTGCCACCAGGAGCCTCACATAGACTGAGTTGTTGTGTGTGCTGAGCAGGGTACAAAGGGGTGTTCTACTGTGCTCTAATGAACACTATGGTCTCTGAAGGTCTGTGTGTTTGAATTCCCCACTTTAATCTTCAACAATTCAAATGCCAAATTTAGATATGGCAGACCTGATCACACAAACAATAGAAGCTAGATCAAAGTGACTCGGAGTGAAGCACTTCTATTAAGCCTATCCCAAAGCTCTTATCTAACTGCAATAATCAGATCTACAAACAAATTAGGTCAACAATATGGCTAGTTCATTCCTGAGTTGAGAATTAAGGTTGACAACCCAACCCACCAAGTATTTTATTCAAGTAGAGTGGACTCCCAGAGAAGCCTTCCAAGATTGAAATGCTGTCTTTGCTAAATAAAAAAAACATACCTGAGAAGTGTGACCAATCCTTGTCAGTGCCTGACACTGGCTTTCTAGTGTGTACTGGAGGGATGCTAATGGAGATCTCAAGAAGGGTGTTCACTACTTACCAAGCCTTTTTCCTTCTGTGCTAGCATGGAAGGTTCCATTGTGAACCTTCCCCAGATAGTGGCTCTAAAGAAGAAATACAAGGCTTACCTCTACATGGATGAAGCTCACAGTATTGGCTGTACAGGTACCATGGGCCAAGGCATCCGAGAGTTGTTTGGACTGGCCCCTGAAGATATCGACATATACATGGGTACATTCACCAAAAGCTTCGCGGCTTCCGGAGGCTATATAGCTGGTAAAAAGGTAAGAAAGGAACCTCTTGTCAGAGTAGATCCTAAATACCCTACTGAAACAAAAATTGGGGTTCCTCTAAAGTTCATGTCATCTTCAGTTTAGCTCACCTGTACCATAGAGTAAAGAAAAGTGTGAAAAGAAGAATCATCACATTACAAACTAACAACAGTAGGAAGGACACCGGTGTGTAGAGTACCTGGGAGAGAGAGAGAGCTCTGCTGGACTATGTCTGGGAGGTATTGTAGAATAACCACCAATCAGTCTTGCAGACCAATAGTGGGAAGACCAATTTCACAAAGAAGCAATAATACATACCAAGCCACAGATGTGAGAAGGAATCTTACATGAACTCTGAGGGAGTAGGGTGGACAGATGGATGGCTCAGCAGTTGAGTACTGTTTGTCCTTCTGGGTTCAACTTTGAGCACCCCATGGAGGCTCACTATTATCTGAAGCTCCGGTCTCAGGGGTCTGAAGCCTCAGCTGACACTGTACCAATATAGTATACAGACACACATTCTGGCAAGACATACATACAATTTTTTAATTCAAAAATGTGTGTGTGTGTGTGTGTGTGTGTGTGTGTGTGTGTGTGTGTGTGTGTGCGTGTGTTGGAAATAGCAACAGTGAGAAAAGTGGCTGGCCTCAGGGATTTTACAAGTTTTTGCCTAAACAACGGCAGAATAAAAAAATAAGGTTATTTTTATGAAAAATAACTCATTTCTATGATGTTAGATAAGCCATCATCTCTAGTCTCTAAATGATTAAAAAATTTGGGTCAGATGACATTAGGCTATTACATGAGCATCGGCCCTGCTGTCTTGTGCTTATATTATTGAAGATTTGTTAATGAAAAATAAAATAATAAACATTTGGAAGAAATTTTAAAGAGGAAAGAGGAAGATCAAGTATTCAGAGAAAGACCTAAGGGGCAAGAGAACTCATGACCTCTTCTTTCTCCAAATCATTGCAGTTGTCCCTCCAAGCCTACAACTGTTCCAAAGACCCTGTGGGATAGCTCCAACTAGTAGGGCATTGTGGGCCCCAAAGGAGTGCATGGAGGTGCTATGCACAGGATATCTAAAGTTTCTAGGACCTTACCCACTGACCAGCAGGAACAAAACTCCAGCCTACTGCTCAACCAGTTAGACCAATTGGGGTACGTTAGCGGAAAGCAATCCTATCACTAAAAGTTGGAGCTTAAAACGCCAGATTGCATCTTAGTGACTTACCCTGCATGAGACGTGCAGATGCCTAAAACTCCGTTTGAAGTGTTCTTTGCCCTCTTGCAACTGCAACTTTCTTCCCTGCTCAAAGAGTTGTATTTCAACCCCCCTCTACTTTCCTGTGGGGATGAGCTAGGTAATGCTAGAAACACAGGGAATGCCAGCCCCTCAAAGGCTTCAGCAAAGTCTAGCGAAAGGTTAAATATTTCCTTCCTAACTGTCACATCAGCAGGATCAGAAGGTCTCAAATTTAGGAGCTGTCTGATCCGGATTACCTTGCTTTGTGAGGCTGTGGGCGGCTTTGATTACTTTAGCAGCAGCTCTGAGCCACAAAACTTTTAACCAAGCGTAACTCTGTTTCCTGAGCCAAAGGCACCTGAATAAACTAAAGCAAGCAGATCCTTGAAATGTTGTTAAATTTGTTGGATGTCACATTTTTCTCCTTGGAGTGCCTTTATTTGATACCTACTTTAAACAAAGGCCCAGGACTAGCCCCAGGAAGGACAGTTCCCTGGGATCCTGTTGCCGGTTCTCTGTTCTGAAGAAAGGTGCAGGATTTCAAAAATGGAATACTCTTGTCTACATGACCTCTACTCTCCTTTGAGTTAAAGATCGGGCAACTGTAAAAATTATCATTATTGCATTAATCAGAACTTCTACTCCACTCTTCCTTCTCCTAGCCCAGGTTATTCTGCAGTATCTCAATTCACCGCCAGGTGGCATCATGAATTAGAGAGTGTTTGGCAGGGGCTCCTGAGCCAGGCTGAGAAGCATTGCCATAAAACATCAACGTGCAAAACCTTGAAGGCACAGACAGAGCTCAATACGTGGAACTGAGCAAGAGAATGGAGACCACAAATCTTGAAAACAAGTGGATTCAAAACTCTAGAAAAAGATAAAAATGCCTGGCTCTGAAATTTCCTGTTAATCTTAGTACACAGAGACAATATTCCTAAAAACTGCAACAGGGATGTTCTAGGAATGTTTGTAGAGCTGAGTTTTGCACATTAGAGACCAGATGAATCGTGCCTCTTGGAAACAAGTGATGGGGGAAATAGGTTGGTGCTAAGGTTTCAGAAAGCAGGGCTTTGATTGAGAGTCTCCATCTTATCCTCCTTTAACTGTTGTTACTAAGTAACAAATTCACCTGGGCGGATCAGGGATTAATTCCAAACTGAAGTGCTTTCTCAAAAGTCTATGGGACTCTTGTCTTTTGCTCTTTGAGTTTGAAGCTCTGTTGACGGACAGTAAACTAAGGAGGCTATCCTTCCATGAAGGTCCAGGTGAAAACTCAGACCATCACTTCATCTTCCATGTCAGGACCATCGGTGTCCATGGAAAAGGCGGGAGTTGATAAGGTTGCGTTCTTTTCTTTTTCAATTTTCAATGTCAGTTATTTCCATAACGGCTGGAAGGATGTACTTGACACTGCTCATCTTCTGTTCTCCTCTAAGCATGGGTCCTGCATCTTCTTAGATGCCTGCTGTCAGTCACTGGCTTCTCCCAGGCTCCTTGACGATTGGTAAATAAGCAAGGCAGAGATTGTCCTTGTGACAGATAGACAGCAGGGTTGTGATTCTAAAAGGAGGGAAATGGGAAGGAAACATGGTCTAGGTTTGGAAGGCGATAGTTAGCTTCATCAGTCTGAAAAGCAAGCAAAGGCAGTTCCGTTACAGAAGCTGTTCTATTCTGGTATTCTCAGCCCTGCCTGCACTTAACAGCCCTTTGAAGTAAATAGGGGTCATGGAATGCGTATCAAGATGTTTATTCTAAAAACCTCCTGTCTGATTCCCTCCCCAAAAGCCACCCTTGCCCTTGAACTCCAGGCCTATGGGTAAAGAAAATAATCAACATTTGGACTTGAAGAAAAGGACTTGGAAACCTGCCCCTGAGGGAACCTCTAATCCATTCCAAAGAAAGACAATATGGACTCACCTTGCCAGGAACCAAAGTCAACCCTTAATTCATGACTTGTGGTACCTAGTCAGGGAATGAGTGGAAGAAATCAGTGGGCTTCCTTGACACTCTCCAGAAAGTTACTACAGAACTCCACTTCCTCAACCACACAAGCAAAACAGTCTTTACCCAGACTAGAGCAAAACGAATTCAGTCCAAAAGTAATTATAGTGTCTGTAGGACAGACACTCTCCATGTTCAAGGGAATGATTGTACTCTGATGCACTAGTGTTCAAACTAAAAATGCTTATGATTGACTGTATGAGATTCCTCCATTTATGAAAGGAAATTGGGGTTGGGGGCATTCTGATCAAAGGAGGCTTTGCTTTGTTTCTTTGTCTGATCTTTGTGCTGAGCACTTCCCAATTGAGATGGTACCACACTTGTTCCTAAGAATTCAGTTTCCTTGTAATTAATGCATCAGAGGACTGGCCATCCTCCCTCAAACTGTGAAACTCCGTGGCTTCCCATTAAACTGTCAGAATGCACAGGGTCTCTGCAAAGTCCCTACTATTGTGGACTTGAAGAAAATTATATCCTTAGTTGCTTTCTTTCTGAGGACACACTCAGTTTATTAAATAAGATTACACATAAAATCCTTTAAACCCCAAACAGCAATGTATGCAAACTGGGGGAAGCACCACAAGCTAAACGCAAGGGGAGTTGGGCTCTGCACCCTCCAAGACTCACATCTCATACTGGGGCCATTCTCCATTGATTTTGAAGAGGTGGCAAGCACAGTGTTAAAGATGGAGACACCTGAACCAGAATCATTGGGTCCAAACCCTTACCTTACCACCTTTGTGGAGAATTTTTAGGATGTCTGTGCCTCAATTATCCTATCTATAAATTTGGGATTAAAAAGTGTTGCCTACAGCTATACCCTAAAAGAAGCAAGAAACTAATCGTCTTGGCAACAAAACAAAGAGAATGAAAGCACACAAACATAACCTCATATCCAAATATGAATATAACGGGAAGCAATAATCACTATTCCTTAATATCTCTCAACATCAATGGCCTCAACTCCCCAATAAAAAGACATAGATTAACAAACTGGATACGCAACGAGGACCCTGCATTCTGCTGCCTACAGGAAACACACCTCAGAGACAAAGACAGACATTACCTCAGAGTGAAAGGCTGGAAAACAATTTTCCAAGCAAATGGTCAGAAGAAGCAAGCTGGAGTCGCCATTCTAATATCAAATAAAATCAATTTTCAACTAAAAGTCATCAAAAAAGATAAGGAAGGACACTTCATATTCATCAAAGGAAAAATCCACCAAGATGAACTCTCAATCCTAAATATCTATGCCCCAAATACAAGGGCACCTACATATGTAAAAGAAACCTTACTAAAGCTCAAAACAAACATTGCACCTCACACAATAATAGTGGGAGATTTCAACACCCCACTCTCATCAATGGACAGATCATGGAAACAGAAATTAAACAGAGATGTAGACAGACTAAGAGAAGTCATGAGCCAAATGGACTTAACGGATATTTATAGAACATTCTATCCTAAAGCAAAAGGATATACCTTCTTCTCAGCTCCTCATGGTACTTTCTCCAAAATTGACCATATAATTGGTCAAAAAGCGGGCCTCAACAGGTACAGAAAGATAGAAATAATCCCATGCGTGCTATCAGACCACCACAGCCTAAAACTGGTCTTCAATAACAATCAAGGAAGAATGCCCACATATACTTGGAAATTGAACAATGCTCTACTCAATGATAACCTGGTCAAGGAAGAAATAAAGAAAGAAATTAAAAACTTTTTAGAATTTAATGAAAATGAAGGTACAACATACCCAAACTTATGGGACACAATGAAAGCTGTGCTAAGAGGAAAACTCATAGCGCTGAGTGCCTGCAGAAAGAAACAAGAAAGAGCATATGTCAGCAGCTTGACAGCACACCTAAAAGCTCTAGAACAAAAAGAAGCAAATACACCCAGGAGGAGTAGAAGGCAGGAAATAATCAAACTCAGAGCTGAAATCAACCAAGTAGAAACAAAAAGGACCATAGAAAGAATCAACAGAACCAAAAGTTGGTTCTTTGAGAAAATCAACAAGATAGATAAACCCTTAGCCAGACTAACGAGAGGACACAGAGAGTGCGTCCAAATTAACAAAATCAGAAATGAAAAGGGAGACATAACAACAGATTCAGAGGAAATTCAAAAAATCATCAGATCTTACTATAAAAACCTATATTCAACAAAACTTGAAAATCTTCAGGAAATGGACAATTTCCTAGACAGATACCAGGTACCGAAGTTAAATCAGGAACAGATAAACCAGTTAAACAACCCCATAACTCCTAAGGAAATAGAAGCAGTCATTAAAGGTCTCCAAACCAAAAAAAGCCCAGGTCCAGACGGGTTTAGTGCAGAATTCTATCAAACCTTCATAGAAGACCTCATACCAATATTATCCAAACTATTCCACAAAATTGAAACAGATGGATCACTACCGAATACCTTCTACGAAGCCACAATTACTCTTATACCTAAACCACACAAAGACACAACAAAGAAAGAGAACTTCAGACCAATTTCCTTATGAATATCGACGCAAAAATACTCAACAAAATTCTGGCCAACTGAATCCAAGAGCACATCAAAACAATCATCTACCATGACTAAGTAGGCTTCATCCCAGGCATGCAGGGATGGTTTAATATACGGAAAACCATCAACGTGATCCATTATATAAACAAACTGAAAGAACAGAACCACATGATCATTTCATTAGATGCTGAGAAAGCATTTGACAAAATTCAACACCCCTTCATGATAAAAGTCCTGGAAAGAATAGGAATTCAAGGCCCATACCTAAACATAGTAAAAGCCATATACAGCAAACCAGTTGCTAACATTAAACTAAATGGAGAGAAACGTGAAGCAATCCCACTAAAATCAGGGACTAGACAAGGCTGCCCACTCTCTCCCTACTTATTCAATATAGTTCTTGAAGTTCTAGCCAGAGCAATCAGACAACAAAAGGAGGTCAAGGGGATACAGATCGGAAAGGAAGAAGTCAAAATATCACTATTTGCAGATGATATGATAGTATATTTAAGTGATCCCAAAAGTTCCACCAGAGAACTACTAAAGCTGATAAACAACTTCAGCAAAGTGGCTGGGTATAAAATTAACTCAAATAAATCAGTTGCCTTCCTCTATACAAAAGAGAAACAAGCCGAGAAAGAAATTAGGGAAACGACACCCTTCATAATAGACCCAAATAATATAAAGTACCTCGGTGTGACTTTAACAAAGCAAGTAAAAGATCTGTACAATAAGAACTTCAAGACACTGAAGAAGGAAATTGAAGAAGACCTCCGAAGATGGAAAGATCTCCCATGCTCATGGATTGGCAGGATTAATATAGTAAAAATGGCCATTTTACCAAAAGCAATCTACATATTCAATGCAATCCCCATCAAAATACCAATCCAATTATTCAAAGAGTTAGACAGAACAATTTGCAAATTCATCTGGAATAACAAAAGACCCAGGATAGCTAAAGCTATCCTCAACAATAAAAGGACTTCAGGGGGAATCACTATCCCTGAACTCAAGCAGTATTACAGAGCAATAGTGATAAAAACTGCATGGTATTGGTACAGAGACAGACAGATAGACCAATGGAATAGAATTGAAGACCCAGAAATGAACCCACACACCTATGGTCACTTGATTTTTGACAAAGTAGCCAAAACCATCCAATGGAAAAAAGATAGCATTTTCAGCAAATGGTGCTGGTTCAACTGGAGGTCAACATGTAGAAGAATGCAGATCGATCCATGCTTATCACCCTGTACAAAGCTTAAGTCCAAGTGGATCAAGGACCTCCACATCAAACCAGACACACTCAAACTAATAGAAGAAAAACTAGGGAAGCATCTGGAACACATGGGCACTGGAAAAAATTTCCTAAACAAAACACCAATGGCTTATGCTCTAAGATCAAGAATCGACAAATGGGATCTCATAAAACTGCAAAGCTTCTGTAAGGCAAAGGACACTGTGGTTAGGACAAAACGGCAACCAACAGATTGGGAAAAGATCTTTACCAATCCTACAACAGATAGAGGCCTTATATCCAAAATATACAAAGAACTCAAGAAGTTAGACCGCAGGGAAACAAATAACCCTATTAAAAAATGGGGTTCAGAGCTAAACAAAGAATTCACAGCTGAGGAATGCCGAATGGCTGAGAAACACCTAAAGAAATGTTCAACATCTTTAGTCATAAGGGAAATGCAAATCAAAACAACCCTGAGATTTCACCTCACACCAGTGAGAATGGCTAAGATCAAAAACTCAGGGGACAACAGATGCTGGAAGGATGTGGAGAAAGAGGAACACTCCTCCATTGTTGGTGGGATTGCAAACTGGTACAACCATTCTGGAAATCAGTCTGGAGGATCCTCAGAAAATTGGACATTGAACTGCCTGAGGATCCAGCTATACCTCTCTTGGGCATATACCCAAAAGATGCCCCAACATATAAAAAAGACACGTGCTCCACTATGTTCATTGCAGCCTTATTTATAATAGCCAGAAGCTGGAAAGAACCCAGATGCCCTTCAACAGAGGAATGGATACAGAAAATGTGGTACATCTACACAATGGAATATTACTCAGCTATCAAAAACAACGACTTTATGAAATTCATAGGCAAATGGTTGGAACTGGAAAACATCATCCTGAGTGAGCTAACCCAATCACAGAAAGACATACATGGTATGCACTCATTGATAAGTGGCTATTAGCCCAAATGCTTGAATTACCCTAGATGCCTAGAACAAATGAAACTCAAGATGGATGATCAAAATGTGAATGCTTCACTCCTTCTTTAAAAGGGGAACAAGAATACCCTTGGCAGGGAAGAGAGAGGCAAAGATTAAAACAGAGACTGAAGGAACACCCATTCAGAGCCTGCCCCACATGTGGCCCATACATATACAGCCACCCAATTAGACAAGATGGATGAAGCAAAGAAGTGCAGACCGACAGGAGCCGGATGTAGATCGCTCCTGAGAGACACAGCCAGAATACAGCAAATACAGAGGCGAATGCCAGCAGCAAACCACTGAACTGAGAATAGGTCCCCCGTTGAAGGAATCAGAGAAAGAACTGGAAGAGCATGAAGGGGCTCAAGACCCCATATGTACAACAATGCCAAGCAACCAGAGCTTCCAGGGACTAAGCCACTACCTAAAGACTATACATGGACTGACCCTGGACTCTGACCCCATAGGTAGCAATGAATATCCTAGTAAGAGCACCAGTGGAAGGGGAAGCCCTGGGTCCTGCTAAGACTGAACCCCCAGTGAACTAGTCTATGGGGGGAGGGCGGCAATGGGGGGAGGGTTGGGAGGGGAACACCCATAAGGAAGGGGAGGGGGGAGGGGGATGTTTGCCCGGATAACGGGAAAGGGAATAACACTCGAAATGTATATAAGAAATACTCAAGTTAATAAAAAAAAATAAAATAAAATGTAAAAAAAAAGTGTTGCCTACTTCCAGGTTATTGTAAGTGAATTAACAAATACAATGTTCTTAAGATGAACTCAAAAGTATCCTGTGAACGTTGGCTGTGCTGTCAGCTTCTGGTCCCATTTTCTCCTCTCTGAGCCATTCAATAGCTCCAGTTTATGCTCTCCTTTTTTCTAAAGCCCTGTCTGTTTTCTTGTCGTGGTCAGTAGTAGGTTAGGTTTGGCTTGGTTTCACTCCTACTGCCACTCTCCCTTGTGGGATGATGGAAAGAACAAGCTAATTATCACTGGTTTGGTGCATTGTGGCTATGCTCATACAGGTAATTTAACCTTAGATCATTCCCTTTACAATTCAGAAAACCAAAACTGTGAAATCCCAAGAAGTTTCGTGTTTTTTGTCCCTGCCTCCACCACCATCCCCCCACCATGTTCTACAAATTTTTAAATTGACAACCAACAACAGTGACCAACTACATTAGGTATCATGATGTGCCTTTTCGATAAGATAGATAGATAGACAGACAGACAGACAGACAGACAGACAGACAGATAGGTAGATAGATAGATAGATACATACATACATACATACATACATACATACATACATACATAACATACATACATACATACATGACATTGTGTGTGTGTGTGTGTGTGTGTGTGTGTGTGTAGTCTCATAGGTAGGTATCAATGTTATCTCACTTTGCAAAAAAGAAGGCTGAGATTGGAAACCTAGTTATTTCTTCATGATCACACAGTCATTAGTAACAAAGCCAGGATTTGTACTGAGTAATTGCATTCCAAAACCTATGCTTCAATTCTGGGACATGCTACTCCTCACCACCTTATCCCCAAACCACTAGCTTCTCTCTCTACTCCCAATTGACTCTTCTGATCTTTGCTCAGACATTCTGCCCTTGATCCTCGTTTTAGAGAGCCCATGTATTTTTTTACTCCCTCTGTATTTTTTTAAAAAATCCCTTGCAGCCTGTGGGAAAGTATTTAATCTCAACAGAGGGTGGAAATTCTTATTGCCACTATAGGGCAGAATACAAACTCTGAAGGACAGTGCATCTGTAATTCTTGGGAAATAATCAAAGATCTCTCTTTGAGGGGTTCCAGATCCTCCAGAGTAAACTTCCTTAAATACTACATAGCTAATACTTCGAGGCCTGCCATGGTCAGCTACACTCTTCAAGAGCAGGGAAAGCACTCCTAAACACTTTTACATGGTTCGGGGGTGGGGGGGGAGCAGTCAAAGATGTCAGACTAGAATATGACCTCATTCTCCCTGTCTCTGAGACTCACTCATGAATCTAGGACATAGCCCAGCACAAATCTTTAATAAATTTTCTGGAAGGAAAAGTAGAAGGGAGAGAAAAAGAAAAGAAGGATAAAAGGGAAGGGTGGGAGGCAAGAAGTAAATACGTATTAATAAAGAGAAAATAATTAAAATGAATAATTTGAAGGGTTTTTTTTAAAGGAGAATGGAATGAAAGGAAAGAATGAATCTGGAAGGGAAGAAAGAAAGAAAACAAACCATTTGAAGTGCTGAACAAAAGTGCCCACAGCATTCTGAGAAAGGCTTGGAACCAGTATAGTATCGCACTTGTGAAAGCAAGCAGGTCAGGAGACCAGCTCAGGCACATTGACCGTCTGAAGGCTGGTGGGGACCAGGAGTGCAGAGTGACACTCATTTTCCTATACCTTGCCTCTGCACCTTTGAGCATCTTCTCTTCTTCCAAGCTGTCTTTTCTTCCTCCCCAGTCTTCATGTTTCAGAGCTTCCTAGATCTCATCTCCTCAGTATGTTCATACCCTGAGAGCTCTCCTAGAAGTACCCGTTCTCTTGCCTCTGCACCTTGCAGGCTATTGCATTGATCCTTCTGCAAGGACTCCTACTTTTCACGGCAGAATTGCTAACATTCTCAAGGCACAAAAAGAACCAGATTTTGCTCTGGTTCTTCGTTCACAAAAGAACCAGGTCATCAGCCATTCCAGCGCATTTGCTCTTGTGCAAAGCAGATATATCAGAAACCATTTTGCCTGCACATGCTCAGTTTTACCTTATAAACCAGAACAGAATGTGTAGGTCCCTCCCAGTCTTGTACAGTTTCGAGGATTTAATGGGAAAGACTAAGGAAAGTGGGGGGTGGGGGAGCAGAACAGGTAGTTCACTATTAGCCATTGAAAGGTGGACAGACCACTGTTGTCTCTTGAGGAGCTAAACAAATGTTGTGCTGTAATGTACAGAGGACAAGTTCTGAAAATTGTTTGCTTCCATTTTGGGTTTCTGTCTTTATTTTAGGAAATTGTGGATTATGTACGGGTTCAGTCGCATAGTGCTACATATGCTACATCCATGAGTCCTGTAGTAGCAGCGCAAATCATCAGATCATTGAAGATAATGATGGGATATGAAGGAAACTTTGGAGGTAAGGAGTCTATGGAGACCTCAGCTCCCAAGAACTCTCCCAGGCTTCTTCTGCCTGTCAATCTCCTACCTTCTCAAATACATACTTGTGTCTCATGAAGCTCAATTTTTTAGTAGAGCCAGGTGATGGATGAGCATACTAGAACTACTATCACCACACACATGCACATACACACACACGCACATACACACACACACATAGAAATACACACACACACACACACACACACACACACACACCACAGCACACCATCCCACAAACACTTTGCTAAAATAAATACATGCAGGCTTCAGCAACAAATTAATATGATCATCAAATTTGGATCATGTTTGTGTGACCGGTGGTTAAAATGAAATAAGCAGTATCTCTGTGTATGTGTATATGGTTGTGCAAACATATATGAGTATGTGCATTTGTATGTATGTTTGTGTCTATATGTGTTTGCATATACATGTGTGTCTATATACATAAATTATATATACACATATATACATATATATGTATGTGTTTGCTGTCCCTTGTGCTTCTCTGAGATGAGGACCTTCAATTTAATAATTTTAATGTTTTATTACCAGAGGTTGGGCAAGGGAAAATCACAACTGGCCATGTGAAGATATTTAAACTTTCACTATTATTCCAGTCATTCATGTGTCACTGTGTCACTTCAGCTAAAATGTGCTATTTTACTTAACTCAAATGATCCTAATCTGCTCTTTGGAGAATTGTTTCATTGATGCCTCACAGAATTCTCTTTCCATCTTTCAGATTCAATCTCCAAAGCTTCTACTAAATGTTATGATAAATAAAGCAGTCTAACAGCCAGGGAGCTAGCTAGTGAGTACAAGTGAGAAAAGGCAAATTATACCGGCATATAGGTAAAAATTATATAGATATATGTATAGATATATAGATAGATATATGACATATATATATCTGGCACCAAACCGTGTGTTTACTGCAACCTTCTAAACCCACTTTATAGAATGTATGGGAATATCTATCATTAATAATATGACAAGAATACTTATGTGTTTCACAAAAAAAAAATTTTTTTTACTTCAAGCCAATCTGAAACTGGAATGTTCTGCAATCTGAAACATTTTAAGCACTGACTCAGAGAGGCCCTAAGTGGAACATTTCACACTCATCCTCACATGGTAGGACACCCAAAATGCAGGTATACTAAAAATGTTTTATGAAGTTGTCTATGGGTACAAGGCATAGCAGCACATACCTATAATCTCGGCACTTGAGTGGCAGGTAGATCATGGGTTTGAGGCCAACCTGGGTTACAGAATGATACCCTATGTGAAAAAACATCCTGAAGATTGTATGTGTATGAAATATCAACAAATTTTGTGGTTTGACTTAAGGTCCATCCTCAAGATACATATGCAAATATTCTCCAAAAATTCAAAATCCAAAATTTTTATGGTCCTAAGCATTGATGATCAGGAACACCCCGTATCCCTAATATAAATCAGATAACAAGAAACTTGTCAGTTGAAATAGGGCCTCCACTCACCTTCACACTTAACAACCACTATGGTTCTTCCACTGAGCCTTCCTGCTTGCCAGAATATTATTTTTTTAAAAAATTAAAGACAGAGTTTGTTTTATCACTAAAGCTGGAAAATGTCTCACAAGATGTTTCCTTTTCTACCATGTGAAATAAAATGGCTGGTGGATCGTTTTAGAATCCTTTGTGTGTGTGTGTGTGTGTGTGTGTGTGTGTGTGTGTGTGTGTGTGTGTGTGTGTTGTGTATTTGTATTTTTTGACTGAAATGTATTAAAAGGCTGAGAACCCAGTTTAGGGAGCCCTGATGACGCAAATAGAATTGATTTCTGTAGTGTTACTTAGGATCATGTGATACTCTGCAAGTGAATAGCTCACCCAACTTTGGCCAGGTGACTTAACTTTTCTTTGTTCCAGTTCCCCCAGCTATGAAATGAAAGTAATAACATTTATTCATTGAGATTCTATGGCAAACAAGTAAATCCATGTAAAGTACTCAGGAATGTCTGGGAACAATGGTGAATTTTATATAATGGTTTGCTGTTATTTGCTATTTGTTATTGTTCCTCTGGCATTAAAAATATGTGAAAGCTCTCTGATTCTGTATAAAACGTCTTAGGGAAGAAATGACATAGGACTGAATGTCATTCCAGGTCTTGGATTGGTCAGGATGAGCAAGGTTAGGTTACCATAACAACCCCTGAAAAATCTTGTTACTGTAACAGAACTAAGGCTTATTTCTTGCATTCTGGTGGTGAGATCATTTTATGTGTTTATTTTTTTATGTATCCTGGTTTTGTTTTATTTGTCTTTGTTTGTTTATTGTTTGTTGTTGATGTTTGGTTGGTTGGTTGGTTGGTTTTGTTTTTCGAGACAGGATTTCTTTGGTTAATTCTGTCTGTCCTGAAACTCCAGAACTCAGAGATCCACCTGCATGACTTCCAAGTGCTGGGATTAAAAGCATGGGCAACCACTGCCAAACTTTTCTTCCTTCCTTCCTACCTACCTACTTTCCTTCCTTTCTTTTTTCATAATATAATCTTTGACAACCAGTAAGGGAGTCCATCCCTGAGAGAGGCTAATTTCCTGCTTCCAACAACCACTAGTTGTCAGTAGTTCTTTGTCTAGAGATGGGATATCATGAAATTCCCCTCCTTCCACATTAACAGGTCCTTATATTCTTAGCATCACAATTAAAATGCTTTACCTCCTGTCTCTTGCCGTCTTACGAGGTAAAAGAGAACAGAACGCTGTGTGTCAAAATAGGCATAGGAAGAAACTTAAGACAGTTTTTTTTTTTCAAATACACGAACAAAGAAAAGTGGTTCCCTTTGAAAGAATCATCAGCCAAGTCTTAGGTAACTCTGTCTGGCACATCTTTTGAAGGATTCAAAGGCACTCTGGGAATGATCACATTGACCTCATTTGTAACAATGCCTGCTCAAATGAATAGGAGAGGTGAGAGTACGGCATTAAGTTAGCGTTCTCTACAAAGGTGTGCTCAGAATAAAGTTGCCCAAAGCACCAAGAGACACATCATTTCTAGATCTGCCACACAAGCTTTGAGAAAGAGGAGCCTGGCTCCAAGCCTTCTTCACTCTACTGCAGCCCTGACTGGAGCCTTTCAAGGCTTTGTTATGGGCAAGTTTGGGGAGCGGTTGGCCAGATCCGTTCCTTGATGAATGTCTTTACTTTAATCTGCAATGCAAAGCCATACGCTTCAAAGAGAGGCTAGCTACAGCAATAAGGTCAGTGTTCCTTTGATGCCAAGGTTCAAAGATGAAATAGCAGCCCCAGTGAAATGACAATGTTTATGCACAAACAGCCACCTTCACTCTGCAACCAGGCTGCTGGTGGAGTTAATGCACACAGGCTGAGGGTCTGCAGGCTGGGTGTGCGTTCCATATGCACCAAGGCCCGTTTAATCTCCTAGCCTGTCACCCTGGAGTACACTGAGCCCAATGTGGAGATTTGATTTCTCCATCCTAATGGTCGTTGGGTGGTCTCCAGCTAAACCAATGTTGTAAGCTCCTTAAGGGCAAGAAATGTGTCTTGAATTAATTCTGTGTTCCTCTGAGTGTCAAACTCAGTGCTCAGCTTAATAAATACGTCATGACTCAACTTCCATCTCTCCAGCCTTCTGGATTTCAGGTCTCATGTGCTATGGAAGATTGTCGGGGATCTTTATCCCAAGGAACTGGGAGTCAGAATGCAGTCCACTCCAGTGTGGCACCTGAAAGGACCTTTCAGTAGAGGGGGGAATACTTGAGAGATCTAGAAAAATTATAGTTCTGTCACTGGCTTAATCTAGATGTTAAGCAAGCAACCACAAAGGATAAAGCCCCAAATGATGGCAACAGCTTCGCTACAGAAAACAATGTCATCTGTTGTCTTGTTTTATTTAATTCTTTAATGGACATTTTTTTCCAGTTAGTCTCTTTCGATTTCCAATCTCTACCATGTATCCCTAATCCTCCTTTCCCCAACTATGGACGGTCTTCCACTTCTCAAACAAAGATGATGGAGGTTGAATTGTAGAATGAAGAGATATCACCTACAGCCAGATTACGTGTGGCTCAGAGTCTGACATGTTCCCTCTCTTAACTCAGTTCCGCCACTGAAAGTCAAGATAGGGGAAGGACTAAGTGATACGGTGCAGAAAGTGAATATCACATGGTGCCGATACACAAGACAGCATAACAAAGCCGCTGTGGTTTTTACCTTCCCTGCTCTCTTCCCTTCCTCCCCAAATATCCTCAGTAGTTTTTGCCCACCTTGGAATTCTCCATTGTTCTAAAACTTGATGACTACTCTTTTGCAAATTCTGCAACACTTGCTTTAAAATATCCCTATAATCTGGTCACCTCTCAAACTTCACCCCTCGGGACAGCTGGAATACCTGTTGAAATATTCTGCCCCTTCCTGTCTTGGCTTTTTATGCTTTGTCCTCTGCACAAATCATGCTCTTTAGCAATTATTCTGACTGCACAAATTTACAGGGTACAGTATAATGATTTAATAAACATGCAGTGTGAGCGATGGGCAAATCAGAACTGTTAGTTCTATTCTTTGAATGTCTTCAAAGCTTTGAATAACATATCATTTTATATTTATAGGATACAGAGTAACATTTCAGTACAGATGTACAAAATACTCAGAATATTGAGGTAGTTAACATTTCTAACTGCTTAATGTTTTCTTTGCATTTCAACTCCTATTTCCTATTTACTCATAAATAGTAGAGCATTGTAGATTGCTTTCCCATGATTTTTAGAACACTAAAATCTATTTTGCTATGATTGGGTATCTGTTGTCTATCCTCTCTTCATCCCTTCTTCCTTAACCCTTCCCGGCCTCTAATAAATCCATTCTGTGTTCTTACTGGCTTTGAAAAATAGCATCTATATGAGAGAAACCCTAACTAGTCAAAATGAGAAAATATAAGTCATGCCATCCTGCACCAATTCCATCAGTTTCCCATTCACCCCATATGGGCTCCAGTGGCCCACAGGCTCTCCAGACTTCTCCCTCACATATCTTAGGATCTTCCCCTTCATCTCCTGACTCCTGGAATTCAGGAGCCCTCAAACCAACTTCCACAGAAAGGCCTTTGCACTTTCTGGTTCCTCTAGAGTAGCTCTTCTATTCCAGTAGCTCTTCTATCCACCCATCTCTGCTCAGAGTTGGTCCTCTGGAGGACCTGTTGCATCCTATGTGCCTCGGCCTTCATTTCTCCCCTTCCCTTCACTTTAGTTTTCATTCTATCCATGTGTATTCTTTCTTTTCTCTCATCGGAGTGCAAACTCCAAGAGAAGTGACTCTTTTCTTTAAGCACTCCAAGAACAGCACTCTGCAAGCATGGTCCGAGGTTCCTGGGCAAAGATTTATTGAACGACAGCAATGTTCTCCCTTGCCCTTTTGTCAGAACAAATAAATGCCTCTGATCTCCTTTGCATCATTGTGCTTGTGATTCCTCTCTTTGAAAAGCACTGATCCCTTTCCGCAGCATGGTCTTGCTGGTATCCTTCCAAAACAAACTTCCCTTCCCTCTTCTTCTTTTACAACCACTGTTCCCCTCACCCTCTCCTGGCAGCAAACCTCTGAGGGGTTCACTACCCAGCCTACTTGCTCCCTTGTCTTCAGGCTTGCCTCGGCTCCTCCACTCCATTCTGAGGATTTTGCTCTCCTACTGCTCTCCTGGTCTTCATCCTGCCCAGTTGGCCTTGACCCCTTGACATGCTTCTCCATTCGTAACAATCTTCAGGTACTATTGTCCTCTGGTTTTCCATGTATTATTACTTTTTCCCCCATTCCCTTTTCTGTAAGGCCTCTTCCTCTGTCTGAACGTGTCTGAATCCTAGCCTCTGTTTCCGGTACAATTCTCTGACACAAGTGTCTTCTCATGGTTACTTATAATAGTGTGACTCCACCTGGGAGAATGGTTAAGACAACTTGCTAATGCCAAATAATTCTGCATGAATGCTTGCTGTGTTATTCAGTGCCTGGATGCTGCTGACAGTATTAGTTTCAGGGGCCACTCTCTGAGAATCACCATTGAATAGTGAACTCATCTTAGTCATTTTCTCCTTCCCATTCAACACTAATGAGTTATAGATTTCTTATAGCTAGAAGCCATCATTTTCACATCATTGGCTACCAGCACTCACCTGACACCTAATAAGTTATTGAGACATGTATTCAAATTGAATCGCAAGTCAATATGTCTAGTTCCAATTGTGCCACGATATAGATGCCGATAAAATAGCTATTGGGGCATTTTGGGAAACATCTATTCATCAAAGGAATTGAGTTCGAAATGCTTCATATCAGCCATCTAAGTAGCTGAACTTGCTCACCAAGGTCAGCCTTTGTCCTTGTAATTCTGGTCTATGTCCATGTGTCCCTTTGCTCATAACTTTTGTATGTTTATTTTAATGCCTTCAATGTAGGGGGTTGATGTCCATCTGTCTTTCATCACCTCATGTTTCAGGAAGATGGGAGAGCAGGATGGGACAAGGAGGATGACTACATATAGTATGCTATGGTGGTTCTCAAAGGGTGGTCCCTGGACAAGTGTGTCAACATCACCTGGGGCATGTTAGAACTGTACTAGACATTTTCATTTGGAGTCAGAAACTCTGGGGCTGGGGTCAACAAGCAGTCTCACCATCCCTCCAGGGGCTTGGGAAGCAGCCTCATTTGAAAACCACATTTCCATATAAAAGGAAGGAACCAGGTAAGGGTATTTTGCAGAGGGAAAAAGAGCAGTGGACAGCTTTCTGGCAAACATAGACAAAGCTAGACAACCTTGCAGAAAGGAGGCCCGAGGACTGGAAAATGTGAGAGAAGCAGAAAAAGAAAAGTATGAAATATATTTTGATCCACTTTCCTAAGCCACCATATAAAGCCAAGCATGAACCGGGTTCACTCAGTTACTGTGAGTGCTTGTCCATCATCCCTGGTATGGGTGACACTTGGCAGCAGGACACTTAGCAAAGGGCTTTTGTCCACAGAACTGAGTGTTCTTCATAACAGGTCTTCCTGTAAACCTGTGCTTTCATAAAACCCCCTGAGATCTATAAAGTCATAAGAGCTAATGGTTACAACCCTAGTTATACTGTTCCCTTTGATCATCGCTGTCTGGCTGAGACATTATTTCCTTAGTAATTCTTCCTCCTTGGGATACAAAGGATGGTGTCCATAAAATCCACTTTAATTCTTGTCTGTGTATGTCTGGGGTACTATTGGTAAAGGGAAGGTATCACTGTGATCCCAAAGCTACATTTTAAAAGACCGCTATGGTCGTGCAACCTGATGATTCCACTGTTGAAGAAGCAAAGACAGGCAGATCCCCAGGCTTGCTGATCCAAAGCCAGTGAGAGACCCTGACTGAACAAAAAAGAAAAAGGTGACCCTATCCCACTAAACCATAAGGGGCAAGACAGAGGGCTCAACGATTAAGAGCAATTGCTGCTCTTGTGGAAGTCCTGGATTAAGTTTCCAACACTCACATCGGGCAGCTCACAACCACTTGTAATTTCCAGGAAATCCAGTTCCCTCTTCTGGTGTCCACAGGCACCTGCACACAAATTATGCTTACACATATATCCAGGCACATACATATGTATATAAAATAATAATTTTAAAGCATCAACAGTAATATTAACAGTTGGCTAATTATTACTCATCACATAAATTATTTCAGCAGTGTGTCTACAGTAGGACTAGTCATTTTGGTTAGTAAGGAGATCTACAGTGGCAAATCTGATACATGTTGATTACTTAGTAACTTATGGTCATGTTTCAAAGTCATCACTTGAAAGAATGGATTTTCCTACCGTTATGTAGGATTTGCTTAGTTTTGCACTATGATTATCATAGTCCTTTCAACTACATTTCCTGAAGTGACTGTCACATTTTTGGCATCATGGTATCGAAGTGATATGGTCACTGTTTTAAGAAAAGATGATATGCTCAATCTAATGTGACATATAAATGTAGGATTCTAACACTCTTTCATAGTTACAGATTTATATCCCAATGGAAGAGCAGCTGTAGATCCCACCCGGCACTTAAGTAGCCTCTCTGATAGGATGTGGTCTTTAGAACAGCATACCCATTTATTTCAAGACCCATATCTTTGCTAGTATAGAATTTTGTGAGGCATCAGTTCTTTCACCTATAAATGTTAGCTGGAAACAGGAGGGTGACATGATTCTAGGAATAATTAACAGATCTAATTTGAACTACTCAATTGACTAGCTGATTCCTTATGTGATGAAAATGGTTATAGAGAATCCATATCTATGATCTTATCCACGATCTCCAAGCTGTGACCTCAGTGTCAAGCTGCTAAGATCATAGCAAAGTTTCTGAATCATAAAGTTATCCTTTGCCATCACATGCCTAGAAAAAGTTTGTTGACAGCTAAGACACCAGCAATGTCTATTGACAGGAAAAGGATAGGGGAAATTACTCTCACAAAATATACATGCAGAACTCCAATTCCTAACGTGTGATATTTTATTTCACGAGCTTACATCTGCCTCATTCTCAGTCAAATTTCCTGTCCTTAAGGGACAAACGTATGAAAGGTAGAACTTGCTATTATCTTCAAAGTCTTGTGTTAGCTGAATGACTTCATTCAGTTTGACCATTGGCCAGTCTCATTGGCTATTCTCAGGGGCTTTTACCTCCCAAGACATGTTCAATGTTTTAGCTCCATCTAAATAGCCTTTATTCCTCCCCATAACCTACCAAATCCTTCTCTGCCTCTTGAATGCCTGACCATCTTTCTAAGCCCTAATTCATGTCCCTAGACAATCATCATCATCATCATCATCATCATCATCATCATCATCATCTCTACTTCATCTAGTGTTCAGCAGTTTTGTTTTGTTGCTGTTTATTCCAGTTACTTTAGTCACACATATATCTAATGTGATCAGGTATTAAGTCACATCTTGAGGCATCAAACTTGTGAATGACTGCACCTCTGCACAATAAATGTTGGCTTCAGGACAAATCAGATCCCCCTCAAGCTTTGAAACCTGCACACCATCTAAGAGCACTTGCACCATTCTTCCCTTAAATGTCATCTACAGAGCTATATTTGGTTCAAATGTTAGAATTAGAATCACTCACTGGGTGGGTCCATGTATGAGCCCAAATCTAGATTCACTTTTCTAACCTCTTGATAAATGAATGCTTTTACATTGTGTCCACTAGGATTTGTCTAGACATAGAAGTGAAGTAGGTAGACTGAGTAATTCAAGCCAGCACTGCCCAAATAGCAGAAGCAAAACTGTGCCTTTAATTATCCAAGCAGACTAACAGAATCCCTCACTTAACGCTTCCGAAGGAAACACCATCTAAAATTCAAAGGTGCATTTGACTTTTTAATACATAGCAATCAACAGCAATTGTGCCCCATTTAACCCTGTCTGTCCAAGAGACTACATTTCTCAAATAAAGGTGAGTAGGCTGACTCTGGTATCTAATGTAATCTTTTGTTCCTTCCTTCCCCCTCTTTCTCTGTCATAATGAGCATTTGCACTCCAATGTCTTTTTCTGTGGGGTTGTGCTGTGCATGGTAATGAGAAATTCCACAGGAAAAATGTAGGTTTTCCTTTATACTGCACAGTTAATAAAAGGTAGCAGGGCATTAGGATTCTGGATTCTTGATAGCTTTTTATAGTAATCACTCATTACAGATTTGTGGATCAGTGAAGGTATCTTGGTTGAGAGAACAGACAACTCCCAGCATATCTCAACATCTCATTCATTTAGCACAATAGTAATTGACTTCTTCCTCGAGTTACAAGGTGGAGACAGGATTTCAAGCTCAGTGCCAGCCTAGACAACGTAGCAAGACTCTGTCTCTAAACAAAAGAAGCCTGGGGTTGTAGATGGACACTAGGCCGGTGTGTACCACCCTCAGTTCAATCCATAGTACAGTAATGGGGGTGGGGGAGGGAGAATGAAGACTTCCCAAAAAAGACTCCTAAACTTGCCAGCAGGGCAAGGAACTTGGACTATGCATGACATTTTCATGGGCTGTGACTGGAGAGGTACATTACCGTTCTCCAAAATCCACTGGCCATAACCCAATCACATGATTTTGGCAAACCACAGAGAAGTTTAGAAGGGAAAAGGAAACCACCCACTCATGAGAATAACACTCACCTTTGGTAAAAAGGTTACCAGTCTTTGCCATCCTTAGTCTTCCTGAGGGACTTTACAATCTTGTACATTTTAGGCAGTTACCCAGTCTTTCTCCAATGACTGAGTAGATAAACTCTTGAACTGAATATAATGTGAGTAGCTAAGAACAAAGGGAAAATGGTGCCCAAAGGATTAGAAGGATCTCTTTCTTTCATGTAAGCTCTCGGGGCTACTTGTCCTGCTTGACTACAACCACCTCCCTTTCCTTTTTTTTTTTTTTTTTTTAACAGAACTGTGTTCTACCATAGAGCATAGTGATAATGTTAGCATTGTGTTATAAATTCTGCAGCACCATATATTTTATGGTGACAAAAAATGAACCCTGAGGATGATACTTCACAAGAAAAAAAATAAAATTGACACAAAATTAGAAAAGGTCTTGAATTTATACAGAAACAGAGAAAAAGTCTTTTTTGGAAAAATTTTAAGGGCTATAACAAAACAAAAAATGGTGCTGTTATCAGAAATGTATAAATTGTAATTTAAGAATGTGACCACTTGGGTTAATTATCTGAACTTGGATGAATGGATTTATTTATTTTATTTATTTTATTTATTTATTTATTTATTTATTTATTTATTTATTTTAGTCAGTTCCCACTATTGTACTTAGCTCTTCTTGAATTCATTTCAGAGCAGAGACTAAAGGAAGTTAATATCTAAGGAGGGATGGGAGTGTTCATATTGTGGTCAGAGGCAACCCTTGGCTTACTTAGTGACCAAACACAGAAGTCTGAATTCTGAGCGGAGAGAATGGGACCTGGGTATCCCATACCAAGACTGAGTTCATAAGAAAACACCCTGATTAGCTTCACCCTAAGCATTTCACTGTTTCAAAAAAGAACCGTTTGTTACTATTGTTACACGGTTAAGTGGACAAGCCCTTGCCAAGTAGTTCATTCTGAGACTTTTGTAAAATTTCTAAAGCTTAAATGTCTGGGTTTCATTCAATTGCTAAGAGAAATGCTAAATAAAATGCCAGTGTCCTTCATATAACCCCATTAGTTTTGAAACTCGTTTTTCTAATGTACCTGTTAGAAAGAAGACAAAGAGAAAAGAAAAAAATGAGTGAGTGATATTTAGAATATATTTAATCTAAAAAAATATTTCATTTCTGAATCCTTTTGTCTAGATTATTCCATTCATTCTGACCATTTGAAAGGTTATCATGAGACAGGCAAGTGAGGCACTGACCCTGCTCCTAACCCAACGTGGACTTGGAGAAAGTGGCACCAGCCCTTCCAGCTGTGACCTTCAACCTTTGCTCTGATCTCTGGAACAGGACACACATATTTTTACACTTGAGTTTGATAGGTTTAAAAACAACAGTGTCTAAGTGGAAAGATTTAGGGCATGGAGACCAAGAAAGAAGGGAGCACGTTGGACTGGGTGCCAACCATTAGCTGTCAAGAGGAATTTGGTGTGTTCCCCACTGGCTTTTTGGTTTTGGTTTTGGTTGTTTTCATGAGATGCAGTACAAACTTCTTTCATCAGATGTTGCTTTGCTCCCATGCAAGGCTGCTTGCAAGCTGTGAAGCATGCATATTCGTTTCTATCACCAAGCTCATCCTGACTGTGTTTCTCTAGAAACGTATTCTTTCAAAACTCTGTCCCTTCTGTTAGGAAGAGATAGTAAGAAGCCTAAAAAGGACTCTGATCCATGGGGTAAGCCCTCTATCTTTAAACAGTTTAAAAAGTCTTCTCACACTGCTCCTTGTCTTTTGCAGCAAGAGCTCAGAGAATAGGAACTGAGGAGTGGGGGTGTGGGGGGGCTGCTAGTTTTTTTTTCTTCCTTCCAAAGTCAGCAACATGTTTGTTCTGTTCCTCTGAGATTCCCTTGATGAATATAAGAGGCATTGACAGAATTCCATGCAAAGTGCACAGTCTGAGGGTCCTGGCATCGCAGGCCCTTGGCATTGTCGAGGGAGGAATTAGCTGCTGCTTCCTAAATATATTTGCCACTTGGTTACCAGCTGGAGACAGAGAAAGAAGCCGAGAAGGAAGCAGAGGGCACGGAGAGCTGCGTTTTCTAAATGGTTTCAGGCCACTGGCATTTCAGCAACAGCTAATACAAACCAGATGTCAGGTGCTATGCTCCACTGGCTTTCAACTGAGGGCCTGCCTCCGTCCATGATTAATCACCTGCGCTGGTGGGTAGAGAAGGTCTACCTGGTCTTTTTGTGTGAGCAGACCTAAGGTCAGGGCCAGCAATCAAGGTGGCAGGCATGTGCCTCCCTGCCTCACTGCTGCTCCTATATGCACAGGACAACTTGAGTTTGTCCAATGAACACAAAATTAGCCAACACACTGAACTCTTGGATAGGAAGGGGATATTTGCCTGATTACACAGAAACACCTGGCAAACTTCTCCAGGACCTTGTGCCTCCTCGTTTTCTTCATCTTAGGGGTTAGCTAATGATAGAATTTTTATGTCAGACTAGAGAAATCAGCCCTGGCTTGTAAGTCCTTCCAAAGTTTGCTAGGGAGCAAAGCTTAAAAAGACATGTTTGGATTTTTTTAGATGATACAGAGACCAAGATCCTGTGGCCCCTTTCTCTCAGCCATTCAAAGCCCTGCTGAAGCTTCTTCCTCCTCTTAGGCTCTCTCTCGTCAAAAGACTCTGAGACCGGGCAGTTGTGAGGTAACACACATGGAATCCCACACTATTTCAGTACAACTAGAGAAGCAAAGAAGATAACTCTCTTTGTCTCGTCTTCTGCAGTGAAAAGGGGCTGGTATTCCGCACCAGCCTTGGTTTCTCTCATCGTGAGCTCATGTACAACTGTGAAGTGAAACTTACTCAGCCGCACTCTGGCTTGGAGAATTTTCAGAGAGGAAACCAGCTACCTCACCAGCCTCAGCTGGGGAGGATTAAGCAGGTGGATTCATGCCTAAGAAGCCCAGCATGTGTGAGTTTGAGCTACAAGGAATCTATTAGCTCTGTGTGTCTGCATAACAAATTGCCCCATGTGGCCCTTTAAAACAATGCTCCATTTACTATCAGTTGCCTTGGTGACAATCTGAGCAGAGCTTCCTCGGGAAGCTGAACTAAGATGGCACCATCTACTCTTTGCAACAACTCAGGATCCTCTCCCAAAACCAAACTCAATTCTTTGGGGCTGCATTTGGATTGAGGTCCCCATGTTCTTGTTGGCTGGATGCCAGAGTCATTCTCCACATGTGGTGGCCACTCATTCCTTAGCAGGTTGTTCCTTCATCCTCAAAGACAGTACAAGTCTCCTGAGCCAGTCAGACGTCTTTCCTTAAATCTCTCTTCCAGAAGGCTCTCGTCTAAGGTGTCCCTGCTTGCTCATATCTCTAGAGCTTTTAGAAATGTGTGTGTGTGTGTGTGTGTGTGTGTGTGTGTGTGTGTGTGTGTGTGTGTGGTGTGTGTGTGTGTGTGTGTATGCGCTTGCATGCATGCATGTATGAGACAACTACCAGGGTTACATTCCCAGCAATGATCTGCTTCACACTGAAGACTGAGAGTGAAAATTACTCCAGGGAACACTAAATTCTGAGAGACAGGAAAGTAATGGGAGCAAATCCCTGGCACGTGTGCAACACACACACACACACACACACACACACACATACACACATACACACACACATACACACACATACACACACACATACACACACATACACACACACATACACACACATACACACACACATACACATACATACACACACATACACACACATACACACACATACACACACATACACACACACATACACACACATACACACATACACACACACATACACACACACATACACACACACATACACACACATACAAACACACATACACACACACATACACACACATACACACACATACACACACATACACACACATACACACACACATACACACACATACACACACATACACACACATACACACACATACACACACATACACACACACACACATACACACACACACACACACAAAGGACCAAAGGACAGCCTGGTAGGGCATTGGCCACGAGGAGAGCTTTTGGGAGCAAATCCAAGTCAAGCAGCCAGGTTTTAGCTCAAACTAATGGTTTTTACTATTTTTGAACTGTGGAATTTTTTTTTGAAACCCATTGTAAAAATTACACATATTTTGTTTACTTTTACAACATTGAATTTCATCTGGGCCTGTCAGTACACTAAGTGATTACTGTTTAATCTTCACACTAGAAAGAAATGTGCGGTTATAGCCAGCATTATTCACAGTTTTACAGGTAAGGAAGGGAAGATGCAGAGTGAGGAAATACAGACCCGTGGTGGGAGTTACTTTTGAACCCTGGAGATTGGGTTCACAACCCTCTGGCACTTGATCTTGGTAGTGGTGTTATATGGGGGAAGGATCAGTCTCCCCACTTGTGATCAAATAGTAAAAACTAAAGTTTTTTAAACAAATTAGCTGGCTGCCACCCCTCCCATAGGGCTTGCCAGTGGCCACTTTGATTTCTCTGACTTCTAAGAGTCCTTTCATGAGAGTTCTATCAACTCAGTTACTCAGTCCAGAACTTTCTTTTAACATATCCTTTGTCTCTGTGCCCCAACTTCAAACAGGCTGCCACTCTGCTGTCTAATTTTCACTGTCTCCAGCTTATATCCTAACTCTACGAGATTCCTATTCCTCATTCACCCACCCATCCCAAACAGGTCATTTTCTACCTATGATACTGCTATCTCTCCCATTACCAACTCCCCAAATCAGACTTGGGAGCATTTGAATATTACATTGGTCTAGTTCACTTGTCCTTCCACGAATGTCATTCAAGCATTATGAGCAATGGGGCTACCCAATCTGGTAACTCGAAGCAAACTTCTATGCACAAGTCATGAGCTTATCACTTCCAAATCTCTTCTCCCAACATCCAGAGCATTTCCTTCCTGGGGCACTTAACGTTCCCCCATTCTGTTATGATAGTATTAATCTTCTAGTTTGGAGGACCCTGGAAAATAGTGGTATCCAAGTTACTCTTCTATTGCCATAAGGAAACAGGATGATCAAGGCAAATTATAAAGCAAAACATTTAATTCGGAACTCATGGTGGATGAATGTTGAGTCTATAACCACCAGGATGAGGAACATGACAGCCAGCAAGCAGGATGCTAGATCAGTAACTGAGCACTTACATCCTTCTCCACAGGTATGAGACAGAGAAAGCTGACTGAAACTTCAAAGCCTGCCCCCAATGACATACCCCACCAATAGGGGCACATCTCCTAGTTCACAAACTAGGGAATCAAGCATTCAAATATAGGAGCCATAGGGACCTTTCTTATCCCAATGGCCACAAGTAGGAACACTCATCTTTCAATCGTCTCCTGAATACAGCTGTCATCTGTATATGAGAAGCCATATATATCAGCAAGTCCTGAATTATCATCCTCCTACAACCTGAAATACAACTACCATCATCCCCAGTTATTAGACTGGTGAACTGACACACAACAGGATGTTAGGTTTTTAATCATCAAAAAAAGGGGATCACATAAAACCCTACAACAGATATACTGACTAGTCCCAGAAACTTTTGATTCTTCTCTACTGTCTTCAGTTACAATTTATTTTATTGTTATATTATTATCCTTATCATCATTATTACTGTTACTGAATCAACAATCTCAATGTGATGTGTCACTTTGAGCTGTGGTTCTTACTAGAGTTAGACATCACAATTTTCCCATGAGCTCTTTTAAAAGGTCAACCCCAGACCTTCTAGAACATAATCTCTGAAGTGGAAGGTTGATATGCCTGCTAGTTCCTTTACTTGCTTAAAATAATGTCTTTCATTATTTTCATACATTTTACTTACATTTATTCCCATCACCTTCTCTTGTACCCTTTCCTTCTGATCTCCATCTTCCCTCAAAATACTGTCTTCTTTATACTTTCATACGAACACACACACACACACAGATATATGCATACATAATATATAATACATATATTTTATAGAGAGAGAAAGAGGGAGGGAGAGAAAAGGAAAGAGAGAGGCAGGGAGAAATTGATTCTGCATACAAAAGAAAATTTGTCTTACTTTCCAATTAGCCTCAATTTTTAAAAATTCCAGAAACTTTTGTCATCTCCCTTTGTTAAAAATCACTAATTCGTGAGGACTCTGGAAAGTCCATCCCTTCTTTAATGTATTAAATTCTACTATAAAGACTTGCTAGGCTACTACTCTCCATTTAAATGCAAATGAACCATTTAATTAATAATATTCGAGAGATTATCACGGTGATACTCCTGTCAGATGGCAAGTCTGCCTCTTGATTAGATCATTTCTCTTCAGAGTTCCAAAATTCCATCGTCCATTCCTGCTTCCACAGCCAGTGCAGCTTCTGCGTGCCATGAGAGCTTTCTGCGTGTCAAATGCATTCATGCTTATGTCATGAGACTCGCGCATAACCAATGACCTAACTCTTGAGAATCTTATAAGCAGATCCAGTTTCCACATTATCTTGGCAATACTTTCATAATCCTCAAACCTCAGTTTCCACATCGGTAAAGGATTCCAAAACATCACTCTCTGGCCCCTCCTTAATGTGCACATGGCCTTTCTCATCCTGCTCGGTGAGTGAAATCCCTGTCAGTGTGTTTGAGTAGCTTTGTAGTAGTAGCTCTTTGGAGTCCTTGAAATCAGGCCATGAAGATAGCTACCCCTGCCTGAAGTCCAATCTGCCCCTCTGTGTACATTCCCCAGGGCCCGGACTGCACAGACTAAAGAGCCTCTAGCACATGCGTATGCGGCTATAAAACATGCCGTAACCTTGGAATCCTGACATCAAAAGGGAGAGCTCCACTGCCTTATAAAAAATGTGGGCTTCTCTAAGCAAACCACTCCAAACGCTGTTGTCTCCACCCCACTGGGAAGCCTGTCACTGCTAATGAGGTTCTTACGGTTCTCACCGCCCATAGCCTCTTCATCTTCCCTGAGATCTCTCTGCCCCTGAGTGTGTCGGAAACAAAATGTCCTGTCTGGTGTCCAGTGCTTAAAAATAACAGACACTGGGTTCCTGCTGCCACATGGAAACTTTACTGCGGGGGCTGCTCAGCACCCCACACTCTGGGTCATGCAAGGGAAGCAGTCAGGGGAACACCAGCACTAAGAAAGGGTTTATCCTACTGTAGGCATTCTCTAATGTCGACTTGATTTTCCATGGGCTAATTTTTCTGAAATACCAACTGCTTAAATGGTGAGAAATGTACTATAAGAAGATACTTTCCATCTATGGAGACAAGGACCTCATTTTTCAAGTAATACTGCCCAAGCTGGAGTGTAAGATTGCTCAAGTCAGTGTTCTGACAGTAGTGGTGTGCTAAATCATTTAAGCGAGGGTAGGCTGTGTGTATCCCCACATGTCCATTTTTAAGCAGGAGAACACTAGAATAAGTCACCCGTTGGCATCTGGAGATATATATATATATATATATATATATATATATATATATATATATATATATATATATATATATATTCCTCTGCTAAAAACTGAGAGTGACACTGTGTTGGCCCAGGAGATCATCAAACCATCTCTTTTTCTTTCTCAATCGGAGAGACAAATGCCTGCCCACCCACCCACTCCACCCGGAGCATGCCAATGCTTTGGTGGGGAAGAAATTTTCCTCCTCTAAGACAGCACACTCTGTCAGTTTCCACTATCCGCAATTCCTTCTGCTCCTCCAGGAGACAGAGTTGTCCTAAACATATTTCTGGAAACGCCACAAACCATTGTTTTTATTAGGGGACTGCAAAGCTTTGTAGTGAGAGGCTTTGTGTTTTATTTGTTTTCCTTCCTCTGCCCCAGCTGTTTTTGTTTTAACAGCATCGGAGGGAAGGTTAAAGTATTCGTGGCCTCTGTTAACCTAGCTCATCTCTCAGGCGGTTAGGGCTGGAAATCTGAAAGGCGAGAATGGCAGCACATAGCTCATTTGCAGGCCTGGGTTCATTCTTAACCACACCTCTACCTTCTGAAGGGGATGAGGCAGATGAGGGGGCTGATCTCAAGTTGAGTGAGCACTTTGGAGCAGAGAACTACCAGGAAAGCAGGTTACCCACACAAAAGGAAAGGAGGATTCGGTTACTACCTAGATATGATATCTAGCTGCTGCTAACTCTCCATTTTTTATTTTCAAATCCAACTTTGGAGTCAAAAAGTAACCAGGTACCTGCCATGAGCACGCACAGCCTTATGGGTAAACTAGCAATAGCACCAGTTTCTGAAATTACTAAATCTCTTTTTGAAAATTCATGCCCAGTGCTATCCCCAGAGTCCACAGTTCAATGGGTCTTGAGTACAGCCTTGGCATGTGGTGATGGATTCTACAACCTCTCCAGGCAAATCCAGGTGACACTGATGCTGCTGAAAACTAGGGAAACAGATTAACTGCCAAGCATGTCCTAGATGCCAGTTGCCATACCGATCAGGTCTCTTGCTTTAGCAGTCTTCATTTCTGCCCCCCCACCCCCCCACCCCCGTCTTCCTGAGATAATCTTATCTTTACCTTGCAGATAACAGTGAGGTTGTTTTAGGGACTAAAGTTATCCAAGTCCAGCTTGATGGCAATTCACTTAACTCCAAAGCCTATTCATTCCCCTCACAACACTCAGCCCCGAGTTTAGCAAAACAAACACATAAATTCTCTAGAAGCCAGTGTTAAAATCATCTCATTCATTTCTTTAGCTGACTGGGGCCTTCTCTGTCTTGTATGGAATCTGCAGCAGGAGAGGCTGAAGCTCTGTAATTAGCAGCTTTGTGTCTTTCAAACAGGATCTGGCTGCAGTGCCCAATCTGCAGAATGCCTGGGTGCTGTCTCGACAGCAACCATTCCTGTGCACAAGGACCCTGCCAAATATTTCTTCTGCTTTTACCAAGCTCTCTTCAAGCACGGATCTCAAAGCACACCATAATTAGTACAATCACCCACATCCTGTCTAGATGAGCAGCGTTTTATATGTACAAATTCCCCTTTGCCCCCAGGCCCTTCAGGAGAATGCAAATGTTTTCAACTTTAAAGAGTGAGGAATAGAGTAATTGAAAGGAGCTGTATCTTGGCCAATACCAAAGACCTCAAAGGCATTTAGAGTTGACCTGTATGAGAAAGCATGGTGACTATAAAATGTGTCGTGGTCGCTTATCAGCCGTAACTGTGCTGATAAGTGGTTCAAAGACAGGAAAGACGGAACAAGAATGACCCTTCCAGTGCTTACAAATCAGATAAACTCAGAACCAAAATTCTGACTGGTTTTATTAAGTTTTCGAAGCTTCTAGAAGTAGTGACGTGGTGACACTCGCTTATGATCCAGTTACTTGAGGTAATTGAGGAAGAGAAGACAGACGGGGCCAATTAAGTAGCAGGGCTGTCCAATGATAGATGAGTCATTGTAGGCAAGTGCAAAGATAATGCCACTGGGAAAAGCAATTTAAATCATCTGTGTACTTCCCAACCAGGAAATCCTCCGAGTCTTTGAGGGGGAATATTTAGGAACCATCAGGCCCAGCCTGATGAAGTCATCTGTTCACCGTGTAGCTAACAATCAACAAAAGTGCTGAGCACACGAGAAGACAGGCCATATGGAACACATTTGGGTGGCTGGGATATGTATCCATGCCTTCTCTCAGTCACCTTCATATCACATCTTACCACGTCCCTCTTCTAGTCTGTTGGCCCATTTTCCCTATTCTATGTTCTTATCTCCCTAGATGTGCAGTTCCAAAGTATAGGTGAATTTTTAAGGCAAATAGCACCCCTCCTAATTTCTACTTTTATACTTCAAAAAGGACACCCCATGTACACATACAAGCTCCCAAAAGACATTTCAGCATATTATAAAGCAATTCTTTTTTAAATGACTTAAGAAGTTGTGACTACTCAGTAGAATTTATACAGATGACCCTGCATATTTACACACAATTGACAAATGTAGAATTGGAGAGCAGAGACATCATTTTTATTGTTGTTCCTTTGGGTTCTCAAAGGGGGGGGGGAAATATATACATGAAAATAAACCATTCTTGCAACTCCCTGTCTCTTTCAATCCAAAGGCCCTCTTAGAATCTCAGAGAAAAGCTTGTTGTCAGTGGTTGTCACATTGAAAAATACCTGGAATATTGTTTCATCTCCTGCATGCTTGCTCTCTCTCTCCTCCCTTTTAGTTCACCCCCCATCACATTTAAATGTTGGGTTCTTCCATCTGTCCACAAGCATCCCTCCTCTTTCTTTGGGCCATTGTCCCTTGCTCTGGCTCATCGCAACTCACTTAGTCCTCTGCCAACCTCCTATGGTACCCGTCATTGCACCACTGCATTGCTTCTCTAACTGGTTGCTCTTCTCTGGTGTTTTTCTACCTAATTACTTATTCACAGTTTAGATCCCAGCCGGGTCATCACTGGAGTCAGGCTACCTTGTTCTTGCTCTAATCTCCCTAGTGTGAACTATCATAGCACCACATAACTTTCCTTTACGATGTTCATTAGAGTTATGGATGTATCTCTATCATCTATAACTATCTCCATCCATATCCATATCTATATCTATCCAATCGGACTGTTTGATTTCACGCCTCCCTTCCCACCAATCACGATCTTTCTCCATTGATGTATAGTTTCCTCTCATTGCTGCCAGAGAACTTTGTCTGTTCTCCACAGCAAGCCATCACTTTTCTTAACCAATGACTGACTCTATCTCATGGATTCTGCTAAAACCTTTTCTCCTCTTCTACTAATACTGTTCTATCAAGTGTTAGTTTTAAGTTTTTCTAATCTAAACTCTACTAGCAAGAAGATATCTATCATCTCTTTGCAAAAATTCCTGTGGCAGTCTATATCATGATTCCCTGACCAATATCCAAATGAACACCCCCTTAGGCCAAGGGAATCTCTACCCCCTGTCTGTGGCCAGGATTAGGAAACTAGAATGCAACAGATGTTTTGTTTTCATATTTTTTTTATTTTTTCTATCATAATCTGCTTACCAGGAAGTAAGAATCTTCCTTGAAACCTGGAGTTAGATAAGGAACAATTACAGAAAAGCGTTGGCAAATGAGGCATTTAACATCCTACCTCTTGATGTTCTACTCAACAAAATCTTCATTCCTCTGTGTATACAGTTGGCATTATTAATCAATTAATGTTAGGTCTCTTTAGAACTAATGATCAAAGAAAATTTGTGAAAGAAGATCTAAATGTATTTGGGGAATGATCCATCTTATCATTCAACACACTGGACAACTAGATAAACAAATGACTTCAGGAGGACAGTCTGCTGGTTCACTTTAATATACATATATATATGTATATATATATGTATATATATACACATACATAATCTTTAGGACCCCACAGCCAAAGTGGAAGGGTTTCACAAGGTCTCCCCTTTACCAGGCTTTGGACTCTTAATCCTCAATGTCTGCCTAACCCTTTACAACACAAGGCCTTCGAGTTCTCCACTTTTTCTATTATAAAATATGGGCATGACTGTGATCAGTTAATATTGTACAGGTAGAAAACATAGCCACCATCTATTCATTATCTTGACAGAACCCTAGTGTTCAGGTTAACAAACCAAATTCCAGAACCCAATTTCTTAGGCTAAATTCTGGCTTGAGTAAGTATTTGCTTTCCCTTAGGTATTATATAAGATTCCAGTACCTACCTTGATATTGTCATAATAAAATAGTAATAGATAAGTTACAAAAGAGTACCTGTCTATAACTGTGATGACATTATATATATATGGATTATAATCATTGTTATTGCTGACATCTTTTCAATATTTATTTAATTCTTTCTGTGTCTCTGTCTCTGTCTGTCTGTCTGTCTGTCTCTCTCTCTCTCTCTCTGTGTGTGTGTGTGTGTGTGTGTGTGTGTGTGTGTGTGTGTGTGTGTGTGTATGGGTAGATCAGAGATTGTTTCTTTCCTTCAACCTTGTGGGATGCAGAGATCAAACTAAGGAAATCAGACTTTTGCCTGTAACCACTGATCCATCTCACCAGCACTCTATTCATATTATTTATTGTGATTGCTGTATCCTGCGTGGTCAAAGTAGTGGCCATCTGTCACTAGAAATATTTGCTCATAGGTGACAGAAAAGATCACTTGCTAGTTCACACAACAAAAAGTCCAAATGATGATCCTAGCTTACCCATGGCTAGATACAAGTGTTTCACTTAAGACATTCACTATCTGTGCCTCAGGTTGTATCACAATCAATAACATTCTTGACAGGTTTCCTTAGCGAGTTGACAAAGATCTAGTTTCTCATTCTTTCCCTTCTGAAACAAAGACTGATATTTCCAAATATTTTTTTCCATCATTGAACCAACAATCAGAAGGATAGAATATTCCAATAGGCCAAATCAATGCAACAAAAGAAGAAGTGTGTCAAGTTTATGCAAATATCATCAGCTACTGGAGGAAAGATGCTGAACCGAAGGTTCCACAGTTCAATCATTTTTCAAGGACCAAGATGACTGCAATCAACATGTTTCCTGAAGTTTTCACCTTTCTTCTCTAGAGAGTTACAAACACTCAGCAGTGATATTCAAAATGTTGAATAACTTGTAAATAACCTTTATCTGAAATAAATGAGCACCTAACTAATAAGAATGGAAGTCAGCTAGAGACAGCCACAACTACAGTAACACATTCCTTCTGAATAGTAACCCTTTGCCAAAGGCTAGTACTGAGTTAACTTCTAGGGCACTTAAATATTGAATCCCATTCGTTCTCATTGAGTAAACACCCTCTAACTCTGGCTTGTTTCTTCGTCTATATCCATTAAGGAAGGACTGATAGAAGCAGATTTCTTCAGAACTTTTTCTTCTCCTTATGAAACTGACACATTACCTACTGCACTAACGAGGTCCCTTTTCTCTTCCTAATTCCCTTCATCATCTTATGTATGTGACCACAGGATTAAGGCACTTTGGATAGAGAATTTTTGTTTGTTTGGTTGGTTTTTTTGGAGCTGGGGCCCGAACCCGGGACCTTGCACTTGCTAGGCAAGCGCTCTACCACTGAGCTAAATCCCAAACCCCCGAGGATTTCTTTTAACTTAACTAAGGCATCAATATGTATGACATAGACACATGTCTTGCCTGTCCTGTTTCAGACCAATGTTGTCTTTACTTTCTGGCTGAGAAAATCAGAGGTCCTTTTTTTCCATCCCCTCTCTAACACTACCAAATGCTTATGAAACAAACCTGGTCTCAGCTGGCCCCATCCTTCGTTGGTGGCATGTTATTTCTTTAAATTGAAGTTAGATAAATTTCCCTTCGATTAGAGACTTAGTCTACTACTTTAATGGGCTGGTTCAGTTTGGATAAAAAATGTTACCAATAACTGATTTGTGTGTGTGTGTGTGTGTGTGTGTGTGTGTGTGTGTGTGTGTGTGTACATACATTTCTTATTACACTCTCTTCTCATGAGTTAATGATTAAAACACTGGGCATAGAGTCTATACAGAAGAGGTACTTGCTCCCACTAGTGCTACAGCACTTAACACACCCTTCTCCCATCTTCTCTCCCAGGCACAACACAGTACTTGTGTCTGATCATCCTATTTCCAACTCCTCTTAGCTGATAAGCAAGCCCACAGGGAGGAAAATGCTTGCCAGGTTGAGCTAACCTTTACTTCCCTCTTCCTGATGGAGACAGAAGGGATTCATGTCTGTGTCCTTTCAGGTGTGCAGAGAATACAGCAACTTAGAGAAAACATAAAATATTTCCGACGGCGACTTATAGAGATGGGATTCATCATCTATGGCAATGACTACTCTCCCGTGGTCCCCGTCCTCCTCTACATGCCTGCTAAAGTGTCGTGAGTATCCACTGACCCTCAGAATCATGCCAATGCCCAGTGTGTCATAACAAAGATGGGATGTTTGATACCATGAGGTTTCTCTGTTCATGAACTAGATTATGTGCTTGGAGAGGTGCTTGAGTTTTGACCTCAGACACGCAGCTTCTCAGAAGCCATCTGCCCAGCATCTTCAGAAGTTTTTCCATGTACCTTGCAGTAAAGGAAACAGGCGCCAAGGCCCACCTCTTTACACCATTTTCAAGCACTGGAAATTTGGGGGAATGGCTTATCTGAATTGTAAGAAAGATGGTCTTGAGCCTCCTTCTAACACGAGACTGTCCCTCCAACACATAACCTCAGTATTGGAGCTTTCTGTTTGACCAACTGCGAGGGTTTGTATATGCTCAGCCCAGGGAGTGGCACGATTAGAAGATATGGCCCTGTTGGAGTAGGTGTGTCACTGTGGATGTAAGCTATAAGACCCTCATCCTAGCTGCCTGTATGTCAGTATTCTGCTAGCAGCCTTCAGATGAAGATATAGAATTCTGAGCTCCTCCTGAGCCTGCCTGGATGCTGCCATGTTCCCTCCTTGATGATAATGGACTGAACCTTGGAGCCTATAAGCCAGCCCCAATTAAATGTTCTCCTTATAAGACATGCCTTGGTCATGGTGTCTGTTCACCGCAGTAAACCCTAACTAAGATACCCATCATCCATCTACCTGAACAGATAGATAATTTAGAATACAAAAAATACCATTAAAAGAATTTGGAGCCTAGCCTGTTGAGAACTCATTCTGAGTAGCAGTAAGTCATAAATTCTCAAAAGACTCATTCTTCTAAACATATCCTTATGTGATTTTTGCCACAGCAAAATATCAAGCAGCTGAAACTTGCATGTGAGTGAGTCATTTAGCAGGCTATACCATCAGCTTCAGTCAACCCTTTGTTCACAGATGTAGGTCAAAGAAACAAAGCACTGAGTGCCCAAGGAGACAGAATACACCAGCATCCTGCTCAGTGCAATGGCGGGAGAGGAATGATAATGGAGATTCTACAGAGCCATTAATCTAACCAGACTCCACCTTCTAAGTTTTGAGGGCACAAAAGAACACATGCACTTATTCAAAAATGACTAGATAAATAGCATACTTGAGAAGGAAGATTTCAAACTTAGAGCATGTCTACCTAATATTTCATCATTAGCTCAAAGGAAGGCACTCAATATAAACTGGTTGAAGTTCACAATGCACGGTAACAGAGGAAGAGCAGTAAGGGGCATGCAGGAAGCTAGAGACCGGAATTAGAATCTCAACAAGTTAGACGACTGAATAGTCCAATGAGGAGTCCATTAATAGTAAAAAAAAAATCACACGTTTTTAATTAAATTTGTTTTTATTCTGATACATAAAATATAAGAACTATATACATTAATAGGGTATCACGTGACATTTTTTCATGGTGAAAATGTTTTTTAAACATTTTTGAGCTTGTAGAGATATATAATATGTCATTTTGATACATAGTCAGGACTGAATTTCAAATGCATTTCAGATTTACTAAGACAGTATATTTCATGTCACAATGATTCGCGATGTTGTAGTAAGAGGTTCTGAATCAGTTTGGGCTCCTCTTCTCCCTTAGAGAATCTTGGACAAGTGAGCCAACAGCTTCTGAATACCAGTTTCCTCCTGATGAAATAAGATATATTAGTGCTCCATTCCTGAGATTAAATACTATAAAGGGCTGAGGATATAATTCAGTCATAGAACAGTTACCTGACACACACGAAATCCTGGCCCCACTCTGCAGTACTGAAGGAAAAGAAAAGGTATCTACAGCATCTGGAATGATGCTTGTCATGTAAGAGTTATTCAAGCCCTGCTGTTGTTAATAACTCGAATCACATTAGTGCTTACTACAGCTCTTGACTCAATGTATTCCATCATTGTCAACTACTAGTACAGCCACTGTGCTAATTAGTAGTAGTTTCAACTGAGAAGACAGTTAAGTTGCCATGGTGGTATGGTTCCCCAAGATAATTGTTGTAGTTAATAAAGAACTCCTGGAAAAGTACTGAACAAACCGTGACTCTGCATTACTTATCCTAGATTGGACCACAAGTCCTGGTTCCCTGCCTTTTATAGTTGTTGTTCAGGAGAAGCTAACATTGCTTATGTTGGTTATATTCTAAATAAGGATTTTTAACCTTTCTAAACACTCACCATGGATGTAGTCATTGCTCCCAGTTTATAAATGGAACTATGAAACTAACAAAGGCTTAGACTTCTTCCTTAGATTCACCCAGGTTGTAATCAGGAACCTAAGAATCCAACGCCATTTTCCTTTGCCCATAGACTGGAGCTCTGAAACCTGCAGCACAGTCTTTCAAGCTTTAGTCTACATCTCATTAAAGCAACACAGAGTGCTGAGCTAACAGTCTTGAATGTTGTCTTTGACAACTCAAATTGCATCAGTCAGCTTGACCAAAAAAAAGGCTATTTAAGGAAACCCAGGCTAGGTGGCATAGAAAGTCGTGGGGTCTATTTGTGGGGACAGTTATCTGAAGGACATTGCCCACCTGCCTGGCACTGCTTCCTTCTATGATGTTCCTTCTGTTGAAAGGTTATATGTAGAGAAGCTTTCAAAACAGGGAGTAAATTGTATGAGCTGGTGTGAGTGCACTTGTTTTCATTTTCACGTTTAAAACCTTTGATGCCAGGGATACACAGAACAGTTGCTAAAATGACTCCCCAATCCCCATCACTTAGGTAAAATCACTGAGTGCACAGCTGTAATCATAACTCTGGGGATACAAGGCAGGCAGATCCTTGGGGCTCCTGGGCCAGTCGATCCCACCAAACTGAAGAGTCTCAGGCCCAGTAAGCTTCAAATTAATAATTAAAAGAGAGGTAATGAAGCTGAAAGGGAGTGGGCAGGATTTGGGAGACATTAAAGTAGGAAGTGTGGGTGGAAATGATGTAAAAACACTATTTATGTATAAAGTTGTCAAATTTCATAATAAAATATATATTGAAAAAAAAGTGGAACAGAATTGGAGAGGACAGTCCAAACCCACCTCTGCTTCCTAGTGCACACATGTCTACATACATGCACATAAACACACAAAGTTTTTAAGAATTCAAAGTTACGATGTTCTTAAAAATGGAGAGTTCTTCATAGTCCTCTACCCATATGAGATTAAAAATAATATCAAGTGTGGTGTAGTTTTGAATATATTGCAACAGTACAATCATCTGTGGTGTTTCGTACAATGTAATTCCTGCCATAAAATGTGGAAATCAGTCTGGCAAGATGGCTCTGCAGGTAAAGACACTTGCACCAAGCCTGATAACCTGAGTTTGATTCCTGGAATACACGTGGTGGAAGGAAAAAAAGACTATAAAATTATGTCCTCTGACCTACATACGTGTGCCATGGCACACATGCCTTCACACATCCACACGAAATAAACAGGTATAAAAAACTCAAGTACACACAGAGAGAGTATAGTACATTCAGCCTGCGGTACAAGGTTTATACTTCCCCTAAATGTCATTGTCACTTGGAAATTTTGGTATGCAAGTTGTTATTGTGCCACATCCACTGCAATGCTAATGTTTATTATTATTATTATTATTATTATTATTATTATTATTATTATTATCATTACTACTACTACTACTACTACTACTACTACTACTACTACTACTACTACTTTATATTCTTGGTAACTTCTAGCCTATGGCAACTCTGATTTCCTTTGAGGGTTACATATCCAGAGACTCATTATATAAAATGTTATCATCTATATTCTCTGAGATAGTCTAAGTTTTAAATTCAGAAATGTTCCTGGGAGGCCCTAGATTATCCTAACGAACAAACGGTTATATAGTTTTTTGCAACATTCTTTGACAAAACTCACTTCCTTTGATACAAAGGGACCCGTGTCAGACTGTGAAATGGTCTTCTGGGAGCCCTGACACCTAGCCTGAGATCATGGGTCAGGTGGCCTGTATCTAGCAATAAAGCACTTGACTTGTTTCTCAGACAATTCTGTGCTCTCATCCTGTGCAGTGCTGTGGGCAGCCTTCCATAGGGTGATCAAGAAGGCAGAAAGAACAGCCCCTGTTTTCAAACTTTCTCAGCTAGAAAGTTTTGCCGCCTTGTAGCCCTCTCGGTAGAAATCAAAGCGGGGATTCTTGCCTTGTCCAAGCCAGAGCGGCAGAAGGATTGTGTGTTCAGTTGATTTTTAGAGTCTCCACTGTTTTATTTGATAATGAATTCTGCACAAGGCAACCAAATAGCAAGGTGGATGAATGGGCGGGCAGTCTGATTCAGTTATCTTTTCTAAAATATGGCTATGCTTCCAGCCTAACATAGTATGCCAGCAAGCACTTAATGCTAAGAACAGACATGAGACCTTGACATCACTGTAGCTAGAGCCACTCAGCAATTAAGATTTCCTGCAGAGGGTGACAGAGCCCAAAGAGAAAAAGAACTTATTGGGGGCAGGAGAGGGTGTTCCTTTTTGATCTGACTTTGGCTTTTAGAGTGAGCGATTTAGAGTCTTTGAGTTTAATATTCTGGGATCGTTACTGATGTTAACTTTGAAATAAACAAAGAGCAGAAGGATGGAAGGAAGAATGGAGGGAAGAAGAGACTTACAGGTTTCTCTACCTCCAAGAGCTTTGTAGTCAGTCCTATGGCTGGCATCCTATAGGCTGCAAGCACCCATGAGGTTCTCTTACCTCATGAATCGCCTCATCCCTTGAGGCCAGACAATAGGTCATTCTGCTTGTACACATCCCCATATGTTTACTCACAAATAAAAAAATAAAAAAGAAAGAGGAGACCTTTGCCAACACTTTCTTCTCATTTGATGTAGCATGTACCCTTCACTTCTGGTGTAGGGATATCAAATCCTGATCTCCAAATTACAGTCACTAAGTATCCCTTCTTGAAATGTCCACAATCAATGCTGCAGTTCAACCTTTTTAAAACACACAGGTTTACATTTAATAAATGTTATTCCCATGTCATTACATTATACTAGCTGTTTCGATTCCTAGTCCATGAACTCTGCAGATCAGGAAGTTCACATCAGTGCAGGATTGTTTCACCAGCATGTCCTGCCCAATACCGAAGGCTCTGTACTGACCGCTATCCAACCACTGTGACAGCTTCCATCTGTGTCCCTTCCTTCACTAGGTAGGAGGGACAACAAGTCATTGTCCTTTCTGTTGACGTGTTGTGTGGAAGAAAGGTTTAATCATCCTTTTCTTAATATCATTTTTAAAAAGAACAACTAAACATATCCTCTTTTTCAGTGGGATAATTCTATCTTCTCTCAGTTAACTTTTTTTCCTCTTTCCCTAAGTGCTTTTGGAAGACTTTTGCTTAAGAAAAAGATTGCGGTGGTGGTCGTTGGATTTCCAGCTACTTCTCTGCCAGAAGGTCGGGCTAGGTTCAGCCTTTCCTCAGCTCATACTCGGGAGATGTTAGACACAGTGAGTATCCATCTACCAACAGAGTGACTACGCCTGCTACCACAGATGCTGAGCAAACACTTTCCCTGAGACATCGTAGGGTTCTCTAGAGCGACTTACAAAAAGAAAACTCAGGACCAATAAAACTCACTGCTAAATGTTTTTAAAGAAACAAACAGACAAACAAATAAACAGAAAGAAACCACTGTGGTGTGCCAGTAATGTCCAACAACATGCCCAAATTAACACAGAGAGAAGAAAATCCATTTACTGAAGACTGGATTAAAGTCAGAATTCTGGTTTCATAGAAAAGCCTGAGTAGTCAAATGTTTTATTTGTCTGCTCTGAAAAGTAAAGCTCATCTTACATGCACCTTAAGGGTTGTGGCCTGGTTTTTTAACAGGTACAAAAGCATCTGTAACAAAATATGAGCTAAATTAAACAATATTTATAGGAAAATGATACTTTTTTATATAATATCAATCACATTTGAGTGAGGAAGTAGTCATTTAAAATGTATTTTATTGTCACTTCGTTCTACGTTTTATACGAATAATATCAGGACACTAAACCATTGCAGTCAGTCTGAAGTTAACTAACCCATAATATGAATGCATTTTTATAAGCAATGATGTGTAAGAATCATATTCAAAACCTGGAACAAAAAGATTAGACAATGTTGACAAGCTAGATTAATAACAAAGTGATGATAATTCCAGACAGAATAAGTTAACCATGAGAAGACACAGGGAACTCTGTGGGAGCAGAAAAGTGAGGTTGATTACTACCGTACTGAATCCTTACAAGGAAAGTGACTTTTCAGATGGGCATTGTTAAGTAACAATTATGAAGCCTCGCTGGGTCTTTCTGACCAGTAGAGCAACATGATCAGTCACGGTGAAGTAAGTGTGACAAGTGGGTTAGAGAGGAAAGAGCTCAGTGAAAGGGACATGAAGTGGAGCCATCTAAACTAAACAAGAGTTGACAAGTGTTTTCCATCCAGTGGTGATGGAAACAACAACAAAGATGAATCTACAACCACACACTATGAATACATGACTTGCCAAGGTTTGACAAGTCATTCAATGGAGGGGAAGCCTGAGCAGAGAGGACCAAGGGTATTTCTCTAGCTCTCCAGGCTTGGCGAGCAGAAGGATGGGCAAATGATACATGAGAAGAAATGGTAAGTATCAGAGTATCCATCTTTAGTGAGAAGGGAGGAATACGGCCAATGCAGACCTGTACACTAAGAGTATGTGCCTCTGCACTGTTGATAACAGTGAAAGCTGATTCTAGAGCTCAGGAAGAGTTGAAAGCCTAGAGCTACTGTAGTTTACAGAACTGTGGATATGTGGAAGCCAAAGATAAAAGACCAAATTGTTGAGACATGAACAACAGTGGTCAGAGGAAAGGCAGACTCTGGGAGAGCACCTACTTCCTGAGACATGGAATTGCAGGATGAAAATAGGTAGAATGTAGGTAGAGCTAAAATTGCCAGGAAGGCTGTATATTCTATAGTACACTAGACACCAAACAGTTTCCAGAAAACAAAAAAAAAAAAAAAAAAGCGGAAAAGCTACCTAAATATAAGAAAGTTCAAATAGGGTAAGAGATGAGAAGAAACTTTTAAACTAGCAATTACTGGGAGCTCGGTGTTCCTCAGAGTGGGCGGTTTTATGAGAATGCAAGGAACAAAAAGGAGAACACAAGGACTAAAAGGGTGAAAAGTATTCTTTGAGCTTGAATTACACACATACACACTACAGTGAGAGAGGGCTGCAGATGCAGGGAGGAGGGTAGAAGGAGAAGCAGATGGGTGAGGGAAGAGATTAAGACAAATACAGAGACAGAACAGGTCGAAAGAGGGGTGAGAGAGAAAGAGCCACGGGAGAGATAGAGAGACAGAGAGATGGCAACCCAGGGAATGGGGCAGAAGAGAGGAGAGAGGCAGAGACAGAAAGAGATAAATAGAGACAGAAACAGAGATAGAGAGACAGTGATTGATAGACAAGGGGGAGGAAAGGGGAGAGGAAGAGATGGGGAGGAGGCAAGAGACAGACAGAGAAGGAAATGAGGGGAGACAGAGGAGATAAATGAGAAGAGACAGAGACAGAGGCAGAGACAGAAAGAGACTGAAAGAGAAAGGAAAGTAGAGAGAGAAAACCAGACAGAGAGACAGAAGGGGAGCGAGGGAAAGAAATGATGGGAGAAATTGAAAGAAAAAAAGAGAGGAGAGAGGGGAGGGGACAGAAGGAAGCTGGAGGAAGGCTTGTACTATTTACACAAGGAAGTAAGAAGACAGCAAGGAGGACACCTTACAAACTGAAAATGAACAGGGAATAAGCTCCAAAAGGTGACAGAAATGAGACGCATAGCAGAGAAGGCATCTTACCCTTTCTAGTCAAAACACCGTTAAGACATCAAATATAGCTAACTGTAATAACCAGACATTGAGCTCACATTTACAAATTCTTCATTGCTATAAAATACCTGGCATGCTAGGAGCACTGCTGTGTCAACTCAAGAGCTACTCTTGAGCTCATACATGCATTTCAGTGTAAACTCGTGAGCCATTATTGAAGATAACATAGAGTGAAACTTGAACCTGTTCAACAGTTAAGGGGCTAAGGTAGCAACTGGACATGAACACTCATAGATTATAAACAACAGTACACAAAAGCAGTCAGAGGGCCGGGGAGATGGTCAGTTGGCAAAGTGCTTGCTGTCTGTCTGCAAGAACTAGGACCTGGGTATGGATTCAAAGCCGTCATGTAAAAAGCTGGGTATAGTAGCATGTGTACCTGCAATCCTAGCACTGGAGAAGCAGAGCTTAGCAGAGCCCTAGAACTTGTTAAATTCGTAACCTTCAGGTTCAGGGAGACCCTGTCTCAACTATTAAAGTGGAGAACAATACAGAAAGTATTGGCCTGGCCTATGCCTTGCCTTCGGGCACATATACATACATTCATGTCTTGGATGTGTGTGAATACATGTGAGTACACATACATGTTCAAAACATCCACAAAGAAAAAGAGAGGGGGGAAGGTATCATTCAGATATCAGGTTGGGAACAGAAAAGAGACAGGCTAGTGTAACAACTTCCTTTTCTGGCTCCTTTGTGACAGCTCTAGCTGTCTTTTTACTCTAGCTCTTTTTACTCTACTTCTGAGGGAAAGATGATAAATACACACCCACCCAGTGGCTTCTCGGTAGTACCTCAGGAGAATATGTGTCTGCTTCCTTAAAATCGCCTCCAGTATAAACCCCATGCAGTAAGAATGTCCTCCCTTCTAACCCCTGTCTCAGAGACACCCATGACTCTACGGTATTCTTCCGTCGTACTTCAGCAAGGACTTTGATACAAAACTGAAATGTGTGTGGCCATGATTCTTTGCGAGTCTAAGTTATGCTATTCTACCAAGTGTAGGAATGGGCATTTTAAAAATGAGTTTTGGGAGGATTGAAGAGGTAGCTATGAAGTTATATGCAAGTCTTAAGATAAAGGAAAGATTTAGATGGGGCAGAGGTCTTAAGTTCCTTTCATCGCATGCCTAAAACAGAACATTCACAATGTTGACCTAGAGCATTCGAGAGGATTATCGTCCGTTACTTCTCTAGAATGCTAATGGAGATTAGCTCAGTTGATAAAATACTTACATGCAAGCATGAGGACCTGAGTTCAGTTCCCAGAACCCACTTTTAAAAAGCTTAGTGTAGCGACATGTGCTGGTAATACGAACACTGGAAAGGCAGACAAGGAGGAATTACTGAAATGGCACTGACCAGCTAGCTTCAGGACAGCAAGAGGCCCTGTCTCAAGAAACAAGACAGATGACTCCTGAATAATGACACCCATGGTTGTTCTCTGGTATCGCACATATGTACACACACCTGCAGGTCTTACAAGCCAAATCCCGATGCTATGGATTTTTGCTGGAAAAACATTACTATGGGTCTTTGGAAAGTTTACCATTAACCTGAGCTCTGCAAAGCAGGCCACTGAGGAGTTGAAAGATAACTTATGGAAGGACATCTCATTGCAGGTTTTGGAAGTTGTTGATAAAATCGGTGATCTCCTGAATGTGAAATATTTCCCATACAAGAAGTCAGGACGGGCTGTACTCTACAATAAGGAGAATTTTGACAATGAAGCAAGCTTTGAAGAGAAGAGCTCTGAACCAGAAGCCTAAGTTTCCTGGCTCTAAATAGAACATAAAGACTACCAGAAAGACCTCCCTCCCTCTTTATCTCAAAAGTAATATAATTGTATTTTACCCCTTCTAAGAACAATTTTATTTTTCAAACAAACTTAATTGAAGAAGGGAAATAATCATTTATTTAATGTCTCAAACTTGCTGCTACAAAGTGAAAGAATATAATTCTAGATTTAAGTTTTCCCTCTTCTTTGCTGTAAATACACACATACGTGCAAATGGTAGTAAGCCTATGTTTTAGCTGCTTTTGGGTCAGGCCTTATCAAGGGCTACAACTAAAATGAAAGGATTTTGATTTTTTACTTGATAATCTTCCTGTGTACCATCTGCACACAAGAAAAAGTGTCAGAGAGGAGCTGGGTCCCTCGTTCCACCCGAAACAGTTCATATGTGTCGTGGGAAGCTCCAGAAAAGGAGAAGACAATGTTGCTTCTGTTTGTCACATTTGGACTTTATCCAAGGACAGGTGTCAAAAGACACAGTTAATGCTTGGGAGAGAATACAGAACTGGCTGGTGGTGAGCAGAGACGTCTTTGAAGTGAGCCTCCTTTTTCCTCTTGATGTTCTCCTACAGCTTTATTGTTAAGCTCTAAGGACTGGAAAGTTCATGTCTCTTGTTTTCTAAAGAGGAGGAAGAAAAGCAATCACAAGCCAGTTTTGGACCTAGACTAAAACTATAAAATTAAAACAACCCAAATGATGCTGGTGCCATGCAGAGGGAGCCTAAAAACGCTTGGCCTTTATTGCTTTAAGGAACATCTTCCCATTTTTCTATTGAATTCTGAGTACATAGTGAAACTCAATTTCCCTTACAACACATTCCCAAATTGCACTTGAAAAAAAGGATTGGTGCATTATTTAAGGTATTTAAAAGTCTCTTTTAAGGCTATACAGATTCAGGTCCAGTGAATCATATCCTCCCTAGCACATCTACTCAGATTTAGTGAGAAGTGGCATTGCACACTTTTATGCAACTATGATTCACCCTCCTCACACACACAAAAATGACACACTCGTCTCTGAAAAATTAGTCCTCGGCTAATTGGTTCTAGTTGGTATGGAAAAAGCCCGTGGAAAAGCTTATCTTTAACAAGCTCCCAGATGGTGCCCAGACTTGGAAACTCCAAAGAGCAGTGGTGACCTTTTAGCCAAGCTTCTGTAACAGTTCGAATGAGTTACAGAACATTCCACTCCATCAAATGACACTGTAAACAAATCACTTCAAAAGAGGTTTGGCTCTGTGTGACACAGATGGGCCCAAGCTTTCATGCTGTGCAGGGAGACAGAAACTCAACCTACAACAAGCAGCGCTGGACAGGCCAACACTGATGCTCAAAGATCATTCAAGAAGAAAGAGATCCTTGTGGGAAGCTTTTTAAAAAGTATAGCCCACTGATGGATTATAATATTTTTAGGGAATCCTGTGGGGCTGGGAAGATGACTTAGCAGTTGAGAGCATTTGCTCTTTCTGAAAGAACGTGAGTTCAGTTCCTAGTGCCCAGGTTGGACTGTTCAGAGCCACCTGTAACTCCAGCTCTGTGGCTATCTGATGGCTCTGGATTCCATGGGCACCAGAACTCACATGAACATGCCCACCACACTCAGACTCACACATATGCACACAGTTAAAATATAATAAAAAATAAGTCATTTTTAAAAAGTGGTTTCCAGTTATAAATGGTGAGAAGCTAAAGGAATGGATGCTGTGGTGAAAGAGAAAAAGAAATGGGTACTATACACACAGCTCGCTGCTCATCTGGAGACCAATCTGATAACTGGATTCCAATCCTTCAAGTGATCTAGTACAGCATTACTTCTGCAGAGAAAATGCATGCCATATAAATGCATAAAGATAGTAATATATGTAGGTCTTTTCTTTTTTAATATGTGCATCAAATGAAGTTGTTCTTAGTAAATCATCTAAAGAAAGTACAGAAATACCTGGAGTTCAAAACAAGAGATGCAAGGTAAAGAGGTAAGAGGAAGATTGTACCCAAGCTTCATCAAGCAGTAAGCATTCCCTTTCTTCTCTAGTTATGTCTGTGATCTTCCTCTACAGTGCCACACCTGCTCTAAGATTTTAAACCACCAGATGGACAGGTATCTTCCTGAGCAAGAATGCCCATGCTTATTTCTTGCATGAAGAAACTTGAGTTCAGTTCACCATAAAGAATTTACACTTCTGCCTAGCATACAGAGCCAAAAGGAGGTTCTTCCTTTTTCCTTAAGCTCTGAGGGTCCTGGAGTAACTTGTTACCTTCCCATACAATTATAAAAAGACTTACTTTTGTCAGGGTCTATAATGAATATACATATAGGAGAAGAAATACAACTCCATTGGAATGCTTCTTGAGTGAGGAGAGACCCTGAATTCATCCATAGCAATATGACTATATATCATATAGAAAGTTGTGAATTTTAAGAAATGCTGATTTTTAGGAAATAAAATTCTCAACCACTAACATTAATTAAGACTGATTTCAACTTCAAAGAAATTATACACTTTTACTAACCAGAGTTTGAGTCTGTTGGGATTAAGGATTCCTGAATTATAGTTTTACATCCCCACCATCTTATGTGTATGGACTCATACACACACATATGCATGGATGCTTTTATTATTCTTTTTAGAAAGGAAGCAAAGCAATCAATAGAGAGATGAGTATCTGACGGAATGATTGAGAGATAGATGTTCTGGAAATCAGCTTTTGGGGAAACAGACGCTGAAGGTTTCAGACTGATGTTTGTAAGGAAGAAAATTTTGTATAATGAAAAAATGTTAAAGACCTATTTCCAATCTTGGTAGAACAGTGTCATAGATACTCAGCCTACTTCCTTTCGACATGTTTCAGTCGGACAGAGACCACAGGTTTAAGAATTTATTAGGAAGCTTGTTAACATGACAAACCATGTGACTCACACCAGACCACCACTGAAACTGATTGCAGTGGTGCCCAGGGGACTGCATTTTAACAAGCCTCTCCAGGTAATTCCAATGGATGCCAGAATTTGTAAAGCATTATTAGAGTTTTTGCTAGACCAGTTGGCTCCTATAACATAGCAGAGAACTTTTCTGATTCTTGTTGATGTTTAAGGGTGTTTATACTAGTAAGCTGAAGTGATTTTAGTCCATGCACTTCCTTTCCCTCTCAATGAGTCACTTTCTAAGGAATGTCTGTTTACAAAAAAAAAAAAAACAAAAAAAAAACAAAAAACAAAAAAAAAAGACCCAACGTTGAGAAAGCCTTCTACAAGATGCCTCTTGACCTCTTTTTCCATTGTAGTTGTTTTCTTTCTCTTTTTCTAACATTGTCCTCCCATCTCTCCATACCTTTAAAAAGAAAAGTCCAACTATTACAGCTTTGCAGTAGAATGTTATTCTTGCCAGCTCTTTGAACATTTGATGTCCCTCTGCATAGGTAGCAGATACATGAAATCTTAGCTCTTGTTTTAAAATCTAAGATCTGATGAATACTTGAACTATCTTGAATACACACTTTGATTTATGACAATCAAAATTTTGAAAATAGTAACAATGTATGTGTAGTCTCTTCTCTTAGAACACCATACCCTGCTGTGTAGTGTTTTGTAAATCAGGAAGAGAGTATTTCCCTGGTGCTGGGATTAAGGATTCCTGAATTAGAATATTTTACAACCCAACCATTTTATGTGCATGTACTCATACACACACATATACATGGATGCTTTTATTATTCTTTTTAGAAAGGAAGCAAAGCAATCAATAGAGAGATGAGTATGTGATGGAATGATTGAGAGATAGATTTTCTGGAAATCAGCTTTTGGGGAAACAAAAAAGAGAGAGTTCATTGATAAAGCATTTCCCATGCAAGCATGAGGCTCATTTGAGCTTACTTACGTAAAAATCCAGCATTTGCATAAAAAACCAAGCATGGTGGCATATGCTCATAATCCTAGCACCAGGAAGGCAAAAGCAGGTAGACTTCTGGAACTTACTGGCCAATCTACCTAGGCTTATTGAGGAGCTCCAGGTCCTAATGAGAGATCTTCTTTCTAAAAATAAGTGTACAGCTCCTGAGGAACAGCACTTAACATTGATCTCTTGCCTACATGTACACATAAACACAAACCCACACATAAACACACACAGTAGACTATTTCTAGGCAAGTACTGTTGCATATCATCTTGTGGTATTATAAAATAAAGCATATAGGTTGTGAACATAATGTTTGTTTCACTGAAACAAATTTGAGATGACCAGTCTCACTTTCTTCTGCCTGTGAAATGTTACTTTAATAAATAAATCACTAAAATTGAGTTATAAAAATCATAAATGTTTTCGTGTTTATGTCATTTTCATGAATCTGGGGTGTGGGGGAGACTGGAGTAGAAAGTTGTGTCTAGGAATTTTACTACAGGCAATTGGTAGAGGTAGATATATCTAGAGAAGCATATGCTTTCATGAGAACCAGTTGTACATAGCTCCTTCTAGATCCTTCAGTGACATCACAATGGGAGCATGGTAGTGGCCATCGTGAGAGAAGTGATACCACAGAAATCAGCAAACACGGGGGCTGGGGATTTAGCTCAGTGGTAGAGCGCTTACCTAGGAAGCGCAAGGCCCTGGGTTCGGTCCCCAGCTCCGAAAAAAAGAACAAAAAAAAAAAAAAAAAAAAAAAAAAAAGAAATCAGCAAACACTACAAATCATGGATCTGACTTTTAAAACTTCAATAGTAGACCACTGAAACCACACTCGACAGTCCAATGAATGTACAGTAGCATGATCATTTTACATTGATTTATAGCACAGACCTCAGTCAAATCCATGTGGAACCATGAAGTTTTGTTGTCCCTTAACACTAACCCAAACTAAAGGAACAAAATGAGCTTTGTGTCGGCCAAACAAAGCTCCCAGGAAGAAGTATAGGATGGGGCATTAGCAAAATGAGTTAATTCTGTTCAGTTGAAGAGGATTCCTCTCACCTATCATTTAAGATTTATTTCTGAGATAGCTACTTAAAATTAATAATGGAAAAAAATAAACAGTAAAATAGACTAGCATGATGAATCCAATCCACCTATCCCCATGCTCTGAGCATTGGCACTTTGTGACTGGGCTTTTTAATACCTCCCCCAAACATACTCTCCCTCGCATTAGATTACTTTAAAGTGAACCCTGGAAATCATTTCATTTCATGACTAAGTATTTCCTGGAGCCCTTTGAAAAGGCAGTGATGTCTTAATTTGTTCCTCCTTTCAACCTCATTAAAATACAACTCTTTGGAATAACGTCAGCATCAACATGAATCAAACATGAGCCCTTGTGGTCTCTATCTCCTTAGCAAGTCATGAATTCCGTGGTTCAAAACTAAGAATCCATTCTGAAATAGGCAAATGATGTCCTGAGAGCTAATCGGCCAATCCTCTTTAGACACAGGGCTAAGCACTTCTACAAACACAGTCAGTCTCCTGGGTATTGTTGTATAAGTTAACAAAAATTTCTTGGAAGGTATTTGGTATTCATGCCCAGAACATAAGGAGGAGTTCTAGGACTCTGATGGTATGGTTATTTTCCTAGGCACGTGCCCTCTTCCTTACAAAGGGGACTTTCTTTAGGGGTTATTTCAGTTAATCTTTGCATATTAGCAAAGGTAATTCAATCAAAAATGAAAGAACAAGTCAAACCAGTTTACTCGTTGGAAAAGGTTGATGCCTATGCCAGTTTGGGATTACGGTACGACTTGTGATTATAATTCTGCTCTCAGCCTTCGATTCAAATGAGGAGCTGAAAGCCAAAATTTGCAAGTCAACTGCACCAAAACCTTATCATCGAAATAAATCAGTAAAATACCTAACAGAAGGTCAGAATAGAAGGAAAAGAGGATTTTTTTTCCTGCAGCATGAAACAGTACAGCCTTTTATTCAGGCCAGATGCTAATTTTTATATCAAAAATATTGATTGAAGGAACTAGTGATTTTGGCTCACACCCAAGTTTATTCAGGATCTTTCTTAATTAGGTTTGGGTCGGCTGCAATGCCCATGGCCAAGGGTAAGTCTGGCTCCAATCACCAAGATGTGTTCTCTACTTCCTCACGGGCCAAGGACTAAGGCAAGGAAATTGCAGCTTCTTTGTTTCTCCAGCCCCAAAGTTTGTTTTTTCCAGATTCAAAGCATGCATGGGGAAAATTTGTAAGGAAGACCAAAAGGAACAGAGTGGTAGTGGATTAAATGTAGTGAGCTCAGTTTACCCTGCATCTTAAAGGTGGTGAGATCGATCTACCCTGCACCATGCCTGAGTCAATACCCATTTGACATAATTCATACAAGTCCTTTTTAAAATGTTACCCACATGAAACATCGATAAATCATGGCCACAAAGTATAGAGAGCTCTAACAAAATGAATTTTCCACAATATGTAAAGTAGCATGTTGTGTGTGTGTGTGTGTGTGTGTGTGTGTGTGCGTGCACGCGTAATTTAATTCTGCTAAAAAATTCTGACAACCTAGAACAAACGAAACTCAAGACGGATGATCAAAAGGTGAATGCTTCACTCCTTCTTTAAATGAGGAAAAAGAATACCCTTGGCAGGGAAGGGAGAGGCAAAGATTAAAACAGAGACTGAAGGAACACCCATTCAGAGCCTGCCCCACGTGTGGCCCATACATATACAGCCACCCAATTAGAGAAGATGGACGAAGCAAAGAAATGCAGACCGACAGGAGCCGGATGTAGATCGCTCCTGAGAGACACAGCCAGAATACAGCAAATACAGAGGCGAATGCCAGCAGCAAACCACTGAACTGAGAATAGGCCCCCGTTGAAGGAATCAGAGAAAGAACTGGAAGAGCTTGAAGGGGCTCGAGACCCCATATGTACAACAATGTCAAGCAACCAGAGCTTCCAGGGACTAAGCCACTACCTAAAGACTATACATGGACTGACCCTGGACTCTGACCCCATAGGTAGCAATGAATATCCTAGTAAGAGCACCAGTGGAAGGGGAAGCCCTGGGTCCTGCTAAGACTGAACCCCCAGTGAACTAGACTATGGGGGGAGGGCGGCAATGGGGGGAGGGTTGGGAGGGGAACACCCATAAGGAAAGGGAGGGGGGAGGGGGATGTTTGCCCGGAAACCGGGAAAGGGAATAACACTTGAAATGTATATAAGAAATACTCAAGTTAATAAAAAAAAAAATTCTGACAAAATAACTATGACTTTTTGACTCTAAAAATGTTCTTAAGTACACATTCAATATAAAAACTTATAAACTATTTTATTAATAAGAAAATCTAATTAGGGCCCACTAAATATTAGATATTTCCTACATAAATGATTATACAACTCCTACATACCCATACACTGTCCAAAAAATTTTTATTATTAAAGTGGATCTATTATATGTAGTAAGATAAAAACTTATTGAGAAAATAAATAGAATTTTTATTACATGATTTATTTACAAGTGCCAAACAGAAGGAAATATGACTGGCTAATTTGCATTAATCAATACAGTACTTTATTATTATAATGATAAAAGTCCAGGGATTTTCAGATATTTGAGGAAAATTAGCAACAGTCAAATGAGTAGCCAAAGTGAAAAGGAAAAACATTCACTGGCAGACACAGACAATTTGAAGAAGGGAGAATTCCCGGATGTTCCAAACACGAACCATGTAGGTTAATCTGATAAAGATACATCCATAAGGATGGGCTGTTTTAAAAGGAAAGAGAGCTCATGAAAATTCAAAATTACCTAGCATTTAAATGTTTAGTGAACATAAATCAAGACAAAACAAAGACGTATATTTACATAGCTCTTAGAATATGAAGCAAGGACAAACAAAGGAAACTGTGAGAGAAGATGTATCAAAAAGGAAAGCAAACATCCATCTGATAAGTTAAAATGGATGAATAGAAAGCATGGAACACAGAAAAGAAAAACAAGTAAAAAAATAAAAGAACCGTTTCCCTGGTGCTGTAACAAAACAAAAAGAACCGGGCTAGTAGGTGCTAAGAGGAAGACTAAAAGGTTCTCACATAACAGGAATTGTTTGCTCCCAAGAATAAACAGAAGGGTTTCAATGTTTATAGCTAGAGAAACAACAAAACGATCGCACATAAAACGGTAGGAGTAACTGGTGTCACTATTGAATGTTACAAGCATGTCCTTCAGACAGTTCATATCAATGTCCCCACCTCTTTATGTTATGTAGAACAACCATTCCTTCCATATGCACCAATGCCACTAGCATTCTATAATCACTTAGAAAAAGTGGCTCTCATTGATGCCCAGTGGCCATTTAAAAGGGATAACCCTTTTTCATATGTATGGTGCCTGCTTGTCTTTTGCACTTTTTTTGTTTGTAGTCTGATACAGTTTGTATTATGAAATCTGATGCTAGAAGACAGGGAAGCAATGTCTGCAGAATTCAATGGGAAATGGCTTTCGATTTAAAATTCTTCATATAGAAATATCTACCTAATAAAAGGAGATAAAATGGGAGCATGCATAAGCATGTGTTTGTGTGTGTGTGTGTGATGTGTGTGTGTGCATGCGCACATACGCATGCAACGTATGTACCAAGAAAATAAAATGCTCTAGACCACTACATTCAGATTTTCACTTATTTTTATGTGTGAACTAAGTTGCCTAAGCCAGCCTAAAATTGACTGTAAATTGAAATATAAAGTTAGGATGGCCAAGAACTTGCATCTTTCTTGCCTCAACTTTCTAAATAGCTGAAATTACTGGCTTCTGGAATCATGCTTAGATTTTTTTTTTGAAATGAATATATTCTTCTTTTTAAAAAAATCACTTACAAATGTTCCAATAAACACTTCTTTTTTGGATTGTTTCTATTAAATTTTTGTATTGGATATATTTCTTTATTTACATTTCAAATGTTATTCCCTTTCCCAGTTTCCGGTCCAAAAGCCTCCATTCCCTCCCTCTCCCCCATAAGGGTGTTCCCCCTACCCATCCCCCCTTACCACCACCACCCCAACATTCCCCTGCACTGGGGGTCCAACCTTGGCAGGACCAAGGGCTTCCCCTTAAACACTTCTAAGATAAAAGAAGACACAGTAGCCAAGAAGCCAAGAGTAGAATTCAGTAAAATGCTATATTCAATGAAAAAGATCCCGCAGAATAATCGAATATAGTTTTTAAAAAAGGGGTGAGGCTATATTTTACTCCAAATGGAGTTCTAATTTGGTATCCCTGGTTATAATTCCTCAGGATCCTCCAAGTCCATGGTATTTCTAGCCTATGGTAAAACCAACCCTCATGCCTTGGTCCCAGCATGCATGGCTGAGGCTCCCATTCTAGTTTATGAAAAGGGAAACGTGGAAGAGACAGCTAGCTATCCCTGCCTGATGGCTGACTTTACTCTGACACTGGACGCGTTTAGAAAGAATAGACCAACCCTGATTCCATGATCTAAAAGGTAATACTCTGGTACCTTGAGATCCAGCTGTTTTTTCCAGTACTGCTGTTAGACCCACTTCATTTACTAATATGAAACATGAAGACCTCTAAGTTCCTTCCATGCTCTATTCACAGAGGCCACACCCAGTCTGTTACCCACAGCTGCACATCCGGAAGTTCATCTTATCTTTCTTTCTCATTACCCTTGGATACGTCCACTGAGTTCCTCAGAAATGCTATAGCTCTGGTCACAGTTTCCAAGATAACTGTCACTTGTGATGCTCACAGCAAAGACACCTTAGAAAAGCTTGTCTGGAGAAGAGGAGGTGGCACTGTATCCATAGTATCTTGGTGACCAGATCCATGAGCGTGTTCTGTCTGGCCCATATGCTCCTTGGGATATGAAAAGAGAGGTGATAGTCTTCTCACCTCTGTGACCTTCCCTCTGCCTCTCAGACTGTCACACCTCATTGCAGGACACTCCTGGGTTTCATTAGTTATGGGGAAAGCAAGCAAAAGGGTATTATTTTCCCGATTGGCTCTCTTAAATTTCACTTTCACAGGGTAATAATCTGGAGTCAGCACTCCAATGAAATGCTAGAAAAGAGAAGCCACAGTCCACTTTACGACTTGTTTACCCATCTGCATCTTCCGTGCACACGTTCCTAGAGTACCCTGCTCCTGGGTTATGACCTTTCAGAGTTTTGCAGCTGGTTCAAAGCTACTCTTCAGTGACAGTTTTAGAGCTAGGAGAAGTAGACACTAAAAAATAACACCACATACAAAAAATGTGCTTCTGCCCTATCCCTGTGAACTGCCTTCCTGTTTTCATCATCTAGCCTTCAGCATGAATATATGAGATTGATAGGACAATAGAATTTATATGTGTTAGGTCATCACTTTGTAGAAGTAAGAATATATAGGTGGATGCTTTCACGGAGTTTCTGCTCCTCATAATCCTATGGGCATGTCAAGGTATTTTGGATTTATACTTCCAAAGTTTATGATGAAACAGATGCTCTATGAAGGGGTAAAACGTAAAACAAGAGAGAAGCAAGTTAAATCCATTTAAGAAATTGTTTAAAAACTCATGCTCATTTTATTCTTGAATTATAAAATACTGCAAAGAGGACAAATCCTTTCTGTATTCTATGATATGTATCATTTCTATGTATAATATTAAAAGTGCATCTCTCTAATGTACAGTCCCATTTCTGAACATTTGTTTCTGAACATTAGTCAAGGGGCAGAAGGGCACAGGTATATTTGTATAAAAGGGGTCATTATGGAATGAGAGGAAACAGCGTAAGAGTCAGAGGAACAGGGAGCTTCTGTTGAGGTCATGTCTTCTGAGAATATCCAAAGCTATACCTAGAACATCTCTCAAACATGGCTGCCTAAACGTTACCTGTGCAAAAGGGACACCAATGGACGTGCTAATATGAACTGTGGGAAAGCTTAGAGCCCTCAACCTTAGCCGAACAACTACAGGCAACCAAGGAAGGCTGAGCATGGGAGAAACAGTCCTCCTCAGAGAAGAGGATCACAATGGGTTATCCAATACTAAATAATCAGCCCTGAAAACATCCATAAAAGTGACATTATATGTACAGTTTTTAAAAAGAGCTCATGAATTCGAAAACGAGCAAGGAGGGGTACATGGGAAGATTTGAAGGAAAGGAAGGAAGGAAGGCAGGCCAGGAAGGCATAATTATAATTTCAAAAGTCTACAAGAACGAGTTTTTTAAAAGTGCATTAAATTCATATATGATAATGAAAGCTGCTATTTTGTACAATATTAATTGTACAATATTAATCTATTTTTAAAAGAAATATCTAAAAGCTTTAGCCATATAAAGTCAGTTCCTGTTAGTACTATGGTCTAAATAATCAGAAATGCTCCCATTACAGAGAGAAATACTAGGGCACCGTCACATTCATATAAATGTGGGGACCTGCAGGAAAGTTAGAAAAGCAGTGGTGGTGGGAAGAAACCGAAAGCTTAAACTGTAGCAGAGGACCTGAAACCCCGCCCTTTGGTCTCCAGAACATGGAGTTTTAATGCCTACATAATGATGAACAATGAGGACTTGGGCCAGTAAAAAGTGAGAAGTTAGTTTCCGGTAATTAATTAATTAAACATAATTAATATGGTGATAAAATGAGGTTTTTTCTGTCTAGACTTTAGATTGAAGGGAGAAAATGAAGCAGCTTGAGAAACCATAACCTTGTCGGTTTAATTTGCAGATATTTATTGCAGAATGTTGGAGAAAATTAATTAATATATAATATGTTCTACGTTGTAATGCAGTTGGAAGACGCAAAAACACGGTGGAGAAATAATCCACAATGAGCTAGAGAAGTAGAAACAGATTTGAAAAATTATCTAGACATCTTCCAATAGACAGGACTGAAAAATTCTACGTATGCAATTGAAGAAAGAAGGATCAGAATTGGTGTGTGAAATAAAACTTAGTAATATAAAGAGATGCTGGAAAACATAATCTTAATAGGTGGCTAAAACAGAAGGTTAGGCTTAGTTTAGTAAAGACTGAGTGCAAGAAACAATCATTCAGAGTGTAATTCAGAGAGCTAAATAGAAAAATTTAAGAGTGTAAGAAAGAAGGAAATATATAAACAAAGACAGCGAAAGGAAATTTTTTGCTAAAAGCTAAATGTTTGAAATAAATGTAAGTTTCTATGAATAGGAGACTTATTTTAGTTTTACTATTTTATTTAAGATTTAATTGGATTTAACTTAAAGTACTTACCTATTATTTGATAGTTATGAAGATACACCTATTACTGTTGACAGTATAATCAGTTTTGCAAACTAAAGATTTAAACTGTACTTAGGGGCTGGGAAGACAGGGCTATCAGAAAAGTGTTTGCTGTGCAAGCATGAGGACCTAGGTCTGATGCCAGAACCCTCCCTCCACGAAAAGAAAGGCCAGACTTGGTGGTGAACTCTTGTGTTCCCAACACTGAGGAAGTAAGGACACAAGGATCACTGGGGCCTTCTGGCCATCTAGTCTACCTAATGAGAGACAGGATGTTGTTCCTGAAGATAAAATCTGAAGTTGTCCTCTGTTGTCCACAGGCACACACACACACACACACACACACACACACACACACACACACACACACACAAGCTTCCACACATGCACACACATTTATATATGTCCATTAAAACTAAAAGGGCCTAAGAGATCATACTATTCTTGCTGAAGATTCAAATTCAGTTCTTAGCATTCACTTAGTTGGGTAACTCACAATGGCCTGTAGCTCCAGCTCTTGTAGATCTGAGAACTTCTTCAGGCTTCCACAGGCACTTGTACTCATGTGCATATACCCATACATATACCGTACTCATGTGCACATACCCATACATATACCGTACTCATGTGCACATACCCATACATATACAGTACTCATGTGCATATACCCATACATATACCATACTCATGTTCATATACCCATACATTTATCCATACTCATGTTCATATAACCATTCATATACTGTACTCATGTGCACATACCCATACATATACCGTACTCATGTGCATATACCCATACATATACTGTACTCATGTGCATATACCTATACATATACTGTACTCATGTGCATATACCCATACATATTCATATAGACATACACATACAATGAAACAATTTTAAAAATCCTTTAAAAAATTAAATGTGTTGATGTAAGTACACAGAGAAAGGTCTAAATTTTCTCTGCATAAGTAGGAAATTGTGTGTGTGTGTGTGTGTGTGTGTGTGCGTGTGTGTGCTCATTTGTGTGTCCCTGTCATTGTGTTTGCATGCACCCATAAATACTTGCACACAAGTATGTATGCAATTATCTGCAATTAGAAAATAAAATTAATTAATCTTATGGAAAACAACTCAAAATGCTGCTTTCAGATTTGCAGCCCTTTTTTAGCCCAAATGGCTGGGTGCTGAGCACGGAGGATTGTAGTTTTGTGCTGCTCATAGTTTTGTGGCTATGTATTCAGAGATAAACGTGTAGAACCCCTAGAGAGTGTTTGGAGCCACGCAGAGTGAAACACGGACCTCAAATATGGAGTAACTCTCACAAAAGAGCTATCATCTGGATTCTGTGGGAGCCCTGGCCAGTTTGTCCCTCCTTAGATCCATCTACTCTGGAGAGACTCCTGTAATTTTATGGGACACTTATTACATTCTGTTAAGGCACTCACAGTTGTACCCAATCCTGATTTGTAGAATGAACATTATTTCCCCGGTGCACTAAGTTCCCCTCATGCTAGAGTCTATCTACGCTATAGGAGGACAAGGGTGGCTATTTTCAGTGTTCAAAGTAGGCAGTCTTCCTGGTAGTCATCACCCCTCCCCTCCCCCGTTGCTTTGGCTAGCTCCTCATGTTCCTTCTGAATCCTTATCCCAGGGGGTGAGGGTCACTCATGAACAGCCAGATGCTTGCAAGAAAGAAACCAATAGGGAAAAAATAAGTTCCAGGTATTAATTCTGCCTGGAATAAGAAGCTTCAAACCCTGCCCTAGGTACCTAAAATGGTGCTGCAGCACCAATGGGTGTCATAAGAGTTTCGTCACTGTGCCTACTAGTCCTTCACCAGTTGTAGTTTTACTTTTAATCTTCAACTGAGGAAAACCCAATCCCTGCTTTTTCTTCCAGCAAGGCTGCTGTCATCTCTAACTTTTCTCAATATTGGAATTCTGAAGTTGCCAGTAAATGCTTGTTAACTCACTTGTTTTACTGTAGTTTTATGGAGTCTGTACTGTTTTCTTTATCCATCTGTCCTTTATGTCTCCTATGATGCTGATGTCACCATGAGGCCAGATTGCTTTCCACACATACAAAGATATCTAAAAATTACACAGCTAAATATTTTCTCATGGATGCATAAAACTTAAAATGAAATAATAAGACCCCCTTGCTTGCTCTCATCTGTTTTACTTTGATGCAATTCACTGGCCATGTGTTTATTAGACCCTGACGATTTAATTGGTGACAACCAATCAAGGCCCATCCCTAAGAACAGGCGCCATTCCACAAAGAGAGCAAACTGCACAGCTGCGCAGAAGGAGAAGTGTGGGCCGGGATGCAGGGAAGGCAGCCAGAATTTCACCAAAGTCCTGCATTGCTTCACCATCTGTGAGCACAGTAGGATTCCTCCTCCTTTATAACATGTGACTAGTAAGCCTTCCTCAGCCACCCCTCAAAGGCCTCATAAGGAGAAAATAAGAATTTACATAGCAGTACTTAATAACCTGTAAAGCGCTGAGCAGTGAAGCAAGCTTCTGGGTGAGCTCCCAGGGCGAGCATTACTCAGTTGCTGGAAGTGACCTATGCAGATGCACCAGGTCTTTCTTAGTCCTAGATGCAGCAATCTGCTGCCAACTGCAGGCACCCAAATCCCTTCGTCTGGAGGTTTTCTCTGGACACCAGCTGAGTGTGAGTCTGTTCATGTGCCTTAAAGGATTAGATGACAGTCATCTTTCCCTAACCCAGGAGCAGCAAGGCTATGGCAGAGATAGCTTAGTGTGTATTTCTCAAGAGCAGAGATCGTTCTGAGACCTGAAATGTGCCTTCACAGATCTGTAGTGGTACAGCATGATGAGGTGCTCATGATCCTTTGCATGAAATATGTATGTATGTATGTATGTATGTATATATATATATATGTATTTTTGTTTTATCATTCCCTCCTCATGTGGTTCCTACCCCTGCTTCTAGGCATCAACACCAAAATCAACTTCTATGCTTCTGTTCTGATCTTGGAGTTGGTTTCTAAAGAATAAAAATAAGGTTGCATATCAAACTAGTCTTGCACAGATAATAGAATGCTGATTGGTTATGAACGTTGTATGCCAGACGATTACTCCAGAATATATCCGACACTTCTTTTTAAGTTATTTCTGAGTGAGTTTTCATTGTCTATGTATAGGGTACCTTTGTTTCTAATTAATTCATTATGTTGCTGGGCTGAGGGTCAGACTTGGCCTGCCTCCAGAGAAAGATAAAACACAAGCAATGGTACCCAGATGTATTTTTCTCAAAGCCCTGTCCTGAAGATAGATAATGCTATTAGAAAGTAGAACCTACAATTAGTATATTTATCAGTAAAATACCCACTAGACTGTGATAAATTTGTGTTTGAAGGTAAAGGAGAAAATATGTTCAAGATGCATTTACTTAGCTCCATTTAAAAAAAGTCCTGCTTCGCCCTGAGTTCATTTCTATTATAACAAGCTATTAAACTATACTGAACTAGCCTTTTAATTTAGGTTCATAAGAAATGATGGCTGATGGTGTTTTTGTGAACATTTCAAAGGTACAATTCAATTTCTAGCAAGAACGCATAGAAATATCATAAAGTGGGTATCTAGTTGTATTTATTGTTGCATTTTATAATTGAATTCTATTTTTGTTAAACCTTTATCTGTTCTAAGATTCAGAAACTTCCTTCTTGCTCTTCCCTCCTCCTGAAGTGTGTGTCTCTAAATGACTAACTTTAGGTAATAGTATATCTTTCTACTACCTAAAATTGTGACTTCACTTGCTACACGTGGATGGGGGAACATGGTGGAAATGCCACATGCATCTGTGCATGTATGCACAGAATATAATGTAGATTCGACTTAGAAGACAATGTGAAAAGGAACTGGTAAGGTAGGGTTTAGTGCAGGTGTGTGTATGTATACATGCTTGCACATGGGGACACAAATATGTGGCTGTAGATGTAAATGGAGGGAAAGGTTCACATTGAGTGTCTCCTTCTATTGCTCTTCACCCTCTCTCTTGAAGCAAAGTTTCCCACTGGACCCAGAAATCACTATTTCAAGATAGCCAAGATAGCCAAATTTCTCTAGCAATAGCTTGTTCTGCCTCCCAAGTGTTAGAATTATAGGCATCTGCCAAGCCAGCTCAGCTATACATGGGGTCTAGAAATCCAAACTCTAGTTTTCATGCTTGAATAGCAAGTGCTTTATTTAGTGAGTCCTCCACCCAGCACACTAATGAGTTTTGAATTGATATATGTTGAAATACTTTGGGGTTATACCGAGTTTAATATTTGTAACCTCATCTCTTTTTTCTTGATATGGCCCCCAGACAGTTTTAAAGTGTGAATGTGGTTCTTATTTGTGGGCAACATCGTATTTCTGCCATTCAATGCAGACCTTAAGTAATTCCCAAACCACCCTTACAGTGTCTTTTGTCATGAAAGCGCTCATCTGTTTCAGGAGTGATACAAATAAATCACCAGTTGTTTATCTATTTAAGTTCCAGGGAGCTTATCCAACAAATTTATTCTTCATTAGTGACTGGCTCAAAGCAGAGTGGAAAGTATAGGTCACAAAATAAGAAGCAGAGAAAATAAAAGTATAAGTGACCAAGGACTGGTGACTCTATGTTTTTGGCATGCTCAATGGATTGATGAACCTTACATGTTCCTGGAAGGACCCGGAGTAATTACACAAAAGAACTACAATGTGTTTCCTGGCCATTGGTGAATTATATTTCATATAATATCATACTAAAAATGTAAGGTTCTTGATTTATCTGGTAAAAAGAATCACCCATCCACCCAGCACATATTCAACTCAGCAAAGACTGCCAGTTCTGGGAAAGTCAGACTCAAAATCAAAAACTAAGATGATCAATTGGGATCAAAAACCCTCTCTAACTGACCATCTACAATGGCAGCAATGATTACAACCATAAAGAAAGGAGAGGTACTGCTTTGGGCTAAAAGAAGTCACCACTGATGGCCGTTTCTGTGCCCCATAACAGCCCTGAATGATCAGCCTCATGTTGTAAGTGATATAATTAAGCTTCAAAGTTGACAACCCCATTGCACTGAATGGGAAAGTTCACACTCTGATCCCTCCTATTACTTTTAGATTTTCCAGTCTGTAGTCAAAGACTTTGTCCAGACAAACTCAAAAACCTACCTCTTTGCTCCAATGAGCTCTGTCCTGTGCAGAAAGAGAACAGCCGTGGCTGGTCAAGAGCAGTGCTCTATGTAACATATATGATGAAGTCCTCATTCCCTGCTTGCTTTCTAAAAATCAAGATTCTTATCGTCAAAGAAGAAGAAGGTCGTGTAGTTTTCAATTTGTTTCGAATTTCTGGGGTTCAAATTCTATCCTAGCCAATAACTTATCAAGAAGCTTTTAAATAATCTTAACCCCTTTGCGTTCCTAATTCCTGATTTGACTAAAAAATACATTGGTTACAATGAAGGAAACAAAACAGGGTTTTACTTGTATGCATCTGCCATTGTAATTATGGCCTCCCTAAGACGGAAAGTATTTCAAAAGAAAAATTTTAGGCTTGCCATCTATCCTGAATAAAGGGAACAAATCCTTTTTAGAGTTTTGACCAGTTGCTATTAGGAGCCTGGAAATTTTCATCCTGTCATTTTAATATTAGTCTCTGCATAATAAACATTTTAGTTGCTTGGGAATGCCTACATGTTTTAAGTGCAAGAAGAGCATCATCAGTCGAAACTGTTATAAACACGTACCACAGGCTAGGAGGCTTGCAAACACAAGGATTTATTTCTCCAGCGTTGAAGGCTAAAAATCCACAGTAGCACTGCTTTCTAGTTTTCATAAAGACCCTGTTCCAGGGTATAGACTGCCAACTTCTCATTATATTAAAGTAGGAAATGAAAGAAAGATAGAAAAGACAAGAAGGAAAGAAGAGAGAGAAAACATTAAGTTCCCTGTGCACATCCTGTTCCCCATTTCACAGTACTGGAAACTGAAAGCCAGGGGACAGTATGTGCCAGGCAAGTGAGAAAAATCTTTAGTCCTGGGTGTCCCTTTTCCAAAAATACAAATCCTCAGAGTTCTTCCCTCATGAGCCAATTGCCACCAAAGTCCCGACTAATAGCATCACATGGAGGACATATACAATGCCACATGAATGGAGAAGAGAATACATGCACGCGACCCATTCACAAATTGCAAGCATTTAATATTACAGATACCTGCTTGACCAAATTTAAATGAATACTTATTTATGATTTCTACACCGTTCACAGTCTTTATTATTACTCCTGTTTTTTGCTTTTGTTTTTATAAATGGTTTCTATCTGCGTAACAACAGGGCATAAATTATTCTATACCTCTATCAACTTCTCCTTTGAATTCATCCCCAACCCTAACCAGTCCATCAGCCTAAACCTAAATCTTTCCTAACCCTAATTCTACACTAACCCAACTCTAATCTTAACACTAGTCCAACCATAACATTCACCCAACCCCAACCCTAACACAAATGCTAACCTTAACTCTAGAAATACACAATGTATTACATTTTCATGCATTCATGCATTGAGTATAAAAGACCTGGATCCTGCACTCACAAGACTGCTCTAGTGAGAGAGAAAAACAAGCCTGTTTGTTTCATCTCTGTATTTAACTCAATGCTCCTTGACAGGAAGGACCGCTTTCCATCTTATGGCACAGAGACTATCAGAAATGCTTCTGAAGGGGTGAATAGATAGTTTATTGGTTACAAGTGCTTGTTGCTCTTGCAGAAGACTTCAGGTCAATTCCCAGCCCCCACATAGTAGCTCACCACTATCTGTAATCTCAATTCTAGGGGATCCAATGTCCTCATCTGGCCTCTGAGAGCACCAGAAGTGCATATGTTACACATATTACATGTAGGCAAAGATACTTGTATACATAAAATAAAATAAATCTTTAAAAATAATTTAAGGTACTACCTCTGAAAATGGCCAATAACTGATAAATGGATTTTCCAACTACATTCGAAACTGACTTTGCATATAAGCCTCTAGGACTGACAGTTGAGATTCTCAGGGAAAATGCTATCTATTGGCACTGGAGTTCCCATCATCTCTGCTTTGTGTCCAGTGATGGGTTTCTGTGACAGTCTTAATTTGTTATAAAGAAAAGCTTCATTGAGGAGGGATGATAGCTCCCCTTATCTGTGGATAAAAGGATAAGGTTTAGAATGTAGTTAGGAATTATACTCATCTATCAAAGTGGTGGCAATAGATTCTCTTCTACAATCCATAAACTCACTACGACTGGAGAATTGGCTAGGTTTCCAGTACAAGGTATGATTTTCCTCCTATGTAGTGAACCCATAAGTCCAATTAGACAGCTGTTGGTTAACACCAACATGAGAGTGCCTCTCACTGCGCCTTTAGATATCCTGACATCTGACTACTGTTGGGGTTCACAGGTGTTACAGCTTGGTAGAACTGCTTCCCTCCATCAGCAGATTGCACAGTTCTCTCTGACTGGAGGAAGCTATACCAAAGGAGGCTTTCAGATTAGATCCAGCTTGAATCATCCAAGTCCCTTGTCTCTCATGTCATAAGCATTCATTTTCTTCTGCAATAGGGACTTAACCTTCAACTTCTACGAGGCAACCCAGGGTAACAACAAGATCCTGTATTGTTTGGAGCACTCGAATTGCCTTGACAATGACTCAAAAGGAGGTCTCTCATGCCTGGAACTTGGAGTTTTGTTAGTGTATAGTTCTTGTCAGCCCCAGTTGCAACATAACTTCATTTAGGACAGAAAGATAGATAGATAGATAGATAGATAGATAGATAGATAGATAGATAGATAGATAGATAAATTATATATACATAATGTTAGATAAATATAAAACTAATATGATTCCTTAAGGCTTTATCCAACAACCTTGGTGTTATTTGTCCATCCTCCCTCCTTATCCTTCAGTATTGACCTTCTTCCCTCCCTCCCCAGTTGATGTTCCCTCCCTGTTCTTAGATACATCTGCAGCACAGCTCCTGCCTCTATGACTCAGAGAATTACCACAGAAGAGTGGCTGGAAAGATTGTAAAAGCTAAACTATCAGGAAGTCTACTGTGAGACTTTCTCCTAGTAACGGCTTCATAAACAAGACAGGAACAATGAGAATATCAATAGACAATCTAATGCAAATTGGGGAGGAATCTTGGGGAGCCCTACTTCTAGACAGAAGACTGCAGGAAACTAATGATTGCTGAGCGAGGAGGATTAACCTCTCCCAGGAATGAGCTCCATTGTTGGGTAATCTATACAAAGTGGTCAGCCCTGGAACCACCTATAAATAACAGAAACGGACTCAGTAGATGGTAATTTTGAGCATACATATAACATATAAATATATACGTAACAAAAATAATCCAAGAAAAAGAGGCTATAAATCTGAGAGAGACGTGGGAGACTTGGAAAGATTGGAGAGCTGGAACATAGGAGAGCCTTGGGGCAGGAAAGGGAAGGCTGAAGTGATATAATTACATTTTAATTATAAATATTTTAAAAATAAAATTGGAACACACACGTTATTTGCTTGAGATGGAAAAACAGTGAAACAGGCAGAGCCTATATTCAAGCAGCTGCGTGGCCTGGACCAAGAGTCTAGAAAGTAAAAGCCAAGCTATTGTTGTTCCTTTATGTCAGGAATTCTATCTCGCTGAAGGTGTTCTGCACTGGGAACCCCCTGTTTTGATAGCATCCTTCCTGCACTGTTACAGGAGCCCCATCTAAATCACTTAGAGATACCCATTTTCACAGCAATGAAACTCAGCAAACAGGTGAGGGTAGCTCTAGAAATTCATTGCAGATAAAGTTTCCCTCTTCAAAAAGACTCTAAATACCAGGTACCGAAGTTAAATCAGGAACAGATAAACCAGTTAAACAACCCCATAACTCCTAAGGAAATAGAAGCAGTCATTAAAGGTCTCCAAACCAAAAAGAGCCCAGGTCCAGACGGGTTTAGTGCAGAATTCTATCAAACCTTCATAGAAGACCTCATACCAATATTATCCAAACTATTCCACAAAATTGAAACAGATGGAGCACTACCGAATTCCTTCTACGAAGCCACAATTACTCTTATACCTAAACCACACAAAGACACAACAAAGAAAGAGAACTTCAGACCAATTTCCCTTATGAATATCGACGCAAAAATACTCAATAAAATTCTGGCAAACCGAATTCAAGAGCACATCAAAACAATCATCCACCATGATCAAGTAGGCTTCATCCCAGGCATGCAGGGATGGTTTAATATACGGAAAACCATCAACGTGATCCATTATATAAACAAACTGAAAGAACAGAACCACATGATCATTTCATTAGATGCTGAGAAAGCATTTGACAAAATTCAACACCCCTTCATGATAAAAGTCCTGGAAAGAATAGGAATTCAAGGCCCATACCTAAACATAGTAAAAGCCATATACAGCAAACCAGTTGCTAACATTAAACTAAATGGAGAGAAACTTGAAGCAATCCCACTAAAATCAGGGACTAGACAAGGCTGCCCACTCTCTCCCTACTTATTCAATATAGTTCTTGAAGTTCTAGCCAGAGCAATCAGACAACAAAAGGAGATCAAAGGGATACAGATCGGAAAAGAAGAGGTCAAAATATCACTATTTGCAGATGACATGATAGTATATTTAAGTGATCCCAAAAGTTCCACCAGAGAACTACTAAAGCTGATAAACAACTTCAGCAAAGTGGCTGGGTATAAAATTAACTCAAATAAATCAGTTGGCTTCCTCTATACAAAAGAGAAACAAGCCGAGAAAGAAATTAGGGAAACGACACCCTTCATAATAGACCCAAATAATATAAAGTACCTCGGTGTGACTTTAACCAAGCAAGTAAAAGATCTGTACAATAAGAACTTCAAGACACTGAGGAAAGAAATTGAAGAAGACCTCAGAAGATGGAAAGATCTCCCATGCTCATGGATTGGCAGGATTAATTTAGTAAAAATGGCCATTTTACCAAAAGCAATCTACATATTCAATGCAATCCCCATCAAAATACCAATCCAATTCTTCAAAGAGTTAGACAGAAAAATTTGCAAATTCATCTGGAATAACAAAAAACCCAGGATAGCTAAAGCTATCCTCAACAATAAAAGGACTTCAGGGGGAATCACTATCCCTGAACTCAAGCAGTATTACAGAGCAATAGTGATAAAAACTGCATGGTATTGGTACAGAGACAGACAGATAGACCAATGGAATAGAATTGAAGACCCAGAAATGAACCCACACACCTATGGTCACTTGATTTTTGACAAAGGAGCCAAAACCATCCAATGGAAAAAAGATAGCATTTTCAGCAAATGGTGCTGGTTCAACTGGAGGGCAACATGTAGAAGAATGCAGATCGATCCATGCTTATCACCCTGTACAAAGCTTAAGTCCAAGTGGATCAAGGACCTCCACATCAAACCAGACACACTCAAACTAATAGAAGAAAAACTAGGGAAGCATCTGGAACACATGGGCACTGGAAAAAATTTCCTAAACAAAACACCAATGGCTTACGCTCTAAGATCAAGAATCGACAAATGGGATCTCATAAAACTGCAAAGCTTCTGTAAGGCAAAGGACACTGTGGTTAGGACAAAACGACAACCAACAGATTGGGAAAAGATCTTTACCAATCCTACAACAGATAGAGGCCTTATATCCAAAATATACAAAGAACTCAAGAAGTTAGACCGCAGGGAAACAAATAACCCTATTAAAAAATGGGGTTCAGAGCTAAACAAAGAATTCACAGCTGAGGAATGCCGAATGGCTGAGAAACACCTAAAGAAATGTTCAACATCTTTAGTCATAAGGGAAATGCAAATCAAAACAACCCTGAGATTTCACCTCACACCAGTGAGAATGGCTAAGATCAAAAACTCAGGTGACAGCAGATGCTGGCGAGGATGTGGAGAAAGAGGAACACTCCTCCATTGTTGGTGGGATTGCAGACTGGTAAAACCATTCTGGAAATCAGTCTGGAGGTTCCTCAGAAAATTGGACATTGAACTGCCTGAGGATCCAGCTATACCTCTCTTGGGCATATACCCAAAAGATGCCTCAACATATAAAAGAGACACGTGCTCCACTATGTTCATCGCATCCTTATTTATAATAGCCAGAAGCTGGAAAGAACCCAGATGCCCTTCAACAGAGGAATGGATACAGAAAATGTGGTACATCTACACAATGGAATATTACTCAGCTATCAAAAACAACGACTTTATGAAATTCGTAGGCAAATGGTTGGAACTGGAAAATATCATCCTGAGTGAGCTAACCCAATCACAGAAAGACATACATGGTATGCACTCATTGATAAGTGGCTATTAGCCCAAATGCTTGAATTACCCTAGATCGCTAGAACAAACGAAACTCAAGATGGATGATCAAAATGTGAATGCTTCACTCCTTCTTTAAATGAGGAAAAAGAATACCCTTGGCTGGGAAGGGAGAGGCAAAGATTAAAACAGAGACTGAAGGAACACCCATTCAGAGCCTGCCCCACAGGTGGCCCATACATATACAGCCACCCAATTGGACAAGATGGATGAAGCAAAGAAGTGCAGACCGACAGGAGCCGGATGTTGATCGCTCCTGAGAGACACAGCCAGAATACAGCAAATACAGAGGCGAATGCCAGCAGCAAACCACTGAACTGAGAATAGGTCCCCTGTTGAAGGAATCAGAGAAAGAACTGGAAGAGCTTGAAGGGGCTCGAGACCCCAAAAGTACAACAATGTCAAGCAACCAGAGCTTCCAGGGACTAAGCCACTACCTAAATACTATACATGGACTGACCCTGGACTCTGACCCCATAGGTAGCAATGAATATCCTAGTAAGAGCACCAGTGGAAGGGTGAAGTCCTGGGTCCTGCTAAGACTGAACCCCCAGTGAACTAGACTATGGGGGGAGGGCGGCAATGGGGGGAGGGTTGGGAGGGGGACACCCATAAGGAAGGGGAGGGGGGAGGGGGATGTTTGCCCGGAAACCGGGAAAGGGAATAACACTTGAAATGTATATAAGAAATACTCAAGTTAATAATAAAAAAAAAATAATAAAAAAAAATTAAAAAAAAAAAACCAGAGACTAAAGGAACACCCATTCAGAGCCTGCCCCACATGTGGCCCATACATATACAGCCATCCAATTAGACAAGATGGATGAAGCAAAGAAGTGCAGACCGACAGGAGCCGGATGTAGATCGCTCCTGAGAGACACAGCCAGAATACAGCAAATACAGAGGCGAATGCCAACAGCAAACCACTGAACTGAGAATAGGACCCCCGTTGAAGGAATCAGAGAAAGAACTGGAAGAGCTTGAAGGGGCTCGAGACCCCATATGTACAACAATGTCAAGCAACCAGAGCTTCCAGGGACTAAGCCACTACCTAAAGACTATACATGGACTGACCCTGGACTCTGACCTCATAGGTAGCAATGAATATCCTAGTAAGAGCACCAGTGGAAGGGGAAGCCCTGGGTCCTGCTAAGACTGAACCCCCAGTGAACTAGACTGGTGGGGGGAGGGCGGCAATGGGGGGAGGGTTGGGAGGGGAACACCCATAAGGAAGGGGAGGGGGGAGGGGGATGTTTGCCCGGAAACCAAAGAATTATTATTAAGTATTAAATAAATTTAAAAAAAAAAAAGAGGATCCCCAACAACAACAACAACAACAAAAAAAAAAAAAAAAGAGAGACTCTAAGTAAAAAAACCAGCAAAATTTCTCTCAGAACACATTAATATGAGTCTTTTTTCCTAAACTTAAGAGATGGATTTTTTTTTTTACCTTTGTTCAGTGCTAGGGAGCAAGCCCCCAGCATCCTGTGAGCGCTTAGCAAGTACTCTAGCACTTACCTAAGGCCCAACCTTGCCTTTTTGAGACAGGGTCCCACTACATTGCCCAAGCTGGCCTCCAACTTGGACTCATTCTGCCTCCACCTCCTGTCAGGTTAAGCTGCACTTCTCCTAAACCAATAACACCAGGAATGTCTCTTCTGCTGCAATTAACCTTAAATTGTTTCCTGGAGTTAATCAATCTCACGGACAATTAATAATCCTTGGTAACTCAAGAATCATCACTGTCAGTCTCCCAGCCTCGCTTTTAAATGGTTCCCTCTGAGGCTTTCTGGCTCCCTCTGTCCTGCTAAGGAAGTTGTGGAGTGCCATATTTGAGGCTGGTGAAAAGCACCATTCATAACCAGTTTGAGTCACTTTGAAAAAAATCGTTCTCGATCCATCTAAATCTAGCACATAGAGTAAAAAATAAATAAATAAAACCGAAAAGCATCGATAAAGTAATCAAAGAAGGAGAGTGCTGTTTGGGGTGAATTTGTCCTGATTTAGATTCTGTTACCCATGGCAGCGCCAGTGCCACATATCCCGATGAGGGGGAGGAGCTAGACTGAGGCTTCATTAGCCATAATGATAATTGCGTTCCATTTTCAAAGAGGCTATTATCCCCAAGGCTTGAAGTGTGCTATAAACATTAATTAATTTAAGCTCTGGGTAGCCCGGTACCATTCTGCCTTTTGTAAAGAAGAGTAAACAGAAGTGAGCAGTGATCAAAAGTTAAGTGGTTTCCCAGGGCTCATTCAGTCAGCCGGTATAGCTAGCTGTAAACAAAACCCAACCTGAATGACAACCCCAGTGGCCATCAATGGCCCAGGAGGCCAGCAGCAGAGCAGAGGGAAGGAGGACATAGCTATATTTTAACCAGACTTGGAATAAATTTCACTTATTGTATTTAATAGTGAGCAAACTCTGTGACCCGACCAATAAAAAGGACCACCCCTGTGGCTAACAACTACCTCCTCTTTCCAGCTTTTTCTTTTATTGGTTATTTTATGTATTTACGTTTCAAATGTTATCCCCTTCCCCCTCCCATCCCCCCATTCCCTTTCCCTTCTCCTCCCTCTCCTCCTGCTTCTATGGAGATGCTCCCACTCCCACCCACCCACTACCACCTCAACACCCTAGCATTCCCGTACACTGGGGAAAAGAGCCTTCACAGAACCAAGGGTTTCTCTTCCTATCGGACAATGCCATCCTCTGCTACATATGCGGCTGGAGCCTTGGGTCCCTCCATGTCTACTCATTGGTTGGTGGTGTAGTCCCTGGAAGCTCTGTGGGGTCTGGTTGGTTGATGTTGTGTTCTTTCTATGGGGTTGCAAATCCCTTCAGCTCCTCAGTCCTTTCTCTAACTCCTCCACGCTCTGTCTGATGGTTTGCTGCAAGCATCCTCATCTGTATCAGTAAGGCTCTGGCAGAACCTCTTAGGAGGCATCCATATCAGGCTCCTGTTAACAAGCACTTGTTGGCATCAGCAATAGGGTCTGGGTTTGGTAGCTGCATATGGGATGGATTCCCAGGTGGGGCAGTCTCTGGATGACCTTTTCTTCGGTCCCTGCTCCACTCTTTGTCCCTGTATTTCCTCCTGTGAGTATTTTATTCTCCCTTCTAAGAAGGACTGAAGCATCCACATTTTGGTCTTCCTTCTTCTTGATCATGGTCTGTGAATTGTTTCTTGGATATTCTGAGCTTTGAGGCTAATTTCCACTTATCAGTGAGTAGATACTATGTGTGTTTGTTTTTGATTGGGTTACCTCACTCAGGATGATATTTTCTAATTCCATCCATTTGCCTAAGAACTTCATGTAGTCATAAATTTTAATAGCTGAGTAGTTCTCCATTGTGTAGATGTACCACATTTTCTGTGTCCATTCCTCTGTTGAAGGGCATCTGGGTTCTTTCCAGCTTCTGGCTATTATAAATAAGGCTGCGATGAACATAGTGGAGCATGTGTCCTTGTTATATGTTGAAGTATCTTTTGAGTGTGTGCCCAAGAGTGGTATAGCTAGGTCCTCAGGTAATACTATGTCCAATTTTCTGAGGAACCACCAGACTGATTTCCAGAATGGTTGTACCAGTCTGCAATCCCACCAACAATGGGGAAGTGTTCCTCTTTCTCCACATTCTTTTTAAAGCAAAACTTCTCAAACTTGAATCTGCATCCACATCACCTGGGAGTCTTGTTCACCAACAGATCTGGAGTCAGCATATTGGTGATAAGAGTCTTCGTAGAAGCATGCACCTGACCATGCCGATGTTGCTGGTGAATGCCTTGTGTGACAACTTCCTGTGTTGTTTTCCTTCTTGCTAGGTTTTTCTCTATCCAACACTGTTGTGCTTGACTTTTTCCAGTACCCATGTGCTATAGTTTTATGCCTCCTACCCCTTCAAGATTGGTGTATCATATTTATAGCAGGGAGAAGATCCTCAGAGCTCAGTTCTAGGAGCTTTGACCTTATTTGGAATTTAGAGACAGAGTTGCAAGCATAATGTGCTCCTACTATCAGGCTGAGATCTGGCTCACCTGCCCTTTGATCCCAGCATGGAGACTGCCAGTCCTTTGAGGAGCTCTGCCTTGGCTCTTCCGACAAAATGCACAACGGGAATTTCACTTTGTGATATTTATTATACAATATAAGTATTTTTAGTATTTCTTGGTCTTTCCCTTAAAGAGGAAGCACTCAATTAAAAAGAAGCATCAGCGAGTACAAAAATTTGTATTGTTTGAGTAATGAGCAAATATGATTAAGAAACAAAGCATGGGTTGCATTTAAACAATCTCAAGGCACAAAGATGGGAAAATATTTAATCAGACAGTCATGATTCTCCTTTTTTTTTTCCTACATGAAGATCAGTCTGAGCATTTAAAAACATTTGAGTAAAATTTTCCAGTTTTTCACCATAAACAAATTTACCAAGGACAGAGTTATCTATAACAGATGCAGCTAATTGGGTCGGGAATTTAGCTCAGTGGTAGAGTGCTTGCTTGCCTAGCAAGCGCAAGGCCCTGGGTTCGGTCCTTAGCTCTGGGGAAAAAAACAAAAACAAAATAACAAACAGATACAGGTAGTTGTCCAAGATCTAGAGTTGGATTGAGCTCAGAAAAACTAATAGTCTAGTTTATCATCACATGCACAGAGGTAAGAGCTTTCAGGGAGACCCCATTGAAGAATGGGGTGGACCCTTTTAGGACACACTGAGCCTAGAATTTCCCAAGCAAGGAGAGAATGGTGCCAGATGAGTGGAGCCTACTCTCCCAAACAGAGAAATTCTTGGTTATCCTTAGAGACTCATTATTACACTACACAAGCAAGGGAGACGCTGGAGAGGACCAGAGCATCGAGGGAACTGGTAAGAGATGGCAAAGACCTGACTTGAGTGGCCAGTCAAGGGACAAGACGATGATGAATTCCAATTCTCTCTAGAAGCAAAGAATGATGAAAACTTGCTCATAGATGAGCTGCACAGGGTGTAGAACTGCTACTTAGTGTTTTACACATCATAATTGTTAGCACAAATCTTTAAACACTGCCAATCAATTTTAAAATAAGACCCATAGTGCCTGACTAGTATAAAAGTTCTCCACATGCTGCTTATGCTACTAAAAGCACAAATGTCTATGTGAAAAGGAAGACAATGAGAAGAAGAAATACAACCAGATATTTCACTCAGAACTATCTCACCCAGATGTGTTTAACCTTCTCTGAAAACATAAACTGTAAAAACTCAAACATGAAGAAAACTTGGGAGGATGCAGTACAAAATGATAGCTCGTTAATAAGTGTTGAAGCTGTCCTCTATTCCTGACCAAAGTCTGCCTGCAGCTCTGATCCAGACAGACACATGCTGACCAATATCCAGTAACAGTTGGCTCTCAAAAGTCATGACACCACCACTATTTCACTGACACACAGGACTGTGTGTTGACTAGGTTTCTTTGGACCCCCCTCAGCAAATGAAAGTATCAAGCTTCCTCTTGCTTTCTAGAAAAGGTTTGTCTTACCAGAAGTTTTACAGATAGCTCCTAGCCAAATTGTACACACAGCAACTAGCCCTGATATGCTGGACGAATGTGTCGCGTGTTGAGGTCATGGTTTCAGACTCATTCACATTAATTCAGATTCATGCACACAACAGCCAGAAGAAACTATTATGACCCCCAGTTCGTGAGGAGAACTGCAGTAAAGAGGATGTTTGGACATTGATAATGCTACTTTGAACCCTCTCTGTAAAGTCTGTAGATAAAATAACAGTAATATTTCTTAACTGTGCTTTTATCTGGATCTGCAATACAAACACCCATTTCACTGTTTATGAACAAGGCTTTATTAGGCTCTTGTAAAGCTACTGGGAGAATTTACACTTTCACCTGCCTCACAGCACCTGGGGTAATCATCCATTTTAATCACGTGTGTCTTTATCGATAAAACTGATCGCACCATGACAATGTAGTTATTTGACTCAGCTAAGGTGGAAAACAGCTATGGGTTTAATTAGGAGCAATTTAACATACATTTTTATAACTGATGCCTATTTCTCTTCATGCCACAACTTGCAGGGAATTAAGTTATAAAAATAGTTTACATGCCTATAAAGACTGCAAGCTCTACTCAATTGAAAACAAAGAAAGTAATTTGTACTGTCAAACCATCTTCTTAAACTTCAGATGAGGGATGGGGGGGTGGGGCGGAGGAGCTGGGAGGTTCAGAGTAAAAGATAAAAAAGTCTGTAAGGACAAGCTCACCTTTTGAAACAAGTTTTGACCCAATGCCTTAAACTCAGTTTGAAGCTACAATAAATGAAGTCTCCAACAGTTGAAAACTTGCAAGCGGGCGTACACAGCTTCCCAAGCCTCTTCCCAAGAGACTTACGACTGCTCTAAGATATGTAAGAGTCCTCATGAATATAATAACTCAGTATTACTCAATATGTTCAAAGACAAACTTAGTCAGGCTTTTAAGTGCTAATTGCATTTGGATTCCCCTAGCTTTATCTCGGGTGCTTATTTAAGTTTAAAATTACCCCATTGCTTTCACAACAGAATCCCCCACCTTTGAAGGGAGGCAGGTTCCAGGGACTCCTTAGAGGTCCAGACTGTTCTGCCTGTCTGAATTACTTGGGTTCAGTTATTTCCCATCTACAGCTCAGTTTTCCTTTGCTATTTCCAGGATCCCTTGCTGACCTTTCTCGAGGGCCTGTTCTAGCTATTTTTAAAATTAAAAAAAAAATTTTTTTTTTTTTGCTCGGCCACAGAAATACTGCTGAAGCCACCTTTCACAATTGTAACAGTGCATTGTGGGGCTGGGTGTGTGAGTGAAACATCTTCATCATTGGAGGATTGTATTTTCTTCCAAGGCAAATTAATTCCGCTGTGGAATTGAGAGAAGCAGTTGATAGGTTAAAGGCCTTAAGTCAAGACAGGGCCTAAGATACTCTGTCTGAAAAGCAGTGAGGCACCTTCGTCAGCCCAGGGATACCTTCCTGAGAACCTGACTGACAGTACAGGATTAAGGGAACATAGACAGCGGTGACCATCACTGGGCCTAAAAGGCAATGGGCTTCATCTGGTATTATTACCTCTTGCCAAAAAGGTTTTTATATTTTCCAAAAAGGTCTATTCCTGACGTCTTCTCCACATCTCTCTCATCCCTTTTGAAACAGTAGCAAAAGTTCAATTATCACACTTTTTTTAGGTCTAAAATGACATGCCGTTGATTCTATCCACATGCCACTACTCAAAAATGTCCCATGGCCAGTTAGTATCATCCAGAGAGACACAACCAACAGGATGTGTATGTGGTTAGAATTTATGGCTATAAATATCAACATCGGCATAGATACAGGTAGAAAATTATCATAAAGAATTGAGTCATATACCTATGAGCTTAGAGGTCTCATTCTGTGCTGTGAGAGCTGAAAACTCGAAGAAGCCAGTAGAGGTAGATTTATTCTCTGCTTGATGGATGGAACCTCTGCCCTCAACTGACACTGACACCATCCGTTCTCCAGTATGGTAGACTGTAAAAGCAATCTCCTCTCCTCCTCCTCCCTTTCCTGTATCTCTGTAATACACCTTCATAGCTCTTCCCACAGGAAACCTGGGGCTATTTGCTCTTCAGTTGAATTTGGCCTAGTTTTGTGACTGCTGTAGACATAGAATTCAGCATTTTTGAGCCGCTACTCAAGAGTCTTTGCCTATTGAACATTACTAAGAGAAAAGTCTAAACTAGCCTGACAGGCAATGAGAGAGAACATGTAATAAAGTTGTGTGGCCCGAGCTTAGGCCCAACAATACCTAGCCTCCATGGAACCTGATAACAGTTGCATGGTGAGACCAGTTAAAATGAGCCGACTTACTCAAGTAACTCAAAATCTTGTGAGACACATTGTTTTGAGATATTCAATTTAAGGATGGCTTTGTATTAGGTAAGTTCCTGCTATCATGATTAAAAAAAAAATACCATGGCTAAGGCAACTTGGGGAAGAAACAGTTTGTTTTGGTTTATGAGTTCCAGAGGTGTACAAGCCCATCCTTGCAGGAGGACATGACAGTAACGATATGCAGTTCTACATGCAGAATGATAGAAGCAGGATGCTGAGAAGTCACATTGTAAACCATAAGCCTGAAGCGAAAGTGAGCTGGAAGTAGGGCACAGCCATTACCTCTCAACACTTACCTCCAGTTGACTTCCTCCAATTAGCCCATGCTTACTGGTGGGCTGCCTACGAGTGCCACCAACTGAAAGCCAAGTGTCCAAGTGCCTGAGCCTAGGGACACATTTCTCTTTTAAGCCACCACGTGTTATCCACACATACATAGTTATTATTGATACAGAGAGAACGCATCAACCCAGTCTTCCACATGCACAGTGTGCCAATGCTGCCCTTTCTCATGGTGCACTGGTCAGTGGCAGATTAAAGGATGCAATACGTGCTAATGGAGGTGGAGAGGCCTCTTAGAGTTTCCACCCTTGACCATGAAGCCCCAGCTTAGGAAGTTATTATTCTTTCTATGTGTGCCCTGGAATGCAGGCACAAATAAACAGACCTGAAGACTTGAAACCTGTAGTCTTCCCTGGACCAGCAAGATAAGTCTGATCAAATTCATCTGAAGGGTGTGTGTGTGTGTGTGTGTGTGTGTGTGTGTGTGTGTGTGTGTGTTTAAAAATGTTTGACTTTGTAATCTGCTGAGATTTTGCTTTTTTTTTAATGTCCCAGACATTGCTTTTTTCGATTAAAAAAAACTTTTATATACATGGATGTTTTGTCTACATGTGTGGCTGGTCACCACATATGTGCAATACCCACAGAGAACAAAAGAGGACATTAGATCCCCTAGAATTGTATTTATAGATGGTTTTGAGCCACGATGTAAAAGCTGAGAATCGATCCCTGTCCTCTCAGAGAGCAGACAGTTCTCTGAACCACTGAGCCATCATGTCTTCAGCCTCAGATATCACCATTGTCATTTAGTAATATTAACAAAGCAGAAACTTACGTAATGAGAATGGCCCCTATAGGCTTCTGTGTTTGGATTCTGGTCATTAGTTGGCTAACTTTTTGCAAGGATTTGAGGGTGTGGCTTTGTTGGAGGAGGCATGGCCTTGTTAGAGGAGGTGTGTCACTAGGAGTAAGTTTTGAGGTTTCAAAAGCCCAGCTAGTCCCCAATCTCTCTCTCTCTCTCTCTCTCTCTCTCTCTCTCTCTCTCTCTCTCTCTCTCTTTCTCTCTCTCTCCCTCACTCTTTCTCTCCCTGGCCCTCCCCCTCCCTTTCCCTTCTTGTCCACCCCCCCTCTCTCTGCCTGTGGATCATGATGTAGCTCTCAGCTATACCTGCCTGCCTGCTGCCCTGCTCCCCTCTATGATAATCGTGACTAACCCTCTGAAACTCTAAGCAAGCCCTCAATTGAATTCTAACAGTTGCCTTGGTCATGGTGTTTCTTCAAAGCAATAGAACACAAAGATACTAATATAGAATATTTACTATAGGATACATATTATGATGATCCATAAACTACCAACATTTTTTTAAAACAAAATGCAATGTAAACTCTTCCAAATGTTCCCGAGGATCAAATCCAGGTCTTCACAGGGGCTAGGCCAGCATTCTACCACTGAGCTACCTCAGCCCCACACTTATTTATTCATTATGTCATAACTGATTTATCCTAAGAGATTTTACAAGATAAAGAATTCTACTGAGAATCAACTTTAATACCATAGTTCCTGGAACATCTTCGATTGTACTTGTATTTGACTTTAGATCTTATACAGTCAATGCTAAACATGTTGTTCTGTTATCCAAGCAAGGAGTAAGTGTTTTAGTCTTGACTCCCCACTTACTTTATTGTCCTTTGGAAGATCAATCATCACTGGGTGCATCACACAGATTCTGCCCTAGATCTAGTGTGCTAGATTTATGAGACAAAGATCATACATTTTCAGGGAAAAAATATCATTTAATTCAATTGGCATTTTTAAAATATATGAGTTTATTCTATTGTATAAAGAGCTAAGAGAGAGCAACCAAACTCTATCTTCAGCCAGGTATCGAAAGAGTATTTTTGCTCCTTTATTTCTACACGTTGAAGTCAAACTTGCGTATGTTCAATCCACAGATCTGTTAGTACATTAGCATTATATCAAGACATGAAACACACTGGGTACTCAGAAAGTTTCTTTGTAGCCCAAGTCAGTTATAGCCCCCTACACGTCTATTCTGAGCTCTCATTTTCCAACTTGCTATACTTTTTCTTGAGTTTCACATAAACAATATACCAAATGTATTCTGATGTATGATTTTTCCATTAAACAATATGTCTGTGAAAATCACACATCTTGTTCCATGTAACAGCCAACTGCTTGTTCACATACACTGACAATTGGTATTATACTTTGTGGATATATATTGAAGTGTGTTTATCCATTCTAAAATTGATATATACATCTGGATTGCTCCCAGCTGTACAGTATTATAAAAAAAATCTGCTATGGATATTCTTACATGTGTCCTTTTGTTCTTATAAGCACTCATTTACTTGGGCCTATTTTTCTTAATAGTGTTTTAATGAAGTCAATTTTATACATTAGTGTCCAAACAGAACAATTAAGCAATCAATGATAATCATAGAAAAGAAGATGCTGCCACCTTTCAAAACTTCTTTATAAGATTTTTTAATAGCCATGTAAACACTAATTCAGTCATGTCTTTAGAGTGTTAAAAACTTTTAACTATGTATGGTTTCTGTGCACATTCATATATACACATAAATGTATGTGTTTAAGGTACCATAGATGTGTTTAAGGTACCACACACACCCCTATGTCTGAGAGATCAGGATCTCTCAGGTTCCCCTGAGACCAAGTTCTCAGCACAAAGGAGACTGACTTGCCCCAGCTGGATGTGAGGGCAGGGAATGAGAGACAAAGACAGGAGATAGAGGACAAGGGAGAAGGGGAAGGGAGGAAGTAAGAGGGGAAAGGGTATTCATCCCTAGAACAAATGTAGGACTGCCTCTAGATAGAAAGGAGATAGACATGGCCCACACAGGCAAATGGTGGTTTATAAAAGTAAAATGGGAAACCCTGTGTTAGGATGAGGTGTTGAATTTTAATTGGGCATGCTAATTAAGTGAGCCAAAGGGGGCTTCTGATTGCTGAACTTCAATAGTTGGACCTTGGTAGTCAGCCTCGGGAGGAGAAATTGGCCAAATAGTGGAATAGACCTTGGTGGCTAGCTTTAGGAATGCAATCTAATGGTCTCTAGCAAGGCAGAGGGAATGAGGGAGAAGGGCAAGGCCTGCCAGAGCCACACGCTCCAGTTGGCCGGTGTCCCTTCCCTTTCCCTCTTAGGTATGTAGGACATCTGGATCTCCTAAGCATTCCTGTGGCTCGGAAGACACTACCTCTGAGTTTCAGCTTGAGCACCTTTCCATGGGTTTTTGTAATCATTGGGAAATAACCAACAAGTAAACTCATGGCAAATGAAGGCTTCGAGTTTGAGGACTTGTTTATTACAACCAATGTCTCTTCACTGAGTACACAAATATCTTTTGTCTAAAATCGCTGTGCCTTATATCACCACCATATGTCGCATGCACAAACACCCACATAAATACACACCACAGATCCGTACAAACATGTACATCCACACAAGCACACACCACGCAGACGCACACATACACGTATACACGTGCGTAGTGTGAAAATAGCTTATCCTTCGATTTTCAGTGAACAAGTGAAACGTCCCTCTAAAGTATTATTTTATTTTCTTGGCACCAAAAATAAAATATACATTAGAAAGTCTTTTTTTTTTTTTTTGGTGAGTTTGTGGATAACTACAGGTGAAAAGGCAGCAATTACTCACTGAAGTACATTTTCAGAAGCAAGTTAGATTGGGGTAAATGAGGGGAAAGTCTTGACCTTTGTGGGGCAACCACCCCACATTTCAAAGGTTTATTAAGAGTGATGATGCAGGCACTCCTTCACGGGCTATTTCTCATCTAACGTTCCTCCTGCTTAAGAGTTTATGAGCGGGAATCTTCCGACTTTAGACACATCTGGCACACAAATGAAGCCCCACAGCCCTCTGTCATTGTGAAATTCTCACCACAGCCTGGATGATGAGGTCCTGTGTTTATTAGTAAAGATGTTAGAAGCAGTTGATTGCCCTGCTCTTCCGAGTGGAGACATCTCAGAGGTGGCATTTTGGAGGTGTTAGCTTCTTCTTTCTTTCTAAGGAACTACTGGATTAATTCCACTTCTAACTGCAGGCTAACCGGGGTCAGCTTTGGCTCAGAGCTAACCTTACCTACAGTCGTTGAAGAGATCATTTCAACTGACTTTACTATTAGAGAAGAGCTAACATTCCCAGCTTGGGTTATTTTTCTTTCTTTATTTTTTTCCTCTTTTTTTATTTGATGGAGTTCTTAATTTCCATAAGTTATATTTAGATCTCTTGCTTTAAAAAAAAAGATTTTAAATATGAAATGCTTTTTAAAATCCCTGAATATAACCAGGATTAGTAACAACTTTCTCTTTTGTCTAAAATACAGTCTCACTGACTTCCAAAACTAAACAAAGAATTTCAGTCCGATTTATTATTACTATTGATAATGACCTTTGATTAGAACTACCAGAATAACTGATTCACAGAGTTCATACTGAGGACATTGAGCCTCTCCTATGGTCCAAGCTACTGCCCTGAAGGAGCTGGGACAAAGATGACAAACATCTTGGAAGAAAATGAAGTGCATTCCCAGAAAAGTAGGTAAATGCATGCTTCCTCTCTTCCCACACTGGAAAAAGTCAGAGTACCAATATATTCTCCATCAGTAACTCTGCCCAACTTAATGCCACAAAAGAAGTAACTCAGGTTCTCTGTAAGTCGAGTCAAATCCCCCAACAACTGGCCAAATTAACACCACAGAACGTACATGATGTCTTCAGAAGAACTCGGAATTAACTGGCTAGAGCTCCTCCCTCGAAGTGCACAACGTGAAATTGGTCCCGCAGAAGCAAGCAGGCAAACATAAGAATTGAAGGTCAGGCTGCAAATTCAACTGCCCACACTTAACAGTAATGACACATCAAAAGGGGAAGGGGGAGTAAGAAGCGATGGAGGCTAAAGCCGCAAAGACACAGAATCCTGACAGTGTAAAGCAATCAGCACTTCTCACACGACTTCTAGATGCAAAAGAAACCTGACAGGCATTGTATGAACTATTGGAGTGTACATTTGTATTCTAGATTAAACAATAAGGCACTGAATCAAAATGCCTCGAGGATGAGAACTGTGCTGTGGTGATGGGGAATCTCCTTGTTCTTAGGAGGTACATACTGAAGTCTCTGGACCAAGGCACTCGCAACAGCTCTGTGCTAAACTATCCCGTACAACAATTATTTATTTAGCTTGTTGTCTATTTAGACTAGGCTCATCTGGGTGGTCCTCTGAGCTGGCTGGACTTCCTTCTGTGCTTCTGATCAAATACAGTGGCTCTATTTCTGGAGATGGTCTGTGTTTGCTCAGTAACAGAGTTGCAGAGGAGGCTAAGCTCCTGGTTAATCTAACCATGGATTATTCAATGGAAGAAGCAACACATACACCACAGACAGACAGAGACAGAGAAAGACAGATAGGGACAAAGACAGAAATTCAGAGAGACAGAAATAGATAGGGACAGACAGAGATTCAGAGAGACACAGAGAGACAGACAGAAACAGAAACAGAAACAGAGACAAAGCAGAATTTTTGAAGCCTAGCTGTAGAACTCATTCTTCGCTCCACTAGTCTGAGTGCAGTTAAGGATGATGCCCCTACCTCGTAAGGGAAGGGTCTGCCAAGTTGCTTCACAAAGGCCCTGATAGAATACACGGGGTGGGGGGCTACCAGCAGAAGGCAAGACTATGCATTCATAACTCCTCCATAGGTTTGAAATTCTCCAACCCCTAAAAACTGTGATGAGGGATAGAAGGTAGAAAAAGAAGCCAGTCACAGAAGAGTGTGTATTCAATGTATATTCATTTTTCAAAAGACAAATCAAAGGCAGGCTTACAGAAATCAGAATATTAGCAATGTTTGGGTGCTGGGTTCTGGAGAGGAAAGCATTTACCTTCTGGAGCTGAGCCATGAGGATTCCACTAAGTTACATACATAAAAGTGCACTCATTTTTGTGTAAGAACCATGTAGAGAAAATTACCTTAAAAAATAGAAGAGCATTTAGTCATCTGGTTCCTTTTCAGACACTGCCTCTAAGTCCCTATACAATATTGAGAATATCTATATATCATCTAGACCTCATTTGTAAACTGACATCTCCACTCTGAGTTTAAATTGCAACTCAATTGTATGCTTTCTCTTGGGCCTAGACATTTTCAGAAGTTGAAATAATATAAGTTATAATTATATAATATATAATAATATAAGTTGTAATAGGAAAGTGCTTTCCTCCTCCAGGCAGAGCATGTCACTGGTTTGTTTTGCTTTCCAGATTTTATACAGAAACAGTTATCATAAAGCAAAAGCAATGAAAAGAACTTCGTAGTTCAGGTGAGAGACTAAAGAGATAGATAAATGAACAAGCCAGAAAAGTACTCCGTGATCTCTTGGCCTTTGTGGGTAAAGCAGAGCGAGCCACAGGTGTCCTCTCAGTGTTCACACATTGTGTGTGCGGTGGAGTGCTGGGAACGGTGTCACCAGAGCCCAGGTGTCCAGCAAACCCAGCAGCTGCCTTCAGGGGAGGAGCCCCTGAGTGCGCCTCAGACGTCGTGATTTTCTCACTTCTGAGCATTCTGACCCCTTCCCAGTTCAAAGGAGAGAAGAAACGGAACAACATTTCAACTGTTTTGTTTGCATTTCCTCGAAGACTTTGAGTTTACCCCCCAGGGCTCATTTGAACTATGATTTCCAGAAGTTTTGTGGAAATCTGTGCTCTTGGATTAGCTATTGAAATACCCTCTACTGTGTGTATTTAGAAGAGGAGGTAAACCAACCCCTGCCCTCCCTCATAGGCAGAGTATGGGGTACTTTACCTAATGGAGTCACATGACTCCTTAGCTTTCTTATAGGTGAACATGACAGCTGAACTTCACAGCAGTCCTGAAAGAGACATTCTCAGCACCAGTTTACAATCAGGAAAACCAAGATTCAAGACTCAAGAGTATGGCCAGTGGATAGAACTGAGCTCCCCTGAACTCCACAGTAATACAATGCCTTCAAGGAACTTAAGATGAGGTGGGGAGACACACTAGTCTCCCACCACAATGACAGTCAAACTAAGTCACATGCCCCACTAGTTGTGTGTTTTATCGAAACAGCCTCACCCATTTGTTCCTGCCCTTTTAATGGCTGTGTTCTCCTTGAAACGGTGAAGCTGCATGTGTGACAGGAACCTTTTTGGGGGGAAAGGGACCAAAATGATTGGTGTGGAGTCCCCTGAAGAAAAAGTGAGCCATCTTCTTCTTTGAGAACCTTAATCTTCTGCAGTAGTCAATGTCTCCAGGGCAAGCATCTATAACGAACTCTTAAGATATCAGTGACTTAACACATCAAAAGGAGTTTCCTTTTAAATCACACAACAGTTCTTCAGCTAACGGAGGGTTGGGTAAAGTATCTGCCCCAAGGACTCAGCTGATAATACTGTAAGGTTACCTGGGCAGAAACATGCAACCAACAAGGAAAAATAAAAAAAGATAGCCCCACCTCCGAGGCTTTAAAGTCAAGGTCTGGAAGGGGGAAGGGACACTCATATCATCTCCAATCACCTTCTGTTGGCCAGATCACAGTCACATGACTACCCAACTACAAAGGACACTGGGGAATGAAGTCAATGTGGTCTAAGGGTGAAGAGAAAGAGGTTGTGGTGAACACCTAACAGCCTCCACTTATTTATACACTCAGAGGAAGACTTGTTTTGACCTCTCTGGCTTCCTTTAAAGCCCATATAAAATATGCACATTTATTTTTACTCCATTGAGCAGTTAGAACACATATTAAACATATATGTGTGCATAAAATTCTATGGTGTAGTTTGCTTTACAAACTACAAACTTAAGAAACTTAAGAAGTTTGTGAGAACTCGATGGTACCTCTCTGTCCCCCAATGGGTGCCTGAAACTCCACACACTGCCATATGATACCTGCGGTGTTCTTTCCCCTACGCACGTTCCTAGATATAAATTAAAACTGAACAAGTACAACAATGTACAATAATAACTTCATATGAACATCATCTCTCAAAATACCTTATTTCATCTTTCTGGGATGAGCCAGATTATGTTGTTTCTACCTAGGAAGACGACGTTAGATCAAAGACAAAACTTCTAGACATACTGTGAGACTGCTTCTAGTATAATTTCTAGTATAACACAAACACTGGAACACCACAGGAGATGATCTGATAACCAAGAATTTACCATGTTAAGGTGACAAGCAGAGCATACAGTGGAGAGAAATATGATCCATCCCAGTACGGATGCAGTAGAACACTTGGAGATTTCATCACGCTGCTCAGAATCATTGTCAATTTGAAAATCCTTAAATATTTATTTCTGGGCTTTACTAATTTTTATTAGTATTTTCAAACTACAGTTGATCTGGGATCACTAGAACTACAGAAAACAAAGTACAAGCAAGAAGACCACTGTTTAGGTAATGAAACCAGCTGTGATTTTTGTTGAAGTTTGTTGAGGTTATATGAGAATTTCTTCTGTTTTCCCTTTGCTTCTGCATATGTTTATAGTATGTGATATATATATATATACATATATACATATATGTATATATATATATGTTATACCTCTCTTTAGTAACATTTAACATCAAACTTTCTACCATAAAAGACCTTAATGGAACCATGGTGTTATCAACGAGAACATCTGTAGGCATTGAGTCTTGATTTCTTCAAGTAGTAGTGTGAGCTAGGCAGAACTGCCCTGTAAATACGATTGATAATAAGTATAAAAATCTATGAAAGAACATACAATAAAATCATAGAAGAGGTAACAGTAATAATCAGAAGAGAGTCCAATAGGAGCTGATTTATTAAGTAGAGTCAAAAGAAATGACAAACAGAATATCCAATATCCTTAGCCATCAAGGAAATGCAAACCAAAACTCTGCATCTCACTCTGACTAGAGTGACTTTCAAAAAGAACAACATATATTGGCAAGGGCATAGCTAGTCTGACACTATAGGAATCAGTATGGCTCTATCAAAAAATTAAACTAGAATTATCATATGATCCAATTATAACACTCTTGAGCATAAATACTTGAAGTGTGTGTGTATATATATATATATATATATATATATATATATATCTAAGTCAGCATACCATACAGATGAGTTCATATCCATGTTCACTGCTGCACTAGTTACAAGACATAGAACCAACCAGCTTAGCTATTCATCAACAGATGAATGGATTTTTAAAAATGGAAATTTGTGTGTGTACAATACATATATAACAAATTCTATTCAACCACAAAGATACCTATCCCATTAAAGAAGTCCCATTAGGGATGTGGAAAGACATGCTGGTTAGATCTTGTCAAGGTGACATAAACTGGGATCCTCTGGGGGAAAGGAACTTCATTTGAGAAATGGCATTCACAAGACTGCCTGTACTCAAGCCTTTGGGGCATCTTTTCCCTTTTTGATTAATGACTGCTATGAAATTCGATTAATGTGTGGTGTTGAGATGGGCCCCAGCCCATGGCTGGTGGCCCCATCCCTGTGCCGGTGGGCTGCATAAGAAAGTTAGTTTCACAAGCCTTGGAGACTAAGCCACTAAGTAGTACTCCTTCTTCTTGGTGGCCTCTGTTTCAGCTGCTACATTGAGTTCCTATGCTATCTTCTTCCCATGAAGACTCTAAGGTGACATATAAGCTATAAGGTGATATAAACCCTTTCCTTCTTAAGATGCTTTTTGGTCATGTTGTTTATCTCAGCAATAGGAAATATAACTAGGGTAAATACTGATGCCAGGATGGAGGTCTTCCTCAAATAATCTGATTAAGAAAATTCATCACAGCCACTTGGACTTCTGTTGATTCCAGATGCAGTCAAGTTGACAAAAAAAAAAAATTACTGGTCAGAAGTTATGAAATCCCACTCTGTATCAGCCAGTGTCCTTACTTTTAACTGATGGAATCCTCTGAGCTTGCGGCTGGAATTTTCATTGCCACTCAGTCAATCTTAGAATGAGAGTTTGAGTTTGACTTTCAACGACTTGAACTGTAAGGCTGCTGGGAAAAAGACTATCTAACAGGGCACACTTAGAAACTTTTAGACTGTTTGTGTGCATCTGAAGCCAGTGAATTGGAGCATGAGCTCATTCTTTTCCTTTGTCACTTCATCCCCTGATGCTAGAAGCCACCAACTTGCACCATTAGGCTTTTGTTGCTTTGTCACAAAATATCAAAAGCTTTACACATGCGTAGTGTCACTAGACACTCTGTCCTCACAGAGGTGAATACAGCTTAAGTGTGTTTATCTAGATAACATCTTTAAATACATTAGATCTTGTGGATTAAAAAAAAAACTTATTGCTCAATAATGATGCATTTGTGTGTCAGGTTGATAAAGACTTAGTTGTACTGCTTAACTTTTTGTCAACTTCACACAAGCCAGGATCATCTGAGAAAAGGATCATCTCATTTCAATTGAGGAGATGTCACTACCAGATTACCCTGTGGGTATCTCTCTATGGAATATTCTTAACTGCTAATTGATAAAGGAGGGCTGAGACCACTGGGGCAGTGCCATTCCTGAGGAGATGAGCCTGGGATACACAGGAAAGTAGGCTGAGCCAGCCAGAAAAAGCAAGCCAGAAAGCAACACTCCTCCATGGCCTCTGCCTCAGGTCCTGCCTTGAGTTCCTGCCCTGCCTTCCCTCCATTATGGGCTGTAAGATGAAATGATCCCCGAGTTGCCTTAGTCATGGGGCTTATTGTAGCAACAGAAAGCCAACTGTGAAAAGGGGGAAAGGTGGGGAGGAGAACAAAGGATCGGAAAGGACAACAGAGGTTTGAATATGATTAAAGTATATTATATGCATGTGTGTAAATGTCTTAATGAAGCCCCTTACCTTGTGTAAGTCCTGTACTCAAATGATGATCAGGCAGTTATCTGTGAAGATGGTACCTGTCTTGGGAGGTGATGATAGTTGTAAATATCAGAAAATCATGTGTGTTTGAATTTAAAAGGGTTATTTTTTCACTTGAACAAATTGCAGATATTTCTAGTTCAATGACTCTCTTCTGAACAACACTGAGTAAGGTCTCCTTCTACATCTTAGTTCTGCCATAGTGAAAGGGAAGCCTGAGTCCTTGTTGATAATCACTCAGGAGTCTTAAAACTACTAAGACTCCACACTCCTATCTAGATCCAAATGTGGCAAGAAAATGTCTTCTAGATGCAAATTTAGGAAGAAAGAAATAGTATACTGGGGTCGAGTGGGCTTCTAAAATGCTCTACCACAGAGATGGCCTAATCCAGGTTTTCTGGGAATACAGACAGAATAATAGACACATTCTATGGGAATGCAGTAAGGCAGGGGGAAAAAAAAAAGATGTGAATATAGTGCCTTGGAGATTTTGAAGGATGTAGGACTGTTTTCAAACTTTCATCAGCTCCTGAGACAATTTCAGAAATGCCCTTGAAACAGAATTTGGTGACACATTAGACACATGGTTCCCTTTTCATGTGATGTGTAAGCCAATGTTCCCTAAGCCCTCAGAAACAGGGTGCTGCTGGTAGCATTGCTTTGAGAATGCAACTGGCATGTGCTTACCAGAGTATAAATTCATCTGGAATTTGGGTCGCCCAGATTGAAGGGACTTCAGTAGCATTCACTCATACATTAGTTCAACATTTAATAAAAGCATCTAACCCCAAACTCAATTTACAATTTTACAACATTTTATAAAGACTTTGATCTTTAAATCTCCATCTATAATTTTGTAAGAATTTACATTCCCTGCAAGAGTTTCTTCCCACACTTTTTTCTTTAGTCATTTTTCCTTAGGAGAAAAAAATTGTAACTTTTGGATGAGAGAAATGCAGTTGAGGCTCACATGAGGAGACTGTGTGGGGGAAAAAAGGCAAAATACAGTATCCCTTAGCCCTAATCTAGAACAGCCCAACAGGAGTCATTTGTCGCCTCTGTGTGTCTACCCCACCACCTGGAAAGTCCACATATCTATGGCCACAGGATTCTGGCTTGCCATCTTAATTTATATATTCCACCTGTGTGCTGATTAGGCTGCCTGATGCTCTTAAGTGACTCTAATTAGAAAACACGCAGGGGAATCCTTATGGGATTCCAAAGCTGCTAGAATCCCCTTTGATCTCCCATCTGAACCACCAAGGTTTATTGTTTCAATTTCTTCCCTCAGCGCTCCAGTTGACAATTATTAGTGTTTCAGAGCCTGAAGATAGCAATGGGATGCCAGGCAGCCTAACAGTTGAAAGCGAGCACTCTGTCAGGGAGGGGACGCCCACCCTTAACGAAAAGGAAAAGGATGGCGTCCTGCACTTTATAAATAGCTACAAATTTATTAATGAGCTGCTGCGTTTGGCTAGAATTTTAAAGATGTTGCCAGCATTTTCAAAGAGGCAGTGGGTTAACCGGCTACAAACAGTTGCAAACAGCATACTTAACCACAACTAGTTAAATTCTATAAAACGCTAATACTACGGCGAACCAAGGAACGTTTGGAGTGGCAAAGAAATTCATCTTGGAGTTTCCAAAGAAAAGATTTGAACTCTTAAGACAGTTTAGTTAGGAGTCTTCTGTCCGTTTCCAGTGGTCATAGAAAGAGGTAGAAAACGAGGGAAGAGTGACGTGCCAATAGGAAAGTTTGATTTATTTATTTAATTTCATTCACCTATGGAGAATCTGAAGGATTTGTCCAAGGGTCCTGGGTTGCGCATGAGAAATGGAAATGTTGGACAAGGGTTGTGGGAACGCGTGCTCACGCTTGACTAGGGCTGGGCTCACCGGGAGGGAAGGGCTGGGCTGGCTCTGGGGAGGAAGGAGGCGGAGGGAACTCGGTATAAAAGTCTCCAGCCTAACAGAGCGCCCGTCACTCGAGCCACTTGGGGAAGGCGGGAGCCAGAGCCACGCTGGACCCAGTTCACTCTAGCCTCAGAGGCCAGAATCCTGCGCTCTCCAGGTCTATCACCCAGCCGTTCCGCTCGCACCCCTTGCAAGGCATGAGTCGCTCGCCGGAGCCCGAGGCTGCAGCGCGGTCATGAGGCGGTGGCGCAGTAGCAGCGGCTGCGTTTCGGCAGCCCCCAAGTCCCCTCCAGGCGCAGCTCCCCCAGGATGAGCCCTCAGACTCAAGCCCACCAAGCTGAGAGTCACCCAGCGCCCCGCTGACGTCCGACCGCTTTCGCAGCGCACACCGTGTCCCTTGTTGCCTCCCACGCGACACCTGCGCACTTAAGTAGACGCGCGCGAACTGAATCCAACTCACCCACTTTTCCGACGCTCCAGGGCGCTGGAGGCGCACGGTCTGCTGCACCGGGTGATCAGCCAGCCCAGAGCCCCGCAGCTAGTGTCAAGACCCTTCGGGACCGACAGACACCGTGTCACCACCACCCCTAAACTCGCTGCTCAAGGTCAGGGCGCGCAGTGGCGTCGCAGACACCTGGTTTGTTTGGCCTCTCCGTTCTCCACTCCATCAACTCCAGCTCTACTTTGCCCATAAACTTTTCTCAGGTGGCCTAGGCGACCTCCACGCTCCCAGGCCCCCAAGCACTAGTGATAGCAGAGGGTTAGTCCCTTTGCCACAGCGACCTCGGCAGCGCGCTCTTAGCACAGCGGAGAAGGCGGACGCAGGCGCCGGCGGGGCGCTCCCAGTTATCCTCAAACGGTGACAACCTTGGTGACCCGGAGCCAGCCCATCCGGGGACTGGGCGAGCGGGGCGAGGAGGCTGGAGGTCCTAAGGAGCTTGGAGTGAAGAAGGTGGTGGCCCCGAGGGTGAGTGGTTCGGGGCAGCGGGGGCGGGGGAGCCGAGAGTGGAGGTAACTCCGGGCTGCCTCTGAAGCCCTCCTCCTCCTTCTCCTCCTCCGCCTCTTCCCCGCGCTCCTCTGGCGGCAGCTCCCGCTCCAGCTGCGGCACCGCGGCCACATCTGGGGAGCCCATGTGCGCTCGGGGGCTCGGCTGCGCCCGCCCCGCCGCCGCCCCCGCAGCTCCCTGCACGAAGGGTGGACCCTGGCCGGGCCTGGGTCGCGGACCACCCCGGGTCCCCATCGCCGCCGCCGGACAGCGCCTGGGATTGCTCGGCCACCGGCTTGGACGTCCCCGGCCCCGCGGTGGCTCCGCTGTGGTGTGGCGGCGGCGGTGGCGGCTGCTCCTGTTCCCCGGGCCCGGTGCGCTCGGCCGAGCCCAGAGCCAGCCCTGCCGGCCCGGGGAGCGGGGCCGAGGCGGGGGCCGAGGCGGGAGCCGCACACTCAAGCTCGGGGGCTCCGACTCCTCCTCCCCCGGCGCCGCCGCCGCCGCCGCCGCCACCGCCGCCCGCCCCGCGGGGTCCTAAAGCCGCGCGACTCAAAAGGATGGTGCGCCTGGCCGCGGAACTGCTCCTGCTGCTGGGGCTGCTGCTGCTCACTCTGCACATCACCGTTCTGCGCGGATCCGGAGCCGCCGACCGGCAGGACGCGGCCGCCAGCAACGTCAGCGGGTCCCAGCTGCAGGTGAGTGCGCCGCCGGAGGGGGCGTGCGCGGTTGCGCGAAGCTGGGTGGCAGGCAGGGTAGGAAGCTAGCTCCCTGGTACATGCCAGGAGGCGGGTCCTCTGGTCCACCAAAGAGCACTTTTGCCTTAGCAACCCAGCTTAGGCAGAAAAGACTGGACAAGGGGATGGGGACTGAGGGTGGGTGGGTGGAAGGGTTATGTGCAAAGGCCAGGCCTGTTGCAAAGTCTACCTAGAAAACACCTCAGATCTTTCACATGTTTGACACCAGGAAGAGATTTTAGGCTTGGGAGGCACAAACTAGCTAGATGATGTTTTTGATTCTGGGTGCTGCCAGAGAGTTAGTAATTTGTCTAGAGGCAAGAGAGGACTGAGGTGAGGCGACACAAAGAGGCCTTATAAGATAAATCTCCAAACTGTATTTAGGAGAAAGAATTCTGATGGGTGTGCAAGCAGGGTCAGAGGTCAAGACATAATTTCTGGAGACTAGCCAGACACCCCACCCTTGCCTGAGTGATTCCTTCACCTTCTATGCCCCTTTGTACCAAGCAAAGGGCCATAGTCAAGGCACCTGTAGGGATTTGGTGTGAAGTTACTTTGGACTTTGAAACTTGTAGCACAGACTTCTTCCGAGGGACCATCTGCTTCGAAGGTTCTTTTAGTAATAGGATTCTGTATTGGCTCCAAAACAGGGAGACTTGAGGCCAGGGGACATACATTGGGTCTTGAGATGACAGATGAATTTTGTTGAATAAAGGTTGCCCACATGGGCTTTTCTATTATGGCTCTGGAAAACCTGTCTCATGGTTTTAGAGATAAAGCAGTTTTAGAGATAAACCGGAACTAGTAGAAGTGACCCGGGATGTTTCTCCGGACGCAGCCAGGATTCTCCACTCTCTAAAGAAACCAAGCCAGGCCTACTAAAACTCTTCACTGTGCAAGGTTGAGATTTTTACATCTTTACGCCATTAAAATATAATAACCTGTTATTGAAAAGAGCATGTATCTAAACAAGTCTACGTCAGGTATTCACCATGCTACTGTTTTAAGAGTGTTACAGGATCTAACTCATTTAATCTCATCACAACCCTCATTACAGGATTGTTAATCTCTCTGCCCTACAGATGGTGAAACTGAGGCACAGAGTAATTAAACTTGTTAGAATTCACACATTCCCACCTGTTGGTTAATTATATCAAGCTTGCTGTCTGCCAGACTGAAGGAAGGTGGCCCTTACAAATGCAAAACAGGCCTGCAAAAAATGCGTACCTTAAAAGTTCCCAAATCCTTCTAAAAACACTTTGATTTTGTAAGAGCCTCTCACATTACCCTTTGGGTAACCCTGTGCAGCAACAGATATTTCCCCATGCCAAACACTGAAGAAATCATTCTTAATATCACCAAGACTTCTGGAAATTGTATTTTATATGTGATGCTTTCTTTCCTCGTGGACTCATGAAAAGCTGTAAAAATGATGTTCTATGGAAAAGTAAATTTGGCAGATTTCTTTATGAGGTGCTTGCTATCATTAGAATAATCTCCGGTTGGCCTTTTCCACCCCAACAGTACTTTAATGAGAGACGCAGCTGTTGGAACTGGATGGGATTCTTGGAGGGCTTTTGCGGAAGAACAGCACCCCCCCCCAAAACAACAGAAGAAGTGGGGGATTTGGAAACGGTTCTGCTCCTAGGAATATCTGGGGTCCTAAGTAGCTGCTAATCCAGTAGCTTCAGTTTATCTTGTTACAGTGTTCAGTTACGGTGAGCCTCCAAAGCCTTCACTTAAGCAAGCCTACTGATGACTTTAACAGTTTAGTTTGTAATTTTATTCTTTTTGTAATTTCTTCTTATAAAAGTTTTATATTCTTCCTGACCAAAGTTATTTCTTAGGCTCAAGGCAGTATAATTCAAGTGGACAGAGCCAGTTAAAAGCTGCAAAAGACATTTATCTGCTGTCTGCCAGATACAAAAGAATGCATTTGCGAGCAGCAGGTGTACTTGAAGACAAAGCTGTGACCACAGAATTCTTTCTGTTTGCTGGACATGTTGAGCCCAATCTTAAATCCCATCTAAATGGTTTGATTCGGTAATGTCTATATTACCAAAGTCCTTCTTAGTTATCAGACACTCGGAGGATTCCCGTACATAATGAAACAGGTACTGATGAGTTTGCCTTAGCCGCTCTATTTAGAATTATTTAAAAAAGAGGCACACTTTTATTTAAGATTTAGTGACTTGGATGGATCAAGGACAACATCCAATGAAAGTACTCAAAATAGCAACGAAAAGAGCTAAAGATTTATTGAGTGCCTTTTGTAGGACAAGCAATGCTTTTACCACTGTACACATGCTGACTTCTCTAAGCTCAAAAAGAAAAGAGCCCCAGGAATTAGGTACTGTCATCACCCCACTTTCAAGTGGAGAAACTGAGGTTAGACAGCTCGCTCTATAGTTGGAGAGCTAGAAGCTCCTTAATTTGTTTTTCTTATTTTATAGTATAATATATATCTCATTTATATCTTGCGTATTATATTTCAAATGATAGATCCATATTTCAAGTTGTCGGTAAACTCAGAATACTGGCTACAAAACAGGGGCAACTTTTAAATGCTGCATTTTCAGATACACATCTGTATTCTCGCTATGCCAACTACCAATGCATACATATGTACATAGACATCTGCACTTATATCTATACAAAAACATATTTAGAATCCTTAATAAGATTTCCTTGGTAGTTCCAGGGTGTTCTAGGAAATTGTTTTTTGTTTTGTTTTGTTTTCCTTTGTGAATTCCATTGCTGCAGGTATGCTGCATTGAGGTGACAATAACGGGTTTTGAGTACATATTCTTTCTGTTGGCTTGTGGGTCATAAAAGATCCAGTAAGAAATTTGATTGTCAGCACTAGCTGTACAAAAATTCATGGAACTGTCAAATGTGTTGACTTCTGAGTGACTCATTTTTCTGGCAAGATTTATCTTGAGTTGGGAGATACTCTGGTTAGTTTTTCATATGTCTTTAATTAAATGATAATGAGAAAACAATTATATATGATATAAAAGCAGCCTAAAAGACAGGACATTTAAAAATATAGGCTCCATAGTCGGTAACAATTATAATCAAAACAATGCTATCTCTTCTTTTAAACAGAACTCTTGTGTATCATCTAATAAATCTCACTCAAATCTAGAATTGTGATTTTTTTTTAAATAGTAAACCCCGACCTCATTAAAGCAGTGAGATTTAAGCAAGTTTAATGAGATGCCAAATTGGTTATTTTTACAATAGCATGAAAGGGAACCGAACTCTGAGCTTCTATGAAAAGATTCCGCTCTTGATCTGTCATCACTACAAGCATGCCTGCTGCCTCTTTATTCACCCGTCGCCCTCAGTAAAACAGTGTAGCTTCATGTACTCCCTACTTCTTCTGAGCCATAGCACTAGAAGGACAGCCACCCTTGAGTGAAGTCCCTCACAGTGACTCCCAATGATTGACAGTCATCTCCTTATCCTTGGTGCATTCACATTGAGACCTTAGCGAATGCTCGGAACTCTAGGTAGCAGTGAACCCTTGCAAACACTGTTTCTTCTCTACTCACACACCTGTGACAGAGAAAGAACAAAAACTTTCAGCAAGATAGAACCGTTATAATGATATGCTGCCAGATATTTCATCCCTTTAGTTAGGAGAGCATGCCATTTTAAGCTTAAAAATTAGATTTTTTTTTTATATTTTCCATTTAGTATTTTTAGACTTTGTTTGATTGCTGGCAACTAGAAACAAAGAAGTGAAACCAGAGACTGGTTGTCCACCGCACTGATGAGGATATGGAGAACGGGAGAGATTGAAGTAACTTGCTCACAGTTACACAGCTAGGGTAGGGGAAGGTCAGGTCGAGGACTTGGACCCAGACAGGCTGGCTATAGGGTCCAAGTTTTCGTTCCCATCTATCAACAAGATTCCTCCAACTTTGACTGAAGTTAATAGGCATCTGTCTCTTGTTTCCCAGCTTGCATGCCCACTTTCCAGTCAGACAATTGCTCTTATCACTGGAACCCTTTGTAAGTGATGGATAATTGTCCCACTCCCCTACTGCAGCATAACAAACCACTCTACAATGTAGTGGCTTGAATGCAGCCACAGTTTTATTTGCTTATGAGTTTGTAGGGCAGCATCAAGCTCTGGGCTCAGCTGGGCAGTTCTCCTGTTCACCTCTCCTTAAATTATTCGTGCATGTAAGCCCTCTGTTGGTGTAATGGGAGTGAGGTAGTGCGATGACCTCATTTATAAGTCTGATGGTTGTTGGAGGTTGTCGCCCACCTGCTCTCTCTCCACACCCTCTCGCCTTCATTTCCACTTGTAGGCTCAGAGCAGCAAGCAAATGAAAGCAGGTGTGAGACCCTCTTAACAAATGTTCGTGTCTTGACATCAACTCTGACTCTCAGGGACAGGAAAGAGATTCTGGTTCTAGTGGGAAGGAGCCTCCAAGTTATGCTACAGAGGCCTCTGTGAATCTGAAGGAATTCTTGGGAAATACAATATTGATCTTTTATTCCATGTCCTTTGTAATTGTCTGGGCCAACTTGCTTTGTTTATGCTACTTTTGGCCATGGAGTAGCTGGCTTTCTTAAACCTATTCAATTCCCAAACTTCTCCCTAATGGATTTTTGTTAAACATTATAAAAATCTTTAAAATATATTTTGTCCAAATGGTTTTGTAGTTACACTGTTTTAGAAAAGCATTCAGCTTTGAAGTTATTTCTGGGTTTTAAATATATAACTATTTATTTTTGCCTGAGGGAATAACGAACTGTCAAAGTTGCTAAATGTTTCTACATCGTCATGTACTAAACGTCACATGTCTAAGTCTGCTTCTTCACATCTATTCTATTCACATAGAAATATGACTGTGTTTTGTATAATATGCTCATGCCATGTACTTTAATAGAGTGAATATCCTGTTTTAATGTTGGTGTGTATTTCTCTGTGTGTGTGTGTGTGTGTGTGTGAGAGAGAGAGAGAGAGAGAGAGAGAGAGAGAGAGAGAGAGAGGTGGAGGGAGGGAGAGGGAGAGGGAGAGAAGGAGAGGGAGAGGGAGAGGGAGAGGGAGAGGGAGAGGGAGAGGGAGAGGGAGGAAAGGGAGAGGATACTAGCAGGTAAAGGCTCTTGCCACCAAGCCTGAGGATCTCTGAGGACAGGACGTGAGTTTACCTCAGGAATTCACATTTTGGAAGCAGAGAATCAGCTCCCAATAAGTTGTCCTTTGACCTCCTCAAGCACACTGTGGTGTGCGAGTACACACACACTACATACATACACACACACACACACACACACACACACACACACACACAAACACACACATACACTCACAAACTATACACACATACACATACACACACATACACACACACACACAATCAATCAATCAATTAATCGATGTTTAAAACAATCCTTGGAAATTTATACTAAATATATTTCAGTGAACTTCAGAGTTGTTTTCTTTTAAATTACTAAGATTTTAATGAGAATTTTATTTTAATGTCTTATGACTTTAATGCTCCTAACTATGACAAAAAGTAGAAGTGTCATTTCTTGAAAAAGCTTTATGTTTGTTCTTCAAATTTGACTTTTAAATTAAAACTGGTTTTTTTCACACAATGTCTTCTGATCATAGCCTCCCCTCCCTCATCTCCCGCATCCTCCTCACCTCCACACTCATCCAACTCCATGACTTTTCTCTTTCTTTTTCAAAAACAAATAGGAAAAAAATCTTTTTTTTTCTCATTTTTGTTTTATAGATTTTCTGGATTCGAATGCTTTGGAGAATAATAGCACATTAGTTTTTGTAATGTTCATCAATTTTTTTTTTCTGGAATTAGAAAAGCTACAAAGCTTTTAAAAAGCTACACTCAGGGCTGGAGAGATGGCTCAGCAGTTAAGAGCACCCGACTGCTCTTCCAGAGGCCCTGAGTTCAATTCCCAGCAACCACATGGTGGCTCCCAACCATCTGTAAGGAGATCCAATGCCCTCTTCTGCTGTGCCTGAAGACAGCTACAATGTACTTATATATAATAAATGAATAAATCTTTAAAAAAAAGATTAAAAAAAAGCTACACTTAGCAACTCCCAATTTCAGATGTTTGCTTGGCTTTAGTGTGTGTGGAAGCTGCCATTCCACTTCGGTAATGGTATCCTTTTATACACTCATGGCAAGGATTCGATTTTCTTTCATATTTATACTAGCACTTTAAAATTGAATGTCAATTAAAATGATGTTAGAATACTCCTAACATCTTCTTCATCTTGCTGTCTTCTTCATTAGAATCTCTGATCCATATTCTGGGGATTCCACTGTCAGTGGCCTATTCAAACTCTGTATTTCTTTAGTGGGTTTTACTGATTTATGTTTCTGAGAAGATCATACATTCGCAAATGAAATTTAATTTTGACAGTATAAGGTTTATGCATAAATATCTACAACTTTTCCATGTTTGTACATATTTACATATATATTATATGAATGTCTTATATAATAAAACCTATAGGACTAAGGTTGTTAATTTAAAATATATGCCCTGCATATCTTGATTTATCTGATGATTCCAAAAGCAAAATCACTATGATCTTACCCTGCTATGGTGCCCTTTTCTTGTAGCCCGAATTCTGTTCAATTTTACATGTATATTTCTATAATTCATAGTGTTAGGATATAAATGTCTTTGGAGTGTTGTAGTTTTATTGAAATGAAATTTCTCATTAATCTTTTCTATTGTATGTGTATTAAAACTGTCTTGATTTTAATGTTGTTACTCTGATTCCATTTGGGGATTTGGAGGCTTGTTGGAAGGTATAATTTTCAACCTTCTGTCCCAAGCTTTCTCTGCTTTAAAAATTTTTGAATTTCTAATATCAGTGAGCTAGGCCTCAATTTTCTTTATCTATGAAATCAATGGACTACTTGCTTTCTTCTCACCCACCATCAGCTTGGCTGTATGACTCCAGCAAGAGCTAACCCCTCCTGACTATTACCTAATGTCATTGTGAGGACTCAAAATGTTTTACCATAAATTGGACCTTAACTTTGTATTTAAGTTTATTTATTTTGTTTGCTTTTCCTCAAAATATGGAAGCTATGTGTCCCATTTCTATTATTTTAAAAATCTTACAAACATATTTTTGCTTCACACACTTCTATCAACACTGAAAATCAGTCTGCGTCTGTAACCTACATTCTCCTGGGAAACAGGATTCGTATCTTTTTCTGTCTTTTTTGTAGGTCGTCTCTAGAGTTTTTAAATTATATTTCTAAATGTTTAGTGTTGGCATTTTCTTTTGTTTTCTTTTGCCTTTTTATTATACCTGGAGACCAGGTGTTACCAGTTTTATTATGTTCTTAAGATTTATTTTGCTTTAAATATGAGATGTCTTAACTTCTTAAATCTGCAGGGTCTTAAGTTTTCTAAGAAACCATTCTTTTATGGGCTTAGCCCTGAAATATCTCACTTTTGACTGGTTGTCATCATATTATACCCTAAGCCTGTGCCCACTCCAAGGTCAATTTTCTATTTCCTGTGACATCTCAATATCATCTATAGATCACACAGATGCTTGTTTGGACACATTTAACTAAAATGGTATAATTTTATGCTGTTTGTTTTTAGAAAACTTACTTATGCAAACTCCCCATCATTTCCTTCAAGTCATGTTCTAACGAGTATCTAGAACTCTGAGATTGAAAGATTTCCTGAAAATTGTCTGAAGATTATATCTGGGGTATCAAACCTCCAAGTGAACCCCAAAACATCTTCTTTATGTCATTCAGATATTTTCAATCCTTATTTTTTTTAGAACACTCTTATTTTGATATGCCTTGGGCTATAACTTTATTTTGTGTTCATTTTATATCTCCCTGGCGTTCATAGGCAGATACCTGCTCTCTTTCCAAGACATTCCTCTCTGCACTCCCATTTCAATCATCTGCTTCTTTAGCGTATTTAATCTGGGTTTGTTTTACAATATATTAGTGGTTGGTGGGGGTTTTATTTTCCCTCTTACCTCCTATGAGAATTCTTCTTTTCAACCAACCCTTGATTCAGCATTTTATAACATTTTATAATATATAAAAATATATTATATATAATTGTATATATTCATATATTATATAATATATAATTTTACACACACACATATATACATATATATAAAACAAACTCTACCACAAACTAAAAAATCCCTCAGAGTTGTGCTCAACAGCTTGGGATTTTAGTTAATTCCAGATGTAGTCAAGTTAACAACCCAGAAAAACCACCACACTACCCATGCTCCTGTCCCCCTAAACAGATTTTTTTTTTTAGCAGCTAGGACAGTAGTGTATGGATAATCTTGTATGAAATGCATAAGTTCAAAGAAATGACAAAGAAGTTTCTTGCATCTCTTAAAACCTTATGTATGAAGTTCAAGTAAAACTGTGAACATGAAATGTGTAACATGCTCATCTGGGATGAAACATGACTCAGCAGTTCAGATCACTGGCTGCTCCTGCAGAGGAGCAAGGTTTGCTTCCGAGCACCCACATGGCAGCTCACAGACATTTGTAACTCCAGTTCCAAAGGATCTGAAAGACTCTGTGGCCTCCATGGGCACCAGACCACACATATGATACACATGCAAGCAAACCATTCAGGTGCATAAAAGAAAAAAAAGAGAAAAGAGAAACAATTTACTGTCTTCTATGCCTGTCACTCAAGAAGCAAGATCAAATACTATGACGATGAAGCTAACATATCCAGCTTTCCTCTCACTGCTGAGCATCCCTGTCCCTGCTAGCCTAGCTCCTTTCCTAGTAATATGTTCTTATGACCCTTCCCTTCCTTTTCTGCTCTTCTCTTCTAGGAATTCCTGGAGTCATGTTTGGGATGTAGCTCGGCTTTGCTTTTGGAAGAACCAAACTATACTATATACCTAAACATTAGCCATTGGGGTGACTTCCTGTCTAGATAGCATCAGAGTAGACCACCACTAAAAAGACAGAGCACAGAGCTTCCGTGAGACACCTCTGGTTGTTGTCAGTAACAAAAATAAGGTTTGTAAGCTCTGAAAGGGCTGTGTTATGGGCAACAAGAGTAGATCATGTCTCACACCTTCCAACAGTTAGGAAAATTCATGAATATCAAAGGTCAGAATTAGGTAAAAACTACAAGTTCCTGATGCTTAGGGATATGGCTGGCCCATTTTTCCCTTGAGAAATTAGCCCCTATGGACATCCACTATTTTAAATGAGAGAATGGATGACTATGAGAATACACCAGAGTTCTCTGTGGCTGTCATCTAATGCTTGAGAAGGCAGGGCAAGGTACCTTGATAAATAGCATCAACTCCCCAAGCATAGAACAGCAGATGTCACTGGAAAGTTATTTCTGTAAACTTAGCAGAAGTGAAAACAGTAGGTTAACAACCCCTTCTTCCTGTAGGCATTGACCTTTGCCCGTCTTAGTAAAGCATTAAGTGTTGTCTGTCGCTAACATCCCACTGGGAGAGCATAGCCTTACTATTCTTCCTGGAAGGCAACTGAAGCAGGGCCCATGAAACTGAACTTATGACTTGGGTGTTTTGGTTCCCAAGCTGCTGAACTTACAATCTGGAGTAATCCTATTTCCAGGTATTCAACAGCAGTGGCCTGGAAAACAGAATATAAACACAGAGGACAACAGGCCAGTCATTTCCTGTTGAACACTATATATCTATTTATAAACAACAAGGTAGATTGTACATGAAGAATGCAGGGTTCTGGAAATAGTGCTATACTCTCCCCAAGCATTAACTTACTTCTATAGCATTCAAACAACATACTCATGTCAATGAGAATTAATTCATACACACGAACACACACACACACATACACACACACTCCACACTTGAGACATAACTGGTAAGTGATGAAATATATGTGTGTGCATGTGTGTGTGTCTGTGTGTGTGTTCAATATGACTATTTTGACAATATAGACACCTGTGATGACATCACCATCATGAAGGTAATAAACCTCCAGACATTTCTTTGTGCCCCTTAGTGATTTCTTGCAGTCTCTAGGCAGCCACTGACCTGCCTTCTGTCACCATAGATTCATCTGGTATTTCCTAGGATTTTCATCAGTACATTCATACACATTACATGGCTTCTTTACTCACAGAATAAATTTGACAATTATCCTTGTTTTGTTCATAAGAAATTTGTTCCTTTTATTGTCAATTAGTATTCTATTGTATGGCTATGTGTACAGTATGCTAATCCATTGGCCCACTGAAAAGCATTTAAGTTGTTTCCTATTTGGGAACTATTAAAATGGAAATGTAGTGAGTGAGCATTTGTGCAAACATATGCTTTCATTTCTGTTGGGTATATATTTAGGAGTAAAAATGTTTGGGTCATATGGATGTTGCATGTTTAACTTATTAAGAAATCATGGCAATATTTTTAATGCACTTACATAATGTTCTTAGGATCCACCAGCAGCCCTGTGAAACCTTTGAAGAACCTCACAGAATTTGAAGGTTGCATTTTAGAAAGATGTTTTCCCCAGTTGAGATATTGGTGTTTGACCTCCAGTGAATTGTGAGATTCTGGAGGAGAGGAAAAAGCTCCTGCATCCTTGAAAAATGTTTTCCTTTCCCTTCTGGACAACAAAGCACAAGATCCCATATGGTTCCCTTATCCAGGTGTCATATTGACAGTGGTGTGGTGGTGACAGTGGAGTAAGGAGGCAGAATGAGCAGTGGGTGCTGGACCAGAAACCAGGTTAGAAATGTGGCCATGCTTCCAGTATGCTGCTGCTGCTGCCCAAGTGCCATCCTCACCCTCCTCCCTGCTTCCTGACAGCAAATTAAGAAAACCAGGGGAAGCCTTTCTGTCTCAACTGAGTTGTGCCTTAAAGTCCAGTATGGGTTGTAAGCTAGATTGGGTTCTATGAAACTTTAAATTCCAAGAAAGGCAGACAACCCCAGAAGACAGACTGAGGAAATATTAACATAGGCTTACCTGGCCAAGATAGATGCTAGAGCAGGTAGACTGTGTCAGACTCTCAAAGGATTTTCAATGAGGGCATGGATTTCTCTTATACACAGACAATGAACCGTCTACTGCCCAAGTGTTCACCAAATGCAGGTTATGACCCAGGAGCCCACAGGAGAAGCCCAGGGTGACTCTGCAGCAATAGTACCCAGAGCTGCTGTGGACCAGTAGCACTAGCACCTCCTGTGTCCCTCCCAAAAGCACTGAATCAGAACCTGCATTTCATCAAGTTTCCCAGCTCAATCACAGGCAGATCACAATTCAAGAAGCAGTAGTCCAGAGGTATGCTTCTGAACACCCTAAAAACATAGGTTCTGTATTATTCAGCTACCCCACCCCTAAAAATGTTACACATCCAATTGCACACTCAACTCAGCAGTCTACAATTAGCTTATATTTGCACCTTGAATGACTACTGTGTCAGCAAGAGTTCAGACCCAGGCAAGAGCCCCAGCAAGTCAGGGCTTTTGTTCCATGAGCAATTTTCTTCTCAGGCCCTGCAGGCTTCTTACTAAACCTTTATCTCCTGGTGATAAAAATTTACAGAAAGCCAAAAAGTAGGCATGTATGCGTGCTACACAAGTTAGCCTTCTGCTCAAGTTATGCCTGTTAATATCCCATCAACTAAATCAAGTCACAGTCTCCTACAGAGTGGCCAAGGAGTGGCTGATGCCTGCTCTGTTTCTTATTTAAGGGTATGCCCTGAGCAAAAACATTTGCATCCATTCAGTATAACTAAACAAAAATAGCCACATCACTGGAAAGTTATAATGTTGTAATGCCTTTCACACCACGTAGTAAAGTTTTAGCACATAGGTGTTCTTAGTACTGAAAATTCTGTGACCATGGACAAATCACATCATGTCTCTAGAGTTCACTTCCTCATCTAGAAACAAACATTCGGGTGGGGAGGTAGAGTTCTATTAATCCATGGACTTTACTTTAAAAACCAATGGTGGCAATACTGGCGATACAGAGGCTAACACTGAGTGTTTGTACTGTGGCAAGCCTTGCTTGAGGGAGTTGATGAGTGTTTACTCCTCAATTCCTTAATGTCCCAGTGAAAATTGTCTCTACTTTGCAGTTGAAGAAACCTGCGAATGGCCATGTTATGACTTCAGGATTTAGCAGTATGTTCTTGTGAGCACTTCCTGTGGAGGAAAATACTTTGCAGAAGTGACAGGGTCCAGACTGTTCCGTGCAGCTGCCGGCTATCCGAAGGCTCACCGTAACTCTCATGTTTATGCTTCTGTTGTCTCCTGTGGGATAATAAAGGAAGAAACAAGGGAGCTTGCCTTTCTGCCATGTGGAAACAAGGAATATAATTTCCAGTGGTCCCAGCCACCTTCCAAGGCTGTAAAACAAAGCTACTCCGAGTAGCTTTGGGTGAGTGAGAGGGAAGAAAAGGATAAGGCCCTAAGGGTCCTTTTCCTGAGAAGTTAGACATGGCATAGACTGAAGTGGGACTTGGATAGAAATTCTTCTCACAGGCTGTTCTGTCAGCAGAGGATTCAACCCCAGCCAGTGTCATTTCTGAGTCAAGGTATACGTGTCCATCCCTTTCCATTTTCCTTCATAATAGTTGTCCTTTCTGAACTTAAACATAATGTACTACATGATAGGAATGGAACTGTGCCCACGAATATGTCATTCATCGCTCACAGAGCTTTAGCAATTTAAGCCTGAAACCACTTTCCCTGATGGAGTAGTACCCTTTCCTTCCTTCCCTTCCTTTCCCCAACATGACAAGAGAAACAGGACATGTCAGGGGACAGGCATTCCATGAGCTCTGTGAGTTTACATTCTACTTCTTAGTTACTGCTACTGCTCAGAAGGGTTTCTTCTTGTGATGAGTCAGGTCCCCTTTTTCCTTGATATGCCACAAGGTCATCCTCCCATGACCTTTTCAGGAACAGGTGATCAGAAGTGAAAAATATCTTCTCTGTCCAATGGTGTCATATTCGCTTTTATAGTTCTGGCCTTATTTAAGATTTCTAATCAGCTTGTAGGCCACTTTGATCCTTTTCTGCCATATTTTCTCTGTCTCGGACTTCCCTGTTCCCCCAAAGAACTTTTACCTTTATTTTGTTTTGTTTTCTTCTCAATGGACTGAGTCCTCTCATTTATTGAGCACAACCATTTGATTTCCATCACACATTAGCAGTTCTTTCTTTGTATGACTCAACTAGGAACTTGGAACCAGTCTCGCTCAAGTTTCCTACACAATGTACTCATTTGATGGTCATCACAGAATTGAGCACTGACTAAAGTACAGTGAAACCATGACTTCTATTTTGTACTGCTAGAGGTTAAGCCCAAGGCTATGCACATACGAGCAAACACTCTACCATAGAATGGCATTCCCTTCGCTCCCTACCCCCCAAGAAAAACATACATTCTAAAGGATGTATGACCACTGAAAACATAAAATCACTATGCTATCGCACAGAATGATAAAATGAAAAAATAAGTCTTTATAGGTACTAGTGTTGATAGTAATGTTGAGCAACCCAGTGGTCTAGTGTAAGTGTAGACTGGTACAAACATTGAGGGAAATAGTTTTTCCAAAGTAACTAACTGAAATGAAATCTAAACATACTGCTGTCACATCAATTTCAACCTGGTGAAGTATCCACAGTCGGTGTACTTAAAGACTGGAGAAAGAATAGTCATAATGTTACTAAACTCATCCCAAGCTTGTGCCAAGCTGGATGTCATGAATAGTAGGATGGAGAAGAAGGCAATCGAGTACATGCTTAGAATGGACAAATAAGAGCTACACCCAGCGTGTACAATTCATGGGAATGATCCTGTGGTAAAGAAGCCAGTCCCAAAGCACTATCAGCTCTATGTCCTGTCTATTTCAAGATCAGAACCATGGCAAATGAGTTTAAGAAGGTGGAAGGGAGGATACAGGTGGAGAGAGGACAAAGGTTACAGTTGTCAAGAAAGTGTAGAAGGACTGGCTGCCGAGTGTATTCTCTCTGTTGATCTGAGTGCTGCTGGTTTGCACAGGTGGCCTCTGCTCATGGGTTTTACTGAACATTACTGAAATTATATATGTCCAGTATCTTGTGAATATCATACTCAACTAAAAATATAGACAAGAAAACAGCAAGCATGGCAAACGGTGTGAAGACTGGCCCAGTCTCTGAACTCCCTGTTGCAGGCTGCCCTGAAAGCGTGGTCTCCACATTTTATTGGACATAGTAGACTAGTTTGTGTGTTATGGGGGTGCTCCTCAGGCTTCTAAGCCCAGTGCTATTGTGAGGACATCAAAGACCAACTGCTGACTAAGATACTGTTCTTATGAAAAGAGTGACCAGCAAATTTACTGCTTAACTTCATTCTCTTTAAATGAAGCTAGCCCCGTGGTCCTCTTTAAAAGCTCAGTTGTGGACATAGATCTTCTTTATAGGACGTCGTGTACAATAAAGAGAAGCAATAACTTCAGATAATAAAAAAAAATACCTTTGAGAATGCTGTGAGATAGACATTCCATTTAATAAACATCACTGTGGTTACATACTCCCAAACTGCCTGAAGTTTGGCCAGTGGCTCAAGAGCCTTTCATCTGACACAGGGATTCTTTTGGACTGATTGTCTTATTGTATTTATGCCCCAATTTTTTCCCTTGGCTCTGTAAGACCTTGGGAATAAAACAGGCTTATCTACTGCAGAGGAATACTATATAGAAATTGGGCAAAATGGCAAATTTCTATCCTGTTTCATATTAGCATATTAGGAGCCGCCCTTTAGTAGAGTAAACACTTATTAAGGGTTGAGGCCAAACAAATTTCCTGGTTCCATTATATGACATCCCCTGATAGCCATCTAGACATCACTCCTCATAACCCTGGTGTGAAAAATTCTTGGTGTTGGTTATTATTTTCAGATACTGGGACAGAATTAGAAAAAAAAATGAACTGTTCTCTACCTACTAAAAAGTAGAGATGGTTACTAATTATCTATGAAAGAAATAGAAAAACTACTTATAAAGGATGTACTTAGCGTGACATGAAGTATGAGCCAGGTGGTGTAGAAAGAGATATCTGTAATCAGAATCAAAATTAAATAAATGAGAATGATCCTTTCAAAAATATGTACATTTTGCAGAAGTTTCTTGTGCACACAAAACAGTCTCCATAGTAACCAGGTCTCTGAGCGGATTGGTGCGCATGAGAAGTGGAACCCAGAGGAGCAGATCGTTGTGGAGCATAACGAGTCTGAAGACAGCCTCTCAAAAGACAAAGTAGCACTTGAATTACCCAATTCGGAACCAATCCCGCCCAGAGAGGTGTGGTGCCCCTCGCTTGGCTCATTTGATTGGAAACAGGATGCTGAGTAGATCCTAGCCCCCCCCCCCCCTCTCTCTCTCTCTCTCTCTCTCTCTCTCTCTCTCTCTCCTCTTTGGTCCATTCAAGAAAATGTACAAACTACTTGAAGTAATTAAGAATCCCCTGCTGAGATTTTGATGGAGATAAAGAACTCAATTTTTTAAAAAAATCTATAAAATAAAAGCATTAAAAAAAAACCCTTCACAATCTTCATTGAGCAGTAGAACCTCAAGAAAATATTATCCTTTTATACTCCAAACAGTGGGTGGGAATAATAAGGCAGTCTCTGCAAAATATACAAGTAGAGGGTGGCTTCTCTGCTCTAGATTCTTTCCCACAACCTCACAGCCCTGAGACCTATCCAGAACTTCTTCTACAGCCTGAGATAATCCAAAAACAATTATCAATTCCTTCAGTTCTAATTTTGCTCATAAATAGTGAGACAAGAAGGGAAGAAAAGAAGGGAAATGGTTGGACCAGAGCTAGCTGATTTGATTGATGACAAAGTCCCCAATAAGGATGGTATTTTGTGTTGTGGAGCCAAGGACAGGATTCCCACCTTCCTGATGTGATGAGAGGATAAACAAAGAGTTCGAGGTCACAGCTCGAAAGAGCTACCCTCTAATTATGAGGCTGCATTTTTTCTCTGGGCCTCCGAATGGTTGCTCCCAGATTGCGCAAACCATTAACTCAATTTACTTTACTTTAAGGGCTCCTGTATGTGTCTGTTGTTCCTTTGGGTTGGCTTTTTCATGCCACTTAGAATGTGGTGTAAATAGAAGTGCGATGGCAACCTGCCAGTATAGTGGAGCCTGCCCAGATGGGAAGAGCGCCTGATGGCTACGAGGCTCCCTTTAAAAGAACAACTCAATACTCACAAAACCCTAGGCATTCGGGTGGAAAGACATCAGGAGGCCATCTGCAGCCCACCCCACTTGAGATCTAAAGCAAACTTCTCCCTGGTTATTTCATCAGAAGGTGGATGCTGGTGGGAGAATTACAATAGGTGTGTCCTAAGTTCTGAGCTCTGGCCCAACTCTCTAAATGAAGTGCCTATAAGGGTCTATGAGCCCATGACTAGTACTCTTATGCGCTTATGGCTAAGGTGGTAACCGTTCTGCTGACTGGGCCGAATCAAACCTTCATCTGGACCACTATGACGCATGAGTCACACTGTTTAGAAGACAGATTGCAGATACTTGCCTAAACTATAGATTTTCTTCATTGCCAAGAAAGCCTCATGTTTGCCTTTCATTGGTGAAGAATCTAAAATCTAAAACAATACAGGGATTTTTTTTCAAATTTTAATACATGTAATGGTTAATCTTGACTGTCATCTTTATTGGATTACAAAATGACTAAGTAGATTGTAGAGAACACCTCTGGGTGAGAGATAAAGAGATCTTGAGGCTCTGATCTAATCATTGGATTCACAATATGTTGGATTATTGAGAGATAGTGAAAGGTAAGAGGTGGTGTCTGGTTGGAAGTAGTAGGTCTAAGGGAACGTGGGCTTGGGGATATATCTTACTTTGGCCTATTTCTCTAGACTCTTCTCTGCCTGTATCCACTATAATAGGATGTGTACCACACCCTTTCTGTTGTACCATACCCTTTCCACAATGACAACATGTCAGAAACCAAAGCAAACCTTTCCTCCCTTTACGTTGACCACTTAAGGCATCCTAGCACTGTGGAAATAACCCCAACTAATACACTTGATGAAGAGGTCAGAACCTGGAGGAATGAAAGAATTTAGCAAAGACCATGCCTATAATTTTACATACAGCCAGCACAGTATTACAGGTTGTCTAAATCCTGAGCAAATTGTCTTACATAAGCCACATTTCTGAACAGCTCATTTCAGCTCATTCTGCGACTATGACAGTCAAGATTAACCATTACAAGTATTAAAATTTGAAAAATTCCTGTATTGTTTTAGATTTTAGATTCTTCACCAATGAAAGGCAAACATGTGAATCCCTACATACATGAAGGGAATCACAGTGTGAATACTTATAAAAGACCTGGATTCTGTAACATTACAGTTGACATTATACTTCATGTTAGTGCATTACAGGGCCTGAGAAGGAAGTACTGTCTCTTTTATTTCAGATGAACGAAAGAATGATTGCCCAACCACCTCACAACTGAGTTATCAATTGCCATTATGAAGAAGCATTATCTTAGATGCTAAAGACTCAAGAAAGAAAATATTTATGTTCTAGAAGGAGGAAACTGAGAACAATTCCTATTAAGAGTCATCATTACAGATTGTGATAGGTGGTTGGCAGGCCAGTCACAAGGAATACATATAGGGAATAGTAAAAGAGAATAGCCAATGGCTTGCTGGGAAGTTGGCAGTGAAATCCTAAGCTGAAGGGTAAGAAAGGGCCAGTCCCACATAGAACCAGGATGGAAATATAGTTCAGGCAGATACAATAAGAAAGAGACCCTTGAGAGGAAAGGATTTTTGCTTAACTAAGACATAGAAAAGAGAATGAAGAAAAGTTTGCAAGAAAAATATGTAGTGAATGAACATGTAGGGAAAGGCATGGGCTTGGTAGAGCCGATTAAACAACCTCACTATTCTGATACTGAGAAATATGAAGCAACTGAAGAGACTTTGAATGATAGCTCTATCTATAACACAGAGAATGGAAAGGAACAGCAGAGACATATGGAAAGTTTTGTAAACCCAAGTAACAGACGACAGTGGGATTTCTACAATAATGAGTAAGGAGGTGGTCAAGGTGCTGTAGCCAAAATGGTGGATTCAAAATGTTATGTGATCATAGGAACCAGGAAAGGAGAATCTCTTAAGAAGAAAGGTGCCATAGCCTGTGTAGTGCTGCTATAACAACAAAGAAGAAGACAGAGAAATGTGTGTGCAACTGGGTAATATACTGATTGCTATTGAGGGGGGCGTTAAAGAGCTTGGGGCGGGGGGCGTTAAAGGAGGACTTGCAGTGTGCACCAGGTAAAGGAATTGTGGGGAGAAAGTTGAGATGGAAATCTAGGTAAGACCTGGGAACTTTTTGGTTTGAAAAAGAGATGTGAATATGGGGTCCTATGAGTTAAAAGATTTCACTCAAGACTAGAAATACCAGACCATTGTGGATGCTGGGGAGAAAGATGCAGTAGAAAAAGAGAGGCTTACACTGTAATATTAATAGAGAAGGGACTGCTTCCTTCGTGAAGGCTAGAGCTTGAGTATGAGAAATGATTTTTACTTTTAGAATTGGACATTTTTTTAGGAGCAACAAAGCCCATTGTATGCCGCTGTTGAAAGACTGTATAGATGGGAGTGTGGATGCATGATGTAAATATGAGAGTTGCCAAGCAGTGGTTCCTATTTGATCTGTGAGACTGGAGGTGAGAGCAAGGAACACAAGAAGGAGATGTGGAGATCGATGGGAAATGGTTGTCTGTGACTCTGTTAGAGGTGAGTTTGTAAGAAGGAAGAGGAATCATTTAGGGGCGGTGATAAGCCCTCATTTACTTGATGTTTAAAGACATAGATCAAGATCAAAGTGTATTTGCCAAATTGGATGACTTTATTCTGTTTCTTCTCTCATCTTTTTGACTTCCAAGCTTATCAAAATGTAGGGTATTTTCCCCAGTCTCGAGGACCAGAGGGAGAGAGAGGGGAAAAAGGAGAGCTGAAAGGATTTGGCATAAATAAATGTTTATTGGAGGGGGCTTGAATGTACTCAGAAGAAAATGGAAGTGATCGAGGGCTGAAAAGTAGTGAGGTTCCTGGCAGTTTCTTGAAAGGGTAAGATCTTGAAAGGGAAGGTGGACTCCGTTTTTCAGACTTTCAGAGAATGCATCTTCTTTATGCTGTTGGTGTGTGAACAAGGGAATGCTCATCTCCATCTTCCCTCTCCATGGGAGCTGCTGACTCACCTGCCAGACAGACAGATAATGCAAACAATGGGCCTTGCTATCATCTCACATATATCACATATCACATATCACATATATCACATATCGCATATCACATATATCACATATCACTGAAAACAAAACAGAATACACAGAAGCAATGTGAAGGATGAAAAGTTTATTTTGACCCATTGTTTTAGGGTAACTGAGAGGATCAGCCAACTGTCTGTAAGAGGAGCAGTAGCCATAGTAACTCTGTTAGTTGTGATAGCACCTTACATCTTGGTGAATCAAGAAGCAGAGAGCTGTACCAGAACCAGTAGTAGATCGTTCTCAGTGATTACTAGCCTGGTCTCTGCCCCATGTTCTGTAATCTCTCAAACAGCACCACCTACTGGAGACTAAGTGTTCAAACATCATCCTGTGAGGGGCATTTCAGGTCAAACATTCTCTTTCTCTTCAGCCAGGCAAGATAAACCCAGGCAAACAAACATTTAGTCTCAATCTTGCATAAGTGCAAAGGTCTGCTTGCATGTTCAGAGGCTAAATTAAAAGTCTAACACAACAGGAGGCTTCATTTAGAACAGCTTGTTTCTCACCAGTTTGCTGTAGGCAGAGAAACTCTTGGTCCGTATAGTGAGCATAGTTCTCCATGGGTGTCTGGCTACAGTGCAACTGTTCTGTGGGACATCATCATGAAGATGTCTGATGATCACTCACTTAACATTGTGTGCGTCAAGGTCCTACAGGTTACAAGGCAATGTGGTTCTGCAATTGTGCTTTGTTTAGTTCTGTTTCTCACATTGAGAAGAGCTTAATTTTAAGCAGCACATTGTACAGAAAAACATGTTAAAGAGATTTAGCATGGGAGCTTATTCTAATTCATATTATCAACTTTGCTGCTCAATTCCATAACTCAAACATTAATTAGGAGCTAATATGGCTTTGTTTTTTTTCCCAAAATCTCTCATCTGGGTTTTTTGTTAGCCATCATTCATGCATTTTAGTACTGCTAATGCATTTGTAATATGACCTATTTTGTATAAAGAAGGTATTTCCCCTTCCTAAGTCCTGAAGAAACTTGAGTTATTGACACAAAAATCACACTTGAGGAAGATGTGTTCAAAGAAGTGAGGAGTGTTTTTCCTTTGTCAGATTCAGGAGCCTCTGCTTTGCCTTGAACACATGGTGATAATGTTCCTGCCATTATCCACTGAACTGTCTTCTTGAGCCATTAAAAATCAAACATTTCTTTAATTAGCTTCAGGAAATGATGAGATAAAGCAGTAGCAGAGAGAGCTCATCCTTGGAAAAGTAATTGAAATCAATGATGCCCAGAACAGTGGTTCTTAACCTGTGGGTTGTAACCTCTTTGGAAAACCCCTATCTATATTGACATTACAATCTATAACAGTAGCAAAATTACAGTTGTGTAGTAGCAACAAAAATAATTTATAGTTGGCATCACCACAACCTGAGGAACTGTATTTAAGGGTTGCAGCATTAGGAAGGTTGAGAACCTCTGGCTGAGAAGAAAGGGGGTGTGCAATGTTGGGCCGTGATCCTGAGAGTTGAATCTCAAAGGGAATTTGTTCTCTCCTCTCCTCTCATCTCGTAGGTAAATTTCTTACCTAGTAGGTCACAGACACCTACTGCTGTGTAACAAATTGCCTTGGAATCTGGAAGATTAAGAGGATCCACATTTATTATCCCAGCATTTCTATGCATCAGGAAATCAGTCCTTACAAGCTACAATTAAGGTATCAGACAGGACTATAATGCTGGATGAGCGTCAGACCTTTTTCATGGGGACATTGACAGAATTCAGTTTCCCATGTATTTTTGGCTGGAGGGAGCACTTAGTTCCTTTACCATGTGGCTTCTCTACAGTGCAGTTCACAAGAACAGAGCTGGCTTGTTTTGTTTTCAGAGCAAGGACGTGAATAGAACCAGAAAGAGAAAGTGAGACAAAAACAAAAACGTGGTTTTTTGCTTTCGCTTTTTTTTATAATATTGTCTTAGTGATGCCCTGATTACTTTTGTCACATTCTGTTTCTTAAAAACAGATCTCTTGCTTCCTTCCACATCCAAAGAGGAAGTATCGTACAAGTCCATGTATCCTGGGAATGGGGACATTGGGGAACACTGAAGGACATTTTGAAAGTTGCCTGTAGTATTTCCCAAACTAGCACGTGCCTGTATGTGTGCTCCTTCCTGTCCACACAGATAGCGACAGTTCCCTGCACTCTGGTGTGGTGACCTGCATGCTGACTTTTCCAGATTTCTTGATTTTATTTCTGGTTTCTGTCTCTTCACCTCCATTCAGACTACCATCCTCCACTTTCTTGCTTTAAATAGGTGTTCTTCCTTACACAAGAACATTTTATGTCTGTCTATTTCTAGATCCAATACAAGTGTTAAGAATGTCTCTATATGGGATTAACCTCATTTCCTACCCTTCGTTTCAACAGGCTACAAGCAGCCAAGTCAGAGTCTGCATGTTCCTTTTCCCTCAGCTCATGCTGTTACCTTAGCTTATTTCCTTCCCCTTCCCAAATGTGAACACCCTAAGCACATCACAGGAGAACTTTCTGCAATGCTGGGGTGACGACTGGCGTATTTCTGAATACTCTCATATTCTATGCCTTTAAACAATTGCTTTATTCTTATTCCCATATAACCACCCTGGGCATAAATAATCTGTTGCCTACCCTGCATGCCAGTTAGAGGAAGGGCCTCCAGGGCTTCAGTGTAACTTCCATCTCTCTTGTCGTCTGCAGTGTGCCAGCAGCCCCTTGCACATAGCGAGGGATTGATAAAGTCTAGAGCATCAAGGACCATTTTCCAAAATGCCATTCTCACAGTTAGGAACACTGAGTTTGTGTTATTTTTCTGTCATAGATGATAAAACTGAAATGGAAACAGTTTACCTGCCCATGTGAGAGAAAACTGTGGATCCTGATTTGGGAGTTGTCATCCATTTGGTTTATTTTTGTTCTTCTTTTAAATATAAAAACCATCTGACTTGTCCTGGTATGTGTTCACTTAGCAGTACCAGAGATTGAACCTGGAGCCTCACACAGGCTAAGCTACAACCTCAGCCTTAATTTTATTCTAATTTTGAGACAAGGTCTTGCTAAATTGTCCTTGAAATTTTGAATATTTCTACCTTAGCTTCCCGATTGCTGGGATCACAAGTCTGCACTAGCAGACCTGGCTTTGATTCTTTTTAAAGATTCATTTAGTTTTACTCTGTGCATATGTGTGCTTTGCCTACATGCATGTGTATATTGCCTCTGTGCTTGGCCACGGAAGACAGAAAAGGGCAATGGATCCCCTGGGACTAGAATTGTGAGGCACCATGTGAGTGCTGGGAACAGAATCCAGGCCCCTAGAAGAGCAACAAGGACTTTTAGCCACTAAGTCATCTCTCCCGGGCTCCTAGTTTTGATTCCTTTCTTTCTTTCTTCCTTTCTTTCTTTTTCCTTTTTTTGATAAAACAATTCAGAGTCATTCAACAACCCTCATGATGTATTTTTTTTAAATCATCCTTACTAGAAAGGGGAATAAGAGATTTTTAAAATAAAAAGAGCTTCATGGGCAAAAGGAAGACCAAGGTCTGCTACTTCTTGCTTGTCTGTGCATTAACTTTTTCAAGTTAACAAACACAGCAATGTCAGGAAGCCCCCATGTTGTTAGATGTCAGTGTGTTTCCTGCTGTCCTAGACTCCCTTTGGCAGTGCTACCACGTGGCTGTAGCCTGCACATTTAAGAGAGCTCTAGTGGCCTGGATGCTGTAGCTAGAACTATAAGCACATCTGTCAGCAAAGTGGTGTGTGCCTGTGTGTGTGTGTGTGTGTGTGTGTGTGTGTGTGTGTGTGTGTGTGTGTGTGTGTGTGTTACAAAGAGAACTGGCATATGAAGGATAATTACTTCTCAAAAGCCATTGTCCAGATCTCTACAGGCAATATTCAGAATTCAAAACGACTTTCAGCCAAGTCCTGTTTGCACCTGGGAACTATGAGCGGTATTGAAAGCTTCATAAAGGAGATGAAACTTGACCAGGACAGGAAGTGACTTACAGCCGGCAGGCTCAGATGTATTGACACAAGGTAGTGAAATAGGAAATTATGGTTTTCAAAGAGAAGTCAGATCTTAGTTTCTCTTTTATCTCAGTATGATGTGTGTGTCCTTGAATCAAATCCCCTAACCACAGTGCAAACGTGACATTCATGCAACAGGAGTGGCTGGAATCCCTGGCTTTTGTGAGTCTCATACACAGGAAAGTCAGACTTCTTTTATGACTTGTTCATCGTGTGTCAGTATTGTGGTTTCCAAATGCTCTTGGAAGCTGATTTTCCAAGTTCCAGGTGGGCTCTGGGCCATTGCAGCAGCCAGAAGTGCTGAAGGCATTAGCTTGAGCCCGTGAGTTTCTTGGAGACCAAGGCTGGGGCAACCTGTTTTACATTAGTGTATTTCTTTGTACATGAATTATCAAAATCCTTCATTCCCTAGCATTTCTTCACTTGCCTCTCCACTCATGGCACGTCTTGTTACTTATGCATGACCTGGGATATCCAATGGTAAATGGTTATTCTAAAACACTGAGCCGAGACTGCACTGCTAGCAAGAACTGTTACCAAGGGAACGTGATCAACTGGAGAATTTGACAGAAGTTTGACAGGTTGATAGATCATGGTCTTCATCTCTTGAGCTAGTCCCCACACCGTCAGTTTCCACTGTTTCCTCATGTGACCCTGCTGGCTTTATTGGTTGTGCTGATTTTCCCACCTCTTTCCCACTTCTTCACCCTAGTTTCAGTACTAAGGGAAACTGTCTGAAACAGTCTGAAAGAGTGACACATGGTCAACTGTGCTCTCTTTTGTTCTCCCTCCTCTCTTTCTCTCTCTCTCGTATACATACATGATATTCATATACATTAATCAGGCCTGATAATGGGCCTCATTCTGACAGTTTCCTACATATATAATCACCTAACCAACCCACCCCCAAACGATGACTTTTGACCCATTTTCTTATTAATCCCAATATCTTTTGACATCCCAATAGATATTGATCCCAATAGATGATTCTTTGCCTGATCTGCTACTTAAAAGAGACAGAGACAGCAAAACAAATATGTTTTACCTGCAAAACTTAGCAGTGACTTTGAATTAACCTAAACATGCAAATGGAAAACAGTGTAAAAGTATATGACAAGAGGTGGGTGGTCAACAGAAAAATGACAGGCAGGGCTGTTTGTTAAGCATATGTAGGAGAAATGGCTATCTCTATTTGGATGATATTGGTTCAACTACTTGGGCTAAATTCTGGCTCTAAATACATCTGGTCAGCCCAGGAGCCCTAAAAAGAATCTGGCTTTGTTTTAATCCAAATATTAGTCATTGTTGGGTGGGTTGGGTTTTTGTAGGATGATTTTTGAAAAGATAAAATAAGGACAGAAAACCTAGAAGGAAAGCCAAGTGTCACAAAGAGCATGGTAACCCACTCTCTTTGTCAGAGACATACAAGAGCAGGTGCCCGTGAGAGTTGGTGATGAGCCTTCCTTGTTCACAGATGAATCTTGAGTTTGGAGGCTGTGTGACCAGTGAAGCCCAGTACCTCCTGATCCAGCCCAACGACTACTGCTGCTAGATATGAAGCAACAGAAGGTCAGCTAGATCCCCTCTTTGACCTGAATAGTGAGACACAGTGGGACCACATGGGGTCCATTCTTTTCCCACAAAGTAGTGATGTGTTCCAGGCAAAAACCCAATTTGGGATGTTTTAGCCCAAAGGAAACATTTACAACCAAATTATACACCTCGGAAAATAAATGAGCTTTCATTCTGGAAAGAAACCCTGCCGAGTTCTTTATTATTTGTACCACAATCATAAAGTTGGTTTTAATCTCCGCAGTGGAATGCCAATGGGTTGGCCAAGTGGCAAGCTCGGTGGTTGGAGTAGGGACCATTTCACCCTGAAGAAAACACAGTGGGAATTAAAGGGAATTATTTCTCCTGAAACTGTTCTCAGGACCCATTGGATTGGGAAGCGCTATCTTATTCTGGCAAATTCATTGGAACTTCAAAATTGGCTCCTGTTTTCCTTCTTTTCTTTTCTTTTCCTCTTCAAAAATTCCAGGGGCTGACTGGGGATGGGGGTGTGAAGTGGCTGTTTTATATGAATGAAATTCTAGGAGTAGACCCAGGAAAGTTTATAACGGATTTCTCCCCCAGCTCACAGAAGAATGGGACACCAGAATTGCATGAGACTGGTGGCAAGGTTGGGAAATGTGCTTCCTTATTTCTCTAAAAGAGAAATGTGGAGAAACCTGATAAGTATCTGTTCCCAGGATCCATGCCATGGAAGGACCATGGTGTAGAGAAAGTGGACATGGGTCTATGGGCTTCTGAAATGGCCTGGGTTTTATGTGTTTTAAAGCACTATCGGATAAGATGCTGGATATCTTGTACCAGATTAGTGTAGATCTCTAACACCTTTCAAGAATGGAACCAAATAGTTTGGATTAGGAATGTCTTTCATAAACCTCAGCCCTGACTAGCCTGACAGGGAACTTCCTACTATTTCTGAAGACACTGAGATGGAGTTTTTGTGGGTGTATAGAAGTGTAGAAAGCAGACCATGACAGGAGCTGGTCGTGGGAAGAAGAGCTCATGACAAGGCTTTGGCTCATGGGTCAAGCAGTTAAAAAAGCCAGGGTTGTTTTTAAATTCTACTTGTCTCGAATGTCCTGCTGTTTGCATGCTAACCAAGACACCCTGATTTAAACAGCTTTGGGCTTAAACACCTAGAACACCGTGGATTAGGCTTCTGCACCCTGTAATATCAATGAGGAAAAGGACCACGTTTGTCTTGCTTCCCATCGAATCCCCAGCCCTTGAGTCATTAGCAAAGAGTAATTAAATGAATCAGTGAAAAAGATCCCTGTAGCTCATCTGCCCACACACCATCAAAACAAATCCCAGCTAATTGGGTGATTTCACCTCTTAACCATTTAGGGTAGTTGAATGTAGTGTGGCTTAAGTTTTGGATCTTCTTTGTCCTGCCGCTATCTTCGCTCTTCCTGTCCTGAATTAAAACTTCCCAAGAATGAATTTTATAACCTCTTCAGGCCCTATTTTATATTCATGCCCTGGCAACTTTTAACTTTTGGCTGTTGATCGCTTTGTATTTTCCATGAATGAGGAATTTATGTCTGAGATCCTCTCCTGGGATTTTCTTATCCCTTTCAGTAATACTCGTTATTCAGAGCTCTCAGTCATCCTTCACCAGTGAAACCCTGGGAGCGTCTCTCACTTGTCCCCTTGTTCTGACATTGAAGGCTTCCATTTCCCAGTGTCTGCCTTCATTCTATCTCACCCCCTTTCCACAGACACCAAATTCTGGCAGTGGATAAGTCAGCTTTTATGATGAAAATGTTTATGGAGACTGTCAGTTCTTAACCTTAAAACTGAACCGTGCTGTTTGTATTTTTCTAAGTGATGGAGAGTGTGAACGAGTGATGGAAATGGAGCGTGAAGAGATCAAACATGGATCTTGGAATCTTTGTTCAAGACCTGGAATAGGAGAAATTCCACTGTGTGTGGGTTGCGGGGGTGGGGTGGGGGAGAGTCGAATTCCAAAGCAAAGGATTCTCTATAAGCTGAGCTTAAAGCCTGATGTGAGAGAAAGTGGGGTGTAGGAAGTAAGGGGACCAGTGTAGGATGTGCAGGGTTAGAGTTATATGATGTTCCTAAAAATAAATAATTTAGATTTTCAAGAAGAGCTAGAAATATATTTCTTTTGGTCAGAGAACAAATGAATTCACTTGCAGCAAACTCTTATCTTCTGAACTTCTCAAGTCTGCTTTCTAATGGTGGGAGTTTGAAAGAAACCATTCATCCATGTGTGTGACATTCTGTGTTGCAGAACGTTTTGTTTACCATGGGACTTTTCTGTGGACCACTGGGGAGGGTGAACATTTGATGCTGGGAGTTCAGCTCTTAGTAATTGAATACCTAGGACATTGGTTTTTGTTTTTTGTTTTTTGTTTTGTTTTGTTTTTTTTTAAACAAAAGGCTAGTCTTCGTATCTGTAGACTTGGGGTATAAGAAGAAGATTCTGAGCTGGGATCAACAAGGCATTTTCACAAGATGAGTTATAAATCTGATGGAGAGTGAGAATAAAGTTGGTACAAAAGTATGCTAGTTGGGGCCTCTGCAATAGTTTGGCAAGAGCATTGTTTAGGGTTGGTTCTTGGCAGGATTCGCCCCTGTGTATAGAGCCTCTTCATGTCTTTTTTCTGTGCTCCACCAGCTTTGTATCTACTTTTGTTATGTCCTGATGATTGTTATCCCTTCTTAGACTGTCTGAGGCTCCAGAACCCTCTTAGGTCTCATGTAACCTGTTACCTCTAAGCTAGGAAGAGCTTTCCAGTAGCCTTCTGAAAGCATGCCTATCCTTTTCAGGACCTTGGGTTTGTGCAGAGGAAGTAACATGGGGGTGAAAGGGGGAAGTTGAAGAACTTTTCTGCTTGTATGGAGGTGATTATCACCTAAACCAGCCAGAAAGGCCAGATTAGGAAAAAAGCAGAAGGAAGTTCACCTCCATCTTTGCAAGATGAGTGATCTTTTGCCTTTGGGGTGGGGGTGGGGGTGGGGGATGGGGGGTGTCCTGATCATTCAGGATGCTTTAGCAGTGAGTAACAGTTGTGAGGATCTCACTCTGGCTGGGCTTAATGCTTGTGTTTATCCATCAATTGTTTGATTATATTTTCTCACGATAAAGCACTTCAACAAGTTGAGAGCCCTTCATATTCTAACTGACCCATCCCTTTGCTATACTGCCCCCTGGAATAACAATGCCCCAACCAGTCCCTGGTCACCTGATCCTTCTCCCGAAGCAAGCAGGATTGCCAATAATTTTGTCAGACACTACCTCACCCTGGGACCCTAATTTTACGGGGGCCTGAGAGTAAGCATTCTAACACACTCCCAAGTAATGTTGATGCTGCTTTTAAAACATCTGGGTTAAAGTGATAACTTGAAGTTACTAGATTTTTCCCAGGAGATTAAGAAAACTGTGGGCTAGGGCATGGACATGGTAGGGTATGACTGTAATCACAGGATTCCAGAATCTGAGGAAGGAGGGTGATAAATTCAAGATGACCCTGGACTATACAGCAAGACATTATATCAAGCAGGGAAAGCTACTTCAATTACCTTGTTTAAATAAAATATAAAAATAAAAATTAGTAAAGCATAGATGTTGCTATCTGCATATATAAATACATATGACCATTCATAGTGTGTCTGTGTGTGTGTGTGTGTGTGTGTGTGTAGAATCACATGTCTGTATATGCTAATAGACATAAATTTATAAGTAGGTAAAATACACATGTATACCCTTTCAACATCTCAAAATCTTGCCATCTCCTATTGTTCTTCCAGAGCTGAACTGTTCTTCTGGGCACTAGTTGAGCTTTGAATGTGACAGACATAGGCAATAGCCACTAGTTCCTTCCATAGTGTTTTTCTTGTCCCCCTAGAAGAGAAGGACATGTCATCACTTGAAGGAAAATGACTATGATGTTGTACCTGGATTTGGAGTTATCACACAAGACAGGCCCAAGCCAGGAACAGGTCCAAAAAGACTTTGTCTTATCTCTGTAAGAGTTCCTCATCCTCCTACATCTCGGGGAACCAAGATCTGTTCCATAGATGGATGAGTCAACCAAATCCACACCTATCAGGCTTCAGGTTTTTGTGTCTTAGTTAGGGTTTTACTGCTGTGAACAGACACCATGACCAAGACAACTCTTATAAAGAAAATATTTAATTGGGGCTGGCTTACAGGTTCAGAGGTTCAGTCTATTATCATCGAGGCAGGAAGCATGGCAACTGGAGAAGGAGCTGAGAGTTTTACATCTTGTACTGAAGGCAAACAGGAGGAGGAGACAGCTAGGAGAAGGGTCTCAAAGCCCGACCCCATGGTGACACACCTCCTCCAACAAGGCCACACCTACCCCAACAAGGCCACACCTACTCCAACAAGGTCACACCTACTCCAACAACTAATAGTGCTATTCCCTGGGCCAAGTATATTTAAATCACCACACCTGATCTGTTCATTCCTTCCTTCAATTATTAACCCATTAATCTATCTCTCTGCCTATTCAATAGTCCATTTGTTCATGCAGAGGGCTTTTTTTTTTTTTTTGGGTTCTTTTTTTTTTTCGGAGCTGGGGACCGAACCCAGGGCCTTGCGCTTCCTAGGTAAGCGCTCTACCACTGAGCTAAATCCCCAGCCCCATGCAGAGGGCTTTTAATGAGGGCCAATTATGTGTCAGACTCCTAGCCTAGGGCCAAGTATACAAAGTTACAAAAGAAATCTAATATCTGCCTTAAGAAACTGATACTTGGATTGGGGGAGAGTATCACAAATAGAACATCCCATAAAATATTGGCTTCTTATAAAAAAAAATATCTTCAAAGGAAACAAGTAGAAAGAATACAGGAAATTACTAAGGAACTGGAAGGGCCACTGATTATAAGAGGTAATGTTGCTAAAATTTCTTCCCAGTGGGAAGGCATAGGCAATGTCTATGTCTCCTTCTAAGATCCCAGTGATAAACCAAGGCATAATTCCACCAAAGTTCACTATGGGAAACCAATGATGTATTCGGTTTCTGTCCAGAGCTTAGGAAAAGGATTAACTTCACTTAGGTGTATGGATGCCCTGCCCCAACAGCCAGTTCCTGGATGGCCTTCACCCAACAGAAATAAGAGCTTCTCCATTGCTTCATAAATCAAGTTCCTCCTCCCTTAGTTTCTGCTGACCTATATACTATAGCCCTTCCCCAGGGCCACATGCAATTTAAGCAGCTGTGTACAACAGGTGGCAGAGAGCAGCCAGACACCCAGGTGAGGTCTCATGACCCTCTGCATGAGTGACTGTAAACAACCAACAAGCCTAGCTGGGTGAAGCCTTTCATATGCGAGCACAGCTGAACTCTGCAAGATTGCTTGGCTCAGAGGATAGAAATTCACAACAGGTGATATATGATCAGGGAAATCCGTTCAGTCCCAAAGTGACATTTAAAAAAAGGAGTGGCATGGAGTCTGGACCAGATGGCAATAAAGGAGTTGTGTAAAAGGATCCATAGTCAGTAACTATGAATGGACCTGAAGAAGTGACTGTGTCTAATACAACTCACCCTTTGTACAGCCCACTTGGTCTTTGAATCGGTCTGTGTCTTTTGGCTAAAGATTATACAAGAGTGAAAAGAAGCTCTAAGAATGTAACTCAATGCTACAAAAGAACCCAAGTGTAAGGTAAAGCAGTAATGCAGAAGAGAGACTCGTCTGGCTGCAAATCAAGGAAGGTTTCTCAGAGAAGGAAAACCCTAAGCAAGGTTGTCTAGAAACACACAGCAATTTTCTGTGGATAACAAAAGGAGCAGAGACAAGCATGGCATGGAGGCATCTACCAGCATCCAAGCCTCTGCGTGAATTACAAAAAGGTGTGATAATGCCCTTCCTTCAGTGTGAACCTCGACCCGTACTCGTCCCTTCGACAGATTCCTTCCTGACTTACACACCTTATACAACATAAATGGAAGCCCAAATGAAACCACGGAGGGTCACCTCTACCCTGCATCCAAAGCTTTCATTTCCTGTTCATTCCACCAGCTAGGCATCTGTGAAATTAGCAATTAAGAAATTATGACTACATTTAGTATGGAAAAGGATATCAATTCTTGGCATAGAGGTGACAGTTCCTAATTATTGAAAGAACTTTTCTAATTTTAATTTATTATTCATTGACAGATTAGTTCATATGTTTAATGAATTTTAGTCCATGTTGTCCCAATTACCCTGTCTCATTCCTCCTCCCTCTCCTTCCGAACCTCTCTTCTTCCCAAGTCCCCATCCTACTTTCACACTGTGTGTCTGTCTGTGTTTGTGTCTGTCTGTGTCTGTGTGTCTGTCCATGTCTGTGTGTCTGTGTATCTGTGTGTATTTGTGTCCCACTGAATTTAAGTAGGGTTTCTGTTCCTGGATGAGTTTGAGTGAAAGGTTATTTACTGGACCATGTACTAATTATCAGTGATTACACCCCCTGGAGAAAGAAACACTCTCCTTTTTTCTTTCCATGATGAAATGTTGATGGACCCAGTCCTGGGCAGGTCTTGTGCAGATGACCACAGCTATAGTGAATAACAGTGACCATGTTATGTCCAAAAGACTGTTTCATAGCAATCCTCCCACTCTAGTTCTTAGAACCGCCCTCCTCCCACTGCAAGTCTGTAATGTCCCTGAGTCCTGATAGGCAATATGATATGGATGTGCCATTTAAGATCCAAGCACTCCCTAATCCCTTATTCTCTGCACTTTGACTATTCCTTAGTATTTGTATTAACCACTGTCCAGTGGGGCAGTGGGGTGGAGCAAGCATCTGGTGGGGGCTGGGAGCTGCACTGATCTACAGGAATAAAGATAAGCATTTAGAAGGCAGCTTGATACTATGTCCACTTAGCAAAATAATAGTAGTAGGTTCTCTCTGCCTATTACCCTCTGAGGCACATGTTATTGGGCAGGTTTACAATACCAGGCATGACCTTTGCCCTGTGGAACAGACCTTAAATCCCATCAAAATGCAGTTGGTTACTCCCATATTATTTGTGCCATTATTGTACCAATGGATATATTTTTCCAGGCTGGTCATTATTGTAGCTTTCAGGATTCACAGATGGGTAACACTATTGATGACTTTTCTCCCTCAACAGTCTGCATAGAACTTTCCAGAACTGTAAAAGCTAGCCCTCAGGGAGGAAGCTTGATTTCTCCTCATCCTTTGGCAAAAGTATCTAGTGCCTTCAGCAATAGGGTCTTCCAATAAGGTTTTGGTGGGCAACCAAGAGCAATAGCAGCAGTCTATATAGTTTTACAGATCCATGGGAACACCACTGAGCCCATCAAAGTTCAGGTGTTTTAGGGAGATTACATAAATAAGAAAAAAAAAAAGAAGACTAGGTTGTGATTTACTCACAGAAAACTAAAGGATCAGGAGTCAGCACAGGAGACAGGAGAAGAGTACCAGGTATAAGCCTCAAACTCTGCATCCAAGCTCTGACTCACCTCCCTCCCTCTTCCTTATTATAAGCTGGTAACCTATGACCCAGCCCTTTCTCTTCATTCTAAGTTTTCTGACACTGTGGTCATTGGAAAGGGTATTTTTTCTTCACCAACACAAGCTTCCTTCTCATGTCTTTGCCTGCCCTCGGTTAATGCTTTCAACTGCAAATGGCTGGCCAGGCTTAACACAGTTGAAACCCCTTTTGACCCTTGACAAAATTAACAAATTTAATTGGACTCTCAACTTCAACTTCTCCTACCTGCAATGAAAGGGATGATAATCATGCCCAATTGATGGGGAGCTTCGGGAGGCAGTTAATTAAGAATAATGCATAAAAAGTGGTGGGACAAAGCTGGTCTAGAAAAATGTTTTAAGGGAAGAGGTAGAAGTTTAATGATACTTGAAAGAAAGTAGCTGATCCCTAGGAGACAATCCCCGTCAAAAAGAACCAATTTAAGAAGAATATCAGGAAGACAAATGAGAGTGAGGAGTTAGGAGAAGAAAAAATATCTCCTCAAACTGCTTCCCATTTTATGGGTGAGCCCCCAAGAAAACAATGTTTCTCCATTGTGTGAAACCACTTATTATTATTTTACAGTGGTGAAGATCAAACCCTTTGGGCCTTGCACATGTTAGACAAGTGTTTCTAGTGGTGACATCCCTAGTAGCTGCTCTTCTGTTTTCAAATATTGTATTTACCTGTGTTCTTTCTTATTCAGAAAACAAACAAGAATAGAAACTTAGCTTTTGTAGTTATATACATACTGTACATAATTAACTTACAAACAGAGAGAGAAGAGAGAGAGAGAGAGAACAAATGATCTGTTATGCCCAGTCAGTTTTCACAAAGTGAACACATGCATGAATCTATCTATCTCCTGGATCAAGTACAGAACATAGCTGTATTCCATGGGCCTCCCAAGGGCTTCCTTTTCTTCACTAGCTCCCCCAGGCTGCCACAATCCTGACTTCTAAGACTATTGGTCAGTTTTGCTTGCTTTTGAATATATAAATAGAATCTTAAGTCATATGTTCTTTTGTACTTGACTTCCTTTGTTCTCTACTATGTTTGTGAAATTTGTCTGTTATTAGATGTGGTTATAATTTGTTCATTCTCATTGCCGTGTAGTTATTCATTCTATATTTTAGGTATAAATTTTACTTATATCTTCAACTACTGGTGGCTGATGGGTCACTGACATCTTTACAGTTCAGCCAATGTGTTTAACAGGTCTTAAGAAAAATGTGATGGCCCCACCTGCTAATATCCAAAGCTATCCATATTTGGTACCCATTGTCTCGTTTGCCCCTGGAGTAGCTCTCTTGATGTTTGAATGAAGTACTGTGTGACATTTTGCTTCTGCCTCTTGTGTGTGGCTTGGTCACCATCTGTTTTGTTTCCTCTTCCTTGTATCTTCTGCTTTTGTTGACTGAATCTAATTTTCCCTATGAAGTTGTCAGGTTGCCCTAATCAGGGCTTCATGGGCATCTACGTAAGAGTTTCTCTATGAAAGGGAGGCCAGGATTTTCCCAGTACCAAACAAAATGGGAAGACTGAGTTGAGGAGTTAATTTATTGTGTGCTACACTAGGATAGTCTTCTTAGTGCTGTTACTCTCGGTAGGGGAGAATGGGGAATTCAGAATAGCTGTAGACGCTCTTATTCTAGACAATGCCTACAGGGGAAAAAATGAGGAGATTTTGGGGACTATTTTCCAGCATTGGACCTCTCAGTTTCATTTATACAATTTGAGTTCTCCTTCTGGTGTGTCTGAAGACAATGACAGTGTACTCATATACACAAAATAAATAAATCTTTAAAAAAAAACTTGAAGTAGAATTTGAGTTCTCACACTTAACTCAAATGGAAGATTATTTTAATACACAGTGCCTGGAATGTTTGAGTAATGTTTTATCTCCCCAACTTCCAGTATTCTCCAGATTTTCCCGTTTTTCTCTCTAGATCTATCTTGTGCCATTCTCTGCCTGGACATGCGTTCTGCATGCATCAAATCAACTGAGCATTGCCACAGCCTCATGCTCTGGTTTCAGGTTGACTTTAGTCAATATTAAACATGGCAGGCATAAGGAGAGACTACTTGATAAACCTTGTATATCCTCCCACACCACACATAGAGCTCTTTATTTTCCTTATAGTGATAGTGACCGCTCCCTTTCTTCACATTTTCAGATCTGTTGTAGAAGATCTTCATTGACCAAGAGATAGCTGGTGGTTTCTGGCTGCTTTGCCTGGAAATGTATAAGCTATTCTTTTATTGAGTTTTCTTCAGTTCCCAAGCTTAAAAGTAGCAGCAGTTCTCTGCTCAGACTCAGACTGATATATCCTAATATGGTAATGTTGTTACTTGTGTGATAGTTAATCTTAAATTCCAGCTTGACTGAATTTAAAAACTAAAAAATCAAAAAAAATACACACTTCCCAAGTGTGAAAATCAGAGAGTGCTAGACGATGAGAGCTCCTACCTAACGAGTAGGTTAGTCAATCCCTTAATGGGTTCATGATGTGATACCACTATTGAGTGTTCAGAAACAGAGGAAATGGAGCCTAGTTCAATGGAGTAGGTAACTGGGGGAGGGATCTGTTTTCTCCTGTTTGAGGGTCTGTTTTCTCCTGATACCCTCCTGTACCCCTATTCCTGGGCTGCTTTAACATTCCTTTACCACCATGACAGACTGAAACAGTGAGCCAAAAGAAATCACTCCTCTTTTATATATATATATATATATATATATATATATATATATATGTGTGTGTGTGTGTGTGTGTGTGTGTGTGTGTGTGTGTGTATAAAATATCTTTTATTTACATTTCAAATGTTATTCCCTTTCCTGGTTTCCCCTCCATAAGTTCCCTACCCCATTCCCCTCCCCTTCTTCTATGAGGGTGTTCCCCCTCCCCAACCATCCCCACTTCCTGCCCTGACCTTCCCCTACACTGGAAGGTCCAGCCTTGGCAGGACCAAGGGCTTCTCCTCCCATTGGTGCCCAAGAAGGCCAACCTCTGCTACATATGCCATGAGTCTGTTCATGTGTACTCTCTAGGTGGTGGTTTAGTCCCTGGGAGCTCTGGTTGGTTGGTTGATATTGTTGTTCTTATGGGGTTGCAAGCCCCTTCAGCTCCTTCAATCATTTCTCTAACTTCTCCAACAAGGACCCCGTTCTCAGTTCAGTGGTTTGCTGCTAGCATTCGCCTCTGTATTTGTCATGCTCTGGCAGAGCCTCTCAGGAGATGGCTATATCATGCTCCTGTCAGCTTCGTCAATATTGTCTAGTTTTGGTGGCTGTATATATAGGGGCTGGATCCCCAGGTGGGGCAGGCTCTGAATCACTCCTCTTCTTAACTAGATTCCCTTAACTTTTTGATCACAGTGATGAGCAAAGTGATGAATACATCTGGGAAGAGCAGTAAGCAGATAAACACCTTCCCTGCTGCTCCACAGGCAGCAAAGAATAAGCAGTTCTCTTTCTTAAACCTCAACTAACAGAGTTCACATGGGAAATTTTTCTTATGTAAGAATAAAACCAAGAAATGCTTTGTGTCTCCAGATCATATGTATCGTGACAGGGAGTTTGAAAGTAAGTCTTGCACTGAGTGGCAGGTCTTCTGTCTTTTCAGAAGACATGACAAGGGAAGTCTTTTTCACACACTGTAGTTCTCCATGCTTGTTTCAGCTTATTGATGCCTTAGGCCAGCATCCAGACACATTGGATACAATTAAAGAACATAGTAAGTACTACGAAAGAGTCATTAGCTAGATGTGGCAGTACACACTGTGGTATGTGTTCTAGGGTTCCTCCTGTGGTTCCTTAACCTCCAATTTCCTCCGTCTCGCTGTGTCCAGCTGCCACTGCACGCCAGGCTAGAAGGATGAAGCAGAGTCCAGAAGAGGTATTTGCTGGGCAGGTTCTTATCAGGAAAGAGGAAGTTGAACTTGTATGTTTGCCAAGGGCAATGTGACCTGCCTCTGGAGGGGTCAGGCTCCCTAGACAAGGTCAGAGAAGGGGAAAGAGAGTCCTCCTTTTCTCCACCGAGTTTAGTGAAGCTATCCAGACATGGTAGACTGAGACCTTAATTAGCAGGGGTTTCCCACAGCACACTTTTAATCCTAGCATGCTGGAGGCAGACAGGCAGATCTCTTCTAGGCTAACCTCCTCTACACATTAAGTTTCAGAGTAGCCAGGAATAGGATACATAGTAAAAGTTAAACCCTGTCTCAAAAGGGGGGGTCACTCTATGATAAGTTGTGAAGAGTCTGAGTCTGGGTAATTTCCCTTATTTAAACTAAAAATTTTCCACATTTCAGGATTTCCTACTTTCTACCTTGCATTTTCTGACAAGTAAACATTTTTTAAATTCCCCCCCAGAACTTTTTAAGAAAAAAAAACTATATACAACTTGCATATAATTAAAAACACAATTCTTCTACTAATACAGAATAAACATATCAAATTTTTAATGAGTGTCAGATTCTTCTACTAATACAGAATGAACATATCAAATTTTTAATGAGTGTCAGTTCATGGTATGTAAAGAACAGATTATAAAACATGTTGGGAAGATAAGTATATTTTAGATATGAATAAAACTGATCAATACACTAGACAGCCATAAAGTCAAAAGCTTTGAGTATTTCTGCTGAACCAAAACCATTTAAATTTCTTTAGGATGAGGATCTCTAAGTATATAATATTTGATCTATCACTGTTTTCAATAACACCTCAAAGACACAGTCTCCCAGCCAATTAAATATGTGATATTATGCCTAAGTAAGAACGGATAAATTTGCTCTCCCCTTATGCTCCATTTTCAAGTTTGGATAACTTTCCTTGGTAATCCATGCATAATCTGAATTGCCACAGTCCAGCACAGTGCCTTGTAGGTTATAGAAGATGGAAGAAGTGTTTGATGGGAAAACTCATGAATTTAACAAACACCCTAGATGACCTAAGCCTTTTCACCTGCAGGAACCAGACTGCATTTCCCTAGAAAACATAAACTTAGTCAGATCTGTCTGGATAGGCAGGTGGGATGGGGAGCAAGCCCTGGTGGCCTACAGCTTTCTCCTCAGCTCAGACCACATTTGGTCTATGAGAGCTCTGTAATTAGTTTGTGTTACCTGGCATAGCTGTCTCATAGATGAGTCTCGGTAGTTTCTGGCAGCCATAGAGCATTGCAAAGTGCAAGGAAAATGTTGGGACTCAGCTCTGACTCTTTGAAAGACTGTGGAGCTGTTAACAAAGCAGTGCATATAAATGAAGTAGAAGGAGGACCTTTCAATATCTTTCACTCACCTTAATTTAATATGAGAAAGAAGACAGTGAGTGTTCTAGCCGCTGAAGGCAGCATCTACACTTGATGCACTTAGAAGTTTTATTTTATCACGTTACCCATCGATTTAATGCTTTGGGCATTTACAATAGGCTTTAAAAATAAAACACATTGTCCTAGGTTTCTACCCTCTTCCAGAGATGCCCACAGCCCCATCCAACTGTCCCTAGTAATATTGTCTTCCTCTGCCCTCCCCTATCCTCACCCAACCCAATCCCCTCCTTCTATCCACCTCCCTCCCTGTCTAATCTATTTCCCCTTTTCAGTCAGGCTCCCTTGGGTACTCCTCATTACTTAGTTTCTTTGGGTCTGTGGATTATAGCATGGTTATTCTGTACTTTATGAATAATATCCACTTATAAGTGAGTACATACCATGTTTTTCTTTTTGGGTCTGGGTTCCCTCACTCAGGATGATCTTTTCTAGTTCCATTCATTTGCCTGAAAATCTCATGATGTCATCGTTTTTAATAGCTGACTAATACTCCATTGTGTAAATGTAGGACCCTCTTGCACATGTGAGAAGTAGTGTAGCTGTGTCTTCATGTAGGACTCCTAAAGTGGGGACAGGGCCTGTCTCTGACTGCATTGCCTGCCTTTGCATCCCTTCCTCCTAACTGGGCTGCCTTGATTAGGTAATAGAATATGTGCCTAATCTTACTGCAACTTGATATACCAAAGCTGGTTGATGTCCATGAGAGGTCTCTCCTTTTCTAAGGGGAAGGGGAGAAAGGAGAGAAAGAGAGGAGAGGTGGATTGAAGGGAGTGGGAAGAACTGGGAGGAGGACAGGGAGGAGAAGCTGCAATTGGGATGTAAAGGAAATAAATAACTTAATAAAAATAAAACTCATTAAGGCATTTATGAGCATGCACTGCTGTTGTAAAGGATCTGAGTTGAGTTCCCAGCATCTATAGCAAGCAGCCCACAAGCACCTATAACTCCATCCTCAGGAGGACCCAATGCCTGTGGCATCCACGGGCATCTGTACTTGTGTACACTACACATACCCTCACTCACACTTACATTCACACACACACACACACACACACACACACACACACACTCATTCACAAACACATAATTTAAATGTTTAAAACCACATTGCTATGGTATGATTTCTCCAGACAACTGTGGCATAAGGATTCCAACCAAAGGACATCAAAACTGATAGACTGGGCCAAAAAGCAACTAAGACTAACAGCGTAAGCTCTTTGAGGTCTCTGATTGCTTTTGTTCCTAAGGAACATGACCAAACTCACAGTCATTAAGTAGCACGGTCAGGCTCAAAGATTATGCACAGAATGTACCTGCTCAAGGCAGGTCACTTAGAATGGAGGAATCTGTAGACATCTTTAAAACTGTTTTACTATAGATGCAAACCATTGTAGTTACCCAAACTTACAGTAAGGCAAGGTCAGGCCTGGGATACAGGCTTCATTCTGAATCCAGCACATCCACAATGCCATGAGCTCCTTTCTAGAATTCCCAAGTTACGGTCCCATTTATCTTTTTTTTTTTTTTTTTTTTTTTTGGTTCTTTTTTTCGGAGCTGGGGACCGAACCCAGGGCCTTGCGCTTCTTAGGCAAGCGCTCTACCGCTGAGCTAAATCCCCAACCCCAGTCCCATTCATCTTAACTACCATTTATAAGTATTTAGAATAGAGAGATTTCTAGAAGTAAAAAGTATTTTAAGTATTGAGAAGACTCTACCATCTCACTTGGTACAGTAATTGGGCAGGGCTAGCCCATCCTCAGGCTTTAGCCTCTGAACAAGCATTCTATGTGATGTGGCTTACCTTATGGGATTTCCCTTCCAAGAGCAGAATCCCAGTTTTGGCCCAGAACTTTCTACCTTTCATTCCTATAAGGGAGATACTGATTCACTGCCCAAGCCTTCTTGACCTACTGGACCCCTTCTCCTGCTCAAAGCAAGATTTAGATAGTTGGTACCTGCTGTCCTGGTTTACTTTTCTATTTCTGTGATAAACACTGAGACCAAAAGCAATGTCGTAAAAAAAGGGTTTCTTACGTCCTACACTTCATAGTCCCTTACTTAGGGAATCCTGGACAGGAGCTCAAGGCAGGAGTCTGGAGGCAGGAATGGAATTGGAGACCATGGAGAATTTCTGCTTAATGTTTTACTTCCCCTGGCTTGCCTAGTTACCTTTCTTACACATCCCAGACCCACCTGCCCAGAGATAGCACTGTGTGTTTTACCCTCCTACATAAATTAACAGTCAAGAAAGTGCCCACACAGAGACTCCCACAAGTCAACCTGTTAGAGGTAATTCCTCAACTGGACTCTTTTTCCCAGGTGACTACGGTTTGTATCAATGACCATCAAGAACATGGGCACACTAATTTGTGCTTCTTCGAGCTGGGTCCTAGAAAAAGAGTCTAGATCAGTGGTTCTGAACCTGTGAGTCAAGATCCTTTGGAGGTTGACTAAGACCATTAAAAAAATATAGATATTTACATTATGATTCATTACAGCAGCAAAATCACAGTTGTAAAGTAGCAATAAAAATAATTTTATGGTTGTGGGTCACCAAACCATGAAGAACTATGTTAAATGTCACAGCATTAGGAAGGTTGAGAACCACTGTTCTAGATAGTCACTATTTTCTTTCTTTCTTTTAAAATTTTTTTGAGAGTTTCATATATGAATACTGTATTTCCATGTGTCCCTCTCCTCTCCAACTCCTACAGTGTCCTCCACATGTCCTGTCAATTTCATGGCCTCTTCCTCTTTGTCATTGTTAATATGCAGAGAGAGGGAGAGGGGGAGAGAGAGGGGGGGAGGAGGAGCAGGAGGAGGAGGGGGAGGAGGAGGAGGAGGAAGAGGAGGAAGAGGAGGGGAAAGAGAGAAAGGATAGAAAGAATCTACCAAGTCCATTTAGTATTACTCGTGTGCGCATGTGTTTGGGATTGACTATTGGTTAACTGGTCAACAAGATCATCCTTGAAGAAAACTGATTCTTCCTCTCTCGGCAGTCATTGATTGTCTATAGCTCTTTATCTAGGGGTGCACCTTGTGAAATTTCTCCTATCTGTGTGGGCATGTCAAGTGGTGGTGTCAGGATGTGTGTCTCGTTTAGGCAACCATATTGTTGAGATGTTATGAATACAGATTCCCTGTCACATCCAGACACTTCTAGCAGCAAGCATTCTGGTCCTCTGGCTCTTACTATTTTTCTACCCCTTCTTCTGAGATTTTCTCTAAAGTGGGCATGGCCAAAATGCACACCATCCCTCTGACCTCTTTCCTAGCAATAGAGAAAGCACAATTTGAAACATCAATAATCCACACTGATAACCTTTACTCAGATTGCAACTTTCAGGAGATGCTGAGCTCCAGGGTGACCAAAGAACAGGGACTGAAGCCCCCTGGTGGCCAGCCCAGGCCTATCCATTATACTCCTTGGCAAATTAGGTCTGGCCTCAAATTTGAGGAACCAGGGACACAGTCTCACTCACGAGGGCTAGCTTTGTTATCTGTCCTTTCTATGGTTGTCTACATAAACCTAAGGAGGACTCTAGAAAATAGAAAAAATTTTGCCTTATATTTTCATTGATGTTTTATATTATGAGTAAAGATTCTTGTTGTAAAAACTGGCTTTCCATCCTTGTAATTATGTCCTATATGTTATCTTGGAGTTGAAAGAGTGGTTTCAGTTCATTTTTTAACTAACAGAACATAAAAGAAGTGAGTCCTGGAAAAATTACCCCTCTGTTTTTGGTGCCAGCAGTGGGGAAAATGCAACTTGAAATGCCACTAATAGTCTACACAGTTTTCAGATCAAAGCAGCACAGAAGTAAGTATTAGAGATAAATCAGCAACATGCTGAGTTCCAGTCTCCCAGCTGGCCAAGAAGCTTTAGGAAAGATGTACAGAGTTGGACAGCCCCTCCCCCAGAAGCCAGCCCCTGCCCTGTTGCAGAGAATCGACCATCCTTCATCTCTTCTAAAGCATCGCCTGGGATCATAAGTGAGGTCACTCCCATGCCCTAAAGTAAACATCCTCCTGATACGTTCTGCCACCACAACCAGAGATTCCTCAGCTATTAGTCAGATGTTGAGCAGAAAGTTCTTCTGGTTCCCAGCCAGGACCGTGACACCCCTGCCTTCTTGAAACATGGTGTGGCTGTGTCACCAACTCCCAGGGTTGTCTTCAGAAGCCCCTCACAAAGACTGGAGCATATGCCTGGCCGCCTCTTCTCTACCAGGACAGTCCCTAAAGAGTACTTGCTTTTGTTTCCCACTTGGTATAAAATAGAGGCACCGATGAAATAGTTATTCCTCTTATTCCTGCTGCTTGCATCACACACAGGTACCGAACGAGGCAGTCAACCTTCGGACCCACACATCCACGGTGGATGGTTTCTCCCTAGTGGATCTTAATTGCCTCTTTCCGGCACCCACTGTGCTCCCACCTAGAGAACCCCTCTCCATTCCATCTTCCTGGTGTAAGACATGCTGAGACTCACAACCTATTTTATTTGTTCCCCAGCTTTTCTCTCCCGGGGAGTCCTTGCTTTTCAATCATGTGTGAAAATAATCAGTGTGTCCTTTATTCTTTTATCTCCCCAAATGGAGAGGTTTGGCTCTTCCCTTTGAAATCCCACCAGTGGCATTCTTGAATATATTTTTAGATCTGTGGAAGTTTTCCAGACAAAATCGATGCCCAGCACAGATTAAAAAAAAAAAATGATTATCCCGGGTACAAGGAACAGAGTGTTTTAATATGGAGGAAGTGTAGCCATATGTCTGGGTGCAGTATGGCTTCCTTTAATCTGGAAAGGGGAAACAAGCATTGTTGATAATAATATGCAGATGTCCAGCTGCAAATGAGGACATATTGCTAATTAGCTATATTGTTAGTGTATTTTCAGGAGAGAAACTACAGTGACGTTAATTATAATCTCTGTTGTTTGTTGTTCAAAGCCTATGAGACCAAACGCATTGCTAATAATATCTTCTTTAATATCTTCAATAGAAGATTCTTAGATTCTTTCTTTTTCCCTTTAGAATCCCACATTAAAGCCACATTAGGAGTAATGAGGCCTACAGCCTGAGCCTAATTAAAACAGAATCTAAAAAAACATAGCAATCATTATCATTAGCTAGTACTTATTTGGTGCCCACTTAGCATTGGAATTGGGGGCTGGGACTCGGAGATTGTAGATACAGCCTTCTTTGCCTCCAGAAATTTGCCATATAGTCTAACTCTTGAGAAATATTAATCTGGGGATCATTTTCACAGCCTTAAAAAAAAAAGGCAGTAAAACCTTTCTAGCTGACCAGTTTGAAACTAGTGTGAGCCTCTCCTGGAGGCTCGGGAAGGGGCCAGAGCAGTCATGTTTCTCACACAACAGCCATTGGTTGATGTTTGCAGAATGGAGCCAGTGCTATTTGCAGACAGGGACAACAACGCTTAGGTCATTTTCCCCAGAACTGGATCTGCAACCCATTTCTTCACCCTGATCCTCCCCTACTAGATGGTCACCATCTCAATTTGTCCTGAGGTCTAGTTGACCAAAGAACCTTATTCTTTCTCCCTTGTATGCATTGCCATTGATGTGGCTGTGGAAATCCATCTTGGCCACAAGGGAGTCACAATGAGTGGCTCAGTACTGAATACAATAAGGGACACAATAAAAAAACTGTCTCAGCAAACAGTCTAGTTCATCCCCATGTAGCTCTCCCAGGGGAATGCAGGAGCAGGTTCTGAAAGCAAAAGGAGATAGAAGAGATCGGAGGGCTAAAGTGATCCAACAAGACTCCAGCTGACCTGTGGAATGTTACCAGAGAGCCAGCACCTAGTGGAAAAAGTCTCAGGACAAGCTGGTATCTACACTAGTCAGGCTGTGCTGTTAGAGTAGGTCCGCAGGGAGCAGGCATGCATCTTCCTGGCTCACCTTCCCACTTCCTGGTCCTATCACTTTTTTTACCTTTACTTCTCTTCAATCTCAGCTCACAAGTTATGGTACCCTGAGAGTTCTGTTACAGCTACTTCAAATAATGATAGTCATTTTCTGGGATTTTTTTTCCAGGTACCATTATATGCCCATGTACTTTCAGATTCAGTGTGTCTATCATGCCATTTTGCTTTCTTATTTTTTTAATGTACAAATTGTATGATCTCCCTGGGAGCCCCTCAAGTCAGTTCTTGCTTTGTTCTGTCTTTCTTTCCATTAGGCACCGAAAAGGTCCTTGCTGCCAGTCACAGCAAAGTATTCCAAACTCGTGTGCCCTTATCTATGCCCAAGCTCTCAGCTCGGCACAGTTCATTGGGATGAGACAGAAAAAGCCCTAGACATTACTGAGAACACTCCCGGACAATTTAAAGGAAATATTGCACAGCACAGTCAGCAAGATTTGAGCAAGAGACTGTAAATGCAGAAACAATGAAGGTTCGGTAAAGATGTGTAGATGACTGCAGGTTTGGAATGGGATGTTACGAGAGGATGGAGAGCATCTATTCCTGGCCGACATGGAGTTCACTGTCATCTTTTGCTCTGCCAATAATTCTGTCATTGAAGGATTGAGTTCAGTCACAAAGACCAGAAATTCAACACAATTAATTAACTAATTAGGTTTTCACTTTTTTATTGAAAATAATTTTTTCATATAGTATATTCTGATCATGGTTTCCCCCTTCATTTGATCATTTTATTAATATAGATCATTTGTGTATACTAAGAGTGCAGTATGATTATTCAAAATATATATGCAGTGTGTTATGATAATTAGCTTCAAATACTTATTACTTATATATCATATCTATGTTTTAGGACTGTTTGGACTCATATGATAAATCATTAGAGACCATTGTTCCCCTCCTATGCTATAAAAAAAAAAACACACCTAGTTGGCCCTCTCAACTGTACTTATGTATCCATTTTCTAATCTCTCCTGTACTCATTCTCTAACCTTCCCAGTCCCTGACAACCAGTGCACCACCATTCCACTGAGATTAAGATTTTTTAGCTTCCACCAATGAGCAACAACAGGCAGTATTTGTCTTTCTCTACTTAGCTCATTTCAGTTAACACAGTTCCACATTCCATCAACATTTCTATAAATGTCAGGTGACAGGATTCTTTTTTTTTTTCAAGACAAATGCATGTTCCTGACATAAAGCTGACGCATAAACCATAAAAATGGAGCATTTAACTTTTAAATAATTGTCACAGCTCTAAAAATACAATTGATTTTGCATAAGGGAACACTGCTACTGTATCAAATGACACATGCTAGCATCATCAAAGAGGAGAAAACCTCAACTGAGAAATGTCTTCGTAAAATCCATAGGACATTTTCTTAATTATTTGATTAATTTATTAATTATTGAATGAATTGATTCATGGGGGAGAGGCAAGCCCATTGTGGTTGGGACCACCCCTGGCCTGGTAGTCCCAGGTTCTATAAGAAAGAAGGCTGAGCAAGCCATGATGATCAAGTCCGTAAGCAGCATTCCTCCATGGCCTCTACAGCTGCTCCTGCTTCTGGATTCCTGTCCTGCTTGTGTTCCTGTCCTGATGTTCTTTGATGATGTACTTTGATATGGAAGTGTAAGTCGAATAAATCCTTTTCTTCCCACATAGCTGTAGCTATGGTCATGGTGTTTCATCACAGCAATAGAAACCCTAACTAGGACAATTGTCAACAATGATAATGAGAAGACATTTAAGAGTCAATAACCAGGTGTTGGGGATTTAGCTCAGTGGTAGAGCGCTTGCCTAGGAAGCGCAAGGCCCTGGGTTCAGTCCCCAGCTCCGAAAAAAAAAACCAAAAAAAAAAAAAAAAAAAGAGTCAATAACCAAGGACTGATATGATGAGACTGCCAGTGCTCTGAGTTTGCAATATGGGTGAAAGTGGGAGAGAGAAGGGCGAAGGGCATACTGAATCTGCTTCCTTGTTAGCAGTTCAAGACCTCACCTATCTTTCACCATAACTGGACAGCCTGTGTCACACAATTACTCCTCAGCTGCAATAGAGTTTGGGAGATATAGTTTTAGGCAGCTATCTTCTCACCTGAAACAAACACCAAATAAAAAGCAGATAGGGAGGATCACTGGGTAGGCGATCGCAATTGTCTACCACAGTATCGCTATCTGAAGCAAAACACTAGCCTACAACAGCAGTGTTGTTTTTAGTGCCATCCTATACTAAATCCAAATACTTGTAGAATAACGAAGGGATTCCTGTGCACAAAGATAGAGTGTGTGAAGCCATAACTGGCTAATTTGACCCACCTAGTATTACCCTCCTCAACTTCAGTTGTCATTTTCAGTGGGAGTAACAGCTCTCCGTTAGGACCACTGAGGGAACATGGCTACATGGGCTGTGGTACACCATTGCTTATGGCAGGTCCCTGATTAAAGACAGTCTATGGAGAAAGGAGCATGTTCCCATACTGAGCAGGCAAGCCCCTTAGGTCACTTTGTTATTGATGGAGTAAATTTCCATTTCGTTTTAGAGTGACCATTGTTAAATACCCTTCCCCTATCCCAGGGTTTCCAGTTTTTGAATAGTTGTGAACATAGCACAATAACTTGTCAAGGTAACTACATTTGGAAGAGATGCAAACGTAACTCAGAAATCCAGAAACTGTGAATAGCATTTTGTTATTAATTCTCATCTGACAAATACTTTACAAATATTGAGCCAGTGTCTGGGGGTCAGAGTGGTTGAGGAATGATGGAGCAATGCCACAATTTTGTGCAAGATCTAATCCAAAACATACTTGAATCCCAGTCATTAAACTATTCCCAGCAGAAGTACTTGTGGCCTGGATTACTCAGCCAATGGTCCTAACTTTGCACTTCTCTTTTATTGTGTAGCTGCAGTCCAACTCTTGACCATCCTGCTGGAAGAGTATAGGACTGTGATTATCTGCTGTGCTTTGTATAGAGGGGCATTGAGCCATAGAAAGTTGAAGGAGTTTGTTTGAGTTGAAGCTAAGCCAGGAGTCACTCTATGGTAGTGAATTTACTATCAGAAGAATCCAAGGGTCATAAGGGAAAAAAAATCAATTAAATTCAGTCCTTTTCTTTTCAGACATCTAAGCAAAATGTTTACTAGCCACATATGTACATTTCCAATCTCTTCAAAAACACAAAATTTAGAAGTAAAAAGAATGCTTCATTGCTTCTATGTGTCTGCATATATTGTGATACTGGGAATTGAACCTAGGACCTTGAACGTACTAAGGGAAATGCTGTACCACTGAGTTACATCTCCAGCACAATGAACTTCCCTTTTGATCTAGTTAAGAATATACCTCACTATACAATAAAAACTGGGGCTTGAACTACAAAAACCTCTAAAGCATTTGGAAGTCCGTGAATACTAAGCTCCTGATGTGACTTACATTCCTGAATCCTCAATAAGAAATTCTCCAAGAGAATCCAACTCTACTCTCCAACACCATCAGGGAGAATCCAACTGTATTCTCAAAAACAAAAAAAAAAACAAAAAAACAAAAACAAAAAAACACTAACAGGGAAGCATGGGGGTTCTATGTCCAGTAATAAAGACACAGAAACAACTATATTCAAGTACCTTTTGTAGCAGTTGAGACACAGAGTTCTTAAGTTGAGGAAATCTGTTCTCATCACTTCTCTCTTTCCTATCTCCCTCTCTTCTTTCTCTTTCTCTCCCTGCCCTGACTCTCTCCTTTTTATCTTTCTTTCTCGCCTCCCTCCACAACTCAATCAAACAATAATACATTTAGAATTCATTGCATTGAGCAATGCCTCAGAACCCTAGGCCAACTCTCTCTACAAGCATGCCAGGAAACAGACACCATCACAGAGAGGTGGCTGGAAAGGTGAACAAAGACACTGACTCTGCCACATCACCTGAGCAAAAGAGAAGGCAAGTGAAAACATGAAGCTTCTCATTTCCCACTTCAGAGATGACGGATAAACTCCCCGAGTTCATCTTTGCCCCTTCAAACATTAACAAAGGTGGTCTGTGTGTATTTTGGTCTATGACTGCTCTTGACCTCGGGTACTCAGAATCAAGAGTGTTTTGATTGTAGACGGAATTGTTTGGCTGGGTCAACAGCCTGTGGTGGAGGCAGGGAGTGGGTTTGGAGACAATGTGCTGGAACATAACTCCCAAACCTCAAAACATGCCCAACAATAACAACAGCATTAACCACTGACCCAAAGGCTGGGGGAAATTCTATCTCCTTGTCTCCTTCCACCAGTAAACATAAAAATACTATCCCTGAAGGGACAGAGGATGCCTTCACTAAGTGGTCCAGTGAGAATGAAAGGACAGGAACAGCTACATTAGAAAAGTTCTCCCAATGGCAAGCCAATTGAGTGTGTGTGTGTGTGTGTGTGTGTGTGTGTGCGCGCGCGCGTTATGGTAATAATTTGCTGAAAACAGCAAATGAGGCCAAAGTGAGTACAATAAATATCCACGAAAAGTGAGAGAGAAAAAAAATAAGAGCATTAAATCTCAGCATTCGCTTTTTGTCTCTCTGTCTCCCCATCCTTCTCTCATGTGGCTTTTCAATTCTTGTCACTCTACAGCCAGCCTTTATGTCCCTTAGAGCAGTCATTAGTCCCCACCCCCCTCTGTAAGGGCTATCTTACTTGCTCTTTGCCTTCCCTCTGGATCTCCTCAAGGCTTCTCATTTTCTTGCTCAGATCTTGTCTCTGGTGCTGCCTCCCCAGAGACATTTTCTCTGTCTTCCTAGATAACATTCCCTCCGTCATCTTGTCTTTTTTGTTGTTTCTTTTGTCAGTGAGTACTCTCTTGTCTTTCTCATCTATGTATGTTTTGTTTGTCACACATAGATGAACATTCCAAAAGAGTACATATTGAACAGCTATCTCATTTATTAATGTGTATCTTGCCTAGAATGTGGGTGAAATGTATGTATTAGAGAGATGGATAGAAAGATATAAACGAAGTGGATATAGGAATGGATAAATGGGTAGATAAATAGACAAGAAGCAGGAGTGTGGACAGGTGGGAGGGGAAGCTCTCTCATAGAGGCAGGAGGAGGGAGCATAGGATAGGGAGTTTGTGAAGGGTAATTTGGAAAGGGGGATAACATTTGAAATGTAAATAAATTAAATAACCAATAAAAATGAAGAAAAAGAAGAGTAAATGGATAGACAGTAATGAATACATAGATGTCACAGTAGATGTTTATTTTCTCCCCCACTTCTGGTCATTCAGTTCCCAGATAAAAGATGTACAGCTTTTATATTTATAATCAGCCTTTATAGCACTAGAACTGGACAGGTATCTACTATATAAGCTATTGGAATTTACTTCCCCATCAATAGTCCCAAGTTATAACTTGCGACGTTCTTCATGGGCTGCTCCTAACTCTAATTGGCCAGCCCTCATGGCCATGTTTTCATAACTCACCTACCCCATGGCAACTTCTCTCTCCACCTCTTCTCCTTCTTCCTCCTCATGGACCCCTACCTTCAACCCCAAGCCCAGAAACCCCTAAACCCCACCTATCTTCTATCCAGCTATAGGCATCTTCATTCACCAATTAAGGATAAATTGGGGGCAAGGTTCCATAGCAAAAGACCAAACTTCAACATGTAGATGAATAGATGAGCCAATGGAGAATTAATAGGTGAATGGAGATATGTAATCAACAGTTTGACTTAAACATTGATCTGATTTAATCAATTTTTTTCCTCCATGGCATACACCAAAGAAACTAAACTGAACATTTAGAGTATAATAAAAGCCATGGTGGTTAAGCAGTTGAGGTTGTGTTAGTCCCAGCTTTAAATGAGTAACACTTTTCCTTCAAACTAGCTGTCTTATTTTAAGGTGCTTTGATACTTAATAAATAGTTCATAACTCCCAAGAAAATTCCTAAGTAGTAAACTGACAGACATTTCCCGACTTGACCTTTTAAAGAGGGAGAAACTAAACCAGGTACTAGTGAAATGAACTAGAAAAACTATGCTGGCTATGGTGGTTTGAATAAGAGTGGCGCCCATAGGCTCATATATGTGAGTGTTTGTTACCAGTTGGTCGATCCTTTGGGAAAGATTAGGAGGTGTGGTCTTGTTGGAGTAGGCGTGGCCTTGGAGGAGAGTCACTGGGAGTGGACTTTCTAGTTTTAAAAGCCCATGCTAGGCCCAGTATCTCTCTCTGTCTGGAGCCTGTGGTCAGGATACAAAGATCTCTGCTACTGCTGCAGCACCATGATAATAACCCTCTGGACCGCCATGAACTAACCCTCTGGAATTGTAAGTAATGCCCCAGTTAAATGCTTCTAAGAGTTACCTTGGTCATGGTACCACGCCAACAGAACAGTGACTAGGACACTGGCTTAACTCCAGCACCTGGAATGAATTGCTCTTACCTATTAATTTAATGGACTGTTAAGAATGGCACTTTTGACGACCTGCCTTCTACGTATTTGTTCATTACTTGTCTGTTTGTGTGTTTTAGAATAACCTCAACCTGGAGAGTGACTCCACATCAGAAACCAGCTTTCCTCTGTCCAAAGAAGCCCCAGAGGAGCACCAGGTTGTCCACCAACCCTTCCCCAGACAACGATTCCCTCAGGAGACTGGGCATCCTTCACTGCAAAGAGACGGCCCCAGATCCTTTCTCCTTGACCTACCAAACTTTCCAGATCTTTCCAAAGCCGATATCAATGGGCAGAATCCAAATATTCAGGTAATTCTCAGCAGCTAGCAATGTAAAGGAAAATAGTTCATTGTTTCCCAACCTGATTCTAAGAAGCCCGGCAGAGTTCCTCCCGTGTCCTTCCCAACCCTTCTGTGATTCATGCTAAGGGTTATATTATTCCCACAAAAAACAGTGTTGTAATACCCTTGATGATTTGTGAGACACTGAGAGTTAAAAACAAAACAAAAGTAATACACCCTGAAATTGCTGAAATGTGGCAACTGTAGAAAAAGGCTATGTGGTTTGTGACTAGACCAGGTAACCCACAGTCTTGTCTTCAAAGGAAGGTGCTTCCCCTTCGTGCCTTGCTAGCTTGCCTTCTACACCAGGACAACCTCCTAACAAACAAATGACTAACAAAATAATTAAATAAAAAGGAAAAGGAAAATGGAACTTCCTAGAAGAGAGTTCTATATATTTTATTAAAATTGGGATTTTAAATAAGCCAGGGAAATGGGACACCGCTGGATTAAAAAATTCATTCATTTATCATCCATGTTTCAAGGGAAATGATGCTTTTGTCTGGCCCTCCAGGCATCCTCATGAAGAAGCCATGCCATTCTCCCAGCAGTGGCTGTTCAAGGGGTCACTATGTGGCTCACCCAGGCCGCATGGCTAGTAAACTGTAGTTGTGGTGCTCAGCTCCAGGATCCCCAGCTCCCAGGAGCACATGCCCGTCAAACTCCTGATTGTGGATAGTGCTTGTAACTTCTCTTTCTTCAGGAAGCTCAGAGAGGCCTAAAAATCTAACCCTCACCTCACCCCTGCCTTTATATGTCTACTTCCAAAATGTCTCTGCTTTGTTCTGATTTCTCTTGTTTGTGTAAAGACAGCTTTTTATTGTCACATCAAATGTCCATTAGCTTATGTAGCATCAGAAAGTTACTTAAGATTGGGCTCAGAGTATTTTTAATTAAGTGGCTCTCCCAAAACCCCAGTGTTTGTATGTGGTGGGTGTGGTGTGGTGTGAGGGGCTGTGCATTGGCATGCATGTGTGTGTCCTTCCTCTCTCCTCCACAGCCCTCTGACTCACTCTCCTGACAGTCGAAACACATTATTTCAGAGAAGATTTCCTCCATCCAACTTGTTTTGAATTTGAGCAAGGAAATGGTAACGCGTCAATGAGCGTCAAGCAAGGGCTGCTACACCTAAAACACTACATTGAGTTATGAGACTTTAGGAAGCATAAAGTCATATCCCTCTGGCCCTTCTTGTTGGTAACACAGGCATGATTATCCCAGTTACCACATACAACAGCACCAGAGGGATCTTGAAGACAGAGGAAGAAAGAGCACTGTGTTTCCCAACTGAAGACAGAAAACAGTAGGGCAGGCCTCCATGTGTGCTCTAGAGAGGAAAGTATTTTAGAGATCATAGTTGACTGGGGGTTGGGGATTTAGCTCAGTGGTAGAGCGCTTGCCTAGCAAGTGCAAGGCCCTGGGTTCGGTCCCCAGCTCCGGAAAAAAAAAAAGAGAGAGAGATCATAGTTGACAATACGTACTCAGATACTACTATGGGTTCCAAGTCACATTCCTGTTAAGTTCTGTAGTATAATGACTTACTGGAGGAAAAGGCCTTTTGACTTGGCCACATGACTCTGAAAGAGCAGTAGCTCTACCTGGGGGAGGGAAAACACGGCAGAGTAGGGACAGGTGGCTCCATACCACTGCTTAACCCCCACCCTACTCCCACTGCTCCCTAGTTCAGCTTCATCCATGAAAACTTTTCATTGTTTATAGATGTCATGCTTCCTGGGCCCAATTGCCCTCACCTCCAAGGACCTAAGACCATGGCTAGCATTTTATCCCAGAGGCAGGAAATCAGGGAGGGTCTTGAGCCTGGGCTATTGGAGAACTAGACTTAAGAACTGTGAGTGTAAAGTTACAGGAGAATACTGGATTTAGGAGAAAGGAACACTGTGCGTTTTTTAGCTCATTGAAATTTTATTAGGTAGCATTGTACACCCAGTAAGAAATGGCGGGTGGTGCCAAACTTCTTGGGTCCTATTTCTTTCTCCATCAGTCTGAAAATGCCTAATCGCTATCCAGGCACCGTTGACACCTTTGAAGGTACTGCTTAAATGTTAAGGAGGGACAGTGGCAGTATAGAGACTGTTAGGATCACAGATCCTGGGAAAAACTGAGCCCGTCCCCACTCACATAACAAATCCATGCAGGCATTCTGCCGCAAAGAAAACTATGTTTTCCTCCTAAAAGCTGTGCGCGTATAGCATGCATGCTCATATGCACACCATTAGCCTGTACAGTCCCATGCACCACTACACTTGAGTAAACGCAGTTCCCTGGTGGTCCTTTTAAATACAAGGTGGTTCCCAAGGGGGAGAGGGTAATGATTTCTTGGTTGGCAGCTCTCATCTGGGCCTAGGGCATTATTCTTTTGTTGAAAGCCACTGATTCAACCCAGCCCAGCCAGGCTCGCACAAAGCCCTGCTGCTTACCATGGTTCCCTGAGCGTTTCTCTACTGGCTAGTGGTGTGAGAATAGGTGTGTCCGGTGGGCAGGCTTCTGGTGCCAGATCCTCTGGCCTCCCGGGCTCTCACCCTGGGCAACCTGCCCCATGCTCCCATCTAGTTCTCCTCAGCAGGGACCCAGGAGCCTAGCACGAATCAATACACTTGTCTCAGACCCCTCTGCAACTCCAAACCTCCTGGGGTGGATCCTGTTCCTCCTTTCAAAATGTTTGTATCCCTGAAAAGTGGCGTTTCTGAGCTTCTGCAGAGGGCCATGTCCCTTGCGCCTTCTGACTTTTAGGGTGGAAAATCCTCCTAAAAGCCTAACATCTGCCTTTTCACAGCATCTATGCCATAAAGTCAGGCAGCCTCTCTTTCGAGTGACTTAAGCTCCATGTTAGCATGGGAGTCCAGCTGTTGGGGGGGTAGTATTATCTTTGCATATGCATCTGTATATAATACATCAGCTAGAAAGAACTAGCCTTGGATCGTTAAGCTGCATCTCCAAGTTAGATTTTAAACAACATAAGAAATTAGGTTCTCCTTTAAAAAAAAAAAAGAAAAGAAAAAAAGAAAATCATTCAAGAAAAAAGAGCTAATCCTCTGGGACAATTTAGACTTGAACTTCACTGCCCTTGGCTGAGTTTCTGCTCTTTGGTTGATGGTCAGATAATAAAGACAAAAATTCCAAAATAAACTCATTATCAGACTTGCCGCATCAGTTCATTGCCACAGTAGCTATTTACAACCCAGTATTTCCCTTTGCTGAACCAGCCTGAGGTCAGTATCCACTTCAACCAATACAATTCTCTCCTTGCTTCCATTGAGAGAGACTTAAACACAGGGATCCACATCATTTCTCCTCTCCACAGATTGATTTCCATGGCCCTACGCCTCTTGGGTGCTACAAGATATACTCGGAGGGACTGGTCAAGGTTTTACTTCCTTGTACTTCTGATTTTCCCTCCTGTATCTATAGTACTTTTAAAATGGCCAGTCTGGCTGGGTAAGAGCCAAGAATAATTGAGCCCTGGATAAGAAGCAATGGGCCAGTGGGAACCAACCTGGATAGCTGAGATTCTCATGGGCTTCTGTTATCAAGAACTATGCAGTCAAACTGAGCCGAGTTTGGAATCTGGTTCCACCACTCAGTCTGCTTGGGTTCTGTAGCCCCTGCCTGGCCAGTTTTCCAATTTCTCTGTTCCTCAGTTTTCTTATCTATAAAACTGGCGTAATAATTCTACCTACAATCACCTATGTCATCTAATCTCTGAGGTTGAGATCATTCCTATAAGGGCTTAGCATAGGGTTATGCGTATGATAAGCTTTCTGTAACTGATAGATACAATTGGTGAGGAAAATACAGATAAGGAGGATAGAAAAGCATCTATGGGGATAATTAGGTCAGCAAGATAATTAGGTCAGCAAGGAAAGGCCCTTACTTCAGATACCAGGCGCTACTTTGTTCAATACCCAAAACCCACATAAATGTGGAAGGAGCAAACTGACTCCACAAAGTTATCCACTGATCTCCATACACAAATTGTGACAAGTGCATGCACACACACACACACACACACACACACACACACACACACACACACACAAAGAGAGAGAGAGTAAATAAATAAATAAATTTTAAAAGATTAATTGAGAGTCAGAAGATTTATCTGAAAACTGTCTCTATGCCTTCTTTGTCATTTACCTTGGGAAGATGATTTCCCTAAGCCAAGTCTGTGCCTGAAAATTAAGTCTAAATTTTGTAGAACAGACAGTGACGTCTGGGCAAGCACACTGCTACAAATCTCAGTGCACTAACCGCAGTTATGTAGGGAATACCACAGTTTCTTTGGAGCATCATTAGGTCTGAGACAGGAGGAGTGAATGTCTTCCTGATCTATTTTGTGCTCTTTCTGCTGAACTTATCAAGGAAGAAGGGCAGCAAAAACCTTTGCTGTAGACATATTTCTGGATGTTCTGTACACTTGAGGGAATCCTTTTTCTGTCTGGAAGATCATAACCTGCATCCATCTACTCAGTCCATTCAGCTCACAGAACTCAGAGGAGCAGGAGGAGTGAAAGGCCCAGTCTGCTCACTGTGGCAACTTCTATATTCCTGATGGCCATGGCTTATTAACAATTACACTGGGGACTGTCTTAGTCTTGCTATAGAAAGTGCTCTGCAGAACAAGAGCAAAGCATTTGTTTCTAATACAAGTTTTAACTATTGGGCAAAAAACAAAAAGTAAATAAAACCCAAAACAAAACAAAACCAAAACAAAACAAACAGACAAACAAACCAAAAACAAAAAAGCAGATCAGGAGATCAGGGTTGTGGACAGAATTGAAACCTACTTTTGCATAGCCCTTGGAGCTGAGAGATTCTGTCTTACATTTGGCCTGGAGCGTTTGAAAAAAGTCTCTTTCTTACACTGGGTATTTAAGGGACTTCAAGGATACATAATCAATCGAACTAGAAAGGAGGGAGAGATCTAGGGTCTCTGTCGGCTTCAAGTTAGCTGGGCTCACTCCGGATCTCCAGTGCATTCACGTTTACTGCTCAAGAGATCTTTCCAAAGGTTTCCCTGACTCTAAAATGCCCGAATAGAATAAGGGAAACAGGAAACGAAAACTAATCCCAGCTATTTGAGAAGGCATTTGCCATGCTTGTTTCGTCTTTTTAATTGGATGCCTATAAAATTTCAGGTTCAAGATTAGATTTCCCCTTTTGATATCAGCCTGAGGTTTCCACATTGCTGACTGTGGGGAAGGGTGGGCCCTAAGATTTGTTTGTGTTTTGTTTGGTTTTGTAATTCATTTGGGGCAGTGGCTAGAAATTAAAGACAAGAAAGAAACCTCGAAGCTGTTGAGATTCAGTCATTGATATAGTTTTTGGAGTAAATTCCTATTTTGCTACCCATTGCTTCGCCAGGCAAGGATTCTGTTTTGTTTGGATGTGAGCAACAACTTTGGAGGAAAAAAAAATCGTATTGACGGTAATAGCTTGAAACATGAAATTGTTTTTATTCCCAGCTTGGAGAAATTGCAGGGCACGTTTTGTTTAAGCAATCCCTTTGACTCTGGTCTGAATACAAACGGAGGACCCAAATGGTTGGGCATGTCCTCCCTTATCTCCTACTCAAAGACTGATTTCATTACCATAATTGCCTGACTGCCTGGCTCCCCTAGCTCTTGGCAGCCTTTCTCCTCCAAGACCCTTAATATCCTTGCAGACAATTGTTGCAGCTCAGTAGTTCTATCTGTAGGAAGAGGGAGGGGGATGGGGCTTCAAAGGAGAAAGCCTATGTGTTCAAAGGCTCTGCTTTGCCCATCCTCCCAATGGAAGTTCTGTATACACCACCCAGCAGTATGCTCTTTACTCTCTAGTCCTTCCAAGGTTCCATGGGGAGCCTTGGAGTCATTATTCCCTAGCAACTGTCCGTTCTGTCAAACAGCAATGATAGAGCATGTGTGTTGTATTTCTTTTCTTCTCCTAATTTTAAATTTGTAGCTGAATTACATAAAACCTTCGTAATTATAAGAATGCAAGAGATGCTCACAGATTAAGGCCGTGGTGGCAGCGTGAGCTAAATAAAGTTCATGGTGCCCTTCTGTGCATCCCACAACAGAGGAGATAGATGCACTTGGCCTGACACATTGTCAGCATCCTATGGGATCTAGAGTCATCCTCTGGACCATATCTAGATCTCAAGCCTAGGTCCACTATTGACTTGGCAGCTTCTTTAAGTGTCAGGCTGAATATGATTCAAACAATCCCCAAGCTGTTTATCTCAAGGATGGGCACACCCCAGTGCAATTTGGCAGAGTATCTTAGCAACTCTTCAGATGTCGGGTCAGGGCAAAACTGGGATCGCATTTGCCCAGTACATCTTGCGCTGATTACTTGGAGTACGTGTTTCTGATTCATGTGCGTGTAACTCTTCCAGGAGGTGTTGCAAGAACTATGTGATGGCCAGAGGAACCCAATGAGTCTTTTATTAATTTTTAAACAAGGTTTTTTCTACGCTGATTGTCTCTCAGAGCCAAGATGCTATGTTCTTCCAGACCTGTGACAGATTTCAAAAGTAGGCTTCATTAATCCAGAGAACAAGTTCTAACCATAGCCCAGGGACTGGTGCTTTGACCCTGCTGTTGGGGCTGAACAATGGGAGGAGTGAAATATCATAGCTGGAGAAGCCTTGTCCTGAGGGCCTTGCACTCACATCTATGTAAGTCCTATAGCATCGACCCTGCCCCTAGTACCTGAGGCTCTCGGCTCTCTCAGTCCTGTGAGCTGGTTCTAACATCTATCAGTTACTTTTGAAAGGCAGCATGGATGACATTAAGAACAAAGGCTCTGGACCCGTATTCTCCTCATCTGCTACTTCTTAGCCCTATGACTTTTGGCCACCCATCAACATCTATGAGCCAGTTCCCCTAATCTATGAAAAGCAATCACTATAACACCCAATATCTTGGAGCAATGACCATTGGATTGCTCATGGTCCTCTAGGACCAGAATTGTGACAGAACTCAACCAAGAGAGCTTGTTCAGGTTCCATGTGGTATCAGTGGGGGTGACCCAACCAGGACTGAAAGATCCATACAGTCCCTCCCACACACCCACACAGCACAAGCGCTCGCTCTCTCTCTCTCTCTCTCTCTCTCTCTCTCTCTCTCTCTCTCTCTCTCTCTCTCCCTCCTTCCCTCCCTCCCCCCCTCTCTCCACACCAGAAGAGGGCACCAGATCCCTGTTACAGATGGTTGTGAACCACCATGTGGCTGCTGGGAATTGAACTCAGGACCTCTGGAAGAGAAGTCAGTGCTCTTAACCACTGAGCCCCATCTCTCCAGCCCCAGTCTTTCTCTTTATCAAGTCTGTCTTTATGCATTGATCAAGGCTGGGCTTCCCTATATATCTGTGAGAATATTTCAAGGAAAAGAAGAAGGAAGCTGCAATACACTTTTATGGCAGCTTCAGTACACTTTTTTTTACATATGCATGTGCATGAAGTGTGCATGTGTGCATGTATGCATGCCGGTGTGTTTGCATGTTCACATATGTGTGGCGTAATTATATGTGCAGGTACACGTATGTGCACAGGCCAGAGGTCATTGCTGGTGTTTTCCTCAAACACTTTCTACTTTTTTTTTTTATTGAGGCCGGATTTTTCACTAGAGCAGAGTTCTTCAATTCAATTAATCAGGCTAACTAGCCCGTTTGCTTTGGGGAGTACCCCTGTCTCTGCCTCTCAAGAGCTGTGACTGCAAGCAAGCCATCATGCCCACCTGGCATTTATGTGGGTGCATAGGATTTGAAGTTCAGTCCTCACAGTTATTCAATGGGCAATGGACCAGTGAGCCATCTCCCAGCCCTCCCTAAATCATCTCCCCTACCCCAATGAATGTCACTTATTTCCATTCACCTGGTCCAAGGGAGTCCTGAGGCTATTCCCAGAGGGCAGTGAGTTAAAATGGACTCCACTTGGGAAGTGTGCAGGGATGTGGATTGTGGGGCTTTGATAGAAGCACGTGGACAGAGCACTTAGAAAAGTGCCTGGCGGGACACCTCCTCAATAAGTTATACTTTGCTGTGGTGTTCTGCCAGCACCTCAGGAACATAGGCAGTGGTCTTTCAGTGAAAGGCTTCTCGACCATTTAGTCACCAGTAAACTAAAAACCTAGTCATGACTACACCTCTGCCTATCTGAGGCTACATTTCTTCTGGTCATGGAGTTCATGTGAGCCATTCCTGGATGTCTTCTGTTCCCTAGCACCATGTAATTGCAGCTCTCTTTCACAAGGGATGCAGTCAACCTTTCCTTCATCTCTCTCAGACCTTCTCTCTTCCTTGAGGCTAACAGTTCCTCATTGACCTGGCCCGTTCTGAATTCCTCAGGTCACCATAGAGGTGGTTGATGGCCCTGACTCTGAAGCAGAAAAAGATCAGCATCCAGAGAACAAACCCAGCTGGTCACTCCCAGCTCCCGACTGGCGGGCCTGGTGGCAGAGGTCCTTGTCCTTGGCCAGGACAAACAGTGGGGACCAGGATGACAAGTATGACAGTACCTCAGATGACAGCAACTTCCTCAGTGTTCCTAGAGGATGGGACCGTCCAGCCCCAGGACACCGGACTTTTGAAACCAAAGAGCAGCCAGAGTATGGTGAGTTCCCTACCCAGTAATATAAACAGGAGAGGAGATGGGGATGATAAGGCCTCACAGACATGAGGCCAAGCAAAACCCAGTTTACAGTATGTGGTTTCAGTCTTCTCTGAGGCATACCTCATAAAGGCTGTCTTCACAGAAGCCCCATGGAGCCACCCGCAGCCACATCTTTTTTGAAACAGTATAATTTTTGAATTATACTTAAGAGATTTTTTTTAGGGTCTTTGGGGGTTCTTTCCTGTCTTGTCTTTCCCAAAATTTCATTTTATTTTTAAAGATGAATAAATCATTAAATCACCTTCCCTGTATTTTTTAACCAAAAAAAAAAAAAGAAAAAGAAAAAGAAAAAGAAAAGAAAGAAAGATAGAAAGAAAACAGGAAAGAAAGAAAGAATGCTGAAAACCAGTTTATTTAAAGAGATGTGTGCAGTTGCTTCCTGGGACCAGGCAGCTATGTCATGCCTTGTATTAGCAGTAGAGTGGTCCTTCAGAATCCAAATGAACAAGTTGCATCACAGGTTGTAAAAGCCAGCTTCCCCTTCTCTACATTAAATGTTACAACCCTAATGTAAGACTACTAGGTTTGTGTTTGGGGAACAACGGAGACTTAAGGTGACAGGAGAAACTTCCAATTCAATGAGTTTAAAATAATAAACTCTTTCTTCACTTTAGTTGAGATGAGAGATGAGGTGACCGGATCTCAGATCCACTGGCTCCCGCAACCATCCACTCTTCTTCTTCCTTCAAATGGATGTTTGCTGTGTTACAGATGCCCTGTTGTGAAGTCCTTATGGCTTCCCTATCAGCAGACCAAGGAACAAGCAATACATGAGGAGGTAGTAGTTCGGATGAGAAATCCCCCTATAAGTCTCAGGAACTTGAAATTTTGGTCCCTGGTTGGTAACTGGGGAAGAATTAGGAGGTGTGACTGGTTGAAGGAGAAGTGTCACTGGGGACGGACTTGAGGTTACAAAAGCCACCACCCTCCAGTGTGCTCTTTCAGTCTCCTGTTTATGGGCTCTCAGCTGCTGCTCCTGTCACCTGCCACCTGCCACATGCCACATGCCACCTCCACTTGTGGACTCTCCATCATGAACTCTTAACCTTCTGGAACTGTAAGCCCCAAATAACTTCTTCTTTTCTTTAAGTTGCCTTGGTCATGGTATCTTATCACAGCAACAGAAGAGTTCAGATACAAGGATGATGCAGAACACTTCAGAGATCCAAGCAACTCCTTTTCTACCCACAGTATTTTCCCATGCCCTAAACTGACCATAGCGAAGTTGGATAGGTACCAATTATCACACCGTCATTAAGTTTCAATTCTTTTGTCTAACTTGTAATGATCTGATTTTAGCAGAATATTTTTGCCATGATTTTTTTTCCCGTGGAGTTTTCTTTGTAACGTTATGTTAGTTGTGCCTTTAAAAAGGAGGGCTAATTTTGGCCAGAAACAATGTTGTTGGAATATAAGAATAGCTAGTGGGATATACTGGGTGTAGATAAACTTCAGATGCAATTGCAGATGTGCTGAGTCTGAAGGCTGTGAACATCCATAGGAATCATAACTTTTGGGATAAGCCTCGGTATCCTCACCCATAAAAGGAATTTAATTCTTCCTGCCATAGACTCATCCAGACACCCAGAACTTGTGGCTCTTGTTTCCAAGTGACCAGTTGCAGACAAGTTCCAGTCAATTCAGTGCCCCCTACACTAGAAAAGCTCTACTGTCCCAACACTATAAAAGGAAGATTTTACCAAACAGCATCTTCGGACAGCAGCTCTCACCTCATTGCAATGCAGAGCACAGTCTTCCCTTCTTGAGCACTTTGATGTCACTGGGGCTGTCAAAATGCCACAGAAATATTCTCAGGGACAGCCTGTTCTTGTCATCTTTGTAATCACTGAGGCTGAGGCTCCTTTTCTGCTCTGCACCACACTCCAAGTCACGCTGACTTACGTTGTCCTCACGTGTGTTTCCATCGTCACAGATTAGATTTACATATATTACAAGTTCTTTTATCTGGCATTAAAACAGAAAGGATTTCTCCCCCAGAAAGACGTGTTCCAACCAGAAATCCTTAGTCTTCCCTTTGGCCTCATGTAATAGGAATCCCCTCAAAGGTCGTTGCTGGATGCTGATCTGGACCAGTGTGTGACAGAAGCTCGGGACAATAAAGATCTCCCTAGGAGATTACTCCCCGATAGAAACGATTTATCATGTGGCTAATCTGTGAACAGTAAAGGATGAGAAGGAAGCCACCAGTTGATAGAACAGATGAAGTCCTTTATGGCTGCTTGTAGATAATATTTTAGGATGGACTTTTGTGATGTGTTTTTAACAGAGTTTAGAAGAAACTACTTTGTGAGATCTTAGCATTCTGGAAACTGAGGCAGGAGGATCATGAGTTTGAGGCCAGTCACAGGTGACATAGTTAGGTAATGTCTCAACAAAAAAAGAAAGGAAGGAAGGAAGGAAGGGAGGGCGGGAGAGAGAGAGAGAGAGAGAGAGAGAGAGAGAGAACACGAAAGAAAGAAAGAAAGAAAGAAAGAAAGAAAGAAAGAAAGAAAGAAAGAAAGAAAGAAAGAAGGAAGGAAAGGAAGGAAGGAAGGAAGGAAGGAAGGAAGGAAGAAAGAAAGAAAGAAAGAAAGAAAGAAAGAAAGATCCCAATTTAGCAACTTTAGCAACTTCAAACAATAGAAGAGAGGTTCTACCTCAGGAATCTGCAGATTGACTGAAATGTTCATCTGGTCCGAGATGGGCTGACTTGGATGGAGCTGAACAGCCTCTGGTGACCTCAGTAGCAATGATGAGGCTCAGCTAGACAATTAGGAGTGCAGAGAGGGCCAGAGCCTCTCTCCTCCTGGAGTTGGTTCTCTTGGCTCTTTACATGGTAGTAAAATAGTTCCCTCTAGCTAAAAAAGGCCAAGGCTACATGCTTAGAGGTTTTTCAGGCCTTTGCTTGCATCCTATTTGCCATCGTCCCATTGATTGAAGAAAATCATGTAGTTGAGAACCAACATTAAAAAGGTGTAACCAAGGAAATGGACATGGAGAAAGGATTTATGGGTATCATTTCTCATACACTCTAATGCAGCATTAGCATTTAGTCATTGTACGGTGCTTCTTGTCAAATTGATCCAAGCTAGAGTTGACTTGGAAAAAGAGAATCACAACTGAGGAAATGCCTCCATCAGATTGTCCTGTGGGCATGTGTGTAAGGACATTTCCTGACTTATGATCGATGTGGGAGAGTTTATTGTGCAGAGGTGGTCCTGGATTAATTAAGATAGCAGGCTGAGCAAGGCATATAGAATGAGCCAGGAAGCAGTGCTCCTCCTGCTCTCTACTTCAGTTCCTGCCTCCAAGCTCCTGCCTTGAGCTCCTGTGCGGACTTCCCTATGAATCATAAGATGAAATAAATCACTTTCTCCCCTGAGTTGATTTATAGCATAGCAATAAAAGAAAACCAATATAGTCATGTAGATCTAGAAAACTAAAGGGAAAAGTCTAGCTTATGCAAAGATTCAGACATGGGCCTCAGTGTGAGCTAAGACCTCAAGTTGAATGATGTTCCCTCACAAGTTGTTGCCCTCACTGAAATGAAAAGGAAAAGCTATAGGAGATTTTTGGTAGCAGAGGTGCTTTTTTTCTTTTATAAAGGCAAGCAGCACAATGCTTCCACTCACAGGATTTTATCTTATTCAGCCATTCCCTCCACTAGTGACATGGCTTCTACTTGTATTAATGTTTGTTGTTCAAGCTTACCCTCTCTCTTTTCATGTTGTGAAAATACAAAACTCTTTACTTGTGCCTCTTCTTGCTCCCTCTAACAAAGTCTAGCCCTGTCTCTGTGTGCAGGATAAAATGTAGTGTGTATACATGTAATATAATTCTCTACACATAGATGGCCTCACTGACAAACATGCAATCATGCAATCGGTCTGTGTATGTCCGAAAAGGTCTGGGAGGGAGCAGTGACTATTATGTCTCAGACTTTTCTCCCTCTGGAAGCAACTTGACTATCCAGCCATGCTGGGTAGATGTCTCAGAGGAGACAATTGAGAGGGTCACACTGGAAAGATGATGCCCAGTTCCTTAATGTAAAACATAAGCTCCAGACATCTGTTTGGCTGTGTGGTTGGAAAACTGTTTCTTAGAAGAAATCAAAGTTTGGAAAAAATCAGTTTGATGGAAGGAGATAGAGATGGACAATGCTTCAGAGGGTAGGTACAGCATGAGACAGTTTTCCACTCAATTAGGGAAGAGGACATTATGATGTTTTGTACACACACACACACACACACACACACACACACACACACACACTCATACACACCCATCAATTCTAAGTAGTATGTGGAGAAGACTCAGAAGCCCCGTGATAGTCTGAAATGCCTTCAGAGTGAGCACTGTGTCAACAACCGTCTTGGTGTCTGGCAAAGGACCCAGGGTTCAGGTGAAAACGTGTGAAGAGCATTCTTGCTGGGTCTATGTAATAGCAACCACCACAACCTATTATGAATGAAGGTTATCCCATCCCTTCAAGGTACATGACGGGAGCCCCATGCTTGGCACTCACAGAGACCCTAAGGCTATTGGAAGCTGTGTATAAGCCAGGAGAAATTTATTATGGAGTGGTGTTACTGGAAAAGAGCTGTGTTTTAGAGAGCAAGGGCATGATGCTATAGCCCAAGCTTCCCTTTCTCTTAACTTGATAACCCTGGACAAGCCCCATATCCTAGGACTTTTGTTAACATTTACTTCTGGGAAGAGAAATCCAATTTTGACAATGTGCCTAACTCCAAGTCCCCCTAGTGTGGTCTACTTTCCTTTTCCCATGTCATTCATAACTTCTAATATATTATATAATATACTATTTTATATTATTTGTTTATTCTGCCATGGTGAGGAGCCTTGAAAATTATTCTTAACAATATATCCCACATAACTAGAATTATGCTTGATATATAGTGAGAGTTTAACTAATATTCATTGACCATATGTTGAATAATGACCTCAAAGGCTATTTCTGCCTTTACTATTAATATATTGGTTATTTACTACTCTGTAACAAATTATCCTATTATTGGCACCTGAAAATATAGCAGTTATTATATTTTTATGATTTAGGGGACTAGGAAGTACAGACCACTGGGTAGTTCTACTCTTGATGGCTTCAGCTACATTCAGCTTCTATAGGAAAGGGTTGGGAACCTCCTTTACACTGTCAAATGTCTTTGTAATCCTTCATGTGGCTCCATTCTTGGTAATATCTCATCATTGGTAAATTTGTTTAGCCTGAACTTCTTTCATGATGGTTGGATTTACCAGATCAAACTAGACTGTAAGCCAATGGGGACCTTAAGGTCAAAGTAAGACCATATTGTGTAGAACCCTCCCCTCTTCTCTCCTCCCTTCTTCTCCCCTCTTCTTCCTCTCGTACCCTATTTCCCTTCCTCTCTCTCCCCTCTCCTCCCCTTCTCTTCCTTCCCCCATTCCTCTTCCTCTCCCTCCCTTTCTCCTCTCCCTCCCTTTCTCCTCTCCCTCTCTCCCTTCCTCTTCCCCCCTCTCTCCTACCCACGAGGAGAGAAGGGATGTCCCAGTGCTGCGATCCTCTCAGTCTTCCCAAAGGTGAGCTCTAAAGTGAATGTGCAGCCGTGAACCTGTGAGCTCAGGCTGTACCCAGTCCCTTCAAGAGCAAAACTACTGGAAGTGGAAGAATGTGCAGCCAGCAGGCGGTGTGAGCAGGAGACATGGGAACTCTTCAGGAGGGGATGATGACCATCTCCCTGGCTCCCTTCCAGATTCCACAGACGGTGAGGGTGATTGGAGTCTCTGGTCTGTCTGCAGCGTCACCTGTGGAAATGGCAATCAGAAAAGGACCCGTTCCTGTGGCTATGCATGCATTGCCACAGAATCCAGGACCTGTGACCGTCCAAACTGCCCAGGTAATTGTGGAGCTGTGGCTCCAAGTTCAAGGGAAAGAAAGGGTTTTTGTTTTGTTTTGTTTTTTCATTTATATTCTAAGACTTGGAGAAGTTACTTAAAAGGTAACTGCTTCCTCATAAATCTTCTGACTAGAGTGGGACAGCTAGAGACAGCTGATAGACTTGGTGGCTGAGAAGATGGATTTTCTGAGTCTTAAGTACAAATGCAGTGTCCGTGACTAATGCTGTGCCGTCTTGTCCTCATTTAACTTGAAGGAGGGACTCTGGTCAGTTTAAACCTTTGATGTGGGATTGTCATGACTTGAAAAACTCATTGGAAAACAGATACTTACCTCTGATAAGGAAGCCAGCATGAGTGAATTCTCATTCTCAGGAAAACCATGGAGTTAGCCCGGTCAATAAGAACTGAGAGTTGCCCAAGGCTTCCCAGGGAACAAACTGGGGCAATTTAACATTTAATTGTGACCTTATACTATAATATCAGTACCTAGAAAATTAAAGTAAATTGATAATTTGGTGAGGGATCGTGTTGGGACTAAACAATAATTATGACTGTGGTTGTCAAAGTTAAAATGGTTTGTCAAAATGTAGTTTATGGCCTATTGGTGCAGATGCCTACATTGTTAGAAGCATCAAACAGGAGATGGCAGAGGAGGAGCAGAGGCAACCAGGGCCATGAGTGGCCCACAGAGCCTAAACTGTGTGCTTCCTGATCCTTTGCACAAAGCTTATCTTCCCTTGGCCTATAGTTTTACTGTGTTCCCAATTCCCCACCAGAATCCCAGCCTACAATAATATCTTGGGCCCTTTCAAGAAACCACACATTCCAAGTGGCTTCATCTAAAAGAAATTTCAGAGACAGAAAAATCTGATCCCTGTACACTAGACCTCCTTTTTCTACACCAGACAGTCTATTCTCAATCCAGGGACATTTGGATCAAAACAAGAGTAGAAGCACAAAGGGATTTCTAAAGAGAGGGGAGAGGAGCGACTGGAATGAGGTGTATACTGGCAAAGGGCATGAGAAGAAAATGGGGTTGAAATGTAAGAAATGGTGGCTCTGGCTCCCGGTCACCCTACAGACGGCTTGCCTCTCACAATTTTCCCTGTGCTCATTGCAATGAGCTGAGGTGGAAGTCTGACGAGTGGGTTTTGGCTCTGTAGGAACAAAGTTGTAAATGATAACAGGGGTAGGAGGAAATGACACCCAGAAAGAATGTGAAGAAGAGGGGGAGTACATGAAGAAATTGGTCAAAAGGATATTGGGATGTAGAGAAGGAAGGTTGTCTAGGGATGTGGGTGAGGCATGACGTGCTGTCTACCCACATGTGAGACCCTGGGTTAGAGCACTCGTGCCAAGCAAAAGTAAGAGGAAGGAAGGAGAGAAAAGAAAACAAAAGAAGAGGAGAGAGGAGGGGGGAGGGATGGGAATGAGAGGGAGGGGAAGAGAGAGGAAGGGAGAGGTTGGGGGGAGGGAGAAGAGGGGAGTGGAAGGGAGGAGAGGGGAAAAGAGAGGAGGGGAAGTGAGGGGGGAGGGGAAAGGAAAAGAGAGGGGGAAAGGAATGGAGGGGAGACTGGTGGGAGAAAAGTAAAGATTAAGGAGTTGAAGAAAAAGATGGTCATAAAGAAATAACAATAGTGCTCTGGGTAATTAAGTACCAATCAAACTTCCATGGTTTTAGGTGTGCAATTTTATTTAATCCTTAAAACTGACCCCCCTGCAATGGAAATTTATTAGTGTATTTGTTTAGCACTTGTAGAAATTGAGACCCCAGCAACAAATGATATTTGTGCATTTTGAATTCATGATGTCTGATTCCACAATCCATGGTCTTAACTGGTGCACTCTTTTCTCCTTTGCCATGAAAAGACGTCTCTGGCTCAGCCACACCCAAACACAGGCAGAATTTCACTTTGAGTTACAGGGGCTTGCATTTCAGTCAGAACTAGGATCCAGAGCCAAGGCAGGAGATGTGGATTTCAGGAAGAGAGGGGAAGGGTCTTCTCTGCTGCCATTTTGCTTGTTTCCTTCTTGGATACCAGGACCACTAAGAACTATGCAGCCAGCACCCCTTGTGCATGCATTTCTTCTCATCTGTCCTTGCCCACTTCAGTCTTTCAGCCTTTCTGCTTTAGAGGGTGCCCATTTCAAGGGTCCGTTTGGGTAGGAATGATTACTTTTAGCAGGGTCTCCTTTCTTATTTGGTTTGTTGAATCTCTGATTTGCTGGAAGTAACTATGGAATGAATAGACAAGATCTCGTAGGTTTGGTAATGATCAGACTGTAACTGCTGAGGGCTGGAGAGATGGTTTGGTGGCTGAAAAGCACCTGCTGCCCCTTTAGTTCCCAGTACCTATGTCAGCAGTTCACACAACTACCTGATACTCTAGCTCCCGAGGATCTGATGCCCTCTTCTGCTCTTCTCTGGCACTGGAGTGCACATAACACACACACACACACACACACACACACACACACACACACTCACACACACACACACACACACACACTAAATCACTGTTCAAGGTTTATTTGGTGTTTTCCTTGGCATGACACTTGAGTGGTTGGTTCCATCATCCATATGCAGATCTTACATTTCACATAATATTGCAATGTACACTACAGACACATATAATACAGAAAATATCCTGTAGAACATTTATGCACAAGATATGCATGATGGACTTACACACTGGAGCCAGGTTATGACTAACTGGGAACTCATGGCCTAGGCATGTTTGGTGAGGGTGCGTAGCACAGCAATGCAGCAGGCTCACAGGGTAATCAAAGCCTGCACGCAGTTGGCAGTGTGTCTTGGAGACAGTGGTAACCAGGTTACCACCACACAAGTACCACTTAGCAGCAGGGTAGAGCTGTGGGAACTGAGATTCCCCAAAGACCACCTCAACATAACTGGACTAACCACAGCTCAGATGAGAAGTGTGTGGTCTCCATAGAAACCCTGCTGCAGCCTGGACAGTGAAGGGCTAGGACACTGGGGAGACTTTAGAACTGCAGCTCCTTCTGGATTCCCCAGAGGGTATCTACTCTCTTCTTCAGGTGGGCCTCCTCGTCAGGAGTCAGTGTCACCTTCACAACATCTGAGATTCCATTTTGTCCCAGGATACATGGGATGCTGAGGAAAATGTCCTCATTGATTCCATAGAGACCCTTAATCATGGTGGAAATGGGATGCACCCGCCTAAGGTTCTTCATTATTTCTCAGCCAAGTCTGCCACGGAGAGGCCAATGGCTCAGGATGTGTAACCTTTCAGCTTGATCACTTCGTATGCACTGTCAACCACCTGCCTGTGAACATCCTTCCACTGCTCCGTATCTGCATCAGTGCCCAGTTGTGGGTTCAGAGACTTAAGGGAGACGCCATCAACATTCACACCACTCCACACAGGCACACTGGAGTCGCCGTGCTCTCCCAGGACCCACCCGTGACAGCTCAGTGGGTGAACTCCCAGCCTTTCTCCCATCAGGTAATGGAACCAAGCTGAATCCAGATTGCAACCACTTCCAATAACTCTGCTTTTGGGGAAGCCGCTGATCTTCCAAGCCACGTAGGTCAAGATCTCCACTGGATTTGAGACAATGAGCAGCTTGCACTGTGGACAGTACTTCACAACATTCGGAATGATGAACTTGAAGATGTTCACATTTCCCTGGACCAAATTAAGCTGGCTCTCTCCCTCTTGCTGACGGGCCCCCGCCGTGATAATGACCAGCTTGGAGTTCGCAGTCACATTGTAATCTTTGTTGGAGACTATTTTTGGTGTCTTAAGGGAAAGGCTGCCATGCTGGAGATCCATCATCTCTCCCTTTAGCTTGTCTTCCATGACACCAACAAGGGCAAGCTCATCAGCCAAGTCCTTCATTAAGATACTGATGGCACAAGCCGTGCCAACAGCACCAACCCCAACAACTGTAATCTTGTTCTGGGGGACCTGTTCTTCCTTAAGAAGATTCACAATCAGCTGGTCCTTGAGGGCTGTCATCTTGGACTTTGAATCTTTTGGAACCGCTTAGTGCACGATGGGGGATGACGGGCGAGCAGCAGCAGTATCGTGCGCGAGATCGGCGACAATGGCTCCAGCTCGCCTAAATGTTTCTTATAACCACATCCCAAGGTCAATTTTGTAAAATCAGAGTGATCTCCTAAAGGACATCCAGTCATGCCCAGCAGTGAAGACAAAATTCCCCAACAATAATGCTACCAGCCTCTGCTCTTTCCTTTCTCTCACGATTTAGTTTGTGCAGAAGTCCTGTTTGTAAGGAAGCCGAGTTAGATGTGGCAATCCTAACAGATGTAAGGGATCTGAGACGTTTGCAGCAAACTAAGTTTAGTTCCTTAGAGTAAGTAAAGGGCAGGGGGCCTTCTGTGCAGCCTTTCTAAAGCATCAGTAGGAATAGATCTAAATTAACGAAGCAGGAAACACACGCTTCTACTTCCCCTTCTGGGAGATACTCGCCCCACACTTTGCTCATGTAACTCGATTGACTCTGCAAGGGAGAGGTGTCAGATCTGCATTTAGAGAAGTGAATCCTGGGGCACACAAAGATGACATGTCCTGGCCAGGTACACACAGCCAGTAATGATTTAGAACCAGACAGTTGGCCATTTACAGGAAGGTATTGAGCATTCTGCTGTCTCAGGCTCAGTTTGTCACTCACCAGACAGCTACAAGCACCCCAACAAGCCTCACCCCTCACCTCCAAGGTAAATGGCTGTCCGTGGGACTCATGCAGGCACATTTGGATCTGATTTCGAGCTGTGAATAGTATCTGGGGTTTAATATGTTTTATGCACCGCTACCTGCTTTTTACTGTTTCCTCTGCTGGCAAGTTTCTACCCATGAGGAGTGATGAATACAGAAAGGTTTTGTTCAGGTGTTTTGTTTTGTATTTGGCTGGGGGGAGAGAAGGTGAATTTTTCCATATAACTAGGGGAAAATGAACTCTTGTTCTGTTCTTGTTTAGGAATTGAAGACACTTTCAGGACAGCAGCCACTGAAGTGAGTCTACTTGCGGGAAGCGAGGAGTTTAATGCCACCAAGTTGTTTGAAGTTGGTAAGAGCATTTTTTTTAATCCAAATATTGGTTCAGTGCTTTTGGAGATTCATTTTTCTCTTTCAGTGCCATCCTTGGACCCATGAACATGTTTCATATTTTCCCTTTGAGGTCCGCTGCTCCCAATGTATTTCTTGCTCACTGAACAGACTCCAAGCAAGAAAGAGAGCAGCCTCATCCCTCCTCACACCAGATTAAGTGAGACACAGGACACCTCTGTGTGAAACTCGAAAAGCCTCCTAAGAGACAGGCTGGAGCCCACCCTCCCCCTAGCAAAAACAAAAACAAAAACAAAAAAATAACAAAAAAAGCCCACAACCCATCTGTCCTCACTGAACATCCAGTAAAATGAAGTCTCCAGCAGAGGAAAGGAAGGGGGAAAGAAATTCTCTCAATATTTTATGCTTCCTTCCATTGCAAGAATTTTCCATTGAAATTTTCTATTAAAAGAAAAACTCAGTACGTGTGTGTGTGTGTGTGTGTGTGTGTGTGTGTGTGTGTGTGTGTTTCTCTTTTCTCTGCTGGAAAGTGTTGGCTCAGAAGCAACAGCCTGAATGAACACAGCATGAAGCATCCCTTCAGGTGCAAGCTGGCTTTTCAGCACTTTTGCCCTTGGTTCCCTGTCTGTGTCGTAGAAGACCAAGATTCCTTCCGTCCCACTTCTTTTATCCCTGAAAATCCTTTTATTATCTCAAGTCTGCGTATCTCCTCAGACAAAATGGAGAAGTCCTAAGTCCCTTTTAGTTTCCTAGCCTAACTATTTTGAGATGTAATTTTCTCTCTCTCAGAGAACTACAGGAGTCAGTCGAGGGTTTAAGTAGAATAGTCGAGAAAACAAAAAATGAAAAAAAAATTAGTGCCAGCCCTCTGAAAAACAAAACAAACAAACAAAAACAACAGTAAACAGCATCAGCATCTGCACCACCAGTGATGGGTGGGGCAGACCTCCTGCCTCATCCCTCCAGCCCCAGCTGAAAAGGTATCCACAGTGGAAAGCTGCTATGACCAAAGACAATTTTCTCTAAGAGGATGGCCTCTGGTGTGTTGAGCATGCTCCAGTTGAAGACCACATAGCCAAGAACATTTGGATGACACAAATTGGTCTCGATAGGAGAAGTGGGGGAGTTGAATGGTTAGGAAGGAGGGAAGCTCTGGGGAGAGTGGGGTGGTGAGTGTGATCAAAATATATTGTACAAAATCCTCAAAGAACTAATATCTTTTTTTTTTCTGAAAGATGGGGGCAGCCACACCTTAACCACCTAGAGGTGAACACCAACCAGTCAGGCTGATTTTCCAAGACAGGTCCCAGATCTTGGTTTAGCTAGAATAAACTTTGATTTTTACAGTGCTTGCTAATAATTTATTTTTAAAACAAAATCTATTCAAACATGTCTGTAAGCCAAACTCAGGACAGTTTAGAAATTCTGTGTCATTAGGACCTCCACCTCACCCCTCCCCTCACACGCACAATGAAATTGCATTTATTTAACGAGAGCCTTCTGCAAGCACAGTTCCCTGGATTTTTTTTTTTAAGCTGACTTTAAAGGTCTGAGGTCTTTGGGGAACAGAGAACTTCTCCTGTCTCCCCCCATCACATTTCACATGCAAGTACCTTTTACCTTTTTCTATAGGGCAAGGCCTAAGGCCACATCCAACGCATGGCTAAGGATACCAGAACTGAGTAGGCCTATTGCAACCAGAGACCAGGCAAAAATGAATTGAGTAGATAAGCAATTGGTGTGTATTTGGTGAGAGACCATTTCTAAAACTATGAACAGAGTTGATTTAAACCAAAAATGGAAACCCAGGACTGGCAACACTGGAGAACTCTTACTATTCTTGATCTGATGGAACATGGATGGAACGGTAAGCATAGCTCAGAGGGAGACCCACCTGACTGTAGTCCCAGCTCCCCAAAGGATACAGATAACATGCAGTGAGAGAAAAGCTAGCGAAACATTCTAGGCTCACCATCTTCCCTCTATGTGGTCCACTGATGGGTCCTCCCATTGGGCTATCTAATCAGAAAGCAGGGGTAAAAAGCCTATTGATGTAGTCCACATGTATCAGGACAAGAGCATAATGGGATGAAGACCTAGAAGGACAAACAGAAAATGAGTAAAACAGACTGGAAACACTGGGTTGCCGCGTGGTCAAATTACTAGAACTAGTACTGCCTTGAGTTTTCTCATCTATAAAATGGCATGAGGCAGGAGTGCATCTTACAAAAAGACTGCAGAATCCAGTGACTTAATTATCTGCCAAATGCATGCGTGCCCATCACACTGAACACCCTGAATTAGTACATTCTTAAAAAATGAAAATAGGTCAGCAAATGTTCTATAGGCACATGAATGGCAGTAGTCTCCCACCTCGGAAAATATAATGTCATTTCCCCAGGCTTCCTAAAGTTTGTTTCTGAAGGTCCTGCCCTTCCAAGATGTGCCTGTGACCTCCCAGGTACTACGTAGTACTGTCCCACTCTGGGTGACTGTACAGGCAAGACAAGCTGAGAAATTCTAGAGCTCAGAGGAAAAAATAAGAAGCAGAAGAAGCAGAAGAAGCAGAAGAAGCAGAAGAAGCAGAAGAAGCAGAAGAAGCAGAAGAAGCAGAAGCAGAGGAAGAGGAAGAGGAAGAAGAAAGAAGAAGAAGAGGAAGAAGAAAGAAGAAGAAGAAAGAAGAAGAAGAAAGAAGGAAGAAGGAAGAAGGAAGAAGGAAGAAGGAAGAAGAAGAAGAAGAAGAAGAAGAAGAAGAAGAAGAAGAAGAAGAAGAAGAAGAAGAAGAAGAAGAAGAAGAAGAAGAAGAAGAAGAAGCAGCCCGTATGCATGATGCCAGGACAATGCAGTTCGCTTCACATCCCCTGCCCTGACACTCCATCCCAACTTCACTGGGGAAGTCCTACTCTCATGCCAACTTGACATTTGCACAGCAGAAGCCCAGCAAGTTGAAATGGTTTGTCATAAAGCTGATAAGAATTTGGGCTTTTACCCCAGCCAGGTTAAGGTGAGAATTTAATCTTATACCAGAGGTCTGAGTGGACTCATGAGCAATGTTCTATCTTCCCCCTTCCCCATCTAACTGACGGGACACATGCCCCATCCCAGCTGACCCTATATCCTGACATATGATCCCATATATAACACCCCAGCCTCCCAAGCATTTGACCCAAAAATGACTGGAGTCACTTTTCCTACCTTACTCTCATTACCCACAGACTTCCCAGGCACGGGAGTCTAACAGTTCTGACTTCTCTTGATCCAACCTGCTGTTACTACCAAGCATATTTTTCCTGAGTTCGTATCATTGGTATACCATATTGAAATCAGTACTAGATCAATTTTCTTACTGCACAGCTCAATTGATACATATTTCACTGAGTGCTATGGCTCCCTAGGGACCTCTGAACAACACTAAACTAATTAGGATCTCCATCACATGATACCTAACAACCTTGTTCTCTTGTGCATTCTACTCTGGAGGAAAAGAAAGCATCCTCATCCCAACCCAGTCATCTTCCTCTTCCTCTGTCCCTCTCTAACTCCCTCTCCCTCTCTTCTCTCTCCTTCTCCTCCTTCCCCTCTACCTCCCCTCCCCGTGTGTGTGTGTGTGTGTGTGTGTGTGTGTGTGTGTGTGTGTGTGTGTGCAAGTGCTGCACATACCAGATTGGAATGGACATGCAAGGTGACCGTATGACACCTGACAAAGGAGAAAAGGAGAACTGGGAAGGATGGAAATCAGACAAGTCTAAGCCCTGTCCAATAGAGACTGCCCAGCTGAGGGGACCTCAGAGAACCAGACAGCAGTGCTCCTCCATGCTCGTTCATTGGCCTGCAGGGCAAGTCTGACCCAGATGATGGGAGGTGGTCAGCAAGGTACACAGAGAGACTCTCTTTTAGGAGCTCTGAAGACAAAAATCTGGCCAGTACCAACCCTACCATGGCTCATGACCAGCATGCTGTGACTTGTACTCAGAACTATTCTGGACTTACCTACTAGAAATAACATGTTGTTTCAGTTTTGAAGTGTTTTGTTTTTGGTTTGTTTTGTTTACAGTTTGTTTTGTTTATTTTTTTCTTTCTTTTTTTAAAGACAAGCAAGCCAAGTATTATGTGGTACATGCCTGTAATCCCCATTTTCAGAGGCTGAAGTAACTTCAGCCTAGCCTGGGACACGCTGTGAGACTGTCTCAAAAACAACAGAAGAATGTCTAGGTTTAGGCAAACAGGGTTTTCTTTTATGGAGAAGTAAATAAAGCCAGAAAGAACCCAGTGGTGCATGCGTTGGTCAGCGTTCTGTCACTGTGGGAAAAAAAAAAAAAACTTGAAAGAGAAAACAACTTAAAAGGAAGGAAGATTTATTTTGGCCTCTAGTTTCAGTGCACGGAATGCGGCCTGCTGCCTTTGGGCCTGTGGCAAAGCAGAAAATCGCAGTGAGCAGGTGATGGGGGATGTCGCTCACCTCATGGTAGCCAGGAAGGAAAAGAGAGAATGAGCGGGACTGTCGTCCCAAGATGCCTATCAACTGCACAGACTGTTATCTTCTGTAAGTCCCATCACCTCTTAGCAGTGCCACAGGCTGAGGACCAAGCCATCAATATACCAGCTATTGATAGGCATTTAAGATCTACACTACTACAGTGCAAACAAGATAGGAGTGTGGCGGTGTGGAACAGCAGATCTAAAGGTGTTCTGTCCTTGGGGCGGGAGAGCCAACCTAATTTCAGAAGGAATCCTGATGGGAAAGCTGTGTATTCGCTCAGCAGACTGAAGGGCAAGGCCTTGGGAGGAGCAGAGCTTGAAGAAAGGGAGGGGGTAGGGAAGGGTGATGAACATGTATTCAGTTCTGATAGGTCAGTGTGGGCACCCAGTTCAGCTGATCATGAGCAAAACAAGGAAAGTCTGTGTCTGAGCTTATCAGTCATAAATGGAGAGAGAACATCCACGAATCCCATCTAAATCCAATGTAAAAGGGGGTTTCAGGAAAATAAAGATGGGAAGAGGGCAAACATTCTTAATACCGCTGTTTTCCAGGACAAAGTTCTTTGAAGCTCCGGCATTGGTCCCGCTCATATGCTCAACCCTCTTTTACTTTTTATTTTAATATAAGGTCTCAGTTGCCCAGACTAGCCTTGGACACCTTTTGTATATCAGGCTAGCCTTGGGTTTATTCTTTATGCCAGGTTTGCCTTAAACTTACGCTGAAGACCAAGCAGGCTTTGAACTTGTGATACTCCTGCTTGGACTTCTAGATAAGCTGGGATTATAGGCTTATATGCTTAAGTTTTTAAGTATTTTCTAAGTATGCCATTGTCATTGAGTGGGAATCATAAGAAGAGTTTTCAGGTTATAGAGAGACACTCTATTTGTTCCTCCCATCTGTTTGATCCCTACCTTGTATCAAATTCCCTCCCATCTAGCTATCGTTTTCCCAGTGTCCATTTCTACTGTCATCTCCTCACAGTCTGATAGAGACCAAACTAAAGCATACACTCATCTTGACCCAAACAACTGAAGGACTATGAGAAAGACTGTGGGTGGTCAACCAGAGGTTAGGCTAGCCTGGGAACTTCCTCTCCTGTCCAAGTAGAGGGACACTATATACCTACACCCTAACGAGTTGTTCCCAAGGGCCAATGCAAGAATAGCATTTTTCAAATTTCAGTTGTTAAAGGAAGGCACAAATTGAAATCCATAGTGAGGTGTTGTAGCACATGCCTTTAATCCTAGCACTCAGGAGGCAGAGGCAGAGGCAGGCAGATCTCTAAATTTAAGGATAGCCTGGTCTATGAAGTGAGCTACAGGGCTACACAGAGAAATCCTGTCTCAAATACATACATACATACATGCAAACATATATACATACATTAAAGTCCATAAATAATTATTATTTAAAACAAATTTGAAATTTAAATATATTTGATCATATTCCTCCTTTCCTCCAAGTGCCTTCCTGATCATCTCCACCTTCCTACCCACCCAACTTTAAGTTACAGCTCAAAAAATAAAAACCCCACACAACGACAAAACCTACAAAACCAAGAAAACTAATTTAAACCACACCCAAAAAAGAAAAAAAATAAAACCACCAAGCTATAACCAAATAAAGGGGGTATTTGACCAACATACAACTTGAATCCATAAATTCTCAAGGGTTTGCAACTAATCAAGTTTTTCTTAATGCTTTAAAAACTAAATATGTCATCTCTGGGTTCCAAGTCACACTCTCAGGTCCTCTGAGGCAGCTTAGCCTATGAATTTGCATATAGCAATAATTAAGGCCCAGCATTTGGATGGTGGATTATGTTTTAAACAACTCAGTGAGTGGCAGAAACAAAATAAACTCAACTCTACAAATGGTCCTTTGAGGCCTTTCTACCACATTACTCCTTCATGGGAAATTCAATACAGCTCTCTGATTTTGTGAGGATGCAGAATTAGTCCACGGTTATCTGTTATACTTTTGTTGTTGTTTTATGTCTGAGGGTTTATTGTTGGGGGGAGGGTTGTTGTTGAGATCTGGTTTTGTTTGGACTTTGTTTTGTTTTGTTTTTTGAAGATGCTTTAAATTGAGAGATAATAACATGTTTCTACATTAAAATTTTAAAAGGTGTATCAAATGCACCGACAGTTAGATATAGAAGATGGAATGATGGTAGGCATTCAATCAGTGAATTTTGCTGTTCTGTGTTTGAAAATGGCTCATGCTATGAAGTGAAGTATTGGGAAAATGTCTTATAAATAACATTGCAAAGTTCTGGGGAGATGAGAATGGCTGCCATGCCTGGTGGTTATGGGTACCTATGGAGTCTCTGATGCTAATGGAGGACACTGTTGATGAAAGAGTCATTCATCCAGAAAGCTTAGCATGTGCTAGGACTTCCAGAAAGTTTAGCATGTGCTAAGAGATTTTTTTTTTTTTTTTGGTCTTTTTCAGACATGGACAGCTGTGAGCGATGGATGAGCTGCAAAAGTGAGTTCTTAAAGAAGTACATGCACAAGGTGATCAATGACCTGCCCAGTTGCCCCTGCTCCTACCCCACTGAGGTAGCCTACAGCACAGCTGACATCTTCGACCGCATCAAGCGCAAGGACTTCCGATGGAAGGATGCTAGCGGGCCCAAAGAGAAACTAGAGATCTACAAGCCTACTGCTCGATACTGCATCCGCTCTATGTTGTCCCTAGAGAGTACCACACTGGCTGCCCAGCACTGTTGCTATGGTGACAACATGCAGCTCATCACCAGGGGCAAAGGGGCAGGCACACCCAATCTCATCAGCACCGAGTTCTCTGCTGAGCTCCACTACAAAGTGGACGTTCTGCCCTGGATTATCTGTAAGGGTGACTGGAGCAGATATAATGAGGCCAGGCCTCCCAATAATGGACAGAAGTGCACAGAGAGCCCTTCTGATGAGGACTACATTAAACAGTTCCAAGAAGCCAGGGAGTACTAAAGCACCACTGCTTTGGAGACACAAATGCACTGCACTGATCTGCCAACTGTCACCTGGTTCTTTCCACATTTTTGTATATCTGTATATTCCACATGAATATTTTTGTAAGTATAGTAGGGCTATGCACCAGGTCTGCGGGACTGCTATGCCCAGTACCTACATACCATGGTGGAAGTCCTCCTAATGGCTGTGTGGGCAGAAAGTGGCACCTAGGAGCTATAGTGGGTATGAGTCTGTTCCCACCTCCGTTCAGTGCATAGGAACACAGAGACTGAGGTTGTAAACATTATAAGCAGTTTTTTTATATATATATAACTTATTTAATACAAATGTGACTTAAGCTTAACCTTTTCTCTGGAGTTGTCCTTATAAAACAATTATTTAATTGCTTCTGAAAGAGTTCAAAAGGAAAAGGACACAGGGGAATTACGAGAAAAGGAATTTTGCATTGGAAATGCATCAGAGCAGTAAAACACCCACCTTACACCAGTGTTCTTTAGTCATGGGTTTCTTACTGGTGTCACGGATTCCAACGCTTCCTTGCCTCAGACGAGGCAAGGGGTGGGTAGTAAGTGAATGTGTAGAATCTAAGGCACGGGTTTTAAATGGTTTTAAAGTAAGGGACCAGCATAACTGTACTGAAGAGCCCCAGCAGTAGCATTTCTGTTCTGTCTTAACAGGCTCAGAAGACTGAAGGAAGTTCAGCCGTAAAGCCAGGAGTGGCACTTTCCAAAGAAAAAGCAAAACAAGTTGAAAAATAATACGTGCCTCGCTTTGTCTATTTTATCTTAATAGAGCAACTTTTCTCTGCCAATAAATATTATTCCCAGTAAATAAATATAAAAGGGGGTCATGGGAGCTGAAGTCTAGGAAATCCTAATTTTTTATGTTTTAAGAAAAAACTGCCTTATTTTTGTAAAGTATTTATTGAGTCATTGGCTATTGTACATCGTGCAGTTATGAGATGATCCACTTTTGTGGGATAGAACTTGAGGACAGATGAAGAGTTGGTTCTTATGCAACCTTTTACTTGCAAAACTCCAGGGAAAGAGATATATAATAAAATCATAATAAAATGTGTTACCTGTATCCTTGATTTATGATCCAAATATTGTAACTACTCCAAGTGAAGCAAGACTTTCATGAGGAGAAGCCTTCAACTTAGGTGGGAATAAAAGACTCACAAATGGACTTATGGGTAAATCATGGCATCTTCAGCATTCAAAACATCTCTCCGGTCCCCAGTTAGCTCAAGCTAATTAAAACACATATTTTTTTCTCACCCAGAACTAAGAAAATCAAGCTAGAGCAAAGACTTCAGATGGGCAAGGCTACTTCCAAACAAAACAAAGGAATACGAATAATAAGCAGAACTACTTACAATGCAAGTTATTATTTTTCCAGAGGAGAGACACCAGAGGTCAGAACATATAAACTATATTAGGCATGTCATTTGGGAAGGGCTGCTTTGGTGTCTTTGTATCCCTGTTGATTTTGGTGCTCTTGACCACACACTCAAGTTTTCCTGGTAAAAGTATCTTCTTACAGAACGGCTTTTGTATGTCAGAACTTTATAATGTTGAAGGTTCTACCGAGATATTACCCATGAAATTATTTGTATTTAGGTTCTGCACCTAATGACAAGACTAGTAAGTCTTATTCACTGCTGGAGAGATAAGGTTCTGTTGTAATCACGAGCACTTACCACTCTTGTGAAGTCTTTGGTTCGTTTCCTAGCACCAGCATGTTGGCTCACACTTATTTGCAACATTTTCAGGGGATCTGGCACCCTCTTCTGGCTTCTGTGGACACCAGGTATGCATGGTACACATACACCCTTGAACACACACACACACATACACACACACACACACACACACACACACACACACACACACACACCCCTCTTGTTTTAAAGGTCTTATTCACATTGAAGAAATGCTAAAGGAACCTGTAGAGAGAATAAATTCCCCATGTATCAGAGGACAGGGTTTAGTTTGTAAAACAGCAACAAAAAACCCTTCAAAAAGAGAACTGGCTGGAAATAGACTGTGTCACCTTTGAGCTGATCAGTTTCTTGTGAGGATACACTCATAGGAAGAGGGAGGAGGCGAGGTACATGGGAAGTTCAGCCAGGTAGCAAGGAAAGATGACCGACCATTCATCAGCAAGACCTCATGGGCGCACTAGAGGAAGTTCAAGGTTGTAGGGAAATCCTTCAAAAGATCAGGAATGCACATGAAGTTTCCAGTCAAGGAGTAGACTGTTTTTCTGATAATTCTAATTGATTTTTAAAATTATTTCCTTTATTTTGTTGAGATTATAATATGATTCCATCATTCCTCCCTCCATATCTCTCTTTGTCCTCTTTTTCAATGATTGATTGGCTCTGAGAGAGAGAGACAGAGAGAGAGAGAGAGAGAGAGAGAGAGAGAGAGAGAGAGAGAGAGAATGTATGTGTGTGTGGTGTGTGTGTGTGGTGTGTGTGTGTGGTGTGTGTGGTGTGTGTGGTATGTGTGATGTGTGTGGTGTGTGTGGTGTGTGTGTGTGATATGTGTGTGTGTGGTGTGTGTGTGTGTTTGTGTGTGTGTGTGGTGTGTGTGTGTGATGTGGTGTGTGTGTGGTATGTGTGTGTGTGTGTGGTGTCTGTGTGTGTGTATGTGTGTGGTGTGTGTGTGTGTGTGGTGTGTGTGTGTGTGGTGTGTGTGTGTGTGGTGTGTGGGGGGGTGTGTGTGTTTGTGTGTGGTGTGTGTGTGTGTGAGTATGTGTGTGGTGTGTGTGTGGTGTGTGTGTGGTGTGGTGTGTGTGTGTGGTGTGGTGTGTGTGTGTGGTTTGTGTGTGTGGTGTGTGTGTGTGTGGTGTGTGTGTGTGTATGTTGTGTGTGTGTGGTGTGTGTGTGTGGTGTGTGTGTGGTGTGTGTGTGTGGTGTGTGTGTGTGTTTGTGTGTGTGTTTGTGTGTGTGTGTTTGTGTGTGGTGTGTGTGTGTGTGTGTGTGTGTGAGTGAGTGTGTGTGTGTGGTGTAGTGTGAGTGAGTGTGTGTGTATGTGTGTGTGGTGTGTGTGTGTGTTTGTGTGTGTGTGTGGTGTGTGTGTATGTGTGTGTGGTGTGTGTGTGTGTGTTTGTGTGTGTGTGTTTGTGTGTGTGGTATGTGTGTGTGTGTGTGGTGTGTGTGAGTGAGTGTGTGTGTGTGATGTGTGTGTGTGAGTGAGTGTGTGTGTATGTGTGTGTGGTGTGTGTGTGTGGTGTGTGTGGTGTGTGTGGTGTGTGTGTGTGTGTGTGTGTGTGGTGTGTGTGGTGTGTGTGCCTAAATACATAAGTACAACTTGCTCACTCTGTTTGCAGGGCTGATCACTTGGTGTTGAGTAATTAATTGGTGTGTTCTTCCCGGGGGAACATGATTTCTACAACTTACAGCATTCCTAAATTGACTGTAGTTTTTTCATAAGGTGAAAGACTCTTGGGCTTTTCCCGTCCACTTTGGCATGTCTATTGTTGCCCTTGCTCTGCTCATGATTAGGCAGTTATATGAGGGAGACTTTATTGGTGTAACTTCTGACATAGTCGGAGACACAGTCTCATAGAAAACTCCCTGATCTTCAGGTTCCTAGAATCTTTCCTCTCCCTGTTCCACAATGCTCAAAGATGCAGGAGTGTTTTGTAGATGTATTCATTGGGTCTGGACTCCATAACGCTGCATTCTCATTGGTTGTGGTTTTCTGTAACAATTTCCATGAGTTGCAAAGAGAAATGTTCTTGATGGGGTGCGGACTACACTTACCTGCTGGTCCAAGGACAAATATTTAGAATGTAGCTGTGGATTCTGCTGGTTTAGTAAAATGGTAGTTGTAGGTTCTCCTCTAGGACTTAGTAGCCTTCAAAGGGTAGTTAATTAATTTTCCAATAACCAGACATGATTTGCCACTTGTTGGGTGAGTTTTGACTTCAATTATGCCAAAATACACATGCCCTACTGTTTCCATGAGGTTTTCCTGCCATGTTGCTCATTGCTGTGGCTTACAGGCATCAGCTGAATAGGGCTAGCTTCTTCCTTTGGAAGCTTGCATGGTGCCTCCTGGTATCATGAAAATGAGCCCGCAGTAAGGAAGCTTTCAGGTAGTTCCAGCTCAGGAGTCTCTGGCCCATATGTCAGAAGTGCATATGGTGACTTAACCTTCTGCTTTTGGTTGTGAAGAGGAATCAGTTACAGAATGTAATGCCTTAGGAGTTTCTTGGACAACACTGACCACACTGACCACCATCTCAAAGGAGATCTTCTAATGCTTTATAGTGATGTTCATTTTTTTTATTGGATATTTTCTTTATTTACAAGTGTTAATCCCCTTTCCCGGTTTCCCCTCCAGAACCCCCCATCCCATCCCCCAACCCCCTGCCTCCTTGAGAGTGCTCCTCAACTCACCCAACCACCCACTCACTCACTTACTCCTGCCTCTCCACCCTGGCCTTCCCCTACACTGGGGCATCGAGCCTTTACAGGACCAAGGGCCTCTCCAAACCCCCTCAGTTCTTTCTCTAACTCCTCCATTGGAGGACCCAGTTCTCAGTCCAATGGCTGGCTGCAAGTATCCGCCTCTGTATTTGTCAAGCTCTGGCAGAACCTCTCAGGAGACACCCATATCAGGCTCCTGTCAGCACGCACCAATAGTGTCTGGGTTTGATGACTGCATGTAGGATGGATCCTTTCCTTCAGTCTCTGCTCCACATTTTGTCTCCATATTTCCTCCTGTGAATATTTTGTTGACATCCTTGTTAGATGGTATTTGGCTCTTGAATAGAGCATTGTGAACTCAGATGGGAAATTTTCATTTAAGCTAAGTATACATATATATTTGGTATATTATAGGTATTTTTTAGGCAGACAGTTCATAGTATGGTTCCTTATGACGTTTTTTAGACATCTTTCCTGATATTTTGCCCTCCTTTCATATTTATCTCCTTCCCTTTCTTTATTTAGAGTCCCTAATCTTTCCATTTTCCCCTATCAGATTACTGGTACCCTTATATCCCCCTCTCTATTGATCCCTATTCCCAACCCTAGCAATGGTCCCTTTTTACTTTCCCATGGTTTTTGCAGTTACTCCAGGGTATGTACTCACATCTGGAGATTTGGAGCTAGGAGCCTCAGATGACAGAGAACACGGGACCTTAGACTTTCTAGATCTTTATTCCCTCACTCAATATGATATTTTCTAGTTCCATCAATTTACCTACAACATTCATGATTTTAATTTTCTTTATAGATTCATAGTGTTCATAGTGTATGTGTCACCATGTTTTTATTATCTATTCATCAGTTGAAGGACATTTAGATTATTTCGTTTCCTGGCTATTATGAATAGAGTAGCAAATGAATGTGGCAAGTATCTGTATCAGTCCTTTAAGCATATGCCAAGGAGTAATATGGCTGGTCATGAGTTAAATTATTCACACTGATTTCCATATCAGCTGAACTAGTGTGAAATCCCACCAACAGTAGTATGTCAGGATTCCCCATTCCCCACATTCCCTACAGCATTTGTTGTAGGTTGTTTTGTTGATTCTTGCCATTTTGACTGGGGTAAGATAAACTCTCAAAGATGATTTGATTTGAATTTTAATTTAATTTTTTTATTTATTCATTTTACATCCTGCTGACTGCCCCCCCTCCTGCCACCCCCTCCCACAATCTTTCCCCCTATTCCCCCCTTCCCTTCTCTGAGTGGGTGAGGGCCACACTGGGTATCCTCTCACCCTGGCATTTCAAGTCTCTGCAAGGCCAGGCACTTCCTCTCCCACTGCAGCCAGACAAGGCAGCCAAGCTAAGAGAACATATCTCATGTACAGGCAACAGCTTTTGGGGCAGTCCCTGTTCCAGTTGTTTAGGACCCATATGAAAGTCAAGCTGCACATCTGGTACATATGATCAGGGAGGCCCAGGTTCAGTTCATGTATATTTGTTGGTTAGTAGTTCAGACTCTGAGAGCCCTGAGGGTCCAGGTTAGTTGATTCTGTTGGTCTTCCTGAGCAATTCCCAACTTCATATAGGAAAACAAAAAACACAGAATAGCCAAAACAATCCTGAACAATAAAAGAACTTCAGGAGCAATCACCATCCCTGACATCAAGCTGTATTACAGAGAAATAGTTATAACAACTTCATGGTATTGGCACAGAAACAGATACATAAGTCAGTGAAATCTAATGAAAGACCAATAAACACACACACACACACACCTATGGACACTTGATTTTTGATAAAGAAGCCAAAACCATACAATGGAAAAATGAAAGAATCTTCAACAAAGATTCTGTACTAACTGGATGTCTACATATAGAAGAATGAAAATAGATCTATTCTTATAACCCTGTACAAAACTCAAGTCCAAGTGGATCAAGACCCTCAAGGTAAAACCAGATACACTAAATCTAATAGAAGAGAAAGTTGGAAATACCCTTGAACTCATTGGTACAGAAGACAAATTCCTGAACAGAAGAACACCAATGGCTCAGGCTCTAAGATCAACAATTGATAAATGGGACCTCATGAAACTGATTTTCTTAATTGCTAGGATTGAAGAATATTTTGAGATATTTCTTAGACATGTTTTTCTTCTTTGGGAGAACTCTCTGACCAAGTCCCAGGCCTATTTTTTGAATGGGTCATGAAGTCTTTCTCAGAAACTCCCTTCCTACACCTGCTTCATACATGGTATGAGTAGGTTTTCTTTCAATTGCTTCAAGTTTCACGTGTAGGTCTTTGATTTACTTCGAGTTGGTTTTTGTGCATAATAAATGCGGGTTTGATTTTGTTTTTCAGTCCTGGACATCGGTTTTCCCAGCACTTTTTACTGAGGCTGCTTTCTTTTCTCCAGTGTATGGTTTTGGCACCTTTGTCAACTATTAAATGACCAAATCTCTAGTAAATACAGAAAGTCCTGGAGAATAAATGACTTATTACTGAATGATGAATAAGTCAAAGATAAAATCGGGAAAGGAGTAAAACTTTTCCTGGAACTCAATGAAAACACAATAAAGACCTCTGAGACACAATTAAAGCCGACCCATAAAGGAAGTGTATACCTCCAACTGCCTCCTGTCTTTAAAAATATCATAAAGAGGACAAATAAATGACCTCATGGTGAAACTTGAGAATTTGGAAAACCAAGAATAAACCAAATCCAGTCCATAGCAAAAAAATAATAAAAGTTATAGCAGAAATCAATGAAATACAAACAAATAAAACAATACAAATAATCAACTAATCTAAGAGTTGGTTCTTTGAGAAGATAAACAAAATTGACAGGACTTTGGCCTAAATAACTAAAAGAAAGAAAAAGAATGCAACGTAACAGAATCAGAAATGAACATGGAAACATTACAACACACAACAAAGGAATTTAAAATGTTATAATGGAATATTTTAAAAAACCTGGACTTCTTTAGGTTGGAAAACCTAAAAGAAATGGATGAATTTCTAAATTCTGCCAAACCCCCAAAATTAAACCAAAAAGAAGCCAACAACATAAACAGACCTGTAACAAATGAGATTGAAACAGTAATAAAACCCTTCCAACTAAAAAATAGCCGGGGCCAAACAGAGTCTCAGCAAAATTCTACTTAACTTTCAAAGAATGTCTACAGCCAATTCTTCTTAAACTATTCAAAATAATAGAAACAGAAGGAAGACTCCCACATTATTTCAATACCCAAACCAGGTAAACACACACACACACACACACACACACACACACACACACACACACCCCAAAACCAGAAATCTATGGTGCAATATTGTAGATGAACATAGATATAAGCAAAATCAATAAAATACTTGCAAGCAAAATTGAGACATACTTCACAGACATTATCCACCATAACCAAGTTGTCTTTATCCCTGAAATACAGGTATGGGCCAACATCCAAAAAACTATAAATGTAATAAACCACATAAATGGATTTAAAGACAAAAATCACACAATTATCTCAGTAGACACAACAAAAACTTTTCACAAAATCTAGCATGCCTTCATGATAAAACGTTCTAGAAAATGTAGGGCAGAAGGAACATACCTCAATATAAGAAAGTTATACGTAAGAAAACCACAGCCAATGTCATCCAAAGGAGAAAAACTTGCAGCAATCCCACTGAAGTCGGGATCAAGACAAGGTTTCCAACTACCCATTCCCTTTTACTATTGTACTGAAAGCACTGCTGGGGAATAATGCAAGATAAAGCAGGTAAAGGAGTGTGATTTTTATTAACAACAAAAAAACTGAGGAAGGGGGAAGTGATGTGTTGGCAGTGAGAAAATGAGCTGGGAAAGAGATTAGTGTTGTCTAAAATTTCAGTCATGTAATGATCAGAAAGAGAGATGATGTGTCCTAGAGTCATAGCCAGTGTTCTTGTTAAGGATTTACCATGGAATTGAAAAGAAAATTCTTCCACAGTTCAATGAAAATAACTGAAAAGCACTTTTTTCCCATGAGCTATTTGCCCATATAATATCTTGCTGACCTCATGAATTACGGTTAGCAGAAGCTGTGTAGGCTCATAGCATATTGAAACTATTACTCTCTTTATATCACTGGAGTTATATCATGCTTTGATGAACTATTTATTAAACAATAATCTGTTGTTCAGTGTCAAACTGAGCTAATCTTTGAGCCCAAAACCTAGAGGATCAGTGAGCATACATCCAAGTTATTTGATAGACACAGGGACCTTCGCCTAGTTCAGCTCAAGGCCCTGGGCAGCCCAGGTATAACCACAGGCAGCTATTTTCCTGGGCAACAGAGGAAGACGGCATGGCCTCATCTGCAATCTGTAAACCATGGGCAGCAGCATCTCTCTGAATGCTTGGCTCCTCTGCCTCTCCTTGGACAGAGCCTTCTTTGTGGTCATCCACCAGGCCTCTTGAGGGCCACACCTGGATGGTGCAGGCAAATGCAGATTCCCAGTGCGTTCTTGTGGCTGCATCTGGAACAGGTGCACTGGACGTACAAGTTCCCTGCTTTCTCTTCCGCTCCAGGTTCTAGCATCTGTCATGATTGCATTCAAGTGTCTCTAGCTTTATATTTCTGTAGCTAAAAGGGTGAGGGTTCCCAGTCTTGAGGTTAGTTATCAAAGACTAGAGACTACACCAATTTGCTAGTAGTTTTCTGGGCGGTATTAGCTAGAGTTTTCAGAGAAGGAAATAAGTTCCATGTTAGCCACTCTGCTTGGAAAACAACAGTTAAGCGAAGGCAGTTCTAAATTCACCGAGCTCATAGCTGTTAACTATTCCCTTTCTGCTCCACTTCTAAGTCTTGCTAAGATCTCCCCTGTGCCTTATTCTGCCTTTGTTCAAGTAGATCACCAAGAATCTGGCCTCATCCATGTTGTACATTCAGTTATTACAGGTCCCAGGTGACTCCTAGTCACCCCTGGTATGAACCTGCTTGGTAACACACAGGTTGTAGGCTTCCTGTTCTTCCTCACTTCCCTATTTTCCTACTGGAACTTATGGATAATTTCTCAAAGTTGCTCCTTTCTCAGATCCCTCCCTCATTGAAGTTTTGTGGGATCCTAGTCCTCCTTTTGTGCTTTAACATCTATTGAGACTATTTAATGTAAATTTATTATTATTCTCATAGTGCACATGAGATTTTTCCCCCCATTGGTGACAGATCTACCAACAAGTCAAATCAATCTCACCTTGCCCAGGTGCAGTGTTCGTTATTAGATTACTCTGCCAAATACCTCTACAGGTGTTTAAACCTTGTCCCTTACTTTCCAGAATAATTTACTTACTAACTGTGAATAGACCAGAACAATCCCAAGGACCACACTTGGCAGAGCTTAAAAAAAAAGAATTAAAAAGAAAGAAAGGAAGAAAGGAAGAAAGGAAAAAGAAAGAAAGGAAGGAAGGAAGGAAGGAAGGAAGGAAGGAAGGAAGGAAGATCGAAATATGCATGCACATCAATTCTGTCTGACTTACAGAACTTCTCAGGAAGCATGTGGAGGGTCCGGTAGAACCCCCTCTTTGTCAGCCATTCACAATTTCCAGTGGAAATATGTGTGGGTTGTCACCATGATGCCTGCACAATTTCATATAAATTAAAGGCTTGCCTCAGTAATTATTGGGTGGGTATATACACAAGCGTATACCCATGTGTACAGGCCTTGCATACAGCAGTATAAATTAAGACAGAAAGTTTAAAGTCAGATGTGTCTCTGAGAAGAATTGGTTTACTGTAGTGGATTAGAAAAAAAGGGGAAGGAACATTTTCTGGGACCAGAAGGTAAGATTTTTTTTTTCTGGAACAAATTCATAGGACTTGAAACTCTTTTATTAAACCCCACCAGAAAAACAAAGCTTAGACGCAGATAATTTTGTTAGATCTCCGTGTAGAAATCTGGAAAGCCAAAGCACAAAGACTCATGCCCTTGCATGTAATGGCAAGAAATAGCATCATCCTTAACCATTTTAGTGGCAGGGAACTGGCGAGGGAGTGGGTTGAGACCCAGCTGCAATAGCAAAGCTAGGTATAAATTTTATGACTTTGTTAATTTTCTATCTGTTCTGGGAGTAATAAATGTACCCTCATAGATATTCATGATTTCCCTCAAAAATAAATTTTTTTTAAAAAAAATTAAAAACCTTTTAAATGGCACAGAAAAGCCTTTCATTCTTGAGGCATGTAATTCATGGATGATTTTCAAAATGTCATGTTTGAATTGGGAAAGTAACATTTCTTGAATTAATCAGCCAATTGCTTCAAGAATATGACTCAAAGGATATAAAAATTTCAAGCCTAACTTTTTAAAGGCATTTTTTTCCTATGTAGTGAGTTTATTTTTCACAAAGGTCATGGCTAAATCCTGAGTTTATTTGCCATGGATGAGAACCGTCTAGATGAAGTGTGCCTTTCATTCCGTAGCAGAAGAGAATCAGCAATCCCTAGCAGGCACCCTTCAGTTTTTTCACACTGCCAGACGGGCACCTTCATACTGCACAGGCCTATTCTCCTCTAGAGCCTCCTAAACCTCACTTTCCCAGTGTTTAAGATTTTCGTTTGTTTATTTTTAAATTTCTTTTTTAATTCTTAAATTTATTTATTCATTTGTAACATTTTAATTAATTCTTTGAGAACCTCATACAATTTATCTTCATTATTTTTAAGCCCTTATTCCTCCAAAGATCCACTTCCCTACCCTCTCACTAATTTTGTGTCCTCTTTTGTTTGTTTGTTTGTTTGTTTGTTTGTTTGTTTGTTTGTTGTTTGGGTTTTTATGACCAGTCAGCTCCAGTTTATGCTGTCAATAAACAGCTGAATGTGGAGCCTCCTACTGGAACCTGATTACCTTACTAACCACTCTCAAAGAAAATTGACTTCCCCCAAATAGAAGATAACAGCTGTCCATAGCTCCTTAGCTGGAAATAGGGGCTTGTGAGTCCCTTTTCTCTCCACAGTAGAGTGTGGAGTGGTTTGATCTTGTTCAGTTCTCAAACAGGCAACCAGCTGTTGTGCGTTTGTGATTGCGGCACTCCTGTAATCTGAAGAGGACCCTTTTCTCTGGTCCTCCAAGACCTCTAGATCTTACAGTCTGTTCCCACATATGCATTTCTTCCTCAATGCTTCCTGAGCTTTGGGGAATGAGTTGGGTATAGATGTGTCCTTTGTGGCTGAACACTATTAACATTTATTCTTTTTTTTTCTTTCACCACTTGTGAGTCTCCATTACACAGTCCATAGCACAAAGAAATCTGTCTGATAAGGTTTCAAAGCTGCTACACTAATCTATGGGTGTGCCCAGTTTGCATAAGAGTAGACAGTTCAGCTCTGGGGCCTGTGAGTCCCCCAACAATTTTTTTGGCCAGATTTACTGTACCAAGCCTGTGTTTCCTTTTGTGGAACTGGCCTTAAATTCAATCAGGAAACAATTAGTTTGGTTACCCCATCATACTCCTGCAACTATGGTACCCATGAACATACCTTTCCCCAGTGATCATTATTGAAGTTCATAGGTTTGCAGATGGGCAAGATGGCTGATAGCTCCCTACACCCAGGAGCCTGCATAGCATTTTCCAGTACTATGAAGAGCTAGTTAACATGGGGGTATTTATTTGACCAGGTATTTAGTCACAATGATGAGAAAATTAACATAGTGCTTTTTCAAATAGTGCTACTGTGAACACTCTAGTGTCTATCTTTGGATTCACCTTTATACAAACTTCTATTCTGAGTAGGGTTAAGATATCACTGGCTGTGGTGGTTTGAATGAGAATGGTTCCCACAGGATCATATTTTGAATCTTTGATCTCTAACTGGTAGAACTGATTAGGAACTGATTAGGAAGGCCTTATTGGAGGTGAGTCACTGGGGATGGACTTCCACTATTCCCAGTGTGTCTCTCTCAGCCTCTTACTTGTGGTTATAGATGTGAGCTCTCTGCTGGTCTTGCTGCCATGTATTTGCTCCACCATTATAGACTTCTCTTTAAAACCATAAGCCCAATTAAATGCTTTCTTTTATAAGTTGTCTTGGTCACTAAGACAGTCACTTTTTTATTGTTGAGATATAACATCATAAGTAAGGCAAATTATGCAAGAAAGTGTTTATTTTAGGCTGATGGTTCCAAATGAATAAGGGTCTACCACCAAAGATTCAGGCAGGCAAGGCACTTCCTTCCTTCCTTCCTTCCTTCCTTCCTTCCTTCCTTCCTTCCTTCTTTCCTTCCTTCCTTTCTTCCTTTCTTTCTTTCTTTCTTTATTATTTCTTTTTCTTTTTTTTAAGGGTTTAAAAAGGTCACATCTCTATCCACAAACAGGAAGTGGAAAGAGATAACTTGAAATGACACGAGTGTTTTGAAATCACAAATCTGGCCCCAAGTGACATTTTTCTTCCAGTAAGGCCATACCTCTTAATCTTCCCCAATAAACCACCAACTAGGGATCAAGTATTCAAATACCCCAGACTTATGGGGGACATCTTACTCAAACTACCACATAGACAAAGCAGATGAATTACTTCAGAAAAGATATGACACAGCTCACAATAGAGGAAATAGAGCTGAACATGTTTATATGTAAAATGAAACAATAATTAATAACTATTCAGAGCGGAACCCGTGTGTCTCACATGGAACCACAAGTATGAATTTCTAAGCACCCACAGAAACTCTTATATCTTTCTTACAAAATCTTTCAGAATCCAGGAAGAAAAAAAAATTCATTTTTCCCACTTTCCAAAACGACAACCCTTCCTTGTATAGAAAAGAAAAGCACACATGTTCCTGTATTAATCCAGTCTTCTCATTTCCCTTATCTCTATCTATGGGGAAGAGGATGGTTAAACCTTTGCTTTCTAGGAAGGCCAAGAAGGCAGACTGTAGTGGTTATCTATTCTAATTTCCAAGTGCCTCTAAGTTCTGAGTCCTCTGATGGCCTTTGCAGTGGGTGGCTGAAACTTGACTCAGGAGTTGGGAAGTTTCTATAAGGTTTAGAATAAGAGAAGCATGTTTAGGGATTAACCTTTGGTTGTCGGGTGTCTCCTCTCTTTCCAGATTTCTACATTCAAATAGCAAATATGGAAGGATTCTTTAGTGTCTGTGCATGCCGAGTCTCTTGTCCTTTTCCAAATTTATAATGACAAGCTCCACCTTTAGGGCAAAGGTGTCCTGGGTAAGAGCAATCTTTCTATAACCTGATTTGTAGTTGCTATAGCATAGCCCGATTTTCTTATTTCATTGAGGATAAAGGAACTGCCAACTATAAACCACATACGTGTGTGATTTTGGAAAGAAGAGTCCTTGAAGTCTAGGCTGGGTACCCAAAATCATTCTAAAGCATCTGATAAAAGGTGTGTGGCAGGCTTGGGAATTTCATGCCCTTGCTTCTGCTACACCATCAGTCCTTACTGGCTTCCTATCACTTATCCTGTTGTTGCCTGGTGTCATACCTGCAGCTTTGGATCTGCAGGACCAGCCTTTTCACACTTGTTAGCAGTTCACAGATGAAGTAGATTTGGGGATGGGCCAACTCGAAGCCCTGGATCTGGCCCTGGGTGGTAGCTGAGTTAGTCAGGTCAATGGCTTTCTGCATCCTCACCACCTGGGCAAGCTCTCCAGCACTGCCCTGGCTAGCTCACCCAGTACTGCAGCTGGCAAGGTACAAGGTCAGCAAGCCTGTTCTCACGTCCTTGGGTCCCAGCTTACGCTCACCCAAGCCACCTGAGCCACCTGTGCTGTCCAGTTGGGATGCAGGACTGCTCTCCTAAGTACTACAGCAGGTGAGGTGTGGAGCCAGCTCTCCAGAGTGCCACAGACAGTGAGGGTCAGGGCCAGCTCTGCACAGCCCTTGGACATCAAGTGGCAGCCCAGACCAGGGACATCTGCATGGTCTTTAGTCATAATGTGAGCTATGGACATTGATACAAACCCCTGTTGTTGCATGGCTGTGGACCCAGACATGGCCCTCAGCGGCAGGGTCTTCTGATTGGGACTTCCCTGTGGCCTCAGGTGACAGGGCAGGCCACTCACACCAGGCTGAACCTCTCCACCCTCATGTCCCTAGTTCTGCCTCTCTTCATAATACTTAATCTGTTCTACTTCTCTTTCTCTCCAATCTCTCCACCACATACACGTACATCATAGTGTCACCACAGTGGTCATAGGCCTTCAGGTGTCCTCTTCCAGCCCAGCTACATGGTGGTGGGCTGGCTTCTTGGGTGTCTTCTACTGGCCCATGCCCATGGGCTGGCGGCAGGCAGGCTTTCTAAAATCATATTTTTGAAGGTTGTTCTCTTTCTCCTCAATCCCTTCATTCTCTTACCTAAACTCTATTTATGCATTTCTTTCATTGAGCATTTTTTCCTCCTTTCTTCCACCCAACTTCTCACCACCTGTGTTTTTCTTCTACTTTATTTTCTACTATAGTTTTAAGTTGGGCGTTATTTTTGAGGTTTAAAAAAAAAAAAAACTCTGGCATATTTATTTTTTCCTATCCTTCTAATATTCACCCAGTTTTAGTTTTGAGCTTTCTTATTATTAGGGGCATTTTTGTTGTTTTCAGTTTACTTCTCTTTTTTCTAATCCGTAATTTTTCTCTCCCCTCTATAACATTTTATTTCTCATTTCATTTATGCAAACTTGTTTACCCTTTATGTCATGTCCTTGCTGCCAGTCTTTATGTTCATATTTTACTCTTTAAGAAAATTCTATCATCCTCTTCAAGAAAGGAACTCCTTTTCTCACTGCCTGAAGATCGTATCCCCCACTCACCTGCTCGCCCCTCCTTTTGTTCCTAGGGAACACAAACTCCCACTGGGAGTCCACTCAGCTCCACTGCCTGAGAACAAATCCTGTGTACCTCCTCCACACTCCTGAGAATCGTCTTACTCTAAAAACAGTCTGTCCTAGGCTAAGAAGTATGTGGTAGAATCTTTCCCTAAGAAATAAACATTACAAGGGACCAATCACTGGGCGAGTAGGTGGGACTTCCGGGTCAGAAAGAGGAAGAGAAGGCAGAGAAGGAAAAAATAGTAGTGGTTTTGGACGGAGAAGAGCAAGGAGGCAGAGAGAATGTAGGAAACCAGGGGTGGTCAGCTGGTGCTACCCGGTGTTAGCATGGGATGTTTTTATTTAATATTTCATGAAACAAAGAAGCTTCACTTAATCTTTGTTAAGTTGGGACCACATCTGATACTCGATGTAATTTTGTTGAAAATATTTTCAACGTTCATACCCAGTTGCATTAAGATTGGCTTCTAAGCCCATTCAACTAGTATACAGCCTGAAAAGTTGAATTAGCAACATAACAGCAATCCAAGCACCCATTCAACAAAGAGTTAAACAGATTTCCATACCAACAAACACTAACAGTGACTTAACTCCAGATGCCTAGATCCTATCAGAAAAACAAACAACATGAGTAATCAAGACAATATGTCTCCTCCAAACATTAGTTCCCATGGCAATGTTCTCTGATAAAAGCAACTTAGATGATGTACAGAACAATGATTTTAAAAATATCAATAATATGTTCAAGGAACTCAAAGGAGATATAAATAAATGCTGGGATAAAACCATGAAAACACAAATAGTTGAATTTAAAACAAAATAATGCAAAAAACAAAAATAGAATTTAAGAAAAAGAGGATCTCTGAAGAATACCCAATCTGAAGGAAAACTTGAAATGAAACTGCAGTAACTCAAATAACAGCAAACTAAAAAGAAAAAAAAAAATTGCATAGGAAAACCTCACCAATAGATTGGAACAAATGAAAGAAAGAATCTCAGAACCTGAAGAGAAGGTAGAGGAATATGTGATTACTCAGTCAAAGAAAATGTTAAATCTAAAACCAAAAATAAAAAAGTTAAAAACACAAATGGAACATGCATGACTATACTCATATACTATCAAAAGACTGAACCTATGAATCACAGGTACAAAAAGAAATAAAAGGGAGAAGAAATTCAGGTCAAAGGCACAGAAAATATTTTTAACAAAATTACGTTAAAGAGCTACCTGTCAAGGTATAAAAAGAACACAGAACACCAATAGGACCAGAAAGAATCTCCTTGTGTCACTTACTAGTCAAAACACTAAATGCATAGAACAATGAAAGAATACTAAAAACTGCACATAGGAAATACCAAGTTGCATATAAAAGGCAGAGCCCTCAGAAGTAACAACTCATTTGTCAGTGGAGATTTTGAAAGTAAGAAAGGCTTGAACTGATTTTCTACATGAAAGGCCACAAGTACCAGCCCTAGTTACTGTACCCAGCAAACTATCAGTCACAATCAAAAGAGAAAGAAAAGCTTTCAGCTATAGGGATGGATTTAAGGAATTTATGACAACTAAGCTAGCTAGAGGATAATGGAAGGAAATCTTAGAGCTGAAGATTAAATATACATAAGAAGGAATGAGAAATAAAATAATAGCAATAATAATAACAACAATCATAAATCAGAATAGTTAATCAAAAGAAGTCTAAGAAAATACCCCCCCCAAAAAATTAACCAAAAGACAGGAATTAACATATATTGTTCAACAATAGCTCTCACCATCTTTTTGAGACAGCAAAAAGATTAAATTAGAAATAAGGTCCATCTTTTTGCTGTCTCAAAGAAGCACATCTCATTATCAATGACAGATACTACCTAATAGGAAAGGGATGGAAAAGAAAAAAATTGAGATACCCTAAACTAATAACTTACTGATGGCCATGAAGACCTAAAAAAATTAGCCATACCCCCAAAACAACAGTTGGAGGAGACGGCTAAATCAGGGCTGAAATTTATGGCACAGGAACAAATCAATATAAAGAATCAATGAACTAAAAAGTTAGTCCTTTGAAAAAGATTGTAAAGATTGGGTTCTGGGCCTATTCCTCCGGAGGGAATTCATACTTAGTACTGGAAACTTGGTCAAAAGTCCGAGACCGGGCAGACTACAGACCCTGAAGGGAGAACCTACTTCTCTTGTCTTGCTAAACAGACACATTGTCAAACTGTCTCCCAGACAATATCCTATAGATTAATGCTGCTCTCAGTCTGTCAGAGAAGCTCCTTCTGCATTGGTCAGTGGTTAAAGAAGAGACAACTGGTCAAAGTGCTGAAGTGACTGCTAAATGCTCACCCCTACACAGGACATCTATACCAACTTCTAAAGGCTCAGGGAACATCACAGAAGATGAAGAAGAAAGGATAGAAGAGTCCAAAGATAGGGAGGACGTCTGTGAAATACTGCCTACTAAATATGATACGGCCATTGCCCTCATAAACTCAGAGAAGCTATGGCTATGGGAACAAGACCTACCCAAGAACAAGCTAATTGATAACTCTGGCATTGTTGAGGAAGTGGCTAAAGAGGGTCTTCCCCAGCTACTGGCAACTGGTGGCTGTTTAGTAAAACATTGTCACAAGAGGGGAACAGAAAGCATACAAGACTGGAAGATAGGGAGCGGTGCTGTGAAACACCATCCTCTGGCAAGACATGGCCATTGGCAACATAATATCTCAGAGCAGCTAGGGTTGCTTGCACTGGGCCTGCATAAGACTGGGCCTGTCATCAGCTAGCTACAGGTCTGAGGAGGGACTGTAACCATCTGTGTTCAACTATTGGCAACTGATTGTGCAGGAAGGACATTCATTGTCTTCAGTTGTGAACCAAATTGTGAGCCAACTAGGCTCCTCTGGTCAAACACAGGTGGCCCTGATTAAACTCAGTGGAGCATGAAAGAAAACAAAAGCACAGGAATGTGGACTAGGAACCAGTGGGGAGGAGGGAAGATGACAGAGATGGAAGGGAGATAACAGGGAAGGAAGGTGGTAAGAATAGACAGAAGGCTCTCTATAGATGTAGGAATTGTCAATGAACCAGTGTAATAAATAAATGAGCTAGCAAGCTAAGCAGATGCAGATGGTTCTCAAAAGGAGAAATACAAATGACCAATAAATACTTGAAAAAGTATTCAGCGACTTTAGCCATCCCATCATGGAAATAGAAATTAAAACTACTTTGAGACTCCATCCCACCCTGTTCTGAATAGTTAAAACAAACAAAAAAACCCACTGCTCTTCCAGATGTCCTGAGTTCAATTCCCAGCACTCACACAGTGGTTCATGACCATCTATAGGGGGATCGGATGCCCTCTTCTGGTTGTGTTTGAAGACAGCTTCGGTGTACTCATATACTTAAAATAAATAAAAATTAAAAAACAAAAACCATCTCCCCAACACAAAAATAAAAACAAATGCCAGTTTAAAAAATGGGGCAGGGGTAGGGGTGGTTCAGGGACTTATTCACTGCTTGCGTAGCCACCTAAAGGTTCTTCAAGAAATTAAAACTACCTTAGGGCCCACTTTTACCATGCCTGGGTAAATGCCTCAGCCAGTCTAAAGTACTTATACATCTATCTAATGACTGCACTTTTCCCAATAGCCAGGAAATAGAACCTAGATGTCCAGCCACAGAAGAATGAGTCAAGAAAAGTGAGACATATACACAATGGAATTTTCTGCAGCCTCAAGGAAGAAAAAGAAGTCATGACGTTTGCATGAAAATTGATATCGCTGGAAATCATTAGCTCAATATAGGTCACCTAAGGGGTGGCCTCTGAAAGGCAAATATCAATCCTGTTTGTCCTCATCCTCAAAACCTAAATCGAAAAGGGTGTGTGTGTGTGTGTGTGTGTGTGTGTGTGTGTGTGTGTGTCTGTGTGTGTGTGTGTGTGTGTGTGTGTGTGCCTGTAGGTCATGAAACCTGAACGGGGATCACCTTTCTACACCTTTCTACAGGATCACCACCTACAGGAAAGGAGTCACAGGAATGGAATGGGCCAAACTACTTTTAAGACAAGGTTCATGAGAGTTAGGGAGGCAGAGGACGAATTATATTGGTGGGTAATGGCCATGTTCCCACAGTTAGAAAAAAATAAGAATTCTTTGACAGACGGAGAGGAGATGATGCTGGAGCAAAAACTCAGCAGTCTGTTTATCAGGGACCAACACACACATACACACACACATACACACACACACACATACACACACATACACACACACACACATACACACACATACACACACATACACACACACATACACACACACCTACACACACATACACATACACACACACACACATACACATACACACATATACACACAAACTGCTCCTTATGAACGTAAAGTGTGGTCAAAATTGTATGCCATGAGCCCAGGCTGCTTCCCTCCAGCAGGGCCTCCCCTCCAAGAAGTGGTAGTTATTGATTGGATCCCACCAGAGAAAAGCTGTAGGGAGTTCCAGGGTCCTGGTCCTGCAGTTCAGTGCATAGTCCTTGCCTGCCAGCCGGAGCACAGGCCATGGGTGTGTTTTCTCCACTACTTGACGCTCAGCTCCCACCCAGGCCTGGCACGTCCACCAACTCTCAAAGAAACCTTTGTGAAACCAATGAATGAGCCACTACATTCCACACAGCTACGTGACTATTTTCATGTGTTCATAAATGTTTTCCGAAAATACTGAATTCCTACCTTTACATTCTGCGTGTTTTCTTGCTGAATGTCTAAGTGTGGGCAGAGGGTGTTCAGACAGCAGAAGAAAGAGATTCTTGGGCTGGTCTGTTTGAACGGGCTCCGTAGTGAGCCACCCATCTGCTGTGTGACCCTGGACGAGGCGCTCCTTAGCCTTCGTCCCCTGGTGTGAGGATAAAGGGTGTCGTTGCTCGTCTGGTTATCTTACATCATACAAACACCGAACGTGCTGCACTTTAAATAGCGATGAGCACAAAACATAGAATTAAATATCAGAAGACGATACATTTTTACAATGTCATTCTTTATCAACCCAGAGCTCTGTTCTTCCTGAACTGATCAGGAAGCTGCAATAATCTAGTCTGCCCAGTTTTTAACTGGGCAACTCTTTATATTGAAGCAATTAATTAAATTGCCCTGAGCCAGCCAGCTCATTTCCACTGAAGACATCTTGTGACAAATCTATCTCTCGGGTGTCTGGATGTAGCTTAAAAGAGTACAGGTTAGCCTATGAGAAAAGATATCCCACCCATTTTCTTGGCTGACGACCCAGCGCGGGCGCTGTTCTCTCTCCAAATGACCCACCTGCCAGCTTGCCTGCTCCACAGCATCTCTACAGCGGACCATGTTGCAAACAGAGATCAGTTCCCTTTGATGCCCAGGGCCAGACAAGGTCCAGATGAGTCTCAGAGCGGTTTTGTTCTTTCTCTAAACAACTGGAGATGGAGTCGAAAAAGGAAGAAGTGATGTCCCATTTTCTCAGACTCTCCTTTCTTTCAGAAACGGAAAGAAAAACCCAGATCTCCAAAAAGCACCCAGTGAGACTGTGTCAATCTTTAAGAAGACAGAAATACAGGACAGAGAAGACAGCAAAGCTTGGATTCCTACCTAAAGGATGTGAGGAGGAGGGAAAGCAGGGGATACGTGATCTTTATCTAATCAGACAGTCTGCCCAGGAAGTCCTTGAGATCAAAGCAAGACACTTTATTTAGCACTGTGTCAACTTAAAAACAACCCTGGCAAAACCACAGATCTGGACAGACTCACACCTCTCCCTTCACACGCATACACACACCCAGCTCCTTGACCTGTTCCTCTGCATCTGAACCTTCTTAACATTCCACTTGGAATAAAATCCTGGGATGAGAGAGCCCTGAGATTCTAGTAGGAAGCTGAAGCACTTGACAGGACAAGGCAGAAAATGTCACCCTCCTTCCTGGCTCCCAGACCCCAGAGCAATTCGGTGGGCACTCTGGAGGAGGCATCATCCTCTGCTTGTCTCTAGGCAGATTCTCTGGAGAGCAAAGGGAAGGGGTGTGTGTGTGTGTGTGTGTGTGTGTGTGTGTGTGTGTGTGTGTGTGTGTTCACCACTTGTCACAAGCATTTCCCCCTGTTTTCCGGGCTTTGTATTAGGACAACTGGTAGGAAGAATCAGGCCCCCAGGGGAAGCACTCAGTGGAGTATAATCCTCAGAAACTCCTTGTTAAAAGGATGCTATGGAGACCAATGTCAGCCCAGGGTATTCATGTCAAGTAGAAGATACACACTGAAGAAACATTTCAGAAAAAAAGGCAGGGCCTGAGGACCTGCCCAAATGCAAGAGGTCACTTCTAAGAACTGACAGCCGCTATGGAAGCAGTCAGGGAGGTACTCTGTTACTAGTGATGGTGGGTAGGAAAAGCAAGACCCAAAGGGCAAGAGCATGGGACTTTAATGATTCCTATTTCTCAGAGGCACCATTACAGAGACACCAGCTGCCCTGTTCTGGCACAGCCAAAGAGGCCATCCTCAGAGCTGAGCAAGTGCAGTTCCATGCTCTTGAACTTCAAGAATGGCAAACCTAGTATACCTCTCTTTTTAACATTCAGCAGCTTGTGTTGTAGCAACAGAAAGTGAACGAATGCTCCAAGATGAGTGCAGGTGGCAGACATGGCATTATCATCACCACCACAAAAAACACTGCTTAAATATATTACTAGATATTTAAAAGTTTAAAGCCGGAAGCACACCTTACGACAACCTAGTTATAGGCTTTCATCTTTCAGACGAGGAAATCAAAGCACAATGAGGCATTCACAGAGGCTGGCGATACAACTGAATAAAAATACTGCAAGGATTCCTAGCTCAAGTGGTCATATTTTCACACCACTCCATGAGAAAATGCTGTTTCTCTTCAGCCCCTTCTCTTGGTTGTCGGCTATCTCTTTGCAGATGCTCCAAAGAAATGCACCAGAACAATTTGTTTATTTTATGCACAGTACTTCAGCAGGCCACAGCGCTTCAGGACACAAGGAATAGAGAGCCATTCAACATAAATGACCACCAGGGGGTGCTCAGAGGACAAGCTGAAACATGGGGGTGGCCCTGTCTAGTGGCCCCTCTCTTGGAAAACACATGTTGTAGCAACAACTGAGACTATTATAGTTGGTTCTTAAGTGAGGGGTTAGAGGTCTCAGGTCCCTTCACCAAAGTTTGGTTGCACATCTGTCCCAAGCAGGATAAGTTTCAACATGTGCTGACCTTGTGCTGAAGATCTATTTTCCCAGAGCCCTTGTTTGCTTGCTGCTCTGTGTCTCCATAAATAATGATGAAGATCATGCCAGTGTGATGCCCAAACAAGGTAGGGAAGAGAGTTATGGCTTGGTGGGATGAGACACTCAGAATTTCTGTCACAGGAAAGAGAAATAAGGGGGACTATGGTAGCCACCTTGTGTCTAGTCTCATCCATAAAATTACCTGGTTGTACTCAGAGATTTGAGCATGAGTTTAGACTAATCCCACTGTGCCCTTCAGAAACACTGTGACCTTAAGCAGAAAGCAAGATTCAAGGTAAGGAAGGCCAGTTCTTCCATCAACCTCACCTTTTTCAATAATGCAGTATATGGGCAATGTCTATCTGGTCACAATTCCCATTCGATGAATGAGGTTCAACAATTTAGATTCGATTTTTCTTATACTTCCCATTAATTAATTAACTAATTAAGAGAAGCTATTCTCACAAGGAAGGTATTTAATATTTATCTTGACAGAAAACCATGTTGAAGGCTTCCTTGGGGTGGGGAGATGGCTCAGTAGTTAGATGTTTACTTTCCAAACATGAGGACTTGAGTTCAGATACTCTATATCCACATGGTACCCACCCTTCTGTAACTCCAATGTTTGTGGGGGATAAACAGACAGATCAAACAGACTCATTGACCAGCCAATCTAGCTGAAACGAGACATTACAGGTTCACCTAGAAATACTATATCAGAAAAAATGAATGAATGAATGAGATGAAGAATGATAAAGATGCCTAAACATACATATGCATATAGCATATACCATACATGTGTCACATGTGTACACACACACACACACACACACACACACACACACACACAGGAGGGTTTCCCTCTGGATACAGAACTATTTTACCAAATTTTTCCTAAAAAGGAGTACCTACATAGATATGAACCTAGTTTATTACTTTAAACTACCTACAAACTTCTGGAAACCATCGATCTATTCTTTTCACCACCATTCTATCTTTTTGGAACGTAATCTAAGCAGAATTATATATTGTCATTCATTTTTATTGATTTTAGTATTCCATTATATTGATATACTGGAGGGGTTATTGATCCACTAATTCACTAAATGACATTAAAATTGTGAATTATCTTACTATAAACATTTACACACAGACTTATGTGCACATAGGCTTTTCTTTCTCCATCTAGGAGTAGGATAGCTGGGCTTTTGATTGGCTAGGCTGTTGAGTGGTAGTGCTCCTCCACTGGGCCACATTTCTGGCTTTGTTTGACTTTTTTTAATGACCCAATGGGTTTTCAGGATGGTGCTGTACGTCTTAGACTTCCCACCAGCTACAAGAAATATTCCTGTCACATCCATATCAATACATGGAAGGGCTTCACATTCTAACGCTTACATCACGGTATCTCAACCTACCATTAGTTCGGATTTCTTTCATGGTTGATTGAACTGGGAGTTTGTTTGTTCCAGTGGACTTCATAGATGTTCTTTGACAGGATACTCAAGTGGCACAATTTTTAATTTTGGCTGTTTGTTGTCATACTGAGCCCTTCATCCACTCTGGATATAGAATTTCTCCTTCTCTTTTACAAATTTTATAGTTTACCTTTTACATTAAGGTCAAGAATTCAGACCTTATGAGTAATCTAAGGTTTAGGTCAACGATCCCCTTTGTGTAGGATGCCTCATTAGGTCATCAACATTGCCAAGATGAGGACCTTTTCTTTCTTGGGTTGTCTTTGCACTTTTGCCAGATCAGTGGGCCTATCTCTGGATGCCTAATCCTATCTTATAATCTGCAGGTTTATTTGCCCCAGTAATACATCTTGATCATTGCACCTTTAATGCATATCTTTAAATCATGTTTAACAATTCTAAAGATAATATAGTATATTGGCCTTATTGTTTAAAAATGTTTGGGTTGGGCTTTGAACAGGCTAGGCAAACACTACCTCAGACCTCTACCCAAAGCCCTTTGGTTCCTTGAGCACTCATATCCTTTAATGTCTTTAATTTTTGTATCCAGATATTCATAAAATAAATCTGGATGTGTTGACTCGTCCCATATTTACAGAACTAAGCAGCATAGACCCAGCACACCATCTCTTTTCAAGATTAGTGGAGTATGCCTGTGAAATGGTCTAACCATAGAATTCATTTAATAGAAGATTTTAAACCATGGATTCAATTTCCTTTCTAGGACTACTCAAGTATGAGTTTTATCTTGAGTCAGTCTTCATAGTTGGTTTTTGGTTTTAGTTTTTTACAAAATTGTTTTGCTCCATCTCAGCTATAGTTGAGATTCATATGTTGAATCATCAGTTGAATTCATATACATTCAACTGTTCATCTATAATTTCTTTAGTCTGTATATCTTATTCCTAAAGTTGGTACATTTTGTCTTGTCTCTTTTAAGAACTTTCATTTAATTGGTATCATATTATGTGTGTGGGTATGCAGGTGGAGGTCAGAGGACAAGTTCCTGCAGTTGAAGCACTATAACCACTGAGCCATCTCTCCAGTTCTTTAAACACATTTTCTTTTTGAATTTCTTGTGCATATGTGTGTGGCATACATGTTTATGGGAGAACACATGTGTGTGGATTCACACTTGCATGTGTGTACTTAAGTGTAGAGGTCAGAGGTTGGGGTTCAAAATCTTCCTCCTATCCTACTTACTGAGGCAGGATCGCTCAATCAAATTCAGAACTCTCAGATCTGGCTACTCTGGCTAGATAGGTTGCTCAAGAGATCTGCCTTCTACATCATCAGAGAACAGAATTACAGTCACATAATAGCTTCATCCTTGAATATTTATGTAAGTTTTAGAAATCTGAACTCAGGTCCAGTATGCAGTAAGAACTTTAACTGATGAGAGATCTCCCAAGAACCCACACCCACCCTCATCAGTTTTGCTAGACTCGTAATGTGTGTTGCTCGTTCTGAAGAACCAGTTCTAACTGTCTGGGTTTGCTCCACTGTTTTCCTCTTTCCAAGTCCATTCATTTCTGCCCAAGTCATTCAAGACTTCCTTAGTTTTGTGCTTATCCATGTAGGGTGTGTGTGTGTGTGTGTGTGTGTGTGTGTGTGTGTGTGTGTGTGTGTGTTGGAAACCTCTCTTAATATAGGCAATTTGTTGGTTAACTCCTTCAATATAATGAAACTAAAAAAGGTTTCATATGTTCGGGTGCTGTTGTGATTACATGTGGTCTAATAAATAATCAACAGGTTTCTTTCCCTGGTCCATGGCCATACTACAGTATATACCATCCCTGTCCTTAGAGACCACAATACATTTATCCTCTCACAGACAAGTCTGACATGGATGTGTAGTACTATACTGAAGACTTTAAACTGAACTAACAGGTAATGTTTTCCTCGTGGGTGAAATGCTATTGAAGTTACTAAAAGGGAAAGCCTTTTCTCTCCCTCTCTTTTCTTTGCTCTCCTTCAACACATGTCAGGATGAATTTTTAAATTGATATTAGAATTATTTTAAGTCTAGAAAAATTAAATTACAACTTTAACTTGTTAGCTTGGATTTTATCATTGATTTTATATTGCACAATTCCAGTTTTAAATGAAACCTTAAGGCATTTAATTTGTGACACTATAACCATGATTGCATAGTTTGTATTTTATTCATCTGGATGTATTATTTCATTCTTTCTAAGGCTATGGAAATACCGAGCAAACTGGATTATTTGACTTCTTCATACATTCATGTTCTACAAACACTCTATTCTTTTTAGCTTAGTGATGAATAATGAAGTCTGAAAGGGAAAAGACCTCGGGATTACCCTGTCTTCTCTTCTGTGTCATATTCTGCCTGTGTGCTGGTTGGCTCCTGTGGGACTTGATAAGCTTTCTTAATTGTTCAATACCAATTCTTACACTCATAGAAAGATCTGGTTTGGATATAGAAGGGAATGTTTTGAACCATGCTAGTGTTCTAGCTTGCTTTGTATGCTTTAGACATAATGTGAGTTGAGCCTTGGTGAGCACCCTCCCATGCATTGGAAGTCCACCAGAACTTTGTGTATGTGGACCAGCATGAACACTGTAAATGTGCCTCACAGAACAGCAAATACGGGTACTGTATGCATATCTTCTGTTTTTGTTCATGCTCCATTGACCCATCAGGCTCTACTTAACAACACAAATTAAAAGATAAAATGATTAGGAATGCCCAGAGAGTGGAGAAGAGCATTCAAGCAAGCACAGTGGCCTCCTAAGCCTGACCCTATGTTACTGCTTGCTCATGGCTCATAAGTCCATGAAGCCAGAGTGGTGCACATGCTCAGAGCATGGCGTGTATGCACAAGAAACCAAGCAGGCGATTCTCTGCTCTCCATTTATTTGTCATTCAATCCACGTTGGACTCCGTGGGAAATCTGAAGAATGCACTGTGACATTCTGAGGTCGTTAACTATTTGACAGGGGAGTAGAAAAAGATTTAAAGCAAATGTGTCAGAAGTCACACCTGATTACAGAGCAATCTGGAACAAAGATAAAAGAGCCTTGAAAATTGCAACCTGAGTCCATAGCTAGATAGGATTTGAGCCCAGATATCTGGGGAGTGGGTCAGTTACGTCAAGGAACAGGACTCCCAGACACACATCAGTAGAGATATTTTTCACCTCCCACACACAACCTGTCACCACCCTTTCTTTTAAGAGATGGAGCTGATAGCTAACACTTAAGCTATGATGCTCAAACTTAAAACAATTTGATGGCATATCAATGTTGTGGTCCATGAGAAAAATACTTCATTGTCCTGTCAACATGTATGTTTAAGGTAAATTGCATATGCTAAATTTGTCTTTTACTTTTAAAAACACATCGCTCACTTAACCTCAAACCAAATGTACAGCTTCCTACATAATTTTTCCTGGGGACTAAGGCTAGTCAGGTTGCCTACTTGTTACAGTAGTGGTAGTAATCAGATTCCATGATCAGTATTTACGCAGGAGCACTTATAAACAAGGCGTTATTCCTGGTGTGATGACACTTACTCCTTGATGTGCAGGAACTGACTGCTGATTTGTAAGTTCAAAATTCCTACTGAAATGTAAGTAAGGTTTTCTCTAAATTTATGTGGAAACACAAAGTAAGGAGAACATACAAGGTAGGAATTCAAGCGAGTCTTCAGGCATTAAAAATGGTTTGGGATGATAAATTCACAGATCTGAAGGAGAAACTCATGGGTATGAAATAGCAGGGGGTGCTCCGTTGGAACCAAGGATCCCATCTGCTAACAAACGAACGAGGAGAAAACGTGGAACCTCAGTGTTCAAACACTGGGAAGACGCACCAGGTTTGAACAGAGGGTGTGGATGGAAGGTTGCATGGAACAATGTTTTTAGAACTCATAAGATGATGTCCCCTAGAAGCCCTAGTGCTGCTGTGTGTTTTGCAGCAGTTTTCTCATTTGGCCACCACTTACCTATTGACAGTCTCTGGAGTCAAGCCACATCCAACCTCCTACCAAAAGTCTGCTCCTTGTCTACTTAAATCACGGGAATTAAGTAACCATGATTCTTAGAACTGTATTTGGACCAGAATTTGGCAATAAGAACCAGAGTAAAAGGTGCTATTTTTCTAGAACTTTCCTGTTTCACTGACTACAAAGAAAGACTTCACCTAACAGTAAAGTGAACAGGTCTGCATTCTACCGGAGATTAGCATCTCTACATGCCTTCAGGTTGCAAATATAACGTCTATGACTATCATTTCTCTACCCCAAACCCATTTAAGATGACAGTAGGTCTTTCAAAATAAACTAAGAAACACTGCCCAAGAGAATGAGCGATCATTTGCCATAAATACATTCAGCACATTTTTGGAAAGTGAGAAATGAGAGAAAGAATGCTAATTATCTTGGCAGAATGCAGAAAGGGGGAAGCCAAATGCTTTCAGACAAGTAGAAACATAGACGCTTCTCCCAGAGGAAGCACTGAGTTGCTCAGTTGTGAAGATGTGATGACTATTTCAGAAGAAAAGCAGATAAGGCTCACCGTGGAATGGGTTTTGTTCAAGGTCCACCCTTAGTGGTTAAAAACCACAAAGTCTCTTCTGTCATGGTGAGCATCATGGAGTTAGTCCATGTTTATGGAACAGGACCAGAGAAAAGCAGAGATAAAGCAAAGGAGTTAAAGTAAAAGATGGATCATTCCCAAGGTCCCCCTCCAGCTTCCTCCCAGAACCTACAGAATACATGCACAAGCACACACACACACACACACACACGCACGCACTCACACTACCTGGAAAAAGATTGCATTTCTTTCCAAAACAATCTAGAAAAGACTTACAGATAATGGATATGAGAGGTCTTCAATGCATCATTGATTGACATATTATTCTCTGAGTGGTGAAGCTTATAGAAGTCCTGATCCGTGATCTTAAAGCACTCAAACCTAGAAAGTTCCAGATACAGCAACGAATTCCAATATGGATGAATGAAATCAAAGAGAAAAAAGACCAGTGTTAAGACATGAATTAATTAAAAACACTCAGGAATTAAAACCAGATCACCTAAGACAGAGCAGGAATCAAAGAGTGACCGAGAAAATTCCTGATAGTTATTGAGCTGTCCACGGCCACAATGATGAGAGAGAATGACTTTTTACAATTTTGCTTATTTCTAAGCAAAATCCTGAATGTGAGTTGCTATGTGTGTACTGGGAACTAAACCTGAATTCTCTGCATGAGCAGCAAGCACTCTTAACTGCTGAGCCATCTCTTCAGCACAGAAAGGATTTGTTTTAACTCTCATAATCAGAAGACTTCAGACTGTTTCACACTACGATCATTAGCATTTTGAAATTCTTGACCATATGTCTTTGACTCTGTGTTTTGTAAGTTAATAGAGCAATGTTGCATGTACCAGGCAGTGCTACCACATGTATAGCCCTACCCCTGCTACCTTTTGTTCCTCTGTATGGGCTCTAAACTGTCCAGATGGAGCCAATACCCCCCTGTTCCCTGACCTACTGACCCTATGGGATGACTTAGTTGAGAAAATACCATCGTTACTTGTAAGTGCCTATGAAGGGTTACACTTACCCTCAAGTGAAGTTTCCTGGGAGTAGAGCACTTGACTAGCATATATGAGGTCTTGAGTTTGATCCCAGAAGCACAAACAAGCAACAAAATATTATGAAATGATGAGATATAACAAAATGAATTTTGTTATATATTTGTTTTTATCTACCTGCTTTTTGGAAAAAAATTTAAAAGGTGCCATATTTTCACTTGTATAGATTATGTAGCAAACCTTAATTTCAATTTAATTACTGCTTGAGAAGTGAGAATTATTTTCTGGTTCATAAATACTCAACTGTGACTGGCAAAGTTGTTTTTGTTTTTGTTTTTTTAATGCAGGAACTCTACATAAGCTCCCACATAACCTTTCATTCAAATTTCCATCAGGATGGTTCAGATTTGAGCCTAGGATCCCACAGCTACAAGTCCAGGTTCCATTCAGTGCCTCATTTCTAAGTCACATCTGGTCTCTTGGATGAGAAAGAGAGCGCTGGATTCATATCTAGCCAAATTAGACAATTTCTGACCACAGGACAAGACAATTTCATGTAGACCTAGACCCTCCCCAAAGCGGCCATGGTGTATTTGGAGGCTTAGTGGAGTTTGGGCCCTTGTATCTAAGTTCAGGTTAGAGGTACATCTTCTTTCAAAGACGCAAGGCCCCATGAGTGGATTCTGGGAACAGGCATGCTTTTCTTTTGTGGGGATGTGTACAGGAAGTGGAAGGGCACAGAGCAGACAGAAGCTAAAGGACAGGGGCAGGGAGTACTCAGAGGAAGGCCCTTCTTTCTGATGCAGGAGTCTGAGCTTTATTTTCTAAGACATCAAGGTCACTGCCAGCTGTGAAAGCAGCCAAGTCTGGACTTTGATTTTTGAAGTGCTTCTAATTGTTCTAGGCAAGTCCACATCCCCCAAGAGATTTTTTTTTCTTTCTTTCTTCCTCCATCTTCCTCAAGCTGCCATTCTCAGAACCAGGGACCTCACTGGATTTGGTGACCTGACAGCTGCCCTTACATGGGGATTTGTATCATAAATTCCCACTAAAAGGCCCCTGATCCACATCTTCCTCACCAATTTCTGCTGTCCCGTCTTTCAGACGGAAACTGGTGTGTTCACATGTGGCAGGGCTGGCGGCTCTTCAGACAGGTTCTATGAACTTGGACGCCAGGTGGTAACCATATTATTTCATGCTTCTTGCTAACTTCTGTGCAACACAATTACCTTTGACAGTTCTTGAGTGGGACAGCAATTTTCAGCAAATGTTTTCAGTAACCAAAGGCCCGGGAGGGAAGGAAACGTGAGCGTTTCAGTTAAGCTTTCAGTGTTGCTCTGACAGGTCTTCAGCACCTCTGCTGTGTTATACATAGGAATTCCAGGGAAATTCAGTACACACGGAATTTGCAGAAGGCAGTGTGGCAAGGCCAATGGTTTCCATTGTATTTGGAAAAGAATGTGTCCCGACACAGGAAAACAAGGCCTACCGTGACGAAGTTCTTTCCAGCCCGCCAAATACCATAGGCTGCAAGGATTTTCTTTCAGTGAGGTTTCATACTAAAGACGCATTTTTTTTCTTCCTTCACACCAATTCTTCATCGCAAAGAGTGTGACACTCACTTCTGTGGTTTTCTTGGATTCACCACACTCTCAGGATTCCACAGAGTTATCCAAAGAGCGTTAGTCTCACTATCCCAGGGTTGGTTCCCAGTCTCAGAAAGAAAAAAATAAAGATGCATAACTATTACAGGTAGGCTGTTCGAAATCTAATCGTACAAAACGAGAGTCTGAAAGTCAATTGCTGCCCGTACTCCGGTACCATGAGGGCATATACTTTCCATGCATGTGGACACACATGCACACATATACATTCACAGGACAAATACAGGAAGCTTTTTTTTTTTTAAGAAAGCCTAAAACAAAGTTTTAAGGTCTCCAGTCACACACCATAGGGAATGAACTGAGCCATTCAGCTATGAAGAAGAATGGTCATACACAGTTGACACGTCTGTAGTTCTCAGGGCTCATGGGTAGAATATAGGGCCACAAGGCCATAGCTACACCCATAGAAAATACTATGACTCACTTGCCCTTGGCCTGCTACCCAGCAACATTTCCCTTTGACACACCCAGGAGGAGCCGGCTCTCCATTCTCATTTCATTAGCCGTGTTTTACAGGCCAGCTTGCTTTTGATCTCGGGTGACTAGACACACGATATCATCAGCTCTAAATCAAGCCACATTTTTTACTCTTTCCACCAAACTGGTCTCCTTGGTGAGGACAAGAGCAGCTAATCTCTAACATGTTGCAGATTGTGACATCTCCTAGTACGTCATTTTTTATCTTCTTTATTTATTTAGCAGCCACTTTGTCAATAACAGCTGTTGGCCTTTCTTTTAGACTCAAAGGATAAAAGATAGAAACTTGATTGTAAACTTTGCCTCAAAGTTTAATGTTAGATCACTATCAATTTTTTCCTGACTTATCTGTGATTTTTAAGGGGGCGGGGCACTGAACTAAAGAGATGGCTCAGTGGTTAAGCACATCTGCTGATATTATAGAAGACATAAGTTAAGTTTCCAGCACCTACATAATGGCCTAAATGCCCATTTCATGGGCTCCAGTACCTTCTTCTGGCCTCTGCAGGCATCTGCACACACATGGCACACATACAGACAAACAGGTACTCACACATAGGCATTGGGGGAAGAAAAACTCCCAGAAATAGAGACCAACAATCCAAAAGCTGATCTACGCGGGGTACTATGGTGGTTTATCTTGATTGGTAACTTGGTAGGATGTAGGGTCACCAGAGACACACTTCTAGAAATGTTTACGGTGTTTCAACAGAGATTTAACCAAGAAGGAAGACCCTCTCTGAACGTGGGCAATACCACCACCCACGGGGGTCCTAATCCAGATAAAAAAGAGAAAGTGAACTGAGTATTTATGTCTCTTTCTCTCCCTAATCTGCTTCACACGAGGACCTCACACTTTCTGCTACTACAACTCCCTCAATATGACAGGCTTCAAACCACGAGCCAAGTTGAAATCTTCCCATCTTCGGTTGCTTTTGTCAAATGTCATGTCACTGCCATGAGAATAGTGATACACACAAAAACATCCATGGACGTATGGTCCTTGCTTCATGTATGTTGGCTCTCAAACAGTCACTTGGCTTTGGAAGTGTAAACAAGGTTATAGGCAGACATCGCACACTGTTAGTCAAACAGTTCCCAGGCCCCACTCAATATGAAAGCAGTCTGAAGTCTTCCATTTGACTTCTTTAAGAGTTATAGTCTTTGGTGTTTACTTTCTTATAAAGAAGTAAAATATGTTCGTGACAAAAAGACAAGTAAACAAAAAACAAATAAACAAACAAAAAAAAAAAACCAGAAACCAAAAACAAACCAAAAAAAAAAAAAAGGGAAAAAAAGAAAATTTAAGGATTTAAAACTCTAAGAGCTCTGTTGATTCAGGCCAACACATTCCTTAATATTCTTTCATTTAGCTCTTTATGCTGAGAACTCTGAAAAAGGCTAATACGATTATTGTTAGACAGTCAAGATCCATCTCTAGCCAATTAATAAAGGAAAAAATATCTGAAAAAAATTCAAGGTTCTATCACTTCCCTTTCTTGACGGGAACCACAGCAGCTATCTTGAGACCAAGGAGCACTGTCCATGAGGACAGAAACCACCATGACGAAAGCATAAGGTGGGACAAAGAGGAATACTGCACTGCTAGATCCACGTCAGCATGTTCTCACTCCCAAGTGGAGGAAGTAATACCCGTTTACATTGAACAGAGATAACTGTTTTTGTTTTTTTGGTTTTTTTTTTTCCTGTCCAGTTAAGCATTGTCGGTTGATAGCTCCAATTGATAGCTCTGTGATACCAGTGGACCTTATTCCAGGGGCTTTGGCTCTTGACCCAAGTCAAATACATGTCTTTGTTTACACAAAATCTCCTCAACTTCAATAATTGTTCTGCCCTTTTAATAATAAAGACAACTGATATTCCTGTGGTAATTTAATTTTCATTATCTCACAATTCTCCATTGTGAAAGTAGAGAAACAGAAGTGCTGAGAGGTCAGGAGTTGCTCTGGAAGGTGTTAGGGTTGCAATTCAAACGCTGTGCTTATAAATACTTCCCTCGTTCAACCACTATGATACTGGGACTTCTCCTATAAGGAGAACATCTGTGTAAACCTATAGGTCTGGGATGCAGAAACAGCTCTCCATTCTCAAGCCAGCTGTGCTATCAAACAAAGGCATTTTTCAGCAGCTCGGCAGCCTTAACCTTAACCCACATTATCTCAGCAGCAGGGACCAAAGCTACTAGCCTTGTTGGCCTTCTACAAGCAAAATGTGTTCATCTTCCTTTTTGCGTTATCCTTCGTCCATCTCAGTAAGTAGGCTTCGACTATAGTCTTTAAATATATGGATCAAAGCTTTAAATGTGGCCTTCAGATTTCCATAGGGCTGAATTCCATTTAGCTACACTGTTATTAGTATGAACCCTGGCCAGATAACTCTTGGATTCCACCCTGGTTTCAGCCAGGGGTGGCAGTCTCAAATAAGATTTCAGGACTACATGAGATAACGGGAGGTTAGGAAGTGAAGTTCCTATCACTTGGCTTCATGCATGCTTTTAGCGATCTCTGTAACCTCTTTCAGTTCCATAACTCCACAGAAGGATTTATATGGCAGACTCTGCAGATTTACAGTGATATATCATTTTGGATGCTCCTCAGGGTAACCCTAAGGAGCTGGGACAGGAACCCTAAACTTAGTGGATTTAAACAACCACCATTCATTTCACTTCAGCATCCTGTGGCTAGGTAAGTTGGGTCTTCTCACCTAACCTGCTCAGCTAAGTTAACATGCCTGTGATCAAATGAGGGGGCATCTGGCACCCAGCTGTTCTGGGATGACCACCTGCCTAGAGGTTGGATGACTGTCAACCTTTGCAGTGGGAATATTAGCCACACGTGTGTCACCTCCCAGCTGATTATCTTGAGCTTGTTCACTTAGTGATTACAAGAGAGTCAAAGAAAGTGTGCAATGCTCCTTCAGGCCCTGAGTCAGAAACTGGCAAATGTTTAACTCATCCACACTCCAGCAACTAAGCAAGTCACAAGACAGCCCAGAACCAATACACAAGCAAACAGGTTTATCTCTTGACAAGAGCTGCAACGTGACGCTCTGGACTAAGAAGAATGTACGGCCATTTTAGCAAGAGTCGGTAGTATCCAGACAGTTTTCCAGAGTCACACATATGGCCTTCCCAAATATCCTTTGCCCCAAACCCAGACCAAGTGTTTATGTCCAGCAAGGCATATACTCCAGGTCTGCATGGGCTGTTTGTTTTGACTATTAGGTAGTTCCAGTGTGTGACTTTCAGAGAGAGAAGTGTCCAATGTGTCTGCCACATAAATTAAGAGAAGTTAGGGATCATTATTTGTTAGAGGCCTTGCAACCTGCGGGGGACAGTCAGCAGAGACTGTGATATGCATTTGAGGCACTGGCGGTCATTCTTCCTTCTTACGTGGGAACCCATCACTGCCAAGGTTGTACAAGATATGATGGTCCCTGTTGTCTAGCTGCCTGGGGTTGACAAAGTAGTCTCAGCTAGCTATCGAACAAGAGAGAATCCCAGACTGAGGGAAGTGTGGAACTCCTGGACCACAGATGACAATATTTGGCTCACACTTGCATGTTTGAAGGTTTGACACAAGTTATGAGAGGTTGTCAAAGGACTTGGAGTGTCTGGTTTTTAGAACTCCGTTGCCCCCTCTGGACAGGAATGAGGAGGGGCCACACGTCCCAACAGGGTGCTTCCTTAGGATGTGTGTGTTGGAGGGTAAAGGAATGGGCTAGTGATCCATTCTAGTCACTTCTGCCCTTTAGAAGAAGTCATGTGGGGCCAGGACAATGAGAAACTACAGGAAACAGTTGCCAGAGATGTAAGAAAGAATGTCTCAAAGGAAACAAAAAGCTGGTCCTCGTGTGCTTTGCTGGCAGATCTTCTGGGAACAGGGCCTTCTCTTGAGGAGATGTTGTAACATGGCTCCGCTGATGAAGGGTCAGAGAAGGGTCCTGGCCAGCTGTGGCAAGTGTTCCTTCACTGACTCTTGCCTCAGACATAGTCGTAGAGGCCTCGCAGCATTCTTGTGTGAGTGGGCACAAGCAAGTCCGTATCCAAGAGTCCCCACCCACACACAGGTATTAAATAAAGTCCGGCAAGAGGCCAGTATCTGATATGCCTGGAGGCCCCATGGGGATGCCAGGGCCTCCACCAAAACAAGCCCAGCCAGCTCAATCACCATTGTCCAAGAGAGCAGACTCAGCAGAGCCTTAGGGAAACACAGTCTGGTTCACAGATAAAGGTCCCTGCTGGGCCGTCTTCCCCAGGTTCTTGGTTTTGGCTCTAGAGACAATGTTGAGTTCCATTCCTTATAAAGTTTCCAGATTTAAAAGCCAAGGAGACTCCCCAAACCATACCTGGCCCAGAGAATAAGCAAAAGAAATGCATGTACTTTCTGCACATCATTCTGCAGGCTGTTTTCAGTCTGGAGCAGCAGGGTGGGACCAAGCACTGTGGTTCTCTTTCCTTGCAGGGAAGTTCTCATTTAAAGGTGGCTCACACAAGTCCTGAGATGGGAAGTTCAAGCTCAGGCCTCCGAGAATTTCCTTTTAACTCCTTATAGCTCTATATCCCTTTCCCACTGGCAAAGCATCTGCTCTGGTCATCCCAGCAGACGACTGTGTCCAACCCTTTACAATTCCAACCAAGTCCTGTCCTGCAGAATCCAGGATCGGAGAGGATTCCCAAGCCTAACCAGTACCCCTTTCCAAGCCCTGTGTACTAATTACTTTCCTGTTTCTATGGGAAACTACTTGACAAAATCAACAAAAGGGGGATTTATTTTGGCTCACAGGGTGAGAAGATAGAGTCCATCATGTTGGGAAGACAGGGCAACAGGCATGTGACGTGCTTGTCCATTGTGTCCATGGTCAAGAAGCTGAAAGAGATGAATGCAGGTGCTCAGTTCTCTTCATTGTACTGATCTTAGCCTTGGGATGACATCATCTATATTCAGGGTGAGTCTTCTCTCCTTAGTTAAACCCACTGGACTTGTATGCACAAACACACCAAGAAGTATATCTCCTTGATGATCCTAAAATACTGTCCTGTTAGCAGTAAGGATTAACTAGCATGCTCTCCACTAGTCTTTCCTCATACCTTACTCTGTGACTTCCATGTAGAGACCCTGCTAAGGATTGTTGTCATGAGTGGTGCCATCATTGTAGAAATCAACAATTCTTTGTTTTTCTTGACAACTTCATCCTAGACGAATTCCATGTTTGTTTACTTCCAATGGCTGTTAGTTTTTCTTTGCTGTTTTTAAGAATGTTCTCTTCTCTGGTATTCAATTGACTTTTTGGTTGTACCACATTGGCATGAATGTCACTATAGGCTGAAGAGAAGTGTGACTTACAGAAGGCCAGGAGGGCCCTTGATCTTGACTGCCAGGCTCTGGGAGTCAGACTTTGGGATGGTTTCAAGCATATGGAATGTCTGCACTCTTTCCATGGTCTCTGCTTCAGTCCCTGTCTTCAGGATAATGGACTGTTGTAGAAGCATAAACCAAATAAACTCTTCTCTCCACAAATGTCTTGGGTCATGGTGCTTTATTATAGCAATAGTACCCCCCAACAAGACCAGATTCATACTGATTTTTTAAAGTAGCAGTAATCAGAGTATATTTTTGACTGACCAGCATTGCAGTCCACCAATGGCCAGGACAGGCCTCTCAGACTGACTTAGGGGGCAACATCAGAGGACTGGTACTGCAGTTTCTTCACCTTCTCCTTTCCAGCCTAAGCATTCCTAACTTCCAATGGATGCCAAAGAAATGTGGGTTGCCTCTCTGAGTGCCCTTGCATGCATTTAATATGTCTGTATGGCTCTGGCTTTGCATCCTCGTGGTTGGTCTGGCTGAAAATTTCAGTGTCACCACTGTCTCTGGAAGATAGACCCTGACTTTAGAGAAGGTAGGACACCATGGGCTTGAGCTCATTCCAGCTATCCCATCATTTCCTCAAGCCCAGTGCATTTTGCCTAACTCAGACAGAAACTGAAAGAACAACTAAAGAGGTTGAGAAGGACTTGGAGAGACTCCCCCTCCCGGGACCCCCTCCCTCCTCTACTATAATAGCTTCTTCACATGTTGGTCATGTCTGATGAAATCATTTAGCTCTATCCTAAGGCACGAAAAGCAAGTGAGCAGCAGGAGTGTTTGGCCGCCACTCTGGCTCGGAGATCCTGGAGGGACCTAAGGGCTACTGCCCCTCTGACAGAAGCCTTGCTCCGAACACAAGCCTTGGCTACCTGGTTGTCTCCTACTTCATGACTTAGGCAGTGCTTTGGGGGTCATATCTAAGTTAAAGTAGGGGAAGAAGGATATGAAGAAGAGAGAAAAAATAAAATATTCCCTAGAACAAAGTGAGGTTTCATTTTTATTGGTTCTAGTCCTTAAAACCCTTAAAGTCTAATTTCTATTCAAATCCCAACCACTTCTGGATCCTCATACAGGAAGTGGGAAAATAAAGATGTCAGTGTCTAGATTTGGGGCAAAGATAGTAAAACTGCTGTGTGAGCCTCTAACCCCACAGCTCAAGACTGGAAGCTCTAAGAAGTAAGACCCAGAGCCGGAAGACCTGTTTGCATCGTGGCCTTCTCTCACGTGGATGACGGCCAAAGAGCATGGAGGGCCTGTCCCCGGAGCCATACCAGAAGCAAGGTGTGAGCGTCGTGTCATGGGTTGAAGTCTCTGAGGATGAAAGAACAAAGCCTTCTCAGGGACCTCAGACTTGACATCTGCCTGAGACCACAAGCATAGGGGAGCAATGAAGCTTGGGAAACTGGGAGCCCCTGACCTCAACAGCCAGTTGAGCTTCAGGAAAGCCAGGAAAATGTGCACAATCACTGTCATGTCTTCCCCTCTGTGATTTCTGTCACGGTTAACTAAACTTCCTTATGCTACATAGTTTAATGAGGTTGGGGTATGGAGGGATTCCAGGAAGGCTTTTCAATAACTCCTCTGTTTCTGTAGGCTTTGCCTTTCAATATGTGGACCAGGCTAACCTTGAACTTTCAATAGTTCTGCCTCACTTTCTCACATGCTGTGATGACAAGAGATGGCCATCTAGGATTACAGGCATCTTTCACTGAGCCTGTGCTAGGATTGTAGGCATGTGTCACTGTATCTGGCCAATCATCTCACTTCTCTCTTGCCAGCAGGACTACCCTGCAGTCTGAACCACTTAGACATTCAAGTATGCTTACAAAGTGAAAAAGTGAAATGGATATGATGTGTATATGTGTACGTAGATATGTATGCCATTATACACACACATATACACACATATTACATATATATTACATACATACACATATATATATTAATATATATATGTATATATATATATATATATATATATATATATATATATATATATATATATAAAACAGACAGGCAAAATGCAGCCATGCAAAGCTATGTCTTACAGAACTTAATATGAAAACCTAATATGGTAACTAAAGAGAGGGTTACAGTGTGTGTGGTATAATACTAAAAAGGAGGGGAAACACTACCGCATGCCATAATTACAGAAGGAGGGAGTTGTTACTGGGATGCACATGACATACCCATATGGAGACAGTAGAACAGAACTCTGTGGAGGAAGACCCTCCTTGCTTGTCCCCCACATTTGTGTTTTGACTCGTGGAATAGAAGTTTCTTCCAACTCTCAGCTCTTCAGGGACTATTGTGGAAGAGGTACCCAGCAGTGACACTGAGACTCTGTTAGACCGGCACATTAGTAGATAAAAGTCATTCTGCTTAAATCTAAGACAGAACCTCCCTCTTTCCTGGTCCCTCATGCCTACTCTAATACAGTGGCCCTTCTTCCTGATAACTCAGGTCCACTACACCTATCAGCTCTAGTTTCAGCTTCTCAGATTGCCTTGGGCGAAGAAAACCAGCCCAGCTCACCCTGAGCTCCAGTTGCCTCCACCTGGGGGACTGATAAAGCAGGTAACTTTAATTCCATTTTATTCAGTATCTTATAAGTGTTATCTAGTCTCCTGGAGGGGAAAAAGAAATAACCCCTTTCCAAATCCAATATGATAAAGATAGTGGCCTGAGAACTTGCCCCTATCCGAAAGACTGGCAGTGTCTGGGATTATTTTTGGTTAGCCGGGCTGGAGCAGTGAGCAGGGAGGGAATTGTGACTGGTGTTTGATGGGTGAGGGCCAGAGATGCTGGTGGGAGCACAATCTACCATGCACAGGCACCCCTCATCAGAAAAGATTCATTCAGCCTAAAGCATCAGGGCACTGACAACATTAAGGGCCCCTGGTCTTAAGCATGCGCACTGATACACTTTCTTTGTTTCTATGTTTCTACATTATACACAGTACTGGCGTGTTAACTGTCTCTAAGAAATAAAATAAAAGCTGCTTTACATTTTAAGCTGAAGTGACTAGCATATCAAAACATCTGCTGTGATCAAATATTCATATTGATTGATTGATAAGTAAAATAGCAAACAAGGTCCCTATCAACAACTTTTGACAGTCTTTGGAAGCATTCCTGGACTGGAAATGGAGGAGAGGTGGGGAATTCGGTAGAATCCATTTATAGATGCTCATTGCTAGGAGGGGGTTATAAGAGAGAAGAAGAGAGAAGAGGAGAGGAGAGGAGAGGAGGGGAGGGGAGAAGAGACAGATTCAGAGAAATGGAGAGACAGACAGACAGACAGACAGACAGACAGACAGAAATGCAGCCCCTAGAGATGAAGATTTTGTCTTGGCTCCCCACCCCCATTCGCTCAGATGTGAATTTTTAGCTCCAGAGGCCTGATGAGGGGTGGAGTACATGCCAAGAGCTTCGAGGTCTTCTCTGTCGCTACATTATGGCTGTTCAGTCCTAATTAAAAGGCTCCCTTTGTGTCCTCAGAATTTCCTGACATGGCACCAGGGCTTGATTTTTGGCTCTGAGCACCTATGCACTTCCTGTTTTCTAGCCAGTTTAATGGCATCTAACACGTGAGTTAGGATAGCCCAGAGGAATTGTGCCCCTTGCCTGCTTTCTCATTCTCTAGGACGGCTCTGGAGCCACAGCAGATTAAGTGGATCACATGAAAGCCAGCAACCCTGACGTGCAAAACGCCCGTATCCCACCTCCTCCTGCGTGTTGGTATTTTTGACAGTTCTCAATTAGAGAAAGAGCGCTAGCTTCAGCCTGTCATTTGTGTGGGCTAAGCTGTTTGAAAACTCCACAAAGGAGCAGCCGGCCGGCGAGAGGGCGGCTTCCCATAAACAGATGATGCAACTTCAATGTCTGGAAGAAACAAGTTGTGGTTTGGTCCCTGAAACCTTTTGAGGGGCACAAAAATCAACCCCCTTTTCCGTTGGCTCTATAGCTGTCTCACTGGCCGGATGCTGCTCTCAGATGCCCCGCGGGGTACCTAGTTCCAAGCCCACCTCATCATTGCAGATGCTAAAGTTGCAACATTTACCTCCAAGTACAAGGGCTTGCTAGCTATAACATTATAATTTTTTTAGGAGATATGACATGCTGTTTTTTATTTTAGGACCATTTCACAAATGGTCACGAAGATCATCCTGTGATGTGACACTTCATTGAGACACAATTGATGGACGGTGGCATGGGACAGAAAGCACAGAAAGGACAGAAACGAAGAAAGGCAAGAGAGCAGCCACCGTACCTTTGTCTCACATGAACTTCTAATATTTCATTAGACTGTCACCAAAATTCCAGTGTCGGAAGGAAGCTTTTGCACATACAACATGATCATCAGTATAGAAATATGTGAAATACCTCTTAAAATAATAAATGTTTATCGGTTTGGGCGCACATCACATGATTCCATTAAATCAGCATTTTTCAAAGCACTTATAGGATTAGCCCTATTGATTTGAGGGGAGAAAGAGGAATTAATGGAGCTATTTTGTACTATGATTGTCATGGTATCTATTTTCATGGGTATTTATGTTAAAACTTAATTGTTTACACTCAAAAAATTCAATTTGGTGTATTGAAATGTTTAGGGTTTTGGGGTTTTTTGTTTTGTTTTGTTTTGTTTTTTCAATTCAGTGTTAGCTTTATGTCTTGTTTGTTACCAGTAGAACTTTTGGTGACAATGGGTCCCATATTTTGGTTTCTAGCACTGTAGCTAGTAGCTGCATGTGGTTCAGAAGCACTTGACATATGGCTGTAAAACTGCATCTCTTGTTTGCTTTTAATGACTTTTATTTTAAATAGTCCCTATACCTAGTAGCTACTGCATTGGGCAGACCACCAGGCTGTCTGTATTATGTTCCAAAGCACATCTCCAATGTGCTGATGCATGGGCTAGAATATATATAATGAAGGGGAAATCAAAATCTAGTGTGTGTGTGTGTGTGTGTGTGTGTGTGTGTGTGTGTGTGTGTGTGTGTATGCTCACCATGAAGGCAGTGATTTAAAAGTTATAGCAGATGTATAGATTTGATAAGGATTTTTCTAAATTTTCAAGGCTGGGGAGATGGTAACATTGATAAAATTTCTACTACCCAAGCATGAGGACCTGAGTTCCGATTCCCAACACCCAAGTAGAAATTAAGCCTGCCACATGTTTCAGTAACCACAGCAGTGGGGAGGAGGGTGGCAGGAACAGGTAAAACCATGGAGGGCACTGGTCAGCCAGCCTAGCTCCTCAGTGAGCTCCCAATCCAGTAAATGTTTACCTCTATTGTACACACAAGCACCCTGACACACAGTGCATATATAACACAGGCATTGACATGTTTGAGATTTTGATTCAAATAAGTGCACATCCTTTCAGCATAGCACATCCCAGGAGATGACAGATGTGTATTGGGGTGGGGTGGGAAAACAACCAGTTGCTTGTTGGGGGGTAGTAGAAGTGAGTCTGTGTCTTTCAAGCTAATGTAAATAAGGCAAAGGCAAGTCATGATAAGATGATTTTAGTTTTGTGTCAACCAGAAAAAGAAATAATAAACATGTTGCTTTTCATTGCTTTTGAGACACTGCACAAACATGGAATGAATGACTGAAATAATACTAAAAACTCAAGGAGGCAGAGTTTCTATAATTTTGATGGTTTAAATGAAACAGGTGCTATAAGAGGTGTGGCCTTGTTGGAGTGGGCATGTCCTTGTTGGAGGGAGAGTGTCACTGAGAGTGGGCTTTGAAGTCTCAGATGCTCAAGCCAGACCCAGGGTCTCACTCTTTCCTGATGCCAGCTGATAAAAATATAGACCTCTCAGCTACCTCTCCAATGCAATGTCTACGTGCATGCCATCATGTCTCCTGCCATGACAATGGACTAAGCCTCTGAACTAACTGTAAGCCAACCCTAATCAAGTGTTTTCCTTTCTAAGAGTTGCCTTGGTCATGGTGTCTCGTCACGGCAATAGAAACCCTAAGACAATAATCCAGCCTCTGGTCACTTCTCATCATTTTCCATTATTCAGAGAGACTTGGAATGTTCCAACCATGCTCTGCTTTACTTATTAACTGCACACAGAACACCATCTCTTAATACAAGAAAAAGCCATTTCCTTCTTATTACAGGGTTTCCTCAGGACTATTTAAGTACCTCTTCTGTAACAGTTTGTTTTGTCTACATGTCTTCTCTCTTTATCCTGAGTTACTGAGCTTTCTGGTAGTATCAAAAATATCTGACAAAACAATTTGAAAGATGAAGAATTTATTTTGCCTCATAATTTCACTCAGCTGTGTTATAACACCGCCTGTGCATAGTGAGGCAGATCACCATGTGAAGAGCACACGGTAAAGGAAAATGGCTGACCTCACTGTGAACAGGAGACAGGGTAGGGGATGGAAACAGAATGTCTCTTTTCAAGACACATCACCAACGACCTACTTAAACCCTCCTCAAAGAGCACTCCTTACTGGAGACCAAACCTTCAGCACATGAACCTATAAGAGACCCTTCATGTTCAAACCATTACACCTTAGTATGTGTTTACTTGTCTCACCTCATTTGAATAGTTTGTATTTAGCAATACTATGTGTGACATTGTAGATTTAATGTGTTAGTTATATTTTGCTAAGGCACTAAAATACACGCAAATTATCAAAAACAACAATAAAGAAAAAGTAGATAATAAAATACTATGAAAATATTAGATTAGGTGTAAAAACTTACATTCATTAAAACTGTTCCTTAGATTTATTTAATTTATATATATGAGCATGTACCATATGCATGCAGTAGCATCAGAAGTCTAAAATGCTGTCAGACAGACTTGAAGTCTGGACTTGAAGTTACAGATGGCTGTAGCTACTACATGGATGCCTGAAACAGAATCCAGGTCCTCGGAAAGAAATAGTGCCCAACTGCTGAGCCATCTCTCTAGCCTCTATATATTTTTTATTTTACTTTATGTGTATTAATTCTTTGCCTGGATGCATGCATGTGCACCACATGCATGCCTTGGTGCTTATTGAGGTCAGAAGGGAGCGTTGAATTTCCTGGTACTGGAATTATGGATATTTGTGAACTACTATGTGGGTGCTGGGAACTGAACCCAGACCTTCTGTAAGAGCATCGAGTATTCTTAACCGCTGAACGATCTCTACAGTCTTCCCTACGGTTATTAAAGAATGAGCCATTTTAAAGCATCAGAAGGGGTTTTAGAAAATAAAATAGATGAAATCTCATAGAGTTTTAAAGGAACCAATGACAAGTACCTTTTTCCTCAGAAAATCTGAAATAGTTCTACCTGAAGACCCAACTATACTACTCTTGGGCATATACCCAAAAAGATGCCCCACCATACCACAAGGACATGTGTTACACTATGTTCATAGCAGCCTTACTTGTAATAGCCAGTAGCTGGAATTAACCCCAATGTCTGTTAACCAAAGAATGAATACAGAAAATGTGGTTCATTTATACAATGGAATACTATTCAGCTATTAAAAATGAGGACATCATGAATTTTGCAGGCAAATGGATGGAACTAGAAAATATCATCCTGAGTGAGGTAACCCAGACCTAAAAGGACATGCATGGTATGTACTTACTGATAAGTAGATATTAGCCAAAAAGTACAGAATACCTAGGATACAACCCACAGATTGTAAGAAGTGTAACAAACAGACATCCCAAGTGAGGGTGCTTCAATTTCACTTAGAAGGGGTAAGAAAATAATCATGGGATGCAGAGGGAGGGAAGGACCTGAGTGAGAGAGGGATGGGGGAGAGGAAAGGGAAACAGGATCAGGTATTGGGGTTGGGGACAGGAGAGAAGCCCAGGGGGCCAGGAGAATGAATGAAAATATGCAGCCTCAGGGGAAGGAACATTAAAGGCCCTCTAGAAAATACCGGACACTTGGTAGGTGAGAGATTCTCAGGATTCAATGGGGGTAACCTTAGCCAAAATGCCCAACAATGGGAAGAGGGAACTCAGAGTCCACCTCCAGTAGATAGACAAGGCCTCAAGTGGAGGAACAAGGTTAGTAACCCACAGTCAAATCTTCTGACCCAGAATTGTTTCTGTTTAAAATAACTGCAGGGACAAAAACGGAGAAGAGACTGAAGGAAAGGGAGTCTAATGACTGGCCTAACTTGGGGTCCATCTCATGGGAAGTGGGACACCAAACCCTGATATTATTATTGATGTTATGATGTGCTGGTCCAAGGCCCCCAGCACATACAGCAGAGGACTGCCTGCTCTGGCCTCAGTGGGAGAATGTGTTCTACTGTTGTGACCAGACATCATGACCAATGCAAGTTTTATAAAGGACAACATTTAATTGGGACTGGCTTAAAGGTTCAGAGGTTCAGGCCATTATCATCAAACATCTAGGCAGGCATCTGCAGGAGGGGCTGAGAGTTTTACATTTTCATCTTAAGGCTGCTGCTAGAATATTAACTTTCCACACCTACAGTGTAACACCTACTCCAACAAGGCTGTACCTTCTAACAGTGCCACTCCCTGGGCCAAGCATATAGAAACCATCACAATCCTTAAGAGATTTGAGGTCCCAGGGAACAGGGAAGCCTGGTGGGAGGGGAAAGCACACTCTCGGAGGCAAGGGGGAAGAGGAATGGGTCTTGTGGGAGGGGGAACCTGGAAGGGGAAAAATGGCTGGAATGTAAAAATAAAATAAAATAAATTATCAAAAGAGACATAAGCATCTTAGAAAAACAACATAGGTTGTTCATGATCCAAATAATAGCTATTCCAGACAGTTACAGACAAGAGACGAGAAAAAAAAGTCATCAAAGAAACAATAAAAGAAAATTTTTGTAGTTGAAGAGCATACTAAAATCCAAAGTGTCTACTAAATAACTAGCATTCTGATGCTTGGTTTAATAGAGAAGATATTCTAAAGCCACTCAAAAGGAGGGGAAAAAAGATGACAAGTTGGGGAAAGAGATTGGAACTGGCTCTAGTTACAGCATGATATGGTGAAAGATGAGCTATTAAATTTTAGTCAGGAATCCAACATGGCCAAAGTATAAACATGGAGATGTATGCTTATTCCTTCAGTTGACAAACAATTGTCTCCCATATCCTCTTTCTCATGAAAATAGAGTACATAGTCCTACAGCAGAAGAGAATAAGAAGAGAATGTAGACAACATTCCAGGAGAGGGAATGTCACAGGAGATGACAGAAAATCACTTCAGGGAAAACATCACAACCTTCTTTGGAACTGCATGTAAATAGGAAGGTAGAGTCAGGGTAGCCTACAAAGGAAAGAAAGGGAAAATTAAATTACCCGATATATGAGCTTTTTTGATAGATCTGGTGGGAACAGGGCTAAGGCAAGCACACAAAACTGCAACTGAAAGCAAAATGAGGTGATGCACAAGGAAAATATCAGGGTCCTTACATGGTTCTTGTGTATCCCAATTTGGATGAGGACTGCAAAACAAAACAAAACAAAACAAAACAAAACTGTGGTACATACCAGAACAGGGGGAAACGAAGACAGAAGGAAGCTTACAAAAGAGTCACCTCCTCACATGATGCTGTAGGGGGTTGATATACAGGATTTAAAATGGATACATCCAAAGAAAGAATATAAATACCAGAGTAAAAGGGTTGAAGAGACTTAAGTGGGCCAATCGGCAGTAAGGAAGGAGGAGAAAAAGAGGTAAGATTCCCGTGTCTGGGAGATTTATTTAATTTAAATATTATGGTAAAATATTTTATGAAAAGAAAAGGAAATGTTTAAACAGGGAAGGCGAGACCATGCTTGCTGGGCTGTACATCAGAAAGCAAAAGATTTAGTTGGCGAGGGAAGCCATAAATTGTGGCACAACCATCTTTCTAAAGGCTCCCTTCTGCACACACTACCCCCAGATGATATGATGATATTATGCAAGGGAAGAGAAGAAAATCCATGCCAAGCTCCACCATCCCTTTGGGGACATTCTTGGCTCTGTTCACAATACTGAGTCTTTGTTCCATGGTGTTTGCCAGAGTGTAGCCTTTTGGAGGTGAGATGTTTATTTTCCATGGTTAGAAAGTTTCCTACATCCCTAGTCACCATACAAGTGCTGTCAGGAATTGCACAAGCCTCAGCATGCTTCCTCTAGCACTGGTGTGGCAAGTCTTGGCTGCCAATTGTGTGTAACGTGCAGGCAATGGAGGCTTTGGAATGCTCTGTGAACTGGCTCTGTGTTCTGTTTCCACCAGGTAAATTGACTGGCCATCCAGTAGGTAGGGAAACAAGTTTATTTCTTTGCATTTAACTGCCTCTGGGAAAGTCTCCCTGCTCTCCTTTCTCCCAAGTCCCTAGACCTGTTTAGTGTAGACTGAGATGTCTCATAAGCCCAAGGAGTCCTGTGACGATCTCACCGGTCTTCCCACTGGCAGCAAAATAGCTATCCTAACCCTTTGCACAACTTCAATTGTGGTTCAACCACTGCTGTTAACAGTGAGAACTCATTAGAGACCTCTGCTGTCCCACAGTCACACTCACTGTTAGCATTTCTGTTTCTACTGGATTTCTGGGTGGAGAGGTAAAGTTTTGTCTAGTAGAGGATTCTTAAGAAACTGAAGTCGAAGTAGAAATGCACAATTGGTCATCTTGCCAAATGTTCTGTCGTGTGCCTGCACTTTCCAAGTACTTTGAAGTGGGGGTACGGGGAGAATAAATCTGAGGAGACCTTTGGCTATATAGTGAGAAATTTTCTTAAAAACAACAACAACAAAAAATTCTGCTGGGCATGGTAATACATGCCTTTAATTTCAATACTTGGGAGACACAGGCAGGTGGATCTCTGTGAACCTGAGGCCAGAATGGACTATATAGTGAGTCCCAGGACAATCAGGGTTAGAGTAAGAGCCCCATCTCAGAAAAAAAGAAGAAAATTCTAACGAACTGCATCTTGATTCTTGGATGTGCCATTGAGATTTACTATTTTCTTCTATGAGAAGATGGGATATAGCAGTTGATAGCGTCATCGTGTCGGTAGGCTTTCCAGGTTTAGCAGTGAATATCAGAAATTCTATAGTTTTAGGGATCTTGATTTGTTGATCAATTCATTTTCTTCAGTCTGGTAATGATAGAACGGAGTTTTTATCAGTATAACTTTATAGTTTGTTCCAGAAAATTCTTATTCAGTGAAAAACTTTTCTATTTTCTTCAGGCTCTCCTTGGACATCTAGTGCAGTGTTGTTTTCCCCAAATAATGTACTCGCTCCCTTTCTCAGGTCAACAGATGGTTCTCTGAAGACAGGCTCTCTCCCTTATCGAAGTATGACTTGGTCTAGAGCCTAGCCTTTCAGCGTGTGTCTTTCATCTAAGCCATTAAATCTTTTTATTCTTGCCAGTTCTCTCCACATTGAAAAGTCTGCTTTAAGTCACTCAAAACCAAATCTGAACCTCTATTCATATCCACCTTTGACCCCTTTCCTGCCCAAGAGCCTTCCACAGTGGTACTTTCTTTACAATAAGTCAGTGATCTCAGCTTTGTTTGATTGAGTCCGCCTGCCCTGGTCCTTTGGAGGAACTGGTAAATGACAAACATATGCAGGCTTTTACTTCATTCCTAGACCCTCAACTGTTGGCTTGACTCTGTCCTGCTCTGCAGTTATTCATTTGCATATTCATACAAATGCTTTTTGAGTTCTATTGTGAAGCAAAGGGATAAGAGAGTCTTGGTTCCGCATCATGAGTAGTAAGGGGGATACTCATCCACTAGCCAGGAAAATACAAATGACTATAAACTGTTCAGTGCCAAAAGAGGAAAGACGTGTGAGGGCACAGGAATAATTATTGGCCCTACTTTGAGACATCTACAAAGGCTGAGTTAGGATGAATCCAAATCTCTGAGTAGAGGAATAAACAAGAGGACTTCTTCAGTGGGAAAACTCACCCATTAACCTAGAAAGCCATTAACACACTCTTCCATTCCTCTTGCTTCAGGATCAGATAACTATTTTGTTTCTCCTAGCTATTTGTCTCTTACAGAAAGGAAAAAGAGAGCTAAATGTGTTTCAAATAAGAAGAGCTCCAAAGAGAAGAGCAAATTTATGCCTCCCTTTGTTAAGCCTATTCTTTTTCTCCTGAAATAGAAGAGGAAAATACATCAGAGGACAGCTGCCCAAGTTCTAAAACTGTAAAATAGCAGGCCCGAAATGTTCGGTCCCAGGTATTAACTCAAGAGAAAGGATATCCGCATGAAGACAGGATATACATGAGTATCTACAGCAGTGCTATCCCTCTTAGCTCAAGCAGAAAACAACATAGAGTTTACCAACAGTAGAGTGGATATATAAGTGTGGTAAATTCAACCAACCTGAGATTCTACAAGTAAGAAAATTAATGATCTAATGCAGTGATTCTCAACCTTCCTAATGCTGCACCCCTTTAACGCAATTTGGTGACCCCTACTATAAAACTATTTTTGTTGCTACCTCATAACTGTAATTTTGCAACTGTTATGAATTATAATGTTTTACCAATGGTCTTAGGTGACCCCGTGAAAGGATCATTCAAGTGGGTTGGGACTCACATATTGAGAACTGCTAATCTATTGATATATATATATATATATATCAATATTCACAGATCTTACAAATAATAAAATTATCCAAACGCTAATGGGTACATTTGATTTCATTCATCTGAGAGTCCAGAAGAAGACAAAACCAATTTATCATAGAAACAAAAGAATCAGTGACTGCCTAGGATTTACAGTACAAAGGGCCTGAATACAAAGAGTGAAATAAGATATCCATATGTTAGTCTGTGCCCTGGTTCCCGTCCAGTGTTTCTAAAGTCTTTGCAATTTCCTGAAAACACAGGTGGAACACCTTTCATATATACAGTTGACTGTCAACCTTGATTTCTTAAAACTTCTAAAACCTTTATAATTTCCTGTGAGGTGGAAACATTTTACATGGAGTGTTCAACTCCCTTAGAATCTTGTTTTGCAGGAACAAGCGGGATTTTGTTTTGTTTTGTTGTTTTGTTTTTCCTAATGAGGTGACTATAGACATGGCTGTGGATGGCGCAGTTCACCAGAAATAAGTCACAATCAAAAGCCTGGCATCATCATCCCCCATTACCCCAACCACACACTTCACAGTAAAAGGAGAAAGACTGTTACTTGAGTTAGTAATCAGTCATGCCATTTGATGAATTCTCCATGAAAATATCATCCCTGGTCTATGGGTTCTGAATTGGGGAACATGTCCCCCACCAGAAGAGTGGCCGGCACATGCCAACTCTGTAGGACTAAAAGCTTCTGTGCTCAGAAATCCTTAGACCCTGCCCTGTGGATCTCTTTAAATGGCTGCTCATCTGCATCTCATTGTGTCTCTTGTTAACAAGCCACTCTAGCAAATTAATCCACCAGGAAGAGAAGGTCATGGAGACCCTGAATCACAGCCAACCAGCCAGCCAGCCAGATGCATAAGTAACAACATACTCTTTGCAATAGGATCTGAATGGAGAAAACCATGGGATCTGGTACTGTCTCTAGGCAGACTTATCACAATTAAGTTAAATTAGAGAACATCTAGTTGATGTAGGACAGAGAACGCTTTGGTATATGTGGAGGCAGCATCCACTTACATCCGGTATTAGAATTATGATGGATGGCATGTAAGAGCTGGGGAAAAGAGTTTGGTTTTGTTCTCACAGTGTCATGTCTTCGTCTTCAATTGTTGTCATGAAACACTATGACCAAGGCAACTTATAAAAGAAAGCATTTAATTTGGGTTTCAGAGGGTTAGAATGTATTACCATCGTGGTAGGGGAAATGATGGCTGGCAGGCATGACACTGGAGTAGTAGTTGAGAATCCATATCTTGAAACTAACTGTGAAGGAATAGCATGAGCTTTTGAAACCTGATAGCCCATCTTCAGTGACACTCCTCCTCCAACAACATCTAAACCTTCCCAAATAGTTCCAGCAACTGGGGAATCAATATTCTAATACATTGTCTATCAGAGACATTCTAATTCAAACAATAACATTCATGTAGAGACACTGGGTTACTTTCCGTGGTGATAGAAATTTTTGATATCTGATTGTGGTGACAGTTACACATACACAAACATGCCTTTCAAAGTCCAATAAACTATACGTTTAACATGGATTTACTTATTCACTTAGATAGAATTTACTTTTTAAAGCTTCAGTAAAATTTGCTTCTAAGCAGTACTACCATTTACTAGACAAATGTTACTACCACCATTTTATAGAAGAAATGAACTTTCAAACATCCAACTTGGAGTTTAAGAGATGTACTTGTTCACTGTGAACATTGCAGACTGAAAGGGATCACATAGCTAACTGTGTGGACATAGGGAAGGGCAGCTGGACAATGGAGATTGTAATTCAATGGGCTCAAATGATGAGAAAGGAGCTGATGGAGAAGGTCAAAGAATGGAGAGTAATGGAGCCATTAGAAGAGTACAGGCCTTAAAAACAAAAAGAAAAAATAATCTCCCAGATACATAGTCTCATGCTTTCACAAAGACATTTTGTGAGGTTGACTGAAGAGATGGCTCAGCAGTTTAGAGAACTGTTATTTGAGAGGACCAGAGTTTGATTCCTAACAGCCACAAAGTGGCTTACAACTGAAGGAATCTAATGTCTGTTTCTGGCTTCCACAAGTACTAGGTATGCACACAGACAGACTTATATGCTGGTAAAACACTGACACACATAAAAATCAAAATAAGTTTAAAAAGAGCCCTTGAGCCCGTAATCCATTACAGACTATGTTTTTCTTTCAATAACAAGAATAACAACAACAACAAAATTCGGTGAGAAGTCAGGTGTGGAGGGAAATATCTGCAACCATGGTTCTTGAGAGGTAGAGGCAGGAGGGCTGCAAGATTGAGGGCAGCCTGGGCTATACAAAGACTGTGTCTTAAAACCTAACAAAGATAAGGTTCAGGTGCTGACGTAATATGGTTGAATATGAAATGTCTCCCAAGGGTTCATAAACTCGTGGTCCCCAGTTAAATTACGTCAGCCTTAAGGTGGGACTAGCTGGAAGAAGCCAGCCACTAAGAATAGACCTTGAGATTTGATAGCAGAGTCCTAGGAGGAATGTGGAAGGGTTGGGAACTGTGCACTAGAAGCCTTAGAGTATTGGCTGAGTTTAATAGGACAGTCTTAACATAGTGTGGTAGGCCAGAATGCTGAGAAATGTGAACAGTAGAACAACTACTCCTGAGAATTCATAGGGGAATAAAGACTGTATCAGAAACAGGGTTAGAGGTCATTTATGGTACCTCCTGGCAGAGTGTCTGGCTGCATTCTGTCTACACCCTGTGATCTTAAGACTGGATTCAGGAGTAATGGATTTTTGTTGAGCAATGAAATATAAACACAAGGCAGCATTCAGGTTATGCCATAGTTACTGCTTACTGCTCTTCTCCGTGTCTATAGTGAGAATGAGCCACAAGTGTTAGGTGAAGAAAGGGAGTTTAAAACTGCAGAGAAGGTGGCTGAGAAAGGAGCTGCAATTAGTAATGAGGTTGCCACCATTAATGGTGCTGGAAAAAATGGCTCATTCAGTAAAAGGCCAGACACATAGGCATGAGGACCTGAGCTTATGTTCCCAGTATCCACAAAAAAAAAAAAAAAAAAAAAGTCAAGTATGGTGGCAGGCATCTATAAACACAATGCTGATGAGTAGAGACAAGTGAGTCCCCGGGGCTCCCTAGCCAGGCAGTCTAGCTGAATCAGTAAGAGACCTTTCCTCTGAAGATGTGGGGACAGTGACAACTCAGCAGATATAGATGTTTGGAGCATAAAGCTTGGCAATTCTGAGTTCAACACTCAAAATCTGTGTAAAGCAGAAGGAGAGAACTAATTTCACAATGTCACCCTCTGGCATCCACATGTGTTCTGTGGTATATACCAGACACAGACACACAGGCACAAAGACACACACACACACACACACACACACACACACACACACACACACTGTTAACACAGACAATAATGTTCTTTTTTATTACAAATAATATCAACAGTGATTATAGAACTTCTATCTGTGTCCTCTGTACACACATATAAAAAGACATAGCACCAATAAAGAGAAAGATTGTGCACTTGGGCAACAGGAAAGGTACTCTGAGGGCAAGAACTACCCATCAAAGACTCCATATTATAAAAGCACACATTTATTTGAAAGGAGAGAAATCAACTGAGAATGGCACAGGAGGAGTTCCCTATTTGAAAACAACCATCTAAGCAGTCCAAGGGATCTAGGCCACATACCACTCTAGTAGCAGAATTTGGCATCATTATCTACAAGTTATGGTGTCTCTATAGATTTCAGGTAGGAAAATGAAACATAGAGAGGTGAGAATGAAAACTAGGTTCAGATTGACTTTGTCAACCTGGGCCAAACCTTCTAGAGAGCCTAATGCCAGGTGGCTTATTCCCAGCACATTTAAACAAAGCATAATTTGCAAAAAGTTTCTTGGTATAATACAATTCCTGATGCACATGAAAATATAATTACATCAAAACCCTGTTGTTTTAAAAATATAAAAAAATAATAAAGGTAGCGTTGTCTTTTATCCCGCTAGGTCCAGCACTGCAGTGCCCCAAGATATCTGCTGGATATCTTGCCAGAAACACACATTCCAATTCTGTGGCGCCCCAGACCAGCTGCCCCACACTCCATTACACTTAAATCTACACATGAAAGAACACACAACACAATAACCTTAGATCCAATTGAGAAGATATAATTGCCCATACAAACATACAAATCCCAGTACCATCCATCCCTTAAGAACATTAATAACAACCTGTAAATACACAGAGCGGAATCACCTGCCACAGCTTCTCACCCTCTCCCTCATCTCTTCCTCTTTTCTGTTCCGGTCTCCTCCTCTTCCTTCAAACTTCTCTCCCGCCCATCCTTCCATCTCATCCAATGACAGGCCTCCTTCTATCCTGTACCTGCCCCTCACCCGTATTTTCCAAATTCAATAGGGAGAAGGTTCTTGTGAAGTCACTTGAGTCCTGAGAATGTGAATGTCCTTGGGGCAGTGGGATTAGCATCAAAATACAGATAACTCCAGGGCAAACCACAACAAAACCCAACTCAGCAAACATGCCATTCCTTCCAAGAATATGGGAACTAAAGAAAAAGTACCTGTTTCAGCTTAAGAGCCTAGATAGAATAGGACCGGGCTTGCTCTTGGTCATATAGATAGTATAGAAGTCATTTGTGCCATTAACCAGCTCTGATCCTGGCCTTGAGAGAGACTCTGGCTGTAATAGTCATTTAGATTATTAACCCCCTCTGGTCCTGGTTGTAGGAACTTGATATGTCCTGGCCCAACATAATAACAGATATTAATCACCTCCAATTCCCAGCTTTCTAATGGAAGAACAGGTTTTATGTCCATTGCTTTAAGGACAATCTTGCATGCTGAATATTACTGGTCTTCCTGGAAGTCTGTGGGTGTAAGGACCTTCATTACGGCAGTGCTTGCTCCCTATTCACAAGGTTCTAGTTTTGCAAGCATTAATGATGAAAGACTGAGAGAGTCATTGAGTTGTGAACACAGTTCCAGAGAGCCACTAAGGTTAGGAAATATGTGGCAGGGTCGAGGTACCTAGGAGGCTATTTCTTGATGCTGTAAAGCTTACATTTCCAGGGAGACCTGAAAATATTGGAGATGTAGAGATCATAGAATATCCACTAAGGAACACTGCAGGGTTGAACTGGAGCTGGACCTAAAGAGAGGCTATCTGTTCTTCAGGTGCAAAGCCAGAGGGGCTAAGCTACCCATCCCTTCGGGGCTCAGACTATTCCTCCATGAGCTCCTCATTCTGCATGGAACTATAGGATTTAGTGCTTGTTCTGCTGAGTTCAGGCCTTGGTTTAGTCCAGTCTCTCCTTGTTATGTCCTCATTCCTCCTTTTAGGAAGGAATCTTTACTTATGTCATTGTGCTGGTTGGTTTTTATGTCAACTTGACACAAGCAAAGGCTATCTGTGAAGAAAAAGATCTTAACTGAGAAACCACCTCCATAGGATTGCCCATAGGTAAGTCTGGATGGCATTTTCTTCACTGATGTTGATCTGAGAAGGTCCAGCTTTTGGTGCCACCTATGAACAGGTGATCCCAGATATAAGAAATCAGGCCGAGAAAGCCATGAGCAAACTAGTTAGGGGCATTCTTCCACGGCCTCTGCATCCAGGTTCCTGCTCCGACTGTCTTTTGGTGGTGAACCGTCACTTGGAAGTGTAAGGTGAAATAAACCCTTTCCTCCCTGAGCTTCTTTTAGCCATTGCACTTATCACAGCAATAGAAAAAGCTAGCAGCCATCGCAAATTGGAAGGATGTAATTTGTTATTGATTTTACAGGGACTCACAATTAAAAGATACCCTTGAGTTTTAGAAGAAACTTCATACGTTTAATAGGTGTTGATATTATTAAAGAGGATGGGACTTTAGAAGTTGAACTGAATACATTTAGCGTTATGAGATGGCCATGGGCCCATGAAGAGTCAGAGGCATTAGGTTGGGGTTTGAATGTGAAATGTCTCCAGAGGCTCAAGTGACTGAATATTTAGTGCCCAGTTTGAGGTGGGTCTTGAGGTTTGAAAACCTAGTTCTATTCCCTGCCCCTTCTCTGCTTCCTGACTGCATGTACAATGTCCTATCCTTCTGCCACTGTGCTTTCTCCACCATGATAGTGGTATCTTCTTGATACCCTCCCTAAGTGGTTTCTTGTCAGGTATTTGATTGTGGCAACGAGAAAAGCAAAATCAAACAATCATCACAAAAGCAAACGAACAGAGGAAGTACCAGAACACTGACCTCTGGACGTAACATGGTTATTCCATACTGCAGTCAGAGCAAGCGTGATTACCACAGGGATCTTCATAGGATGGAGCTGGTTACGTGCTTTCATAGGGAGGGATGGAGAGGGTCATTACAGCTTCACCCGAGACACCCACCCCTCCCTGACTCATACTCTATATGACTCTGATCCAGTTGTGTGTAGTCTAGGGTGGCGCTGGATTATATGAGAAAACAGAAGGTAACTGAGGGAAAAATCAACTCATGCTGCTCTGGAAGTTGTTATCTATGACACATATGTACTTGTGTGGGTGGGACTTTCAGTGATTCAGCTGTTTGAGGGTTGCCCACACTCTTGTAAGTAACCCCTCTTGCCCATGCTTCTTTAAGTAGGACCAATAAACTTTTTTTTAAGCCAAACTGAATTTAGATGAAATAATCTATTTGACCTTCATTGATGCCTTCTAACTATTCAAATAGACATTGTTCATGTCTCCCTAAGAAAAGTCATATAACAGTGATGTGATGCTGACCCATAATATTGTTTTAAGCAGGTCAACACCAAGACCTTCTCCAAGTCAAGCCTATGTAAGGCAAACATCTACACAAGGCCAATCATCTGTTCTTAGACAGATATGAGTTAAGTTGTAGTCATGGAAAAATGAGTCAACTTCTTGCCTTCAATTTAATGTTAGTAAATAAAAAATAGTCTACAGCTGTTCCTGAGTATATTCAAGACTTCTTGTCTAGGCAAAGTGAGGTGGTGGCTCGGGATAAAGTGATTCCTACGGAAGCATGAGGACCTGAGTTCTGATGCCCAGTAAATTGTTATTCCTCACTTCAAACTTAGTCGCATGTACTTAGTAACACAACATTTGGGTTAGTGTTCAGAATTCATTGGACTGACCTTCTGTTTCATAGAGAAATTGGCTGGGATAATTCAGATTGAAGGTTCAACATGAACTTGTCTGCAGGAAGAACATTTGGTGCTGGTTGTTAGCCAGTAGCCTGACCAAGGCCGCCTTCACATCTGCTCATTCATCAGGTAAGTGAGTTTGTAGAGGGATCATTTTGAGAGAAAAGAAAAAAACCATCCAATGCTCTTAAAGCCTCTGTTGGTCAAAGCAGTGAGAAGACAGATTTCATTTAAAACCAGGGGAAATACTGTTGACAGTCACAGTGGCATGGATTGAGTCCACCCATCTGTGGAGAGCACCAACTGCATGGGTTCTCAATGGACACTTATAGAATGAAGAGATGGCTGACCTCTCTTCATGGGCATAGGGCACATAGGCTGCGCTACTAGACATAGGACTGGTGAGGTGGATCGTGCTCAAACCCTGGGAATCTCAGAGATCAGAGATCGTAGGAGTGGAGCTGTCCCCTCCTTACCTCTAGTGCCTGCTCTGGACCACATAACAACAATCACCAACAGAGAGGAACATAGTCCGTCATGTAATGCAGTGCTCAGAGTCCTTCCCCATGCAAGTAGGGCATCGTCATCACCCCAAACTGAGCCAATAGGCAACATTTACTACCTCCATCCCATCCCACGCCCCAAGGTTCATATAGTCCCTGTCCGCACAGAATAAAGCACACACGTTATTTCACCAAGGATTGTCCGAGAGTGGTGTCTTTACTGAGCTTAGGGAAGAGCGCTCTCTCTCTCTCTCTCTCTCTCTCTCTCTCTCTCTCTCTCTCTCTCTCTCTCTCTTTCTCAGCATTCATTGTTGGATCATGGATCCTCCTGGCTGGCCGGGTTCTGGATGCCTGCAGAGGCTCACATCAGAGCTGCTACTTCACTATCAAGCAACCTGGGGCCCAGTTCTCTGCCCCAAGCAGGCCGCCCCAACCTCTACACTCCTCTCTTAAGAGCTGTCCCTATTGAAGGAATCAGAGAAAGAACTGGAAGAGCTTGAAGGGGCTCGAGACCCCAAAAGTACAACAATGCCAAGCAACCAGAGCTTCCAGGGACTAAGCCACTACCTAAAGACTATACATGGACTGACCCTGGACTCTGACCCCATAGTTAGCAATGAATATCCTAGTAAGAGCACCAGTGGAAGGGGAAGCCCTGGGTCCTGCTAAGACTGAACCCACAGTGAACTAGTCTATGGGGGGAGGGCGGCAATGGGGGGAGGGTTGGGAGGGGAACACCCATAAGGAAGGGGAGGGGGGAGGGGGATGTTTGCCCGGAAACCGGGAAAGGGAATAACACTCGAAATGTATATAAGAAATACTCAAGTTAATAAAAAAAAAAAAAAAAAGAGCTGTAACACTGAGGGTGGGGGAAAAGAGCTGTAACACTCCCGGCATTCCCAGCCCTACCAGAGTCCTATTCATCCTACTTATCCCTCCTCAGTCTGGGTCTGGCATATAGAGACATATAACGCCCAGAGGGAAGGGGGAAGACTGTGGATAACACTTGGGGCTCAGAGCCACTGAGAGAGTGCAGACCGGACAAGACTGTACATCTGCTGGCCTTCATCTGGATTGGTGAGACGAGACAGTGAATGGTTCTGAACCTGGCGATCAATTAACTGGGCTCAAATTGAGGCCCTGCCATCTACTGTTTGAGTTTAAGAAATCCATGGAATCTTTAGGTACTTGCTCTTGTATTTGAAAAACAAAGAGAAAGATAGTTGCAGGGAGATTAAACTAGTTAACTCAGTTAACCCATGGCAAGTGCTCTGTGACATACTAAGAAATATGTATTCGGTATAACTATGCTATCAATTTGGTTAGCTGGCTTCTGGCGATGCAGCCACAGATCATTAATACCTATCAAAGCTCTGGCACCATGGCCACTAGCGAAGGGGCAGAGGCTAATAGGACCTGCAGTAGCCCAAGTCAGATAGCACCGGCCCAGCTAATGCAAATTTCCTTCTGCCAATTAGCCTAGCAAAGGGAAAGCCTGGATTATGAAGTCTGAAACAGACCTAAGAGGGACCAATGAGGAATCACAACAGAAACAGTTGTGTCCATTAGAGGACAGCTTGAAGTGCTTTGCTCTGCTGTTCACTAGTGCTGTGTGCACAGCATTTCCCATGACCAAATTAGAACTAGACTTTCCTTTTGTGTTTTTCTGTAATTCTTCAATTCTTTTGATAATTTCAAGTGTGTATACTAATGTGATTTGAGCATTTTCAGTCCCCATTCCTCTCTCATTTCTACCCTCCTGACGAACTCCCATTTTCTTTTCAGCAAGTTCCATGCCAACTTACATGTTTTTAAAGGTTTTAATTGGTTCTTTGTGAGTTTCACACCATGCACTTGAATCCCACTCATCTCCCCCCCCCTCACACTCATCCTTGCCCTCCAACCCTGCAACCTCCTCCACAAGTGAGGAAAAAATCTCGTGGTGGTGTGTCCAGCAGTAGATTTTTGCCCACACTTCTATGCTTGCAGAGAGTCATGGCCATGAGCTGTTGGTTTGGTATGAGGCCTCTGACTTCTGCTATACTATCAATAATGAAACCTTACTGGGATTTCCCCAGGGTATCCTGCTGTTGCCTTGTGTCATAGAGATCATGTAGTCAGGCAGGAGAGCTGGCCCCAGGATTGTGAGTGGGAGAAGTGGCCCAGTCCTTCACTGGCTACAATACTCAAGAGAGTGGGTCCTGCACCTTTTGTCTGCAGGGTGTGAGCTGGCCCTGATTAGAGGGATGGGGGTTGTTACAGCATTGGATGGGCAAGCTGGGGCAGGGCAGGAGAGCTCGCCCCACCCTGGTAGTATGGACGCAGGAGAGCTGATGGGCTGATAGCTCAGATACTTCTCAGACCCAGATCTAGGACTTTGAATTGGCCCACGCCAACATCTACTCCATGGTGGAGTATATGAAGTGTCCATTCCCACTCCTATTTTCGTGTGTGTGTGTGTGTGTGTGTGTGTGTGTGTGTGTGTGAGAGAGAGAGAGAGAGAGAGAGAGAGATGGGGGGACAACTGGGTTTAACTAAAGTTGTTTGTATTAACAAGGGTTATTTACTGCAGCACTCGCAACATGACAGTAGCTACACAACTGAAGAAAATTCCATTCCTTCCCTGGCAACCATCACCTACCACAGCTCCTCAGGGAAGAGAGCAAACTCGTGAGAGCCAGCCTATCACAGAATGTTTAGAGATTTGTGCAGGACTTGGGCGGGTAACCACAGCTACTGTGAGTTCAGTCATGCCATGTCGAATAGACAGCATCCCACAGCTCTCCTCTTCCCACCCCTCTCATCTGAAACTTCCCCTGAGTCTCAGAGGAGGTGATGTGATGTCTTCTTTAGGGCTGAACACTCAGGAGCTGCTTAATTTCCACACTTCGACCCGTTATGAGTCTCTGCATTAATCATCTCCAACCTCAAACACAAGTCTGTCCTACCAAGGCATAGAGAAACACAAATCTATGAGGATAAATATAAGCATTTCCAAGGCAGTTACCATATCCATCTCTCAGAACAAGTAAGTTCTCTCTGAGGGCCTATAGCCTCACCAGCTATGGGATTTTGACCAGGTTTAGACTACCAGGTATGGGTTTCCTCCTGTGGAACAGACTTCAAATTCACGAAGAAAGCATCCTTTCTAAATCAGCATGATCCCCAAGCCTTTGTCACACCACGCCTTGCTGTGCCTGTGGACAGTAGTCCTCCTTTCTCAGTGGAGACATTTCAAAAATGTCCTAGCAGGCGCCTCAAAACTATAGATAACACTGAACCATGTGCATAGTTTATTCCTATACATACATGCTCTCGATAAAATTAAATTTATATGTTATGAACAATAAAATATTGACACATTTCTAGAGGTGAGAGGGCTCAGAAGCATACACAGAGACCACCAAGGTTCAGCAATAAGGAAGAGAAATTGTCAAAGAACAATTCCTGACCAGGAAGCCAGGGAGGTGTTGGGAGACCAGAAGCAGGAAGAGTCGAAGAATCCAAGTGAATTAAGTCTGCGATCTTTATCATTTACTATTAGTACCCCTCCTCCTTATCTATAAGCATTCCTTTAAGCAGTGTTGGTACCACCTCTCTTCAACAGTGTATCATTCCCAGACCTGCTGAAAATCTATTTATATTGTTTTCAGACCATCTTGCCAGACACCTATGGAGATAACACTCCCTCCCAACTTGTCCAGGGAAAGATCAGCCAAAAACAAATCTTCCCTCTATAAAGGATTTATTCAAATAACATATTTCCACTCTTCATTCACCTAGCATCGATTTCCCTGTAGGAATCACAGCCTATTTAATGGACATGTGGTTCCTAGAAGAAACGTGGATACAAAGAGCAGACTTCCAGGTGAGTACTGAACAGCGTTTCCTCCTTTTCTTGTAAACTTAACATTGCTCTTACAATCAAGAAGGGTTTACCTTCTTGGATACACACCCGAATGTAATTGAGATCAGCTATGAAAACCACTGAACAAGTAAACACTGATTGTAGGAGCAGGAGTACTAAATGTCACCACCTCCCAGCTCTTGCTAAACCTTGGGAGTTGTAACTAATCAGTTAGTAACATTGAAAGGCTCCTTTTATGGAGGCTTCCCTACAATCAATGAACTCATTTTATGTAAATATTTAGCCAGGCAATAAACTGGACGGCCTATATTACTCAACAGCAGCCTTTAAAGGCCCTCCCGATTTATATACACAGCATTTTGGTAGAGCTATACATTTTACATGCATGACATGGTTAGCGATAAATATACCAGAGTAGGTCAAACCCTATTTGGTTCTCTGCTTTTAACTGTCTTGGGCCTTGTGTGTTTCTTTAATCAGTTGGATGATTTAGATAAACAACATGTATTAGTCTTTGGAAGTATAACATGCCTTGAACTTTTTCCAGATATTCATTCCCATTCATCATCATAATAGTTGTTCCCCCTTGGCTATCATTAAGATTAGAAATGTCCCTGGACCATTTAATGATATTCCAGAAGACTGGACAGACTTTTCATGCCTTGATGAATTGCGATCATTCAGCTTAGACCAATGAAACTGGATATCCTTTAATGTGCCTGATGGCTTAAGGAGTTTGGGGAAAACACTGCAGCTTCAAAATGGCTTCATAGAACAACTATCCATTGGGGAACATTCGTGACTTCTTCAAATGGTGATTAATGAGTTAGTATCTAATCTAATCTAATAGCTAACTACAATGGATATTCTGTGTCTATAACGCTAAATATGGTTTCCTCTAGTCAGTAAGTAACTCACTAGAATCCTTATGAAATGATTTTTTAAACTCTACTTAGATGTCGAAGATTGAAATGACCCCGAATTGACCTTTAAATGCTCACTCTAGCATGGAGTACGCTCCTCACTAAATGGAGAAGGAAACATTCAAAAACTCACTATTATCTTGTATTCCAGCTACTTCAGAGTAAAGAAAAACTTGCGGCATCTCCATATATCTCCTAGTGGCTACTGTGGGAACTACGACTCTCGCATGTCTGTAACACAAGCAAGCACACGTGACATTTGGTCTCACAAATACCTTGTGTCCACAGACCCCGAAACCATTACCATACCTCTGCCTTAGAACTAACTGATGACGCCAGTATCACGCTTAGATAACCTTAAATGACATATAGCTCAGTAGAACACTTACATAGTAGGAATGTAGACCTGGGGTCAAGTATCAGTACCAGCAAGATAATTTTGAAAAGTAATACAGAATCTTTTAAAATATCTTGTTTTTCAAATCAGTGTCCCTGTGTGCCTGTGTGCATATAAATGCAGGTGCCTACAAAGACCAGAAAAGGATGTCAGTTCTTCTGGAGACGGAGTTAGAGGCGGTTGTGAGCTGCCTGACCTCGGTGGTGGGAACCGAACACAGATCTTCTGGAAGAGCAGTAAGTGCTCTTAAGTCCAGCCCCTATAAATGTAATTCATCTACAAGTATTACTGAGACTACAGTGTCAGGAACAGAAATTTGGGTGTATGTATGTATGTATATATATACATACATATATATATGCAATGCATATGTGTGTATACAGATATAAATACATATAAATATATCCAAACATATTCTACACACACACACACACACACACACACACACACAGAGAGAGGGGGAGAGAGAGAGAGAGAGAGAGAGAGAGAGAGAGAGAGAGAGAGAGAGAGAAACAGAGACATAAAGAACAAGCACACGGTGACCTGAGCGCAGACTCCTTTCGATTCTGGCTATCCCTGCAGCAGTTTTATAGTTACAGGAATATCCTCCATTTCCCCTTTTATTTGTCATTCATTCAGCGTGCTTAATAAGCCAAATGGTATCCTTGGGATACGCGAGAGAGGGAGAAACAGATAAAGGGATTTTACTCGATCGCAGGTCTTGTTTAATATAACTCCCCTCCTTTTAAAACAGCCAAATGAGTCAAACGAGATATAACTCCTGGGAGTCATGAATTGATGCTCTCATGGAATGTCACTACTGGCCTGTCAGCAGCAGAACGGTCTCCTGAGGAGGACTCGGAGGCTGCTCAGGCAGAAATACAGATAGGCATCCTTGGAAATGGATTCCAGCACTCTGACACGAGTGGAGATCAAGGGCTCTGGAGGACTGCCAGTGAGTGATCCAGGGCAAAGGAAAGCCCCCAGCTACCACCACTACCCTACCAGCCCTCCCCAAAACCATGGGCCCAGTTCTACCAGCAGCAATATTAGGAATGCTTCTCATTAAACAGCTTGAATTGAACCCTAGGCTTCCCAAACTACACTTTATTTACTCCTGTGTGTCTGAAGGTAGTCTCCTTGTCTCATAAATTACATGAAAATTATACATTTGGAAAGCGATGAGTTCACAGTTCAGGCAGAACAAGGAGGCCAGCCACCTTGAGCATGGGGGAATTCTTCAGTTGCCTGCCCTCACTCCCCTGAGTCTCAAGGCCTCAACTAATAGGCCTGTAAGCGCTGCTACAATTATGTTGGTTATTTTTGATTTTATATGTACATTTGGATCCTCTATCCTTCCTTTCCTGTCTGATTTCCTCACTCCTACCTTACAGTTCCCGAGCTTGAATGTAGTGCTTTTTGCACAAGTTTTAGTTGCCATTTCTCTCCCTTTTCTTCTTGCTGTAGCTTCTATTCTACACATGACAGTGCACTAGATGTCCTGTGCTCCCTGTTCCTCATTCTGTAGCCCCATCTTCCTTAGGGTGCACAGTTAGATTAGCATATAAATCTGTTCAGTTTGCATCTTTCCCCAGATGCGCAAACCAGGAATTTCACCTTTTCATTTTGGAATCTGAAGGGTAAGAAATGTCAGCAGCCTGTCCCTACTGATGAGACACAATAGGAAGGAGGAATTTCTTACCCATTTAAAAAAATGAGTCATCTGTTTTGTTGACCATTTTTGAGTTCCTTATATATTCTGGATATCAATCCCCTGGCAGGGTACATAGCCGGCAAAGATTCCCATTCTGCGGCTACTGCTGTACCTGATTGATTGTTCTTTAACTGTGTAGAAACCTTTAAGTTTTATGAAGTCCCACTTGCTGGTTGTTGGCCTTTAATTCCTGGGGAAATGGAGCCCAATTTAGAAAGTCCTTTCCTATCCCCCTGTCATGAAGGCTACTGTCTGTTTTCTGGCAGTTTGAATGCTTCAGGTTTCATTTAGTTCTTTGGTCCACTTACAGAGTTAGTTTTCACGCAAGGTGATAGATTCATGTCTAACTTCTGCATGTGGACATCCAGTTTTCCAAGTACAAATTGTTGAAGATGCTTTTCTTTTCTCCAGAGTATGTTTTGGGGATCTTTGTCAAACATTAAATGGCTGAAGCTATGTGTACATGTGTGGGGCTTCAATTATGTCCCTTTGGTCACGTGTCTGTTTCTGTGCCAGTGCCACATTGTTTTTTATTTCTACGGCTCTACAGTCTACTTTATGTTCTGGAATGGTAATTCCTCCAGCCTTGATCTTTTTGCTCAAGGTTCGTTGGTTATCTGGTTTCTTTGGTGGTTCCATATGAATTTTAGGATAGTCTTTTTTTTTCTATTTCTGTGAAAAATGAGATGGGAATTCTGATTGGGATTGTACTGAATTGATAAATAGCTCTTAGCAGACCAATTGTTTTCACAGTGGCAGACTTGAGTAGTTTTGACAGAAAATGGCTATTTCACAGTATTGGCCGTCTGGACTTTACAGATACTTGCTTATCTATGAATTTGTTTACCACCAAACAAATTCAAAAGCAGAATGTTGCCCTTTAGATATTCCATTCTCTATTGAATTTCCAGATCTATTAAAATCAGCACAAATGAGAAATTGGTCATGTTTACACTGAATTCTAACAACACCTGAGTGTGAGGGATACTTCAGTCTTCTAGTGTTTTTCCTCTATCCCTTTCTTCAGTGGCTTAATATTTCCTTCACCTCCTTAGTTAGGAAGGTGTCCATTTCTCTCTGGGTGTTTGTGGTTATATAGAACAGCTGTTCACTTGCACAAGTTGATTCTCTATCTTTCCACATTGCTGCAGTTTAAAACATCATTTCCAGAATGTTACTAGTTGAACTTTGGGGATTTCTAATGTATAATATCATGTCCTCTGTGAGTAGGGATAGCTTGGACTTCTTTTTCCTGCTTGTATTCCTTTAATTTCCTTCTCTTACCTTGCTGCTCCAGCCAGTGCTTCGAGCACAATGAGTGGGGACAGTGGACCCCATTCCTTGTCTCCTTCCTGACGTCAGTGGGATTGCTTCTGTGTCCTTAATAATTTGTGCTTGCCAGCCAAAATAACTCTTTTGAGATTTCATCTTACCCAAATCAGAATGGCAAAAATAAGAGGACAGTGACAACAGAAGCTGGGGTGAGGATCTGTGGGGGCTGAGAAGGAAAGTCCTTACTCTCTGCTGGGATGCAGATTGCTATAGTCAGTGTGGAAATCAGTGTGCAGACTTCTCAAAAACCTAAAATTAAATCTACCATATGACCCAGCTCTACCGCTCCTTGACATAAGCCCAAGGACTTAATGTCCTGCTCTACTCACAATACTTAGGGAATGGGAACAACCGAAATGTCTGTCAGCCGATGAATGGATACTGACAACATGATGCATATATACTATGGAATGCCAGTCAGCTGTGAAGAAAAATGAAATCATGAACTTGGCAGGTAAATGGATGGAACCAGAAAGGATCTCATTGAGTAAGGTTACCTAAACCCAGAAAGACAAATGTCACATGCTTTCTCATCGGAGGTCCTTGGTTCCAAATCTTCGGATGTCAGTATATATCCTGTGGTAACTGCAGGAACCAGCAAAGTGTAAAGGAATCACTGCCAGGGTGGGGAACCATTAGAGGGGATTAGCAAATATGTGATCTGATGGGGTAAGTATGGGGCTCTAACTGGGAAGGGAGAGTGAGATACAGAAGGAGTAAGGAGGGCAAGATAACACTAAGGATTCAGAAAACCACACTATTAAAAAAAAAACTACCTGAAATTACATATAATGGGTGGGTAAGTCATTTCCCATCTGGGCTGACACGGGTCTCTCCAAGACTCAGACCATCTACCACCCCCTCCACCAAACACTTAGTAGAATGTCAAGGAGAGAGGAGGACCTTGGTGTCATATACCCAGAAGAAACCATGTATCAAGCTAAGGTGAAAACTGGTGAATCGGGATCGTGGTGCAAGTCCCACAGACTCTAGCTGTTGTTAGCCAGTTCTGGTAGATTTTCTTGAATACTGTTTCTTCACTTGCTGTTACTGGTGTGTATAGTGTGAGGTATAGCTCACATGTTCCCCATTTGTACAGCTAATTGCCTCAGAAACACTTGCTACAACGATGCTTGCCGACTGCTTTGCTACAACGATGCTTGCCGACTGCTTTGCTGTGCTGTATTGGTTGAAAGTCAATTGATCATGCACTTGCATGATACTTCTCTTTCTGACCCCTCTGTTCTTTTACATTGTTCTTTTTCTTGATGTTTGTGTCAAGACCGAGACACAATCTTGAGTATTCTTTGCAGTAAGTGTTGACACCTTGTGGTGCCTGTCACTATTATTCTAGTCACAGAGGTCTTGGCTACTACCAGCCTGTATATCTCCATATATATTTTAGAATGACATGCCAGTTGTCACAGACACTAACATCTGGTAAGGATTCTGCCTTGGCAGCCATTCAGAGGATGAGAAAACAGATACAAGAGCAAGCGACCTTCCTAAGAGAACAGATAATCACCCCCACTGGTGGGGTTCTCCTCACCCTGTCCTACCCGCTCCACTTAACATCTTTTAAAAATGCAGTGCAGTTCTTACTCGCTGACATGTAAGAAAAATGATGTCCTTTGCTGCTGGATGTGTACCAACTGATTGCTGCAAAGGACAGCTAATACACACCTCCACATTTTTTCTTCCACGTCACCCTGAGGGACCTCTCAGCACTTACTGAGGACCTCAGTGTTGGGCACTTGGGACTTACAGGTATTACAGAACTGCAGAATTAGCATGTATGATAAAGCTCCACTTTCAGGGAGAATGCTCTCAAAGGGAGACACACAAACCCGACATGTTACTGTTTGTTACTGTTCTACAATAAGTTAGAGTGTAAGAAAGAAGGTGATAAGGAACGAGGTCAGGAATGAGCACTGAGAAAGGCCACTAGGACAATGAATCTTAATGGTCAAGGTCATGGGATTTAGAATCACCATGGAAACAGACCTCTGGGTTTAACTGGGAAGATCCATTCTAAATGTGAGTGGTATCATCCATGGTTTGGGGACATGGGCTGAAAGGAAATAGCAGGCCTCGCACAAGCATTCCTATGGCTCTGCTTCTTGACTGGATACAATGAGACCAGACAACTCAAGTTCCTGTCACGCCTTCCCCTTCCTCGCCACAATGCACTTTTGCCTCTCAACGTGTGAGTAAAAATCAACTCTATATTAGCTACTGCTGTGGCTATATGTTGTGCCATACCTTGCCTGAGGAGACATGACACACCATATATAAGGAAAAAACAACAGACCAAAGAAATAATGACACCAAAGTCCAAGTTGATGAATTAGTAAGTTTCTTGGAGCTATTTCTAGGAGTAGGTTTGACGAGTGACCCAAAGGCGGCTGCGGCACTGAAGGCCTTTGTCAGCATGGGTGACTGCTCAAGAGATCTTGCTGACAGAAGCAACACTTTATTGCAGCCTTAGCATACTGGGAGCTAAGGCAAGCAGATCATAAGTTTGGGGTCAGCCTGGGCTACTATAGGAAGATCCTGACTCAGAAGTATTTTCTAAGTAAAGCACAATCACACGTAATGACTGACATGCTGTAAGGAAGTCCAGGGTGGCTAGGGCAAAGTGAGCAAAGTGGGGAGGGCAGTCATAAAACATGCGGAAGCGAATCCCAGGATTTTGAAGGAATATAGAGCAAAGTACAACAAAAATTCTGAACAAAGGATTACCATGATCTTACTACTTTGGGCTCCAGTAGACAAGTGATTGTTAGGGAGAGGATGGAAGTGGTGAAGCCAGTAATTCTCCTGGCAAACAGATGGCCTTGATGGAATCAGTAGAGATGGTTTGCAGTCATACTCAGGATGTACCATAAAGCAGAGTCCATGGGACTAACTGGTGGGTTGACTGTAGAATAGGAAAGAAGATAAAAATTCATGGATGCCCAGTGAACTTCTGGTGGCTTCTGGTATTAATGCCCTTCTCCAATTCCTTCCTTTTGAACCTGTGTTGTCCCAGACGACTTGTTGTAAATGATATAACCAAAGTGATGCCAGGCCAGTCTGGACCCAAACCTTAGTCCTAAGCAGCTTCTGCTTTTATGCTCTTGAAAGTCTTGGGATACTATCTTTCAAGTTAGTGGCATGGACAGGTTACAAAGGGGAGCCCTAAGCATGCAGGAAGAATGAAACTCTGGTATGCCAGATGGGTTCAGGCTCTACGTAACCCTCCAACTTACCATAGCACACCAGGCACTATCAGCAAGAATAGCAGAATATGCCCAGAGGGAAGCCAAGCCCAATTACAGAACCAGGAGCAAATAGGTTAAAGCTACCACAATCTGGGGTGTTTATTTAGCATGGGACTGTCAAATAGATGACCCAAGAGTTTCAGCCAGAGCACCTTGAAGATTGAGTTAGCATTAACTAGCATAGTGGGCATGGTTAACAGGTGTGGGGAAGAAATTTAAATCTTACCACTTCTACATGAAGCATGTCAAGTTTTTCTTACTCCTCTATCTCTTAAGTACTGATGACTTTTCCAGGGTTTGAAGAGACCACAGGAATGGACACTGATATAATAGTGGAAGTTAGAGGGATTATTTCAGATTTTCTTTCCCAGCTTCTGAGGCTATTAATCAGAGGAGCGTCTATGGCTATGCATGGCAGGGAATCTCTCGCCTGTCCCTGCTTTTGCTTGCTGTGGTTTTAGGGCTTTGGTAACGGCATCATGTAAAGGAGAAACCACTGAGCTCACGTTCCCTCCACATTTTCCAAAACTAGTCATGGTAAACCACCTAGGGCTTGGATGATGGCTTCTGGAAGCTGAGTGGGCTCCTTGGAGAGCAGCCCTGGCCAATGTTAGATTTAATCCTTCCTTTGGACAGCAGCTTGTGGGAAAAGAAAAACTGCCTGGTCAGTCTGGTCAGCCTATGGATCTCTCTGATCATAGACATCTGGGTTAATATCTTGTAGACCTGAACCTGAACTCTGCTGAAGAAAGACTGTGCATTACTTAGAAATTCTTTTTTTTTTTATCTTTACTTGGAAATTCTTATGCCCCAGAACAAATGTGAATTTAAAAGGAATAATTTTACATTGCCAAATCTTCCATTCATTCTCACTAATAGCCCATGACATCTACCCAATCATACTTTCTCTCTGGTTAACAGGATTCTATAAAAGGTTTATAAAACACACAACAATTTACTTCTTCAGGGCTCAGTCTTCTCTTGTGTCAGTGTTCCTCGGAAAGAGGAACAGCTTTCACCTAGATTGCCTTAGGAGGTCTTCCACCCAAGAACAACTTCCCTCAAAAGGCCCTGATGGTCCTCCTATAGAGCTCTGACTGAACTTAAACTTGTGATCCTCCTGCTTTGGTCTCTTGCATGCTCACTGCTGAGATCAAGAGCATGTGCTACCATGCCCAGCTTGAAAGACGCCATCTCAAAGTGAGTTTCATATGAGGTTGTTATTACGTGGTCATTCATGGCATCCTACTCTGAACCAGTTTGGGCTCTAAGGCACCTTAAAGTGATAATGTGCCTTTGGGTAAGCTTTCCTCCAACTTCTGTTAATACAAATACTAGGTGTGTTCTGGGATGCACAGTAGGCTTTGAGGAAGTCCTAGACACGCTGCTCTTCAGAGTCCTCGAATCTGCCATCTCCTGAGAAATGTTCACGTCAGCAGCACAGGACCTGCCACTTACCAGATTTCTCAACTTTGACGGCACATTTGGAATTGTTTTGGAGAGGCACTAATTTTCTGGTGCCCACGGCTGGCTGTGTATAGACAGGGCACCCTCCTATACTTCCCAGAGATGTCCTCTGGCACCGAGGTGCAGATATGTCCTCTAGTTGTTAGGGAGCACCCCGCAAAAGCAATCTAAAGACACAATGACCCTTCTGAAATTTCCCATTCAGAGCTGAGCATGCCGAAGTCTCTTACTCTCTGTACCGAGGCCAGTTGTGGGTTTCTGCGGAATACCATCTACTGCAAACTAATTTCTCCGATGAAGGCTAAGTTGTACTAGCCTATGAGGATAAAACAGTAGGCCAGCAGGAGTCAATCTAACACTATGTCCATTTAGCTATGATATATTTTTAAAATACACATTTCTAGGATTAAAAGAAAAATTCAAGAATGCATCGAAAAAATTATCCAATGTGATCAAGTCAATTTCACTCCAGAAACACTATACAACTAACCCACTGTATGAATAGATGAAAGAACTGTGATGGTTTGTATAGGCTTGGCCCAGGGAGTGGCACTATTAGCAGGTGTGGTCTTGTTGCAGTAGGTGTGTCTCTGTGGGCCTGGGCTCAAGACCCTCAACCTAGCCTCCTGGAAGCCAGTATTCTGCTAGCAGCCTTCAGATGAAGACATAGAACTCTCAGCTCCTTTTGTACCACGCCTGCCTGGATGCTGCCATGTTCTGAATTTGTGATAATGGACTGAACCTCTGAACCTGTAAGCCAACCCCAATTAAACGTTGTCCTTTATAAGAGTTGCCTTGGTCATGGTGTCTGTTCACAGCAGTAACACGCTAAAACAGGGATAGAACACACATAACCATCTCGTGAGCTGCAGAATAGGTCTTCAACAAAATCTAACATTTATTCCTAACAAAAGTTCTGAAGAAAACAATGGATACATCCCCAACAAAATAAAAGCAATTTATAGGACACTCACAGCTTCCTAAATAGAGAAAAACTCAAAAGTATTTCTTTAAAATCAGGAGCAAGTCAAGAATGACCGTTCTCTTCATTCGCTGTGTCAAAAGAACAGCCATGTTCTAGGGATTGTGACCAGCCCGAGGAGATGCCCTCGTATTTATCAAGCAAAACTAATTGTCTTTGCTCCTAAAGAAACACCATAAAATAGCACCTGGAACTTATTTATGCATATTGCAGATACAATTCCAACAGGCATATACGCAAATACCACAGGAGGAGTTGGAGAAAAGACTGAGGTAGCTGAAGGGTTTGCAACTCCATAGGAAGAACAACAGTATCAACTAACCAGAACCCCCAGAACTCCCAGGGACTAGACTACCAAAGAGTACACATGGAGTGACCCATGGCTCCAGCCACATATGTAGCAGAGGATGGCCTTGTCAGGCATCAATGGGAGGAGAGGCCCTTGGTCCTGTCAAGGCTCGATGCCCCAGTGTAGGGGAATACCAGGGCGGGGAGGCAGGAGGGAGTGGGTAGGTGGGAGAACACCCTCATAGAAGGATGGGAAATGGGGAAAAGAGATAACATTTGAAACGTAATTTAAAAAAAATCTAATAAAAGAAAAGAAAGAAAAAGAAAGTAGAGGTCAATACATAAGAAGGGACAGGATTTGTCACAGGCAGACCTACAGAGAAGACAAGTAAGGTTGACTAAGCCATATGATCTCCACTGCCCTGGACTGCACAGTGCACCGTGTGCCAGAGGAAAGGCCATAAGTTGCCTAGCTCTCACCAAGCCCTTGAGATGTCCCACTTTCAAACTCAGAGTGGAGTTACAGTGATGGCCTTAAGGAATCCAGGCCAGGTTTTATTGTACGAGGAGATTAAAGCATCTAATTCTTGGCTCCTAAAAGGATTGAAAACAGGCTTATAGTCAAGGTCATTCACATTAAAAGCTGGCTTCTTAAAACACAGTTTGAGACCCTGGAATTGGAGAATACAATTATTTTCTTATCTGCTTCCATGTGTCCTACTTTTGTGTGACAACTATTTACATCTGGTGATATGTTTGGATTCAGTACCTGAAACTGAACCTGATTGAACAATGAATGGATTTAGAAACCCATTTCTTTTTTGTCTCCATGATTCTGCATAGCACTTTCTCTGCTTCAGACTCTACGATATCTCTTAAGAAGCATTTGGAAAACTGGAGAATAGTCTTGACAGACTACTCTTAGAAGGGTATCCTATTTTGCTCACCAGTTTTTAAACTCTCCATAGAAGGGGTCTTAAACAAACTCAGAGTTTTATATATGACTAGAGTAAGTCAGGAGTGGGGGATGAAAGAACTGGGATTCCTGGTGAAACAGATCAAATGGTTTTCAGACTCCAAATGTCCTGATAGTTTTATGTGATCCAATCCAGCAACAGGGGAAACAAATCCCTGCCAACAGGTAACAGGTCTTTGAAAACATTTGAAACCAAAGGCACCCTAGCAGCCAGTCCATCTCTTCCTAAGTTCTCAGTCTCATTAAGAATGAGAAACAGATACTATGGCACCAACCTGTCTACGAGAACATAGCGAGACAAATGTAATTGCCTGTACAAGGAATATAAATCAGCAACTCTCAAATCATTCATATTTACACCCTCTTCATTTTGGTTGTCTTTCCTTTATAATTTGGCCATATATCCATGTCAAGTATATAATTTCATCTGAGGCTTTATCAGTTCCCGCCCAGAGCCATGATTATATGTTGCAGGGAAACTTCCTCCCCCTGAGCAAGTCTATCTTTAGTATCTTCTTGATAACCACTTCTTACATTAAAAAAAAATAAATAAAAGGAAAGTCTGGGTTTTCTTATGTGGCTCCAGAATCCCTAAATATAACATTTAGGAACAATTTATCAAACGCCACATTAAGCTTTCAGCTGCTACTCCAACTTTTCAAAGCAGAGTATTCCTGCCTGTTCCCTTTGTTATTTATATCGAGTTACAATGGAAAATGTAGGTGTTTCTATACTGAGACTCCAGTCACCTTAAGTGCCTTCCTTCCTGCTAGTGTTGGCTGTAGCTTCATGGAGCTAGGCTAGCAAGACGTGCAATGATAGAATTCTAGAAGGTTTCTGTGAAGAAAATAAACACAGGTCACCAGTCTAGGATTCAAAAGATTAGTCTGAGACAAGAAGTCACACACCATACCCAGTAATATGCTTCTTTTATTTTTGTACCTTTATCTTAAAAATATATTTAAACAAGAAACAAAGATAATATTGAATTTTCCCATAAACTTTGCTTTCTTATTTACAGTGTTACATTGTAAATAACATTCCATTATACACAAATTAAAACTGTGTGTTACTGAACACTCTCTTTACATATTCTCTCATAATATACTACACACGGCGCGAAGCTATGCGATACTTAAGCTTCAAATAGCTCAGGAAAGAAGCACAAACTTTATCAATAAGACCATTACTTTAAAAGGTTCTGACTTTAATTCTCTGCTAGAATGGTTTCACTGAAACCACTCTGTGTTCAAGAAAATTGCCCTGTGTGAGGGGTGAGAACAACCATTTAAGTTACCACACCATCCACTTAAACTGACACCAGATTATTGATTCCTGTGATTAAATGGGCTACAATCAAAGTCAAGTCATTTTAACAAGCAGATTCACTCTTCAGTTCAGACACATTGTATCAACCATAGTTGGTACCTCTTTATGAAATAAAAGTTTTCTACAACTTTAGGTTTACTTGTAAACAGTTAAAGCACACATTTTGTAAAGAGTTAATCATTCTCGTTCATAGGTTACACTTGAGGAGATCTTATCCCATCAGGGAGAAGCAAGCACACACACTGCACACGGACACACACTCACACATGCTCCGCTCATCCGCCTAAGACTCGAGTGTCAACCAGCACTAAGTATAGCAGCACTTAAGTGTCCCAAGCAGTGCCCGAGGTTGCAATAAGAATTACAAAACAAGGAAGATAAAACATCCAACTTCAACTGAACAGCCAAAGCTCAGGTTCTGAAATGCCTCGCAGACACTTCGTAGTCAGCCTGGAGTCAGTTCACAGGGCTCTCCAGGCGGCAAACCCCACCTTCGATTGCAACAGACTGTCCTGCCACAGCACCAGGAGGGAGTCTGGAAATGTGAGTCTGCAAAGAGAGAGAAAGAGAGCATTAGAGGTGACAGCAGTGTCCCTAACATGAAGCCAACTCAGAACACTATTTCTTTGCCATTCTTCTGAGTGTCCCCCTCAGCTATAATGGTGGCAACTTTTAGGAGTGTCATGCCCTGTTTCTTTAAATTGCTCAGGGATGTTTCCTAGGCATCTGCTACATACAAACACAGAACCAGTTCATAGGGATGCAGAGGTGACAGAGACACCAACAGCACAGAGCAGTGCTACTGCTCTCTAACTCCTATCACCATCTACCTGTCATCAGCACACACAGGTGGCCACAAGAGCTAGGCATAGAGCAGAAACACAACTGCGGTAGGTGTCTAAACATTTTAAAGACAGAAATGATCGAATAACCCCAATTTCTGATCCATAAACCCCACTTCACAAACTGAAAGTAGATATCTCTACACCAATGAGTGCAAATTAATGTTCTATCTTCAGAGTAGCACTGCCCACAACAGCCACTAGATGTAAACAGGCCAAATGCCTATCACTGTATGAACAGTGTGTGGAATATGCACATGATAGGATATCACCCATCCTTTAAAAGGCAGGGACATGAAGAACATGAATAAATCGTGACAACATTAACTTAAGGAAAATGAGCCAGATGTCAAAGAGCTAAGATAGTAGGTTCTGCTTACATTGTGGTACCCATAATCATATACATAAATATTATAAGTTAGAATAGAGGTGTCAGAGGCTGAGAGAAGGGAATGGGGTGGGGGTGGAATAATGTGTAACAGGTATAGCCTTCAAGTTTGGGAAGATGAAAAAGTTGAGATGGGTCTAGCAACAAGTTCCTAACAATGTGGATTAACTCAGAACCAGTTAAAACTTATTTACATGGTAAATTCTATGTTTTGTATTCTATGTATGTATTAACAATATTTACACACATACAGAGACAGACAGACAGACAGGGAGAGGGAGAAGGTGAGGGATAGGGAGAACAGGAGAGTGCAAAAATGAGTTTTCTACTTGGCCAGAGTAACTGTAAAACTGGCTAGTTTTATATCAGTCTAACATAGGCTAGAGTCATCTGAAAGGATCGAACCTCAGCTGAGACAATGCTTCTATAAGATCGGCTGAAAGGCATTTTTTAAATTAGTTATTCCTGTAGCCACCAACAGACTGGGAAAGATCTTTACCAATCCTACAACTGATAGAGGGCTCATATCCAAAATATACAAAGAACTCACAAAGTTATACGGCAAGGAGACAAATAACCCTATTAAAAAATGGGGTTTACCAGATGCCCTTCAACAGAGGAATGGATACAGAAAATGTGGTACATCTACACAATGGAATATTACTCAGCTATCAAAAACAATGACTTTATGAAACTCATAGGCAAATGGATGGAACAGGAAAATATCCCCCTGAGTGAGGTAACACAATCACAGAAAAACACACATGGTATGCACTCACTGATAAGTGGCTATTAGCCCAAATGCTCGAATTACTCTAGATGCACAGAACACGTGAAACTCAAGAAGGATGACCAAAATCCTTCTTTAAAAGGGGAACAAGAATACCCTTGGGAGGGAATAGGGAGGCAAAGTTTAGAACAGAGGCTGAAGGAATGCCCATTCAGAGTCTGCCCCACATGTGGCCCATACATATACAGCCACCAAACTAGGTAAGATGGATGAAGCAAAGAAGTGCAGGCTGACGGGACCCAGATGTAGATCTCTCCTGAGAGACACAGCCAGAATACAGCAAACACATAGGCAAATGCCAGGAGCAAACCACTGAACTGAGAATGGGACCCTCACTGAAGGAATCAGAGAAAGGACTGAAAGAGCTTGAAGGGGCTTGAGACCCCATATGAACAACAATGCCAAGCAACCAGAGCTTTCAGGGACTAAGCCACTACCCAAAGACTATACATGGACTGACCCTGGACTCTGACCTCATAGGTAGAAATGAATAGCCTAGTAAGGGCACCAGTGGAAGGGGAAGCCCTTAGTCCTGCCAAGACTGAACCCCCAGTGAACGTGATTGTTGGGGGGAGGGCGGTAATGGGGGGAGGATGGGGAGGGGAACACCCATCTAGAAGGGGAGGGGGAGGGGCTAGGAGGATGTTGGCCTGGAAACCAGGAAAGGTAATAAAAATTGAAATGTAAATAAGAAATACCCAATTTAATAAAGATGGAGAAAAAAAAATGAACAATAAAAAAAATTAGTGATTGCTGTAGCCAGGACTAGCCCATAGTGGGTAGTGCCATTACTGGGTTAATATTCCTGGTTTCTATAAGAAAGCAGGCTGAACAAAGCATGATGAGTAAGAAGTAAGCAGAACCTCTCTATTGGGCTCCCCATTAGCTCCTGCTTCCAGGTTCCTGCCCTGACTTCATTTGATCATAAACTGATATGGAAGTATAAGTCAAATAAACCTTTACCCACAAAAACTTGCTTTTGGTCATGGAGTTTTACTAGAGTAACTCTAACTAAGACAAGGACAAATAGGGTATTAATTTATGATGCAGATCTCTATAGGAGAAATAGCTTTAGTATCTCCTTATAAACAGATTGGAATGTTTTGAGGTTAGTTTAAATAGAGGGGCTTATAGGAAAATCAGTCTTCAGACTTCCAAGAGAATCATACAAAAGTCACTGAGACATCGGGCTTCAGAGGCTAAAGAGAATAAATAAATTGATGGCACTAAAAACCAATACAGCCAAACGGCCTACAAATTGAACTGAGGATGTTAAGTCTTTAACAGATTTCCTGTTGACCAAGACAAAGATTCTGAACCGGAAGGAGCAAAGTACTGCACCTTGGGACTTGATCTATCTCTGTGGGTTCAAAAAGTATACATGGCCAGTTCAGGACCCCTGTAATACGACCACCCTCCCGGAAGTTTACATTAGCAGAACACGTAAACAAGCAGAGTTAAACCACGAACTATCAAGGGAGGTTAGGAAGGTTAAAGGGAGCGGGGAGAGAAAGCTCTGAAGATGGTCAATGTGTAACAAAAAGCTACAAGTACACAGATTTGTATAGATTGAGCTACTTGTACACGATAGACATACTCAACTAGATAAAGTAGTTAAACTAGAGAAACTATTTAAAAAGTGAATTTTTCACAGCTCTCCCTTGCCTAAATCACCACTTAGTCTAGGCAGACTCTGCGATTACAAGAATTATTGGAAATGATGTGGCACTGACTGCACAGCTGCAGCGCTCTTTGCAGATGCTCCAGACCAGATAACCCTGCTGTCTGTGAGCACCACGTGGAACACAGTTAGCAGTGGAGAAACCCACAAGCTAGCATTTCCAATCACAATGTAGATGCACACCCCATTCACTAAATAAATGCACAAAATATAAAAATCTACACAGGCATCATAAGGCTGTGTGAAGATTCAGGATGCTTTGGGTTCCTGGCTGTAACTTTTTTTCTTCTGGGTAAACCAGACTCCTTAGCAGTGAGATATGGCTATGTGATGTTTGAAAGGCATCATCCCCAGACTTGGCGAAGATCTTCTTGTGCCCTAGTCTTTATCAGCTTTGGAATGTCTTGATATTTGTAAGACAGGGACCTGGGACTTCTGTATCAGTACTTGGAGGGGAGCATTTTGGCAATCAGGAACATCAATGTCTCATCTTCTATGAATGATAAATACGTTTCTATCATGTTTAAGTAATTATGCCCTTGGAAGTTTGTTTTTTCTAGCAGCTTCTGTTATCTTAACTGTACAAGCCAGGACTCTGCACCTACTATAGAACTCTGTTGCTTACTTAACTTTTTTAGGCTTCCACACCGGAGAGTATGAGAGCAACATTTATCATAAGGTTGATAAGGACTATCTATATGAGACAGTAAATACAAAGAAAACATGTCTCCGTAAATGTTAAATATTACTGTTTTAACAAACATACAGCATAGCACAAAATATGTAGCATAATTTAAAGACTATCATGCTACCAAGAGTTGGAAAATCGTATTTGAAAAGTGTGTGCTCCAAACAATCAACTCCAACTCCTCAAACTTAAGATGCCACAGAAAGTGGGTGATTTCTGACAAACTATCTTCTCACAGGATGGAATACTGCTGGAAAGACCGAAGACAGTCATACTAAATGAACAGAAGTGACCAACCAATACAAGAGTACAAATCTGAGAGACAGAATTCAGGCCATAATCTACAGAGACTTCAAAATGACAAGGTTAAAGCCAGCAACGCGCCCTGGGCTTCAGTCTCCACTAGCTCTAAGCTCAGACGTCTCCTGCTCTCTGCTTCCGCTCTCCCTGCCCACTTGTCTTCTTGCTGCCCCTCAACCACACAGCATATGCCTGCATCAGGACTGTATGTTTTTCTCATTGCTAAGTTTTTCCTTCTACCATTGGTGTATACCTCTTGCTCATCTTTGCCAGATCTTTGCTCAAAAGCTACCTTCTCTAGAAAGTTCATCCAGGCCACCCATACTGTGTGCTGCTTCAGTAGAGCATAAGCCTTACCAGCATCAAGCCACTCTGCAACGGCCTGCTCAGGAGCACCTGTGTCTCCTGGAAACTAGGCTAAGAGGACAGGGGGCTGTGTCAGCCTCAAGGACAGCCTGCACATAACAGGATGGCTCTGTTATATAAATGAGATAATTAGGATACTGGCTTTACAGACTCTCAATAAAAATGAAAGTCTATAGATTTCCCAAGATTGATAGAAAATACAGAAATGGTATCATCTGACTTCATCCATTCCTTTAATTTTTAGTTGTCTTCTCTTGGACCAAGATGTTCCAGACAGAACTGGAGGCATTGGCAACAAAAAGTCACTGTCAAGTTTTTACTGAGAGTCTGCAACTTAGGTATCATAATTATTTCATTTATACAACATCCTCAAAATAAAGCACTCTTATTACTGTAACCAAAACCACTAAAATATAAAAATTAGGAAGTTTTAAATATAAAGTCTGCAATTATCATTCAGGCAATCTTGCCTTCCATGCCGTCCCCTCACCTTTTGTTAAAGCATTCTTTATTCACTTAACATATTGTACTGAACTCCTATTAGGTGCACACTATCCTTCAGGTGCCAATGAGAAAACACTGTACCTCTTGGATTGTTACTTTTACTATATACAGAGAATTTGACAGCAGGAGAAATCTGAAAAACACCAAGACAAACTAGTTTGTATGCGTTTTTCTTCTGGAATGCAGGAGTCTAGCTCGATATGATGTGGGCAGTTGACATGCCCACTTTTTTATTACCACGTCCTTCTGAAGATAAAGATATTTCCTTTCTCTACCACTCTGTCCTGTCTCACTAAATCTGCTTTATTTTTAAATTGTCGAGTCCTAAGACTTCTATTTTTTTCATATAATGATAGTCCCACATGAACTCTCAAAATATAACCTGGAACAATATGTATGTTTATAGAATAACAGCTCATTTAAATACAAGTTAAGCTGCTCTTCTGGTTTTCCACTCTGCTACTTGGGCAACATAAATTTGGTTCATTGAGACTGTACTACAGGCTAAACACACTTCACATTCTTAATGTAGATGCACTTAACCCTCAAGAGACTGGAGGTCCCAGGGAGGGGGAGGGTCTCATGGGGTGGGGGTTGGGAGGGGGCAACATCCTCTTGGAGATGGGGGGGAGGAGGTATGGGATGTGGAACAGTCAGACGGTGGACCTGGAGGGGGTTTAAAATCTGGATTGTAAAGAAAGATTAAGGAAGGAATAATTAATAAATAAATAAATAAATAAATAAATAGAAAATAAAAGGATATCTCAAATTAATACAAACTAAGTTTGGATAATTTTGAATAAATATTTTATGTGAGTTAAAAACAAAACTCTGCTGAGGTGAGCCACAGCACACATTGAGAGGTCAGAGGGCGACTTCCTTACTCATCCTGCTCTTCCACCCTGAGCTCCAGGGATTGAATTCAGGGTGGCGACATTGTGTGACAAGTGCCTTACCTGTTATTCATGTCTCCAGGCCCAACATAGTCAATACATACTTGACCCAGTAAAAGTCAATCTCTGTATTGTTTTGATGGCATAAAAATGACAGACATTTAAAAAGCATCCACAGAGAGAAAGCCTTGGGGAAGGTGTCTGGTTAGCTTTTGTTAGCATGCCTTTAGTGTGGGCCTACCCCCCCCCCACACACACATCTCTTAATGAGTTGAAACAAGAGACACTACCACTCCCATTGGCCATCTCTTTCAAGAGTCCTCTTTCAAGGAGACATGACTTGTGAATAAGTATATTCTGAGCATTCTTTGTGTGTGGCATTAAACCTCGGAATGCAGTTAACTAAAAATAGTTTAGACATCAGACCTCATCATGAAAGCAGATGTACTCTACTAGCTGACAGCTGCACATTGACCTTCTTAATGCAGTTTAAAATGGTGTGTAGATCTTATAGAATAAGAACCCATGATTGGCAGGTTGACTCATAACCTGTGTGATGACAGATACTAAACAATGTAAAATAAGGACTGAGTGATGATCCTACAGCTCTTAGATACTTTTTATTCTTATTTTGTCTGCATGTATGCTGTGTACCATGTGCATGCCTGATGCCCATGGATGCCAGAAGAGGGCATTGGATCCCCTAGCACTGGTGTCTTAGATGGCTGTGAGCTGCTATGTGTGTGACAGGAATTGAAGTCAGGTCCTCAGGAAGAACAACCAGTGTTCTTAACCACCGAGCAATTTCTCTAGCCCCAGGACCTAGGATTTTAACACCCTATAATACTAACTTCACTTAGATTTTATTTATCCTATTAATGGATTAAAAAATTAGATCATTTTCTTAAAAGTAAAAAAAAATAAAAATAGGCCTCAGTGATATGAAGATATTCCTTAACTCAACCTAACAAGTAAGAAATGCCAATGAAATGAGGACTGATTGTCATGTTTGCCATTTTGCTGCATGTTCCCCCTACCTCAGTTTCCACATGCAATCTATCCACAGCATAAAAGATGCAGAGGCAAATGTCGGCAGAACATGGAGACAGAATTGTGGCAAATGTCATTGTTAGCACTGACACAAGGCTACAGAGAGGAGAAAATGTTCTATTGTTCTTACTATAAAATCCTGTCCACACTGGGGGCTAGAGAGATGGCTCAGAGGTTAAGAGCACTGACTGCTCTTCCAGAGGTCCTGAGTTCAATTCCCAGCAACCACATGGTGGTCACAACCATCTGTAATGGGATCCAATGCCCTCTTCTGGTGTGTCTGAAGACAGTGACAGTGTACTTATATATAATAAAGAAATAATTCTTAAAAAAAATATCCTGCCCACAGAATCTTATAATAACATGAAAATGCTTGATGACAACTGCATGCAGTCCCAGCCCCTCTGGTTTCATCTTTGACCATGCGGACACCACACTGTAAACAGAGGCTGACACCACACTGTAAACAGAGGCTGACACCACACTGTAAACAGAGGCTGACACCACACTGCAAACAGAGGCTGACACCACACTGCAAACAGAGGCTGACACCACACTGCAAACAGAGGCTGACACCACACTGTAAACAGAGGCTGACACCACACTGTAAACAGAGGCTGACACCAAACTGCAAACAGAGGCTGACACCACACTGTAAACAGAGGCTGACACCACACTGTAAACAGAGGCTGACACCACACTGCAAACAGAGGCTGACACCACACTGTAAACAGAGGCGGACACCACACTGTAAACAGAGGCGGACACCACACTGTAAACAGAGGCTGACACCACACTGTAAACAGAGGCGGACACCACACTGCAAACAGAGGCTGACACCACACTGTAAACAGAGGCAGACACCACACTGCAAACAGAGGCTGACAGCACACTGCAAACAGAGGCTGACACCACACTGCAAACAGAGGCTGACACCACACTGTAAACAGAGGCTGACACCACACTGCAAACAGAGGCTGACACCACACTGCAAACAGAGGCTGACACCACACTGCAAACAGAGGCTGACACCACACTGCAAACAGAGGCTGACACCACACTGCAAACAGAGGCTGACACCACACTGCAAACAGAGGCTGACACCACACTGCAAACAGAGGCTGACACCACACTGCAAACAGAGGCGGGCACCACACTGTAAACAGAGGCGGGCACCACACTGCAAACAGAGGCGGACACCACACTGTAAACAGAGGCGGACACCACACTGCAAACAGAGGCTGACACCACACTGCAAACAGAGGCTGACACCACACTGCAAACAGAGGCTGACACCACACTGTAAACAGAGGCTGACACCACACTGTAAACAGAGGCTGACACCACACTGCAAACAGAGGCTGACACCACACTGCAAACAGAGGCTGACACCACACTGTAAACAGAGGCTGACACCACACTGCAAACAGAGGCTGACACCACACTGCAAACAGAGGCTGACACCACACTGCAAACAGAGGCTGACACCACACTGCAAACAGAGGCTGACACCACACTGCAAACAGAGGCGGACACCACACTGCAAACAGAGGCTGACACCACACTGCAAACAGAGGCTGACACCACACTGCAAACAGAGGCTGACACCACACAGGATACCCCTTACCCCCTGACCCTCTCACTTTCATGTGAAAGCCCAGTGAGGCAGCCCACAAAATGTGGCAGCCTCTCCAGTACACTCTTAGCCATTCACATGGAGATTGATCACGAATACTCCTTGTGTTAAAGGTGATTAAAAACTGTCTACCATTCACCAAATATTTACTCTGTACTCTTACAAGGGGCAGAGGAATGAAACACACACAGGCCTTGCTCTATGGCAATTTATCTTTATAGGATGTAGAAACCAGTCCCTTGTGAAATCTTACTAGAAATAAGAGATCTCTATAATTACATAATATTGTGGTGTCCAGGGTGCTTCTCAATCAATGAAATCTTAAAATACCACTACCGGGAGAAGGATGCATGCGACACTTTTCTCTTTTTTGCTTTTTCAAGGAAAAAAAAATAGAGAAATGAGCAAGACAGAATGGTACTGTGGTTTGCTTATGGTCAGAGAGGAAGTGGAAAAACCGAGTCATAAGTGAATGTGTCTGAACTCCAAATTTAGGCCTTTTTACTCCAGCAATGCTCTAGCCCAAAGGGTTCTAAATCTAGCTCCGTTGGAGACACCTTTCACTGCATTGGCTCACACTCAAGTTTTACAATATGCCTTGCTTAGAAAAGCTACTGCCACAAATTAACCAAGTTAGAATGATCCTGAGACTCAGAGAACTAGGGATGAGTTACTGCTCAGAGGCTGATAACCTTACTCACTAGCTCTCTGGGATGTAACATTCTTATAGGTTAAAAAAAGTTTACAACTGACTCAACAGTATTGAGGATTCTTTCTGAATCTGGCATACATTAGGATGCTCTCGTAAATGTTATTAAAAACAATTTAAAATCCCATTTATCTAAAGCTACATGTTTTGTGTCAATGGAATCTCTTTGAATCCATGTTATAGATTTTTTTTTATTAGCCCCATTAAAAACTAACTAAAATCCCAATCATTTCTAGAAGTTTGTTTTCCTTTCTCCTTGGGAAATAACATTGTAAGAGTAATCTTAAGACTGACCAGTACCTGCAGCATCAGAGTCTGGTCTACCCTGGAATGTAGACTTGCACTGCCACAGAGGAAGCTCTCTCTGCCTCAGGCAGGGCAGACAGGAGCCAGCCAGTGGGTACACCATACAGGCTATGTGGAGATGGGAACCTCATATCACATTGATGGCAAGTCTGGAGGTCTTGATCGTTTACAGTCTTTATTCTGATGACTTTGTATTACATTTACATATTCAGTGTGTCTCTCATGAGCACTCATGCAGGTATAAGCACCTGGTGGTGTAGATGTGGAGGTCAGAGGAAAAGCTGCACGAGTCAGTTCTCTCCTATCACCATATAGGACCTTGGAAATCAAACTCCAGTCATAAAGCCTGATGGGAAGTGTTGAACATCTCACTGACCCTCTGTTCTAATTTTTAAAATACCCTTTACTTTTTGTTCTCTCAAATAGTTAAAGAGGAACAAATTTTAATGAAATATTAAAATTTGAAAATCAGTATATATTCTAAATATTCTACAACTGGGCAGAAAGTTGGGCGTTAAGAGTGCTGAACGGGGAAGAGCAGAGTAGCTCTCTGCAGTCAGGGACTCAGTCAGGACCAGGACTGGACACCCTCTTCTCTTTACTGTCTTATTATGTGGCAGGGTAACACCGTTGACTGTAGTCATAGTCACTGGAGGATGTGATTATGTCCTTCCTCTACCCCTCAGTACACAATGGGGCAAACTGAAATATTCCCCCAGAGCTGAGGAGAGTAACTGCTCATCTCTTCTCCCTGAACCACAGTATCTCAGAGTCTTTGCTAGCTCTTCTCCATGTCCCCAGTATATGACCAGGAAAGGACCAGGAGCCAGGCCTCTCCCTTTCCGTTTGTACTCACTCTCCTGGTGACCTTACCCAGTTTTCTTCTCTTTTTAAAGCGTTTGAAGCTGAAATTCACAAATGCACACCTCTAGTTTAATTACCTATAATAACTAAGTGGTTAAAACCATGAGCTCTGGAGTCCAGAGCCAGTGGTCTAAATCTCGGCTGCACCATGCTGCAGCTGATACCTTAGTAAGGGACTTGTTATCTCAGACATGTCTGCTCTGTGGGTGGGAGGTACTGTGCTAATAGGAAAGCCCACCCTACAGATTACAATTAACCCCAACTCTTGCATAGATATTGGGGGCTCCTCCTGGGTTTGTAATGTGAGGTTCCGGCTCATCTTTTCCACAGTAAAGGCGGCAGCCAATATCTCTTTTCCATAATCTTTGTGGGGAGGTCTTGACATCCTGACATCCTTTAAAAGCCCCTTTTAGTGGTATGTGTTCATTGTACTTAGTGTTGGTTTCTTTCTTTCACTCATGCACTTTATACTCACTCCATTCCAGTTCCCTCTCCTTGGTCCTTCTTCCTCATCCTCCCTCCTAGTCTCCTTCCTTCCTCAGTCACAAAACTGTATTTTTAAATGAATACTAGACTTAAAATGTATTGTAGATCATTCCCCTATTATCAATCACCCCATCCACCAGTCAGCTCCAGAACGACAATAGAGTCTACTGGAACCTACCGCTGCTTGCCTATCAGACAACACGTCCCACACTCTGACTGGGAACAGTATTCCCAGTCCCACTCCCAACAGGGAGTGCAGCACCAGCACCACGTCGGCATGACTCAGAACTCTAGACCTTGTTATCCAAGGACAAGCTGCAGAGCCTCCCAAGGATCAGCAGAGACACTGTTCTAAGGCTAGAGCAGATTAATTCCTAGGCTTAGAAGTTGCACCCTTCTCTAGCAGAGCTGAGAGCACTGCTCATACCCTGTTCACCCACTACCACTGAGGAGCTCCAAGACTGAAAACCAAGCACCATTCAGCTAGACTACAAGCTGGCAAATTAGGAAACAAAACAAAAATTATTATGAACAACCTGACTCTAGCTACTAATGTCCCATCATTAAACAAACATGAGTAACCAAGATTATATATCTCCTGTAGAAATGAGCAGCCCATGTACTATTCCCTGAGAAACGCAACTAAGCTAATGCAGAGGGCAATGATTTTAAGATAGCGAGCGTTATAATATGTTCAAGGAACTCTAAAGAGGATATGGACAAATCTCTGAAGGAAGATTGTGCCCATACGAAGAACTCAGTAAAATAATGAAAACAACTCAAGGTATGAAAGTGGAATTAAGAAATGAAATTAAATCTCTGAAGAAGAGAAAGATGAAATAGATCAAAACAAACAAACAAACAACATCCTTGCACGCAGGAAATAAGAGCACCAGATCATAGCTGAATGAAGTAGAACGGAGAATAGGATGTCTCAAGGACAAGGTGGAGGACCATTCAGTCAAAGTGAAGATTAAATTTAAAAAATCCCAGGACAAGACATGAAAGAAATCTGAAGCATTATGTGCACACACGCACACACGTGCACACACACATAAACAAACAAAAATCCAACACCTATGAATAATAATACATAAAGAAGAAAGAAAAAAAATTAAACTTCTTTTTCATGGGAAACAAAAAAAATTCCTTTCCATGGGGAACAAAACAACAACAGGTGTGACAGGTGCCCACAGAGGAACTGATAAAACAGATGAAACTGATGTCTACAGAAGACACGAAAGGGAACACTTCGTTTGGTTTGAAAAATAATTTTAAGCAGATTATTTGAGGTTGGTTGAATAGGCAGGTAAAGGAGGAGAGGGTAGATATGAAATGAGTTGGGGATGAATATAATAAAAAGACATTGCATGATATTCTAAAAGGATTAATAAAATATTAATTGTACATTTTATGTAATAGATTTAATTTGAAGTTCAAAATCTACAACCCTGTTCACTCTTAAATGTCTGTGAAACAGGCCAGGTATAAGACGTCACCAACCAAGAGTAGTAACGGTGTTGATCTAACCAGTTGCTGGTACATACTAAGCCAGTATCATTGAAACAGCAGAAAAAGAAAAAAAATCACAACCCATACCTTATATAAAATTTAAAATGTGTACTTTTATGATTTTTCAATGTAAAATTTTGTATTCTATGTTTTCTTAAAGGAAGTAAAAATCTGATTTGGTTATAATCTAGCTTTCAATGTAACATCTAGATCAGTGGTTCTCAACCTTCCTAATGCTATAACCATTTAATATAGTTCCCTCATGCTGTGGTGATCCCTTACCATAAAATAGTTTTCATTGCTATTTCATAATGTAATTTTGCTGTTATGAATTCTAATGTAAACATCTGTGTTTTCTGATGGCCTTAGGTGACTCCTGTGAGAGGGTTTTTCTACCACGAAAGGGGTCATGACTCATAGGTTGACTATTCTAGCTGTTATCAGGAAGAACAAACTTCTTTCAAGTTAGAAAGTTAACAAAAATAAGAATGGCATGGCCAAGATTATAGCTTTTATGTCATGAAAACAAAAAACCAAAACACTATTGTCTATTGTTTCATAAGCAAAAGAAAGGAGAGATCATTACATTCTCTTAGGTTTGTCTCCAATAGGCACAGGCAACAGGGTGACTTATAGTAGCATAGGAGGTTTTCTATAAGATGACAGATGACTCAAAATGAGCTTCATCACTGGAAAGCATGGGTGAGGACTTGTAAGATCTGCATTCTAGAATCGACCTGACACTTACAGATGGCTTGCCACAGGCGTCTCCTCACCCAGCTATTGTTTACTGTTTTTACAAAGCCTGACCTGAATGCTTAGGAATCGTAAGTTCAAGACCCTCCTGCGCCTCTTACGTTTCTGTTTTATTTACTTCCTGAATATTTTTTTTTTAATTTTATTTTTCTTGGATATTTTACGTATTTACATGTCAAATGTTATCCCTTTCCATCCTCTCCCATTCTCACTCCCCTTGTTTCTATGAGGATGCTCCCACTCCCACCCACCCACTCCTTCCTTAACGCCCTGGCAGTCCCCTACATTGGGGAAACGAGCCTTCACAGGACCAAGGGCGTTTCCTCCTATTGATGCTGAACAATGCCATCCTCTGCTACACATGCGGCTGGAGCCATGGGTCCTCCATGTGTACTCATTGGTTGGTGGTTTAGTCCCTGGGAGCACTGGTAGGGTCTGGTTGGTTGATATTGTTGTTCTTCCTATAGTGTTGCATTTTTTTTTCTCTAACTCCTCCATTGGGGTCCCCTTGTTCAGTTCAACTGGTTAGCTGCAAGCATCCTCATCTGAATCAGTAAGGCTCTGGCAGAGACTCTTAGAGGATATCCCTATCTGGCTCCTATCAGCAAGTGCTTCTTCTTCTTCTTCTTCTTTTTTTTTTTTTTCCAGCAAGAGCTTCTTGGCATCAGCAATAGTGACTGGTTTTGGTGGCTGCATATGGAATGGATCCCCAGGTAGGGCAGTCCCTCCTCCCTCCAGCAATGACATTTTCAGGTCAGAGGAAACAGTTATAGAATATTCCCTCATTTGGATAAAAGATTTATCATTCTTAAATACACTTGTCTCATTTTCCTGTTGTGGTTAATGCGTCCTATAGAAAAGTAGCAGATATTTGTACTAGAAGGTAAAAAAGTTTTCAGTTGTGACTCTAAATATACAACTATGTAAAGGTAGACATGTGAAGGTTTTCATTCTTTTTCATGTTATTATAACCAAAATGTTGGTTTATGGAAGTTCAAGTAATAGTCATGTATCTTTCACAGATATAATATACACCTAAATTAAAATGGGTTTTACATGAAAAAGTGTTTCATACTTCTAAGACTTGCCCTTCTACCTTTGTGATCATTCTCCTTAAAGTTTTGGAGAAATTTCAGATGAATCATTTGGAGAAAACCAATGGTGTAAGACTAATTTAGGCAAAAATAAAATTACTAACTATATTTAGAAATTAGCTTGAAGTAGAGCCAAGTTATTCTTGTACTTTTTTTTTGTACAATTTTTTTTGCAATTTTTTTTATTTGTCTAAAGTACTTTCTAAATAGGGCAAATAGGATCTGGAAGCCTGAAGACTATGTGAAAAAAAAAAAAAGATGACATTTTCCTGTATTTAAAAATTTGAGCCAACTTAAAAGATACAAGCTAAATCACGCAATAGACCTTCCCTCGTGATCTATAAGCATGCTTGACAAACTTAGTTCTTTGGGGTACTTTCTAGTGTGCACCTTTGGGTTGCATGTAGCCTACCATCCTGAAATATCTTCAGTTTGTTGGGTATTATCAATACTGTATCACCAATGTAAGTTTAAGTCAGGCCTGCCATAAGTCACACTTATAATTAGGTTGCTATTGGTAATTCTACTGTGGTACAATAAATAAACATAACAAGAACTCATTAGTTCAACAAACCAATTTGCTGACAAATGACTCCAGCCACTTTTATGAGACCAAAGCCTCTTTTCAGAAACATTCACTTAGCATAGCTCATAGATGGTTCTCTAGCCAATACTAGGCAGAGAGTCTAGGAAGACTGTTGTAGTCACCAAGAGAAAATCAATCACAGTCAGTAAGAAATGTTCCCCCTCCATTTCTTCAACATTATTTAATTAGGTGACCCTATAGAAACACCACAGGCAGATCATTTTTTCTTACTACATCTATGTAGTACGCATGCTGTGATATGCACTTGAATGTCAGAAGACAACTTGCACAGTGTTTTTCTTCTTTCATCATGTGGTTTCCAAGGAATTGAACTCGTCATCAGGCTTGGTAACAAGTACTTTTACTGCCTGGCCTTTAGAATCACTCATTAGAAACAACAACAAAAGCAACAACAACTACAACAACCATAACAATGGCACTGGCAATTGGTCTTATGGTCTTACAGTTGCCCAAAACACCTAGTCATATAGCTTTTGGGGAGGATTCTCTCATCAGTACACTGGTCTGAGCTAGGAGATTGAGTACAGCATTATCCATCCCTGTGGTCACAAACATTGTTTTCTTTCCTTGGTTCTGAAATCCATGAATTTTCATGTCAGTTCATTTAGATATATAGCTAGTAACATTTTAAAGGACAATCTACTGTCTCCACCAGGGCTAAAATTCAAGAAGTATAACTAACTAATGATCATCAAGGCAAATGAAACCTCTGTAAACAGTTACAATGCAAAAGAGACCTCGGGGCTGCAAAATGTGATCCTTCTAAATGATTCTCCACAACCTCTCCTGCCTTTACTACTGCCCACTACAATCCATCATAAGTAATGTCACAGCTATTGCATGTCTTACCTACTTCTCAGAATGCTATCAAAGCACAAGTATCCCCTTTAAAATAAGGAATTTTGAAGCAAGGCACGGTCAAGTGTAATGTCATTGATATTGGTGAATTGTCATGTGCTATTTAAGACCACTAAAAAGCTGGTTCTGAAAGCAGCCTCCTATCTCAGATCCAAGGTTGTTTATGCTATGTCCTCTAAAGCCCTGTCCTGAGCCAGGCTCGTCTCTTGCCTCTGTAACAGGGAAAGGGAAAACAAATGTTTATAATATTGCCACCCCCAACAACTAGAAGGCAAACTGCTCAAACAGTGATGACTGCTGTGCATCCCATGATGCACAAATGCACATTCCAGGAAAGGCAGAAGCTCATGACAGGTCTGCTCTGCCCTGTCCATCTAATATTACATTATTTCAGGACTTTGTTGGTTTCTGCTGAATATCTTCGAGTGCCCAATTGCATGAGCCTGTTTACCCTATTTGATCTTTTATTTTGGAAGACTTGCAAGAGGAGATACTGTTTTCCACTAGGAATGCAATTAAAGAAATACAGCTGACCAGTCTACTAGTGCTAAATGTTTGTAAGCATCCAGGCTTGATAATGTTATCTGTTGGCTTTTTTTCTTTTTTTTTGCTTTATCAATGGGGCTAGTTCAGCCATCCCTGCTGAGTATTTTGAGTGTCTGTTTGATGTTTTGCTGTTTCCTGTTTCTATCAGCTATTAAGTATTTATTCATTTTGCTCACACCTTCAAAACCAAAAACATAGCTCTCAGAGTATTCTTTAGAATATACAAAACAATGCACACACCTACTAAAGAGACTAAGGCAGAAGAATAATGAGATCTAGGTCAGTCAGTCTGGGCTATCTAGTGAAGCTTCAGATGAACAGACAGGCAGACAGACAGGCAGGCAGGCAGACAGACACTGGGGATCACAATAATAACCTCTCCTAGATTATGAACAGGAATCATATAGAAACCCAATTCTAACTCTATAATGTCAATCTAAATATAGTATTCCTATTTATTCAGATTTTTAAAGCATGGGGTATAATTTACATGGCATAAAATGCATAGATACTAAGTAAAGGGTTGAATGATTTCTAATAGCTTGTGTACCCATAAAACCAAAACATAAATAAAAAACTTTATGCATGGAACATTACTATCACCCTCAAATTCCCTCTGGCCCCACTTTTTAATGTTTTAGATTTCTATCCCTGTTTTAATTTTGCCAGTATTTCATATAAATGGAAAAAGTCACCAAGTACCCTTTTTTTATCTAGCTTGGTTATACAACATTGTGCCCCCCCCCCAAATTCTCCCGTCTTTTAAGACATAGAGGAGAATTTATTTAGCTTTCTGAGGACTTATCCTTGGCAAAAGAAAGATTTACTCATGTTTTGTAAACTTTATTTAGGACAATTTTATGAGGCCAGAGAAAATCAATGGCATCCAAGATTTACGAGGCTGGGTACAGGGCTTTGGAGTAGAGTGCTTGCCTAGCAAGTCTAGGACTCTGTGTCCCTGCCCCTTTTTCCACAGGGAGGAAAAAGATTTATGTATGTAATCACTATCAATGGTATAAAATAAATAAAAAAGAACAAAAAAACCCCAAAGTAACCCCAAACATAATAAACTGTCATTTTAAACTCAGTTCCCTAGTCTATATTCTTTGTGACCTTTAAATAGAAAATCTGAATGTAAGTTCCCTTGTCTCAATATCAAAGTCTTTACTGTATTTTTACTCTTAACAGCAGGAAATACTCATTACACCATTTATATACTAAATAACCTTATAAATGTTTTTTAAAAGGTTAGAGAATTAAGAATAGATGAGATTATTATTTCATGGATTCTCATGCAATTCAGAAAAATCATTTCCATAAATCACAACCTCTTCCTGGGAAATTCTTTCCATTCCTAAACAGGCTGAAGAAAACCATGAAAATAGGGAAAATCTATGATATTTTACTAGAAAAATGTATGTTTTTAGTGGTTTAATAATGAGCAAACAATGCCATCTCCAGAAAACACATTATTGAGTAAAAAGCACAGTGCAAGGCACTGTTATGAGTCCAGGAGGTCCCAGAGCTCTCCAGACAGCACAGGGAACTGCCACTGTACAGCTGTACACCACAACTATGGGAAAAGACTGCTGAAGACACCACACACACTGGTTGTAGAACACAGAGAAGTCAGTATCAAACTCACTGAAAACTTCTTCCGCACAGCCCAGCTTTCATTAATGCCCAAAGGTGCTGTGCAGACTGAAGAGGAGGAAGAGACAGCAATGGCCTTACTCAAACAACTGAGCCCTGGATGCTGCAATATCAGACCACCAGGCAAGAAGTGCCTACCTGTGTAACAGTGGCTCTATTGTTATGGGGTAATGCTTTCTGATCAGATGTGAGGCCAGATACACAGAGAGAATTCCATGCTTGTTGCCATTAGTCAGAGAGCAGAGAAACCAGTATTAAACAGGAAACTGCATCACTGGGCAGCTTTCATGGAGGCAGAAGGTGCAGTGCAGGAAACCAGGAGAAGAAAGTAGGAAATAGTCTCATCCAGCACACTTAGGAGCTGTGACAGCAAGTGGCCTGGTGTGATGTCCATGTTGTTGAAACAGTAGCAGGAATGTCACGGGAGTAACCAACCACTCTCTGATTGGATTTAAGTCCCAATCCACAGAAAGGGATTCCTGACTGGTACCATTAACTGGACAAAGGAACTGAGTCTTGGTGTCCCTAATACTTATTCTTATACCCAAAGTGTATCTCTCAGCCCGTATCAGAGAAACTCCTTTCTGCAGTAGACTGTGATGAGTACAGAGATTTATAACTGGTCCACGTGCAGAGAATAAGGGACTGAAGAGTGCTCAGCCCTAAAGTGGACATTTTCACCTTAGTTTGTGATAACTGGACACCAGGGGTATGGAGCTTCGAGACCAAATTTTAAACTATTTTATTACTCTCTTACTTCAAAAAGATTAAACAACAACAAATATACTAGAATTCTGGTTCCAAATGTTTTAAATCTAAAGATACATTTGGAAAGAATGGTTAACATACAGCATTTTCGATTCAAGAACACAATATATTTCTCATTGAGACTCATCTGAGGCAGGTTTTAGAGTTTTAAGAGGATAGTTCTAGAATATTTTTTATTCATTCCAGATCATGTGAAAATACAAGTTTAAAAAATTCTTTCCCGGGGTTGGGGATTTAGCTCAGTGGTAGAGCGATTGCCTAGCAAGCGCAAGGCCCTGGGTTCGGTCTCCAGCTCCGAAAAAAAGAAAAAAAAAATCTTTCCCAACTTCTATCTCTGATTACTTTTTCCTGCTTCACTGTATTGATTGGGATTTCAGGAAAATTCCACACATAAGTAAGGAAAGTCGTGAAAGTGGACCTCTGTTTTGTGTGTTCACAGCATTAAAAAGCGCTCCTGGTGGTTAGCTACAGGGTTGCTTTAAGCATCTAAGGAAATTCTTCCAATATCTGGTATTTTGGTGGGGTTTATAATAAGTGGAAGATGAATGGATTGTGTGGTATCAGAATAAACATATATGTCTTCTCCTTTATTTTGGTAATACAGTAATTACACTGGTTGATATTTTTACAGCTTTATGGAAAAACACATACACCATAAACCTACCATTCTAAAAAAATTTTCAATCCAGTGGTTTGCACTGTGTTTGTAAAGCTGGACAACTTTATAATTCCAGAACATTTTCATGTCCTTAAAAATAAACTCCACATCCCCAATCCCTCTGATTAACCCACACAACCACCACCCTCTTATGTTTGTTTCTATGGGTTTTCCCATTCTAGACATTTATTGCGAATGGAAACATGCAATGTCTGGTCTTTCTCACCTGGCTTCTTATACTTAGAGTGATTGGTGCTACGCTCCTACAGAACTTCATTCTTTTTGTTGTTGTAAAAAGACTCCTTGCATGAACACAACATATTTGCTTATCCATGCATCAGCTGAGGGGCATTAAATTGTTCCTACTTTATAACTATGAATAATAATACCTAGGAGGGGAACCTGCCGCGTAACGCGGTGATTCTGTTAAACTTTCTGAGAAACTGTCACTGTTCTTCTATGAGGGACGATCATTCCCACACTCCTACCAGCAGTACAGGAGTGCTCTACTTCCCTCCAAACGTTTGTCATGCTTCTTTTCTATAGACATCCTGCTGGATAAGAAGTGGATGGGAGTCAAGCTGTGACCGTTTGTCATTCCCTAATGAGTACACAGTAAGCATATCCCCATAGGCTTGGTTGCTGGTTGCATAGCTTCACTAGAGAACTGTTTATTTGCACCTTCTTGAATTACAGAATTTAATATTTTATTCTAAACCAAGTTCAGTGGCAATGTTAGTAAACACGGTTTCCTATTCTGTGGGCTGTTTTTCACTTTTTTGACAACACCTTTGCAGTAAAGGTCTTTTATATTGATAGTAATATATTCTTTCTTTTATTATGTACATGTTAGGGGTCATATTCAAGAAATCATTGCCTAATCTAAGGTAAATAATGATATAAGCAACATCTGTCAAACCTGAACACAGTTTGACTCACAGGGCAGAGGATATTACAAGTAAATAATTCCTAAGTAGCTGAAAGTTTAAAGTAATTCCAGCAGATATTCTAATGAGAGACATGTGACTAATGACAAGTCTCACCTCTGAGAGCTCCAGCCAGAAAATGAGCAAAGGCAGCAGTATGGAGGGCTGCAAGCATTCATCCAGCTGTGCTGGTTATAAACCAAGGCTAAAACTTTTGAACTGTATAACTAAAGTGGGGCTCACAAATGGTCAGACCTGGGTCATATGCAGGTGATTATTTTGAGGCATTTTACCTTAAAATAACTAAAGATTACACAGGACAGTTTAAGGATCACGAAACACTTACAAAGGTTTACCTGTTGTCAACATTTTGTTCCATATACTTAGTAATTTACTAGCCACACATTCAGTCACATAATACTTTCCTAAAAGACCAAGATTATACATACAGGCCCCATCTGCCTAGACAATTCAGTGTATGTTGTCTAAAATTATGGATAGTTTACTCTTAATCATACCATAGCTAGCAAAGTTAGAGAATTTAACAACAATGAATTCTTTTGCTAGCCATATTTTAATTTTGCAAATTGACCTAAAATGTATTACAACATTTTGCTCTTATATACAAAAGCCACTTTAAGGTGAGTTAAAACATTTCCTAAGATATCTTTGTTAGTATTCAATCTGGAACACTTCCACGCCCTTCTTGTTTATGACATTTGACAGTTGTATGTAGCACTGGTCCTTTTCACTTTCTTCTCAACATGCTCTTCAGTCTTGGTTTGTCTGTTTCCTGGTCCTCAAGTTCATGCTACACCCTTTCAGATGGAATGCTATACACGTGATACTATGTCCTTCTCAGGCTGCCACACCCAGAGGCACACACTGTCTACCTATTCCTCGATGGTGTACCTAATTCTGAACAGAGCTGTGGTGTGCCCTGTTTTCTTCATTATGCCATTGCTATTTCCACAACTAATAATAGACCTCTAGAGAGATATTAAAGCTGTAAAGTAGCCTATTCTTCAAGAATAAATTTTATAACAGTATTTATATTGTTGTTATAAAAAGTAACCTCTCTATATAAAAGAAACCTAATTCATTTAAGCTGAGAGTTATGTGCCTGAATCAGTTCCATGCCAGTTTAAATATGTTTTATTGCACTAGACTACGTGCAGAGTGTTTATGAGAAACTGCTCATTAACTGTCTAATCACTATAGAAAATAGGCAATATGATTTTTAAACCCAACTAATATTAATGCTCTAATGTTGTAGATAAAAAGAAATCTAGTTTATGTCAGAGAAGAGTGTTATAAATTAAATGATACAATGTTCTTTTCCTTATCTTTTAAAAAACATTACTTTAAAAAGAAAACAGAAACTTGTAATAAGAGCCCACCTTTATTCAAATTACCTATGACTCTGATCACAACCATTCATTAATTACTCCTTACCTTTTCCTGAGCAGTATGATGCTGAGGAGAGCTTTAATTTAAATTAAGCATAGCCTTATGTAAAACATTCAAATGTCTTTAGGTTCCATGTTCGGTAACAAGGAAAAGGAAAGTAATTTTTTAAAAATAAAACCTGTTTTTTTTTGTTCAAGATAAAAGTTTTAAGTAAAATTACAGTTTTTAAAGCTGCTTCCTGCTCCTCTCGCTACCACACCTCTGAATGAAGGAGAGGATCTTTTCATTAAGAGCCAGGTCACTATATAACAATTCTTGACAGAAGCTGGTTACCCTGGGTGAGGCCACCAGATAGGCCAAAGGCTGCCGCCCTTACTCGCTGAAATAAATATGCTGCTAAAGTCCGTTTTTTCTATTGAATCCAGAATCTCATCTATAACTTCTGCCTCACAACACAGCAAGCTCCACATTTATGACAAAAACAACAGTTCAGTGGGGTTTTGTAGATGATGTTGTTGTTGTTGTTTTGAACAATGGTGTTTTATTTGTTTTATTTTTCTGGAAAGCATTTATAGCCAACAGTTCAAATGGTAAAGAAGGAAAAGGGGGGAGAATGAAAATGATCAAAAATATAATTTACAAATGAGGCAAAAGGAGCAGCTAGACATGTTGGCTTAATCCATACTACCTCCACATTATAAGCCAGAGAATTTATAGATAATATGAAAATCACACAGATACAAACACACATACACACACAGACACTGACACACACACATAGACACACAGAGACACACACACATAGACACACAGAGACACACACATTTAGACACACACACAGACACACACACACAGACACACAGACACACACACATAGACACACACAGACACACACAGACACACACAGACACACACACAGACACACACACACAGACACACACACACAGACACACACACACACACACACACACACACATACACACCAAGCAGCACAGTGGAAGGCCAAACAGTTCTAGCGCCCACTCAGTTTCTGTACTTTCCTGACTGTGTTTCAGGTCACACAGCAGGTATCATCTACAGACCGCCAGCAGAGAAAGCCAGACTTCCACTCAGGGGACTTGGTACACCACTGGCCTCAGGGCTACACTTACCATGACCTTTTGTTCAAACATGATCATTATTGTTCAAGATCATATGCAAAGTATAAGAGAAGATTTAAATGGCTACAAGGAACTCTGTGGATTATTAGATTTGCTTCTTGTTTGGAAATTTCCAGTCATATACAAGAAGAGAACATTCTGAAAATATATGAATAACTATTTTCCACTCATTTATTAAAACCTATGGGCTCAATGTAGTAGCAACTAGTCACATTAGGCTATTAAAAAATTCTGTAAAGCTCAAAATTCAGTTCTTCAGTTCCGGTAGTCACATTTCAAATATGCAATAATTTTTAGCATGTAGCTCTGGTTCCCATATTAGGTAACACAGATATCAATGTTTCAACTACCATGAAAAAGCCTCTGTGCTGCTCCAAACATGTCTATCAGGCTTAAAGTGTGCAGTTACAATTCTCTTTGTGATAGATTATAAAGCAAAGAAATGTACAAATTCTTTTACACAACAGGTCTCCTGACACAACATATACGTTTTATCATGTGAAGGTAAGACAGCAGGGGGTGCGTGAAACTTAGTGATATTTCACAAATACCAGTCAATCTCTTGCTATGAAAACGTTCCTATATACTACATTCATAGACATTCTGAGAACCTATTAGAGAAAATACATACAGATGAATACTGCATGTGAAATGAGTAAGTTAACTGCAGTCCTGTGTTATCTAACTATGAACATTGTTTCTGAGAAATCTGTCACTAGGTTATTTTATCTGAGTGCACATCACATGTATGACGTCACTAGGAAGTGTAGTCTAATGTGACCACTGACAAATACATGGTTTGTTGTTGCCCAAAATGTCTTTATGATGTATCACTACTCATTAGTTCACTTACTGATTTTAAAACTACTCAATGTGCATAAGAGAACATGTATCAGAAGTTTCTTTACTTGTTGTTTCGAAATAGGTAAAGTAGAAACTTTTCTTTTAAAATAGGGGCTTCCCACAAAGATTTTTTGCTCAAAAATTCTCCTGCGGTGCCTCAGTAACAGGGGAGGATGAGATCATCATTTAGGGAGACTTCACAGATGACATCATCAATGACATTCAGGAAAAGTGGCCAGAGGTAGATGATGACAGCATTGAAGACCTTGGAGAAGTGAAGAAGTGATTCTAAAGTCATGTTTCTGACTATGACCTGAGAGTTGACATGGCGCCAACAGAGGAGAGGCCTTTCATATATATATATGTGTGTGTGTGTGTGTGTGTGTGTGTGTGTGTGTGTGTGTGTGTGTGTGTGTGTATCCTACAGTAAGGCTGTAGACTCCTCGTCCTTGGTGTCCTTACTGTTCTATACAAGGCTGCTTGGGTGGTTGGTTGGTTTAGGGGTTATTTTGTTTGTTTGTTTTAATTGTCAAAGTCTGAAGAGAGAGAGAGAGAGAGAGAGAGAGAGAGAGAGAGAGAGAGAGAGAGAGAGAGAGAGAGAGAGAGAGAGAGAGAGAGAGAGAGAGAGAGAGAGAGAGAGAGAGAGAGAGAGAATGAGAATGAATCATGCTTATGCATGAATCTGAATTTAGTCAAATAAAATATTTTGGTCATTTGGTACTGATTTTTTTCTCTTTTTAACTTTCTATTTTAGGGAAACACTATAGATTGTACCTCTACTTGGTGCTCTCAGTGGGACCCAGGGTCTTGTGCATACTGGGCAAGCTGCCACTTCTTTTTGTGGGAGGTGTTTCTGTTGGTGGCTTACTGGCAGAAAGCTGAGCAAACTTTTCAAAAGAATTTGTATTTCATTTTCTTACTAGACGTATGTCTCCTTGGTTGGTGAGAATCTAACGGACTCTTAGTTGGATTAGTTCCTTCATTAACAAAAATCCACTTTGTTGATGTAACAATACAGGGGGTAAGTAGGTTTGCTCAATCCATTCTGGAGATTACTTGATGAAGTGTTAAAAGCCTTAGAACTCTGTATACTGTTGACCCTGTAAACCACCTCAGCTCTATTATAAGCTAAGGACAAGTTCTGTATACAACTCATGGATGAGTGTGCCAGTCAATGTTAATGGTGATGTTGGAGCTGATAAACAATACAGAATGGTTACAGAAATGGTGCAACTCATGAGAGGATACTATATATATATCTGAAAATGCCTTTTCCAAGAATATTAGGAACCTGCGTGGTGATGTTGACTAGAGTCAGACTGCAAATTTGTTTTAGACATTCATTCTTACTGTTAGGAGTGAAAGATGCTCAGAAAGGTAGGAATTCTTATTCTGGCTATATACGGTGGAGGTGAAATTCTAACCAATTAAAAATGGCATGTATCTGTTTTCAGTCTACAGTTTGGAAAGTAGCAATTTAACTAACTTATGGAGAAACAAGTCGTTTTAATGAATGAATGGGGTGCTTAAACTTTGAAAATCAGGTGTTACCTGTGAAAGTCTTTTAAGTTGCCTTAGGTGTGGGGACATAGGTAGCTGGGCAGTAGAAGGGCTTACCTACCATGCTTGTTAAAGATTCTTTAAGAATGTAGAGTCCATGAAATCATTATGCAAAACGCCCTGCTTACCTACCAAGCTTGTAGCATCACAAACACAAGTTGTTAAAGATTACTTTAAAAATGTAGAGTCCATGAAATCATTATCATGCGAAAACATCCTTTTTGAATGAAAGGGTGCTTTTCGTTTGTTTTAAAGTCTTATAAAAAACGTGTAATAAAGATGTGAAGTTAAAAATGAAAGGGGGGGCTTCCCAACATCATAACTTTGCAGCTAATGTACTTTAATGCCAAGTAGATGTCATATTTCACAGCTGTTCCTAAAAGTTTTTTGAACAGAAACATGAGACAAATATAAAACTAAATTCACAAATCTTGACTTTTACTCTCAAGATCAACATTGTAAGTTCAAGGATACCTAGCAACTCAAGAATTGACACCTTGATGATCTGTGGCTCACAGCAAGTCATGTGGCGCACAGAGGCAAAGCCCATGACAGCAGATGACAAGAGAATATGACTGAGGTCTACAAGCATGTCAGCCATTACTGTTAGGAAGGATGCAGAGACACAGCCAGGGTATACTTTTATATTGATTCAGTTTCCTTTATCTTTTTCAACCTTCCTTATGGTTCACCCATCTTGGTTAGCTTGTCAACCTTAATCCCATTTTCTTTTACAAATCCTGAGTTTCCTCTTTTCAGGTATTCATACTGGGCAAAGGGAACAAAATGAAAGCAGAATTTCCTAATTCACTTCATGGTGTCAAGAAGAACAGTTTAAAAATCTGATTTTCTTTGGAACTGTTGACTGTGCTTTGAATGTAGCTCACTGGTTACTACGTGAGACGTGGGAAAGTCATGTGTTTCAACAGACTGGCTGGAAGCTTACACACTGGCTATAAGGCATTCAGGTTATGACCTGGTTTTTCCCACTTACCTTGGCTTTGCCATCCTGGGCTGACATATAGCCCACGCACATGCTCTCTGTACTGTGGCTCCACAGAAATTCCACTGTGTGAACAAGAGCACAAATAGGCACATTCACATTCACAGATGGACAATAAATCTTTGCCTTTTTAATAGAACAGTTAAAGATAGCTTTATTTTTAACACTCATTCCCTACTTTCCATTTGCTCCTTCATAAATGTCAAAATGATTTAGTGCTCAAAGCTGTAATGCCATTTACTGTGAAATGAAAAATGTATTTCTTTCTTGTCAGAACTTATGATTATTACATGTAAAATAAATGCTCACAGTTGAACTTAGAACATGGGATACATCTACATTCATACTACCGTATAAAGTGATTTAGTAAATGCGATATCCCACAGTATAGTTTCTTTGAACATACACACATGCACATTTGCACAAATGCCTTAAATCTCTACTTAAGATACTACAGCAAGGATGGACAAATGGATCTGGATCAACTTGCTACAGTCAGTCAAGAAGTGCTCCAAGAATGAGAGCCACTTATGAAAAGACCCAGGGGTTGGCTCGGATGACTCTCACTGGCCAAATCTGCTCTCAACAAAATGACAGTGATAAATTTTAAGAACTGAGCACAGTAAGACCCAAAGAAGCCAAACTGATGGAAACAAACTCTTCCTTTCTTGTAGCAGAGTCAACGAATAAACACAGAAGACATTGAGTGCTTGTCACTCAAGCCTGATGATATGAGTTCAAAACATGAAATTCACAGTGGGAGAATGGATTCCCCAGAGTTGTTAACTTACCTGGATATACACTCTGTGACACCTGCATGTCCCACACATCATCATCATCATCATCATCATCACCACCACCACCACCACCACCACCACCATCATCACTATCATTATTAAAAATTACACTCATAACTAGACATTGTAACATCCTCCAGAGGCTTGGGGAACAGTGTAGAAGGGGTAGAAAAATAGAAAGATAAAAAAAGCCATCTTCGAGCAGACATAGTAATTATGGTCATGATCAAAGCCTTATTCAGTCAGCATCACAGAGACTTCTTCCTGAAGCAGATGGAACATATTCAGAGACCCACTGCCGGACACTACCCAGAGACAAATACCTTGGAACACATGGTTCTGAACAAGATGTCTCCATGAAATCCCTCCCCTGAGAGGTCAGTGAGCCCTACAGAAGACAAAGTAGAAGGGACAGAGGACATCAGGAGAACACAGCCCTCTAAAACAAATGAGAATACCTCATATGAACTCAGAGACTGAAGCAGAAATCATAGGCCCTTCCTTCATATCCTCTGCATACAGACTACAGCTTTCAGTTTAGTACTTTTATGTGACTCCTGAATGTGAATCAAGTGGGTCTCTGATTCTTGTGCCTTCCCTTGGGGCTCTTTCATTTTCCTGTTGATTTGGCTTGTCCAACTTTGATATGATAGCTTTTTGCTTTATCTTGTTATACTTTATTTTGTTATGTTTGCTTGTTATATCTTAGAAGCCTGCTCTTTTCTAATGGGAGACAGAACAAGAGTGGATCTGGACAGGAGGTGGGGGGGGGGGGGGGGGAGAGAGAGAGAGAGAGAGAGAGAGAGAGCGCAAGAGAGCTGGGAGGAGTAGAGGGAGGGAAAACTATAGAGCAAACTGTATGTAATAAAAGGGAGAAAAATCAAAACAAACAAAAATTATGATCATAAACTCATACCAGCTGCGGTTGCCTGAACTGAGTCTATACAAACACTGTCAAAAAGTCAGACATGGACAGGGGAAGGTCTCAAGAAGACTAGCCCATTCTCCCTCTGTTGAAGTACTGGTTATTGATAGAGTCTAGGAGAGGGAAGTCAGTGACTTTAGTTGTCTACCCACTAGTGATCCATTTAAGTTCCAATGAATTGTTTCAAACTGATGTCACATAGTAAGCTCTGATTAAATCAAACAAAATAAAATAACACATGAATCTGGGAAAGAAACTTTTGGGGAAGATGGATGGGTGGTGGTGGTAGGGATGGTAGGGAAAAAGCAAGGATGTGGGAAAGGAATAACCAGAATACATTACATACATGCATACATGATCAGTGAAAAAACTTAATGTATCTTTTAAAAAAGATTTCTTATCAAAGATAAATATAAAAATGTAAACCTGTTGGGCAATAAACTTTATAAGCTTTAACTAAATGAAAAGCTAATTCAACAACTACGGGTCAAACAAAATTGTTAGGTGTTGACCACGCAACTTATAACATAACCACTGAAATATATCACTTAAAATGCAGAACCAAATAACAGGCTGATGCAGCAATGATCTCTACTTAGTAATTCATTAGAATGCTTTAAATTTATCAAAGCAAACTTGCCAAAATAAACTTTTCAATTAGAAGGTGAGGGACACATGACACTAAATGCCATCTTGGATTGTACTCTGGACTGGAGTTACAAGGGATGTTACATGGACACTATGGAGGCAGTGCTGACATGTCTAGAAGATGCCCTTGTTCTTCGTAAGTACACACTGATGGATAACGAGTAACGGAGTTTAAATGTCCCCTAAAATATTTGAGGAAAGTGTGATATAGAGGAAGGATCAGGTGATGGAAGATACAGAAGATAGTTCAGGAAGGCAAAGCAATAGCACACCTGAGAGACGAATCCATGGGACCTCTTGTACTAGCCTTAAAACTTTCCCATACTCATGAAATCATATCTACATAAATGTTACAAACAACAATTCGCATATAAATGACACACAAAATATCTTTTGCTGTGAAGAGATAGTAGGACTATGGAAACTTTATAATAGTTCTACTTCCCACGCTGTGTCTTACACACCGTCTTTTACTTAAAAAATAAAAGCATTTTATATTAAATAAAAAGCATTTAAAGGGTTGGAGAGATGGCTCGGTCGTGAAGAGCACTGACTACTCTTCCAAAGGTCCTGAGTTCAATTCCCAACAACGTGGCTCACAACCATCTGTAATGGAGATCCAATGCCCTCTTCTGATGTGTCTAATGACAGAAACAGTGTACTCACATACATGAAATAAGTAAATATTTTTTTAAAAAGCATTTAAAAAATAAAAGTTAAAAGAATATAAAACATTTGATGGGGTTGGGGATTTAGCTCAGTGGTAGAGCGCTTGCCTAGGAAGCACAAGGCCCTGGGTTCGGTCCCCAGCTCCGAATAAAAAGAACCAAAAAAAAAAACCCCAAAAAAACAAAACAAAAAAAACCCAAAAACATTTGATTATTTGGTTGGCTTACAGGTTCAGAGGTCTAGTCCTTTACATCCATCCCTTCATTGTGGGATGCATGGTGGTGCACGGCACGGGCAGACATGGTGCTGGAGAAGTAGCTGAGAGTTCTACATCTGGATCCACAGAGACCCTGGTTCTGAGTATCTGACACCTCAAAGCCCAGCCCTAGTGATGCACTTCCTCCAACAAAGCTATACTTTCAAATGGTGCTATTTCCTATAAGCCTGTGGAGGCTGCTTTCATTCAAGCCACTACAAACTTCAAGCACAATGTTCTGGATTCTAAGTTTTTAAAAACATTTTAAAAGTCTTGCTATATTTTTCCAACAAAAATCTCTAATGTGCCTGATAATAAAATTGCATTGCCCAACATCAAGCCCTAGGCATCCCAGACCATTCATCTGTTTTTATCTCTGTGCTAATTATGCTTAAAGACGCGTGTTAAGACACAACATGGGAAGAAGAGTGGTCCTCGGCACTGTAGGCTTTGCCAGACATGTGGGAAAGAAGGAGTGAGGGGCAAGAAAGGCTTCCTCAGAAACACGGTTCATTCCCTCCTTATTAACTAATTATCAAACCTGGCAACCTGCTAAGCAGACTCTCGGCTGCCGAGGGCAGGAAAACAGTCATGCGATGAAGTAAGTTCTCTTCACCAGATGTTTTTCCTTCCACACACATTTGCTTTAAGCTTCAAAACTCTTCAAGTCCAGAGCAAGGTCTTGAATATGCTAAGCTGCCCAACAAAGCAAAGGCTCTGGTCTTAATGGAGGTTTATATGAAGCAATGATTTCATTAAAAAAAAAAACAGCAGCTAAGACAACACTAAAATTGTGATTTCTTGTTTAATGAAGATGGCAACTGCTCAGGAATGAGATGGGCCCTACAGAAGAGACACACAAAGGCACACAAAGCAAACACACATACCCAGCAACAGACCCCAGAAAACTAACAACACTAACATGAAAAACAATGTGTGTGAGTGTGTGCGCACCACACATCGCCTCTGATATTGGTGTTTGCATTCCAAGCTTTTCCAGTAGGTTTCTCCACTGCTCAGTTCCCCATCACCACTAAGTAGGGCAGGCAAGTTGGCCTGTGAGCTTCCAGAGATTCTCTTGTCTTTGCCTTGGAGTTTCCCAAAGAACTGCTGCCGTTTTAGATAAGTGTGCTACCACATCCCACTTTATGTGGATTCTAAAGACGTGAACTCTGCTCCTCAGGCTTCTGTGACAAGCACCTTATCCACAAAGTTACTTCACTAGCCCCATTTTAATGATTTTTAAAAACACTGTTCTCCCTAAAACTGTAACTCAAAGGGGCTGGAGAGATGGCTCAATGGTTTAGAGCACTTGATGCTCTTCCGGAGGTCCAGAGTTCCATTCCCAGCACCCACACGGTGGCTCACAATCCTCTGTATCTCTTAGTCCCAGGGGAGCCAATGCCCGTTTCTGGCTTCTTGCGCACAATGTACATGTAGTATAAAGAGACATACATATATGCAAAATACCTATACACATAAAAATAAAAAACATACCTTTTAAAAAATAGAACCCACATTCAAAATATATGAAGATACTTAATCTTATAATACACAGGAGTTCAAAACTTTATGAAATACTATTTTGATACTGAAAAGTTTTCAGCAAGATTTTAGCTATATAATTTAAAAGTTTTTAAAACAATGTCTACACTTATTTGTTCAATGTTTTCACAAATATTTGTTATCCCCTACAGAATGCAATATACTGTTTTGACACATTATTCTTTCACTTTAGAAAATGATTTTATTTTTGTTAAAATCATAATTTTTATTTCCAGTATCATTTCAGTTTAGTTTTTCTTCTCTCTTTATTAAATTCCATTGTCAACATCTTGCATTGACTTCATTTTACTCAGATGTTTTGGTTGGTTTCATTAAGGAATTTAGCTTCTCCTCTTTTCTTTGAACTTATATAATCACATTGACTTCAAAAAATTAAAAGATGGCACAATATTCATAAAGCAATAAATGTAACATGTCATAAATTATATATTAAATAAGTATAATTAGGTGGATACAAGGACAAAGATTACATGAACATCTTAATGAATTAAAAAAGGCCTTTGATAAAATCCAACATTTTTTCTCTTTTTTTCATTTTTTCACTGTAGAAACTAAAAGTGGAGAGAAAATAACTCAACATAATGTAAGACTCCCAAATTAACTGGTAAGCCCCACCCACCCAAGGACCAGGTAACTTCATGGAATGCTGGGAGTTGTAGCTGTTAGAAAAGAACAACAAAGCCTCTTGGGAAATTATGGTAGCCTGTGGGGTTGCCCTTATAAGTGCTTGCAAAGTATCTCAAGGCCACTCTAGAGAACCCTAATTCTCTGGGGATTCCAGGGATTGATCCTGACCAAAGTCCATCTGGGTCAGTTCTTAATAAAGCTTACTTCAAATTTGGTTCAAAATGATGGAACTGGTTTTTCTCCAGCAAATCTCTGGATTAACAATAATAGAGACTAGGACAAATCTACAGCCAGCATCAGGATACACTAAGAAATAGTTGAAGTTTTTATACTAAGAACAGGAACAAGACAAGGCCTTCTACTCTGTGCACTCTTACTCAATATAGTAACTTGAAGTCTTAGCCAAAGCAGTAAAATAAGCAAATAAAATGGTTATAAACAGGAAAGAATTGGTGTGAGGTGGAATCTCAGAGTTGTTTTGATTCACATTTCCATGATGACTAAGGATGTTGAACATTTCTTTAGGTACTTCTCAACATTTGAGATTCCTTAGTTGAGAATTATTTGTTTAGCTCTGTAGCCCATTTTTTAATAGGGTTATTTGGTTCTCTAGAATATAACTTCTTTAGTTCTTTGTATATTTTGAATTTTAACCCTCTATTGGATGTAGAGTTGGTAAAGATCTTTTCCCAATCTATAGGTTGACATTTGTCCTATTGACAGTGTCCTTTGCCTTACAGAAGCTTTACAAAAACTTAGGTGACAACAGATACTGGAGAAGATGTAGAAGGAACACTCCTCCATTGCTAGTGGGATTGTAAGCCACTAGCTTGCAATTGTAAAGCCAACCTGGAAATCATCTGGCAGTCCCTCAGAAAACTGGAATGCTAGAGAGGTAAGGGGAGTGGATGGGGAAGGGGAATGGGATGGAGGGGTTTGCAGAGGGTAGACTGAGAAGGGGACATTTGAAATGTCAATAAATAAAATAACCAAATAAATAAATAAATAAATAGGAAAAGATTAAGTATTCTTATTTGCAGATGACATGATTCTATAAATAAGAAACCCTAAAGATTACACCAGAAAACTCTTAGAATGGAAAACACTTTCAGCAAAGGAGGAGGATCAAAAATTAACATAAGATATCAGTAGTTTTCATGTATACTGATGACAAGCATACTGGGAAAGAAATCCTATTCACAATGGCCTTCAAAAGTAAATAGAGTTTTGGAAACTAATAAGAGACCCAATGAAAGAGGTGATCTTTCAAGGGAGGAGATATAGAATACAAAGATATAAAGAAGGGGGAAGAAAATAATGAACGTATAGGATAAAGAGGTGGAGGACAGAAGAGTAGAATGGGAGTGACGCAGAAAAGGAAATATGGGGAGGGATCACTAACAATAAAAACATCTTAAAAATCATATGAAAGCCAGTAGGAAGCACAGTTTATAGAGTAAGCACTGGAGAGACCAGGGTTGTTAAGCACACAGGCCTGTTTTCTGTCACAGAAGGAATGTGACGCCTGGTCACCTGAAATGTGAAGTAAAAGTTGTCAAACAAACTGGTGATCCTTTGCTATTCTATTAGGATCCAGCCTCCACCTGAATTTCCCCCAAATCCTGAAAATGGATTAGGCCTAATCCCAGGTTTTGTCTTATGAAAGAGGCCCCATGTACTCCATCAATAGACTCTCTCTATGTGCTTATTACAAATCCTTCCTCTGTACGCCCGAGCCCTGAGCTCTGTGTACCAGCCAACAGAACTCATTGTGATGGTAAAGGTCACAGGTGTTTTGGTACTTTGTTAGGGACTTTCTATGTAACTATGCCTGGAGCTTTGCTATCAAAATTGTCACAAGGAGAATTTTCACCCCGAAGTTTGACTGTTTAAATAGGTATGAAAAATAAAGCACAACATTAGATTCTCTAGAAGTCTTGATCCAGTTTGACTGGCCAACTCCGGCTGCACTGAGCTCTCTTTCTCACATCATCACAGTTGATAAAGCATGTCAGCAGTGATACCTGCAAGAACCCCACAACAGAAGCTCAGTACTGTAGAAGCTTCTTAAAATATATATTAAGCGTATATAAATAGAGTTTAAATGGAGTTATCCCCATAATGGGAGACAATACTCCAACTAGGTACGTAGGTACTATATGCTACCAAATAAAACACTGAGTTCTATATGAGTTGTTTGTTGGCCAACGGGTCAAATAGACTGGCAAACATTACTGGTTATTGCCAATGTCTTTGTTACCCTTCACACTTCACAGGCAGACACTGCATCACCTGGACTCAGAGAGCAGGGGAAATCACGCTGGCACTCACCTGGAAGCTTCATCCCTATTGTCTAGTTCTTAGTGCTGAAAGGTGCTGTGCATACTACTGGAGGAGAAAGGGAGTCATCACTCTCACCTAGCTATGAACCCTGTGAGCTACAATAATGAGTCAGTTGTGGTACTATTACTATGGAAATAACCACTTTCTGATTGGCTGTAAGGCCCACTCCACAAGACAGAACAGGCAATGCTTGTGGGCAAATAATCTATGACTATATAAGCCATATTCCCTAGGGGAGAACCCAATATTATTATTTTACTAAATAGACATAGTACTAAAAAAACCCCTAAAGACATATTGCTATACCCATGGATCAGTTCATTGCTTAACCTTAACCAGAGAAGCTTTTTTATTTTACAGGAGATTGTAATAAATACTGAGCATAAGAGACACTGGAGTGTTCAGCTGAATGGAAAATACCCATTCCTCCCCACCAGGCTCAGGGACCTTCAATGAAGAATTGGTAACAAACACAGTAAAAGCTAGAGGTGGTGGATAAACAGAAAGGGAACCAAGAACTGTCAAGCTTGCACCAGACAAAAAGTTTTAGTCTGAAATCCTTATGTGCAGAGGAAGGTATGGACATGAGATTGCACCACTGTGAAGAGCTGTTGGCACCAATGTTTCACTGGAGCACTGCTGGGAGAGAGAGAGTCTAAATCATGTAATGCTGGCCCTGGCAGGTGAAATACACTCCACAGTATGCCCCACTCACAAGATACTTGGATACCACAGACTGAACCTGATGTGCTTAACAAACCAAAACAAGGAAGAAACTGAAGTTGAAGGAGTGTCAAGGTGAAAATGGAGAGAGAGAGCTAATGAGGGGGAATGAATAAAAAGAATTCATTGTATAAAATCCTGGAAGAGTTAATACGATTATTTTTTAATTCACTATAATTAGCCATCAGTGAAATACATATTAAAACTACTATGAGACTCCATCTTACTGCAGTCAGCATGTCTACAAGTGATAACACATTATGGCTATATATGAGAAAGAGGAGTTCCTTTCACTACCAAAGGAGTGTAAACTGGAGCGGCCACTATGAAAATCAGGATGGATGCTTCTGAAAAGAACTAAAATGAGAAGTCCCACACAGCCCCACTAATATACATACATACATACATACATACATACATACATACATGTGTGTGTTATATATAATACTAATATATATACATACATGTATACATATATATAAAACACACATACATATACACACGCGTGCGCGCGCGCGCGCGCGCACAGACACACACACACACACACACACACACACACACACACACTGAAAACTGAACCTAGGGCACATAGGCAGGCTTCCTATCATTAGACTATATCCAACTCTTTTCCCCTCTATATAAGCCAGCTATACCACTCCTGAGAATGCATTGTTAATTCCAAAGATAGGAGAAGAAATACTAGTGACCCAAATCATCATGACCAAATTAATTATTCTTTTTTTATTTGGTACATAGGCTGTCTCTCCCTAAGGTGGGATTCAAAAGGTCAGTATTGGATGTGAGGGAGACAAGGTTTTTATAGCTCAGGGACAGGGAGTTTCCAAATAGGGGATTTGGCAGGAAAAACAGGCAGGCTTGCAGGAGCAGAGCATTATAACAAGTTAGTCCTAACAACCTCCTAAAAACAAAGACATGGTTCAAGGGAGGCATAAGAAAGTAGTTACAACAAGGTAGTCATAGGGGGTCATATAACTTCTTGAAACAAAAGTAGGGTGGTAAGATGGTTTATTAACAACTTTTGAAATAAAGACATGGTTGTCTTTCCTAGAAGAGGCTTGATAGAAGTATCTGTAGGTAAGATTATTGTGGGGCATAACTCAAGCCATGAGAAACAGAGGTTTAACCATAAACAACAATGAGCCTAGTTTGTGTTACTAGAAGAATACACTTAAGCCTAAGATAGAGGCAGGGTAGTTCTTCAATATCCGTAAGTATATTTGGATACTGAGGTTTATTACTGCTCTATTCACAATAGCTAAATTCATTGTGCCTAGATGTCTATCAACTGATGGATGAAAAGCAAAAATGTGGCACAGATACATAACAATTTTATTTGGGTGTAAAGTGAAATCTGTGGGAAAAATGGATAGAATTATGAAGTCCATCAAGCAAGGTAATTCAGGCTTGGAAAAACAAATAGCACACATTATCTTTAACTCATACGTCCTACATTCTACCTTCTATGCCCATGAGAAGGGAGAAAGAACTCTCTAAGGTACAAAGGCAGAGTGGTAGAATGTGAGAAATTGACAAAGGACTCTGGCAGATTTTTCTCTAAGAGATGACTTCTCAGCACATCATGTCATACAACGATATGGAAAGAGTTACACATGATAATGTTTGTGTGCCATTCTTAGGTGGAGATGAAATAATTAAATGTGTCCCCCTCAAGAATGATAAAGTCCAGAGAAATGCCTCAGCAGTTAAGAGCACATATTGCTTTTGAAAAAGACCCAAGTTCAAGTCCCAGAGCCCACATCAGACAACTTACAACTATAACTCCAACTTCAGAGTATCCAACAATCCTCTGAAGTTATACATACATGTATACATGATTAAATAATCAAGTTCTGAATGCTAAGTTAATGGCAGAACAGGGACACTAGGAAGGGACTCTTTATTCACTGCTTTGAACAGAAGGATCCACCGTTGGGTAATGCTATGGAAGGTTGAACTTCAGGTCTGGTGGCTCCTGCTATATGGACCAGCCCAAAGTCTCAGTTCAAAGCTAGGCTTCTCATGTCATTTAGGTCACCATGTTTCCTGGATCCTCTGAGGGACAAGTTACCCATTCTATTTTGAAGCAAGTGGACCATCCCATCAGACAGAAAACCTGGTAAGGTTGAAATAGGTTCAAAAACCTCAGGCATTCCCATAATTGAGGATGGCAGATGTTGGAACCAGCTCCTGGCCAGGGCCTACCTGTCCTGGAACAATGACCACAATACACCATTGAGAGGACCATGGCAACCTGTCATGTAGTACAAAAATCTAGAGTTCTCCATGCTAATGAGGTATCTAGATAGGCCCCAAGTGTTTAGCCAATGGGCTCCCCTTCTTGGGCATCCCTTCCTGCAAAAGGTATTTAGTCCATGGTTCACCCTGAGTCACATATGCATTTACACCTGCCATGAATAAAGCAGTTTGGACAAGCAAGGATCACTCTTTCATCAGGAATCCCAGGGGGGAGGCCTTCATCATAAAGAGTTGTACCTAAATCTCCTGGAGAAACCCTTCTCTCCCAGTGCTCACGCAGAACCAAATCAGGTTCTGTCCCAGCCCACCTGGGGCTCAGCTATCCCCCTCCTGCTGGGGAGCAGGGGAAAGGAAGACCTGTGGATGACCATTCTCAACTCCTCTCAGTCCTCAGCAGCATCTGGATGCACAGGAAATTGAGAACCACAGCATCCATCTCAGTCCCTCTTGCTTCTCACCCAGGAAAATCAGGCTGGGATTCCCTATCTTAGACTGTGTTCTGCCTTCCCTGAGTGCCATGCCGGCAGTGCTCAGGCATCCCAGTCGAGGCAGATATGCAGCTGGACACTGCATGATGTTTCTCCCAGGATGCCTTTCTCTTTCTCCATTATCCACATACTATCCCATTTAAATTATGTCTTTTTCAGTCCTTACCAGGCTGAAAGCAAAGAATTCCCATCCAAATGAATTCTCTTTCTAAACAGAAAAAAAAAAAGCACTTGGATACCCCATTAAAAATACAAACATACAGACACAAACACAGAAAAACACATAGAGAGACATACAGAAACACATAGATCCAGGCACACACAAATATATAGACTAAACAGATATGTGTGTATACACACACACACACACACACACACACACAGAGAGAGAGACACACACACACACACACACAGAGAGAGAGAGAGAGAGAGAGAGAGAGAGAGACAGAGAGACAGAGAGAGACAGAGAGAGAGAGAGAGACTCAGTCAGACAGGCACATATACACATATATACACACACATATATTCTTCCAATTGTCCTTAACAGTCCCCAGCTGCCCTGGCTCCCGCAACCATTTAAAGCCTCTCTACTTGGCTTTATGTCCCAATTTCTTGGAGGAAAACAGAACTCTAAAATCAGAACCGTCTTGGCTGGGCAGTTGCCAAGTCAGCTGCTGCTCCTTAGACTTGGGTGGGATGACATACTACAGGATGCTTTGCACACCATATAAGTAACTCCTTATTGAATAAAGAAAAATGCATTTTTCAGTGGGAAGAATGAGGAACTGTAAATACAGCAGCCTCTTCTTATCTGCTGCTGGCTGTTAAGGACTTCTTCACCCAGTAAGTAGGTGGCTTGTGGTTTAGAAGTAATACACAAAAATGATCTACCGTCTTGACACAGAATCTGTATGAATCTAACAAGACAAGTTTCATTATGTCCATGAAGTAGCTGGGGCGGCATGCTTCCCTGTTAAACTGTGACTGGTAAACTGTCCTGGGAGCAATGGAGACTGAGCTCCACAGGACCCCACTTACACTAAGCTGAGGAGACAATCCAGAGATGTGGGTAAGGGAGGGATGTACAGAAGGAATGTGAGACAGACAGAATAAAAGCCCTAACGTCACTTCGACTTTCCTCCTGTTTATTCTCTGATGGCACTTGAGACTGCTAGCTGCAGAGGTCCTGGCTGAGACCTTGATGATCTCTACTAAACAGAAAACCACTCAATAAAGCGAAGTTTATTGAGACACGATTTTATTCATTCATTCAACAATTCAGGACTGATCTCATGATCCAGTGACACCCATTACCCTTTAACCAGACAAAAATTGATGATAAAATTGGCAAAATTGCTTCCTGAGTTTTAAAAGAGTTACCACAAGTACATAACTGGCAGAATTCGACTAAGAAATCTTCATATTTTTAGATGGAAAACAAACCCTAACAATAAATTTAAAAACTTGTGGCTAAATAGCTAGAACTATAGTTCTCATAAAAAAGAAAATCATAACCAAAGAAGACTATTTCTAGTTTTAAAAGAATGTTAGAAAAATTTAAAGAAAGAAATGTTCTGTTATAAACAGAGTAGATAAAAAATATTTCCAAAAACACAAATCAGAGAACAATACTGCTAAGACTACTTACTCGTGGCTGCTAAAATGTTTAAATATTATTATCTGCTTATTTGCTGAACAGCTCAGCTCCTTTAACCATGTGCCCTGACTTAAAGGAGAATTAAAATGTCAACCCATCTTTCAAGACAGTAGTGGAGATGGACCACCTCTAAAGCACAGCCAAGGGAAATGAACTTCCCACCACGATGGCTCACAGGACCCTTGTGGAAATGAAAGTTTTCATTCTGCTTCTCAGGCAACTCAGTAACATCAGCCAAATATCCACAGGGTCAGTCTCCTTGTCCTGTCCTAGAAGCGAATTTGCCAGTTAGCTTCATGATCATGTGAGCCTCAGAGAAGTATCTTTTCTTAGGTGCTCACAGAGGCCAAGGACATGTAATCAAGTGGTGCTGCTGCTGTCCCAGAAGGAAGCTCCATGAGCACACATATTTATGGCACACCAATCTTTTAATGCCAGGGGAAAAAATCTGGAGGAATTTTAAGATTACAGTAAAATGACTTTTGGATGTTCCAGGAAGCATCAAGTCAATGTAATATTTTTATGTCCAAACCACATCATGCTTTGGTAACAGGAGAAGTAACAATACAACAAAAAGTACTCCATAAAGAATGCATGTTCTCAACATGGGGAGGCAGAGGGAAGCTCTAACTGCAACTGCAGAGCAGTGATAGCATTAAGCTGAAAATGATAAAGGAAGTCACTGCTCTTCTCAGTTAGCCATGAAACGGAACAAAGAAATTCTCAACAAAGTTCAAAAATCAAACACTACCAAACAACATACCATTTGGATACCTAGAAATATGAAAAGGGTTTAAGGAAAACCCAAAGGTAACCATGAAATAAAAGCTCAGGGAAAAGGGCTGTAAGATCAGAGAGGCCCACATGGGGGTTTCAAAGATATGGGTAATGGGCAATTTCTTGGGCTGGGCGTCAGGTCCACAGGTGTTCACTTTATTATTGCTCTTTATAACTCACAAACTTAGTATGTCCTTCTTTAAAACATACATGAAACATTGCGCTGTAAAAGATGAAAATCACAGGAGGTGGATAAAGGGGTAGCTAGAGGATGGAAGCACGCCATACTCAAAACTTAATTATCAGCAACATAAACACATTTCCAGGTAGAAAGAACCTGAGTTATACTCTAAGTAAAGCGGATTAACTTAATGGCAAAGTAACAATCACCATGTGTGCTCATAAGATGAACAGGTTCTGGAAGACTGTGGGCCTACACCCCTGTCTGACATTAAGGAATCCAACAGAGCCTTGAGCCAAAGAGAGAACCCTTTACTGTGCAGCCCTTACACAACCTGGGTTGCTGACGATTTCCCTCAACTACATGGAGGGTGTTTTACAGTGGCCTGTTGCTCCTACCGACCACTTAAGGAAGAAAATCTTCAACTTCATAGGCTCTAATCAAGACATGGTATATAGGATACAAAGCAGGATTAGTTATTTATGGGAGGTATTTGCATATATTCTAATGACCTCTATCACAAGCTTAAATTAGCAGCACACTCACTGATTCCATTAGGGGGGATGGTTTCTTATGTGCCTTTGTTTGCACATTTTTAAAATATTTATTTTAATGTGTATGTGTATTTTACCTACATGTGTGTCTGTGTACCATCTGCATGTCTGGTGCCCTGGGAAGCCAGAAGAGGATGAAGCCACCATGTAGGTGCTAACTATCAAACCAAAGATCTCTAGAAGAGTAGCCAGTGCTTTTAACTGATGAGCTTTAACCGATGAGCTCCTGTTTGCACAGTTCTTAACCATACAATCCCAGCAGCCTCAAGAAAGCACTTCAATAAGGCCTGGAGAGCATACAATTATACTTTAGCAGGTAAAAATATATTGGCATTTCCCCCCTCTAACATCATATAGAAAATTAATTCTTTTCAGCTGTTTCATCCAGGGACAAAAATTTTGCTTTGTGTTAAATATGCAGTTTGTATGCTGGGTTTTGTCAGCATCTCTTGATCTGGAGAGTGGGACATGACAGGCAAGTGTTAGAAACATGTTCAGGGCCACACTGTCCCTCCGTAAGGGTGGGTACAGAAGCTGTCTTCTGGGAACCATTTAAACTATCTCTACATCTTATTCCTGGACAAACAATAAGCAAAATTGTCAAAACTGTGTTGCTTGCATTTTAGAACATATGAGAATATTTTGTGATATTTCATTTTTCTGGAAGAACAGTCAACTCAAACTAAAGAAATGGCTTAGTGGGTAAAGTTCTCCAGAATCCACATAAAAGCTTGATGCAGTAGGGCACATCTTTAATGTCAATGCTCTAACTGGGGATTGGAGAAAGACACAAGAAATCATCAGATGCTCAAGGGGCAGTAGCCTGGAGTATGAAGCAGTAAGAAGAACAACAAGAGAGGCCCTGTCAAAGGAGGAAGACGAGGACACCTTAGGTTGTTTTCTAATCCTCACATATGCTCATCTCCAACCATATCCAAGTACGTGTACACACACAAACACACACACACACACACACACACACACACACACACACACACACACACACACACACCAGTCGGGAAGAAGGAGAGGAAGAGAAAGACAGTTCTGCTGAGATATTATGAAAACTATATTTAGCCCTTAAATTCATTTATCTAAAAATTACTGGGAGCCTATTATTTAGATGGGGACAAATTTCAAGTACCTAACCCCACTTACAGTGTATCAACTGCTTTTCAGAAGGTAGAAGTTTCCAATGCATAGAGAGATAGGTCAGATCCCTAGCCCCTTTCTAGTTCTCAATAACCTGTGATTATCCTGTCAAGTAACTGGATTTGGGAGGGAGAAAAGAATTTCCAGCCCAGAAAGAGAGGCAAGCACTTCAGTATCTGACCAGCAGTTTCTTGTTACATGTCATAAGATTGTCAACCGCATGGTACCAGCAGAGCACAAGGAAGGAGAAATCCCCCGGAGGAAACTCTTCCAGAGAATTTTCATTTGAACAAGACCTAAAAAATAGGTTACCAGGGCAGTGCATTTTCAAGAAAAGAAAAAGCAATAGAGAGAGCAAGTTACTGAGGAGCAAGGATGTCTGCTTGGAAATGCTATTGAAAGCCCAGGACTTGGGACAGCGTAGATGAGTATAGGGAATGAAGGGGAAGTGGAAAATGATACTAGAGCATGTTCCGGGTCAGTTCAGAGAGTGGGTGGGAACTCTTCCCATTAGGTTAGGTAATTGGCATCCTGCAGGTCCAAAAGTAATCAGATGCAGGTGGTATGTGTGTGTGTTTGTGGTGTGATACTGCAATAAAAAGGTAAAACGTAATCAGAGGCAGGTGGTGTATAGGGGTGGTGTGTGTGTGTGTGTGTGTGTGTGTGTGTGCGCGCGCGCGCGCGCGCGCGCGCTGTGGTGCGTTACCTCAATAAAATGGGAAGAACAATGAGCATGACATATGTAGAATCTATAAAGGTTAATTCCATAGAAACCGAGAGTGTCTCAAATGCTCCCTGGGTCTGGGGAGAGGTGCACGGTTGCAGCATAGGGACATGTGGTACCATCAGATGGCAGGAATAAGTTCTGTTGCCCAGCAGAGTAGGACTCACTCAGTAGACCAGGCTGGCCTTGAACTCAGAGATCAAAGGGCCTCTGCCTCCTGTTATATATTTAATCTATTATCTAGTTATAATCTATTATATATTTAATCTATTACCTATTTAAAAGTAGCCACAAGAGAGTATTTCAGATGTTCTATGAACAAGGGCATAAAAAGCTTAGTGACAGATCAGTTAACTAGTCAGGTTTGATCGTTATACAATGCATAGATAGATAAACTGCAATATCACATTGTATACTGTTCACATGTATAATTATATGTCAATCAAAAGTAAAAGCCAGACATGGTAGAATACACTTGTAATTCCAACAGTGGAGAGGCTGAGATACAAGGATAGAAAATTTGAAGCTAGCCTGGGCTACAAAAAAAAAGTAATGATATAAATAGTAGAGATTTGGAAATAATGTTAAGAGAATGACATAAATAGTAGAGACTTGGAAATAATGTTAAGAGATACATATTCTGGTCTTCTTGCAGCACAGTAAGAAAGATATTCAACTTTCAGTATAAACATGCAGTGCTATACAGAAAATACTGATTATAGTCTACATAGGGAATTTTCTATGAGATGATAGACAAGGGAAGCCTGAACTGGGAAAGGTTCAGGGAGGGAAAGCATAACAAGGAGAAAGTGGTTAAAGATCAAAGTTCACACACTGGGTGGTGGTGGCACACCGCTTTAATCCCAGCTCTCAGGAGGCAGAGGCAGTTTGATCTCTGAGTTCAAGGCCAGCCTGGTCTACAGAGAGAGTTCCATGACTTGCCAGGACTTCAGGGAGAAACCATGTGTCAGAAAAAAGTCAAACAAACAAAAACAAACACATAAAACAGTTCACAATATTGGTGACATTTGTCCCCAAGGGTCCCAAAGAAGAGAACCATGATGGAAAGTAAAGACCTTGTCACTGATGGTGGGTAGACAAACTAGGGCCAAAGTTTACTGAAAGCTAGATACAGCAGTATATAATCTATAAATTCCTTTTGAAAAAAACTAACAATTAACTCCAGTGTTAGAAGCCAGGATGATAGACAACTCATGACATCAGACACTAAGGGGGGGGGGGGGTCACAGGACCTTTGGGGTGGCAACAGAGTGCAATTCTGGGTATGGCTTACTAAAGGTAGGTTCAGTAGGGAATAATTAATTCATCTGCCGGAGCATGACAAATACAGAGGTGAATGCTAGCAGCAAACCATTGAACTGAGAACTGGCTCCCCGTTGGAGGAGTTAGAGAAAGATTGAAGGAGCTAAAGGGATTTGCAGTCCCATAAGAACAACAATGCCAACCAACCAGAGCTCCCAGGGACTAAACCACCATCCAAAGACTGCACATGGACAGACCCATGGCTCCAGCTGTCTATGTAGCAGAGAATGGCCTTGTTGGGCACCAACGGAAGGAGAAGTCCTTGGTCCTGCCAAGGCTGGACAGCCCCTCCCCCAACAGTACAAGGGACTGTTTGGGTGGGAGGTGGGAAGGGGTGTGTGGATGGGTGGGGGAACACCCTCATAGAAGAAGGGGGAGCAGGGAAGGAATAGGAGGTTTAGGGACAGGAAACCAGGAAAGAGGATAACATTTGAAATATAAATAACAAAATATCCAATAAAAAAAAAGAAAGTACAGTTATAATGTGTTTTCTTGATGTATCTATATTTTAATTAAAATGACAAATCTAGGGTCCCTGCCACACAGATGTTTAAGAACTTTGGATTTAGATGGATAGATAGATAGATAGATAGATAGATAGATAGATAGATAGATAGGTAGGTAGGTAGATAGATAGATAGATAGATAGATAGATAGATAGATAGATAGATAGATAGATGGATAGATAAGTAGCAGCATCCCGTGAGCCATGGCAATTCCATGGCCTTGGTAACTGGGAGGTGGTGGCTTCCTCACTACAGATATGAAGATATGAAGTGAAACCTTCTTGGCTAGACCTAAGACTACATCTGGATGCAATCTGAAATCTGCAAAAACACTTACTGACCTTCCTCAAACAGTTTTATGAGAAAGGTGTGGTAAATATTTCATTTTACAAATGAAGAAGTGGCAAATGACAGTAAGGTGATCCACGAAAGTAGTAAAATAGTAAGCTAGGGAACCAGGACAAAGTTCTAAGCTCCTCACAGTCTTATCTCTTTAAAGGGGGAAGAACAAAAAAGAACCCTGTTTCTATGTTATTAAATGCACTGTCACGGGTCATCTCTGATGCTCCATGGAATAAAACAGAAGCGGAGACAAGCTGAAAGACTTTATCGAAGCTCCCTTAAATTATGCTTTTACTCAGTACCTTCAGATTGCGAGACAAGACACTTATTCAATCATGTTCATTGCAGCTTCATTCATAATAGCCAGGAACTGGAAACAACCTACATGTCCCTCAACTGAAGAATGCATAAAGAAAACGTGGTTCATTTATACATTGGATTATTACTCAGCTCTCAAAAACAATGACATCATGAAATTATCAGGAAATGGATGGAACTAGAAAAGATCATCCTGAATGAGGTAACCCAGATCCAGAAAGACAAACATGGTATGTACTCACTGATAAGTGGATATTAGCTGTTAAGTATAACATGTTACAATCTGCAGACTTAAAGAAACCTATGTCACAAGGAGGGCTCAAGTGGGAGGACATAAATCTCATGGAGGAGGGAAACTAGAAGTTGTGGGTATCTGGGGGAGGAGACTGGATGGGTATGGGGGTCAGGATGGGAACAGGAGGGGTCAGGTGGGGAGAAGATGAAGGGAGAGACAACTGAAATGGGGGAGGGTGCCATCTCTGAAGTGAGCTAGAAACCTAGGGCAATGGAAACTCCCAGGAATCTCTGAGGGTGACCCTAGCTTAGACTCCTAGCAACAGCAATGGGGAATATGGAGCCTGAAACAGCCAGCTCCTGTACTCAGGCAAGTCTTCCAATGGAGGGAATGGGACACCAACCCAAATACAAGCCTACAACCTACAGTTTGTCCTGTCTACCAGATGTGCTGGGCCAAAGATGGACCAGAAATCAAGGAAGTGGCCAACCAATGAGTGCCCAGCCTGAGACCCATGCCATGCTAGGGAGCCCAGCCCTGACACTGCTAATGACATTCTGTTATACTTGTAGACAGGGACCTACAGAATCGTCATCAGAGGGGCTTCACCCAGCAACTGACGGAAACCGATGCAGAGACTCACAGCTGAACAAGCATTGCTGTGCAAAGGGCTGCAAAAGAGGAGGAGGAAGAATTGCAGGAGCTAGAGTGAAAGATACCACAAGAAACCCCACTGAATCAACTAACCTGGGTCCATAGGGGTTCACAGAGACTGAACTTCTATCTAGGGAGCCTGCATGGGACTGATCTAGGCCCTCAGCACATTTGATACAATTATATGGCTTGGTCTTCATGTGGAACTTTTAACAGCAGGAGCAGAGGCTGTCTCTGACTCTGTTGCCTGCCTTTGGGACCCCTCCTCCCACTGTTGCCTTGTCTAGCCTTGTACCAGGGCTGGTTTATATCCAGGGAAGGCCTCCTCTTTTCTGAGGAGAAAAGGAAGAGTATATAGGGTGGGGGTGGGGAGAAACTGGGAGGAGAAGAGGGAGGAAAAACTGTAGTTGGTATGTAAAATTAAGTAATTAATTTTAAAAATATGCTTTAAGCACAGTCTTAAAAATAAGTAGTGACTTTTTATAAATTTATCTACAGACAATCAACAGTGGGAACTGGGACACTGCCGGGTAGCCATCACCAGTATAAAGACTGACTTAAGGAATCAGCCTGTCCATGGCTCTGCCCAGTGGACGCTCACTTACCGAGCAATGTCTGTTTATCTTGGGAGGGGTCAGACTCTGAAGGACATCTGCATGACCGGAGGACGATCACCCCGCCGAGCACGCCGTCTTCACTGGCAAGGAAAGGTGAACCTGGGCAGGAAGGACAGGGAGTCACCTTTCAGCCAATTGTCTTTTTCCGCTCTCAATTTTCATTTGATTACTAGAACAAAAATGAGGCCCAAATAAGAACTTGAAAGATGCCCAACTTCTGACAGCCATTGTTCATACCTCATACACGGGATGGCAAAGGCGGTCCTGTGCCTGAACAGGAGCCATTTGGCAAAGGCAGTGCTGGACACTGCCAAAATGACAAGAGCTGGGGAGAGCATGTGCAGCCCTGTATTTGGAATGGAACTGGAACATGAGCAGATTAAAGGACAAAAGCAACTACACACAGAAGAAGGTTCAGCATCACCCTTTGATCAGGTCTCAGGGAGCTGGCACAGGCTCTCCCTGCTGCCAGAGGCTTGCATACCAAAGGCTTTGACTTACTACCTTAAATTCAATTTTAAACAATAAGCCACAAAGTTTATTACGGACATTTAAAAATGCTCATGATGATTACACAAATAAGGGTGAAGCTGAATTTCTATTCTGCAAGTCTGGTGGTTAGGAATAGCCCAGCCTCCTTGAGATCTCACACACTGAACCATTGTGAACATTTCAAGAGCATTACATTTTAAAGCCCCTCATTTTTCTTCCCCAAGGACATCTTCTTGAACATCTGGCATAGCAAGGGAGCACGTGGAGAACAAATGCAAAATTAAACCAACAACTATCAAAGAAAGTAGTAAAAATAAAACCAACCAAATTGGATTTGGGAAAACTTCTGGTTAAATTTGGTAGATTAAATACATGTATTTATCTCCACACCCTCTTGAAATCCCAGAAAACGTTAGATGGAAAAGGAAGGGGGGGCGTGAGGGAGGTGAAGATGACCAGAGAAGTTTAAGAAAAAAGGAAAGGAAAAAAAGGCAGCGGGGAAGGACAGACAGACAAGCAGCTATTTCCCTTGTAGAACTAGTGTACTGGCTAGTGTTTATGTCAAGTTAACATGGGTTAAGCTTATCTAGATAGAAGGAATATTAATTTTTTAAAAAAGTATCCACAGAACTGCCCTGTGGGCAGGTCTGTAGGGCATTTTCTTGATTGATGTGGGAGGGCCTATCTCACTGTGGTTGGTACCACCCCTGAACAGTGGTCCTCTGTACCATGAGAAGGCAGGCTGAGCAAGGAAGCAACACTCCCCCATGAGTCTGCATTAGCTCCTACTTCCAGGTTCCTTCAATGATGGGCTGTGATGTGGAACTGTAAGCTGATATAAGATCTTTCCTAGGGGCTGGAGAGATGGCTCAGTGGTTAAGAGCACTAACTGCACTTCCTGGGGTCCTGAGTTCAATTTCCAGCAACCAAATGGTGGCTCACAACAATCTTTAACCGGATTCGATGCCCTCTGCTGGTGTGTCTAAAGACAGCAACAGTGTACTCATATAGATAAAATAAGGCCTTTCCTCCCTAACTTGTTTTATCACAGCAATAGAGAGACTAATGAAACTTGTGTAAAGCTAGACACCTATGAAAGTTAAAACTCAAGTTACACACACACACACACACACACACACACACACACACACACACACACACACTATTTTAGCTACAAAACTGAAAAAGATTAGAAACCAGAGGCTTAAATCTCTAAAGGCAAAAGTACAGAGGAGACATGAAATGAAGGTAGTCAGTCCAATATCTGAAAGTCTTGGAGTCAGGGCTCATTAAACTATGACCTACTAAGAAAAACATTTTAAGCATTTTAAATGGTTGCTTTAGAAAATAAGAAAAGAAAGGTGAGAGAGGAGAGGAAAAGAACACAGGGAGAAGACAAGTAGGTAGCAGGGACTATAATGAAGCTCAGGTAAAGCCAATGACCTTTATTCTCTCAGCCATTTACAGAAAGCTTAGTGTCCCTAGTTAGGATTACTATTGCTGTGACTGTGACCAAACCAACTTGGGGAGGAAAGCATTTATCAGGCTTAAGCTTCCACATCACTGTTCATCACTGAAGGAAGTCAGGACAGGAACTGAAACCGGGCAGAAACATGCAGGCAGGAACTGAAGCAGAGGAGGCTTGTTCCTCAGGGCTTGCACAGCCTTCATACAGAAGGCAGGAACATCAGCTCGGGAGTGGTCCCACCATAGACCTGACCTTCCTCTGCAGATCCCCTCCAGAAGACAGACAGCCCAATCTTCTAGAGGTGTTTTCTTAATTGCAGTTCCCGCCTCTCGGGTGACTCCAGCTATATTAAGCTGGCTTAGAACTAGCCAGCACACTTGCCAATCCCTGATCTAGGGCCCAGGATTCTCACTAGAAAGAAGTATATTTCTGATCATGCAGAGACTGGATAATCTTCCAGAAAACTAAGATGCTCAAGAAAGAAAACCTATTTCACACACACACACACACACACACACACACACACACACACACACACACACACACACACACACCAAAAACAAAACTAAACAACAACAAAAACAACTTGTCCTTGACCTAAGGAGAAGACAAAGGGCAGGGAGAGGGTCAAGGGAGGGATCTCGGAGGCCACCCTCTCCCGTCCATCTCAGTATTAATCACTTGTCTTGTAGCTAGCACAGAACAAAGCTGCTTAGGAAAGGGGTTTATTTTGGCTGAGTGTTCAAGCCTTCTAGCCACATTGCTATAAGAACAATAAAACACAATCCCGAATTAAAATCTGCTTTACCTGTCGCCTAATTTTTTTCTACCTAACTGCTATACTCTACATCAAGGCAGGAAGTCTTTGGCCATGTGTGATTCTGCTTATGAATCTTCATTTTTGGCTGACTTGCTTTTGATGCTTATGCAGCTGATTTGCCAACCTTTCCTGTTTAAGGCTTCTGTGTTGTAAATTTTACAGGAAAACCTTCTATAGTGGAAAATTATGAAAAATTTTTGTCCATGTTTCCTACGTGTACTTTTACAATTACAGACTTTAATTTTAAGACTTGAGACTTCTGGAATTAATTTTGAGATAAAGATTACAGTGGAGATCTTGTGGTCGATTATACTTCTAGAATGGTGAGCCAATTTGAATAATAAAATTTTGTTAGAAAAGTTATTCCTTGTATAGCGACTTAATGTACTTTTTCTACTCACTTTAGTTTTTTCTACTGATTTAAAATATTTTTTTCTTTTTTTTTTTTTATTAACTTGAGTATTTCTTATATACATTTCGAGTGTTATTCCCTTTCCCGGTTTCCGGGCAAACATCCCCCTCCCCCCTCCCTTTCCTTATGGGTGTTCCCCTCCCAACCCTCCCCCCATTGCCGCCCTCCCCCCATAGTCTAGTTCACTGGGGGTTCAGTCTTAGCAGGACCCAGGGCTTCCCCTTCCACTGGTGCTCTTACTAGGATATTCATTGCTACCTATGGGGTCAGAGTCCAGGGTCAGTCCACGTATAGTCTTTAGGTAGTGGCTTAGTCCCTGGAAGCTCTGGTTGCTTGACATTGTTGTACTTTTGGGGTCTCGAGCCCCTTCAAGCTCTTCCAGTTCTTTCTCTGATTCCTTCAACGGGGGCCTATTCTCAGTTCAGTGGTTTGCTGCTGGCATTCGCCTCTGTATTTGCTGTATTCTGGCTGTGTCTCTCAGGAGCGATCTACATCCGGTTCCTGTAGGCCTGCACTTCTTTGCTTCGTCCATCTTCTCTAATTGGGTGGCTGTATATGTATGGGTCATATGTGGGGCAGGCTCTGAATGGGTGTTCCTTCAGTCTCTGTTTTAATCTTTGCCTCTCCCTTCCCTGCCAAGGGTATTCTTTTTCCTCATTAAAATATATTTTATCATACCAGTTTTTCACATCTATTTGAACCCAGAAATTGTTGAAATAATGAAGACTATTCTCATGTCCCAGTCTTGCAGCATATTCTACTTGATTGAGCTCTCATTCATTATATGAAGTAATCTTCTTTGCTTTCATATGGATTTAAAAATAGCATTTCTTAGCGGTCTTGCCTTCTATTCCTATTGAAAAATTTATCTGAACATTATTCAATTAAATTATTTGATACATTTTCTTACAACTCAAATATGTTGATAAAATTCCCTTACATTTTTGCTCAAATACATGCAACTGCAGAATGTACTGATAACAATTTTTTTCTCAGGTCTTAGCCTTTCCAAATATCCTTTCTTATTTACCACCATCCAATATTTCTAAAACAAACAAAAAATTCATGCTGAGTGACCTTCAACGCACAAAACAGAACAAAACTCAAACCCAACAAAATAAAAGTCCTCACACTTTGTTGTTTGTTTTGTTTTGTTTCTGGTTGAGCTCATCACATTTTACTTTTAAAACACCTCATGGTCTGGACTCTGCCCCTTTCTTCATGTTTACCTTGTTTTATATAACGTTTTTAAATTCACATTACAGTGAATTTCAATCAAGCCCCCTTCCCTCCTCTCCTTCTGGTCCCTTTACTAGCCCAACTTGAGACCATAGGAGAGAGCCAACCCCTGATACTATTAATGGTATTTGCCTCTGCTTGCAGAGAGAAAGCATGACTGTCTCCTGAGAGGCTTCACTCAGCAGTGGATGGAAACAGACCCACAGCCAAACATCAGGTGAACTCAGGGAGTCTAGTGGAGGAATGGGAGTATAGAAGTGGGCAAGCCAGAGGAGTCAAGGACACCAGAAGAAGACCTACAAAGTCAACCAACCTGGGACTATAGGCTCACAGAGACAGGGCCAGAAACCAGGAAGCACAATGGAGATGGACTTAGACCCCTACACATTTGTAACGAAAGTGCAGCTTGGTTTTCATGTGGGTTCCCTAATACCAGATTGGAGGCTGTCTCAGTCTCTGCTCCTTGCCATTGGGCCCCCTTCCCACTACCTGGACTGTCTAGTTGAACCATAGCGGGAGAGGATGCAACTTATACTTTGAAGAGAGGCTGGATGTCACATTGTCTTATGAGTAAGAGTGAAACTCTGAATCGGAAAACTTTTGATTTAACTAGTCAAAAGTACATGGAAGACTTTACTGATTCAGTACTTAGAACATGCGAGGCATTTTAAGACAATTCTGAAGGAACAGAGGGTTTGCTTATTATATTCAAATTCCCATCTATATGTATGCCTACCCTATGTCTGTTACAATATAATTCAGGATGCTGGCCGGGGTTTATGAGCAGTGTCCTTTGCTTCAGAACGCAGTTGGTGTGCTTTATTTTAATATGGAGTTGGCAAATAAAGTGGAAATGATCAAATAGTGCAGATAGACAGCTGGAAGAGACTGGACTGATCTCTGCATAGAGATCTTAAACAGCGTTAGCCTATTAAGAGCACCACACACCTTCCGGGCTGCTGCTGCTCTGTGCTTTGGTTTTTTGCGTCGTTTCCTACACTCATTTGGCCAGGGTACAAACTCTGCTTTCACTCTGCTTACTGTACACAGCCTACTACACTGAAGAACAGTTACTGACGGCTCCTATGTCTGGAGACGGTGGAATTTTAAAAAGACACACGAAAGAGTGCCCAGTGGTCAGAACATTGCAGAGTCTCAATATTTGTTACAGGATCCCAGAGCATTACTGAAAGGCAATCAATCCCAGGCATGGAAGCAACACGTCCCTGGTATAAACAGCACTAAGACACACTAGATCTGGGCACACAGGAGAGTTTTGCCATATCAAGAAGTTCAGAACTAGTTTACCAAAACAAGGAAGAGAGATCAGGTGTGCAGAGCAAGGGACCAGAAATGCTCAAAGTACTCAGTGTTGGGAAGAAAGAGAAACACATGCACATGCAAATAGGAGTTTGTGGGCATGCACACATACACACCTGACTATCCTGAAAAGTTCAAAGTGTCATGGTTAGGATCTGGTGGGTCAGAGTTCTTACTGCACTGAAACTGAATGAATAAGAAGAAACCCAGAAATCTATGGTATATGAAAAGCGTTGAAAGCCTGAAGGCTCAGAGCATCAAGAAGGTGACACCACCTGACAAGATCTTTTGCTTGCCAAGAAGAGAACACAGCAAGCAAATCAATCAGGGAAATTGAATGGATTCCAACCACATTCTTTACTATTTCAGAGTCAAGAAGTGCTGTTGGACCAAGACTCCCACAACGAGGAGCTTTGCACCAGGGGTGTTCCTTCCTTCCCAGTGGAAGTGTCACTTCTGTAAGCTCTTTTTATCCTACATAATCAAAGGAAGGGGGTTACAAAGTCAATCACTAAAAGAGTGTATAGACAGCTCTGGAACTTCTCCTTCATGCTCCTTAACATGGAACTGCTTGAAATAGCTCCACGGACAATCGAATCAGAGGCTAAGATGGAGACTTCAGATGGCAGAATCCACTGCTAATCCGCCTTTCTGAAACCATGGTGTTTGAAATGTCAGTAAAAGATTTAAAAAGGAACAAGAGAAAGGTTATAAAGGAGGCTACTCTGAGCTAAATGAACAGCACATACCAAGGTCCTAAGGAGTTAAAGAACCTAGATATTTAGAAAAACAAAAATAAGGTGGAAAAGGTCAACATAATGGACAAGACCTGAAGTGAGTCTGAAGGGTCAAGGGTCAAGTGGAAACTTATCTCAGAGTTCTTGCCTACTTCACAGCTTGGAAAGTTGTCAGAAGTGTGAAAATATTTTAAAACAAAATCTTTAGAGAGGAAACTCAAACAAGCTGTTCTTGGTTCAAGCTGCTGTTAGGAAAAGGAGTAGGAAGACTGCCAAGGGGTTTCTGTGACGGTCATAGGGAGAGTTTCTAAGGGAGTGTGGACATGGACCCTTGACAGCCCCCTTTTCTTTGGGCCTAATATGTTATGTCAGGGTGGCCGGAGGCAGACTGTTCCTTCTCGTGGGGCTAAATTAAGATAAAAGTGAGGCAAGCGGATATTTGGATGAATTCAGTCAGGTGAACAGAGAAGAGCAATGAGTCACTGCTTCTCGGCAGAAGGCCCATGTGCCAGCATGGAATGTGAGGTCTGCTTACTGACGTCAGTCCCCCTTTTAAGTCATGTCATTTATATGTCCTCCTACCATGATGCAATGTCCGCGCAGTGGAATGAAGATGGGTGTCAGAATTCCAGGCATCATGAGGTTGACCATTGTGAAATTCCTTCTCTGATCCAAGGCTAGGAATTCCTTCCCTCTTCTTACCAGTTCCATAGGCACTGTCTAATCCTGGAATTCTCTCTGTGTCCTAATTTAGCAAGCCTAAATATCTTAGAGTACTGGCTACGATGTTTCCTTCCTTCCTTTCTTCCTTCCTTCCTTCCTTCCTTCCTTCCTTCTTCCTCCGCCTCTTCCTGTTCTTCTAAATAAATAAAATCATGAAATTCTTTTCCACCTTGGTTGTGGAATTTTAATGGCTATGCTTGATTTAATGGCATATTTTATATATTCCATACTCTCCCAGAAGCCTTGGGCAGTGAGAAACTGTAGTGATAACTGGAGTTTTGGTTTCTTTAAAAAACTCAGAAATGTAAGAGTATGTTTTGTTTTAATCCAAGTGTGGGACAGGGACTGATTTAGATTGTCCACAGCAGCTGACTATGATCTGCCTCATGCTTTAGCAGGGGTGTGATTTTGCCAGCTGCAGACAGTTTCTGCAACTGTGTAATATTTGAAATTCTGGGAGCTTTTCAGGGGATATATAAATGCTGGAGCTCTAAGAGGTGGGGTGAGCTGTTGTTGGTGGGAATTTGTTAAGTAGTCGTGGACAAAGAAGAAACAACAAGAAGAAATTAGATATCCCTGACAGTGAAGATAAACTTGCCCCAAAGAACTCAACACCCCTAGTCAGCAGGAAGTGGTCTAAAGACACCTTTCTCATACCTGACATCACTCAAGGCTCTTTTTCCTTTCCCCTCTGTCCTTTTTTCTTTCTTATCTGGTGCTAGTGGGTTGAAAGGAGAAAAGAAAAAAGGGAGCAGAATGGTTGGAAGGAAGAAAGGAGATCCCCAACATAGCAAAAGACAGTTACAGGAAACCTTTCACTATGTCTCATAAATAAAATAAAAAGAAGAACTGAAGAATTAAATCATAAATTTCTTAAGGCTGGCAGATAGGGAAAAATGAATCACAAATTAAGAAAATGATAAAATAAAATACTAAATTAGTGGAACCTTAAAATTTTCAGGAAATCTAGAACGAAAGAAAACTAAAAATTATCACTTCATTTCTTGACACAATGTTAATAAAGGAACAGGTTGGTTTGTCAGTCATGTTTAATGTATAGAGGGCTGGAAAGATAACAAGCTTCAAGCAACTCTAAAGGAAAAGAAAATGCTTATAACGAGGAAAAGTCAAAGCAAAGCAGGTAACTGGAAGAAAACGCATGAGCAAGGCAACATGTAAGCAAGTTTATCTTCTTGTCCATAGCAGAGGAGAGGATTACAAATGAGCTCCACAGGCTATAATCTATGAAAAGCCTAACCACTGAGGGAATAAGTATACGAATGCAGGATGGTACATATGTAATAGGATGGCTTTAGGAAATGAAGAGACTTTAAAAGCCAGCAAAGGGCAGATGGAGACAAGCTTATCCCGTGTCTACCACCTGAGGTGTAGTTCTCATGTGTAGTTTTCCTCTGTCTTCTGACAAGGGCAAAACTAACATGCTAAAACAAATATCTGCTACTTGCTTTAATTACATTTTGTTGTATTTATATGGGTTATTTGAAGTCAGAAATGAAGAGAAAAACTCAATTCAGGAATAAAAGGTACCGCATGCTAACACAAAGCAAATAATATGGGAATCAAAATCTTATTATTATGCAAAATAAATGAACATTTTCTTCCTCAGATATCTAGGCATTCTGAGGATATAGGAAGTCCTCAGTCAATTCTAATACAAGCAACCCACACAGAAGGAAATATGCTTGCTTATGTATGCCTAGCTAAAAAGACCAAGGAAGGCTGCTGAGTGGCTACACTTGGGCAGCACACTCATCGCTGATCCAGTCAGCAAGGTCAGGCTACCACTCTGATCCAGAGACGCTAGGCCAAGCTCTCCCAAATGGCAATTTGTATGATTCTCCCCAGTTAAAGGGGTCTGTAAGAATGAAAGCTGTGGGCGAACACTGACTACACATGTGCGTGAGTGAGTACATGCAGGTGCGCGCATACACACTTTTTTACATACTGAGAGATATTGTGGGTGAAGCTTTCTTTACTAAACTAGATAGAGGACCCTACACTCTCTCCTCCCAATCTCCCCTCCCCTCCTTCCTTCCCTCCCTACCTCTCTAACTCCCTCCCTCCCTATATATGTAAAAATTATTTCACTGGGCAGCATCTCTGCTCAAACAGAAGCCCAGTGATGAACGTGTGCTAATGTTCACCATCCACTGCATTAGCCACACACTGAGTACTTTAAATAATGATATTAAAACTGAAAAACCTTTGCTTCTGAGTTTTCCGCCATTTGAAAATTAAAAAGATTAGTGGAAAGAATATACTTGAAAACTCTTTGAGAAATATGAAGTGCTTTATAATAACCATGTAGTATTAGTACAATATGTGAATAAATTTAATTTGTCATGTTTTTCCCTGGCTAGCAATACAGAGAACAATACTTTGTCAAGATGCTCACACAAGTCAGCCAGCACACGACCACCACTGTAAATCACCAATACCCTTCAGTATTCGTAGTCGTGAGCGGCTACCTTAAGTCTCCACAGCACACAGTCCAGTGACAATAATTTCAAATATGATGGCTTTGCTGGAAACAACCCTATCAAAGAATATCTGTATAAAGAGCTTAGTGAGAAAACAGATATTCAACATACCCTTCCTCTCTTCACATGAGGAAACATTTTATAATGTATTTAGCAACAACAGAAAATTAGGCCTACTGTGATTTAAACAAGTTGGAATTTACTTTTTCCCTCAAATAAGTACTCTGGTGCTAAGTGCACTAGCAGTAGCCGGTGCAGAGTCAAGTCCATGATTACTGTGTTTGGCCTTTCTGTCTACCATGACTCTATCTGCTTGTTGTTACACCAGAAATCACATTCATTTTCTTTTTTTAAAAAATTGGATATTTTATGTATTTACATTTCAAATGTTATCTCCCTCCTGCAACTATGAGGATGCTCCCTCCCACCCACTCACTCCCACTTCATCACCTTGGCATTCCTCTACATGGGGGACACAAGCCTCCACAGGACCAAGGGCTTTTCCTACTATTGATTGATGCCAGACAATGCCATCCTCTGCTACATATGAGGCTGAAGCTCTTTTTCAAATCTGAAGATTGTAGAATGGGGCGATGTCCTTTTGATGTGGAAAAAAACATTTCTCCATGCTTCTACATTTACTTGATTCCTTATTAAGTTGTAATTTTTACAAACAGGACATATGTTCAAAAGTTAAATTTTTATTCTTTCTATAAATTTAAGTAATTGTTTGCTTAATGTTATACCTCTAATTAATTTCTCAAGACCTATAAAACACTTCAGTAGCTTCAATTTTACTACATGGTACAGAGTTTCATTTCAATTTAAAGCCCCAAAGATTAGCTTTCCTCAAAAGTCAATATTAGCCTACAGAAAAAGCATTCCATATGTAAAATATGGACATTACGAATACACCTGAACACAAAAACAATCAACCAACTCACTTGTCCCAATCTCCCCTCCTCTTTCCCCTTCCCTATATGTGTAAAAATTCTCCATGTTTATTTCACTGGGCAGCATCTCTGCTTAAACAGAAGCCCAGTGATGAACGTGTGCTAATGTTCACCATCCACTGCATTAGCCACACACTGAGCACTTTAAATAATGATATTAAAACTGAAAAAAATTTAAACTTAATTTTTATTAATTATTAGGGACATAAAGCTAGTGCCTGCTAAATGGGAAAACACATCCCCAGGTAGACTTTAGATTATGGTATAACTTCTCCATGGAAGTATACGTGCTTAGTATGAACAATGCCATGTGTTCCATGCCCAGCCCTAACACACAAAGCTGCTGTGGTGGTCTGAACAAGAGCGGCCCCGTAGTCTCACATATTTGAGTGCTTAGGATTGTTGAAGTAGGTGTGGGCTTGCTGGAGGAAGTGTGTCATTGGTGGTGGGTTTCAAAAACCCAAGTCAGGGCAAGCGTCCCTCGCTCTTCCTGCTGCATGCAGACACAGATGTAGACCTCTCACCTACGTTTTCAGCACCACATCTGCCTGTCTGCCACCATGCTCCCTGCCATGAGGGTAAGGGACTAAACCTCCGTACTGTAAGCTACCCCCAGTGAGATGCTTTCTGTTTTAAGAGGTGCTGTGTGGTGGTGGTATCTCTCTACAGTAGAACGATCCCAAACAGTTGTTTAAAGCTAAATACAAAACAAGTGCAAACAAAAGTGCGGAAACTAAGTAAGACTGCTGCATGCTAACAATTGGTGAAAACAGACCATGGATCTTAAAGAGAGCAGGGAGGGATACATGGGAGAGTCTGGAAGGAAGACACAGAAGGGAGAAATGCTATAATTAAATTATAAATCTCTAAAGTGAAAATAACAAGATTGGTGTATTATATCAATAGCAATGTCTTATTGTAATATTAGAGCTTTGTATCAGGTTATCATTGGAGAAAATTAAGTAATGAATAAACAAGTTCCTATATTATATTTTAAAGTAGCAAGTGAATGTAAAAATTGTACTGAATTATAACTTTAATTTTTAAAAGTCAAACACTCAAACATGCAATAAATCAAGAAGGGCAAAGAAACCTAACCCTGAGTATGTGAGTAGAAAGGAGTGGGACAGTTAGGACACAGCTCTTCGAGGAAATGAGATCTTACCTCCCAGTGCGATAAAGTGGGATAAAGGGATAAAGAGAAATAAAAACAGGAGGATTAAAAGGGTTGGGGGATGGAATGGCAGGGGTAGAGAGAGGAAGATGGTGAGGCATAACTAACACTAAAGGTCTTTTGAAAAGCTATATAGAAATCTACTAGTGTAGAAGCTTCATAAAATAATTAAAATATAGAAGGAATGTACATGGAGCTACCACATAATGGGGAGCAAAATACCCTAACAAATATCATATGCTATTAAGTAAAATCATTTCTGCTAGGAATAGGGTACCTCTTTTTCAGCTATGGGCCACTGGAATCCCATAGACACATCCAAAAATTACAGACTTTGCCAATGCTATTGCTTACCCTCCACAACCTGATGGTAAGAACTCATCGTTAAATACCACATATTTATGTCATAGAACATGAAGACTGGTACTCACATAGAAGCTTTAAACCTGGCTAACATTCACAGTGCTGAGCTGGTATATATCCACCAGAGGAGAAGAGTAATCATTAACCACACGAGCCACAAACCATATAAGCTACAGTATGATCGGCATGTACAATACGCCCAGTGGTGGGATAGTAGCACTAAAGTCAGGAGGAACCAGGCACTTTTTAGTTTGATCTAAGCTCTACTCCAGGAGATGGGGCCCATACCTGATACTGTTAAGGGGGCCAAAAACATGAGGCTAAGTCATAGGCTCTTGGAGAAAATCTACTATCAGCTAAATGAACATAGCATTGAAACTCCCGGAAAGATCCTGCTATACATCACTATACTTCCAAAACTGTGTCTTACTCAACCCTCAATAACGAAGCTTCTTACGTTCTTGCAGTACATAGTAATTAATAGAGAAATCTACAACTGGACAGCATGCAGAGAAGAAAAGACTTTGAAGAGCCCATCCCTAAGTGAGATGTCTTTACCAAATCCCTAGCCACAAGGCTCCAGAATTTACACTAAAGAACAGGCCGAGGGTTTTTAGAGTTGGGGCAGTGACTTCAAGGAAACAGCAGGTTTTCCAAACACAACAGAAGAGGTGCAAACATGAACTCACAGAAACTGCGACCACATGCATAAGGCCCACACAAGCTCAAGCTAGACAAAACCCCAGCATGGACGGGGAGAAACACGCACTAAATCCTACCCAGGGACAAGAAGGTATTTAAAACTGAAATGTTTTGGGAATTTTCTTCAATGGCATGATACTATGTCTATTAACCACCATGGTGGGCAGGCTCCACCCATGCTGAGGAGTGGCTGGCTAACATAAATTGGACTCTGTATTTTTGGCTTTGGTTCTTAAGAGAATGGGTAGGTAGGGAAACGGAGGAAGACTTGTAAGAAGGGAAACAACACAATCAAAGTTCACTGTATACAATTCTCAAAGGATAAATAAAACCATTCATCTTAAAACAGACAAAACTCAAGCAATTATTTTTAGTTATAGTTATCTGTATTTTAAAAGTTGATCAATATTGCTGATATGTAGTTTAAAGAGGGCAGTCTGGCACCTAAGGAAGCTTCCACTGTGTCCTAAAAGCTAGTGAAAAGCTAAATGCATAAGTTACCCTTTCACACTGCAGGGTTAAAATATACATCAACAGCAAATTAAGCGGGTGGATAGTTGTGGCACATGTCTTTAATTCCAGCAGGGGCAGGGGGGCAGGGGGCAGGAGGGGCAGAGGGGCAGAGGGGCAGAGGGGCAGAGGGGCAGAGGGGCAGAGGCAGGTGGATCTCTGTGAGTTTGGGGTAAGCTTGTCTACAAAGTGAGTTCTAGGGCAGCCAAGACTGTTACAGAGGCAACTAACACAGGTTTATTTTACATAACAGAGTGAGGGTCCTGGGTAAGAAAGAATTTGGGACAGGAAGGGAGCAGACATGAATACTTATGGCCAACTCACTTTCTTCTTTTTCTTCAGTCAGTTCAGGACTCTGGTTCATGGAAGGGTGACACCCACACTTCACGTATGACTCCACACATCAATTAACCTAATGTATATAATACTTGTCTCCTAAGTAATTACAGATTTTGCCAGATGGACAATCAGTATCACCAATCACACTGAACAAAATGAAAATATAAAAATCCATCTTAGATCCATGAGAGAAATGAGGTGATAGAATTGCTTGCCCTGCTACCTGAGCTACCCAGCGGTAGCTCCTGGGCATACAGCCAAACATATAACATATAACAAGGACACATGCGCCACTATGTTCATAGCAACCTTATTTATAATAGCGAGAAGCTGTGCTCGCTTCGGCAGCACATATACTAAAATAATAGCGAGAAGCAACCCAGATGTCCTTCATGAGAGGAATGGATACAGAAAATCTGATACATTTACACAATGGAATACTACTCAGCTATCAAAAACAATGACTACATGAAATTCATAGGTAAATGAATGGAGCTAGAAAATATCATCCTGAGTGAGGTAACCCAATCACAAACAAACAAACAAACAAACAAACAAACAAACAAACCTACACATGATATGCACTCACTGTTAAGTGGATATTACCCCAAAAGCTCAAATTACCCAAGATACAATCCACAGACCACATGAAGTTCAAGAAGGACAATCAAAGTGTGTATTCTTCAGCCCTTCATAGAACAGGGAACAAAAATATTCATAGGAAGAGATATGGAGACAAAGTTTGGAACAGAGACTGAAGGAAAGGCCATCCAGAGACTACCCTACCTGGGGATCCAGCCCATATATTGCCACCAAACCCAGACAATATTGCTGATGCCAAGAAGTGCATGGTGACAGGAGCCTGATATAGCTGTCTCCTGAGAGGCCATGCCAGAACATGACAAATACAGAGGCAGATGCATGCAGCCAACCATTGAACTGAGAACAGGGTCCCCAGTGGAGGAGTTAGAGAAAAGATTGAAGGAGCTGAAGGGGTTTAAAATGCTGAGAAAGTAGACAGCTAACAGATAGAAGACTATGAAGATAAACCTTTTAGCAATTATTTTTCTTTCTGACAAAAAAGTACGAGCTTCAGATGAACAAAATGGGGTTTTTAACTTGGTTACTATATAAAAGTTTTCTGTCCGTGTTGCAATAATAATCTTTAAATTTGTTTTTATGATTTTTGTAAAAATTACATAAAAAGCAAAAATTGGAGTATTTCATATTTCCACAAGATGAAAAAAGTAATCATTAACTTACTTCAATCATTGCCTGAAAAGATTTCAACCATACAACTCTGGAGAGTAACCTGATATCGCTACTCTAAGTCTTAATACAGATTTTTCATTGGTATATTATTTGATATATAACTGTATTTTTACAAGTAATTTAGATGAGCCCATGAGCTACTCCAAGGATCGAGTAAAGTTTTGGAACTTGAAGGAGTTTTGGGGACCCTGAGGATCTGGCTCCTCACTCTTCAACGAAGAAAAGGACCAGTCTTTTTCACACAGACAGGTAATTATAGCACTAGTTCGCTCAAAGAACTCAACTTCCTTACTCTCAGTCCAGGCCTCCACTAAATCTAATTTATTTCATTCCAAGTACTTTGTAATGATCACATGTGTTTCCTGAATTTTTTTTTATTTCCTAATCCCATGTTCAAATCATCTGATTAAAAAGAATTTTAGATTTATAGACTGACTCCAATAGAGAACCAAGAGAATTTAGCATGGCCAAGGAATTTTTAAATTTCCTCTTACCTAATGTTATTGACCTTAAAAGAGAAAACCACTTAAGCAACTGGCTACACCCAATGGATGAGACACAAAACTAAAAAGGACCAGCTGTCCCAAGTCTTAGGATGTCTATATTTTACACAAAATTACAGAACAAATCAATAATCACTGGCTAACAAGATAACCCTCTATTCTTCCAAGATAACTTTTAGCTATTAAATAAGCAAAGTCAGTTACCTGAGCTCTATAAAATACCCTGTTCCTTTCTAGATCAAGACATTTTTAAGATGGGGCTCAATAAGCAGTCAATAATAGGGTCTCAGGAGTAAAACTGACCAGTATCATTAGCAATTTTTGAATTATACAAAACAAGAGCAAAGAAGCAGAAAACAGTTACATTTAAGGAGTCTCTCGACTCAGATCTGGAGGAGAACTAACAGTGAGTGACTCTGGGGCTTTACATTAAGTAGGGTCCTTCAGGTCGAATGGATACGAGGGGAAGTTACCATGTGCTATAGTTATACACCTGTCACAGGATTTCTATGAAGTTAACTTTAATGAACCTCAACTTTCAATTCTTATTATTCCTTCTCTTTGATGTATACATATGCCATATGTATACAATGACAACAAATCATATAAATCATGTTATTAGGCCAAAAAATCACTTTTCTTTAAAAAGAACATTCACTGCTATTAATGAAAGAAAAGAGTAAGATCTGTGTCTAACTGACAGATCTTAGAACTTAACATGAATGCAATCAATCTTCTCTGGACATTCATGATTCGTAGACCAGAAGTCCTATTCACAATTTATTCCTCAATTTGTATGTTGATATCAAATAGCACTTACACACACACACACACACACACACACACACACACACACACACACACACACACGGGGTGGGTGAATGGAGAGAGAGACAGAAAGAATGAATGAATCTTTTTCTTTTTTTGAAAAACATTTTTCACTGGATATTTTATGTGTTTATATTTCAAATTCTCCCTTCTAAGAAGGACTGAAGCATCCACACTTTGGTCTTCCTTCTTCTTGAGCTTCATGTGTTCTGTAAATGGTATCTTTGGTTTTCCAAGCTTTTGGGCTAGTATCACTTGGCAGTGAGTGGATACCATGTGTGTTCTTCTGTGGTTGGGTTACCTCACTCAGGATGATATTTTTTAGTTCCTTCCATTTGCTTAAGAATTTCATGAAATCATTGTTTGCCTTTATAACCTTAGCATAAGTAATGTTAAAAGATGGTTCACTGGTCAAGAACACTAGCTGCTCTTCCAGAAGAACTGGCTTCAACTTGCAAAAGCCACATGATGGCTTACAAACAATTGCAACTCCAGTTCCAAAGCATCCAAGGCATTTTCCTGACCTCCTTGTGCACCAAGCGCACACAAGGTACACAGACACGTATGCAGGCAATACACCCGTAAGAAGAATGTAAGAAAACACCTGTTCAAAAGCTCTTCCTACTTAAGTAAGTTTTCCTTTGGTCATTCAATTTTCCAATCAAATAAATACTATTTTTTAGCATAATTTGTTATTTTCTCTCTGAATGGCTGAAAACCTTTTTTCTAATGGAGCATACTACTTTTAATAGATCAAGGTGACAACTTACCATTCTGAGGAGGTCATTCAGGTTTTCGGACCCCTTCATTTTCCCATGAGTAAATTCACAAGAATTTGGTTCTACTCTCTGAGCTTCTGTGTGGGCTTTTGTAACTTATATATTGTAACAACTTCAGATGGCACAGTCCTTGGGGTAAGTAAGGGATTGAAAAAGCAACAGTTTGGAGAAATACTTACTTAGCCTGCCCCCCTAAGAATCCAAAAATAGGACTGGGAATGTGCAACTTGTGGGAAAACTAAAGAGGGCTGCTCACTGGCAAGAGTTTCTGCTCCTCTTCACAAGTTGATAGGAGCAAAGGCCTCACTAAAAATGCTGACAGGGAATGTGTGCCTGGGAAGGTGTGCTGTGTATCATTTGAGTGTCTGTGGTCAGTGGTTGCTGTGTAGGTTAAGGAAGCTCTAAGCTACAGCTACCACGATGAATTCAATGGTAGCATAGGCTAACTGCCCACAGGCAGCTGGAGGGCAAATCACATCTCAGCAGAAGCCAAGAGCGGGAGAAATGTATTACACACTGTTCCTTCCTGACAGTGCCCTAGAACACAAATGCTTCCTGAAATCCAGGTGCCTCCAGAAAAGAAATAGTACAAAGTTTTATTTACACACACACACACACACACACACACACACACACACACACACACACACGGATATAAAAAGACAATAAGCTTATGTGGTGCTTATGTAACTAGCAGAATGGGAAGGCAACAATTAGAATTAGAGAAGATAAACTGATGCAGTACGGACCCCCTTTAATAACCTCCAGCACACACTGTGGCAGAGAGGTGGGGCTGGAAGTGTGGGTCCAAGGCTACCTAAGGGTCTGCCTCAGCTGCAGGTACAGAAAGTATGCATTTAGAACCGTGCAGCCAGGCCCACTGAAAATTCTTTTACAGCCTCAACATGGAAACTAGAGCTCAACAGACTGAACACAATTGTCAGCTTGTTGAGATAACAAGCTCCTGCATCCCAGAGCGTCATCTGCCAAGCAGACCTTCCTTCTACACGTCCTCTGCAACCGACATGCTCTGAAATGGCACCCTCACTGACACAGGACACCTAAGTCACCCAGTGTTCAGCATCTGCTGTCCTTCCTGAACTTTGGAGCATGGCCATTGCATTTGATTCCAGATTCACTGACAGCCAAACTACATCTTCTCAAATGGGATTTAAAACCCCTCCATATGTGTCCTTCTGGAGAAACTCTCATCCCCAGGGTACCTGTCTTAAGGCTCCTTTTGCTGAGGTAAAACACTGTGACTCAACTTGGGGAGAACGGAGTTTATTCAGTGTACAACTCTCTAGTCATGCTCTATCTCTAAGCAAGGTCAGGGTGGGAACTCCAGGAAGTTGGAGGCAGAACTGAAGCAGAGGCAATAGAGGATCACTGTTATTGGCTTGCTAGGCCTGCTTTCTTATACAACTCGAGATCACCTGTCCAAGCGTAGCACCTTCCACAGCAGGCTAGGTCTTCCTACATCAATTATCAAATAAGAAAATGCCACAGGTTTCCCTAGAGCTAGTCTAATGGAGACATTTTCTCAACTGAGGTTTCCTTTACTCAGATCACCCTGGCCTGTGTCAAGCTGACATAACCACTAGCCAGCACAGTCCCAAACAGACTTCTTTAATCTTAGAGCTACTGCCTATCAGAGGTAGAAATTCTGCATTTTAGCCTTCACTCATTTAATCTACTGTATGGTTTCTAAATCCTGGTTAGGGCAGGAGTGCACTATCTACTTTGTCTCCAAACCCAAGTCCCCCGCTTTTTCACTGATGCCTCCCTCACCTAAAACAGACAAAAAAAATTTCCTTCCTCCAACCTCAGATTATTCCCATACACATACGCATGTGCACATCTAGTTAGAGGACCTGGCAAATGTCCAGGCAGGATTCCATCTTGACCCTGGGCAGTGCACATGGCAATAAAATGTGCAGGATACAACACTGACTTTATCAAAAGAATGAATCCTGTTTGCGTTTCAAACATGCTAGATAGCACACGGCGCTTTGAACTCCTTTGTCAGAATTTTATTCCAGTACATGGCATTTTAATGTTAGATAAGGTCTCAGAATCTAGACACTAAATTAGTTGAATTATTGACATCATGTTGTAGTAGCTACTGTGATAGGATTTCTGTTCAGAAATAATATTAAGTGCAGGTCTAACTTTATGCTGGAGGCAGATGTGGAAAACCTGATTCCTGGTGTATACAGCTCAGAGAAATTCTCTGTATTTAAACGGAGTCCTTGTCTCAACATTCCACTTACTGATAAACTTGTTTTGCATAGTCTCCAACAGAGCTTGGTGAGCGTCTTCAGCTTGTAAAGCGTGTGAACATTCTCTAGCCAGTATGGTGCGCACAAGATGCTCTCCACATCCTACAAGTCCAAGAAAAACACGGTTGACGAAAAGCAATACTCAATACTTTGCTTATCTCATAACATAAAACATTCATGCGCACAACTTACAAAGTAGTTATGTAGCAAGACAACCCAGTGAGGGAATAAACTGACTTCTGCAAACAGTCTGCTAATTTCAGTAACGAGATTCAGTACAATATAAAAAAACAACAACACAGGTCTCTTTAATCTCAAAAGAAAACAGGTAAAGATAAAGGAAACCCCTCTTTCAGAGGAATAATGTGTGTAACCCAGAAATGCAGATTCTGTACCTAGAGTTCTGCCTCATTCCCACTAACGAGTAGCTACAAATCATCCTGTTCGTTGGCTTAATTCTCCCACTTGAAAAAAAAAAATGGTACCTATAGCTATTGACCATTTTCTTTCTAATTCACCACTTCCTGGATGGCTGGGGAGAAACATAGACATCCAAGTACTGTCTGAATCTCTCTCTACCCATTGTTGTTCAGAGACTCATATACCAACAGTGTGGAGAGGACAGAGCAAAACAGTCCTGTCACATCTTACAGCCCTTCTCACATGCATACAGCTTTCAGAAATAAAGCCTCTGTGTCATTCTAAAGAAAAAGTCTATTTGGGGGCTAGAGAGAAGGTTCGCAAGGTTTAAAAAAAAAAGTGTCCTTACAGAGAGAGGACCTAGGTTCAGTCCCCAGAACCTACAACTGTCTGTAACTCTGGGAGATCTGACACCCTTTTCTGACTGCTGTGGGCACCAGGCACACACATGATGCACATATATTCACATATGCAAAACATTCATACATATAAAATAAAAAAGAAAAGGCTGGAAAGGAGTGAGAAGTGGGGGAGTAAAGGTAAGAGGGAGGGGTTTATCTGTGAGATGAACGTGGAGCACTCAGACACACACTGGAGCCCTCAGACACACACTGGAGCACTCACACACACTGGAGCACTCACACACACACAGTGGAGCACTCACACACACACTGGAGCACTCAGACACACACTGGAGCACTCACACACACACTGGAGCACTCACACACACACTGGAGCACTCAGACACACACTGGAGCACTCACACACACAGTGGAGAACTCAGACACACACTGGAGCACTCAGACACACACTGGAGCACTCACACACACACTGGAGCACACACACACACTGGAGCACTCACACACACACTGGAGCACTCACACACACACTGGAGCACTCAGACACACACTGGAGCACTCACACACACACTGGAGCATTCACACACACACTGGAGCACTCAGACACACACTGGAGCACTCACACACACACTGGAGCACTCAGACACACACACTGGAGCACTCAGACACACACAGTGGAGCACTCAGACACACACTGGAGCACACACACAGTGGAGCACACACACACACACAGTGGAGCACTCAGACACACACAGTGGAGCACTCAGACACACACACTGGAGCACACACAGTGGAGCACTCACATACACACTGGAGCACTCACACACACACTGGAGCACACACACACACTGGAGCACTCAGACACACACAGTGGAGCACTCAGACACACACTGGAGCACTCAGACACACACAGTGGAGCACTCAGACACACACTGGAGCACTCAGACACACACTGGAGCACACACACACTGGAGCACTCAGACACACACACTGGAGCACTCAGACACACACACTGGAGCACTCAGACACACACAGTGGAGCACTCAGACACACACTGGAGCACACACACAGTGGAGCACTCAGACACACACAGTGGAGCACTCAGACACACACTGGAGCACTCAGACACACACTGGAGCACTCAGACACACACTGGAGCACACACACACTGGAGCACTCAGACACACACACTGGAGCACTCAGACACACACACTGGAGCACTCAGACACACATACTGGAGCACTCAGACACACACAGTGGAGCACTCACACACACACAGTGGAGCACTCACACACACACAGTGGAGCACTCAGACACACACTGGAGCACACACACAGTGGAGCACTCACACACACACAGTGGAGCACTCAGACACACACTGGAGCACACACACAGTGGAGCACTCAGACACACACAGTGGAGCACTCAGACACACACTGGAGCACTCAGACACACAGTGGAGCACTCAGACACACACACTGGAGCACTCAGACACACACTGGAGCACTCACACACACAGTGGAGCACTCACACACACACAGGAGCACTCACACACACACAGTGGAGCACTCAGACACACACTGGAGCACACACACAGTGGAGCACTCAGACACACAGTCCAAGTAGGCTCGGGCACTTCTGTACTGACTAAGAGTAATGAATGTAAGCTTTATGGCAGTAGCTACTGAGAAAGTAAAGTCAAAGGAGACTTAGTTAAAGGACTGGTGAGTTCTCGTAGAAAATTTCTTGGGTAGAAGCAGTTTCCTTTCTACCAGAAAAGAATTTTAATATTTAAATCTGGTATCGTGATCTACGTGTCTGTGAACCTCAAAGACAAGTGTATTTCAGCTACCTTCAGAAGGCATTTCCTAAGAGTGTCTAGGATCCATGAGTAGGACTAGGTACAACTTAATATTTCTGCAATATGCATAACACAGAAACACACACATGTGAACAGAGGGTCTTAACAATTAAAATGAAATTCAGACTAGAATAGCTAAGTTAAACAACCACTTTTTGTTTGTTTAAAAGTTTATTTATTTTTCTTTTAAATATGTGCATCAATGTCTGTGTATAATGTACATGCCTGAGGCTCAGAGGCCGGAAGAAGCTGTGAGATCCTAGAACTAGAGAACTAGAGTTGCAGACAAACAGCATTTAACTGCCACGTGAGTGCTGGGAGCCCAAACCAGGTGCTCTGGAAGGGCAGTTAGGTGCTCGTAACCAGTGAGCTATTTCTCCAGCCAGAAACCACTGCTAAATAATAGCTTGTGGGGATGGGGCACTGCTAAGGAAGACACTCAGGCTAGGGAAGAAGCCAGCCACAGAGCTACACTTCCAGCCCACAAATCCCTACATCTGTAAATAAATGAAAACTAGTACAATACTTAGGTCTCTTCTGGGTTGCATTACTGTGACAAGAATCAAGCAATGCTGACTGACAGATCTTTAGGAACATTATTGTAAGAAGCTCAAAGCCACGGTGCTGCCATTCATGTAACAAATACCCTCTTCATACATACACCTCTCCTCTGTTCACTCCTCTGCAATTATCCCTTTCCTTAAGGATACATGCACATATGTGCATTTTATATATACATATACTGTGTATACTCACTGCCAAGATACCAACAGTTCATTTAAGTGTGAATATAACTTTCAAACGGCCTGATACAGCTTGTGAAAATGTCACCTTTCAAGATATCTCTGTAAATATCTATATTTAAAGCTACACATGGAATTAAATATAGAACTTTATGGGCAGGATTATATCAATCATTATTTTGTTTGCTTTGTAATATTCATTTTATAAGCAGAAAAATATAATAAATTAATAGTTAAAAAACATGTTTGACACTTACTATGTAAGGGCACTGTGTTAAGGTGACAAAATCCCATAAATTTTAATTCCTTTTGTACTTATATTTGATGTTGAACAATGAAATGTATTAGGATAACAGTGATGGAAAATTCACATATTATAAACTACATGAATATTTAGAATATTATGTACACATGCCTCAAAAGTCAAATGGCTAAACCATATGAAATTATAACATCAAAAATTCACATGTGAGGTGAACTTTGAGCAATATGCATAACGCAGAAACACAGACACACCCAGACAGACAGACAGACACACACAAACAGGCACACACAAAACAGACAGACAGACAGACACACACACACACACACAAACAGGCACACACACAAACAGACAGACAGACAGACACACACACACAAACAGGCACACAGACAGACAGACAGGCAGACAGACAGACACACACACACACACACACACACACACACACACAGGCCCAGCACCAGAGAAGAGCAGATGAACAAAGGGAGGTCTTAATTAAAGTGAAACTCAGAATAGCTAAGTTAAGCCACCAAGAGAGGGAAGATAGTTCCCTCTCATTATAGGAGATAATAAAGGTTTCCCCAGTGATTCAGTTTTACTAAGAAACTGTTAAAATTATAATTTATATTCTGCCATATGCCTTTAGCATACAGGTTTATCACATCAAAGCTTTTTCTACTACAGATACCAATGAAAGAAAATTGGAGTTTTTACCTCCTATATACCCAAGTTTCTTAGAGCATACTGCAGTGAAACTGAAGTGTGACTCAAATGTTACCTGCTTTTGAGTCCCACTCTTTACTCACAGGCCTTAGAAATGCATTTCATTACATCTGGTCTCTTTTTTTGAATTTTTTAAAGATTAATTTATTTTATGTGAGTACACTGTCACTCTCTTCAGACACACCAGAAGAGGGCATCGGATCCCATTATAGATGGTTGTGACCACCATGTGGTTGCTGGGAATTGAACTCAGGACCTCTGGAAGAGCAGTCAGTGCTCTTAACCACTGAGCCATCTCTCCAGCCCCTACATTTGCTCTCTTTTGTTGCCATACAAGTAAAGGCACATTTACGATCATAACACTTATTAAAAACAAAGATTGTGACTGCAACAAAGACCTGAAAACAAGTAAGCAAACAGCAATTCTGAAAGAAGAGTGTGGCGACCCACACTTGTAATCCCAGCTCTTAAGAGGCAGAGGCAGGAAGATCAGGAGCTCAAACTCATCCTAAGCTGCACAGTGAACTGAAGGCCAGCATGTACTACATGAGGCTATCTCAAAATAAATAAATTGAGGAACAAATACACTTATTAATTATCAATAAAAATGGCAAGTAAATTGATTGAAAAGTGAATATATAATATGTTTGTAAAAGCATTAGTCATGGGCCAGTGAGATGGCTCAGAGAGTAAAAGTGCCTGATGACCTGAGTTTGATCTCAGGAAACTACACGGTAGAAGGAGAAAACCGACTGCCACAAATTACCCTGTGATCTCAACACACGTACATTTCTGATGCGCAAATAAGCAAATACAATTTTTCAAAATGTGTTAGCCATTTTTGATGTGGTAGGCTTAATACAATATAGGAAGGAAAAACAAATCAAGCCTTTTCTGCCTTTCCTATAGAAATACATAGAAGGCTGAAATATATTTGTTTCTATAGAAGTATACTATATGAAGAAGATTTTAGACTATATCACTAAGAATGTAAAATATTAACTGATAAGGCAATAAAATTAGTGGTTGCTAATATCAGAAAAAGATAAAACCAGACCCTTTACATCTCTTGATAAAATTAAACATAATTGTGTTCATTACCAAAACAATTACATTTGTACATGATTAAGCATATAAATTCCATCATCAATTTCAAGAAAGTGGGATCATCTACAAAAACGACAGTCATCATGCTAGTCAGTAATGAAAGGCTAACTACTGTCTGTAGTCATCGCTTCTCTTCACAATATACTAAAAGGCCAAGGCATTGCTGCAAGACATGGTAATAAAATAAAAGAGGAGGAGGAAAAAGAGAAATAAAAGATAAAAAGCAGAGTATGATGACAGTTGAGAGGTGGAGGCAGGAGAATCAGGAATTCAAAGACAGCTCACTACATCACAAATTCACGTCACTGCAGGTTATAAGACCCTGTTTTCAAATAATCAAACCCACACAGAATAAAATTTTAAAATGCATAATGTTCAGAAAGGAAGAAATAAGCTGTCCCCATTTTAAAATAACAAACTTTTTACAAATAAAATCCACCCCCTGGAGGGGAATCAAAAAATAAATACTAGTGATATGACTCAAAAATTCCCTCTCAGATTAGCAATCTAGGATAACTGTCTGTAGACCTTGTCTGTTACTTACTAGTTTCCAAAATGTGGGTCTGACCTTCAATTCCATCTGTCCATGTGTTATTAAGTTACTTTCTCCTAGGTCAAATATATTAACAGTTTATACTTCTTCTATAGTTGGTATTTCTACAGAGATTAAAGACTCTGCCTGGCTACAGAGAACTCACACAACTGTAATGCCAGCTGGCCTGGATGCCTGTGCTGATTGAATTTTCTATAGCACAACTGCAGAGATTCATGTAACCCATCTTGAAGGCATTTCAAAGGCCTTTGAGAACCAGTACCTTGGACAGGTTTCCTCCTGATAATTATAACCTTAGCTATTTCCCCTCACTTTTCCCAGTTCACTTCCTACTGTTGAGGGTCTCAGTATACTCACATCCTTTATCATGCAGCACCATGTTTTACAGCTTACATCCTTTAAATGGAAACATTGTGCCCTATAGGGAGGTTTCTTAGGATTCAGGAAGTTCCTAAAACTCACAAGATTGATAACCTCCTCGCATCCCCCAAATCACATAAGCAGAGATTCTTCTCTCTAAACTATCTCAATGCATGTGCAAGTTATTCAGTTTGCACATACCTTTTGTGAATGGGCACTAGTCTGAAAAAGACATTTCAGTGAACCCATTGACTCTGAGTCATTCATGTTCCTGTAAGTAACCCTCTCACCAAACTCATGTAAGCAATCTCAAAAAAAAAAAAAAAAAAAAAAGTGATCCACCATGTTTCTGAACTTTGGTCCATCATTTGGGTACCTGTGTAATATGAGTAGATACGCTTTCATCTCTGTTCAGAAAAAGTCATACAATTGCTGCCTGAACAATGAGCTAGGGAAGCGAGGCTACATACTCCCTGCAGAGAGTGTTGAAACGTGCAAGTAAAGCGATCTATGTGAGGATAATCCAATTATGGGGCAGTCCTGATGAGACAATCTTTCCATAGGTGGTGTTGAACAATGGGCTTCTTTGCTCTGGTGGTGGGTGAATGCTTCCTGACATGGATAGTATCAAAGGTAAGCTGTCTGAGAAAGAAACATGCTGGGAGGACATCTTACAGTGGCCTTCTTCTCTCATGTAGTGTGGAGTGGCAGGACGTCTTGACAGTGGCTCGCATCCTCTGAATAAGAACAGGTGTGCCTTGAAAACTTCTGGAGAATACATGGTTCTACTGGAAGTCGCATGACTGGGACAGACGCATGGCATCAGACTATAGGGTCAGCAGCACCCCTTTGTCGTGTTTCTGCTATTTCTCAAGGAAGAATTTGCCCAAGGGAAAGAGGAATTGCAATGAGAAACAGGGGTGTCACTGAAAGCCTCTGATGCTTTTGAACTATTACCCATCCTCCTTAGCACCTGTTCTCTGCTTTTCTCCAGTTAAAATTCCAGGATTCTGTAACTGACACCCATTCTTACTCCTAAAAAAAGTGCCTACACTTTCCTCATTTCATCAGGCGTGAAACATTTTCTTCAAAGTGATAAGAATCAAAATTAACATTCAAAAAAAATATCAGTAGCCTTCCTATACACCAATGAAAATATCCTGAAAAAGAAATCAGGAAAAGAACTCTATTTACAATTAACTTCAATCAACCAAACATGAAAACCTCAGAATAAAATTGACCAAGGATATAAAGACTTGTATAATGGACACAAGCAAACAAAACAAAACAAAACAAACAAAAAACAAATAAACAAGAAATAAATACTAAAAGATAAAAACTGCCTCCTGTGCTGAAGAATCAAAATAATACATTTCTTTTAAAAAAAAATGGCTATCTTATCAAAACCAATCTACAGATTCCACATAATCACTATCAAGTTATAGCAATGTTCTTGATTAAAAATAGAAAAGAAAACTTAAAATTCATATGAAAATAGATAAACAAGTGCACTTACAAACACACATATCCCCTCTAGACGCACACATACCAAAAGCCCTCTGTTATACTGGAGGTATTATCACTGAAACTGTTCCAAGTTATACTACAGAACCACAGTAATAAAAACCAGCTTAGATTGATATAAACAAACACAGAGAACAAATACAGAAGCCATGTTCATGGGCATTCAACTATGGCCACCAGACTATTTTATTTTTTATAATAATGCAAAAAATAAACATTAGAGAGGACAACCTCTTCAATAAATAGTGCTGGGAAAATTGAATGCCCACAAGTAGTATAAAACCAAATTCATCTCTCTCTCTCTGAACAAAAATCAACTCCAAATATATCAAGAACCTCAACATAAGATAAGAAATTTTGAAAATACCACAGGGAAAACTAAGAGGTGAATTTAAGGTCATTGGCATAGCTAAGACTTCCTTAACCAGACTCTGATCATAAAATAAGATGAATAATCAACAAATGGAGTCACAGAAAATTTAACATATTCTAAAAAACAAAGGACAATGATAATCAAGTGATGAGGAAACCTAAAGAATGGGAGGAAAGCTTTCTCAGATACCAATCTGGCAGAGGATCAGATCTAGAATATATTATTAAAAACTCAAGAAACAGAATATCAAACAAATAAACCAAACAAAGAATGTTCTATGGAACTGACAGTCTTTGCAAAACAAAAAACACTACAAATGTCTAATAAGTATTAAGCAACTCATAAGCTATCAAGGAAATAAACATTAAAATTATTTAGACTGAATCTTACCCCAATTAAAATTGATAGGAAACAACAATTGTTTGAGCAGCTGTGGAGAAAGGGAAATATTTATTCATTGCTGATAGAACAACAAACTAGTCAGCCATTGTGAAAATCAGCATGGCAAGTCGCCACAAACAAACATAGATTTACCATAAGAACTAGTATTCCATATCAGCAATTGACAGCACACCTAAAACCTCTAGAACAAAAAGAAGCAAATACACCCAGGAGGAGTAGAAGGCAGGAAATAATCAAACTCAGAGCTGAAATCAACCAAGTAGAAACAAAAAGGACCATAGAAAGAATCAACAGAACCAAAAGATGGTTCTTTGAGAAATTCAACAAGATACATAAACCCTTAGCCAGACTAACGAGAGGACACAGAGAGTATGGCCAAATTAACAAAATCAGGAATGAAAAGGTAGACATAACTACAGAATCAGAGGAAATTCAAAAAATGATCAGATTCTACTACAAAAGCCTATATTCAACAAAACTTGAAAATCTGCAGGAAATGGACAATTTCCTAGGCAGATACCAGGTACCAAAGTTAAATCAGGAACAGATAAACCATTTAAACAACCCCATAACTCCTAAAATAATAAAATAAGTCATTAATGGTCTCCCAACCAAAAAGAGCCAAGGTCCAGATGGGTTCAGTGCAGAATTCTATCAGACCTTCATAGAAGACCTAATACCAATACTGTCCAAACTATTCCACAAAATTGAAACAGATGGAGTGCTACTGAATTCCTTCTATGAACCCACAATTACTCTTATACCTAAACCACACAAAGACCCAACAAAGAAAGAGAACTTCAGACCAATTTCCCTTATGAATATTGACGCAAAAATACTCAATAAAATTCTGGCAAACCGAATCCAAGAGCACATCAAAACAATCATCCACCATGATCAAGTAGGCTTCATCCCAGGCATGCAGGGATGGTTTAATATACAGAAAACCATCAACATAATCCACTATATAAACAAACTGAAAGATAAAAACCACATGATCATTTCATTAGATGCTGAGAAAGCATTTGACAAAATTCAACACCCTTTCACAATAAAAGTCCTGGAAAGAATAGGAATTCAAGGCCCATACCAAACATAGTAAAAGCCATATACAGCAAACCAGTAGCTAACATTAAACTAAATGGAGAGAAACTTGAAGCAATCCCACTAAAATCAGGGACTAGACAAAGCTGCCCACTTTCTTCCTACTTATTCAATATAGTTCTTGAAGTTCTAGCCAGAGCAATCAGACAACAAAAGGAGGTCAAGGGGATACAGATCGGAAAAGAAGAAGTCAAAATATCACTATTTGCAGATGATATGATAGTATATTTAAATGACCCCAAAAGTTCCACCAGAGAACTACTAAAGCTGATAAACACCTTCAGCAAAGTGGCTGGGTATAAAATTAACTCAAATAAGTCAGTAGCTTTCCTCTACACAAAAGAGAAACAAGCTGAGAAAAAATTAAAGAAACAACAGCCTTCATAATAATCACAAATAATATAAAGTACCTCGGTGTGACTTTAACCAAGCTAGTGAAAGATTTGTACAGTAAGAACTTCAAGCCTCTGAAGAAAGAAATTGAAGAAGACCTCAGAAGATGGAACGATCTCCCATGCTCATGGATTGGCAGGATTAATATAGTAAAAATGGCCATTTTACCAAAAGCAATCTACAGATTCAATGCAATCCCCATCAAAATACCAATCCAATTCTTCAGAGAGTTAGACAGAACAATTTGCAAATTCATCTGGAATAACAAAAAACCCAGGATAGCTAAAACTATCCTCAACAATAAAAGGACTTCAGGGGGAATCACTATCCCTGAACTCAAGCAGTATTACACAGCAATAGTGATAAAAACTGCATGGTATTGGTACAGAGACAGACAGATAGACCAGTGGAATAGAATTGAAGACCCAGAAATGAACCCATGGTCACTTGATTTTTGACAAAGGAGCCAAAACCATCCAATGGAAAAAAGATAGCATTTTCAGCAAATGGTGCTGGTTCAACTGGAGGTCAGCATGTAGAAGAATGCAGATCGATCCATGCTTATCACCCTGTACAAAGCTTAAGTCCAAGTGGATCAAGGACCTCCACATCAAACTAGATACACTCAAACTAATAGAAGAAAAAGTGGGGAAGCATCTTGAACACATGGGCACTGGAGAAAATTTCCTGAACAAAACACCAATGGCTTATGCTCTAAGAGCAAGAATCGACAAATGGGATCTCATAAAACTGCAAAGGACACTGTTGTTAGGAAAAGATCTTTACCATTCCTACAACTGATAGAGGGCTTATATCTAAAATGTACAAAGAACTCATGAAGTTAGACTGCAGGGAGAAAAATAACCCTATTAAAAATGGGGTTCAGAGCTAAACAAAGAATTCACAGCTCAGGAATGCTGAATGGCTGAGAAACACCTAAAGAAATGTTCAACATCTTTAGTCATAAGAGAAATGCAAATCAAAACAACCCTGAGATTTCACCTCACACAAGTGAGAATAGCTAAGATCAAAAACTCAGGTGACAACAGATGCTGGTGAGGATGTGGAGAAAGAGGAACACTCCTCCTTTGTTGGTGGGATTGCAGACTGGTACAACCATTCTGGAAATCAGTCTGGAGGTTCCTCAGAAAATTGGACATTGAACTACCTGAGGACCCAACTATACCTCTCTTGGGCATACCTCTCCTAGGCATATACCCAAAAGATGCCCCAACATATAACAAAGACACATGCTCCACTATGTTCATAGCAGCCTTATTTATAATAGCCAGAAGCTGGGAAGAACCCAGATGCCCTTCAACAGAGGAATGGATACAGAAAATGTGGGACATCTACACAATGGAATATTACTCTGCTATCAAAAACAATGACTTTATGAAATTCGTAGGCAAATGGATGGAACTGGAAAATATCATCCTGAGTGAGGTAACCCAATCACAGAAAAACACACATGGTATGCACTCATTGATAAGTGGGTATTAGCCCAAATGCTTGAATTACCCTAGATGCACAGAACAAACGAAACTCAAGACGGATGATCAAAATGTGAATGCCTCACTCCTTTAAAAGGGGAACAAGAATACCCTTAGGAGGAAATAGAGAAGCAACGTTTAAAACAGAGGCAGAAGGAACACCCATTCAGAGCCTGTCCCACATGTGGCCCATACATGCCACCAAACTAGATAAGATGGATAAAGCAAAAAAGTGCAGGCCAACAGGAACCGGATGTAGATCTCTCCTATGAGACACAGCCAGAATACGGCAAATACATAGATGAATGCCAGCAGCAAACCACTGAACTGAGAACGGGACCTTCACTGTAGGAATCAGAGAAAGGACTGAAAGAGCTTGAAGGGGCTCGAGACCCCATATGAAGAACAATGACAACCAACCAGAGCTTCCAGGGACTAAGCCACTACCTAAAGACTATACATGGACTGACCCTGGGCTCCAAACTCATGGGTAGCAATGAATAGCCTAGTAAGAGCACCAGTGGAAGGGGAAGCCCTTGGTCCTGTCAAGACTGAACCCCCAGTGAATGTGATTGTTGGCGGGAGGTAATGGGGGGAGGATGGGGAGGGGAACATCTATAGAGAAGGGGATGGGGAGCGGTTAGGGGCATGTTGGCCAGGAAACCGGGAAGGGGAATAACAATCGAAATGTAAATAAGAAATACTCAAGTTAATAAAGATAAAAAAAAAAAAAGAACTAGTATTCCATCCCTGGGTATATACCTAAAGAACTCTATATCCTACTGCAAAGATATCATCTAATCCATGCTCACTGCTGTTCTATTTACAATGGCCAGGAAGTGGTGACAGCCCAGCTGTCCCACTAATGAATGGATACTGAAAATATGATAAATCTATTTCTCCTGAAAAGGCGAATGAAGTTATGAAATTTTCAGGAAAATTGAGAACTAGAAAATATACTAAGTAAAGTAATACAGACCTAGACGGATGAATGCTGCTCGCTCACCCTCCTTCCTTCCCCTCCCCACTCCCCCTCCTCCTCTCCTCAGGTTCAAATGCTTAGATCTGTATGTTTAATCTGGGGTCTTAGAGGTCAGGAAGCTAGAAACAGCACATTAGGGAAGGAGGGAACAGTGAGTGGAGAGTATAACATATACAATACTAAAGAAGGTGGGATATTAGGGGTCAAAGGGATAAGCAAGGAGGGGGACTCGGAAAAAGACAGAGAATGGGAGGATAACAAACCTAAGGATTATGAGAAAGCCTTATGGATACCCCTGCTTTGTAAGCTAATTAAAACAACAATAAAAGACAGAGCTTGATTGTAGGAGAGAGTTTGCTGTACATTGTATGAGTGGACAATGCTTTCCTCCCGGAAGACATGAGTTATTAAATGAAAATATCCATGCCTAGTTATTCAGAAAGGACCACAAGGTCACCAAAACAAGGTAGGTTGTTGCCATTGCTCTTGATTGCCCAGTGCAACAGAAGACACAGCACACTTTGGTTCTGAAACACAGTGAACACAAGATGAAACTATCTAGTTTTCATAGTGCCATAAGGTACTATACAGGCTGCTGGGGAGAAACTAGTTTTACCTAGTGCTGGACCTTGAATGCTACAATATCGACCTCCCAGACAAGGTATCTCTAGTGCGACAGAGACATGAAGGTTATGGAGGTAACCAATGCTGTCTGCTTGGATCCGAAGCCTGTTTCACATGAACGAATTCATACCTGGTACCACAAACTCAAAATTTCATGGTTCAGGAGGTCCTGAGTGTGAAAGGGGACCAATGTTGTTTTTGCTAAAACAGATATCTACTGATTTATCTAGTGGGTTGGCCTGATGCTGCTTGTATTCTGATGCTAATATTGGGCTCCCAAGACCTGGTTGTGTCAGAGAGGAACAAATTTGCAAACAAAACCAAGTTATGTGGTGTGACCTTGCCCCAAATTATTTCTGATTGGTAAATAAAGATACTGACAGCCAATAGCTGGGCAAAAGAGACATAGGGTTTAGGGTTCCCGGACTTGGGGGTCAGAGGACAACTATGAGGAAGAGAAGAAGAAAAACAGAAGAGAAAGAAATCACCATGGGTTAGGTGAGTTCAAGAGAACATGGTCCTGAGGGCTGGCCAATTGGAGTTAAGCCACCCCAGATGAAACATAGCAAGTAATAACTCAAGGTTATAGATAGGAAAGTAGCGTCTAATAGCATATCTGCCCAGCTCTTATGCTATTTAAAGCTTATTGTAAATATAAAGATTGTGTGTATGTGTGTGTGTCTTTTATCCAGGAATTATATGGTCAACAGTGGGATAGAAACCCTGGATCAGAATTAAATACATTCTACAACATGGATATATGATCAAACTGCCTTCTAAGCATTTGTGTTTATATCAGTAGATTAGTGCCGACCTCAACATTGCTTAGAGAAACTTCTTTTTGCAGTGAGCAGCAGTCAATCCAGTGATTTACAACTGCTTAAAGTTGTGCTCAGCCCTAAATAGGACATTTGTATCAAGTCCCCTCTAAATTCAGGGAATAATATGCAGAATTAAGAAAAAGATAAGAGCAAGAAATAGGAGAATACACTGTGAATTGTCATTTTCTAGACATGACATGATGGTCGGTTGCACTCATGAATTCACAGCAGTCATACTTACCTGAAAAATTCCTGCACAAGACCAAGCCAATCAGCACTCCAGTAAGGGTGGGGCAGGACTCGTAAGCTCCACCCCTTCCTCAGCAGCTATCAGCAATTGAGGGCTCCTGGATAAGTAAGCCTTTTTTTTTTTTTTCTTTCTGGGTACGGCCATTATATAATGTAAGCTTTCTACAGAGCTCAAAATGACATTAGCATTTTTAAATGTAACTCATTACTTCACAAACTTGTGCTTTGGCAGACTGTTTTTCTTTTATACATGTTCTAACCTCAATTCTGATATCAAGAATCCTCCAAAGAAGAAAAACTAAAGTTGTATACATAGGAGAGAAGTACCCTATATTCCTAGGCAGTCAGCACACAGGAACACAGGACCAGCAACAACAAAAGCCCACGTTCAGTATGTACTACTGGTACAGCACACATCTCCAAGGAACGCTGATGGTTTTGAAATACATATGTCATCATATAAATGCTGCCATTCACTCTCACTGAAAATATTGGGCATTTGAAAAGAAATCTTTCAACACAGTCCTGTTAGAAGTCCACAGGGACAGATAAGTAATGAGTAAAGGCCTTTCTAAATTTAAAAGGAAACATTTGGTACTTCAGTTTCCAGTGTTGCAACATCTCTTTTTCAACAGAGGAATTTATTACACAGTACGTCACCTTTTCCCTGTCAGAGGATTTACTGCCAATTTTGGAGTTGGGTTACTTCTGATTTTCAAGCCTGTCTTGTGAAATTACAGAAAAGGCTGCCTTAAAAGTGATAGAACACACATGAGTTCAGTCTACACAGTGTCCCCTTGGCTATCAAACCTGGAACCTATTATATACAAGAGGAAAACATAGGGGCTTCATAGAGACGGAGTAAGTGGTAAGGGTGTCTAATACAGTCAGGTCCAAAGGCTAGCTCACCAACACACAGAGTACCTCTCCAACGTGGGCTTAGTTCTATTACTAGTTCTCATCATACTTCTGATTATTTACAGCAATAGTATTAAAAACAACTCGGGGCTTTTCATTTACTCTTTGATAAATAGTAGGTAAATGAAGAAAAAGTATTTTATTATGATGCAGAGGAACTGTCTCCTAAGGATTAGGGCGATCCCTATGACTAATGTATACTTTAAAGTCCATACGTAGTCATGATAGAACAATAGGTCAAAGAGTTTTAATTCAAGGCAGACAAATATCTGATCTAAGACATACAATATCAATCTAATGTTTATTGTTATTGGCAGTTTTACTAAGAAGATATAACCAAACTACAAAAGTTTAACTGTCTAAACAATTAGCTATATAAACAGAAGACTTTTTGGTTTTGTGACTGTGATACTGCCACAAATTAGAACACACTTAAAGCAACTGAAACATTAGTAAAAGACTTTCCACTGAAGAAGTAGTGTGGCATCAGAATGTTCAAAGCTCATACATAACTTCCCTGCTCCCCAATCTCTATCTGCTGCCCTCTCTTTATCAAATGGCTCTCAAGGTGAGAATTAACTCAGTGTTCACTGAGGGTCACGATGCAACGGGATCTTTCTGCTGTTGTTACTCAGCTAAATCACAGCACTGAAATGCACATGGACAAATGGACAAGAGATGTTTATTTTCTTCAAATGAGAAGCAACAGCCTACAGCAGAAGTGTGCTTCAGCTTGTTACTGGCCTTAGGCATACATCAGTACTGCCACACTCAAGTGAGAAAAGCACTAGGCTTAGCCATTTAAAAAGTAATGCTGTGATACTCAGTTGATGTTCTTTGCCAATTTCTTACCTAGATGCTTACTCTCCTGTGAAGGCTCGATGTTCCAGTGTAGGGGAACGCCAGGGCAGGGAGGCAAAAGATGGGTGGATGGGTAGGGAAGCACCCTCATAGAAGCAGGAGGTGGTGTAGGATAGGGGGTTTGGGGAGAGGAAACCGGGAAAGGGAATAACGTTTGAAATGTAAATAAATAAAGTATCCAAGAAAAAAAAAAGTAGACTCCAGACAAGGGCTCCAGATGTCAAACCTGAGGTGAATCGCTTGGGCTTTCCATGCTTTGGCTTCCTGATTTGAAAACTTAAAATGGCTTCATGTAAATGGTATTAATGTTCTCACAGACAAAATATGCCTGTCAGTACTTTTAAAGCTTCAGGAAATCAATGCTTAAAATTTAGTTTCAAACAAGCTGTCGTGGCTCATGCCTGTATTTCCAGCACTAGGAAAGCTAAAGAAGGAGGTTTACCGAGGTTTAAGGCAGGCCAGACAGGAATACAAAGCAAATCCTGCCTCAACTGTAGTTACAGTAATGGTTGTTATTGTCATTGCTGTTATGATTATTATTAATACTTCAGTTTAAAAGCATACAGTAGATAGAAAATGCTTTTCACAGATTCTTAATAAAAAGCACTTTAAGATCAATTGTATAAAATCTTTACAATGGAAGAGAAAAGGTCACCAACTTACTAATTCATCACTAAATGACCAATTATTATATCTACCTAGAACTTTCAAAAATGTTTTGCTTAGTGTTTACAGCTGTCTTAGAGAAATGGCATGCCATCCCCAACTGACGAATAATAGAATGACTGTTGTCACTAAAAAATCTTACAGTTACTCTTTCAAAACATGAATAAGGAACAGCAAGCAAAAAACAAAACAAAACAAAAAAACAAAAATCAAAGCTCAAAGCCTTGATGAATCTGAGCCATGTGTCTGGGCTGGAGAGATGACTGAGCAGGTAAAAGCACTCACTGCTCTTGTAGAGGACCCAAGCGTGGCTTCTAGAACCCCATCAGGTAGCTGTAACTCTAACTCCAAAAGACCAGATACCGTCTTCTGGCCTCTTCCACAATTGCATACATGTGGGGTTCATCCCAAAGACACAAACATGCATACATATAAAAATAAAATAAATTATTTAAAAACGTAGACTCTGAGTCCATGGTCAAAATAAAAAATCTGAGTGCATGAAAACAAGAAGCACAAGTCTGGTACTAAGCCTTAGCCAGTGGAAGGGTCCGATTTTATTCCCAATGCCCTGGAAACTAAGTTCCCAAGGCATATACCAAGTGAAAAATGAGATTTTATTTTGCCTTGTAGCCATAGTGTATATTTCATTAGCCAAGAAAGTCAAGAGGTGTTTATAAACATCTAGTGTAAATGTAATGTAAAATGTGTGTGTGTGTGTTAAATGTATGAAATAAAGTCCACAAACAAAAGACTGTAAGCAAGATCGTTATGCTACAGCATAAATTTAACATAACTACCAAGACAACCATATATTAAATAGTATTATTAATAACTTTCTTAATGAGTTTGAAATTCAGATGTGATTTATGAGGTTGATTTCAATTTCCAGGCCTCTTAAAAACTAAAAAGAGAAGTTTGAGCTGATGTTATTTCCCAATAATTCTCTTGCAATAGAAAGATAATATAAATCATTCATCTGTTTTTAAATTGCACTCAAAGACTGAAACAACACTCAGTGTGTAGCAGTCACATAAAGTACAACAGAAAGCCTTAATTCTATTGATTAGTCGCTGCTTCTCTTTTTCCTTATTGAACACCCTAGCTGGGGTGATCTGAGTGCACTGAAGCACACAAACATTCTGATGAGCAGGAGAAATGGCGTCATAGTAAATTATCTGGATTGGACTAAAATTTGAGGAAATACCAATATAGAAATTACCCAAAAGTTATCTTATCACAGCAAGTAAAGCAAATATGTAAATATGTAATGCAAATTTCAGGTGACCTATTTGAAATTAGTTTTGTAGCAAACAAAGGGAAGAAAATCTTCCAGGTTTTGTCTTACACTATTGTGATGAACTAACACGAGTATAAAAATGAATTACATGTGAGTGGTTACACCTTACAATCAAGGAATTATAATATTTACAATTTTATTTAAAAGTGTGTGCTTCCTGAATGGCCAATCAGAAAAGGGCCCAACTTGAGACCCATCCCATGGGCAGGCACCAATCCCACACAATATTGATGATGTTATGTTGTGCTTGCAGACAGGAGCCTAGCATAGCTGCCCTCTGAGAGGCTCTACCCAGCAGGTGACTAAGACAGATGCAGATACTCATAACTACACACTGGATGGAGACTAGTGACCCCTATGGAAGAATTATGGGAAGGTCTAAAGGCCCTCAAGGAGATGGCAACCCCAAGATGACAAGACCAACCGTGTCAACTAACCTGGACCTCTGGGAGTCCCTAGACATTGAGACACATACCAAAGAGCATACAAGGGCTGGTCTGAGGCTCCACAAATACGACTGCCTTAACACAGAAGACTGCCTTGTCTGGCCTCACTGGGAGAGGATGCACCTAATCTTGCAGAAACTTGATGCACCAGGGCAAGGAGATACTAAAGCAGGGGTAGGTACTGCCCCTCTTAGAGGGGAGATCAAGTAGGGACTCTGGGGAAAGGACAGTGTTTGGGATGTAAGTAATTAACTAAAAACAAAAAAGCAAAACAAACAAACAAACAGACAAAAAAAAAAAAAAAAAAACCCTGTGTTTCCTAATCTCTCCAGAGTTGTAATACTGTATCTTTACCAAAAGATTCCATGAAGTCTCAGGAAGGGCACAGAGTCCTCCATGAAAACCCATAGCAAATCCACAGTGCTCAAGACCTCCAATGCATAGGGTTATGATCTTATTTAAAAACGTACAACCATATGGTTTAAAACCTATAGACTGAAATGCTCATTTTCATTTGAAGTACAACATATTGGTGGGACCATGAACTCTGTGTGCCAAAAGCAAGAGTGCCTTCGTTATCACATACAGAGTAAAACAATTCTGCAGTTAGGGTTCACCAAGTCACATCACACTTCCTGTTAAAGAATCGTCTCCTGGGAAAGGCTGTGTTCTGGGAAGCTGAAGAACTCACCTAAGAGGAATCTGAAACAGTCTTGTTCTTCTTACAAACAGGGAAACAAAGGTAGGAATATCAAAGAACACAGATGTCACAGACAAAAGAGACGTCCCAACCCCAGAATGTAGTTCAGTCCTCCACATCTCAGATCTCTGCTTCTTGCTCTAACGGAGGCATTTGCAAAAGCTTGTTACTCCCATCCTACCAGCGCAGGCAAGACAAGGCACAAAACCAGTTCAAAGGTTATAAATGAAATGAAGATGCAAGCTCATCTCAGTGAATATAATTCCAAAAGAGAAAAGACATTGCCAACAAAAAGGTGGCCATGAACCTTTTTATTCCTGAGGACACAGTATGGAAAGAGAAATGCCTTTGAAGAAACAAGAATAGGCTGAACATTAATAACTTGGAGCGGCAGACCACATTTGGACTAACATGAATTATAATCAAGAAAAGTACCCCATACACACACGCACGCACGCACGCACGCACGCACACGCACGCACGCACAAACATCTGAACCCATCCACAATCTTTCCTCCATATTTTCAAAGAGTTCTCTGATGACATGGAGCACAGGTGAAAAGCAGTGACCAGCGGGGACGGGCAGCACAGCAGCAGCTGAAATGGTCTCTTCAGTTAATGCTGATGTAGTCTTCACCTAGTACCAGGCAGCAAACAGGAAGGGAAAGGCTGAGAGAAAATCATCAAAGAGCAGAGGGCATGTGAGCTAGCTTTCTGTTATGACTGTGATCAAATACTTGACAAAAGCAGTTTACAGAAGGATTAACTTTGGTGCATGGCTTGAAGGCACTGTAGCTGCACGTGGAGCAGAAAGCAGAAAAAGAACTGGAAAAGGGCTGGGCTATAAACATCAAGGCTCCCCCCCCAGTTACTTTCTCCAGTTAGGCCCAACTTCTTGAACATTTTACAACTTCTCTAAACTCTATTACTTGTTAGGACCACTATTCAAATATATCACTTGGGAGAAATATTTCTCATCCAAACTGTAAGACTGGGTTTTACACTCTTAACAGTATCATACCCTGGGTGCCTACAAAGGCAAAACAAAAACAAAACAAAACAAACAAAAAAACAAGACCCAACACCAGGATGATTGCATATATTTAAAATCTCCCCAAAGAAACCAAACTAAGCTGTAAAAGTCAGAGAAGACAACAGAAAAGAGAAGTCTGTCGCCCCCCCACCCCCGTTCAAACAGCTGATAGCTCAAATATCAATTAAAAGATTTGTAATGTTTTGCTTGAGGTCAGATTCAAAATTCTGTTTGGATTCATCGGTTGTTAGCTGGAAGGAGAAATGGACAGATAGAGAGAGGATGAGTGTGCGTGCAGGGAGGTGGTCAGGTCATCAGGCTGGGCAGCCTTGACCTGCTCAGGCATCTCACCATCCCCAGAGAGTTATGGCTGGACACTCCCATCAAAATACCTGCATTTACTGCTGAAAGAACAGAGAAGCAAGTCAACTAGATGAGATTAATCCAATGTTTCATTATACACACATGTAAAGACCAGTGTATCCTTGTTGCAAATATTTTTTAATTTCTTCAAATATTTTTAACATATAATTGAAAGTCTTATGAAAGAGAAATCTATGACCAAAAAATCATAGAAGAGTCAATAAAAGTAAACTACCAGTCCAGAAGTTGGTATTATAAGATTTTTAAAGTAAATTAATAATATATATAAATTAACTATTCATTAATTATTCATATAAACTATTATTCATGAAGAGATTAAAATTTCAAAATTAAAAAACTATAAATCAAATCAGATGAGTGAGACACAAAATAAAGCAAGGCCAACAGACGTAAGAAGAAACAAGATCAAGATCCGAGGTTCTGATACGATCTAACTAATACACAGAAATGAGTGAAAAATAGCACTTGTCTCTGTAGGACTATCTCCCACACCAGAACAGAAGTCTCAGAAGTGCAGAGAACTATGCCTAAACAGCTGAAGATAACACGGGAGTTTTCCAAAATTGACTAGCAAGCTCAGCAAAGCTTGAGGATGCATACCAACCTAACTGTATTACCAAAAAATGGTGGAAAGTCAGAAGCAAAATGTTAAAAATTGAAAAAAAAATACAAAACAAAAACAAAAATCCCACATTACAACATTACATATAAAAGAAAAACTCCGAATCCCTAATGGAAACAATGAACATGAAAAGATAACAGAAAAGAAGTCAGAGGACTAGGAGCAGAGAACCAAAAGAGGAAGGGAACACCCCTTAACAGTAAAGGGTTAAAAGAGACTTCAGGTGGATGAAGTTTAGAAGATTCCACAGCAGCAGACTTGGGCAATAAAAACACAAAGAAGATTCTTTAAACTGCCTGAATTTTGATTTAGTTTTAGAAGAGAGTATCTAGATATGGGTGTGGGGGATGTGTGGTGTGTCTGTCTGTCTGTCTGAACTAACAGAAAAAGAATGATGCATTGTGGAGTTTATAACATAATATAAACAATGTTTACACTCATTATGTTCACACATGTTCAGAGCTTAAAGGAGAAAAAAATAATGGATTATGCTATCAAAAAGTTCTTGTGTTTCAGAATAAGCGAGTGTTTGATTGGCTACCTTTATCTATGTCATGTTTTGAGTGTTCACTACAATAATAAAGTGGTTTCATTCTCAAAAATTTTAAATATCTAAAACAAAACATAAATGAACATCTTAGGGAATTTCCTGTATATCATCTCATTATTTTGAAACTGATAAAAAATTTAAATGTCTAAACAAGTTTCCTATGTTTCCTGTAAAACCTGTATGTTACAGAATCCCAAATACATACTGAAAATTTTTCTTTTTAGAAAAATCAGTAGATAACAAATGAAGGAGAAAACACAGAACTAAGAAAATTAGTCATACAATAGAGTAAAATAGTGACAGGCAAGCATAAAGGCAAATTCTATGGGAGCTTAATATTTCTTTTCTTTTTGTTTAAAGGAAGACACAAGCAATACATGCCATGTGATACCATGCTCAATGGAGAGCAAAAGAAGAAAATAAAAAGATGCAGCATACTGTTTGGGGATACATATGTAACTAAACTTTTTTAAAAAGAAAGATAAGCAGGCATTTTTTAAAAGGACGATACAGTGTTGGTCATCAGCACGGTGTGCACAATGGTGGATGGAGGTTTCTGCTGTCATAGAGCTTGAAGCACAAAATCCAACAAGTGCCTTCAAGAGAATAAGAAAACAGTTTATGTTGTCCTTATCACAGCTCCTTCAAGTTCTGAACCAAGAGAGATCCTCACACCCCATGGCTCCCATGGTGCTAATGAGAGAGTGAGAAGCAGAGCTACCTAAGATGTGACCTCAAAGTGGGGGAGGAGGAGAAGCAACACAACAGGAAACTGAGGATAAACTCACTTCTGCTCTGCAGTCACCAGGAAAGCTGACACTTTGACTAGAAGATGGGAAAGAAGACAAGGCAGGACCAAAACAAGGATGACTTCTCCCAACTTCCTATTCAACACAGCACTCCAAGTCCCAGAAGTGACTTTTCTGTTTGCAGATCAAAATATCTTTCAGAGAGAAAGCCCCAAAAACTCTACCAAGAAACCGTTAGAGCTAATAAACTCAAAAACACTGGGGCGGACAAAATCAAACGCTCCATATACTACTGATAAAAAGCTTGAAACAGAAATCCCCAAAACAAACCCCCAGACGAATACATTTAACCATTGTGACCCAACACTAAAAACTAGTAAACATTAATAAAGGAAATATTGAAAAAGGCACAGGTAAAAATATCAATATTCATAAACTGGAAAAAATGCTTGACAACATGCATACTACCCACAGCACTCTACAGATAGAACATATTCCCATCAAAACTTCAATAACACTTTTCACAGATACAAAAAGTAAATAAATAAATCAAAATGGTCCTAATTAGCTGAACAATCTTGTTCAGGAACAAAACTATTTCCTAATTCAAATATTATAAAATATAACAATCACAGTACTACCGTGCTTAACAGATACACTGAGCAATAAAGCATAAGCACCTATATAAATGGCCACTCGTGTGTGCTTCTGAAACAGTCTCACGTTTTCAGGATGGTCTCTATTTGGGATCAAGGACTCTCTTGCCTCAGTGTCTCCAACAGCAGGGACTACACGTGGGCACCATCAGAACCATTGAGCACTAAATTGCCATGAGAGTATCAAATGAGGCTGGGAAAACTAGACACACAGACACTTTTAAAATAAAATTTGATCCTTTCATTGTTCCCCAAATTCACTTCAGAGACTTAAGTTGCAGAACTCTTAAAGGAAAACACAGAGGTAAAGTTCTGAGTCACTGGTCTTAGAACAGTTTATATATGATATGAAAACCACAAACACCAACAGCAAACCTAAACAAGTCGGGCCATATTCCATTAAGATATTGTCACACAATAAAGGGAGAACAAATTATCTGATAAGGGTTACTACCCAAAATACACACACAGAAAACTCACAACTCCATAGCAAAAAAAAAAAAAAAAAAAAAAAAAAAAACTCCAAATTTAAAAATGAGCAAAGAACCCAAATAGGTATTGTCTTGAATAGGACAGCCATGAGACATATGAAGACATACTCAACATCACTAATTATCAGAGAAAAGCAAATCAAAAGCATAATGAGGTATCAACTAGTACCTTCCAGGTGGCTAGTATTAAAAGATCGAAAATAAGTGTTGGTGAGAATGTGGGAAAGGGTAGCTCTTTTACATTATCTAGTGGGAACTGAAAGTGATTCAGCCATCATGCAAAATGTTGCAGTGATTCCCCAGGAAATTAAAAAACCCAGCTACAACATGATACAGTGATAATACTTTTGTTATATAAACATATATATCTACACGTTCATATCCATTGTAGCATTACTCAAAAATAGCCATAATATAGAACTACCCTAGGTATCAATAAGTAAAAGAACAATTAAAAATATAATTATATATACGTAGTGGAATATTATTAAAACTTTAAAAATAAGGAAACCCAACTATCTATGGGATGACCAGGAAGGACACAGCACTAAGTAGGATTAGCAGACACAGAGAAGAAATAATGGAAGAGCTCACTTACCTGTGTAACCCCAAGCAAACCAGGTTCAGAGACAGAACAGCGCTTAGCAAGGCTAAAACAAAGACCTGGGAACTTTTTTGTCAAATGCTATACATTTGTGAGAAAAGATGAATAAAGGGCTGGGGACATAGGTCAATGGTAAGAGGTCAATCCCTAGCACTGCCAAAAAATAAAATAAAATAAAATAAAATAAAATAAAATAAAATAAAAATAAGTTCTGGAGACCCACTATACACCATAATGATTAATGGTAGTTACTAATAATGTATTATAAATCTGATATTTGCTAAAATGTTGGTTCTTAATATTATTCTCACAACAAAAAGAAACTATGCTAATTAATGCATATAATAATTACCCTCATATGCTAATCTAATCATCTCAGTGTATATGTATATCAAAGCATCACACTGTATACCTAAAGTATAGACAAGTTTTATTAACTCAAAGGTGGAAAAATGGTATTAAAATGTCCAGGTTAAGTTGATGGTACTTGGAAGAAATTTGATCTTTTTACACACACACACACACACACACACACACACACACACACATATATATATATGTATATATATATAATTTAGATATTTTTACATGAATACACCAGTGTATTTTTTTAACTAGTTAAAATGTTTCCTTGGCCTACTGTGCTTTTCTGCAAGCATCATAGAACACAGTCATATCGAACTACATGTCCAGAACCTGTCCAAGCAATACAGCCTCAGGACAACCACAACATTCACAGCTATCACTGGCAAAAATACTCAAGAAGAAAAAGGTGGTCAATTTCAAAGCCCCCTTGCCTCTCAAAAAAGGTAAAACTTCTAGTAGAAAACATGAAGACATTAATTGACAGCTACCCAAACCCCAAATTCTAAAAAACACCCATGCCTTCGTACCTAAGAGGCATATTTCATTGTTTTAAACAAAGTGTGTGTGTGTGTGTGTGTGTGTGTGTGTGTGTGTGTGTGTGTATGTATGTACAAGTGTTCCTGTTATACAAGTATGAGGATATGCGTTCTGATCCCTTGCTCACGTGTTAAAACCCTGGCAGGACAAATATTTCTACAATCCCAGCACTAGGAAAGCAAAGACAGGAAGACCTTGAGGGCTCATCTGCCATCCAGTCTAGTCAAGTCAGTGAGGTCCTGGTCAAGTGAGAGACCCTACCTCAAAACCAAGCAAAACAAAACAAGACAAAAACAAAAAAAAAAAAAAAGAAGAAGAAGAAGAAGAAGAAAACTAAGTTGACGGCCCCATATTCATTTACATCATGAAAAGCACTAACTGGACTTAGTGGAATATATGTATATATTATATATATAAAACATATTATGTATATATGCACACGCATATATAATATCTACTACACAATGTGTATAATATGTATGTATGTATGTATGTATGCATGTATGTATGCATGTATATACACTCTATATAAGGGGGTGGGAAACAGGAATATGTCTCAGAGATAGAGGTCAGCCAGATCTATGAAGCAAGTCCCAGGCCAGCCAGGGTTTCATAATAAAAACTTGTTTCAAGAAAAATCTGGGCCTGGTGGCAAATCCCTTTAATCCCAGCACTCAGGAGGCAGAGACATCAGTGAATTCAAGGCCAGCTGAGGCTACATGGTAAGAGCCTGCCTCAAGCAAAACAAAAACAGAGGACATAGGGGTTGGGGATTTAGCTCAGTGGTAGAGCGCTTGCCTAGCAAGCCCAAGGCCCTGGGTTCGGTCCCCAGCTCTGAAAAAAGAAAAAAAAAAAAAAAAAAAAAAAAAAAAAAAACAGAGGACATGAAGTTGGGAAGGGGGGAGTAAAGACTTTGTGGAAGAATGTGATGGATGCTGGAATAGGAAAGGGAAGGCAGCAGATGTGACCACGTTTCAATGAGTATATGTATACAATTGCGAAAAATAAAGAAATATAATTTTAACATGAGGTAAAGTGTGAAGACACTCAATATCGATCTCTAGCCTCTACACAGACATGCACATCTACACACACACACATGAACTAGTACAGATATAGGTACATACAATCAAAAAGGGGTGAAAAGACATATAAAAGAAAACTTATTGTGCTATTAGAACAAATTATTAAAAACAACAAAATGAAAATTTATATTATTTTAAGGAGATAGGGCAAACAGTAGAATTGAACTGCATTAAAAATCATTAAATTAAAACTATGGTAGTTATTTTTTTTTCATTCCGTGTTGTTGTTGCTGCTGTTGAGACAGGGTCTCTTTACAATGCCTTGGCTATTCTGAAACCCACTTTGCAGACTAGGCTCTGCCTCCCAAGTACTAGCATTAAAGGCATGCATTACTATACCTCGCTACGGAATTCATTTTAATTGCCAACTTGACTGAGAAGAGAGCCTCTACATGAATTTATAACCACTGGCCTGTGGACATGTCTGCCAGGAATTATCTTGAGGATATTAATTGATGAGGGAAGACTTAGCCCCCTGTGGATGGCACCACTCTCTATGCTGGGGACCCTGGCCAGTAGGAGTGAAGAAAGTGAACTAAGCATAGAAGCATGTTTGCATTTATTTCTCTTCACTTAAGTGTGGATAGGATTAGTTGCTTCAAGTCCCTGCCTTAAATTTATCTACAATGATGAAACTGTCTTACCTAAAATTGTCAGCCAGATAAAACGTTTTCTCTCCTAAGGTGCTCTAATCAGTATATTTTATCATAGAAACAGGAAATGAGACTAGGAATTAACTTGGGATTTACTCAATGTATGAGTTTAACCAGGACACCTCAAGCAGATCATCTCTAAGAATACTACCAGACTTGGGGTTACCTGTACATGTATTGAAGTAATTGTGTTTGCATTCACATTGCTAGGGGAAAAAAGCAAAACTTTTAGATTCTCAGAGAGACACTGGTTACTTAGGGAAAGGGGGAGGGGCAGCGGGGGGGGGGGAGGAAAGAAGACAGGACTAGTTAGCCAGTCCCCACAGGTGGCCTTCAGTGAGTCAAGCTGCTATTGTTTATCGTCTGGTGTGATACTCTGGTTTACTCTTGATAAAAGCAATGTCAGCCTCAGAACTTAAACTCCTAAGAGGCTTAGTGGCCTTCACTTCTGTAGTTCTGAAGATCTCGGAACCGCCACGTTAGAACTCCTGCATACTTGCTAGAGATGCACATGAGACATGAAGAATCCTGGAGGCTTGGTAGAAAACAATGATGAAGTATCTTCTCATATCAGACTTCTAGTTCTTCTAGAAAGGTGCCAGTAATAAGAGTAAACTATCATATACACGGAGTTAGGGTGCCATTGAACTTCAATCTCCTCAGCAGCTCCCATAAAAAAACACCATGAGAAAGAAGAAAATGGCATCTGTGCACGCCATAGACAGTACTCAAGAAGCTGAGGTAAGATGATCACTACTCTTTGACCTGTCTGGGCAACATACTGAAATCCGTTCTCAAAAACCACACCAAACAAAATCAAATTCAGTCATTTTAATTTCATGTGTTTTATTTACATATGCCGTTTCTATTAGAAAGATGTTTGTCCTTTTATTAAAAGAAATGAAATAAGAGTCAGTCACTCAAATGACCCATCATTCAAATATTAGTAGTTAGTTATGGCTAATACCATCTTCCTGTCTATTCTTTATAAAAGGAGATTGGAGTTAAGTTAACAGGTATTTACAATGGTGCATTACATCATCTTATTAGCACAATTACAGTGTTACAGAATAGGAATATTTGTATTGATTTTCAACATAATCGTGCAAATGATAGTTGAGTGGGAAATAAAGCCTCACAGACCTGGGAACCCTGCCCCAGAACCCAGAAGCAAAGCAGAACGTAAACAGAGTGAGAAAGGCCAGACCCCAGTTCATCCGCTCAGCTTAAGTGAATGGAGATGTAAGCAAGCGTTGTGGTGGCAGGGTTTTCATCTACTGTATTTGATTTTTCAAAACAAAAACATCCATTTTCCACAGTCAGTTCTCTGTTAGCACAAAATAATGGCAAAATGCATAGCCTTGTTAAGAACAAATCTATATGAAAAGTACATTTTATACTGTCTAAATATATAGCCTATAATGTAATTTTTCAAGAAGAGTTAACCTAATCATGTAGCTTTTTTTTTCCTTCTCTCATTCCTCCCCACCTTCAAGTAAAGAGTCTTTACATTCTCTGGGTACTTAGAGAACATTTCACCCTTTACATTCTCTGGGTACTTAGGGAACATTTCACCTATCCAAACATCAGATTTATCACCTGAAAATGAGAAAGATTAAAAGATCACAGTCCCTGATTATTATCAGAATCTTTACTAATGATCACAAAAATTATGGCAACTCTCAATCGTACGGGGTTATGTGTGTTTAACCTGCACCCTGTTCTTCTTTCCTAATAAAATCCTGGTTTTGTTTTTCTTTCTATTCCCCTCACCCACAACAGTGTACACAAGCTGCAAACATGACCTCTGCCCAACATTAACTCTTGGCCCTATTATACCCCTTGGTCAGTGATTAGTTCATAAACAAACAGAGCATTAAACAATCGACAAAAAATATGAAAAGTCTGTTGGTGATCTTGAACAAAAATATTCACCATTTCTTTTAAAATTAAAACCATAGGTGAGCAAGGTAGCGCATAAATGTGGTTCCAACTTTCAGGAGGCTGAGACAGGTTGAGAATTGGAGGTCAGCCAGAGCCACCACAGGAAAAAGAGAAAAGAGCTACAAAATGATTTTTCCTCTGGTATTGCAGAACTCTAATATAATCCAAAGACAGAAGGCAAAGAGTAAAGACAAGAGAACAAGTATAAGAAGGAAAGGACTCCCAGGAAGACTCCGACTCAGCTGCTTGTGGCTGATGCACTTCTGAATTACTGACACGAATTTCTCTCTTCTCCGTAAGGGAAGAAGTCCTGGCACCAGTGAATGCATTTTTCCAATCCTCTCCTTACATCAGGACTTAAACCCAAGTCTCACTGCGCATCTAACTTTGCTGCAACAGAATGTGCCTCCTGAACGTGCACATTCTTCCATTCAAAGGAGGCTAAGTGAAAACCACTGGGGATTCTAATTAAAGTCTCCAACGCCACAATAGCCAGCTTGTGTGTTTTGTAAGTAATAGGTATGATTTCTCGTAGCCAGCACTTACTTCAGATATTTTAATCAATAGAGACCAGTACCTATACCAATGAATGTACTCTCGCAGAGACGAACAAATTCTGAAAGAAATCTTTTGGTCATGGCCGACTCACACTGTAACTACTAACAAGAACCATGACACACATTCACTGAAAAGGCAATAAGGATGCAAGCAGAGTCCCGACGTTCTCATTTACGTGTCTACAGTTTTTCTCCAATTCACTGGGGAAATTAATTTCATTCAACTAACAGCAGTCATGCACAGAGCTTGTTTATATAAAAGACATTTGAATTGTGATTATGTCTTTCTGACTCATCTCTAAGCAACTCTTAGAACAAGCAGTTTGTTTCATTTATAAAAGCCTTGCTAATGAGTCTTCTACAAGACTTTATAAACATAAATATATTACTACTTCAGCACAATGATCCTTTGCGGTAGTTTTATGCTCCTCTGGCTCAGATGGTAACTTATTAATCATTTAATGCTCCCAGGGCTACCCAACAGTAACATTCTTTTATTCACCACCACCAACACAATGAGGAATCAGAGCGGTAAGTGGTAGATGACAGAGACTAGATCAGGCACAGATGGGAGGACCCACTCTGCCCACTGATGTCACTGGTATCTCCTGAGTTTGGGAAATGAGAAAAATGCCCACGACTCATCCCAGACCTGCCAGATAATATTCAGTATTTTAAATAAGACCCCCAGGTGACTCATACATATTTAAGTTTGAGAGTGATAATAATAAAATTAAAAACAATAACCAAGAAACTGCTAGGAACATACAGAATTAAGACTACTACCTTGGACGAGTAAGAGGACTCGGCAGCTAACAGTGCTTATAGCACGTGCCGAATAACTGGGGTTGGATCCCCACAGCCCATGGTGTGAGGAAATAATTGACTCCAGAACATACCATCATATATGTGTATCACATGACACTAAAATAAGGCCAGAGAGATGGCTTAGAGGGGTAGAGGCACCTGCCACCAAGACTTACGAGATGAGTTTGTTCCCCAGGACCCACAAAGTAGGAGGGAAGCAGTTCTCACAAGTTGTCCTCCACAAACATGTGCTCCCCTCAAAATGATGAGTAAAGACAATAAATTTTCAACACTTTAATTCCCCACCCAGTGCTGTACCACCTGCGATGCCAGCATTAAGAGGTGAAGCAGGAGGATCACAAGATCAAGGCCAACATGCGCTAAATAGTAGACTCTGTCTCGAAAAAGAAAATCAAAACAAAAAGATGGCTACCTCAAAGAACCCAGACACAGAAATGCCAAACCTGAAAGTCCATATATTAAGCATTTGAAAACTAAAGTCTAAAGTGTCCCTAGACATCAATTCCTCATAATGGTTTGCAACCTCAACCATACTAGATACCTTGAGAAACGGATGAGATATACAATGCAGAACTTTCACAGCAACAAATTATCAATTTATAAAACCCAAAGTCAACATATAGTGCCCACAGTCATTTAATCTGGCAAGAGTACAAAGTACAAAGAAATTTGAAGTAAAATACTGGAAATATTTGATTTATGTTAAACAGCAGTATGGAATTCAAACACGCGTAACCAGGCCCTACTCCTGGACAATCAATTATTAGCTTACATATAACTGCCCAACATATAGTGCTCAAGTAAATTTAATATTTAAAAATTTTTATGCTTTTTCTGTGTATTTTTAAGTACAATTTATTTTAAGTAAATTTCCTGAATTAAAAAGATCTTCCACCACAACACAGTACCAAAAGTGGTCCTGTGCTATAAAAGGCACTGGCTGTACTGAGGGAAATTCTGTCTCTAACAAGGACCTTCTACAGATGAACCAAGAAGGCTAAGTCACCACGTCCACCAGTCCAGCAAGGGCCACGACGAAGCGTGTCAGAAAGAAATTGTTTTTCTGCTCCTTTTGATGGGTTATGCTTTCAAGTCAGGAAATTAGAAACAGGTGTGCCAGAGGGCACACACATCCTCGCTCCACACTGAAAAACACGCGTTTTCAATTTTCAAACATGAAAGGGAGTCCTGTTGAATGAAAGAAGAAATGAAACCCCAGCTCTGGTTCTGCTAACCATATGAAGAGAGCTCAGAAGGCCTTTGACAAGTGGCTCACGGAGCCCTCTCCGACTGACAGCAGGTAGTACTTGACAATAAGGAAGGAAGAAGCCTGATTTCAAGTGAAGACAATCAAAGGGAGAAGTACACTCAGGATCACAGCCTTGGCACTTTAACCCATCGCTTCATCTCACTCCTCTGTTCTTACCAGTCCTTTACCCCATGCTTCAAAATTAGAAGTCTGTTCTTGCACAAAACAACAGCAAAGCAAAACAGCAAAGCGATGCAAACTAAGTATCTAGCTAGAAAGAAAAAAATGAGAAACTACAAACATCTTGGGGCCACTGTAATCCATCCAGGTCTATAGTCTCAGAGAAAGATTTGTTCATGAGGTCCTGAGTTCTTGGGAGCTCAAGGTTACACTGCAGTAGTGTGAATGCAGTGTGCAGCCCAAGTGAAAGGCAATGACTCAGATGGGATGCGGGAGGACAAAGCATGGGAGCATCAGCAGCAACAGCTACAACCCAAGTTTCCAGGTTCACCACAGAGGCCTGCAAGTATTGCGCACTCCCACATGAATGAATCCAACGTGAAGCCAGGCATAGTAGAGCACACTTTAATCCCAGCACTTGTGAGACAGAGGCAGGAGAATCTCTGTTCAGTTGAGGACAGTCTACATATAGAGCGCTCCAGGACAACAAAGGCTGCAGATAACAAAACAAACAAGCAAACAAAAACCCCTGTCTCAAAATTAAAATAAAATAGAGCATATAAAAACAACTAAAATAAGAAGCCTCAAGTCTAACAATTCCTTGAATTGCAGGGTTGCTGAGATGTATAAAGAACTAGCAATATTAAATCCCTAGTTGTTGGCCTGCACAAAACATTTTGAGGACAACTGGTATTTTGTTTTGAAAAGTGCCTGTGACACACAGAAGACAAAATATAAAGAACAAAGAACGATGACCACTAATAAGAAAGATGCAGCGTGATTTCCTGACCATCTTTCTTTTTTTTCCCCCTTTATTGGATTTTAAAAAAATTTACATTTTAAATGTTATCCCCTTTCCCTGTTTCCCCTCCAGAAAACCTATATCCCACCTCCGGGCCCCCTGCTTCTATGAGGGCACTTCCTCACCCACCCATCTACTCCCTCCCTCCCGGCCCTGACATTCCTCTACACTGGGGCATCAAGCCTTGACAGGACCAAAGGCTTCTCCTCCATTGATGTCCCCTCTGCTACATATGGGGCTGGAGCCATCGGTCCATCCCTGTGTACTCTTGGGATGGTGGTTTAGTCCCCGGGAGCTCTGAGGGATCTGGTTGGTTGATATTGTTGTTCTTATGGGGTTGCAAACCTCTTCAGCTCCTTCAGTCCTTTCTCTAACTCCTCCATTGGGGACCCTGTTCTCAGTCCAATGGTTGGCTGTGAGCATCCACCTCTGTATTTGTCAGGCTCTGGCAGAGCCTCTCAGGAGACAGCTATATCAGGCTCTTGTCAGCATGTACTTCTTGTCAGCATCTGCTATATTGTCCTGACAGCCTTTCTAACTCCCTAAAAGAACAGTTGTGGTGCTGGCAGACACCGAAACACCTGTCCACCACTGGATCCTGCTGCAGGTCAACTTGTCTACTCCCAACAATGATCCCATGAGTAGTATTTGAGCACAGTCCTTCAAGTGGGCAGAGTAGGGCAGGGATAGTTGGGAAACCAGAAGAAGGTGGCAAACTCCTAGCTCTTAAGGAAGAGATTCCAGTCAGTAGTTCAATTTAAAGCATACAATATTTTTAATGCATGCAGTTTTAAAATCCCATCTACCTCTGTACTTACTAGGGCAAATCATAGCCACAACACTCCCAGACCTCAGGTTTCTAGGACTGCCATGAAAGCAGAGTCTAGATAATCAGAAAGTACTAGGCTCCAAAACACAAAACAGGTGGCAGTTTCTTCTTCCCCCAAACTCCTTAGAAACAGATACTCCTCCCTCATCCTATTATAGGCATTCCCAGAAAAATCTGCCAGCCAAGCCTGCAGAAGCAGGCAAGCCAGCAAAGCAGGCAGGCTATCCTCAGATCCTCGCCCTCCCTCTTCTCTTCAACTCCAATCCCCAGGTCTCATTCCCAGCTCTGTTTCCTCCTTACCTCAAATCCAATCACCAGGTCTCATCCTCAACTCTGTACCAGACTACCTGTCGTGGGCTCTCCTTGCCCTCTGACCCCATTCTCAGGGAACTAAGCTGATGTTAGGAGAACACTCTGCTTCCCTTCGTCCTGTGGACCTCTTCTACCCTGCTTCCCAATCCATCTCATTCCCAAGTGTAAGCTCCTACTACCTAGTACACAGAACACCAGTGGTCATACCTATCAACAACTCAGAAGCATTCCTTATCAGACAACACAGAGCTACCACACTCTGGAACCAGAGAAGGTAACAGAAACCAAGGAACAAAACACCCACCCAAAAAAGAGCAGATTTCGGCACCTTGAATTACAATCACCCCAAACCCAGATGCCTGTACACCCACATAAGAATGCAATCAGGAACAGCCAGGACAATGTATATCTACTAGAGCCCAGCAACGCAGCACAGTAAGGTCTGAGAAATGCAATATGACAAAAACTCAAGACAAAGACTGTAAAAAGCCTTTATGAATACAATAGAGGTCCTTGTGCTACCAACATTTGTGTCACTTGGCACAAACTGGAGTCATGTGAGAGGGAGAGATTCAATTGAGAAAATGTCTACATAAGGTCAGGCTATGGGCCAGGCTGTAGAACATTTTCTTAATTAGTGATTGATGGGAGAGGATCCAGCCCACTGTGAGTGGTACCACCCCCAGGCTGATGGTTCTGGGGTCTATAAGTAGCAAGTAGACAGAGCCATATAAGCAGGCCAGTAGGCAGCACCTATCCACAGCCTCTGCATTGGCTCCTGCTTTGAGAATCCTGCTCTGTTTGAGTTCTTGTCCTTGCTAACCTTCATGACAAAGGTAAAGCAAATAATACTTTGCCTATCCAACTTGCTTTTTGGTTATGGTGTTTCATTGCAGCAATTAAAATCCTAATTAGGGTAATCCTTTAAGAGTAAATGAATAAATCCCTTAAAAACAAAGCTACATAAACACAAAAAATAGTGGAAGAAATGAATGAAAGCTGAAAGAAATAAGGGAAACAACTATCTTGGGGTAATCAAATAAGTCAAAAATGTGTATGATAAAAAAATTAAAACATTAAGAAAGAAATTGAGAAAGATATCTGAAAATATATCACCCATGCTCATGGATCAGAAGGGCGAAAAAACAGTAAAAATGGCCATCCTACAATTGCTCTGAAGCCACGCCCCCAACGGCCAACGCATGCTCAGGAGCTTCCACATTCACTAACGCCAAAGCTTATGATGGGGCAGCCAACCAGCTGGTGCCAGCTGCATGGGGCAAATATTTAGAACCCAGGGTACATGGGTGGAGGGTATAAAGGCACTCTCCACTGTAAAAATACATGAGTTTGTTTCTGCTTCACATCTGACTCCTTCTTAACCCCTTGCCCTCCAAGGGTCTTTTCAGGCAGCCTAGGGCTAGGGCAACAATCTTGGAAAAGACAATTTTCAGCTTCAGATGAAACCACTGATAAAAAGAGAAAAGAAAAAACAACAAAAACAGAATAGCTAAAATGATCCTAGATAGTAAAAGAATTGATGGAGAAATGTCTATGCCGACCTCATGGTACTGGTGCAAAAGATGTTCGATGTTTGAATTGGAGACCCAAGCATAAATCCACACACCTATGAACACATGATTTTTTTTTTTAATAAAGAAGCCAGAAACACAACTGAAAAAGAGGCAGCAACATCACAAAATACTGCTGGTCAACTGGATGGTTGCATATCAAAGAATGCAAACAGATCTATACTTATCACTCTGCATAAAACTCAACTTCAAATGGATTAAAGACCTAAACTGAACCTGGTAGAAGAAAGTGGCAAATAGCCTTGAACTCATTGGCACAGAAAAGAGTTTCTGAACAGAATATCATTAGTACAAGCATTATGAACAATAATTAAATGGGACCTCATGAAACTGAGAAGCTTCTGCACAGCAAAGGTCACCATCATTCAGACAAAGCATCAGCCTACAGAATGGGAAAAGCTTTTTACCAACTACACATCTAATAAGAGCCAATATCCAACATGTAATATGTATACTAAACACACACACACACACACACACACACACACACACACATATAAACACACGAAAATGAGGTACAAACTTAAACAGAATTTTCAGTAGAGGAAACTGAAATAGCTAAAAAACAGTTCAGAAATGTCCTAAGATATGCTTAGTCAAAACTACTTTTGAAATTTCATCTTACACACAGCAAAATGGCTAAGACCAGTAAAACTAATGACAACTCGTGTTGGCAAGGCTATTGAATAAGGTCAACACTCATCCACAACTGGTAGAGTACAATTTTGTATAGGCACTATGGAATAGAGTTACCATGAGATTCAGCTACACCACTCTTGATCATAGACACAAAGGATGCTTTATCCAATCACAGAAGCACTTAGTGAACCATGTTCATTTCTGCCTTATTCATGATATCCAGAAACTGTAAACAACCTAGATCCCCCCCAATAGATGGAAGGATAAAGAAAATCTGGTAGATTTTTACATTGGAATACTACTCAGTGTTTAGAAATAAAAACATGAAATTTGCACTTAAATAGAACTAGAAAAAATCTTCCTGGTGAAGTAACCCATATCCCCAAATACAAATATGGTATATATTCACTTATACATGAATATTAGCTGTTAATTCAATGAAAACCAAGCTACAATCCATAGAATTCCAGAGGTTCTGTATAGAATAAAGGGCAGGGCTAGGGAATAGACAGTTTTCCCTAGAAAAAGGGAAACAGAAAAGATAGATAGGTATTGTTGGATTACAGGGGATGGGGCTGGAATGGGAGGAACAAGTGGGAAGTGGGAGGTAAAAGGGAATATGGGGATACAGTTAAAATTAAGTGGCATTGAGGAATAATATAGAAACCTAATATAGTAGCAGTTTCCTAAAATAAATACATATATGAGGGCACTCTAAATGACTGCACTAAAATGGAGGACATGAGAGTTCTAACTAGACATCATTTGTCACCAAATGAAGCTTTCAGTACTGGGAATTGGTTACAACTAAATGAGCTGTTAGCCAAAGGGATCTCATTGGAACTCCCCCAACAACCCAGCGATCATAGGTTTTCAAGATTATAGGGTGCTCTCAAGACCCACTGCTGAAAACAACACCCTCACAACTCATGGATCTTCTCGTTGAGAAGCTGAGCTGATCACAATCTGTGGGACTAGGGCATTGTCAAAGGCCTGACCGTGTTTCTGTTTGGAGGAATAAGGTTGGGGAACTGTGGACTAGAAGAGCAGTAGAGTCCTTTAAGTGGGCCATACTAGTAGGAACATGAAAGATGGTGCTGCTAAGGGTGGTTTGAACTGTGTGGGCCTAGCTCAAGAGGCCTAGAAATTGTTCTTTTGATATCTGATGATGAACGTGACTGCTTTTCCCCCCTTGGCCTAAGTGTCTGCCTGAGGCTAAGGTAATGAGATTTGGATTAATTGCAACTCAAAACAGCCTAGCATAGACTCTGTACTGTGGTTCACTCTTAGGAAGAGTGTGGTGCTCAAATGTAGCAAGCTGGAAAAGAAAAATTACAAATGTATGATTCAAAAATAAAAGAGGCACCAGAAAGTGGAATGAAACTGAATCCTGTGTTCAAGGGGATAAATAAACTAAGGATATTAAGTAGACCTTTGGGCAAGACCCCAACTAGCTAAGCTTCTAACTTGTGAAAAGAATGTCCCCCAAGGAACACTGGCATCTATTCTAAATTTACAATGCATTTGCAGTTGTACTATGCATATTAGGCATTATGATGACCTGGTTTTGTTTATGCATTTGCAGTTATATGAGAGCTAGTTAAATCATGTTAGATATTATTACGACCAGATTACTGTTCTCGTTTGGACATAAAGGGATATGATTGTGTGTCAAATTGACAAGGGGTGGACTGTGGTGGCCATTCTTGGTTGTCAACTTGACTATACCTAGAATAAACAACAATAAGGAAAGGGAGGGCATGCCCAATCTGTATCTTGAGGCTAAAAGACAAATGCTTTTGATCCAGATCTTGAGATGGGATAACGCACAATTCTGATCCAGATCAACACATGCCTTTAATCCAGATATTGAGGCATAGTGGCCATTCATATAAAGATCTATAATAAAAAGTAATTAAAGAAAAGCTTTGGTCCAGGCATGATGGTATATGCCTCTAATCCCAACACTCAGGAGACAGAGGAATGCAGATCTTTGAGTTTGGGGCCAGCCTGGTCTAAATAGCAAGTTCCAGAACAGCCAAGTTACTGAAACAGAAAGCCAATGAAGATGTAACTGAACAAGAGGGTTACATTCTAGGTCCAGCAAGCAGCAGAACATGTCAGCCTCAGCCACATGGTTATGGCTTTAGAATCATGGATGGACTGTAGAAAGCTGCCTGACGCCATGCATTTGTCAGGACTGTCCCTGCATGTTGGCCTAGAAATACCATTGTATGAGGCAGCCAGGGTTGTGCCTTTTGCTGGCAGCCAGACTGGGTTATGTGTAAGAGTCACCAAGGTGGTACTGGTTGTGAAGGCATAAGGGGGTCATGAAGAACAGCTGAGGCTTGGCACTATGAGAGGCCAATAGGAGCCATTAGTGAAGGTGCAGCCTCAATGGCAGTTGAAGGCCCAGGATTGAAGGAGTAATGCAGAGAAGTTGAGACTTGGCACCCTAAAGAGAGCCTGTGAAAGGCTATTGGTGAAAGTGCAGCCCAGATGCAGCAGAAGACCTCAGCGTTTCAGATGCCAGGACCACAGGATGACCACCCAGAGCAGCAGCAGCAAAAGCTGTGTTCAGAAGCTATGCAGATGAAGTCTCGGAAACCCCAAGAGTTCAGAGACACCAGAGCTGTGGGATACCTGCTGAGGAAATGGAACCAGCCCAAGAGAAAAATGAGTGTGGCTGTCAACAAAGCCGAAGGCGGAGATGTGAAGAACATTTGACATCAGACATGGAGATGCAGAGTTTGGAGTTTGTCCAGGTGGTTTTCGGTCTTGCTTTGGTATGTGATCTGCTTTCTTATTTTGATATTATAGGAGATTACAGTTAAGAAACTGCATGATCTCAGAAGAGACTTTGAACTTCTAAACATTGATGAGACTATGATATGAGGACTTTTGAAGTTGGACTAAATGCATTTCTGCATTATGTTATTGCTATAAGCCTATGGAGGCCAGGGAGTGAAATGTGGTGGTTTGAATAGTTATGGCCCCTATAAACTCGTATTTTTAAATGCCTGGCCCATACGGAGTAGCACTACTAGGAGATATGGCCTATTTGGAGTAGGTGTGGTGTTTTTGGAGGAAGTGTGTCACTGTAGAGGTGGACTTTGAGGTACACACACACACACACACACACACACACACACACACACACCACAAAACAAAACAAACTCAAGCTCAAGGGAACTTTGGAGGTTCCTTGTTTCATAATGTCATAATATCATGTTGGAGCTTTTTTACTTTTTTTAATCTTATTTTTATTTGTATTTTCTTTCAATCACTTTTTACCTTACAGGTTCTTTGTATATATTATGGCTTCTAGTTTAGTGTTTTTATGGATTTCTGAATGTGCAAACAAGTGGGTCTCTGTGGCTATATGTTTCTTGGACTCTTTTCCTTGTGTTTGGTTTATCATATTCTGATGTTGGTTCTGTGCGTGTGTGTGTGTGTGTGTGTGTGTGTGTGTGTGTGTGTGTGTGTACGTGTGTGTGTGTGTGTGTGTGGTAATTTACCTATCAAAAGAAGGCATATATATGCTTTATTATCAGATAGACAGACAGACAGACAGACAGACGGACGGACAGATAGATATTATCCCTTAGAAGCCTGTTTGTTTTCTAATGAGAGATAAAAAGAAGGTAAAACTGGATAGGAGGGAGGGACTGGGAGTAGAGTGACGAGAACTATGATCAGGCTATACTGTGTAAGGAAAAAAAATCTATTTTCAATAGAAGGGCAAAAAGCAGAAGGAGGAAGAGGGAAAGGAGACAAGAGAGGAGCAGGAGAACTAACAGAAGACCAACCTTAAGGTCAACCAGAGCATAACCTCAATCTACAGCTTCTGATCTTGTACTCCTTCCTACCTTCTTCATACCTTTTTCTTTTCCTTAGCCTGAGAGCAACATACATGTATCTATACATCTCATCTATTACTAAAAAAGAATGTTCAAATCCAAATTCAGAAGATAACTAAATCCTACTTTAAAGTTCTACGGTGACTAACCTTCTAGAAAGAGTAAGCAGGAGGTGGAGCCACGGGCACATCTCCTTACACATTGCTTCTCCATGGGGAAAGCTCTATGACAGGCGCTCCAGAGATGCCGACACACCTACAGTCCTGTTTCTCATAAGCGTGTCCTACTACTTCAAAATGGCACAAGCTACTTATTTTCCTTTTTAAAGAGCAACAATAAAAACGTTTAAATAATTTATCAGTTCTGAAATATGCTTTTTTCATATTTTAAAAATCCTGAGTAGACACGAGAACTCACATCTGTAATCTTTACCACTGATGAGCGGAGGCAGGCTAATCAAAGTTCCAGCTAGTTTTGGCTACCTGAAACTTAGTCTCAAAAACAGGGTGAGTGGGAAAAATGAAAGGAATGTTCTAGATCACCAGGTATGCTATCCTCTCACGGGTTCCTATAAGCTCTGTCACTACAAGCTGTCGCTATTCCTTGGTACAAGATGTTCTCATTTGTCGTCCATTAAGCACTATGTGAAAACTGGACGTGTTCATTTTGTTTGCGATTTACATCTGTTCAAAGGATTGGTATCATACAGAAGTGAAGCTGAAAATGATTGTAAACCTAAGGCACAGACTAGGGAGTAAATTTATTGCCAGTGAAGCACACAATTATCAATGAAGGAACATACTCACTTCCTTATTTCCTATAAAGAAACAGCCATATATTAAGTGAAGTGAAAATGCTTTTACCATTCTTCAACTGGTATTATTTTTGTTTCCAGTAATAGTATTAAATGACAGTGTATTTCACAAAAGAGGTGACAGTCGATAGAACATAAACAGTAGACTCAGATGGACACTGGGGACCTCTGTGTCGGATGACTCTACAACTTACAGTAATGTCCAGTTATTCTCGCTGTGTTATTAACAACTAACAAATACAACTCCAAGTCTGGACAAGAACCACGGTGACTGTTCTGCTCCTTGCCCTGTGTTGCAGAGTCCCACGAATCTAGGACATTTGTCAGAGTTGCAAGAGTAGTTCCTATCACATACACACCCTACTCATTCCTCCCCACCCAATGATGAGAACAAGATGCTGGAGTATATTCCTCGGGCTAATGACCAAATTGCCTGCCTGGCCTTGGGAGAGCCCTATCCAGACCATAACTAACTATCTTCTCTCTGCTTTTCAATTATCACTTTCCAAGATATATAAACCCAAAACACTGGCCAGGTCTCTGGATTCTCTACAATAGCCCAAGGCACGAGTCTCTTTTATCCTGGACAAACAATTGTGAAATTCTGTGTTACCCTTTCCTAGGACTTGGACATCCAACCCTGCCGTGTGTTTCTATCATCAGCCTCATCCCAACAGCCCCAGGAAAAATAAGAATGAAGCAAACACAGTCCTACAGGAAGGAGGAGCAGGAAATCTGTCCTGTCATCCTCCAGTTCTGGCATTTAATCTTTTAACTTGCTGCATATCCACATTCAGCTGCAACTATGGATGCCATGAAGGGAAACAAATGCTGCGGGAGACACAAAGTGGAGGGATAGAGCAAAGGGAGCTTTAAAGACCTTAATGGCTCAAATGCTGCCATTGCACTCTCCTTAGCAAGATCAAAGCCATGCAGCATGTGTACATTCTAACTTCCATGTCACAAGCTTCAGACAGGACTTGGTTGGTGAGTAGCTAACTGAAAGAGGACAATCTCCTCCACAAAGTGACAGTTAGGCAGACTCTCAGGACAGTTCCAAATATCCAGGTGTGAAGATAACACCAAGACAGTGAACTAACTCAGTGAAGGAGACATTAGCTAAAGCCAAAGCTAACATAATACACAACCTTGAGAATAATGTGGGAAAGTAAAATGGAGCAGTGTTCCAGACCAGCACATTCACGTAATTTTCTAAAGATGGGACTATATATATACATTAGCTAATTTCTGATACTGTACAGCAAGACTTTTATGTGCCACAAAGACTAAATTGAAAATTAATGCATTATTATATTTTGTTTTTCCATTCAAAATAAAAGACAAAAGGAATTTTTATAGTTATATTGGGATGTTTTTATTATTAATTTGTATATCAGCTTTGCCTAATAGCCTAGTAACTTACAAAGATTATTTTTCCTTCTGATACAAAGGAAGGAGACAGGTTAGATGGAAGCCACAAACAGCAGGTCAGAAAACACAAGTCTGAAATAACAGACATTTCAGTAAAAATAGTAAGAAGCAACAAGTATTAGAAGAGTGCCAATAGTTAATATCTAAAAGAATAAAAGAAGAAATGAGTGAAAGGAAGAAAACGGCTAGGAGGGTCAGAGAAATGGCTCATCAGGTTAAGTCTGCCAACCTGTCTGATCCCTGTTCCCTATAGTGGGATGAGAGAAGTCACTCCTGTGGTTGTCCTCTGACCTCTACACATGCAGTGTGGCACACACACGTGACCCCCATACATACAATAAAATTACTGTAATTTTGTAAAATTTTTAAAGAAGAAAACCATTGGACAAAAGGTGGTCATGTGGTGGGCACAACAATTACATACATAAAATGCACAGTGGAATACTCAGTATGAAGCAGAAAGGATCTATGTAGAGTTTCAGAGAAAACTCAGAGTAGATACAGATGGAGAAGTTAATAGGCATAGACAATAAGCTCAAATCATGAGGATGGCAAAGACACCAAATCAGAAAGAGAGGGCAGACAGAGAAATGAAGAGAACCCAACCCAGGGCTGTTTTCAAGAGGAAGAAAATCCAATGAGGATGGCTGAGACGAAGCAGGTCAAAGAAGAAAAGAAGTCAGACAATGGAGAGAGCACCACACTCTATGCCATAATGGGCAATGCCTGTATTCTACATGTGTTGGACAGAAAATGTCCATAAGAGTCACGCTTTCTGTTCTGAAGAACTGGGCTTGTTAACTGCAGCAAGCATGAAAGAAAGATAAAAACTAGAAATGAAAAATGAAGAGGAAGGAAGAACAAGAACAAGAATGAGAAGGACGAGGAGGAAGGAAGATGAGGAAAGGAGAATGGGAGGAGGAGCAGCAGCAGCAGTAGGAGACAGTGAACCACCTGATAAAGTGTAGAGAGCTGTGACGTGCCGCGCCTCAAAGATGGCGCTGGTTTCCGCCTTCCACCCTCCCAATGGTGAGCGCTCCTTGCAGTAAACAAGTCCTTATTTGGCTATGTCTGCCTGACCCACTAGCTTCTGCATAGTGACAACCTATCTACATGACCCACATGGCTTGCTAGGACTGGCCAGTGCTAGCTATTTAAGTGTGGTGCAGGGCGTTTCCCGGGAAGAGAGAGAGTCAGAAGGGAGGACAGAGAAGAGAGAGAGTCAGAAGAAGAGAGACAGTCAGGAGAGAGAGTCAGAAGGGAGGACAGAGAAGAGAGAGAGTCAGAAGAAGAGAGACAGTCAGGAGAGAGAGTCAGAAGAGAGAAAGAGAGAGTCAGGAGACAGTCAGGGGAGAGAGAGAGAGAGAGAGAGAGAGAGAGAGAGAGAGAGAGAGTCAGTCAGAAGAAAGAGAAGAGAGAGAGTCAGAAGAAAGAGAAGAGAAGAGAGAGTCAGAAGAAAGAGAAGAGAAGAGAGTCAGAAGAAAGAGAAGAGAAGAGAGTCAGAAGAAAGAGAAGAGAGAGAGTCAGAAGAAAGAGAAGAGAAGAGAGAGTCAGAAGAAAGAGAAGAGAAGAGAGAGTCAGAAGAAAGAGAAGAGAGAGAGAGAGAGTCAGAAGAAAGAGAAGAGAGAGAGAGAGTCAGAAGAGAGAGAGCCAGAAGAAAGAGAGAGTCAGAAGATTATATCAAGGTTCCTGAGTAAAACTGCTTGAAGAAGATCTCCTGTGGTCGTGTCTTCCTTGCTGGTCGAGGTTGGGCGCGGCAATGAAGCACTTGAGGATCCAGCAGAAGGTGACTAGGGAACATGGGGGAAACCATACCAGCTGGACTGGCGGGTATCAGTTGGAGCATGTGTGGATGGAGAAGGTCTCAGGCAGAGAATCTCCTGGGTGGGCTCCTCCTGGGTATTCAGTGGCATAAACTGTAGTTGGATCTTTTGTTTTGAGGAGGTGCTTAGGAATTATTCGCCTCCCAGCCATGTTCAAATATACAAAGTTTTTATTTTTGCTCTATTTACTCTTTTGCATCCTCAAGGACATAATATCTTACTTTTGGGCTGTTGTACCATTCTCCCTTTCATTTTCTCACAGGTCTAGAGGACCATCCCATTCCAGGTGAAGGGATCTTGTAGGATACTCTAAGGTAAACACACTTGGATCTGAAGTGGGGGAAGGCACAGCCTGGACTACAGGAACAGCATGTCAGTGAGTTCAAACAGTTTATGACTATTTACTAATACATTGTATATTACAGGAGGTCACAGGATGAGAAAGCAAGAAGCATAGGCAAGCTACTGTTCTAGATCAAGAACCAATGTGGTCAGAAATTGAAGAGGCAAAGGAAAGAAAGCAAGATGTATCTATGCTGCATGGATGAGGTAAGCCTGGATGGATACATGGGAAGAGTGAACCAGCATTGGCCTTGTCTACTGGTAGCATCACACAAAGAGAAAGAGCTTCGAGTAACTGTGGTACCTGTATTATAAAAATCTGGAAACAGACTATTACTCTCCACATTAAATTGTTCCACCCCTATTTCCCATACCTATAGCACACAGAAACACACACGCACACACACACACACACACACACACACACACACACACACGCTCATACACACAGACATATATACCACTTCGCACATGTTCATTCTATTTCAATCATTACTACATGATAAACTCTCTTAATATGCATACAAAAGGGGTTCTACGCTTTATTAAAAGGATAGTTAGCGGAAATGTCATCAGATATAGAGTCTGAAGCACCATGTGAGTTTTATGTCCATATTTTACTCAAGATACTACATGATAATTTTTGAAATGCCTCACTACTCTGACATCACTTGTGATATGAATATGATTATGGTGGGTCGTTAGATAATATATAATCAGTTGTAGCTAATATCAGAGTTGTACCGATAAAGTTTGTAAAACATTTATAATAAGAAACCAAACAATCTTTAAAATCTTCCAATGATATTTTTCATGAATCAATGCATTCATGAATGTTTCCCCCAAATACTGATTTTAATCATTATGTGACTAACAGAGCTGTACTCATGAAAAATGGCCATGAAAGCTGCAAATACCTGAGGTACTCACAGCTGTGGAGTAGGGGTTATGAGCTCCAGTATTTTCAGCCCAGCAGCCACATCCATAAAGAGCAGCCTATGAAAACAGAAAATAGATGCATATAATACTTCCTATTACATGTAATTACCAGTTTTCAATACAAGATAAAAGTCACAGCCTATCTAATACAACAGTTTATTAACAAAACACAAAATAGAAAGTGTCATAGTGAAACCTATTAAACTACATGCTAATTAAAATAAAAATACAAGAGTCCCTGTCTTAATAAAAAAAAAAAAGGTGGACTGAAAACAAAGGGAAGGCTGAAGAACCACACAGGAGTTGTTTTCTTGTGCACACACATGTACACATGCACACACACACACACACACACACACACACACACACACACACAGAGACAGAGAGAGAGAGAGAGTGCTTTCACAGAGAGAAATAGAAAACATAAAGTAAAAAATAGTTTATAATAGCAGAAGTTGCATAACAACTTTGCAAACAATAGTTTCAAAATGCTCAAGGATGTATCATCTCTTTCTAAATATGCAATAATAATACATTACTATTAACCATACACTCACTCTGCCATGTCAAAGATACCAGAACTTATTCTTCCTACCTACTGTATCTTGTACTAGTCTCTCTCTGTTCCCTTCACTCTATTCTCCCCTAGCAACATTTAAGAGCTAGCAACATTTAATAAACCAATATATACTTGAGTCAAACCATATTATGCCTCATAAATATATGTAGGCATTATATGTCATTTGAAAAATTAATGGGGCTGAGGAAACAGCTCAGTGGATAGAGCACTTTCCCTGCGAGCAGAAGGATCAGAATTTGGATCCCAAAACCAACATAAAAGTCAGGAAGGCATGGCAGCCACCTGTAATCTCAGAACTAGATGGTCAGAAACAGAATCCCAAGGACAAGCTGGCTAGCCTGACAAACCAGAAGCAGGAAGCTGGGATTGCAGGTCTCTGACATCTTTTACTACATGAGAATGCTCATTCTATAGAAAACAATAGTCCTGAGACAGTGTATATCTATCACATATATAAAATATTTTTACTATATAACACCTCTAATACAATTTTACTACTAAAAAAGGTAGGGAGCTTTTAAACATTTTTTAAAGGCTTGTTTGAAATGACTGTGTTTTACTCAATGAGTTGAATAGTGGAGGCACAAAGTCTATATTATTACTGCATTGTTTGTTACTGTCCCATTCTAAATAATTTCAGATGTTTAAGAAGGAAGATAGTTTAAGGCCATGGTATTAAGAGTAAATATTATGAAAGGAGTTTTCTTAAAGAGAAGAAAACAAGGATAAGTAGTATTGTGCATGCTTTCTTAAGAAAGCATCTTCTCTGGCTTTCTGAAAGGTGCCGTCACCTTTAAACCAAAAACAGAAAACAAAAAATTAAGGTTTTGGATGATCAGGGCAGGACATGGCATGGGGAAGTGTCCGGAATTCTTGGTGAAGGATGGTGGTTTCTTCCACACATTCGCTTGTATTTTGGTTGCCTCAGCTTTGTCCCAGGAGGGCTGGTTGAATGGCTTATCATAAGCTCCTGCTGGCTCTATTATGAACTCCATGTATTAAATCAATTCTAAAGTCTTTCTGTTCTTAGATTGACCCAGAAGTGCTAGGAGGAAAACAAAGCATGTTTTAACATAGTATTTTCAAAAGTAAGAAAAGATTTCCTACTCTGGGCCATACTGGTTGTTGGTTTTACTTTGGGAAGAGTTATTGTTTTAGGATTTTTTTTTTCAGACAGAATCTCCTATAACCCAGCCTGTCCTCAAACTCAAAATGAAGCTGAACTTGAACCTTGAAGTGCTGATCGTGCTGCATCTGCCGGGGGAAGTGTGCAGTATCACACTCAGAGACTGCTGCAGTGAGGTAAAAGGTGGGGATATCGACTGTGGTTCCCATGGATATGGGAGATTTCATTCTGATAATCTCTGATTCCTACTCAAAGATGGTTGGAAGAAAGCTTTGGTGTTGAAGTGAAAAGAGAAACAGAATAGCTACTGTGAACCATTTAAGGCTTTAGAAGGGAATTAAGGTTTGTCCAGAGAGTACAATCAGGACTATAGATGAAGCTATAATAAATAGATATCTGCACCATTAAATGAACTTTGTGTCAATTAGAAAGGCTCAGCAGTATAAGGTGTTCCTGTGTAAGGTAGTGAGTTCTCATAATAGAAACAGATGGTTGCTTCATGGACATTCCTACTTGGTAGAGGATTAGAGTGATTGGGGTCTAAGAACATTAAATAAAAGATCATAGAATGGCACAAAACCTTGACATTTTATCTGCTAGTGTATGGCCAATGGCAGCGGTGTGGCTATTATTACAGGGAAGTATGGTGAGCACAGCGAGGTACGAACTACAGCATTTCATCTTCCAGAACTTGGGAACTAGGAAAATCTATTAATTATTTTCTCATATACCATCTATAAACCATAATGATTACACACTAAAGCAAGTATATTCTAGTTCAAATTAAATTTTACAATCTGCTTTCTATTAAATATCTAGAGCAGGTAAGGTAATTTTCACAGAGTGCATTCGAGCACTGAACTGTGTCTCACTTCTGCACATGTTTACTTAGCCTTTGGGAGGACATAGTTTTGTGCTTCATTCAGATCTCCAAATTCATGATGTCTCTTTGACCCAGCAATTTAATACAACTAAGCAACTGTGTTTTCCTCTGCGAGGACTTTGACTCCTCTACTCCACATATTTGTATGGCTTTTTAGCTTTCACAATTGTGTATTTTTAAACAAGCCAAGTGATGCCGATCAATGTATAAATTTCATAGAAGTTCCCTTTGTGGTGGCAGCATGGCTTCAGGACTTCTGGATAGATGTTAGCATCCTGCTAACATCAGCCAAACCTTAATTCTGCTGCTGTTATTATCTGACTACCCCAGTCAAACAAAAAGCAGAGAAAGTGGGGGGATTACAAAGTAATAGAGGCAACTGTTAGCGCCTTCCTATCATCTCTACCAAGACATCCAAACCCGACTAAGACAGCTTGGTTTCTTACTCTAAACTTGACAAATATACAGTTCCGTAACGTGGGGAAATGTGACTGAATAAAGGCTTTCATAGTGAGTGAAAAGTACTAACATAGGAAATACTCGTTCCCCATAAATTGTCTATATGATAGGCGAAAAGGAACAGGAAATCAGTTACTGTTACCATCCACACCCCCTAGTATAAGACTGTAAGAAACCTGTCCACATCAAGGGATGATGGAGAATATCACTGGGAGCTTTGCAAAGATGTCTCCCACAAATCAGTCTGATCCAGGCAATCACTAACAACCATGAACAAAGCAACAGTGACATTGACTGTGCTTCAAAGGTGAGAGAGATAAAACTAGTGAGTTTTATTTCAAATGTAAGAGAAGATCCAGATGCTGAGTTTTAAATAAAGTCTTCACCCCTCTTTAAAAGACTACAGCAGAGTGTCCTGATTCACAAATATTTACTAAGGTCATAAGAAATGTACAAAATCAGGTCATAAAACCCACTGCCCTTAGTATATCAAAGTCAATATTAGGTTTCATTTTGAATACAGCAGATTGAAGGTGGTGAAGGCATATTGAAAAAAGTTCTGCCAGAGAACTAAAATTAAGTAAGCATCACATCACTTACAGCCTCTTCATCACTAGCTACAGGGATGACTGGAAATCTTTACTACACTGTGAAATGGCTAAAGTCAGAGGAGAGACATAGAATGCCAAAATGTCACTGTGACTTGAATGAAGGGAATAAAAAGTGTTACTCTAAAACCGTGTAAACACTTAAAAAGCAACGGGCAATGGGCATGGAACACTTACTCCTACAGAGTGGTATTCACTAAGAAAGATAGAAATCAATACATATTTTTTGGATGTCTACTGCAAACACAGGCCGGTGCCACCTAGGCTGCTGAAGAGTGAGGGCACGGATTACTGGTTATAAAAATCAGCAAGAGCCTGTCACTGTGAGATGGTGCTTTAAAGAAATAAAATTGAAAAGGAATTTTGTTCTTGATCTATAAAAAAAAAATGTTCAAGAACAAGGATTTTGATTTTTTTCCAAGGGAAAAATGTACCTTGTAGTTTAAAAGTCATGCTTTGAAAAGACCTGATTTTGTTTTAAAAGGGGTTTAAGAAACCCACAAATCCTTACCTGCCCAACTCTCCCTGGATGTTTCAAGGCCAAGCCTCCACTGGAGACAGCAGCAGCAACATTCCCTTCATGATCGACAACCACAGCACCCACTGTGTCCAAAGCGCCCGAGTCATTTTCCTGTGGAACAAAGGGATATGAGTGTTTACCAGGGCGGTGTGACCACACGGGGGTTAGTATTCACCCGGTGTGAGACATCAGACATGACTTCACAGAGTGCACAGACCTGGTGTGCGACATCGGACACGATTACACAGAGTGCACAGGATCTAGTAGGCCTGGTACAATTATAACTCAAAAATATCTGAACTACTCCTTAAGTGCAACATTTAAAACTCCTCATTTTTTATTATTTCATTATTTTTCTCTTAATCTCAATAATTAAAGGACTAAAAATTTGTATGTGAAAAGATCTGTGATCTAAGTGAGCCAAGAAATGCTACCATCCATGTTTTTAAACACAATTCCATGCAGACTTCCAAGAGTGAGGGACCCATTCAGAGGAGAAGAGAATAGCATTTGCCATCCTGGAGTGCAAGACACTGTCACCTTCTCATCAATCCCTTGTTTAACTCTGTGACGTAGTCTTCTTTCTGTTGTTAATAATATGCATGGCAACTGGTGACAGAAAACTGTTGCCACTAACTAGAAGGTATCTATCTCTGTGCCTTCTCCCCAGTCCCACATATTAAAGGATTTAAAGTGATAAGCAAATGTCTCCTACCACAAGGGTTTTCTGGACATCAGTGCCACAAAGACAAACTACTGGATAAGAACAGAATGAAAGGAGGCAGGGAAAAAATTCATTACCATATATTAGAAAGAAAAGTTGGTGTAGGTTGTTAGGTCAAGAGCAGTCCTGCTGAGGACGAGGTTTGCAAACTGTATGCCAAACCCCGGGCACGAATGAAAGAACCAGGCACAACCCCAGCATCACAAGGGTAGGTAGCTACCGCACCACTGTGGCTAGATATTCAGAGTACTGAGCAAAACGTAAGTGTATTGAGGGACCCTAAAAGGTAAAGAAATGTATAAAGGTATTGACTCTGGCAGAAAAGGTTCATGGGGATGAAGTAAGTGTTCCAGTTCCTAATCTCACATGGAGCCACACTTGACGGAAAGGCAGCCAGTGGAATCACAGACTATCATCCCAGAAGGCTACAGTTCTGTTCACATAGGGACAGTGTCAGGCTCAAGTCCCTGTGCTGTCACTTCACTTAGCATCTACTTATGCTCTGAGTATATCTGCACTCCCTGTGTGCACAACAAGCCGGATAGTGATTAATTACAGTTTGTGCTACCCTAGTGTCTGAGCAAGTCTTCCTCCTTTTCTTCAGAACTGGCTTCATGTGATGTCAAAGGCTGCCACTAAGGAAAGATTTAGCAGGAACGGCCTTGCTCCTCAGCAGCATGCATCTTCTTTGATGGGTAAGACTGAGAATCAAAGTATAGAAATGCACCAAAATGTACTTGAAAAGCAAGGTCTGATAACAATGCACGGGGCTATCATCGGCACCAAACAAAACAACAGGAGCTTTTAAGGTGAATGTGCTGAGTATTATAAATCACATTCCATTTTTTAATCTTAGTAACCTCAGTTACAAAAGTATCAAATTACAGGTTTTGTCTTCCCAAGCTTTAATGCACAAACAAATCAAAGAGAATCTGTTTACGTGAATGAAAATTCCTTGTTTTTCTTCGTTTTAAATAAACTGCAATGCTGATGCAGCCGCAGCATCCTACATGATATATTTTTACAGGGGAAGTGTCACAAACAGAATGTCACACAGTTTATCTGCAGTAACTGTCCTAGCATTTCAACTGGAATACTGTAAACTAAAAGAACTTTTCTGCCTAACCAAAACACTATAGAAAGATCTAGAAGCCAATGTCAGTAGAGCTGGGTTATGCAGATGGATTTACTGTAATGTGGTTTTAAAAATAAAAAAATGCAGAAAAGAGGATTCTGTTCTAAATTAAGCTCTATATTCCTAAGAGTCTACAACACCTGCAAAAATCAGAACTACTTCATAAATACTTCAAAACCATTACACAGACTTCATATACTACAAGGCAAATTTTAAGATAATGAAGTAATATTTAAGGACTTTTATGAAGTGTAGATAAATTGAATTAAAGACAAATATTGGTATTTTTGGCATAATAATCTCACAGAGCTCATTTGTATGGGAATGAAATCTTGGGTTAAAGCACACAATCGCGGTTACTATACAGACTTACCATTACACTCTTACACCCCATAAATACTTAAAAATACATGGACCACAGATACACATGCACCTATTGTCCTTGACTGAAGTAGGTTATTTATGTTACTTTTCTGATAAAATTGTGACTAGAAAACAACTATGTATACTATAGGTTTTTGGTTGCTTTTTTTTTTTAAGAATAAAAACATACATATGAATTTGTCAGACAGCACACCAGTATTATGGAAAAGATTGAAGTCAACTTTCTAATAGTGATTTTTTTCGGTGCTCTAAGATGGAGACAGATTTTATACAGTTATTACAAGAATGAATGGAAGTGACATCTGTGAACTGCTCTAAAGGTCATAAATCTCTTAAGGGTTCAAAACAAAAAGATTTTTCACCAGAAAAATTCTACTTCTAGGTTCTTTAATTCTGAAACATCTAAAAGATGTTGCTAATCTATCACTTGTCTCATTACCATTAAAACTGTCTTTCATTCATACAAAGTAACTTAAAGATCAACCAGCTAGCTCTAAGAATGTCTTTAACCCAAAGAAGTTAAACAAGAAGGCTCAAGTGAGGATACTTCAATCCCACTAAGAAATGGAAACAAAATAATCATGGAAGGCAGAGGGAGGGAGGAACCTAGGTGGGAGAAGGGCAGACAAGGGAAATAGGAGGGCAGGATCAAGCATTGGGAGAGACAGGAGAAAGTCCCAGAGGGCCAGGAGAATGAATGGAAATATGCAGCTGCTGAGGTGGGGGGATTCTCTAGGAACTCCCAGAGACACGGGATGAAGGAGGCCCCCAGGAGTCAATGTATGTGACCTTAGCTGAAATGCCCAACAGTGGGGATTTGGAACCGGAAGAGACCACCTCCAGTAGCCAGACAGGACCCCCAATGGGGGATGGGAATACCAACCTACCTACCAAACTTGACCCAAAATTGGACCTGTCTAAAAGAAATATAAGGACAAAGATGAAGCAGAGACTGAAGGAACGGCTCATCAGTGACTGTCCCATTTTGAGACCCATCCCATGGGCAGGTACCAACCCCACACAATATTAGTGATGCTATGTTGTATTTTCGGAAAGCAGCCTAGCATAGTTGCCCTCTGAGAGGCTCTACCCAGCAGCTAACTGAGACAGATGCAGACATTGGATGGAGGCCAGAGACCCATGTGGAAGAGTTGGGGAAAGGATTGAAGGCCCTCAAGCAGATGGCAACCCCACAGGAAGACCAACAGTGTCAACTAACCTGGACCCCTGGAAGCTCCCAGAGACTGGGCCATGAACCACAAAGCATACACAGGCTCATCTGAGGACCCGGGTACATATGCAGCAGAGGTCTGCCTTGTCTCCCTCAGTGGGAGAGGATGCACCTAATCCTGCAGAGACTTGATGCATCAGGGTGGAAGGATACACAAGGGAGGGCGGCAGCCCTCTCAGAGTTGAACAGCAGGGGAGATGGGAGGAAGAACTTTAAGAGAGGGTCTGGGGGGAGAGACGGCATTTCCAATGTAATTAATTACCTAAAAAAAATAAATCCTAAGCATGTGAATGTATCTGGGAGTCGGTATGCCATGGAATTATCCTATTAGTAAAGATCAAGGTTATAGTCAATCAAGGCAACAATTAGAATACACTAAACTCTCTCAATGTCTGTTTAGACCTCAGAGCAGCATCATAGCTGGTAAAGATTCTCTTCCAAAAGGAAAAGTCTCTGTGCCCCACAGGACAATTCAGCAACACCATCATAAGGCTTCCTTATTTTATTAGGTTTACTTATATGGGTGAGCATTTTGCCTGCACACACGTATGTGTACCATGTGTGCTTAGTTCTCAGAGTTCAGAAGTCACTGGATACCTTGGAATTAGAGTTACCAATCAATGGTTTAAGTTACCATGAGAGTACTGGAAACTAAACTTGGGTCCTCTAAAAAGGCAAAAGAAAAAAGAAAATGCCCTCACCTGCTGACCCCTCACCACCATTAGCTGCACCTTCTTTTGAGTATTTGGAGGAAAAGAGAAAGATGGCTCTGGTCACAGGGAGACCTAAGTCTCATTCAATGTTTGTCTCCAGCAAACATACCTCTAACAGTGACCACTGTAAGTTCATGTGAGCAAAGTCTTAATTATCTACCTACACATATGGAGACTGGACAAAAACCAAAGAAAATGTAGACATAGGAATATTCAACGATTTTTCCCTTCTCTCTGCAGAATCCTTCCTCAGGGCTGGGTATAGCTCAGTGCAACAGTATATAATCAGCATGCTCAAGGCATTAGGTTTGATTCCAAACATGAAAGGAGAGGGAGGAGGGAAGAGAGGAGGGAGGGAGAGGGGGAGAGGGGAAGAAAAGAAAACCATCTTCTGCTGCCAAAACTAAATAAATTATAGACAAGGTCTCTCTGGTGCTAAGCAATCCACTCTTCCCTTTAACTGAGATGTATTACATTTTCCTACAGGACCATCTAAATTCATATAAACATTTAGGACCCAAATCAAAGCCTTACAGTATATAAAAGCTATTTCCTAAATTATTAAACAAATGTTGGAATTTTTCAACTGAAAATGTATTAGATTATGTGTGCTTTAAGGAGATGTCATATTACATGGATTACAGTGGCAACTATAAATCCATGACACAGAGAAGCCCCACAAGACTGTCCTGAGAATTACAACTCTCCAAAGTGCAAAGGACAATGGTTCCCAAAAGGTAGGCTCTGTCTCTACACATTCTGGGATTGGAAACGAAGAACTAGGTAAGAAGCTACTAAGTAACTGATGACAGTTGTAGAGATGTGGTCTCTGGGAGGTCCCTCATGCTTCAATGGATGGTCCTACACACACACACACACACACACACACACACACACACACACACAAATGGGAAGCACAAACTGGACTCAGTGGGTTATAAACAAACACATGGACATACAGACACACAGAGACCTTAGGTTGAGGAGACAGATCCAGAGTTATATGCAGGACTAGGGGCTGGAGTGAATATGATAAAAATATGTTGTATGTATGTATGAAGTTATCATAAATAATATATTTTAAAAAGTAAAAAGAAACTCCTTTAAAAATTTTACATATGTACGTAAATATTTCAGGAAGTGTAGACAGCTGTAGATTTCCTTGTGACATGTTTGAAAGGTTTCATGTGCTAGTTATCACTATGGATTCCCTCCTAATCCTTCCCTTTCCATAAGATATCCATTTAACCCTTCATGTTCCAGTATTCTCACTATAACCCTTTATACTGTTACATTCTAGCTGTCCTTTCTTGAAAGCCCTCAGTCCCATGGCCCTTACTAACCTTCCTGACCTCTGTGGGAGTTGCAAACAGAATACATATATCTGAAGATTCAAAGCACCATCCACAAATGAGAAAAAGATGCAAAATCTGTCTTTCTGGGTCTGGGCTATCTCACTGAAAATGGTCATTTTGATATTCATCTATTTACCTGGGACTTTCATATTTTCACTTTTCTAAACAGCTGAATAATATCCCCACTGTGTCAGTGTTCGACATTTTCACTCTCCATTCATCAGCTGACAGAGATCTATATTGCTTCTCTTCCTCCATTATTGTGAATAGAACAGTAATGAAGATGAACAAGTGGGTAGGGCAAAATGATCTCCCTACTAGGCACTACAGGTGAACAAATAAAAAGCCTACAACCAGGAATGGGTTAGCATTTTTGAAGCTGTTGAAACTATTTTGAAACTGTCGCACAGACCACCGTTTAAACACTGCAGGCTATGGCCAATGTGTTGGTTATTTGCAGACTCTATTGCTGACACACTACATATCTGAGTCATAGAATATGGAGAACTCAGCCTTTCCTGACCTGGAAACTCATCACTATCAACTAGCTTTCATAGTGCTGCATGGTGCTTCTGACACTATCAGAGAGGAAAGGTAAGTATCAATCTTACCAGGCTGTGAACCCTGCAAGCTACAATAATGACTGGCCTGAAAATAGTGGCACGGACACCATGAGAGTAACCAACCACCTCCTCATTGAATTTAAGGTCTGCTCCACGAGTTGAAACCCATGCCTGGGTACCATTATCAAAGCTGAGGTTACAGAGTTTAGACTGGTCATAGGTTGTAGAGAAGAACCTACCATTGTTATTTTGCTAAATAAATACAATGGTAATTAACTGACTCCTAATTGCTTATCTTTATATCCATATATTAGTAAATACTAGAAACTTCTGTCTGCAGTAGATGGTCAACATAGACACCACTGACTGGTCAAGATACAGAAAATGAGAGACTATGAAATGCTCAGAACTAAATGAGACATAGATAACAATCCTCCAACCAGGACTCCGGAGTCACTTCCCAAGAGGGGGTGGAAGGACTGTAAGAGCCAGAGATAGTGGAGTACTACAAGGAAATAAGAGTGCTCAAATGGACTGCAGCCACTGGAATAGCATGCACATGACCTGAACAAGCTCAGACCAGGCAGAATCCCATAGAGAAGGAAGGTGGTCAGGAATTCCCCACTCCTCACTGAGGGGCTACTCACAAGCCATAGCTGCTGGGAGAATGTTGGTTTTCTTTAAGGGTATGGTCCCTAATAAGTGAAACACATCCCAGTGGACAGCCACATAACCAAGACTAAATGGGTGGCATAAATTGAGACTGATAGGCCAAAACAAAACAAACAAACAACCCACAATGTTGGTATGAGGAAAGGGGAGAGTGGATAGGGAAGAAGTAGGGAAAGTGGTGAATATGAGAAAAATATATTGCCTGAAATTTTCAAAGAAGTAATAGAAATAAAATGTCTAAAAGTTGAAAAGTAGAAAGGGCAATGGTCTTAAATGATGTTTAGAAAACAAAAAAACTTCCAAGCCAGATGATGGTAACACATGCCTTTACTCCCAGCACTCGGGAGGCAGAAGCAGGCAGATCTATGTGACTTCAAGGTCAGGCTGGTCATGACAGCAAGTTTCACATAGAGAAACTCTGTTTGGAAAACAAACAAACAAATCCTTCAAATAAAGAATGCTGTGGGTTTTTTTTTTTTCTCTGTAAAATAAAGCAATTTAAGAGCCAGTGTGGAAGTCAAAGGAAAATGCTTAGGATGGTTTCTCCCCTGCCAGCTTGTAGAATTCAGAATTAAACTCAAGGAGTCAGGCCTGGACACAAGCTCCTCTATATGCGCAGCTTTTGCTCTCCCCAAAAGTTAATTAATGCAACTTTAAATCACTTTTAGTCTTATGCATATGTTATTGAACAATACTTAACATCTGTGCACAGCAAGCCATTGGGAAGCATTAGACCTAAGATGTTGAGAGCTGAAACATTATCTCTGTGATAATTTTTTCAACCTCTGGAGGATAATAGAAATTAGATCATAAATTACACTTAGAAACACAACCGAAGGACTGTAAGTACCGGTGCAGAGCTGAATATGGTGGCACCGTAATTGCAGCACTCAGTAGGCTGCGGAAGGAAGACCGCAGTTTGAACACAGCCTGGCGGCACAGAAAGACTCTGTCTTACAGAACCAAAGAAATGAGTTTAAACATTTAATAATAAACACATCCAATTTGACTTCTTACTTGTGTAGAATAAATGCTAACCACACTTCTAATTCTAAATCAAATTCTAAAAACCTATAAGAGGTATAACACTAGCATGACTCAGCTAAACGCTTAAGGATTTATCACAGAGAAATAAAGCAGCATCATAAAAACTTGCCAAGGAAATTCAGACTGTTCATATTTATAAGAACTAAATGTCAATCAACAGAATAACATGCAGACAAATTATGATGTCATCAATAGCAGAGGACTGCTTGGCAATTAAATGCAATATGGCACATAACAATGTGTTTCAGGCAAACACAGTATGAGGAGAAACATACAACACAGCAACGATATTTCCACTTGTATCAAGTTTGAAACAAGTGGAAATATAAGGAAAGCAATTGAGAAGTGCCTTAAGTCAAAGGGACAGTGTCTAAGAAGATGAGGAAATGTTAATAAGTAATGGAAATATTATTTATGGGTTACAAGATTATACACATGTCAAAATTCATCAAATTTTATACCTAGGATGTATGATCTTTAAAATAAATACAATTTTTCTATTTTTTCTATTTTCATGTGTTTAAACACAGTAACACATTTTTTAGCAATTGTAAGCAAAATAGGAAAGGTACCATGGAAATTTTTAGAAATAAAGGAGATACAGATAAAACACCATCTAATCTCCGTCAAACTCAGAATAATGGAGATATATATATATATATCATGTGTAATATATAATAAAGCAGAAAATTAATTAGAAAATGAATTAAATGTTCCAGAACTAACGATGGAACAAAGAATCCAAAAGCTGGAGAACTTGTCAAAAGGGGACAGGAATGGGGATGGGGGGGAAGGAAACCACTTATAATGAAATGATAAATTCCCAAAAGCTAATTTGACAGAAGATCATGGTTGGCATGGTATCTTCCCCCCAAAAGATACAAGTCTAAATAAATAATCAATTAAATTATATGTTAAAAACAAAGTTAAATAAATGTGCTTGTAAATACATAAACAGGAGACCTTCCTTTAAAGAAACCTGAGTGGTCATTCCCTATAAAACTGCAGTCTGTCTTGACTGTTCATGCGTCCTGCCTACCATACACTCACACATGTATCATTAGACTGTCTTTGGTCTACTTAATTTTTTTCTATGAAATAATATCGTCATCTAAAATACTAACTTTATTTAAACTGTTATTGTTTTCAAATTATTTAAACTATTTTTAATTTAAACTATTTCTTTCCATTTATATTTGTGTGTGTGAGTGTGAGTGTAAGTGTGTGTGTGTGTGTGTGTGTGTGTGTGTGTGTGTGTGTGTGTGTTTGTTGCCTGCAAGAATGCTGGTGCGCCATGGGCACACCTGGTGCCTGTAAACACCAGATGAGAAAGTCAGCTCCCCAAGGGCTGAAGTCACAAGATGCTTGCAAGCTGCCATGTGTGTGCTTAGAATCAATTCATGTCATCTGGGGGGCCAGCAATGTTCTTAAAGTCTGCTGAGCCATCTCTGCAGCTGAAAATTGTCTATTTCTACCACAGCACTATAAGCCTTAAGAGGACAGGGACTTTTGCATATTTCATTATCGTATGTCAACACTTAAAATACAAGCTGATATCTATCTCTAAGATACAAATGAATGAATGAATGAATCATACACTTCAAAAGAGCTGGGCATATTATGGCCCAATGGTAGAGCATGTGCCTAGCATGAATGAAGTCTTAGGTCTTAATCCCCAGTATAGCACCCACTAGAGAAAAAAAGAAAAACAAAAAAAACAAAAGAAAAATCCAAAGGCTGTTATGAATATAGAAACATGGAAGTAAGTCAAATGGCAAATCTACATCTGCAATAAAAACAATATTGTCTTTAAAAATATTGTATTAATAATGTTTAACTGCTGTTGTTTTTAAAATCTTCCTTTTTTGAGTTTTTAACTTTAACTTTGTTTGCAGTGATAATTTCTGAACCAAGGCCCCCACATGCTATGCATGTGTTTCACCGCTATACTCGGCCTCCAGCCCTGGCTCTATGTTAGTTCTAAGTAACATATTTAAAGCACAAAAGTTACAGAACAAGTTAAAAATAAAAGACCAGATAGGAGATTTAGATCCATTACGCAAATAGCAACCTAAACAATGAAGGTATGCTAATATCATGCATTTCATACAAAAAGCATTAACAGAAACAAAAAGAATGATAAATGTTCAACATTCTGCTTCACTGAGAAGAAAAGTCTAAATTCATATTACTTAAAAGACATATGTGAGGTTGCTTTAAATGAATGTAAAGTAAAAATCACAAAGAAAATAATCAGCAAACCGTAATGAGCTATTTCAAAACATTTCTTGCCATCATAAGTAGATAAAGTAAGAAAAAAATGGTTAAAAAACCAGCCATGGACAATACATTACAGCTGGAGTGACAGGTGTGCATATGGTGTTCTCAGCAACTAAGCAACAAACACTATCTTAAAAGCACACAGGAATGTTTATAAGTTATCATACATGAAGCTATAAATCACAACAAATTTCAAGAAGCAACATCAAAAAGAATACACACTAACTATAAAACACAGGAATCAATAAAATTTGAAAATTAAAAATAAAACACTTCTGGAGAATTTGTGGCTCAAATAAAACTAAATGGAAACAAAGCCCCACGAGTAATAACACAACACTTTCACAAATGTGGGGTATAAGAGAAACAGTGCTTGGAAGGAAATTTACATATAAAAGCTGATTTTGGAAAACCATTGTCCAATTAAAGAAGTCAGAAAGAGAGCAGGTTAATCACAGTATCTAGAAAAACACTGCAGGTAAGATGAAAAATTGCTGAAGAAATTAACACTACAAAGAGCAAACAAGCAAATTTGGTTCTGAGTGGGGAAAATTGTTAAGCAAACTGAATGAACTCAATCTGATATACAACCACTGATATCTCAGCAAAAGACCATCTGTGGGTTTCTCCACCCCCACCCCATCTTAAAATCCTGCAGCCTCAAAATACTCCAGAAAAAGGTTTCCTGAGTCATTTCCCAGAGATGTCTCTGCCTTTGAATTCCCTGAACACAATGTTCTTTCCACTGTAAAAACACTATGCACTGGTTTGTTCTAGGCGGCTTGGGGCTCCTCTGTAGAGAACTAATACCATGAACCAGTAGCTCCTACTTTGGACTCTCTGAAAGAGAATCTTGCTCAAGGTGCACACAAGACGTCAGCTCATCATGGCGGAAAATGCTCTCCTGCTGGGGATCTAGTTCCATTCCTGATTGTGATCTTTAGATCTTCTCTAGTGCGATGCTTTTGCACACCATCTCCAGGAGGCCTGCCCTTACAGGTCACTGCTATGGGTCCATGGCTGCCTCCACACTCCAGTCCAGACCGTTTCTCACACAGGGTGACTACTTCAGGGAGGTTTACATGCCCATTAGTCTACTGTTCAAAATAAACCTCTAAAGATTTACCCATCATACACTGCACCTCTCACTCTATCTACAAAGAAACACGTCTCGATTTTGACCATACAGTCTTACAGTCAATGTCTTATTCGCCAGATTTACTGCCTTCTTGCCCACTGAAGTCATCTGACACTGTATCATACTCTTCTTATTTTTGATTCAGTTCTCTTCACTCCCCAAGTTTCCTATTTCCTAAAAGGTTTAATAAGTGATACTTATCCCAAAGTTTTGCTTCAACTGTTTCTCCCTTGGACAAAGCGACAAAAGTGCTATAATCAAACCAACGTCTGAAAACCCCCCACAAGGAGGCATTTCATAGGGGCTCTACTTCATGACAGCGACAGTACCACATGCTAATGGGATATGAATTCAGTACCTGGGACGATTAAAAGACACATAAATAAGCAAGCTAAAACATTGTTAATTAAATAGATGGCAACAAACTCTTTATAAGAGCAGGCAATATTTTTCAATTTAGTTGTCCAATTTAGCTCTTTCCAGGAACACCTGGCCAAAGCCTGGGACATAGGCTTTCTTTCATTTTGGGCTTACCCTCACTTTCTCTGGATAAAATTACACTTTTAAATGCCAGAACTCCACTGGCCTTTGAACTGAGTCTTAAAGCAGTGGGGAATACCAGATAAAGGACTAGAATGTAACACAGACAATCTGGATCTTATTCCTGCCAGAGAAACACTCTAACAATTAGGATGGGCCACTTAACCAGGATTTAAATGGGACCCTCTCCATATTGAAGAAGAATAATTAATACTGACTTAATAAAACACTATTAAGTTGCTTTATATGCCATGAGATTTTATAAGCAGAGCATTATCTGTTTGGCCAGCTAATTATGAGTATAGCCACAAAAACAAAAGTTATTCAAACTCAAAAATGTAACTAAAGGTAAGTATGTTAGAAAGGATCAAGAACGTGAAAGGTTCATATGCTCGTTCTCCTTTGTTCTCTAGTAGGCTGAAATCTTATTAGAAAACAGATAAGTCAAAGAGCTAAAGAAATGGGCAAGGAGCATTGTATATTTTAAGACATTATTAATAATATGCCCTAGAGTATCAAATACCATTCAATTAACCTCAATGATGTTTTCAGAGGCTTATGACACTCAGAAGCCTACATTTGACACAAACAGTTCCTAGGATGATCCCCATTCACACACACTTCCAATCATTCTACTTGTTTGGTACCAGGTACAGTTAGAACAAATAAAAGTAGAGTTTGGGGTAGGGAAAACACCTCTGGCTGTGCACTTAATTTCTCCAGGGCCTTTAATTTTTGTTAAATCCTGCAGACACTTTAACTAGGTAGGTCCCTACTGGAGACAAACTGTAAAGAGCAGCTGGGCTGGCACAGCATTTTGTTACAATAAAATGGAGCAGCCCTGCCGATCTTCTTACGTGCCCTTTACTTCTTACGCGTGCAGATCCTATGCTTCAACCAAGCTCACCTACTTGTAGGCTGCTGGCCCTACTCCCTCTACATGAGCCTGCCGAGAGGAAGTCAGCAGCGCTCAGGAGACTTCTCCATCCAGCCCCGTAGCTCTCACTGTTCTTGGCACACAGCAAGTGATAGGCTTTCCCTTTACTGCTTAATGCCACAGAGCCACGTATATAAAGGCAGATCCTAAGCACCAAATGCATTCTTCACTAACTACAACCTGTTTTTAAAACTCTACAAGAATATTCAGCAATAAGAGTGAAAATAAAAGGAAACCTAAAGATCACATAACACCATGTGCTTAAGGCCTGTGCATTTGTCAGTATAAACTCCTGGTGAAACTCTCACAGAGACAGACTAACAGCAAACAAATGAAGCAGCACTATTGTGCTTTAAGGGGCTAATGTTCCGGGTTGGGGATTTAGCTCAGTGGTAGAGCGCTTGCCTAGGAAGCACAAGGCCCTGGGTTCGGTCCCCAGCTCCGAAAAAAAGAACCAAAAAAAAAAAAAGGGGGGTGGTTAACGTTCCAAATGTATTCCATGGACCTTCACACTTCTTCACAGAAAAGGTGACGGTGCTTACAAAACTAAAATGCTATCACTATACTTCAAAGAAAAGAACATTTACAAACTTGTAATTTGCAATAATGCTCAGTCAATTATAAACACCTATGGTTACAAGGTAATCCACATTTTCATTCTATAAAGCCTTTGCCCACACTTGCAAAGTCACACATCACAATAAACATGTGCCAAGAAATGAATGGGCATTCTTCATGTGTTGAGGTTAATCCTCTCCTAGGATGGGGACAAGGCCTGGAAGAACATTTGTAAAGCAGGCATTTTCACCCTGTGTGACAGGAGAGGTACTTGCTCATGTTTCTCTGGGTGGGCACGCCCCCTTGTGGACACTTCCGTACTTACCTTTTCAGGAGTCTCAGTATTTCCTGGTCCTTGTTTCCCTTTCCTGCTTATGTATCTTAATAGCTACAATACTGAAGAATAACAATATTATTTAATATTTCAACTAACCTAACTTCTACTTTTTGTTGTAAATTCCTACATACAAGTTTATTATCAAAAACTTAAGCATGGATTTTGACCCAGCATATATTTAAACCATCTCACAAAACCAAACTTTTGTTGAGTCTATGAGATGAATAAAATAACATTTTTTCTTTGAAAATAATACCAGAATCAGTTTTAGATTAGTACTAACTTAAATAAATGACACTCTCTATGAACTGTAGAAAGGATAAGATTAAACATCCGTCCATTCATGAGCTAATACAAATAACAAGCATACACAGCAATCTGAAAGTGGCAGAGGTAAAGCGTAAACAATATAGCTTGAAAAGTACTTCACGCTTGAATCACCTACTAAGTAGAGGGGAAATGTATTTTGATCTCAGTGGAATTGGAGCTAGTCCTTAAAGTAGGACCAGAATTAAAGCCTTAGGAGGCAGAGAATTAGCTGTTACGTTGTTACCAATTATTACTCCATAAATACTGAAGCATGAGCAAAAACAGAATTGAGACTAACAAATTCATAAGTAAAAAAGCTAAATAGAAAACGACACCTTCTAAGCCTCTCCACGTTTAAAGTTCCGCTGAGACATGTGCTGTCATCCTCAAAGCACGCCTCCACGTGTGATGTGGAGCTTCTCTCAGGCTCACTTAGTGTTTAACTTCAATACAGGAATTCACTTCTGATCTTATTGTTTTGGTGTTTAAATGCCTCCTACACCTACATAAATTTTTCTTTTCCTAGACTTTGGAAAGTTTCTGCTGTAATTTTATTGAGTCTATTTTCTCTGTCTTGAGCATGGAATTCTGCTACATCATGATTCACAGATTTTTCTGGTCTTTTCATAGTACTCTAAGACTAGAGCTCTGTTTAATAATTTATAGAGTCAAAAAATAATTTATAGGGTCATTCTTGATTGTTTACTTATTAAAATGACATTTATTTATGGGTGGCGGTATCACACATGCTGGGGTCACACATGACAGAGGCAATGAACTTGTAGGTTTCTGTTCTCTCCTTCCAGGACTTGAGGAACTTGACCAAAAATTTCATCTCACAGTCAAATAAGCACTGCACAAAAATGGAGGATGCTGCATGCTGGCTGCTAGGGTTGTGTTCAACTAACTTTGATATATCCAGTTGGTGCCACCCATAGTGGGATGAAACCTCCTACACTAATTAATAATCAAAATAACCTCCCATAGGGGGGTTTAGATGCCAACAGGCCAATCTAATATAGACAAATCCTCAGGTAAAATTTTTTACCCCAGATATTTCTAAATTATGCCAAACTGACGGTTAAATCCAACCACAGCAGTTAGTGTGGTTGTAAGCGATTCTTCCACTACTCAGCAATTAACTGTTGAATACCAGTACCTACAGCGCTTTTGATATCCTGGCTCTAACAAAGTTTGCTTCTCTATAACTACTGCACAGTTCAGTTTTCAGGCTTTTTCCTTGCAGCAGCAGTAGTCTGCTGGCCAGCTTTCAGCATATTATCCTGTGACCCTTGCTTTGGGTTCTGTAAGAGTATAATTCATTTTTTACTGTCCAATCATGGCCTTGACCTAACTTGTGCCAGCTCTCACCTGCATATAGATATCAACCTACACTTCATCCTTTCTGTCTAATTGAAAGAAAAAAAACTTTTCTTCAAATGTAAGCTGAACACAACTATTATCATTTTGTAATTTATAAGGTATAAAATATACCTAACACCCAGTCAAACATTTTATCAGTTAAACAGAACATTTAGTTATCTATTCCAACTTAAGAAAGGCTTAAAATCTATGTTATGTCCTGGCTAGCTTGTATACTATCTGATAACTTTCCAATTAAATATGTCTTCTCAAAGTTAAACAGCCTGGATAGGTTATGAGACTATAACTAGTTTCAACCCCGTCAGAAATCTGAGAATGACCAATATTATCTGAAAATTTAGGAAGCCTAATACAGCTTCCTGAACTGAGACAGGTTGAAGAGACAATTGTCTACTTGCACAGTCTCCTTTTAATAACATGTGAGAGAAGTCTTCAGTCTTCTGGCCTAGGATCATCTGACAGACTTTGTAACACAGAATTATGAAGGGCTGATCATTCTGGCTCGGCAGAGATTGTCAGTCGACTATTCTGCAGTGTGTCCTTTTCTGGACAGCATTTAGTCTGTAGAAGAAATAGGCAATTTCTGTCCATGATTGGACAATAAAAAAAAAATAAGGTGGGACAAAGCTTTTGTAAGGTGGGAGAGAAGGAAAGGGAGGAGGAGAATCAAGACGGAGACAGAGAATGACCCAGATATGGATGGTCTTGAATTGCCAATGTAGTTGGTATGCATTTCTGAAGGCAAAGCTATCTAGGTGGGCGGTTTATATCCTTATCAATTGTTTATGAGTTCATTGTGAGGATGTATTGTGGACTGAGAATTTAACATATAAATCTGATTGATAAATTTAAAAAAAAACAGTATAATTCATGTAGACTCTGTGATTATCAAGCAATCAATTGAGAAAGGATGGGGAACTTGGGGTCACTATTTTTAATGCAACATTTCATCTCTGTAAGACTTTCTTGAGGTCTTTTCTGCTGTCATGTGCAAATTTTCTTTCCCTTCCTCTTTTTTACTCTTTAAAATGTTGTTGTTCTGAGGCTATAAGTATTGTGCAAGGTTCACATCACCTCTTCTGGGGCGTGGGCTCCCTGGACCACTGCCCTATACATTCACTACAAGTTCCTGAGACCCGCACACTGCTGACATTCCAAGTTGTCTCAACTGCTTTACAAATTATTTCAACTCAGACAAGAAAAACATTCCAATTTGGTTTTGGTTTAAAATCATTTCCATAGAATAAAATAATCAGAAAGTAAGTCATTAACAAAAGATAGTAAAGTGAGAAATGTGTATTAAAATATTGCATAACATAACCATGTTTATTGAGAATGTGTTCCAATATCACATGGCAAATTTCAACATTGCAAAACCTCCAATTGTTTCTGTACCAACACAGTAGATCAGAAACATGGATAAAAAAGTTACTACCATGAAGAAAAGTTAACCAAAGAAATTTAGATTTTTGAAGAAAAGAAATAAATGTAAATATTAGAAATTAAAAACTCATGGATGAAAAATTTTAAAAGTACACTGGAAAACATAACCAAAGACTCTAACAAACAGAAATAAGATATTAGGAATAGACAACATAGTCAAGGAAATAAAATTAAAAATAAGGAAAAATAAATGGGCACCAATCATTATATAGGATAGTCTAGATACCATCAAGAAAGGTTCAATGGGATAGAAAATTGAGATTAAAAAGTAAAGACACAAGAAATATATCCATGAAATTGTAGCATAAATTCCCCAAATATAAAAAAATTACTCAAATGCAAGCAGCATTTAGGATTATTCCCAAAAATCATGATCACAGAAGATCCTTACAACACATTTAGTCAAGAAGTCAGAAACATAAAACAAACAATATCAAAATATATAAGAAGAAAGGGCCAGTGCCATAGCTCAGTAGACTAAAGGTACCTGCTGTCGAATCAAGAGACCTGAGTTGGAGCCCAAGACCCATGTGGTAGAAGAAAACGTACTTCTTCAAGTTACCCTCTGACCTCCACACATGCATGCAGCATAGTCCTTATATTCACACGAGATGGGGGGGGGGGGATGAGTGAATGAATGAATGAATAAATAAATAAATGTAATAAAATGTTTTTAACTGAAATTTTAAAAAAGATGTAAGAAAACAAATCAATATGTCAAGATTAACAACATCTCTCATCTTCAGAGATAAAAGCCAGAAGACCACGTGATAAAACATTTCAAGTCCTGAAGTAAGACTCTGCTAAGGAAGATGGTATATTCAACAAAATTTCTTTCTTTTTACTCACTATTTCTTAATGAAGTAACAGCATTTCAAGAAGACTGCACACTAAGGAATTTGTAGAAACCAAGCCAACACTGCAGAAGATTCCTGAAGGAGTACGACAACAGGAGGAGGACAGCCTTGATCATGCAGGAACAAACAAACTTCATGAAAGGAGGGTGAATGGGAGCCATGAAGGAAACCTTGTTTAACAGAGGAAATCAGCAAACACTGACAGGGGAGAAAGCAAAAGATAAACAGCATCTAACCAACAAGAAAACAATGGACTAAAGTGTAAGTGTTAGTGAGTGCCTCTCAGCAATACGCTCAAATGGCCTGCAATCACAAATAGAGAGATGCGAGATTGGCTGATTGAATTAAAACACAGACTCAGCTGTCTGTTGTCATAAAAACTACAGCTCACTGTTAAAGTTACCCATAGGCTTAGAGGCAAAAGATATACTAAGAGAATGGGACAAGATGGTACAGCTATTCTGGTATTACACACACACATACACACACAGAGAGAAAGAGAGAGAGAGAGAGAGAGCGAGAGAGAGAGAGCGAGAGAGAGAGAGCGAGAGAGAGCACTCTAACAAACATCAATCAGTCCACTATAGGGATTAGAGAGGCCATTGTATGGGCTCTTCGGGAAGCTCAGAAGTTAAGAGCTACTCGGGGCACAGTTTAGTTTCCTAGGATGTACATACAGGCTTACAGCCAGCTGTAACTCCAGTTGCAGGGGACCGGACAGGCTCTTTTGGCCTCCTCGAACACCAAGGTTACAAATGGTACAAAGACATACATGCAGACACAATACCCACACACATAAAATAAATCAATCTTTTTTAAAGGTCAGTATATTTTAACAAAACATTTCATCAATAAGATATGACAGCTGTAAATAGGTTAATATTGAATATTAGGACCAGCAATTTCAAAACCAAACAAAGTCAAATAGGCCCTCATACAATGACAGAGCAACAATACTAGGAGTTTTCACTGTCCTAGAATAAAATTAACAGCAACAAAACAAAAAGAATAGACATAACAGATATCTCCAGAATATTCCATCTAACACAGTGGTTCTCAACAGGGGTTACTTAAGATCATCAAAAAACACAGATACTTTCATTACAATTCTTTTTTTTTAATGATTTACTTATTTTATATATATGAGCACACTGTAGCTGTCTTCAGACACAGCAGAAGAGAGCATCAGATCCCCTTACAAATGGTTGTGAGCCACAGATGTGTTGCTGGGATTTGAACTCAGGACCTCTGGGAGAGCAGTCAGTGCTCGTAGCCACTGAGCCATCTCTCCAGCCCTTCATTACAATTCTTAACAGTAGCAAAACTACAATTATGAAGTGGCAATGAAAATACTTTTATGATTGGAGGTCACCACAACATGAAGAACTATATTATTAAAGGGTTGCAACATTAGGAAGGTTGATAACCAATGATCTAGTAAATGGAATTCTTCACAATATCCAATTGAATCTCCTCTGAAATAGAACACATTTTAGGTCACCAAACAAGACTTAGCAAACATAAAGGAATTGAAACAAACTCTTACATCTTTTTACATCATAGTAGAGTAAAACTAGAAATCAATAGTACATGAAAAACAGAAGAACACAAGTACTGAAAGATTAAAATATACACACTTAAATGACCTCAGTACCTAACAAAACCACCGAGGAAATGAAAAATTCTTAGAAACACTGAAAAGGAAAACTTACCTCAACTTTTAGGATACAGGGCAGTTCTAAGAAGAAATTCTGTCTAATGATGGCCTTACCAAAAAAAAAATCAAGTTTTCAAATAAACAAGCTAATAACATACAGTGTTGGACAGACACGAACAAGCCAAACTAAAAGGCAGCAAGTGAGGAGGGGCCTGGAGTGCACTGCAGTCCCAGTGCTCAGGAGCACAGACAGGCACATCTACCTGAGGGTAACCCCAGGGCACACCCGGTGGACAGAGAACTGAATACTGCACGTTGCCCTCTGATCTCCACAAGCATTCCATAGCGTGCACATGCCCACACACCCTACACAAACGAATACCTGAAAATGAAGACATCCTAAGAAAACACGCTGAACGTCCAAACCCCATCTAAACAAACACACGAGGTAGCAACAAGTCTAAAGATTGACCTACCTAGCACCAAGTAACACAGAAAACCTATACTACAGACTCAGGTGGTGATAAACATTCTTAGAGGTGATTACTGATTTTTAATATATTACCCATCATTAAAGGCAATGATCTCAAAGGGAAGCTAATCACTTAAAGGGAAGAATTTCCCATTTTATAGAGCATAATATGTAATGAGCATCTCTTTACGAAAGTGAGAGAAGTCCACACTTCTACTTACTCTCTTCTTGAAAGTCACAGAGCAACAGATCAAGCAAAGCAACATTCAAGAGAATGGCAATGATACTCCTCCTTGCACACAAAATGCACAGGCGTGTACAAACGGAACAATGTGAAGAAAATATGTTGTTTTGGGGGCACTCATTTTCTTTGATCTTAACCTATCTCTCACCCAAAAAAACACAGTGATTTAGAATGATGCAGTTAAGCGCTTGCATAATAACTTCAAGATGGAGGGGAAAAGGGGAAAACATTACCCACAATATACTTCAAAAGAATAGAATATATTTATATGAAGCACACAAAGCAAGTCCCAACATTTCCTTTCTGAAACATGTGGCTAATTTAATGTCCCTGTGTGGTGGCTAAAGAACCAAAATTAAAAGTCGGAGCATCTCTTTCGAGTGGTTTTGAACACACGACATGGTATGAAAGCACAAAAGCAGAACTTATTTCTCTAAATATGTTTGTTAGAGACAAAAAAACACACTCAGACAATGGGCACGGGCTGCACTACCCTGCCTAAGTGCTCACTGACCTACGAGCCAACAAAAATTAACTGAAGGCTTAAATTACATCATGCACGTGGTGAGAGGAAGCAAGGGTAACTATGCACACTCGACTGCAGAATCTGTTACTACAGAAAAGGAGATGGAAACCATTTAGGCAATATGCTGTGAAGAATGAAAAGAGAAAAGTCTGAAACATCAAAAATGTTGAGATCAAACAATACCCCCAACTTCTCTTAATAGGCTAAGAATAACAGTTCCTCCCAATCATATCCAGGGCTAACTGTTTGAAATTGATGTTTATGAAATCTAGACTATGGTCTAGATGCATGGTGTCTGTTTTCTAAATATAAATGTCTTCTCGGTCACGAATAACTTAGTCTCCCTGTGGCATGAACCAAGTACAGAGTAGACCAACAAGCTAAAGGCGCCATCCCAATAGTACTGTTTCTGCATCCACCTATAATAAAACTCATGCTGACTAGGTACCTTCTGCTTTCTGTCTCAGAACAAAAGTATCAAGTATTAATATACAATAAGAGATAGAAGAAAAGCTAAGTAAGCCCACCCTGAGAGAGCAGGGACAAATGTTTACTACCATTTTCATATTAAAATATAATAAGTTAAATAGTTATCTTTCTCCTTTTTACCACATAAGTCACATAAAAAAGGCAATGATGAAAAAAAAGGAAATACAATCACTAAGAGATAATTCCTAAAAACCTACATGTCTTTTTAAAATATTACACCCTAAAATTTACAGAACCTACAGCTAGAAACTAAGTTCGCAAAACTGAGTTAATTCACAGAAATTAGGTGCAAAGGCATCAACTCTTCCTCACTGTCTCTCTCACTTCCATGAAAAACTTCTCAAAAGCCACACTGACTCTTCTTCCCACCCCACCCTGCCCCAACCAACCCATGCCATGCCCATCTCCAATCCACTGCATCACACATATGGTTGATCTAAACAGTCTCCATGTACCAAACCCAGCAGCCATTCCTCAACAGTACATGGCCCAGCAAAGACTTTAAAACACATGCTCCTCCAATAGTCCTCTCCCTCTCCCTTCATCCCTCCCCTCCATCCCTCCCCTCCCCTTCCCAGTGTCTCCTTTTCCTTCAGGTGGTTCCTGGTTGTCCCAGTTTCTACATCTTTCTTTTAATTGGATATTTTGTTATTTACATTTCAAATGTTATCTCCTTTCCCGATTTCCTGTCCATAAAGGCCCTATCGTATCCACCCTCCCCCTTCTTCTATGAGGGTGTTCCCCCAGCCAACCACCCACCACTCCCCACCTCCCCACGCTGACATTCCCCTAAACTAGGGGGCCCAGCCTTGGCAGAACCAAGGGCCTCTCGTCCCATTGGTGCCAACAAGGCCATCCTCTGCTACATAGGCAGCTGGAACCATGGGTCTGTCCATGTGTACTCTTTGGGTGGTGGTTTAATCCCTGGGAGCTCTGGTTGGTTGGTATTGTTGTTCTTCCTATAGGGTTGCAAACCCTTCAGCTTCTTCAATTATTTCTCTAACTCCTCCAACAGGGAACCCATTCTCGCTTCAATGGTTGGCTGCTAGCATTCACCTCTGTATTTGTCCTGCTCTGGCTGAGCTTCTCAGAAGACAGCTATATCAGGCTCCTATCAGCTTGCACTTCTTGACATCAACAATATTGTCTGGGTTTGGTGGCTGTATGTATATGGGCTGGATCCCCAGGTGGGGAGTCTCTGGATGGTCTTTCCTTCAGTCTCTGCTCCACACTTTGTCTTCATATCTCCTCCTATGAATATTTTTGTTCCCCCTTTTAAGAAGGAGTGAAGAATTCCCACTTGGGTTGTCCTTCTTCTTGAGCTTCACGTGGTCTGTAGATTCTATCTTCAGTAATTCGAGCTTTTGGGCTAATATCCACTTATCAATGAGTGCACACCGTGTGTGTTTGTGATTGGGTTACCTCACTCAGGATGATACTTTCTAGTTCCATCCATTCGCCTATGAGTTTCATGAAGTCATTGTTTATAATAGCTCAGTAGTACTCCATTGTGTAGATGTACCACATTTTCTGTATCCATTCCTCTGCTGAGGGACATCTGGGTTCTTTCCAGCTTCTGGCTATTATAAATAAGGCTGCTACGAACATAGTGGAGAATGTGTCTTTGTTATATGTTGGAGCATCTTTTAGGTATATTCCCAGGAAGGGTATAACTGGGTCCTCGGGTAGTCTTATGTCCAATTTTCTGAGGAACCTTCAGACTGATTCCCAGAGTGATTATATCAGTTTGCAATCCCACCAATAATGGAGGAGTGTTCCTCTTTCTCCACATCCCCGCTAGCATCTGTTGTCACCTGAGTTTTTTATCTTAGCCATTCTGACTGGTGTGAGGTGGAATCTCAGGGTTGTTTTGATTTGCATTTCCCTGATGACTAAGGATGTTGAACATTTCTTTAGGTGCTTCTCAGCCATTCAATATTCCTCAGCTGAGAATTCTTTGTTTAGCACTGACATCTTGAATTGCCTTAAGATTCATGTGCAAATCTCTCACACAGTCTCACTATCCAGGGTGTGTGTCAATATGGGTGTATATTCCTTATTTTGTCAATAATTTCATCATAGATATCACTTTCTTGCTCTGTCTATAAAACTACTGTCCGTGAACATGTAGTTGCTCATATAACCAACTTCACAATTAATACTTCTACCTATCACAGCAACCTTTCCAATGTAATGAAGGGTTGGTACACATTTTCAGGAGATGAAAATACACTAGGAAATACAAAGAAGTGTGTGTTTAAATGCATGTGTGTTGCAGTGTCCTTTGGTGTTGCAGGCTTGGTTGCTAGCCTCAGGCAATACTGGAAAGGTTGTAGAACTACTAAGAAATGGGAGAAAACAGTGGACTAGGTCCCTGCAGAGTACACTTGGGGACATGGAAAGCCTAGCCCACTCTCTGCTCACTGAGAGATGGGCAGATTTCCTTTACCATGGCCATGGCTTTGGTGTGCCTGCCTTGTCAGAGGCATGACAGCATCAGGCCAGTGGACACATAAAACCTCTAACCCAAAAGAAAGCAACTTTCTCATAAGAAAAACTGTCTCGGTACTTTACTGGTGATGCAAAATTCAGCAACACCTTAACGATTTCATCCTTTTTTTCATGGTGCTGGGAATTGAACCCAGGGCCTTGTGTGTACTAGACAAAGGCTCCAGCACTGGGATACATGCCTAGCCTGATCTTTTGAATGTAGATCCTCAGACAGTGTTCCATACTGTTTTTCTTAATAGACAGAATGAAATGACCTATGATTTTGACTTTCACAATATATAAAAGAGAACAAGAAAATAAAAATATTAACAAAACATTCTATATAAAGAATAAATGGATTTCTATGGTTTTCATCAATCTTACTAGCTTACTTTTCCATAATTATAATGCACCAACATTTCTTTACGAGCCAATTCTGTTTTTTTTTAATTTACTTTTCCAATAGAGCACTAAATATTCAGATAAACCTTAGTCTTCAAATAAACAACTGTCTTTTTAAACTCATTATTCCTAGGATTAACATGAAACAACAGATTATGTCATTTTAATAATAAAAAGCAATGAACCCAAGGAGAATGCTGATACATTCAACTGCAAGCAGCATGGGAGCACGGCACACTGATAGGTTGCTCTTGACATAAAGCAAAGACTCCTTTCCTTACGCACTACACGCAGAAGGATCCAGCCCATATCTGGTCCTTCAGCTGATTCCTCCCCAACCCATTTTGCTTCAAGCACACTAACTCTCTTCTACTTCTTACCCCAATATGACAACTCTCCACAATGGGCTCTGAACACACAGTTCATTCTGGGTGTTCTAGTCTTCTGCTGACTATTTATAAAGCTCACTTTTTCACATAAGTAGGTCTCTGCTGTGCATCCTAATGGACGCAATCTCTCTTCATACTCTCATTTCTAGAACACTATATCATATCATGTTGTTCTTTTCTTTTTTCTTAACAAAACACAACAAACATACTGAAACATAATAGTAACCTTAGTTATAGGTATATATTTTCCAGTCTCTGTCTCACTAGAGCATTTTGTTCACCACTGCATTCTTACAACTAGCACACAATCACTTTTGAATGTAAACAAACAAAACTGAATAGGTAAGGCAGTGATACTTCAAAGCATAAAATTCTAAACTAATAGCCACACAAGGAACTCTAAGAATTTCACACCAGCTCTATGCCTCACAGCAAACACCCAGGAACAACTGTCTCGACAGGAGAATATAAAAGCAAATTATAATCTATGCACACCAGGAAATATTATTTACAATTTTTTTGTTGTTGTTTGTTTGTTTTCTTTCATTTTGTTTTAAGGAACCAGTGATAGGACATGTAGAAATCTTTGAAAAAAAGTGAACAGAAAAAAACCACATTCCATATGACTGCAACAGAAGGCATCGATGGCAGTAAAACCTGGAGGAACGGTTACCATCTAGGTGAGGGGTTAACTGAAGGACAACAGGACCAGCAGTGCTGTCTTGACCTGACTGGGGCTGCAAGAATACCTAGTTATGGAAACTGATGAAACTGTCTTCAAACTGTGGTCTGTTTCTGAGACAGACCACACTCTATAGCCTGTGAGCTATCTGATCAAACTCGTGAATGCAAGACTTACTCACAAGCAAACCAGATAACAGGTTTAAAGGGCAAAAAGACCTAAACTTGTTCACCAAGGCATCATAAAGAATGCAGAAACACACCCAAACATACACAATTCACATGCACACGTGCAGACACACATACACACAACGGAACACACTATACAAGCGCTCATCAAGATCTACATATTAACTTGCTTATTTATTTCCTAAAACCCATACCATGAGCTATACAGGCAGAATTGGACCAACCTGTTTGATTAATTATCCTATGAGGAAACATACTGAAAAATACCTGTTATTATGAAAGATGGTTTATTTGGTACTTTGAAACTTTGATAGAAAGCATAAACCAGCTCATGAGGCAATAACGAAAGACAACATGATACAGACAAGGAACATATAGAATATGACCTGACAGCAATCAAGAGCTGTGTGCTAATAAAGTCATAAGATGAGAACACTGTAGCTTTCAACTTCACTCTCCTGCCAAGGACCAAAGCAATGCAATACAATGTGGCATTTTGTGCCTACTACGCAAATAAAATACAGAGTGGGCAAACACTGAGAAGCTGAATCTCTTAATTTATTCAATTTTAAGTTTAATATTAAAACATTTTCAGGCACTGCCAAATATGATTCTAATAACTAAATATGTAAATTCACATTTTCAAAAGTCAATTTTATTACATGTACTCATTTAGTTAAGTGTATCTGTGTGTTTAAATACACAAACGCCACAGCATGCAACTTTGAGACGTCTGTTCTGTCCTTATACCATGTTGGCCCTGGGGATCAAATGACAGCAGCACTTCTACCACTGAGCCATCCCATCAACTCTCAACAGTTACGAAACTTTAAAATAGCTCACTATCAATTGTCTACTGATTATATTTCAAAAGGTATTTTCAATTCAGTAACTTAAAATACATTATTAAAATTAATTTTTGTTTACATTTTAAAATTAAATTCACTGTTTCTTTCCATGATCAAATCTTCAAGAAAGGGGCTAGAGAAACAGTTAAGAGCAATTCCTGCTCTTCTAGAGGACCAGAGTTCAATTTCCAGTACCCACATAGCAGCTCACAACTGTCTGTAACTTCAAGTTCTGACACCCTCACACTGACACACATCAGTGTGCCTGCATACGAAGGCCAAACATCAAAGCACATTTAAAAAGAAAAAAAAATTTTTCTCAAGACAGGCTTTCCTCCCATCTGTAGACCAGGCTGACCTGAATTCAGATATCTACCTGTCTCTGCCTCCCAGAGTACTGGGAATAAAGGCATACACTACAACATCCAACTCATGCTTTACTTTTTAAATTCCAACGTGTATATGTGTATTATGCATATACACGTGCACATGTTCAAGAGAATATCACAACACATGTGTGAAAGTCTGAGGAAAACTTGTGGGAGTCGGTTCTCTCCTATCATGTGGATTCTGGGAAAACTGGGGTCATCAGTTGAACCTTTTGCAGTAAGTACAATAAGTACATTTACTTAATGAGCCCCAGCAGCCGGCCCTGCTTTAATATACATATATAGGACATCCTATTCAATGGACTGTCAACCATATCACTGTCATGCACCAGCCAACGCTTCAGACACCTCCTAACCTTTGCACTTGATTGTCTTCTTCTCTTTAGCTGGATGAAGTCTGTTTCCACCCTTTCTGCCAGCTCTAGTTTCCTCTTGTTCCTTTTAAATGCAGCTAAGCTGAATCCTACAAAAGAGAACAATAGAATTATTAAAACAGGAAGGCAGAGCTACCCTAAGCAGTGCCTCTCCCAAAAAAGAAATCCACTTAAGATTGTTCACCTGTTGGTTTTAAAAAGGCTTCCCAATGTACACTGACAAAATAGAAAAACAAAATAAAATAGCATGAGTTTATAAACTTAGGGAACGGATCAAACCACAGAACAACTGAGTTCTGCAGGCAGTCAGGGCCCAGGGACACTTAGTGATCCATGACCATTCGGCGACAGTTTTCTCAGTCTCAGTGTACAGACATGGGAGATGACACTCGGGAGCACTACTACAAGTACACGAGAGATGAGTGAGAAGAAAAGAGGGGATCACAGAGGTCGATCTACATCAGGGAAGGTAAAGCAAGCTGCCACATACTAAGAAATAAGACTGTAAGCCTTAACTCTGTCTCCAGATATAAAAGGGAAAGTTTGCGCAGGATATGTTAACCAAGAGGCCACTGATGCATGGGTAGAGAAGTGTTCATGCTATCTGTATAATCTGAAGGAGAAAAAAGTGACCCCAGTGTGCCTGGTAGTTAATCCTCACTGACAACTGAACTGGACTTAGAAACACCAGAGAGACACACCTCTGCCTATTTCTAAGAGGGTACTTCCAGGGAGGTTTAACTGAGAAGGGAAGACTGGCCCTGGATGTTGGTAGCACCATCCCATGGTCTGCGGTCCTGGACTGAATAAAAGGAATAAAACCAGCTCAGCAGCAGTCTGTGTGTCTCTCTGCTTCCTGACTGTGGACCAGTAGACACTGTCCCTCAAACTGTAGCCAGCACACACTTTTCTTCTTCGGTGTTTAGTCACAGACTAGCAAGACAGGAAGGAAATGGGAAAAACAAAAATCACTGAAAATGTGAGCCTGATATGGTGACTCGCACCTATCATCACAGCACTATACAACCTGAGAAAAAGAACTGTTATGGGTTCGAGGCCAGCCTGGGCTACAGAACGAAATTTCGTAAACAAAAACAAAAACAACAACAACAACAAAAATCCATCAACACCAGGACATTCTCCAACCTAGACTATAAGTTAGGCACCAAAATGGGTCTCAAGATTTTAAAAACTAAAATCCTAACACAAATCTTCAATAAAATGCCATAACAAAACTTAGAAATTAATAAGAAAAATAGAAAATAAACAAATACATTAAAATTAAACAATATTCTCAGGACCAGCCAATGGGTCCTGAAGAAATGAAAAGAAAATCATAAAATCTCGCGAGTTGACGGAAACACTACATACCAAAGCCTGTTTATTTATCAAATGCAGTACAATAAATGCAGCAGGCTGTAGTTAATTCCTGTGTCAAAGAGCCTCATCTTAGGGACCTAGGTAAACAATCAAACCCAAGGAAATCTTGAATATCAGAGCAGAAATAAGTGAAATAGAGACTAGAAATAAACTACTAATAATCAAATTGATAGCTGATTTTTGAAAGGTAATAATCAACAAACCTTTTGCTAGATAAAAGAAAAAATAAAATTTGATGTGAAAGGAGAAATATTACAAGTGGTATCACAAAAACACAATGCACCAGAAAGATTGTCATGATAGTCATACGCCTGCAGACTGGAAAATCTACACGACGGAGCTACGCCCTGGGCACATACGAGCGGGACAGCCTGAACCAGGACAGGGAAAAGATGAGCCGCAGACACTGATGAAACAGAGGCAGTAGGTCAGTGTTCTGTATGGTTTGAAGGCGGATGCACATTAGTGGTAAACCATTTGCCCAGCATGCCTGAGGCCTGGCATTTGTCCCTGTGATGCTTTAAATAGGAATGCTCCCCACAGAGTGACTCCTGTGTTTGAATGCTTGGTCCATAGGGAATGACAGGATTAGGAACTGTGGCCTTGCTGGAGTAGGTGTGGCCTTGTTAGGGGAAGTGTGTCAGAGGCTGACTTTGAGGCCTCAGAAGATAAGGTCAGTTCACTTCCTGCTACCTGCTGCTTTGGGTGTAGAACTCTAAACTCCTTGTCCAGCACCATGCCCACCTGTACTCTGCTTCCAAGGCAGTAATGGACTAAATCTCTAAACTATAAGCTAGTCCCAATTAAATGTTACCTTTCGTAAGACTCAACGAGGTCATGGTGTCTCTTTACAGCAGCAGAGACCCTAAGGCAGCCCGTTAGCTCACAGGGCATGGAAGAATCTCTCACTAAAGAAACGTCTATGACTTGAGGATAACTGCTCATTTCTACAAAATATTTCAAGAAAAATAAATTGTAATTCTCAAACTATTCCAAAAAGGAAGAAACTCTATCAAATTCATTCTACTAGGTCATCATAGCCCTGATATAAAAATCAAAAACACAACAACTACCACCGAAACATCCCTGATGAACAGATGCCAAAATTATCAAAATAGTAACATGCCAATTCCCACAGCATCAAAACATCAAGTAAGATTTGGCCCAATGATGCAAGAACCAAACATATCAATACAGGTATGATATCACATCAAGAGAATAAAGAACAAAAATATGTGATCTCAATTCACATAGAAGACAGCACTCAGTAAGATTCTGCTGCCCTTCATAATAAAAACACTGACAGGATTCAGCAAATAACTCAGTACGGGCTGGAATGATGACAAGGGCGTGGGTAACATGAAATGAGGGAGCTGGAAGCACCTTCTCTGAGAGCTGGAACAGGACATATAGCTCATGATACCTATTTTATTGGCATGCTATAGGAGACTTTGGTAGAAAGAATAAACAGGAGAAGAAAATTAAAAAGTATCAAATTCCAAAGAAGGAAGTCTGATCACCTAGAGTGTAGAAGGCAGACTTCATACAGAGAAGCCTTAAAATTCCACCCAACCATTAGAACACATGAGACTGAGAGCATTGGTAGGACACAACATGAACAGCAGCAGGACCAGCAAGTTGTGTCAGCAGGCAAAGGCTTTGTGTGTGTGTGTGTGTGTGTGTGTGTGTGTGTGTGTGTGTGTGTGTGTGTCCAAGCCTGATGATTTGAGTTCCAACCCCAGGCCCTACCTACAAGGTGAAGAGATAGAGCCTATGATATCCACACACGTCAGATGTGTGCATACATACATGCACTAAATAAAATGTAAGAAAAGAAGAAAAAAACTTAAAACAAGTAACAGCAGCAAGTATGCTGTGCACAAATAACTTGCTCTTTTTAAAAAAGTTACGTGAGGCCTGGACTAGAACACAGATGGCTCACAAGTGCTCATCGAGAGACATCTCTCCACCACCATTCATCGAGTATCTGCCCTTTATGATTTCATTATAATTTACTATGACATTAGATTATCTCCATGACCTGGGATGTTCAGTGTCTTTGAAAGGGCCCAGCAGCTAGTTGGGTCATATTTGATGAGTTCATGGCCATCAGTGACTGTGCAAGGGTTTCATGATGCCTAGCTTAACAGTGACCACATATTGTATGAGAAGAATTCAGAAAGCCATATGGAAAATATTAAAATTTATAAATGGAAGAAGGCTTTTAGGTAATAAAAGTCTTTCTTTTCTATGATAGTCTCAGGAACTCATCAAATATGTTTCATCAATTAAGTCTTATTCTAAAAAGATAATAGAAAAGCATATTCTTAAACCTTTCTTTCTCACACACACTCACAAACACACACTCATATATGTTATGTGTTAACGAATGTCTTAGGGATTTTATAGCTATACAGAATTCATAAGTAAAGTTATAAAGAATAAATGTTTCTGTGAAGTAAAAAAACATAAGAAAGTGAATTATATTTTTCTGTCATTATAAAAATAGGAATATCTAGGAACAAGTTTAAGGAAGAGAGCAATCTCTACGGTGACAATTACAAAACACTGAAAATAAATTTAAAGACACATATACAAAAAATGAAAACCACAATCCAATACTTTCAAATCAAGTACTAGCTACATCACCTAAAGCAAACCCACAGATCTCATCGAATCAACATAAAAATACCAAAAACGTTCTTCATATACATAGAGAAAGCAATCAAAACTTAAACTGGAACCACAGAAGATCATGAGGAGTCATAGCAATCTTCAGCAAAAGCAAAGCTATAGCCTCATACAACCTAACTTGAAAAACACATTACAAAACCACAGTAAACAGAATAGGATGCAGTGACCAAAATTCACATGCACACACGTACACACACACGCATACACACATCAAAGAAGCAGATTCCATAAACTGTTCAGTATAATTACTGCCAGGTGATTTCCAAAAAAGTACCATGAATATCTATTTTAAGTTTCTACTGCTGGGGAGAAAGTACAAAAAATAAAAAAATTAAAGAATGATTCATTCTCTCTCTCTCTCTGCATGTGTGTGTATGTGTGTGTGCGTCTGTCTGTCTCTGTGTGTGTGTGCATGTGTGTGTGTCTCTGAGTCTCTGTATGTGTGTCTCCCTCCCTCCCCCCTCTTTTTCTCTCTCACTCCCTTCCTCCCCCCTCTCCCTCCCTCCTACTCTCTCTCCCTCACCCCCTCTGTGTGTGTGCATGTATGTGTCTCTGTCTCTCTCTCTGTCTCTCTCTCTGTCTCTCTCTGTCTCTCTCTCTCTCTCTCTCTCTCTCTCTCTCTCTCTCTCTCTCTCTCTCTCTCTCTGTATGTCTGATGATTTTATCAAACTTCAAATTTAGAGGCTTCTACCAGGGAAGGAAACCGTCAACAGCATAGACAAGATATAGAATGTTAGAGGTTAATATCTAGAGTATACAGCAAATTCAAAAGTTCAACAACAAAAAATACAAATTACCAGGTTTTTTAAATGGACAAAAGATATGGATCAAGTGACTTAAATAGGCATTTCTCAAAGAAAATATACAAAAAGCCCACAAGTATATAAACAGTGCAAGTATCACTAACCATCAGGAAAAGCAAATCAGAACTACCATGAGATGTCACCTCATCCAAGTAGAACGCTGTGGTCAAAAGACAGGAATGTCAATAGGAAGACAAAAGAGGACTCCAATGCCTATCAGTGAGAATGACAAAACTTCTACATACTAAACAACGTGTCCTTTTATCTTTTGTTTCTCAGTTTTAACTCCTATCTTTCTTTACATTTAAATCTAAAAAGCTTGTTGCAGGAACCCTTAGGGTCAGGAGGCATGGTGCCCCAAGCCTATAATCTGAACAATTGGGCAGTAGAGGAAGGAATTTATCTGGGGGCTTGCCTACAGTTTCAGTGTGTGAGAGCATGGCAGTGACATAGCACTGAGGCAGTAGCTTAGAACACATATCTGATCAGTAAGGTGCAGGCAAAGAAAGAGCAAGACTGAGCTTGGCATGGAATTTTGAAACCTCAAAATTCACTCCCAATCACAGACCTCTAACAATGCCATACTTCCTGATCCTTCCTAAGGAATCCACCAACTGGAAACCAGACATTCAAATATATGCACCTAAGAGGGCCATTCTCATTCCAACCACCGGAGCTCCGTAGTAAGTTTCAGGTCATCTTGGTCAAGAATGAATGAAATCCTGCTTGGAAATACAAACCAAGGTGCTGAAGACCTACCTCAGCGATTAAGCACCTCTGCTGCTCTTCCTGAGGACCCAGGTTCCATCGCCAGCAACCAAGTGCTAGCTTACACAAGTGCTAGCTTACAACCCCCTACAACAGTTCTAGTTGATCTGATGCCCTCTTCTGGCCCCACACAAACATGGTGTGCAGACAGAGATGCAGGCAAACACCCACCCAGAAGCTTATTTTTATAAAAATAAGCTAATCTTCAAAAGTAAAAAACAGGGAGCCAGGCAATGGTGGAGCACACCTTTACTCCCAGCACTCAGGAGGCAGAGACAGGTGGATCTCTGAGTTCAAGGCCAGTTGTGTCTACAGAGTGAGTTCCAGAGCAGCCAAGTCTACCGAGAAACCCTGTCTCAAAAAAACAAAATAAAACATAAAACAAACAAAAACAAGGAAAAAACAAAACAAAAAATTCTTCCTCAGGTCAAGAGCTAAGGGAGAGCTACCCTTCCTTCTTCCTAATGTCTTCCAGAGAGGGCACCACGGTTCTATTATTCACAATTACTTTAAGCAGCTTAATGATACTTTGAGAATCATTTTAAAACCTGGCGTGGTGACTCACACTTGTAATCCTAGCACTTCAGAGGACTTCCATAAGTTCAAAGCTTTACAGTAAGTAAGTTCTAGACCAACAGACTAAGGACACCTCGAAACTAAAAGCAAAGAGGAAACCTCCAGAAGGAAGAGGTGATAAAAAAGTAAACTTGACCTATGTTTTAACTATACATATTTCAACTTACAGACATTCTACTTATATGTGTCAGAACAGGAGTGATGTACACTTTAGGTTGGTTGTTTGTATAGCTTAACTCATGAAGGGTTTACTCACTTGTGGTCATGGTGCTAGGAGGGCAAGAGGGTATCCCATGATCCACTGCCCATCTGTAGGCTCCTTCTCCAACTAAAAAGCTAACAACAAAAAAGTTATTTTTTTTTAAAAAAATGCATAGTGTCATCTTCTACAGTCAATAGAAGTAATATCACATGACAACTAAAGTCTTTGAGATACAAGAAACTCTAGAGCTGGTGCAAAACAGAACAGCTGCATGCTCAAATTTTCTTTTAAATTCTTCTTTGTTAGAAGTAGCTAATGTATATATTGGAAAATTTTTAAAAATTAAATAAAAAGTGAAAGTAACTTCCTGGGGAGAATAAGATTTTTTTCTTTGACCCACATAGTTGTAACATTTCTACATCTACTCAATCAAGTTAAGAGTCTAAGTGAATGTCTTCAGATTTGTTATTCTTGTCTAGAACTATAGCCACTCAAAATAAGCAATACATCTCTGCACAAGCACACTAGTTGCTTAGATCCTAAGTCCAATGTAACAAGAAGGCACATAGAATGCTCAGAAGCATTTTCACACTAGTGAGTGAATCCTGAAATACTCCCCAGAAGGGATTTTCCAGCCTTAGATGCATTTCTTAATACAACAGTAAACAGGGCACTTCTGGTTTATGAAAGACTAATTTCCAAAGGCCTCAAAAAAGCATGCCAACACCCGTAACAATCCTGTTTTCTAAGTCATTTCATGAGGTAAACAGTAATTGTAAGCAGCGACCATAACAATCACTTCATCTCCTTCCACAGCCAACTACTTATAGATCCCAGCCAGCGAGTAATGGAACCCTTGAACTTGTGCCTGGCTGTTAGTCTCCTAGTCTCTATTTTTCATTTCTGTTTTTCTAATCATTCCCACATTAAAACTCAAGCAAAGGAGCTGGCAGAATCAGTGGTGAAGACTACCTATCGCTCTTTCCCAGGACCCACACTCATTTCCCAGGCTTCATGGACAGAGGAGGTTCACCACCACCTATGACTTCGGTTCCACGAGATCTGGCTCTATCTTCTGACCATGGTAGGAACCTGAATTCATGTGCACATACTTCCACAAAGACACACATACATAAATTAAATACTATTAGAGCATACTATTAGACAAATCTCAAGAGCAGTACCTTTGAAATCTTTATATTATGTTATTACTAACACCAGTAAGAAATTCAGCATTTCTTTGTGATGAAAACTATCAAAAAGCAACATTTGATAGTACGAAAAGGTCACATTTACAAAACTTACAGCAACCACAAAAATTCATTTTACTATGGATATTTTTAATGCCTGAGACACCTAAAAATCTGTATAGATTTAATGATTAAAAATCCCAGTAGGCACCCAGAAACATAGGAAACATGCCAAAGAAAAGTTAAGTAACTGCCACAACCGTTTCCTTTACATTAAAATTGCAATGGAGAAAGCCATGAAAAGAAGAGATGGGAGAGGGCCAAGTGAAATTATCCAACTTCACACAAGAAACAATCGTCACGGCAAAGAAAAGCTGTCACAGAAAATTTAAGCTAAAATGTCAATTTAGAATAGATTTGAGCAATCATTGTGTCATCTTTAGCACGTCCTTCTTTAAAAACAAAGTAACACCATCACCAAAAAAATTTAAAAAAAAAAAGCCAATTTATTTAAACGCTTCTATTAATGTGAAAATGTAAACAAGATAGTAAAATAGTAATTAATCAAGAGGGGAGTTTGGGGCTGAACCTTTTCAACACTTTAGGTGGTCAACTAGGATTCAATCTCAGTACCTAAAATCATTGTCATCTAAATTTTTCATTCATTCACATTCATAATTTTGACATAAATAGAGCCAATCTAAAACATGAGAATGTGGCTCAGTTGATAAAGTGCTTGCCTACTGTGCTGGTTAGGTTAATTTCAACTTGACAAAAGTAATAGTCATATGAGAGAAAGGAATCACCATTGAGAAAATGCCTATATAAGGTCAGGAAGTAGGTAAACCTGGAGGACATTTTCTTAATTAGTAATTGATGGGGGTGAGTCCAGCCCATTGTGGGTGGTGCCACCCCTGGGTGCTCCTGGGTTTTAGGGTGAAACAGACTGAGCAAGCCATGAGGGAGCCAGTAATCAGCGCCCTTCCATGGCCTCTACATCAGCTGCTGTCTCCAGGTTCCTGTCCTGATTGAATTCCTGTCCTAACTTCCTTCAATGTTAGACTGTGATGTGGAAGTGTAAGCCAAATAAAGCCTTTCTTCACCAAGTTGCTTCTGGCTATGATGTTTCTTCACAGCAATAGTATAACCCTAACTAGTACACCCAGTATGTGTGAAGTTCTGAGTTTGATCTCCTGGGTCACATGGTGAGTTGAAGCCAACCTGGAATACATAGGACCTTGTCTCAAACTTTGATATAATCTATGCGATTTTAAATCATTAGGACATGTTAAAATATTCATGTTTAGAAGTCACTTTAGAAACTATACAGCATACTAAATAAGTAGCCTGGGCTTACCATCAAATATTATTGTCTAGAAGTTCATAATCACATGAAATGCCATAGAAATGCTTCTGCTATTTCAATGTAAACTTTTTCATAATATGCGTATATGTATGCATTCGTATATACATATAAAGAGACATGTAGAAAGAAAAAAAATCAATTTCTAGAACAGTAAGTACTAATTTAAATTTCTTTGAGATTTGTTGTGAATCTCCAAGGAGAGAACTTTTTAAAGGAGATTCATGCAAACCCATTAGAAAACCTTACCTCTCATTTAGTAAAGTATGTCCTTCCTCTAAACCTCGACTGTCCTAGAGATGCACTGACCTCACGGATACCATTTCTATGCTTGCCCTACTCTGTGTGCAGCACCACCCCACCCCTGCACATGCCCACTCCAGTCAATTCTCAAGCAAATCAGCCATTAAAATATTTGCAGAAGACAAATCAGAACACATGTCTAGCACTGTTAACATGGCCAAAAACCTGAGGCTTGATAGGTCATAGGACTTAAGAGAGAACCTGCTACTACTATTCTGGTAGATGAATATGATATCAAACCACTAAGCAAAGACATATCGCTACACCCACAGATGAGAGAACCTTCCAACCCTCATCAGGCAAGCTCATTTCTGCAGCTGATGGTAAGATGGTGATTAATGCAATAACCCGCAACTGGTCACAATGCAGATACTTCGAGACAGCAAGGTGTTCTGTCCTAGATGCAACATCAATACCATACCTTTTCTTTCAAGGCTTGCAAGTCATTTAAGAAGGGGGACTGGAAGGAGTATAAGGAGCCAGATGTAGTGGACGGCTACAGTGAACCAGGTTTCTGGAGAGAGCAGAGTATAGGTGCACACATATGGCAACAGCAACTGGATCTTCACATGCACAAGGTCTTCACAGATCAAGGCAGACAAACTTCGAGCATGAAGGAGGGCGCTCATCAGAAAGTGCCACCCCTAGATAAGGAGCTACTGGCATCTGACAGCTACTGGAAAGAGAGAGCTCTGGAAAGGGCTGTGGTCCCTGCGAGCTTCATCTATGTTCTAGTAGATGACACTACACCTGGGCACTAAATGGACTCCATGAGTTTAAAAAAGAAAGTACATGAGATTGGGAGTAAATGGGAAGAGGGACTGAAGAGGAGGGAATGAGAGTAGAATAAATCAAAACATTATATATATAGATATAATGTATATATTATATATATACACACACAAATATATGTATATATATATATGTTAAGCAATAATAAAAAGGTATAGGAGAAAACAGGCATTGAATTCTATCATTTCATTGTACATCATAAATACATATAATTGAAGACAAATTAGGCTATTGACTACCTAAATTCATAAACATAATATGTAAGACCTCAGTGCACTAGGAACATGGAAAAACTGAATTTGTGTGTGGAGTGATGCAATGTATATGTATGTGTAATGAATAATGTTTGCGGTATATACGATGTGTATGTGATGTGTGTGATGTGAATGATGTATATGTAATGTATGTAATGTGTATGCACTGTGTGTGTATGGCATGTGTAATGTGGGTAATACAAGTTTGATATACAATGTATGTATGTGTGATGTGCATGCAATGTGTGTAATGTGTGTGTGGTGTATATGTATGATGTGTGTGGTGTATATAATGTGTTATGTAATGTGTGTGATGTGTGCATAATGATATAGTTTGTATTATGCACATAATATGTGTGTGGCGTGTATAATGTGTGTGTTGTGTTTGGGGGAATGAAATGCTGATATGTGTGTGATGTAGGTGCATGTATTCCTGCACCCATGCATGGATATGAAGAGACCAGCAGTCAACACCAGGTCTCTTCCTCAATCATTTTTTTGTTTTGAGTCAAGGTCTCTTGGTGAACCTCCAGTTCAAGCACTTCAGACTGGCTGGTTAGCCAGCAGGGATGTGTTGTGGTTTGCCCTGGAGTTATCTGTATTTTGAAACTAATTCCACTGCCCCAAGGACAGCTGTCTAGTCACTCAGGACGGGTGACTTCACCAGAACCTTCTCCCCATTTAATTTGTAAAGTACAGGTGAGGGCAGGCCTGTCATTGGACAAGAAGGAAGGATGGGCTAGAGAGAAGTTTTGAGGAAGAGGAGGAAACTGGAACGAAAAAGGAGGAAGAGACGTGAGGGAGAGGGAGAGAAGCCGTGGCAGGACAATATGGCTGGTGACGTTAAGATTCCGCTCTGTTTATTTACAGATTGTTATTAATGTTCTTAAGGGATGGATGGTACTGGGCTTTGTATGTTTAGGTGGGCAATTATATCTTATCTATTGGGTCAAAGGTTATTGTGTTGTGTGTTCTTTCATGTAGTGATTTAAGTGTAAGAAAGTGTGTGGCGGCTGGTCTGGGCCGTCACAGAGTTGGGATGTGTGTTTCTGGCATGGAAACCTGCCTTGGGAACTAGATAGGTAGAGCGATTGCTGTCAGGCTCAGAGAGAGGCCTGTGGCAGTGTGATATGGGATGGAGCAGAGCGGTTGAGACGCTTTGCTGACTGAGACAAGATATCTAGGAGATAACTTGAGGCACTGAGGTGCCGGACCTAAGGGGAATAAAAGACAACCTTACTTTTTTTATTTTTTATATTTTTACAACAATAGGGATTCACCTGTGTCTATTCACCTCCCACCCCTAAAGTAGGAATTGCAGGCATGCAGTATCATACAGGCCTTCTACTTGGGTGCTATGATCAAGCCCTTCACCCACACAACGATCTGCTGAGCATGTTTCAATTTTTTTAATCACAAAATTTTTCAAAAATACATGACAAATTTGATTTGAAAGTTTTTGTCCTCTGATCTGACAAAATTCATATTCTGAAATCTGGTTCTGAACAGTTTTAGGATAGTGTTGTGGGGAGGTATGGCCTATGAAGGGGTGAGTAGGTGGTTAGGTCCCAAAGCCAGTGAGAGCCCTACTGAATAGAGTTAAGGATCCGCTGGACTGCATTGCCCTTCACCACAGGACTCAGTGAGCAGGGTCCACACAGAAAGAACTAAGCTCTCACTGGACACTACAGCTGCTAAGTTGTTTACCTTAGGATCCTGAGCTTTAGAACTGTGAGAAAGACATTACTATTTTAAGCTATACATGTGATGAATAGCTAGCTACATTCTGTTACAATAGTCAATGAAATTGACAGATCATCACTGTTTGGGTATCTGTGAACATACTGTCGTTTTACTCATGAACAGCATTTCCACAATTATTTTTAAAGGAAATTCAAGATATAATTGGAATTCAAATATCTGTTAATATAGGATTTCTCCATGAATCCCAGACAGGCCTTAATTCACAATGCTCCTGAAGTAGCTTCCCAAGTGATGTGATTATAGGTGCAGACCAGGAGATCAAGACAAAAAACTGAGTTTTCTTAAACAAACCATCAAAATCATAAAACACGAAAATCCACCTAACCAATGTGGGGCATGGTACCACACACCCATAATCCCAGTAACTCAAGAGCTGAGGCATAAAGACTGCCTGAGCTACACAGTGAATTTCAGGCCAGCACGGGTTACAGAGTCCTGCCTCGAGGAGCCACAGATAACAAACGTTTTATTTAGGACATCTTAGGAAAAGACTTATTGTGTACCGACTCTCTGTCCCTTAAACAAGCTTCCTGCTTTAACAGCTACCACCCCGTAGATGTGAGGAGCTTCAGTTTGCACCCAGTAGCTTTCCTGCCTCCACACATAGCAGTCAGCAAGCAGACAGCACACACGTGTTGAGTAAGTAGATGCACATGTGAGGAATAACTAGATGGCCGTAAGCACAATATGATGTGGATGGATTCCACATACTCTCAACACTGTACCATGGATTACGTTCTATATCTCAAACTGTGTCTTATTCTAAAAAGCTATGTAACATTTTAAGACAATGAATGCAACCATATAAACCACAATGTACAAATATAGGAATTAGCAATTATCATGGCCGGATTAGGAAGCATCAGGCCAGACCAATGCACTAAGGAGCATATTGTGAGGCTTGGGAGTGTCACTATCAGTACATAGGAAGAGGTAAATCATACAAAAAATAGTATATGGGAGTAGGTGAGACCGAATGGATCCTAAGGGTCAAATTAACTTTTTTTAAAAAACAAAAACACCTTTTCTTTATAAAGTAAAAATACAAAGTAAACTAAAAAAAATAATAAATCTGGTTAAACTGATACATGTACTATAAGAATCTACTTAAACTACTATAGGTATATACAGTGAGCTTCCAGGTATGTAAAGATTCATCAGTGCTAGGGAAGATAAGAGCAATAGAATAAGACTTGTCCTATTTTCTCTTGTATAAAACAATGAAAAAAACACAAAATATGAAAATCAACAGTTTTAGACATTACACACCAGGCAACAAAAGACTGTTATCTTGTAGAAAAGAAAAAAACAAAACAAAACAAAACCCACCTTGCTACAATCAGAGAGGTTCTCAGCCACAGTGGAGGAGCCCAGGAGTCTCTAAGGCAAAGAGATGGAACTGGACCACCAGAAGCCTAAATGGCTAGAGTTTGCAGGACAAAATACCACAGAGGAAACAACTGCTCAGAGGGACTCCAGAGATTTAGAGAGAGCACCTTTTTAGTAGTTTCCTGAATGTTGATTGCAGCTTAAGAAAGAGGAAATTACACAAAACCTACCAATTGCAAAGGAAACAAGCCCAAGTTCAGACAGAGTCAGGAACACCTTCGCTTCCACAACCCAGAGGAAACTTCCTCCACTATTATCACTTGCTATACACTAAGAAGTTTGCCTTGAAACAATGCAAACTCAGCTCAAAGATAAATACATTCTCTAGCCTTGGGAAACAAAGTCTAAAGAGCAGGACCTGAGAAGGATCAAACTTTTTAAACAACTTAATCACATTCTGAAATAAAATTTTAGAATGTCTATTAAAATATAAAAACATTCAATACCCAAAAAAATGTAAAACTCACATTGCCTGCAATCTAACAAAAAAAAAAAAAAAAAAAAAAAAAAAAAAAAAAACCTGCCAAACAGAAAAGGGTTGGGAGAAGTGGGGGAGGATTCAACATAATCTAAAAGTAATAAAAGTAATAAAACCAGTTAACAAAGATTGTAAAATAAATTTCTCACCCCACTCCTGTACATTCATGAAGACAAAAGTCTGTTTTAAAAGATATTAATCAAATGTATGAAAATAACTAAAAGTGAGAAATGACAAACTAGACGCATGTGACTGGCTGGAGCCTGGATACCACAAGAGAATAAATGAGAAGTAGGCATAGAGTCATAGAATTGTACATGAGCCCAACAGAGCTGCTCCTCAAGCGACTGAGGAGTATGGAGATAACAACACCTACAGTGGGAGCTAACTTCAGGTGACATACCCAGGAGGAGCGATCAGCAATGGCGTTAGCTCCCTCAGTCTGGCCTATGGGTATGTCTGAGAAGCACTTTATGAACAAAGGTAGCCGACCAATCCAAAGAAATCAAGCCAGTACTCAGCAATCCTCAGGGTCTCTACTTCACCGCCTACCTCCAGTTCCGCTTGTGTTCCTAGTCTGTTCTGCCTCAGTGGTAAACTGTGACATGGAAAGGAAAGCCAAATGAACCATTCCCTCCACTACCGTGTTTTCGGTTGATGATTAGTGTAGCAACAGAGAAACAAACTAGAACACCTACAATTAAGGAAAATGTCCTAAGGTGGGATGGAAACAGTTCAGGGACATAATGCTTGCAAGATCTAGTGAAGGGAAGAAAAGGAAATACCTCCTTTCCAGTTTCCTTCTGCACCCAGGGCTGACCCTGGGCCATAGCTTTGTGCCTGGATCACTTTGGGAGAAAGCTGAACTCCCAATAGTGCTGGCTGGCACACCTCACAGCTAAGGTAGGACTACGACTTCTGCTCCAAGGGACCCGAGGAACAATCTGGGTCAGGATCTTTCCTGTTTTCTGTGACCCTGTGCCACAGCTCTCTGTACCCAAATCCCACCAGGAGACAGCTGGTCTCCCAGGAGTGCTAACACACCTGAGGGAAGAGGAGGGTCAAGTCAATGTTAGAGACAGCAAGACCAGCTGATATCAGAGATAACCAGATAATAAGAAGCAAGTGCAAGAATCTAAGCAATAGGAACCAAGGCAACTTGGCATCATCAGCACCCAGGTCTCCCACCACAGCAAGTCCTGGATACACCAAAAAAACAGAAAAGAAACATTCGGACTTAAAATTACATCTCACAATCTTATGGGACTTTAAGAAGGACATAAAAAGTTCCCTTAAAGAAATAAAGGACAATACAGGTAAACAGGTAGAAACCCTTAAAAAGGAAATACAAAAATCCCTTAAAGAATTACAGGAAAAGACAAACAAACAGGTGAAGGAATTGAAAAAAAACATCCAAGAACAAAAATGGAAATAGAAACAATAAAGAAATCACAAAGGGAGACAACCATGGAGATAGAAAACCTAGGAAAGAGATCAGGAGTCATAGATGCGAGCATCACCAACAGAATACAAGAGATATAAGAGAATCTCAGAAGATGCCATAGAAAACATTGACACAACACTCAAAGAAAATGCAAAACTCAAAAAGATCTTAACAGAAAACATCCAGGAAATCAAAGACACAATGAGAAGATCAAACCTAAGAACAAATAGGTATAGAAGACAGGAAAGATTCCCAACTTAAAGGGGCAGAAAATATCTTGAAGAAAATTAGAGAAAAAAAAAAAAAACTTCCCTACCTAAACAAAGAGATGCCCATAAACATACAAGAAGTTTACAGAATCCAAATAGTTTGGACCAGAAGAGAAACTCCTCCCATTACATAATAATCAAAACACCAAATACACAAAACAAAGAAAGGATATGAAAAGCAGTAAGGGAAAAAGGTCAAGTAACATATGTAGGCACACCTATCAGAATTACACCAGACTTCTCAGCATAGACTATGAAAGCTAGAAGATCCTAGGGAAATATCATAAAGACCCTAAAAAACTCACAAGTGCGAGCCCAGGCTACTATGTCCAGCACAAAACTCAATTAACATAGATGGAGAAAACAAGATACTCCATGACAAAACCAAACTTACACAATATCTTTACACAAATCCATCCCTAGGAAGGACAATGAATGAAAAATTCCAACACAGGAAGGAAACTACACCCTAGAAAAAGCAAGAAGTAATCACCTTTCAATTAACCCCCCCAAAAAAATAAATAAATAAACACAAAAATAATTCCATCTCTAAAAACTAAAATGGTAAGAAACAACAACTACTGTTCCCTAATATCCGGCAATATCAATGGACTCAATTCCCCAATAAAAAGACACAGACTAACAGACTGAATACATATGAGGACCCAGCACATTGCTGCACTCAGGAAACGCACCTCAGAGACAAAGACAGACACTACCTCAGAGAAAAAAAATGGAAAACAACTTTCCAAGCAAATGGTCAGAAGAAACAAGCTGGAGTAGCCATTCTAATATCAAATAAAATCGATTTTCAACCAAAAGTAATCAAAAAGATAAGAAAGAACACTTCCTATTCATCACAGGAAAAAAATCCACCAAGATGAACGCTCAATCTTAAATATCTATGCTCCAAATGTAAGGGGACCTACATTCATAAAGCTCAAATCACACATTGCACCTCACACAATAATAGTAGGAGTTTTCACACTCCACTCTCATCAATGGACAGACCATGGAAACAGAAATTAAACCGAGACACAGAGAAACTAACAGAAGTTATGAACCAAATGGACTTAACAGATATTTATAGAACATTCCCATCCTAAAACAAAAGGATAGACCTTCTTTCTCAGCACCTCATGGTCTCTTCCCCAAAATTGACCATATAATTGGTCACAAAACAGGCCTCAAAATATACAGGAAGATAGAAATAATCCCATGCATCCTATCAGATCACCATGGAATAAGGATGGTCTTCAATCACAACAAAAACGACAGAAAACCCATGTATACGTGGAAGTTGAACAACGCTCAGCTCAATGATAACTTGGTCAATGAAGAAATAAAGAAAGAAATTAAAGACTTTTTAGAATTTAATGAAAATGAAGGCACAACATAACCAAGCTTATGGGATACAATGAAAGCAGTACTAAGAGGAAGATTCATACTTCTGACTGCCTCCAAGAAGAAACAGGAGAGAGCATACATCAGCAGCTTGACAGCACACCTAAAAGCTCTATAATAAAAAAGATGCAAATACACCCAAGAGGAATAGAAGACAGGAAATAGTCAAACTCAGGGGTGAAATCAACCAAGTAGAAACAACTAGACAAAAAGAACCAAGAAAACCTGGAGCTGGTTCTTTGAGAAAATCAACAAGATAGATAAACCCTTAGCCAGACTAACCAGAGGGCACAGAGAGAGTATTCAGACTAACAAAATCAGAAATGAAAAGGGAGACATAACAATAAAATCTAAGGAAATTCAAAAATATCATCAGATCCTACTACAAAAGCCTATATTCAACAAAACAAAAAAATCTGGAGGAAATGAACAATTTTCTAGACAAATACCAGGTACCAAAGTTAAATCAGGATCTGATAACCATCTAAACAACCCCATAACTCCTAAAGAAATAGAAGCAGTTATTAAAAGTCTCCCAACGAAAAAGAGCTCAGGACCAGATGGGTTTAGTGCAGAATTCTATCAGACCTTCATAGAAGACCTCATACCAATATTATCCAAACTATTCCACAAAATTGAAACAGATGGAGCACTACCGAATTCCTTCTACGAAGCCACAATTACTCTTATACCTAAACCACACAAAGACCCAACAAAGAAAGAGAACTTCAGACCAACTTCCCTTATGATTATCGACGCAAAAATACTCAATAAAATTCTTGCAAACCGAATCCAAGAACACATCAAAACGATCACGCATCATGATCAAGTAGGCTTCATCCCAGGCATGCAGGGATGGTTCAATATACTGAAAACCATCAACGTGCTCCACTATATGAACAAAATCAAAGAAAAAAACCACATGATCATTTCATTAGATGCTGAGAAAGCATTTGACAAAATTCAACACCCCTTCATGATAAGAGTCCTGGAAAGATCAGGAATTCAAGACCCATACTTAAACATAGTAAAAGCAATATACAGCAAACCAGTAGCCAACATCAAACTAAATGGAGAGAACCTTGAAGCAATCCCACTAAAATCAGGGACTAGACTAGGTTGCCCACTATCTCTCTACCTATTCAATATAGTACTCAAAGTCCTAGCCAGAGCAATCAGACAACAAAAGGAGGTCAAAGGGATACAAATTTGAAAAGAAGTCAAAAATATCGCTATTTGCAGATGATATAATAATATATAATAATTGAACCCAAAAATTCGACCAGGGAACACCTAAACCTGATAAACAACTTCAGCAAAGTGGTTCGATTTAAAATTAACTGAAACAATTCAGTAGCCTTCCTCTACTCAAAAGATAAACAGGCTGAGAAAGAAATTAGGGAAACAATACCTTTACAATAGTCACAAATAATATAAAATACCTTGTGGCGACTCTAAGCAAGCAAGTGAAAGATCTGTTTGATAAGAACTTCAAGTTCCTGAAGAAAGAAATTGAAGATTTCAGAAGATGGAAAGATCTCCCATGCTCATGGATTGGCAGGATTAATATAGTAAAAATGGCCATTTTACCAAAAGCGATCTACAGATTCAATGCAATCCCCATCAAAATACCAATCCAATTCTTTACAGAGTTAGAATGAGCAATTTGCAAATTCATTTGGAATAGCAAAAAAATCCAAGACAGAGAAAACTATCCTCAACAATAAAAGAACTTCTGGGGAAATCACCATCCCTGACCTCAAGCAGTATTACAGAGCAATAGTGATAAAAACTGTATGGTATTGGTACAGAGACAGGCAGGTAGATCAGTGGAATAGAATTGAAGACCCAGAAATGAACCCACACATCTCTGGTCATTTGATCTTTGACAAAGAAGCTAAAACCATCCAATGAAAAAAAGACAGCATTTTCAGCAAATGATGCTGGTTCAACTGGAGGTCAGTATGTAGAAGAATGCAGATCGATCCATTCTTATCACCCTGTACAAAGCTTAAGTCCAAGTGGATCAAGGACCTCCACATCGAACCAGATACACTCAAACTAATAGAAGAAAAACTAGGGAAGCATCTGGAACACATGGGCACTGGTGAACTCAGGACACACAGAGGCAAAATTCCTCTAGGACCGGGCACTTCCTGTGTTTACTGGAAGTCCCACACCCACGGATCCCGGCCCACAGCAGCTCTCTGCTCCCAAACCCCGTGGGAGAGAGACCTCACCGCCTGGTCAGGTGGGCACTCCTGAGGCTGCAGAGCGGAGGAGACCACCAATACTGCCCACCCCTGCCCACATCCCTGGCCCAAGAGGAAACTGTATAAGGCCTCTGGGTTCCCGTAGGGGAGGGCCCAGGAGCGGCAGGACCCCTGCGCCTGAGACACCGCCGGAACCTGAAGGAAACAGACCTGATAAACAGTTCTCTGCACCCAAATCCCGTGGGAGGGAGAGCTAAACCTACAGAGAGGGAGACACGCCTGGGAAACCAGAAGAGACTGCACTCTGCGCACATCCAGACGCCAGAGGAAAACACCAAACGCCATCTGGAACCCTGGTGCACGGAGGCTCCCGGAAAGAGCGGCGCAGATCTTCTCGGTTGCTGCTGCCGCGGAGAGGACTTAGGCAGTACCCCACGAGCACACTTGAGCCTCGGAACCTCAGGTAGGACCAACTTTTCCCCTGCAAGTGACCTGCCTGGTGAACTCAAGACACAGGCCCACAGGAACAGCTGAAGACCTGTAGAGAGGAAAAACTACAAGCCCGAAAGCAGAACACTCTGTCCCCATAACTGGCTGAAAAAAAACAGGAAAACAGGTCTACAGCACTCCTGACACACAGGCTTATAGGACAGTCTAGCCACTGTCAGAAATAGCAGAACAAAGTAACACTAGAGATAATCTGATGGCGAGAGGCAAGCGCAGGAACCCAAGCAACAGAAACCAAGACTACATGGCATCATCGGAGCCCAATTCTCCCACCAAAATAAACATGGAATATCCAAACACACCAGAAAAGGAAGATCTAGTTTCAAAATCGTATTTGATCATGATGCTGGAGGACTTCAAGAAAGACGTGGAGAACTCCCTTAGAGAACAAGTAGAAGCCAACAGAGAGGAATCGCAAAAATGCCTGAAAGAATTCCAGGAAAACATAAATAAAAAAGTAGAAACCCATAGAGAGGAGACACAAAAATCCCTGAAAGAATTCCAGGAAAACACAATCAAACAGTTGAAGGAATTAAAAATGGAAATAGAAGCAATCAAGAAAGAACACATGGAAACAACCCTGGACATAGAAAATCAAAAGAAAAGACAAGGAGCTGTAGATACAAGCTTCACCAACAGAATACAAGAGATGGAAGAGAGAATCTCGGGAGCAGAAGATTCCATAGAAATCATTGACTCAACTGTCAAAGATAATGTAAAGCAGAAAAAGCTACTGGTCCAAAACATACAGGAAATCAGGACTCAATGAGAAGATCAAACCTAAGGATAATAGGTATAGAAGAGAGTGAAGACTCCCAGCTCAAAGGACCAGTAAATATCTTCAACAAAATCATAGAAGAAAACTTCCCTAACTAAAAAAAGAGATACCCATAGGCATACAAGAAGCCTACAGAACTCCAAATAGATTGGACCAGAAAAGAAACACCTCCCGTCACATAATAGTCAAAACACCAAACGCACAAAATAAAGAAAGAATATTAAAAGCAGTAAGGGAAAAAGGTCAAGTAACATATAAAGGCAGACCTATCAGAATCACACCAGACTTCTCGCCAGAAACTATGAAGGCCAGAATATCCTGGACAGATGTCATACAGACCCTAAGAGAACACAAATGCCAGCCCAGGTTACTGTATCCTGCAAAACTCTCAATTAACATAGATGGAGAAACCAAGATATTCCATGACAAAACCAAATTTACACAATATCTTTCTACAAATCCAGCATTACAAAGGATAATAAAGGGTAAAGCCCAACATAAGGAGGCAAGCTATACCCTAGAAGAAGCAAGAAACTAATCGTCTTGGCAACAAAACAAAGAGAAGAAAAGCACACAAACATAACCTCACATCCAAATATGAATATAACAGGAAGCAATAATCACTATTCCTTAATATCTCTCAACATCAATGGCCTCAACTCCCCAATAAAAAGACATAGATTAACAAACTGGATACGCACCGAGGACCCTGCATTCTGCTGCCTACAGGAAACACACCTCAGAGACAAAGACAGACACTACCTCAGAGTGAAAGGCTGGAAAACTACTTTCCAAGCAAATGGTCAGAAGAAGCAAGCTGGAGTAGCCATTCTAATATCAAATAAAATCAATTTTCAACTAAAATTCATCAAAAAAGATAAGGAAGGACACTTCATATTCATCAAAGGAAAAATCCACCAAGATGAACTCTCAATCCTCATCTTCGGTTGGTTTATATACAAGTGTGCAATTTCTAGGCTTGAAAGTAAAATGATGCTATCTGGTGCTGGATAGAGGAGCCTTATTTTTTATTATGGCAGCTTGCTATTTTTGTAACATGGTGATTTGGTTGAACACAATAAAGTACAGTAGTAACTGATCTCCCCTTCTTCCTGGATGAGTGAGGAGATGATTAAATGTTGATGTCAGCATCCTTGAGCATATTCAGATGAGCTTCTGCTTCTGTTGAAAAAGATGCTGTGTTTAATTGTGGTCCAAAGCTTTGAAGCACTACTTGGCATCTCCTTCCTTGGAGGTCTCACTGTTTAAACATAACAAATTTGATAGCTTGTTGGTAAGGTGAGGTCCAGCTTGTCTCCACTAGGTCATCTTCATGTGAATCCGGTGGTTATACGGTTTTGTTCTAGGGATATTTCATTTTTTTAATAACGGTTTTAGCTGACATTCATGGAGAGAATGAATCCTTAGAACTGTGCCACTAGTGAAAGGAAATCCTGTCCAGAGTATGTTTCTTTACAAAGCTGTGTCACACCATCCTTTGGGCCCTCTGCTGGAAAAGTAGAATCAAGTCTCAAATAATGCCTTTTAAATTGTATCCTCTAGTATTATAGATGTAGGACAGTACTGTATCATACCTCTGTGAATGTAAAATAGCTTGTACCTGCTTTATGATACGTAGTAGTGACCGTGCTTTATCAGAGCTGTTTTTAATGATGTTGCTCAGAATGTTTTCTTTCCAGATGATGATTGAGAAGCTAATTTAAAAAAAAAAAAAATGGTGCCAGGTACCACAAGAGTAACAGAACTGTGCTGTTTTCTCGGGTTTTGTTTTTTTACTTTTTTTTTTTTTTTAATGGAGTGTGCTGGATGTCTCTACAGTTTTGTTCAGATGACTGCAGAACCTGGAAAAGCTGTTGCTGCTGTTGATGCATAACACACTGCTATTATTGGTCTTTTTATATAAATATAAATATATATATACAGATATATAATTTGAATTTTTGGAAACTTTAGCTGTGCTGTCAACTTTGGAAAAAAGTATCCCCGTTTACTGTGTTGAGTTGGCACTGTACAGAAATTAACAGCCATATTGGTCTAGAAATGTTGAACTTAAGTTTTTTCCATTTGTACAGGGGTAACGCACTGTATTAAATATGTAAGGTCTTATCTACGTGGGTTTGATTACAAAAACTAATAAAGTATTCTCTAAATTTAAAAAAAAAAAAGGGGGGGTTGGTGATTTAGCTCAGTGGTAGAGCGCTTGCCTAGCAAGCACAAGGCCCTGGGTTCGGTCCCCAGCGCCGAAAAAAGAAAAAAAAAAAAAAAAAAAAGAAGAAACAGGGGTAGGGAAGATGGGATAGCAGCTTTCTGGAGGGAAACTGGGAAAGGGGATAACATTTAAAATGTAAATAAAAAAGTAATCTAACAAAAGAAAAAAGGAAGACTTTAAATCCAAAGCCTCTCTAAGAGTAGGGCATAGTCACAGATACCTGTCCTCCCTTAACTGAGGTAGCAAAAGCAGGAGTCCTAGGCCAGCCTATGCTAACCAGTGAGTTCTAAAATAGCCTCAGCAGCAGAGCAAGACCCCCACATCAGAATATACATATTTGATATACATAACCTACCTGGCATTACTATTTAGCTACCCAGGACACTACTGTATCAATGTTTACATTCAGAATCATGTGGCGAAGTAGAAACCCCAAAATACACACACATGCACACAAGCGTCTTCAATAAAGAATGCTGGAAACTCATGTTTTCATAACCATAACAACAGAATACACAATCTGTCTCTCTCACATGACAAAAGTCAATTTAAAATGAATCAAAGACCTTAAGTAGGGCCTTCCCTTTGTAACTACTAGATGATATAAGGAGAAGACTTCAAGGTGTAGGAATAGACAGGGGCTTTCTGAAAAGGACACCAACTGCACATGAAGTAATTCCAACAACTGCCTCAATCTAGACAGCCTCAAATCTTCTGGTGATATTTTATGTCCTAACTTAGGTGGTATTAAATTGTTAGTCATATTATTTTGCAGGTTTGGGGGAAAAGGGGGTTGTTTGTTTGTTTGTTTGTTTGTTTGTTTTAGAAACTAAAGCTGGACATGGTAGTACACACCTTTATACTAACACTCAGGATGCAGAGGCAGGCAAATTTCTGAGTTCAAGGCCAGTCTGATCTATAAATCAAGGTCCCAGCTAGCCAGACCTACATATGCAGTGAGACTCTATTTCAACGTATCAAAAAAAGAAAGAAAACATGAGTTAACTTTATTTTTTAATTCTACACCATAAAACTTTAGTGCCATTGACTGAGGGAGATCACCATGAAGGTAGACTCCTCATGACACAGCACTTGGAGAAGAAATGGCATTCCCTACCCACCTCTGTCACATGCTCCCCCTCTCAGTTCCCCCCATCTCTGTCTCTGTCTCTCTCTGCTCCTCTCCCATCTCTGTCTCTGTCTCTCTCGATTCCTCACCCCCTGACTCGTCTCCATTCCTGTCTGTCTCTGTGTCTCTCTGTCTCTTTCTCTTTTCTCTTCTCTCTCCCATCTCTGTCCCTTCCTCTCTCTCTCTCTCTCTCTCTTTCTCTCTCTCTCTCTCTCTCTCTCTCTCTCTCTCTCTCTCCCCCCCCCTTTCCTCTCTTCTTACACTCCTCTTTCCATTGTTCCTTTGTGACCTCCTCTCTCCCAGCCTTCTCCCATATTCTTCCAATGAGGACAACTATCTGTAAGGTAAGAAGAAAGCCCACATCAACCCAAACAGGCTAGAACTGTATGAACTTGAACTTCTCAACCTCTACATTTGTGAGACTTTAAACTTTGTATAAACATTCACTTTAATATATTGTGTTCTGGAGTAAGTTAGTACTAATGTCTCCCTCCTCCTTCGTACTTAGCAACAGAACTAGAAAGAAATTTTTTACGGAAAAAAAAAAGACATTTAGGCTGTTTATAGCTTTATACTCTGCAAAGAAAATTTTATAATGTACTTTTTTAGTTTATGTATATGAGTGTTCTACCTGCATGTATACATACATGGCTTTCATGTACCTGGTATGTATTGAGGTCAGACAAGGATATCAGATACCTTGGAACTAGAGTTAAAGATAGGTGTAAAACACCACATGGGTGCTGGGAACCGAACCAGGGTCCTCTGTAAGCAAGCTTAGCCTCTGAGACATACATCTTTCTAGTCCACTTTTTACCTTTAAATTTGCCCTGTACTTTTCTAAAAACGTGACTATCTTATTGGCCTTTCATGATACAGCCCACTGTCCAGATATAAGTTACCTAATACAACTGTTTCTCACCACAATGATTGAGATGACACCATGATCAAAGACTGATTTGACTTATATACAAACTAATCTTCAAGTCTGTTCTAATGACCTTTTTAATCTCAGTAAGATGAACAAGGTAAAAATAACAAGACACTGTTAATTCCTAGTGTTGGTAATAACTGAATCAGAACTATTCATAATATAGTCCTGATTTTTTTGCTAAACATATTCCAAAACTAATTACTTTAGGCATTAGGCCTCAGTATCTATGACAGGTTCTGAGGTTCATAGGAAAATAACTCTAACTAGCACTCAGTGACACACAATCCTGTTGCAAAGGTGTCACCAATGAGCTAAAGCAGCCTTCAAACAGTAGCAAGGCAAAGAGAAGTCAAAGACAGCAGGAGCTTACCAAGGAGGAATCCGGCCTGCAGACAGCTTGCCCTTCTGCCCTTCACACAAGAGTCTGTGTGCAACTGATACTGGATTCTTGATTCCTATAAAGTAAATAAAAAGAAAAAAGAAACCAGAAATGTTTTCACATTTCTCCACTTTGTTTTTGTGGCTATTTCAATAAGACAACTTCAAAATACCTTGGGAATTCTTCTTTACATACACCAAAACTGTACTAACACAAGCTGAACAAGAATACAACAAACCTTAAAGATACTATAGGGCAACGGCACACCCGTTCTCTCTCTCTCATTTTCTCTCTCTCTCTCTCTCTCTCTCCCTCTCTCTCTCTCTCTCTCACACACACACACACACACACACACACACACACACACACACACACCACTTGGATGAAAATTATTTTATTTTATTTATCTTCAATAATTTTTTATAGTCCGGTCGTTTTCCACTTCCCAGTCCACTCTCCAACAGTTCCTCATCCCATTCCTCCTTCTCCCCTCCCCAGCCCCACCACTACCCTGTCCCCAAGAGGATGTCCCCACCCGCTAACCCCACCCCACCCTCCCAGGCCTCTCCACTCCCTGGGGCCTTGGTAGCTGGAGGGTTAGGTACATCTTCTCTTTCTGAGGCCAGACCAGAGAGTCCTCTGCTATATATGAGTTAGGGGCTTCATACCAGCTGGTGTATGCTACCTGGTTGGTGCTCACTGTCTGATAGATCTCGGGGGTCCAGGTTAGTTGAGACTGCTGCTGTAACACTTTTTAATGATAGTCATTTTGATTGTGGTGAGGGGATATCTCAAGAAGTTACAGTTTACATTTCTTTGACAGTGACTGATACTGAACACTCAGTTATTGGCCATTTATTTGTATTTCTTTTCTGAAAACTGTATCTTCTGTCCTTTTGCTCATTGGTTGATTGTCAGTTTTATTTCCTTGGTTTAAATTCTTTAGTTCTTTGTATATTCTGGATATTAGCCCAGTGTAGAAGTGCAGCTGGTAAAGATTTTTTTACCATTCTGCTAGATGGTAAATGCCTCTAATCCTAGCAGTCAGGAGGCAGAGCCAGGCTGATCTCTAAGTTCAAATTCAGCCTGGTCTACAGAATGACTTCCAGGATAGCAGAAGCTACACAGAGAAATTCTATGGGAGCAGTAGGGAGGAGGAGGAGGGAGGAAGAGGAGGAAAAGGAGGAGGAGGAAGAGGAGGGAAGAAGAGGAAGAGGAAAAAGAAGGGGAGGAGGAGGAGAAGGAAGAAGCATTCTACAAGCTGTTAATGTTATTTGCTGTTGATTGTTTCATTTACAGTCAGAACACAAGAATGGAGCCATTTGAGGGGGATTCTGAGTGCTTGTGAGAAAACTCCAGGAAAACAAGAAAAGAGTCTTACGACTTCAGGTTCTTCAACATGGAAATCAACTGTTCATGGATTGTGGTTTCATACCCCTCTTAGGTATAGCATAGAGAAATGAGTTTGGTTTAGAATATTTATTACAATTGATATTGTTATTTGTTTATATGCCTGTATGGAAAAACATGTTTGTACTGCATACATCTTGTTCTTGTGGTTGTAGACTTTATTCATGAAATTCTTAACCCGGAGAGTGTAAATTGTCTGAGGCTATGAATAATGTCTGCTACTGCATGAGATTTTAGTCCACCTCATTTCAGCTGTCCTCTCCCAGGTTCCACTGCCTTTAGAGTGGTAAATGCATTACTGTACAGAAACTAACCCCATGTATCAACAGATAGAACTACACAAAAATAAAAATTTCTGTCTATGATAGGTAGAGCAATACATTTCTAGGACTGGGAAACTCTCAGCAAGCTTTTCTCGTAGAGAAACCTAACCTGGCAAGGTAAACACTCAGGGGCCATTTATTTTCATTTGCATGAAGATTTGCAATCCTCTCCCCCAACTTATAACACCTATGAGATACAACGCAGGTGCTAGCTCAGCTTACAACATGCTAACCAAACTAGCACAAGGACCTGACCTCAATTCCTAGACCCCACAAAATACCAGCCATGGTAGTGCTAGGGAGGCCTAGGCAGGCTAATCCTTGAGATGCCATGACCAACCACCCTAGCCTACTTGGCTAGTTCCAAGCCGTAAAAGACCCAACCAAAAATGTCACAAAAAAGGCCATTTTTACTATATTAATCCTGCCAATCCATGAGCATGGGAGATCTTTCCATCTTCTGAGGTCTTCTTCAATTTGTTTCTTCAGAGTCCTGAAGTTCTTATTGTACAGATCTTTTACTTGCTTGGTTAAAGTCACACCGAGGTACTTTATATTATTTGGGTCTATTATGAAGGGTGTCGTTTCCCTAATTTCTTTCTCGGCTTGTTTCTCTTTTGTGTAGAGGAAGGCTACTGATTTATTTGAGTTAATTTTATACCCAGCCACTTTGCTGAAGTTGTTTATCAGCTTTAGTAGTTCTCTGGTGGAACTTTTGGGATCACTTAAATAAACTAGCATATCATCTGCAAATAGTGATATTTTGACTTCTTCTTTTCCGATCTGTATCCCCTTGACCTCCTTTTGTTCTCTGGTTGCTCTGGCTAGAACTTCAAGAACTATATTGAATAAGTAGGGAGAGAGTGGGCAGCCTTGTCTAGTCCCTGATTTTAGTGGGATTGCTTCAAGGTTCTCTCCATTTAGTTTAATGTTAGCAACTGGTTTGCTGTATATGGCTTTTACTATGTTTAGGTATGGGCCTTGAATTCCTATTCTTTCCAGGACTTTTATCATGAAGGGGTGTTGAATTTTGTCAAATGCTTTCTCAGCATCTAATGAAATGATCATGTGGTTTTGTTCTTTCAGTTTGTTTATATAATGGGTCACGTTGATGGTTTTCCGTATATTAAACCATCCCTGCATGCCTGGGATGAAGCCTACTTGATCATGGTGGATGATTGTTTTGATGTGCTCTTGAATTCGGTTTGCCAGAATTTTATTGATTATTTTTGCGTCGATAATCATAAGGGAAGTTGGTCTGAAGTTCTCTTTCTTCGTTGGGTCTTTGTGTGGTTTAGGTATAAGAGTAATTGTGGCTTCATAGAAGGAATTCGGTAGTGCTCCATCTGTTTCAATTTTGTGGAATAGTTTGGATAATATTGGTATGAGGTCTTCTATGAAGGTCTGATAGAATTCTGCACTAAACCCGTCTGGACCTGGGCTCTTTTTGGTTGGGAGACCTTTACTGACTGCTTCTATTTCCTTAGGAGTTATGGGGTTGTTTAACTGGTTTATCTGTTCCTGATTTAACTTCGGTACCTGGTATCTGTCTAGGAAATTTTCCATTTCCTCCTGATTTTCAAGTTTTGTTGAATATAGGCTTTTATAGTAAGATCTGATGATTTTTTGAATTTCCTCTGATTCTGTAGTCATGTCTCCCTTTTCATTTATGATTTTGTTAATTTGGACACACTCTCTGTGTCCTGTCGTTAGCCTGGCTAAGGGTGTATCTATCTTGTTGATTTTCTCAAAGAACCAACTTTTGTTTCTGTTGATTCCTTCTATGGTCCTTTTTCTTTCTACTTGGTTGATTTCAGCCCTGAGTTTGATTATTTCCTGCCTTCTACTCCTCCTGGGTGTATTTGCTTCTTTTTGCTCTAGAGCTTTTAGGTGTGCTGTCAAGCTGCTGACATATGCTCTTTCCTGTTTCTTTCTGCAGGCACTCAGCACTATGAGTTTTCCTCTTAGCACAGCTTTCATTGTGTCCCATAAGTTTGGGTATATTGTACCTACATTTTCATTAAATTCTAAAAAGTCTTTAATTTCTTTCTTTATTTCTTCCTTGACCAGGTTATCATTGAGTAGAGCATTGTTCAATTTCCACGTATATGTGGTCATTCTTCCCTTATTGTTATTGAAGACCAGTTTTAGGCCGTGGTGGTTTGATAGCACGCATGGGATTATTTCTATCTTTCTGTACCTGTTGAGGCTCGTTTTTTGACCAATTATATGGTCAATTTTGGAGAAAGTACAATGAGGAGCTGAGAAGATATATCCTTTTGCTTTAGGATAGAATGTTCTATAAATATCTGTTAAGTCCATTTGGCTCATGACTTCTCTTAGTCTGTCTACGTCTCTGTGTAATTTCTGTTTCCATGATCTGTCCATTGATGAGAGTGGGGTGTTGAAATCTCCCACTATTATTGTGTGAGGTGCAATGTGTGTTTTGAGCTTTAGTAAGGTTTCTTTTACATATGTAGGTGCCCTTGTATTTGGGGCATAGATATTTAGGATTGAGAGTTCATCTTGGTGGATTTTTCCTTTGATGAATATGAAGTGTCCTTCCTTATCTTTTTTGATGAATTTTAGTTGAAAATTGATTTTATTTGATTTTAGAATGGCTACTCCAGCTTGCTTCTTCCGACCATTTGCTTGGAAAGTTGTTTTCCAGCCTTTCACTCTGAGGTAGTGTCTGTCTTTGTCTCTGAGGTGTGTTTCCTGTAGGCAGCAGAATGCAGGGTCCTCGGTGCGTATCCAGTTTGTTAATCTATGTCTTTTTATTGGGGATTTGAGGCCAGTGATGTTGAGAGATATTAAGGAATAGTGATTATTGCTTCCTGTAATATTCATATTTGGATATGAGGATATGTTTGTGTGCTTTTCTTCTCTTTGTTTTGTTGCCAAGACGATTAGTTTCTTGCTTCTTCTAGGGTATAGCTTGCCTCCTTATGTTGGGCTTTACCATTTATTATCCCTTGTAGTGCTGGATTTGTAGAAAGATACTGTGTAAATTTGGTTTTGTCATGGAATATCTTGGTTTCTCCATTTATGTTAATATAGTAAAAAGGGCCATTCTACCAAAAGCAATCTACAGATTCAATGCAATCCCCATCAAAATACCAATCCAATTCTTCAAAGAGTTAGACAGAACAATTTGCAAATTCATCTGGAATAACAAAAAGCCCAGGATAGCTAAAACTATCCTCAACAATCAAAGGACTTCAGGGGGAATCACTATCCCTGAACTCAAGCAGTATTACAGAGCAATAGTGATAAAAACTGCATGGTATTGGTACAGAGACAGACAGATAGACCAGTGGAACAGAATTGAAGACCCAGAAATGAACCCACACACCTAAGGGCACTTGATTTTTGACAAAGGAGCCAAAACCATCAAATGGAAAAAAGATAGCATTTTCAGCAAATGGTGCTGGTTCAACTGGAGGGCAACATGTAGAAGAATGCAGATCGATCCATGCTTATCATCCTGTACAAAGCTTAAGTCCAAGTGGATCAAGGACCTCCACATCAAACCAGACACACTCAAACTAATAGAAGAAAAACTAGGGAAGCATCTGGAACACATGGGCACTGGAAAAAATTTCCTGAACAAAACACCAATGGCTTATGCTCTAAGATCAAGAATCGACAAATGGGATCTCATAAAACTGCAAAGCTTCTGTAAGGCAAAGGACACTGTGGTTAGGACAAAACGGCAACCAACAGGTTGGGAAAAGATCTTTACCAATCCTACAACAGATAGAGGCCTTATATCCAAAATATACAAAGAACTCAAGAAGTTAGACCGCAGGGAGACAAATAACCCTATTAAAAAATGGGCTTCAGAGCTAAACGAAGAATTCACAGCTGAGGAATGCTGAATGGCTGAGAAACACCTAAAGAAATGTTCAACATCTTTAGTCATAAGGGAAATGCAAATCAAAACAACCCTGAGATTTCACCTCACACCAGTGAGAATGGCTAAGATCAAAAACTCAGGTGACAGCAAATGCTGGGGAGGATGCGGAGAAAGAGGAACACTCCTCCATTGTTGGTGGGATTGCAGACTGGTACAACCATTCTGGAAATCAGTCTGGAGGTTCCTCAGAAAATTGGACATTGAACTGCCTGAGGATCCAGCTATACCTCTCTTGGGCATATACCCAAAAGATGCCCCAACATATAAAAAAGACACGTGCTCCACTATGTTCATCGCAGCCTTAGTTATAATAGCCAGAAGCTGGAAAGAACCCAGATGCCCTTCCACAGAGGAATGGATACAGAAAATGTGGTACATCTACACAATGGAATATTAGTCAGCTATCAAAAACAATGACTTTATGAAATTTGTAGGCAAATGGTCGGAACTGGAAAATATCATCCTGAGTGAGGTAACCCAATCACAGAAAAACATACATGGTATGCACTCATTGATAAGTGGCTATTAGCCCAAATGCTTGAATTACCCTAGATGCCTAGAACAAATGAAACTCAAGACAGATGATCAAAATGTGAATGTTTCACTCCTTCTTTAAAAGGGGAACAAGAATACCCTTGGCAGGGAATAGAGAGGCAAAGATTAAAACAGACACAGAAGGAACACCCATTCAGAGCCTGCCCCACATGTGGCCCATACATATACAGCCATCCAATTAGACAAGACGGACGAAGCAAAGAAGTGCTGGCCGACACGAGCTGGATGTAGATCGCTCCTGAGAGACACAGCCAGAATACAGCAAATACAGAGGCGAATACCAGCAGCAAACCACTGATCTGAGAACGGGACCCCCGTTGAAGGAATCAGAGAAAGAACTCGAAGAGCTTGAAGGGGCTCGAGACCCCTTATGAACAACAATGCCAAGCAACCAGAGCTTCCAGGGACTAAGCCACTACCTAAGGACTATACATGGACTGACCCTGGACTCTGACCTCATAGGTAGCAATGAATATTCTAGTAAGATCACCAGTGGAAGGGGAAGCCCTTGGTCCTGCTAAGACAGAATCCCCAGTGAATGTGATTGTTGGGGGAGGGTGGCAATGGGGGGAGGATAGGGAGGGGAACACCCATCACGAAGGGGAGGGGGAGGGATTAGGGGGATGTTTGCCTGGAAACCGGGAAAGGGAGTAACACTCGAAATGTAAATAAGAAACACTCAAGTTAATAAAAAAAAAAAAAAAAAAAAAAAAAAAAGAATGTCACAAAAAGAAGGTAAGAGGTGCCCAAGAAATTATACCCATGTTTGTGCTCTGGCCTCCCCAAACACAAACATGCATGTAAAACACACACATAAATATGCACATATGCAAACCATGCATTCACATGCACAAAGAGATAATAATGGGATGAGGGAACACATACTCATATCAACAAAGATATATGCTAACGGATGACATATTGAATCTCTCCTATTTCAAAATCTTACATGGTTTTAATTTTCCCTTTATACTTGAATTGCTTGCTTGTTTTAGTGTTCATTTTGCTTCGCAGTGCCCACTGCTTCTCTTTCTAGACCTGGTCTACATTTTCTCTATTATTTCTCATACCTCTAACTCGTGTACTTTTTCTTTTTCTTACTTCATTCCTTCTCGTTCCCTTTCCTCATTCCCTTACTCTTTTTAATTCTCTATTGTCAAAACCATAAAAACAAACAAATGCTGGATCTCTTAAGAACTCCAAGCATCAGGAATGCAAAGAATGATTTACGTCAAGCCCTGAACTCAAAAACCTGCCAACCAAGAATGTCAACTGTACATAGTGATTTCTAAGCCAGCCAGAGCTACATAATGAGACTCGGTAAAATAATAACGAATAATAATAATTTGGAATAATTCCCAACAAAATCATTTCACTGACACACAAACCCTTCTAAACAGAGAAAACAATCTCTCACTCTGGAGTATTAGGCCAGCTTTGACAGGGCACACTAATACGCCATTTCCCAAGGACTTCACCTAATCTGTTCATAAGTTTTTGTAAAAAAAGGAATATCTTTTTTTAAAAGGCAGTAAGTCATTTCAAACCCAGGAAAAAATAAGTAAATGCTGACCCCTAACACACACAAAAGCTAATCTGAACTTGGTATAAAAACTAAATGCTCAAGGTAAAAACAATTTTCAAATATTAATAAAGAAAATAAAGGGAGTCTGGCTACCTAAGTTTGAATAGGTACAACTTATTAAAATACAATAATTTGCCAGTCTCTTAAAAGTGGGGCTGGAGAAATAACTCAACAGGTAGAGCACTGGCTGCTCTTTCTGAGAACTGGGGTTCCCAGCACCCACACGGTTCACAGCCATCTTAAATACCAACTGCAGGGCATCTATCTAGTGCTCTCTTCTGGCCTCTGAAGGTACAACATACAAGTAGGGCACAGACAAAAGCAGGCATTCAAAATACTCATACACATAAAATAAAGGTTAAAAAAATGATACCTTAAATACATTATAATAGAAAAGCTGTCCACTCAAAGACACCATTAAGAAATTGAAAGATGAAAGTTTCATGGAAGAAAGTTTGGGAGAAAATTTCCATGATATATGTATTTGACAAAGGTTTTTTATCTAGATATACAGAATATGTCTACAAAGCAATAAAAAAGAATATTCAATAACAATGTTAAAATGTTGAAAGTGAAAACTTTACAAGGACTTCTAAAAGTTGGAAAAGTAGAAGACACTTAGTATCATTAAACATAGGAAAACTCAAAACAATTCAACTCCAGAAATATCAAAATGGCTGCATTTCAAGAATAATTAAAAAATGAGCAAGAGTGTAGACTTACAGAAGTGTCCATACACTGCCAGTAGAAATATAAGTGCAGCAACTGCTTTGAAAACTAGCAGTACCTAGTAGCAAACTAGTAATACACTGTGGTGGTCTAAAGAGGTTTGCCCCCCATGGATTTATGTGTTTCTATACTTGGCCTTGGGGAGGTGTGGCTTTGTTGGAGGAAGTACATCACTGTGTAGGCAGACTTCAAGCTCTCCTATTCTCAAGCTCTGCCAAGTGTGGAATCAGAGCTTCCTCCTGGGCTACCTATGGAAGACAGTCCGCTCTCTTCCAGATCAAGATGTAGACCTCTTAGCTCCTCCAGCACCATGTCTGCCTGCACATTGCCATGCTTCCTGTAATCAACTGATCCTCTGAAACTGTAAGCCAGCACCAGTGAAATGTTGTCCTATATATGAGTTGCCTTGGTCATAGTGTCTCTTCACAGCAATGAAACCCTAACTAACCTAAACACTTTATGGTAACTCCTGAGATATATTCAAGATTTATTAATATATATTTTTCCAAGGCACATGTAAAAGAACACTCATTACAACTTTATTGATAATAGTCTAAAACTAAAAACTACAAACGTCTCAAAAAATTGAGGGTGAAATAAGTGACAGAATGTCTAACCAATGAAATGACATGCAATAGAAAAAATAGAGTACTGTGGCACAAACTGTGGATTAATCTCATGCTAAGAAGAAAACAACCAGATACACGATTATCTCATTCCACTCATTGCAATTTCAGGAGCAGACAAATTAGTTCAAAACCAGAATCTGGGGGTATAAGAGAAACAATATGTGTAGACTACAAGAAGCATAGAGAGCCTTTCTGGAATTATGAAAATGTCCTGTGCATGGATTGGGAAGTACTGGTGCTCACAGAGGACAGAGGCATCGGCTCCCTTTAACCTGGATTTATAGGTAGGTATGAAATATTAAAGTGTGCTGGAGATTAGACTTGGGTTCTCTACAAGAACAGTAAATGCTTTTAACCACCAAGCCATCTCTCCAGCTCAGTGTTCTAAACCCTAACATGATAACATCTTGATCCAGGTGTATATGTTTGGATACCTTAGAAACTTCATAAATCTACAGATAAAAATCTGTCCATTTAATGTACCTTTATATGAATTATAAACCATTAAATAAATCTCTTATGTACTGATGTAAAAATACAGCCACAAGTCTTTGAAAAGGAAAAGTTACAGCAGTGAGCAGGGTATTGCAGACCTAAAATTTTAGCAGTCAAAAGCTTAATGCAGGAGTATCATGAAATCATCCCAAGCCTTGGCTGCAAAGCAAGCTCAAGAACAGTCTAAGCTGCATAGTAAGTAAGACTCTGCTTTAAACAAAGGAGGAGAGGAAGAGAGGGAGGCAGGAAAAAAGAAAAAAGGGGAAATGTTTCACTAAAATATATACATTTGGCCAGGGAGATGACTCACAGGAAAACATGCTTGCAACACACGGCTGAGGAACTGAAATAAGCCCCAGAACACACGGAAGGACGGAGGGTGCAGTATGCACCTGCAATCTCAGCGTCCGCTATGGAGATGAGTAGATAGGGGGAGTTTGGTTAGAAGCTCCTGTGACAGGTAGCTTCCTGTGTGCAATGTGACAGAAACCATGAGAGACCCTTCCTAACTGGAGTGGAAGGAGAAAACTAACACATAAAAGTTGTCTCTAACCTCCACATGTGCACATGCTCACATACACATCACACATAGAATAACATTCGCTTTTAAAATAACCATATTCACAGAATGTATCATTACTATATCAATAACCCAGATTGTTAATGGTTAATAACCAGAGGGGAAGAGAGAAAGAAAGGAAAGACTTTGAAATAAAAAGTAAATTTTATCTGAATCACCTGAAATGTGTTAATGTTGACACAGTCCAAACTGCAAAGTTAACAGACTATTCTGAATTAAGTCTTGAATGCCTAGAATCTCTCTAAGGACCAGAGAAGAGTGATGTACTTCTAACCAAACCTGGACTCAGACTGCTCTATTTAATTTGTTATATTTGCATTGTTTTTGTTGTTGTGTGTCAGGACCTTGTAGAAACTACACAAGTGATCGATCAAATGAGCTGCAGCCCTAACACTGGCTGTTTTCTTTATAAACTCCTTATAGCTAAGATTTTTTTGTTCTTAATTTAATAAAGGAGGAATAAGAATTGTTTCAACTTTCCTCCAAACAAATATGAGTAAAAATTTGGGATTCCGTGTGGAGAAGGATGAAGTGGTAAGAGCTCGGTTTTCAGACAGAGGGGCCAGGTCATGAGCCCACGTACCACTCAGTGCTCCTACGGCTCCGAAGCTTAAGGACTTCCCATCCATTATGCTGGCATCACATTCGATCTCTCCTAAGAGATTTAGATTAGATCCAACTCCTGCATTTGTAAAAGGAGAATCCTAAAAAACAAAAACGAATTTAAATACTATTAGTCTTAATTAATGTCAGCCCATAATCCCTCCTAAAAACTATAAGGTAAAAGAATATTTCTCAAGTCTCATGCAAAATCAGTACTTCTTTAGTGACAGATGTCAAAAATATTATGAGAAAATTAATGACCAATATATTTTGTAGAGATTAAACACCAACATCAAAGAAACAAAATGAAACCAAATCTAGCACAATATAAACAAGTGTATATATCATGAAGAAGAGGAATCTCAGGAAAGCAATACTGGTTTAATACCTGAAAAATAAAATCAATCAAAATACCCATGTTAATGAAATATAAGGATCACATGAAGGGATATAGGGAAAGTGTATTTAACAAATTATAGCACCTTTCATGAAAAATGAAACAGTAAGTGACCTAGAAATGGAAAAAGGTCCTTGCCATGATAAAGGAAACCTACAAAACATCTAAAGCTAACACTGCAACTCACGGGAAAAGGAAAAAAGACTGAATAATTTTCCCCTACAGGGCCCATGCAGGTGTTATACAAGAACGTGACCCCCACAAAGAGGTAAGAATGAAAACCTGGTGCATATTGGCTTTGCCAACCTGGATCAGACTTCAGGGAGTCTAACGCCAGATGATTCATTGTCAGCATATTTAAAGCACAGTACAATTTGGGGAAAGGTTTCCAGGCAATACTCAGTCCAATCAATGCAATTCCAGGTGCACAAGAAAGCTTAAGGTGTAACTACATAGAGACTCTTTTACAAAGTACATGCGACCATGAGGGTGCGTTCTACAGCTATAAAAGGCCTAGAATCTACTCTGGTCTCTGACCAGTAACATAGAGGTCAGCAGGCCATAAAGTATATGTGACATCTCGCCCAAGGATGGCTAACAGTCTAGGGAGGGAAGAGTCTGGCATACTCATTCTGGGTAATTGCATGGGGTCTGTCTCTACAGCAAAAGTGGGTGAGGTCTGCCTCCACAGATAGCAAAAAGGTCACCTGGTTCTTATTAAAGTCCACTCTCAGCCTTCTGAATGGAATGCAGGGATTTGATTTTATCTCCTCTAAGGAGACATCCCTGTATGATTAACACTCCTGTGTGTCTAACTAGAAAGAATCAAGAAACATCTCTATTTTAAAAATGATCCGTGGCGTCCGTCATCATGTTGCAGCCCTATTGAAAGACACTCGGTATCCTGTACCCATATTAAAGTCCCCAGAACAAGCTCTTGTTACAGTTTGATAACACATCTGCCTCACAAACATGAGGGCACGACTTTCATTCCCAAAAATCACATAAATAAAATATGGCATGGTGATATATGCTTGTAATTTCAACACTGGCAAAGTAAAGACAAGAAGAACTCTTCAGGCTCCCTGACCAGCTATGCTCCCCTAATGTACACATTCCATAGCAGTAGGGAGACCCTGTCTAAAAGACAATCATTAAAAAGCACCCATTGTTGTCCTCTGATCTTCACACATGCATAGAGGAAGAATAGCCAAAATGATCTTGAAAAGAACACAACTGGGAGACTCACAGAGATTATAAGAATTATCTTACAAAGGGCATATGAACAAGAACAGACACCAACAGAGCTGATAATCCGGATGTAAGCCTTTACAACTATCATCAATTAAGCAAGAATGCGAAGACGATTCATAAGTAAGAACAGTCCTTTCACTAAGTAGTGCTGGAACTAGACACCATGCATCAGAGAGAGAAACTGGATCTCTATCTTATACCAAATACAAAACCAAGTCAAAGTGGATCAAAGATCTAAATGTAAAACTACAAATTTACTGAAGCCATGGCCTCAGGCATGGTGGCATATCTTTAATCCCAGCAATCAGGAGGCAGAAGCAAGTAGGATCTCTATACATTCAAGGCCAGCCAGTTACAGGGTAAGATACTGACTTTTTTAAAAAGTGCAAAGGTTTTATGAACATCAAAAGCACAAGCAACCTAAGGAAAAAATAGATTAATCTAAAATTTATCAAAACTAAAATCTTTTATGTTTCAAACGACATTGAGGAAAAGGGGAAACAGAAGCAAAGAAAAGTCTTGCAAACCAAAGTATTTATGATGAAGGACTTCTACTTAAGAGTTCATAAGAATTCCTCAAACTTTTTGAAATGGGAAGGGGATATAAATAAACATTTCTCCACCAACATATAAATAGCCAATAAGAACATGAAAAGGTTTTCAATGTCATTTGTTATCAAAACAGGCAAGTCAAAACCACAATGAAATACTATTTCACACCCACAAGGATGGCTATAATTAGATATTAACACATGCTGACAAGGACAAGGGAAAATGAGAACATGTATACACTTCTGAGGAGACTGAAAGGCACAGCTAAATTTGAAACCATCTGGTAGGTAAGTGTAACATAGACTTATATCATTTGATCTCAACAATCCCACTTGTAGTGTATTCAAGAAAAGTGAGAGTATATGTTCTACCAAAACAGGTATATATATATAGAAAGCAGCACTACTCAGTGACAGAAAAGCAAAACCAACTCAAGTACTACCATTTGATACATTAAATGAAGGTTCTCTCTACACAACAGGAGTATCAATTAGCAACAAAAACATAGTGACATATTCATGCCTGATGCAAATTGAAAGAACTATTTTCTAAAAAGATCATGCTAAGGAGAAAGAGGCCAGACACAAAAAGCCATTTAAACATTCCAAATATAAGAAATGTACAAAATAGGCAAATCATTAAGTAGAGGAATCATTGCCGTAGCATAGAAGGAAGTCAGGTACTAACTGCTAATGGCTAAGATGTTTCATTCTTGAGTGGTAAAATAAAGGAAGCTGGACAGTAGTGCTAGTAGTAGAATGTTTAAATATACTATAAACTATATCTACAACATGTATGTATACATTTTATAGTGTGTGATTATATCTCAAAAAGGCCCCATAAGGCTGGCGAGATAGGACTCTGCAGGAAAGCACAAGCCATGAACATCTGGCAACCTGAGTGCAATTCCCAGAACCCATAGTGGGATACGAAGCCTAAAAAGAGAACTGACTCCCAAGGTCGAACTCTAACCTCCACAGGTTTCCGGTAGCACTCACCACAATAAATAAAAAAATGCCTATACCACAATAAATAAAAAATGTAATCACAAGGGGAGATGGGGGAGAGAGGGAGGGATAGAAATGATATAAATATAATATACTCAAGTAAGAAATTATCAAAAATAATATTTAAAATCCATTCTACACACATAATGGGCAAGGCTTTAATAACTCCAAATTAAGAATGGGAGGCAATGAGTAAAATCCCAGAATGAGGAAAGTAGGTGCAGAAGGATCAGGAGTTGAAAGTCTTTCTCCACTACATACCAAGTACATGCCTGTCTCCAAGAGAAAAGAAAAATGTTAAAATCAGGCCATAATGAAAGTAAGTTTATGGATCGGAAGCGACATCTCAGCACATAAGAGCATCTGTTGCTCTTGCAGAAGAATCAGGTTAGATTCCCAGGGGGCAGGATCAGGTATGGGAAAAGACAGGGGTGATTTATAGAGGGTCAGGGAATTGAACAGAGGTGTGTAGCAATGGAGGATGGGGAACTGGGAGTAGCCACCAGAAAGTCCCTGATGCCAGGAAAGCAAAACACTCCCAGGACCCAACGGAGATGACATTAGCTGAAATACCCAACAAAGAGGGAGAACCTGTAGAGACCATATCCACAGGTTAGGCAAGGCCCTGGCTAAGGGATGGGGCCACCACTCTTCTTCAAAATTTTAACCCAGAATTGCTTCTGTCTAAAGTTAATATGGGGACAAAGTGTGGAGCAGAGACTGAAGGAAAGGTCATTCAGAGACTGCCCCATCTGGGGATCATCCCATATGCAGACACCAAACCCAGACACTATTATTGATGCCAAGAAGTGCTTGCTGACAGGAGCCTAATATAGATGTTGCCTGAGAGGCTCTGCCAGAGCTTGACAAATACAGATGCAGATGCTCACAGCCAACCATTGAACTGAGCATGAGGATCTGAATGGAGGAGTTAGGGGAATGACTGAAGGAGCTGAAGGGGTTTGCAACTCCATAAGAAGAATAACGGTATCAACCAAACAGAACGTCCCCCTCACCCCAGGCTCCCAAGGACTAGAACACCAGCCAAAGAGTACACATAAAAGGACCCATGACTCCAGCTGCATATGTAGCATAGGATGTATCTGGCATCAAAAAGAGGGGAGGCCCTTGGTCCTGTGAAGGCTCGATGCCCTAGCATAGGGGAATGCTAGGGCAGTGAGGTGGGAGTGGGTGGGAGGGGAAAGAGCATCCTCATAGAAGGGGAAGGGAGATGGGATAGAGGAGTTTGCAGAGGGGAAACTAGGATAGGGGATAACACTTGCAATGTAAATAAGTAAAATATCCAATAAAAAATGTTTACAGCCATAAGGTAAAAACAGAGCATAAAGGCCTAGAATTGGAGCCCAGTGATGTATTTGAAACCTAAAGAAAAACACTACTGCACTTCCAAGATCATGAATATGCCAAGTGTTATTATTGAAGCCAGTATCATATTTAATGCCCAACTAAAAAATATGGATGGAAAGCTAATCAAATGGAAAACATTACAATTAAATGTCATTGAGACAAACCTTATTTAGCAAATAGAGGAGTTAGTTTAGACTGAGCACTACAAGAGTCGCTGCATACAAGCCCAACAGTATGATAAGACGATCCAGAAAAGGGTTCGATGTGGGTTAACTACATATTACTAGAAAAGGAGAATAATTCTGGATCAATCTAATGCTTACCCTATATTCAGAGTCATCTACAAACTTCAGCATTGTCCTACATTTCCGCCAGATCCAAGAAACATTGCCATGACAATGACACAATCTCCAGGAAACATCTCCCCACCAGAGGAAAGAAAGCCAGGGACTTGACAAAAAGTAAGATTACAATAGAAAATAATTAGAAATAAGTTAGAAAATAAAATGCTGTACAATCAGAGAATAGAGCACAGAGACTGTAAGCATTCGGTAAAGGATGGTCCACTGTAGAATACTGAAATTAGTAACAGGTTCCCAGGGGAACATGAATGCCTAGGGGCTGCGAGGCTTGGTTTCGTTTAACTAGACTCCCCCTTTACCGTCCATTCCCTTTAGCAATTTCCACTGACTGTACCCCACCCCCTTCTCCTTGACCATAAGTCCCCACCTGTTTATGCTAGAAAGTCAAATCCATTCTCTGTTCTACACTGTAAAACTCCTAGCAAGGTCTCTATGCCTATCATAATAGTTCCCCCTAAGTAAAGCTTGCCTTTTCAAATTTCATGAATAATCTTTTCTTAAACAGTAATCATTAGGAAGGTGTAAATTAAAACCACAGGATACCAGCACAAAGCCACTAACAGCCATAATTAAAGAGACTGACAGTGCTAAGGACTAGCAAGAATGTGGAGCACCTTCAACATACATACTACTAAGAATGCAATAGAAAATCATTTAGCAGGTTTGTCAAAAGTTAGCATGCACTTATCATAAACTCAAGAATTCTACACTTAATTACACACCAAAGTGAAATAACACATAGCTTCCATAACACATGTCTTCACATTGATGTGACTTGACTTGATTTGGTCTTGTTTTTTGAAAAAGGATGCGATTATGTAGCCCAGGCTGGTCTCAACCAAGTATATCCCCTGAGTCTTCAAAACCCTAAATCCCAAAATCCTAATACTGTAGGCTTCAAAGGTGCTACAACATTGTTTCTCAACCTGTAGGTCACACTCCTTTGGCAAACCTTTATCTCCCAAAAATACATTATGATTCCTAACAGCAGCAAAATTACAGTTATGATGTAGCAACAAAAATAATTTTATGGTTAGAGGTCACCACAACACGAGAAACTGTATTAAAGGGTTGCAGCATTAGGAAGGTTGAGAGTCACTGTCCTACAGGGTCTGACCCATTCCTTTACCTCTTTCAACTTGCTCCCTTCCACCCTCTACAGAGGAGCCACCCTGTAATCCCCTTAGAACACCAAGGATGCTTCATCCCAGATTTTATCTGTCATTCACACATCTCTGCAATTCGGAGCTTAGTAGGGAGTCTAGCTCACAGCAAGGTCAATGAAGACGGTGGGTGTGAACATCGGTGTGAATGAGTAACTGATGATGCGTGGTGACGAGAACTAAGAAGACTAGCGCAGACTGGGAAAGGTCAGTAGAATATTTCCCTCTGACAAAAGCTCTCCCTGCAGCTCCACTGCTCTCTCCTCTTCCACGATGTCTCTGCTCTGTCATTACATCAGAGGGCCCTGCTCTGACTAACTCACCTCATCTTCACGCCGCTCTTTCTCTTTTCCATCTACTCGATGGTCCTTCTCACTACATTTCATTTTGAGAGGGGTCTCACTGTGCTGCCCTGGCAAATCTGCAATCCTCCATGTAAACAAGGCTGCTGCCTGGAACTCAGATATCTGCCTGCCTCTGCCTCCCAGCACTGGCTTTAAAGGTGTATGTACTGACTAGTTTGACATAAGCTAGAACCACTGGAGAGGAGGGAGCCTTAACTGAGAAAATGCTGTCATGAGGCAGGGCTGTAAGTGTTTTCTTAATAAGTGATTAAGGGGGAAAAGCCCAGCCCACTGTGGGTAGTACAATCCCTGGGCAGCTGTTTCTTGGCTCTTTAAGAAAACAGTCTGAGGACCAAGTCATGGGGACCAAACCAGTAAGCAGCATTCCTCCACGGCTTCTGCATCAACACACGCCTACAAGTTCCTGCCCTGTTTGATTTCCTGTCCTGACTTCCTTAGATGATGAACAGCAATACAGAAGCATAAGCCAAATGAACTCTTTCCTTCCAAGATATGTTGGGCATGGAGTTTCAGCACAGTAACAGTAACCCAAATAAGACAACCCTAAGATAGTGTCCATCATTATGCTTAAGCCAGCTAGACACTAATCACTGCATGACATTCTTACAGAGAAATTACAGGAGAAAAAAACAAGGCTTCAAATAGTAAGATCCCTTTGAAAGAAGGGATAGAAGTGGCAAGCCAGAAGTTGCTCTACTGCCGTGACAAGGAAGCCTTTTTCTAATGTAAAATCTAGCAGCACCCAGTCAAGGCCAAGAGCTGCAACACTTTACTTTTTGATGAGAAACCATACCTGAGTTACCCACTTAGTGTTCTTTGAAGAAAGCATAAAATAAGGGCAGTTTGCACAGCTACAGGGTGTACCATATCTTGGGGGACTTATTGTGTAACTTCTATTAACATCTCTTACAGATGCAAACAAATCCTTTTCAAATAGAAAAACCAAAATAGCACAATATAGAATCATTTTGTATAAAATGATTTATATGTCTAATCTCCAATATTCTTCTAAAGGAACTCAGATAGATGTCTATTGATAGACTGTTGTAAAGAGAGGCTCTTCTGTGATGCGCAGATGCTTCATCATCTGTCGATAGGCACATAGGAAAGGGCAGAATAGAAGGTGGAATATCCAGGAGGCAAAATGCAATGAAGCAGCTGCATGGTTCCTGAGCACAGCTATTCAGCCATGTGGTGGAATGTAGATCAGAATAAATGGATTAGCAAGTTATGATCTAGTCAAAGAAGAATCTAGCTAAATGGCCAAAGTATTTGTAAATATATGTTGAGTCTGAGTCTTATTTCTGGAAACATGGGGCTGGGAGGAAGAACAAGCATTAATTTCTAGAAGATCACTAATATATTAGTATATATAATCTTTCTCAAGTACAAATTCAACAAGCACGTCTTAAAATAGATAAAACATGAGAGGATATATAATTTTACCCATAAATAATAAAGAATTCTATTGAAATTACTTTAATTAAACTGCCTCTACTGACAAGAAAGTAGCTCTAGTCGTCTTAAAGTAAATAGTGGGAAACAGACTCAAAACAAACTTTCGCGAATCTTGTGTGCAGACATAAAATGGGATAGAATTTGCCTCATGTGTGCAAGACCCTGGGTTTGATTTCCCCAGGAGAGAATGGAGAGGGTGCATATTCTATTACAACTTTTTTTCTAATTAAAATGATAAAATGGAATCCAGACCAGCCTGAGCTGCAGTGACAGCCTATCCCAAGAAGAGGAGAGATACAAAAATGAAACTTTTTTTTAAACAGCAGTATATCTATCTTAGCCAACACTATTGCAAAAAATTACTAACTCTCTGGTGTTTCTTTATCGATTCATAATTTCTATAGGACGAAGGATGACCAATGAAACTGAGTTGCTAATTTAAAAAAATATTCCAAACACTCAAAGCACACACGCACACACATACATGCACACACATGCATATCCATGCATACCCATGCACATACATGCACACCCACACACTATTTGGGAACATATTTAACAATCAATTAAGCTCAAATTTTCAAGAACTAAATGACTGAAAGTTTTCCCATTTAAATTCCTTTGTGATTGTATAAGTTAAGATTCATTCATTCAACAAATATTTATTGGGCACCTACTGCCAGGCAATTTTTTTCCTGTAAAAGGCCAGATATATTAAATGACTCAGACTTGTGGACCACACAATGCTTTAGCTACTCAACTCTGCCACTAAGGTAGAAAAGCAGCCAGAAAAAATACACAAGTAAGTGAGCATGGCTGTGTCCCAAAGATGCTGCATTTTGTACCCTGGCATTTGAATTTCATATAATTTTCTAGTATCATAAAATATTAGTTTCCTTTTGATTTTGTTTCAATCATCTTAAAAGCTAAAAGCCATTATAGGTTTAAAGACCATCAAAAATAGGCAGAAAGCCCTTTTGGCTTTTTGACCCAAATTTGCTCAATAGTGAGCTAAACCATAGGGCTTATAGCAATTCACAAAGCAGAATATAATCTTCCAACAAGTAGCCTCAAGTATTCCTGGCTTTAGGAGGCAAGTGCTAACAAATTAAGTACAGAGGCGAAAGGTATACTTAACCCTGTCATGGCCCTAGGTTCCATATCAAGAAAGGGGAGACATAGCCAGGGCAGGGAAGAGAATACAGATTCCCTAGGTATTTGAAACGGGTAAGGTTCTGAGTATCTCCACCATGCTCAAATCCTTCTAAAAGTGGCATTTGGAACTGAGGATGTTGCTCAGTGGTGAAATACTTTCCTAACATGTATGAAGTCTTGGATTCAACCCAAATATCATCTAGCATTGTGAAAAAAGAAAAATGTTTATGAACCGTTAATGATATATGTTTGTTAGACATGTTGGCTCTTGTCTGCAATACTCAGACTGAAATGGAGGAACACACATATTCAAAGCCTGATGGAGAGGGCTGGAGATTGCTGCTCTTCCTGAGGACCTGAGTTGAGTTCATGGCACCTTCATAGTAGCTCACAAACCATCAGTTAACTCTAGTTCCAGGGGAACCCATACATCTTCTGCAGTCACTAAAGGCTAAGGCAGTAGTCACATACATGATGCACAAATACACATGCATACACAAGAAGGAAAGATGGGGCAGACTGGGTTACACAGCTAAATAAAAAAATAATATTAAACACAGTGGACGAAGCCTATCATTTTAGCACTCACGAAGGTGAGACAGAAAGATCAACAGGAGTTCAAAGCTAGCCTTGCTACATACCTATGATAATACAGTTGCTACACTGTATCCTTTAAAGAATGACAAGAAAACCTGTACCTGTTCAGTACAGATGCAATTTCAGTGGGAATATTTTTTGATTTGCAACTAGTTGGCTACAAAGATTCAGAAATCATGGCTCCCTAGGATGACTATAAAATTAGATGGCACATTAGACAACAGCAAATATAATACTCTAAAACTAAAATAGAAGATAGGTTGTGATCAGAAAGCTAAACAGAGACAAGTGGACACAAAGGTATCTCTGATTTAGTCTTTCCTTTGTTTCTTCTGACATTATTTCAGACTTAAATTTGCAATATAATCAACTATCTAGGAGCCAGAAAGATAGCTCAGTGGGTAAAGGAACCAGGCAAAATGTCTGACAACCTGAATTCAAACCCCTGCATCCATAGGAATGAAAGTCCTCTGGTCCCCTGGCCTAGACTCCATGACACCCACACGTTAACACACAAAATACAAAATAAAGGAATAAAATGTTAAGTAGTCTAATAAGCAGAATATATACAGCTCTTGTACAGCCCTGAATGATTAGAAAGAAAAATGTTAAATGGGCAAAGGACATGAAGTGACATTAACAGGTATTTTTCCCAAGGACATACAAAATGGACTGCAACATATAAAAATAGGTTAAATATCATTTCTATTAGAGAAATAAAGAACCTATGATAAGGTACCAATGCTCACCCACAAGGACAGCTTGACTGACAGGAGAAAACGTAATAAGAATAGGAAGGCACTTCTCATATATTATTACTGCAATGAAAAAATGGTTCACTCCATAATTATGGATGGTTCAACAAAATGTTTAATGTACAATCAACATGTGATCTTGAAATTCATATATATATATATATGAAATTAAAATCAAGTCTGCAATATTTGTGCAGGGCTATTCACACCAAGGTGTTCACAATAGCCAACAGGTAGAAACAGCCCCACAGTCATCAGTGGATGTCTGGATAAAAGTGCTGTGGTACTTACAAGAACAATGCTGACTAGGTAGGCCTCCAAAAGAGGATATAGTGCTGACAGATGCTGCAATGTGGAAACAAAAGCACATTGTATTGAACTGGGGAGATGCTCACATAAAAGGTATGATTTAAGTTATATGAACTACCCAGAACAGATAAATCCAGACAGAATAGACTGAGTCGCTAGCTGACAGAAGACAAAAAGTAAAGAGGAACTGTCTAACAGGATGAGGATTCTTTACACGGATAAAAATATTGAAAGAAGATGGAAAACTGTGTTACAAAGCACTGTCAACATGCTGACAGTTATTAATTTTTCAACCTGTCATATGACTTTCACCTCAATTAAACATACAAAAGTACAACATCCAAAAAGTTCAATGATTCCACACATGTCAAGTTTTACAGCTCACAAAATATTGTTACCTTAGTGTCACTGGGGCCTTCTAGAGGGCCAGAAATGTTGTGTGTCCTGGTCCAAGTACTGTGGACACAGGAGTGTTGTTCACTATAAAAAATTATTAGAGCTGCCAACAAACCGTTAAGTGTACTAACCTTCTACTACATATACTATACGAAATAAAAAGCTTTAAAAACCATAATGCGAATTTCATAGATTAAAACAACTGAAGTTTGTAAAGACTGCTACCACCATGGATCTAATGAGTCTTTCTGCTTAAAATAAAAAACTCGGTAGGTGAAATTCTCCATTCTCCCACCTCCCTAGTCTCATTCAGATCATCTGAGTTAAATCTAAAGATTCTGTTGTTTGGTTTTTGGGTTTTTCTTTTTCTTCTTTTTTTTAATAAGGTATTACACATGACTCTGACATAGGTGGACCATGGATCTTGCTTTGAGACACTCATTTCAATACCTCCCTAAGCTGCTTAACTTCACTCTCTCTCTCTCTGTGAAACATATCTTAAGAAAGTCTGTAGTGTCTGTCAACAGTACCAAAGGAGAAATAAGTAAAGAGCTACACAACTATCAAACACTGCAAAGGTGATCACTGTGGTAGCAGGATTCACACTACAGTAAAGACGTGAATCAGAACAAGGAAAAATAAGGTGATGACTGGTATGCAGGCAGGCTTAGTAAGAGTTTTCTAGGCAATCATAGCTGACAGTCACAAATACTGTATGAAGCATGCTTTCTACTAAGAATGGGGGTAAGATAAATGGTGGTGGAAGCTAAATACACTTTAGAGGGGTTGGCAAAACAAAAACTGGAAATGAAGGTTTGGACTCTGGGTACGTTTCTCACCACAAACATTCAGCACAGTGTTTCACTCCAAGACAACAGGCTGATCAAGAATTTGGCTCAACCTTATTTAGAGCATCAAGTACTTTGATCTGTTTTAGCAACAGCTTAAAACTCTATGGAGAGATACACTTGGATAACAGTTCAAAAATTTTATGACTAGAGTTTTTGAAAACTTGTTAGTTTGATTTGGAATTCATTTCTAAAGTAATAAGCTACTTAAATTTTGAATTTCTTTTTACAGCAATTTTCATTCTCCAGGAGCATTAAATTACTGTCAAACTATCAATTCACTTTGTTGGCCCTTATGACAAGGTAAGCTTGACATCTTGAGGTGAAACTGTTTTTAGCCATACCTTAAACCAAAATAGTGTTAGTCACAGTCAAAAGCCCTGAACTCAAGGGCCAGCTGTCATTCAGCTCTGGTAGTTTGTAGCTCTGAAGAGAGTACGACTCCATTTGGCCAGACCTCCATTTTCTCTTCATAAAGAGAAGTTATAATGATCAGAATAAATACAGCTTTTCTATAACTTTGAATGATCAGAAAAATGTTAATGGGCAAAGGACATTTAGTGACATCAACAGGTATTTGACCTGTTTTAAAGACTTCATTATTTACTTTATGTATATGAGTACACTATAGGTGTCTTCAGACACAGCAGAAGAGGGCGCCAGATACTATTACAGATGGTTGTGAGCCACCATGTAGTTGCTGGGAATTGAACTCAGGACCTCTGGAAGAGCAGATACCTCTCTCTAGCCTAAGTATTTGATTTTTATATGATCACTTATATGATAGGTACCCAGATTTTTATAGGATTCTCTTAATATTTAAATGCTGAAAACAAAATACAAATGTTTAAAGATTTATTTTTATTTTATGTATAGAAGTGCTTTGCCTACATGTATGTAGGTGCATCGTGTACAAGTAGTGCCCATGAAGACCAGGTTGTCTGATCCCCTTGATCTGGAAATTCAGGTATGGTGAGCTGCCATGAGTTATAGAAACTAGATGTGGGTCTTCTGAAAGAGGTGTAATTGATCTCAACTACTGTTCCACTTCTTTAGCTACCAAGTTTGAACTTTTAAACACTAGTATATGAGCAATCCATACCCATCTGTATGGTTTTTTTTCTTTTTGCAATATCTGACTTTCAATATTTTATAAAAGTTTAGGTCTCACACTTTTGCAGAAGTGGGATGTTGACCTTTGGGTAACTGAAGTCATGCCTCAGAAGGGAGATCTTATAGGACTGTCTGGTAGTTCTTAGAAAAAAACTGTTTGAAGCCTGAGTTTGGCCCTTCCTAAATTTGTTTCTTGTTTGAGACATGGTCACTTGTTCAACATACCTTCCCACTATCTGCCATTCACCATGAAATCTTGAGTAGAATTCAGCCAATGAAAGTACCATACCAGTGAACTTCCGAATTCTTGAGTTCAATACTGTATGAAGTTCAGTTTCTGCTATTTCATTAAAATGGCAAAAGGCTAATGCAATGGACAACTCAGAGGTCTGCTTATGTACCCACTCTGAACATCACAGCAAGCAAACCTGGGACTTGCCCTCCACCGTCTCTTCAGCTTGCCAATTTACTACTTCTCTGAATATCCTTTAGGATATGAGGCAGACTTGGCCAATTTCCTTAATTCTAATTAAACATTCAGTGAAAATACAACAAAACATTTACTTTCAATAAGTTTTACTTAATTGTGTTAACCTTTCTTTGCATTATAAATAATTGAGAAGGTAGGCAATGATGGAAATCAAAAAAGAAATATGACATTTAAATTTAAATTAACATTAAAATTATATTAACATTCTCATAAATGTTAATATAAACTGAACCAAAAAGCCAGACTTTCAGAACAGAAACTAATTAAGGAGTAGGAATATACTTCAATGATAGAGTCCTTCCCTACCATATACCTTGGAGTTAATGCCCAGAACCATGAGAAAAAAAAAAATTGAACAGAACAAAGCACTAAAGAACTGGGACTAATTAACTACTCCTTTTTAATACCGAGGACCACAGAAAACAAAGGCAGAGATCAAATAGCTGTGCTTACGCTTTAAAGCATTCCAGGGATGTAGCATGCAGCTCCCATAATGCAGAAGACAATTATAAATATGCTTGCATATCAAAACCTGTTGATATTTGCAAATTCATACTCAGGTAACTGAAATAAGAACTAGAAAAATATACTTTACTATATTTGTAGAAAGGGCACTTGGGGTATCAGTATGTTTCTTGTTCTCAGTTAGTTTGTTTTTTTAAGATATTCTTGAATCCTCAGTTATATACCAACATTTTATCCAAAAAACTAGCCAATTAGAAGTAATGAAGACACACTTTACTGAGATGCATACTCAGTGTGTTTGAAATGTTAGCAAACTACTACAGTTTTAAAAAGTAGAAAGTTCAAGAATTAAAGGACCTTAATAAGACACAATTAGCCAGAAAACATTTTATTAGACCCAATTGAAGTCTTTTTCATTCATTAATACTAAACATGTCATACATTGAAAAAGGATTCGATTATCTAAAAGAATCCTAAGGAAATAAGAAAACTTTCCATTTTCATTCCATAACAACAGAAGATCTCTCTTTGTTGGCGTTCTCGCTTTCCCCTCTTCCTCAGAACATACTTTGCAGATGCTCTGGCTGCTCTACAGGCATGCTCAGAGTTCTTGCTGTGGTTGATCAAAGTCGGAATGCCTGAGGAAATTACTCAACTAGACAGCCCGGAATTGTATCCAGCCAAATAGTTACAGTGCTCAACTTAAGCATGTGTTAAAGTAATATCTTATACATACATCCTAGCTGCAAGTTGAGAGAACACTCATTTGCATCACACTCTGAATGCTAAGGTCTAATATTAGTGACAGTTCATTTGTTAAAACAGTTTAACTATAAAAAAGACAGCATACTTTTTCTGGGGAAACAATAGATCATGTACTAGAAAAACTCATAATCCTCAACAGATCCTTTGAAAATATCAGAAAATTTGAAATAAGTAATTTTATTTGTTCATTGAAGCATCTGTTAATCTGGCATGGCCTGTCAAAAATCTAATCATACTTTCTTTAAAAGATGTTAACAAAAATCATTATACTTTCCTCTTTGTTAATCTAATTATCAAATAAACAAAATATAATTATGCAGAAAAATGACACCGTAGCATTTTTTTCCACATTTTTAACTGAAAGCCACAGAGCTCCAGTACAAAGAGTTACTTGTCAAACATAACAGAAATCTGTAAGCTAAAACACTGGCTTCATGACTTACACATCTGAAATGGTTTTAAAGTGTTTGAGTTGGATTCATTATGATGTCCAGGAGGAAGTTAGCACACACAGTACCTGAAACTGTTCTTTCCATGTGAGCTACAATAAAAAGACAAATGCAGCTATTTCTCCAGCACTGCCAGATTTGGCAGCCACCTACAATTCCCGTCAACCTAAGTCATTATACCTTTTAACCATGTTGACAATTATATGGAAATATCACTCAAATAGAACTTACCAAATCACGGAATTACAATATTTACACCATTTTTCTTTCATGATGTAATGGGGGGAGGGAATAATTACAAGCTTTTAAGTCCTCTACTAACCATATTTCTTTTATAAAAAGATTTCTAGGGGCTGCAGAAATGGCTCAGCAGTGAAGAGCACTGACTGCTCTTCCAGAGGTCCTGCCTTCAATTGCTAACACTCCTGGTGGCTCACAACCATCTGTAATGGGATCTGATGCCCTCTTCTGATATGTCTGAAGACAGAGCACTCATATATATAAAATAGTATTTAAAAAACATTCTAGCCTACTAAAAAATTGTGTTGACCTCTTCAGATATGCCAGAAGACAGAAGTATAAATGAGTTTCGCACTCTGAATTTTTGTAAGCTTAGTGCATTTTACAGTGTTGACGGTCCATGCCAAGAAATACTGATGCTATGGATGGTCGGGAAATGTATTGATCATTCAAGAGCCAAGTAGACATGAAGTGAAAATTACTGCCAATAATACTCTTTGACAATAGAAATGACCAAAGAACTTTTGTTAACCAGGATGTTCTCAGTTTAAAATTGTTTTATATAGTAACATACGATCCTTCCTTGTTCACACACTAAAAGTTAGGCACAGGATAGACACAGAAATAATGGGAAATTTTTAACAGAATTTTACATAATCTTGAAGCAAGATTTATATGATATTGTTAAGATCCTTAAATTTTATATACCACATTTCTTCGACCTTCTTTTCCAGACTCCGAGTTAGGACTGAATTTAAGAGACACACACAAACTTTTTTTTTTTTTTTTGAGACAGAGTTGCACTGTATGGTACTGGCTGTCCTAGAATTCACTATGCAGACCAGACTAGCTTTAAACTTGCAGACGTCTGCCTGTCTCTGCCTCCCAAGTGAGAGAATAGAGTTTGCCACTACAGCAAGCTTCAGTGTGTCTGTCTGTTTTGCACACACAAAAACTTAAAGTCAAAGGGACTGGGGAGATGGCTCAAGTGGCAAATCGCTCGCTGCCCAAGCCTTAATTAAGACTGAAATTCAGATCTCCAGTACCTCCATGAAAATCCCGGGTGAGGATGCTGGAGACGTGGTTTGCACTCTCTCCCAGGACCGAGTTCAACTACCAAAAACCATATCAGTTGGATCACAACCTCGGATCCTTGCACTTACATGAACATGCAGATATAAACACTTAATTAAAAGTAAATCTTTAAAGGAAAACAAAGTCATATGTGGCACAGCTTACCACACTTGCCTGTAACCCTGGCACTGAGAGGCTGAGACCCTTATCCTCAGTGAGCCTAAGTAAGAGACCCTGTCTTAAAAAGTAAGGTGGAGATCACTAGAGGAGAACACCGCAGGTTGCCCTATGACCTTCTCATATATGCACAAGCAAGTACTCAGCATGTGACTGTATGCTTGCTTGCACATACACACAAACACACACACACATTCATACTTTTTTTTTAAGTTATAAAAGCCAGTTTCCTGGGATTGAGTAAGTGAGAGTCTAGGGTAGTAAGACAGCACTGCATGTATTAGCACTTGCCCACACCGGATAGATAACCTGAGTTCAATCCCAGAACCCTGTATAGAGTGTACCAATTCCCAAAAGTTGTTCTAACTTCCATATTTGAAGTTTTTAATTTAAATGTTTTTAAACAAACAATTAGGGAATCTTCTTGATTGATGATTGATGTGACGGAGCCAGATTACTGTGGAGGCTAGTGGTCCTGGTTGCAACAGGTGACAGGAAGCAATCCAGGAAGCAGCACTCCTCCATGGTGTGCCTCCAGGTTCCTGTCCTGTTTGAGTTCTTGCCCTGACTTACTTTAAATGACAGATTGTGGTGTGGAACTGTATACTAAAATAAACCCTTTCTACTCCAAGCAGCTATTGGTCACAGTATTTTATCACAGCAATAGAAACCCTACTTAAAACAAGCACTGGCACCAGAAGTAGAGTGTTGCTGTGACAGACCTGGCCATATTTAAAGAAGGATAGCGGAAGGATTTTGGAACGTTACACTGGGAAATCGCTGAGTGTTCAGAGCTTGCTGGACTGCTGTGGGAATCTGAAAGGTAAGAATGCTGAGAACAACACAGACAACTGGAGCTCAGCTTATCAAGTTTCAGAGAGAAAGTTTCGAAGTCGCATAGACTATTAGGGCTTGTTGGCATTGTGAATCTTAAGAATCTGTGGTTCTGGGGCTGGGGATTTAGCTCAGTGGTAGAGCGCTTACCTAGGAAGCACAAGGCCCTGGGTTCGGTCCCCAGCTCCGAAAAAAAGAACAAAAAAAAAAAAAAAAAAAAAAAAAAAAAAAAAGAATCTGTGGTTCTAGTCAGCTGGAGTTGACATATCAGCTGTCGTTATTAAGAGACCTGACCCTCTAAAGTAAAATCTTTGCTTCACTGGGGCAATTGACACTGGCCAGCTAAGGATGGAGTTGGCTGTACTTAAGAGGCCAGCAGCACTAAAGTGAAACCTTTGGAAGTATTTCCACAGTCAGCACACAGAAGCTGTGGTGCACAGGGGCTAAGGCTGTAGCTTACTTATTCTGGCAGCTGAACTTGATACTGTGTAAGAGTTTCCAAAGCAGTGCTGGTTTTAAAGGCATAAAGAGCACCTGAGGATTAGCACTGTACAGCAGGGCTACAATGTTTGATGAGAGGCCATTGGTAAACACAGAGACTCAGTTGAGGTAGAAGGCCCAGGACTGAAAGGCTCATAGGAGAATTGATACTGTGTGACAAGGTCAGAGTCCCTGAAGAGAGCCCAGGAGAGGACACTGGTGAGCATGTACCCTAGTTGCAGACACCAGAGCATTTTGGAGATAGCAGTACTGTCTGACCACCACCAAGGACAGCAGCAGCTCTGAAGCGAAGGAGCTTAAGCTCTGAGTGCTGCAGATGGCAGAGCTACAGAAACAAAGCCCACTGGAGCCCAGAAGCTCATGAGTGGGTCCCAGAATTCTGCCAGTGAGGAGTCTACTGTTGGACTTTGTTTTACTTTGATTTGATTGTACTGTGCCCTGATTTTTCCCTTCTGGAGTAGGAAGAGTACTTAGCTTGTTTTTTGACTTTATAGAAGGTTAAGAGACTTAGGAGTTTTACAGACACTTTGGATATTAAAAAATAATAATAATAAGTTAAATTTTAAAAGAGACCTTGGATGTTTTAAAAAAGACTGAACTTTTAAAGTGTTTGAGTGTATAGGGCTTCTAAAACTTATAATGTCTTACATTGTCAGACTAATATTAACATAACATCCTAGAATATAGCTTATAGCTGGAGTATAGTTATAGCTTGATAAGTGGTGTGTTTGTGTGCTATGCTGAAAAAAGATCAACTGGTGTGATTAGTTTTTTAGCAACTTGATTAAGAGTCATTAGGAAGAAATAACCTCAATTGAAAAAAGGTCCAGACAGACTGGTCCATGGTCAAGTGTCAGGGGCATTTCCTTGATTGATGAATATGGGAAAGCCCAGCTCACTGTGGGCAATGCTACCCCTGGGCTGGTGGTCTAGATGGTAAGGGCTAAGCAAGTCATGGGGAACAAAAGATAAATCTTCATGGCTTCCAAGTCAGCTCCTGCCTCTAGGCTCCTGCAGCCCTGTGTCAGTTCCTGCCCTGGCTTCCCTCAGTGATTGACTGTTTTATAGAACTATAAACTAAAATAAATCCCTTTCTCCTCGAGTTGCTGGTCACGGTGTTTTTTTTTTCTTTTTTTCTTTTTTTTTCAGAGCTGGGGACCAAACCCAGGGCCTTGCGCTTGCTAGGCAAGCGCTCTACCACTGAGCTAAATCCCCAACCCCTGGTCACGGTGTTTTATCACAGCAAAAAAAAAAAAAAAAAAAAAGCCTAACTTAGCCCTAGTTTTGATACCTAGCACATCCCTTCCTGCAAAAATAGAAAGGTAGTCTTCAAATAAATAGTCTATGGTTACACAGAAATGAACCTTATAGAAGTATTAACTGATATCCTTTGCTAACAAAAAGAAAAAAATTGTAAAACTATGAAATTGATATTTGACATGATAATCAAGTAACTATAAATATAGGTATGATCAAAAAATGACAAAACTGTACTTCTCAGAGCCAATAAATCTAATTATATCTGTGAATACAGAACTACAACATATTTTATATTCAAAGATCGAGTAGATTACTTTCACATAGTTAAAACACAGAAACACCACCAATTCTAGCATCATATTATCATGTCCTTGAGTAACAATGCCCAGAGCATCATACATGAAGTTTATGTGCAACTCAGGAACTGGTAAATCTTGTCTTAGAACACATGCCTGACAGATTCAGTCAAGAGGAAACATTGATGGGATTCACAGAGCTCATGAAGCAATGGCTGGAAAAGACTAACGAAATTTTTCATGTCCCCATCAGTACAAAGTAAAGCAGGACATGGTCTGTAGTTAAGTGTTTTCACTTAGACTGTGATACAGAGTAAGGTAAAGCTAAAATCTAAAACTGACTCAGTTTTCTTTGTATTCTAAAAGAACAAAAACAAAAACGACAAGAAGACTAAAAAACCATTGCCTTTACACTAAGCATGTACTTTGTACTACAAAGCAGACTACTAGGATCTTGGTGGAAGAATAGATGTACCTACCTAATGTGTGAACGCAGTAAGTTACAAGTTGGTCCTCAGTACTAAAGGCAAGAATCAGCATTAGTACTCAAAAAGGTGTTTTAAAAGAATGTAACTTACTTTTACCGTCCCAGGCTACCTGGGCTCTGTCTGGTGCTTCTCTGTGTGCACATGGCCACCCAGCCTGTCTTCTAATAAATCAATGCTCTGGCAGCAGAGCAAGCAAACAAGGTGTCTCCAGTCTGGGTACAGCTCTTCAGGACACAGTTCCCTTGGCAGAAGGTGGAAACTCTGGGGAGAGGTGATTTCCTCTGCCTCTTCACAAGAAGAACATAGAGCCTTGGCTGGATGCAACTCCATGAAGTGTAACTGTGTGTATACACCTCAAAACATAAAACAAAAAAATGTAGAGAAACATAAAGACTCCATAAACAGCTAGAACACACAGAAATAATGATGCCCCATTGGAATTACTGCTAGAGAGGTAGGAGCAATCAGGGATCTGAAGTAATTGGAGATAACTATTAAAAAAAAAAAAGAATATCTCAAATTAAAAGCCAAAATTCTGTGCAATGAATATACTGCAAGCTTTGTGAGAACAAAAGCAATCTTTTGTTAAAAGTAAAACTTTTACATAAATACAAAAGCAAGATTTCCCTCTCCTTTATTACACAAAATAAAAGACATCATCAGCAAGAGGGGGCTGGAACTCAGAAGAGCAGGGAGTATAAATGCACCAACTATATTACAGCTACTGGGTCCACACATGTACAAGCCTAACTGCATCAAGCTGATTTTCAGTATGTCCAGAGCCTATGGGGAAAGGGACAAGAAGAGGACAGGGAACTGCCAGCCCAGAGAACAGGACGACAGGAATGCTCTCAAATAAATGGACTTTTATTTGAGTTTTACTTCTCAAACAAATCAAAGATCATCAGTTTGCTTTGTTTTTTATTAGGGGAAAAAAAAGACAAGTAACTAAAGGCTGGAGAGTGGCTCAGCAAAAGCTAGCAGCAAGCAGGGCATGGTGGCACACACCTTTAACCCCAGCATCCAAAAAAAGCATGCCAGAGTTCCATGACAGCCAGGACTACACTGACAACCCTCCAACTCCAAGGAATGTGATGCTTCTGGCTTCCAGACACCTGCCCTCACATGCGCATAACACACACAGATAGACACCAGATAAATAGTAATAGTTAAGTAAATGGTTTTTAAATTAAGAAAGAGCCTAAAGTGATGCATAGAACAGGGGATGGGGATGGTAAACAACGATCCTATAGGAGCCCCTCAGCAAACTTGCTATGATATACATGGATCTGCCCCCCTGAACGTGTTCTGACACCCAGCTATGCCATATGCTAGCTATGCCATGTTCAGGACCAGCACACACTTTAAGCACCAGTAGGTTTCAGGTATTTTATTTCTCCAATGTCTAAGGCACACAGATAATTTCAATCAGAAATGTACAATGCCCAGGAAGGGAGTACAGGCAACCCCTGCAGGTGACCAGATGACTGGAGTGGGATCTCCCTACAACAGACTACTTAAAGATGACTGGTATTCTGGAGATCCTAAAATGCATGCAGTGGATTCCTGGCACAAGAGGATATAGACACACACACAAATCTATTACAGTATTAAATATAATGATATAAATATCTACTTTCTTCTTTATCTCAAAATACCAGCCATCTGGACAAGAAATTACATCATAAAGGACTTCAAGTCTGTAAGCAAGCAATCCACTGGATTGTAAAAAGGTTCAAAGGCACAGTACTAAAGATAATCTGCTCATAAAGGACTTAGACCAGTGATTCCCAACTCTCCTAAGGCTGTCACCCTGTAATACAGTTTCTCATGTTGTGGTGACCACCCCACCACCAACAACCACCAACTATAAAATTACTTTTGCTGTTGCTTCATAACTGCAATTTTGCTATTGTGATTAAATGTAATGTAAATCTCTGGGTTCTCCAATGGTCTTAGGCAACTCCTGTGAAAGGGTCATGACCTACAGGTTGAGAACCTCTAACTTAAACTATCAATCAGCTTCAGACATGAATTAAGACCTTTCCTTACTATTCGTAACTTTTAAAGATAAAACAAGCCAGCCAAAAACCGACAGGGTCACATATTTGAAGCAGAACACATTGGAGTTTTTCTTACATTGTTTGGCTTTCTTGGATGATTGATCAGTTTAGTTTCTGGTTTATCTGTATTGCTGAAGATCAAACTCAGGACCCCATGTGCATTAAATATGCCCCTTCATTGATCAATATTCCCAGCCAAAGAGAACACTTTAAACAAAGAACCTATATATTTACCTTTTGTTATATGAAATTTAGGTTAGTCCTATAAATATTGTGTTTTGTTTGTTTGTTCTGTTTCTCAGGACAGGGTTTCTCTATGTAGTCCTGACTGTCCTAGATCTCACTATGTAGGCAAAGCTGACCTTGAATTTAGAAATATCTACCTGCCTCTGCCTCTCAAGTGCTGGGATTTAAGGCGTACACTACTGCTGCCTGGCTAATTTTTATTTTTTTCATTAAGCTATAAGCACATCATTTTCTCCTTCCCTTTCTTCCCTCCAACTCCTATCAAGTCTACCTCCCTTCTCAAATTCAGTTTCTTTCTTTGCTGTTGTTATTGTTAAACATACATAAAAGAATACATACATAAATAGACTCACTGAGTCCTTTTAGGGTGCCCTGTATATGTATGGTGCCAGGGCTGACCACTTGGTACTGGATAACCCACTGGGGCTCATCCCTAGGAAGGCTAGTTTTGCCACTCTCAGCTCTCCTAGCCCGACTGTAGTTCTTGGCCTAGGGTGGGGCCCTGCCTAGCCCTGCTCTTACTGTACAGAAGTCTACTTGCCATTGTAACCATTTCCAAAGTAAACTGACTAAAATTCCCTACAGGTTCTAACAGGAGGACAATCTCTGTCAGATTCATGTCTTTCTTCACACAAGACTGCAATAGCCTCCAAGAAGTTCACCACTCATAGGTCACCCATTACTCCTTACTAGTCCTTTTTATACCAGGTCCTGGTACTTCTGTAGGAAAATGCCTCCACGAAAGCAGAATGGCAATGTTCCACATGTAGTTCATCTTCACTCAAAATCTATGAAACGTGCCTTTTTACTTTAGGAACTAACCTAAGAGAGTAGTTACCTATGAATCACTCAGAATTCTATCTCATTTCCTCAAAGAAGAAACAGTAACAGAGGCTACACCATGTACACTGTGCAAAGTAACAGTCTGAACTTTTAACCTACTGTTACCAAAACAAATTCTAATCTCCTGAACCAAAACAAATTCAAAGCATCCAAGAAGAATAAGTCATACCCAATGTATATGCCCAGACAAGAACACTAAGTTGGTTGCCAATATTATCTTCTCTGTTGAAAAGGAATCAGAGTTATAATACCCAATAAAAAGAATTCACTTTCTCATTTGCTCTATGATAATCTGTGAACGTTATAAAACAAGAGCAAATGAGTTCATCAATCTCCAAACTCCAATACACGAAGTGACCTGAAGACACAGTGCACCTGGAGGCACCTCTGCATCTCCACACCACAGGATGCCTATCACACAGGAATGGCCACCTTCCTCTCAACCCTGCAAGGGAGAATGTGGGGGAATAGGCGGGATACCACGTGTAACTAACATGAAGGCACACCACCTCCTATATCCAAAAGGACAACACCTGTATTTGGAGTAGACTAAATCAACCATTTCTAAAGATATCTGGAAAATCGTGAGTCTAGGTGGATTCTGCTAGCTTTGTGCATAAGAACATAGCATAGTATAACTCCTCACAAACAACCAGAGCCAAATTCAGCAGTTTACACACACACCACAATAGCACATACACATCAAAATAGGTGAGGGCTTCTTGATAGGGATTTAGGGCAGAGTGAAGAGTATGAAATAACCAAACTTCAGCATACACTTTATGAAACTGTCAAGCAATAGGTGTTTTTACATGAAGAGATGGGAGAGGATATAACTGACACAGCAAACATAGGCTATACTTTGATATTCTTGGACTCCTACTTGGTTTGGAATTATGCACACATACCTCCATTCTTGTAATAATGCACTTGGCAGCCTCATTCACTTACCTGCCAGTGTTGTACACACACATCTCTCTCCATCAACCTAGCAACCACAGAACTCCTTAACCCCCTCCACCTGCGTCAGGGTACACTACTCCCATTTCTAAGCAGTAGTATTTGTTTCCCTACCCCTGGTAACCAACAAAGTTAGACAATTACTACTGAAATCTAATCCTACCACATCTAAGTATGAAGGATAGGAGGGCCAGTGCATGAGAAGCAAGGCGAAAAACACTGTGTCCTCACCATCTACTTTTCCATCTAATGCCTATGGGTAAGCATAGGACTAAAGCCAAGTGCATATGAGGGATGTAGATGGTTGCGAAATTATTATATAACCTACACTACCAAACTAAAGAGACAGTCACCTAAATTATGCCCCTTAGTGACCAGCTCCTCACTTTTGAAACCCCATAAAGAGACCCAGTGCTGTAACCTGGAGCCCTTTAGTATCTTTACTTACGTGACTCCAATCAATCCTGACAGTGTACCTCTCTCTTTAATCCAAATAAAATTATCTTGCTTCCTTTGCAAATCTTTGCCAGTCCTTATCCTCAATTCTTTGTATAATAATCCAAGAACCTGGAAACACAAGGTCCAAACCCAACCACCGCATATATATCGATACAAATACCACAACAAAACTCACTTTATTGTGTGCTAACCAAAACAATCAATTCAACCGGGCTTAAAAGAAGAAATTAGCACAATGCCACATGCCTGCAATCCCAGTTCTCGAGAAATAAAAGTAAGAAAATCAAGAGTTCAAAACCAGCAGTGACTATTTAGCATTAGACCCTGTCTAAAAACAAAGAAAGAAATCAAGAGTGAATGCCAAGGTTAGGAAGGTGTGTGTAAAAGTTCCTGTGGTGTCACCTTGTCTCTCCCTCCTCTACTGTAGAAGCTGATACACTAGTATAAAAACATTCACTGTTTGGAAAAACGCAAATGATCACACTTTACTCAACACAAAGCCAGACACACTTTCTAGCAACTAGGAAGCATTAAACCATTTCATGTCAGTTAGTCTGTAATAAGGACAATGCTCAAGGAATTCACACTAATTTAGCATCTGGCAAAGAAAGAAACATAACATCCAGGATTACATACAGAGACCATGTGTAAACAAATAATTTAAAAAAACATAAATACACATATGCAGGCAGATGACACACTCACCCTGTGGAGTGAGCCAGGCTTGATGCTACATATCTGTAATTACAGTTTCTGGGCATCTGTAGTAGGAGGCCCACAAATTCAAGGACAGCCTGAATACTAAAGGAAGACCTTATCTCCTCCCATCACCCCAAAGAAAGCATCTTCTGAAGTCCAAAGTATAAGGCACACTGAAAAGTATAAGACTTGACTGAAGAGGTTGACTAAACTTAAAGGTGAATGATACTCTCCAATATAAAATAAGTCAGATTTTCTATGGCTTTCCTCTTTCCAAGGACTCATCATTAATAATATTCATCTAAACAGAGAAAATTTAATCTAATTTTCTTATGTCTTTCCACTGACCCAAACTAATATAATAATTCAACTGAACTTCACATGAAAATCTATCATGGGTTTAAGGTAATATTTTTCAAACTTCAGGTGACAAAAACTGCAGAGGACAGTAAAAGTCATGGACACATAATTCTTAAGGCACAGGAAAACTCTTTCGGCTTCCAGGTCACAGTCCATCATTAGGGGTTGGAACTTGAGGCAGGAACTGAAGCAGAGGCCATAAAGGTTTGCTCCCTCCGGGGTGGCTCCTCCTACTTTTACCTACAGCTCAAAAACAGCACAGCACATTCTGGGCTGGGCTCTCCTACACCAATTAACAATGAAAGGACTCAAAGACATGCCCACAGACCTACTGACAGAAGCTGTTACTCAAGTGATGTTCCCTCCTACCAAGTGTATCATGACAACCAGGATTGCCATCACACAACTATAATCACAACACTCAAGGATCAGGGAAAGGAAGACTATAAACAGGCAAATACTTATATACATAAATACCTCTTTTTAAAAAAATTTTAAAAAGCAAAATTATAAATTAAAGCTACTCAGGAGTGACTCATGAGTCTTGTCGTTTTCAGGTTTGTTGCTGTTAAGATACAGTCTCATAAGAAATCCTGGTTAGCTTCAAATGTACCTAGCCTCTTGAATGCTTGAATTACAGATGTACAGGACCCTGAGGGCCCGCCAAGCGCCAAGTAGGAGGAACGACAAATGGCTTTAGAACTCATAGAATGAGGTTCCCAGGTTACCACAACCATATGGGTGAGATTCCATGCCGCACAGCCCAGAGGACTGCATGTCCTGAGGACTTGACGCTGTTGTGGAGTTCCGCTCTGCCTGTGGCCCTCACATCCCACACAACCAGAATACAGCAAATGCAGAGCCGAATGCCAGCAGCAAACCACTGAACTGAGAATAGGACCCCCGTTGAAGGAATCAGAGAAAGAACTGGAAGAGCTTGAAGGGGCTCCAGACCCCATATGTACAACAATGCCAACCAACCAGAGCTTCCAGGGACTAAGTCACTACCCAAAGACTATACATGGACTGACCCTGGACTTTGACCTCATAGGTAGCAATGAATATCCTAGTAAGAGCACCAGTGGAAGGGAAAGCCCTGGGTCCTGCTAAGACTGAACCCCCAGTGAACTAGATTGTTGGGGGGAGGGCGGCAATGGGGGGAGGATGGGGAGGGGAACACCCATAAAGAAGGGGAGGGGGAGGGATTAGGGGGATGTTTGCCCGGAAACCGGAAAGGGAATAACACTCGAAATGTATATAAGAAATACTCAAGTTAATAAAAAAAGAAAAAAAGAAAAAGAAAACCCCAAGGGGGCTTCCAACTCCTTACTGGGTAGTTATCTCTGGCACTCAAAATAACAATGCCTGATCTCCATTGCTGCTGAAGCAGATTAATGATTCAATCACCACCCTAGGGAAGAACTTAGAGATGTAGTAGATTGTCATGCCTTTCTGGTATGATTTAATAAGAATTGCTGATGAGTAGATATGCAATTCTGAGGCAAACTGTTGCCTGCCAGTAAGAGACACTGGCTGTGAAAACTACCTTGCTTGCTTATACTTTGTTAATCTATACCAAGTTGCTTAGTTACAAATGTACATAGGTTCTTGGGAATAATTTGTTTTCTTTACCTGTACTATATAATGTTATTTCTTTTAAAGATATTGGGGAACATACTATTTTTTCATAGTCATTCACTAGAAGAAAACTAGAATTTAATCACACTGTAATTTTATACTGTTTGTAAGATTTCCCTAGGATATGTAAGCCTATATAAGGAGAAAAAATAAAGTGTGGGGGATTAGAACACTGTTCCTTCCACTCATCAAATATGCATGCATGTACACATGTAAAACTTGTCTG